>NC_044385.1:19535256-20785256 GCF_006542625.1 Nomascus leucogenys | reverse complement strand
AATACACTAGGGTGATACTGTATATTTGTCAGACAAGGGGAACTTGAAGTTGGTAATCATGAATTTAAAGTAGACCAGTAAGAATAGTCAGCTATTTTTTCTAGTCATTTGGAACTGTACAGGTAGAGAACAAAATTGTAATAGTTAATGTTCACTTAGCAAAACAAGTATAACAGAATGAGAAACAGTCAAAGGAACTGAAATGGCATACAAGGAGTGATTATAATCATTCTCAATGGAATTTAAACAGGGTAAGGGGGAAATAGGGAATATAAGTGAAGTGAGGGTCAGCATGAAACTCTTCTAATTACTGCTTCATTGCTAAGGATTAGATTCTGAGCTCTCTGTTCCATTCTTTCCCCTCCAAAACGAGTTAAGATTTTCATGTGTTCTATTCATTTTGTAATGCTTAACTTTCTATTTCCAGCAGTAGGCTCATTCTATTTTTAAAAATGTTTTCATTTACGAAGTTTTCTCATACATTTTTTACGAACCTCAATTCAATTTAATTTGCTTTAAATTGTCCAAACTGTTAACTTTTTTTTTTTTTTAAAGACAGAGTCACGCTCTGTCACCCAGGATGCACTGCAATGGCGCGGTCTCGGCTCACTGCAATCTCCGCCTCCCAGGTTCAAGTGATTCTCCTGCCTCGGCCTCCCGAGTAGCTGGGATTACAGGTACCCGCCACCACGCTCACCTAATTTTTGTATTTTTAGTAGAGATGGGGTTTCACCATATTGGCCAGGCTGGTCTCAATCTCCTGACCTCATGATCCATTTGCCTTGGCCTCCCAAAGTGTTGGGATCACAGGCGTGAGCCACTGCACTTGGCCCAAACTATGTTAACTTTTCAAACTTACCAGCTACTAGTATATGTAAAACCAACAAATGGCAGATGGTGGCCAGAAAATGCAGTATGTGTTGGTGGGGGCATCGTTTCCTAAAGGAGGAAAAAACATCTGGTAAGAAATAGATAGCTATATGATCTGTAGGCTTGGCTATAAATATAAAACGCCAAAAAGAAATATTTAAAAAAAAATTTTGACTGTTCAATTTTAAAACACTGGTAAGTTTGGTACACTTGTTTAGTAATATAAAATTTAGACCATGAACACTGCTACTCTAAAATTCTAATTAAAGTAAAATGAAGATTGAAAGTCTGATATTGAGAATAGTCATTATTATTCATGTATTCTGTATTTGCAAATTTGTGTAGAAGCTAATATTTATTTGTAAACCCCAAATCAATACTTGTGGTAATTTTATGATCATTTGTAGACACGTGCAGAGCAGAGAAAACTTTGAGATGTCCTACACTCACATTCCCAGCTGAGGTTGAACAGGAGAGGCTCTGCCTTCTCATTTAAGCTCTCATATTATAAACAAGTGTCCTTTACAGGCTCTCTTTGGTGTCATGCATTTCACATTTTTGGGCCCTCTGCATGTGATTCACTGCTTGCAAAGGCTCCCAAGCATAGTGCTGAAGCGCTGTCTGGTGTTCCTAGTGCAAGAGGACAGTGATGTGCCTTTACGGAGAAAATAATGTGCTAGAAAAGCTTCATTCAGGCACGAGTTACAGTGCTGCTGGTGGTGAGTTCAGTGTTAATGAATCAACAATATATGTTATATAAAGTGTCTTTAAAGAGAAGCACACATAAAACAAGACTATACATTGATCAGTTGATCAGAGGCTCACAGAAACCTAACCCTGTATTTCCCTCAGAGCAATGGTTCAATATTAGCTAATAGTGTTCAAGGCAACTATACAGAATATAACCACCACGAATAATTAGGTTCAACTGTAGTATGTATTTAATTTGGAATGATTCCCAAGTTGTTAACAGTAAATATAATTCTATTTATAAAAAATTGGTAAGAGAAGTCCGTTTAATTATTCTTTGTGAAGTTTAGACAGGAAAGTATGACAAATTTTTATCTGCCTTGAATATAGTACTAGGATGGTTTTACAATTATCAGTTATCAAACAGTGATCACAGCTTACTGTATTGAAATAGTATTCACCGTTTCAGTGAAAAGTAATATAACGTGTACCTATTATGTACCCACAAAAATTAAAAATAAAAATTTTGTTAAGTCATATAACATTAACGTAAAAATTTTTAGTACAGAATTAAAGCCATAGTAAATAAAATAACTGAATAAAAATAAAAGCTCAAATTAAGAAAGCTAAAAAGGGGCCAGAAGCAGTGGCTCATGCCTATAATCCCCGCACTTTGGGAGGCCGAGGAGGGCGGATCATGAGGTCAGGAGATCGAGACCATTCTGGCTAACACGGTGAAACCCCGTCTCTACTAAAAACAAAAAAGTTAGCCAGGTGTGGTGGCGCACGCCTATAGTTCCAGCTACTCAGGAGGCTGAGGCAGGAGAATGGTGTGAACCCGGAAGGTGGAGCTTGCAGTGCACCGAGACTGTCCACTGCACTCCAGCCTGGGAGACAGAGCGAGACTCTGCCTCAAAAAAAAGAAGAAGAAGAAGAAGAAGGCTAAAAAGGCAAAAATTTTAAGTTCTTATTTTCCTAAATTTTAATCTCATATAACCTAAAGGGTTATAGCAGAGGTCGATATACTATGCTGGCCTGTTTTGGCATGGCTCACAAGCTAAGAATGGTTGAATTATTTGGCTGGTGGACTGGCCGAATAATTGGCTTGAGGTCTGCTATTCACCTCAGGCAGGGCTATACCTCAGAGCTATATCACATTTGTGGACTATTTTCTCTACTGATTTCCTACCAAGTTTGCTATTGTTAGCAGCAACACACTGGGCTTGGGTATTTAGTCCCGGAATCTGCCCTCTGTATCAGCAAAGCTGCTGATTTTTCTATCCAGTTCCATGCTACTAGTACTGTCCCAGACCAAGTCAGTAATGGGGATGGACGTGTGTGGTATATGTGACTTTAACTAAAGTTCAGCAGTTTTTCACAAATAAATGCTTCTGAATTTATTTCTCTTCAATTGTTGTATCAGGCCCCGCAATCGTAAAATCTGCTTTTTTAAGTATCTAGTTTGTTCTCTTACCAAGCTTAATGGCATAACTTAATCTAAGAGGTAAAACTTTGAATTTTAATTTTGTTCTTAGTCACAAATAACTATGTTCACCTCAGTTAACTTTCTTCTTAATTTGATTTGTGACAGAATAAGCACTGGAAGCCATGATCACTGACTGATAACTGATCATTGTAAAAGTATCCTAGCAAAATACTTATAAACCAAAAAATTACTATATAAGCATATTAGAAAGAAACAGAGGGATAGAACTTCTTCACAGTGTCATACTTACAGAATTTTTTAAACAATCATCATCTACATCAAAATTCGATGTATCTGTTGGGCTACTAACTTCTGGAATATAAGGTGCTTCACAGTTCCGAATATTATCCCAATCAATTCCACTGAAAAATGGGTGTTTCTTAAAGTCTTCTATTCCATTTTGACCAAGACGATGTTCTCTGCTACAAATGAGCCTTCGAATAAGATCCTTAGCATTTTCAGACACATCAGTCACTTGGGCTGGAAACTGAAACCTCTCCTAAACAGAGAAAAACAGAAACAAAATATAAATCAGTGTTTAACATACTAAGTAGGTTGGTTGACTTACTTATTTTCTTAAAAATACATTGTCTTTTAAATATATCTAATAACTGCATGTTGGTGCAAAGTACTAATACTAAAGGAATACAGGGATGAATGACAGAAGATCATTTTCCTAGGACTTTTAATTTCATATATGACTCAGTCATGCATGAGCTATAGAAAGAAGAATACATTATACCTTAAATACCTTAAACTGCTATCAGAATGAAGAGAAATTACTTAAAAGTAGTGGAATTTGACTCAATATTTAAATCGAGATAGATGACTGATAATGGTCATATAAGTTACATACTAATGATTAATAATAAGTATTTTTAAAGGACATAATATGTATCTGACACTATTTAAAGTGCATTACTCATTTAACCCTCAAAACAACCATTTTAGGTGGGTACTCCTACTGTGCTAATATTATAGAAGAAATAAAGACACAGAGAATTCAAGTAACTTTCTCAACATTACACATCTAGGAAGTGGCAGAACCAGAATTCGAACTGAAGCTGTAATCTGTGCTGTTAAATATCATGTTGTACTACAATATATTTTTCTAATTCAAATGATGTACATGCTATTTACAACTCTGCTGCTATTTCCAGTCTTTCAACTCTTTAAAACTATACGAAACATTATCTTTGCAAACAGGAAGAAGAACATAAACCCTATAAAACTGATTTTTATATATGCAAAGAAACTAATCATAATTGCTTCACTGGAACAAATTAAAAAGAATAGATTATCATTCCCTTCTATCGGATATTCACATTCTAGGTTTTTGCAACTGCTCACAATCTTCTAAGACTGCTAATAAAACCTTTCTTATTATTATGAACAGTCTATTTCACTTAGTACTAAATATATTAAAGTTTCATTAATTTGTTCTTGTTGTGTATCTGTGTTGCTTCTAGTGTTCTGTGATCATAAATAATGTTAGAATAGGTATCCTTGTACATATATCTTTGTTCTACTGAAAATGCCATAGGGTAGATTCCTAGACTGAAGTTGCTCAATCAAAACCTCTAACCATTTTTTAAGGCTCTAGGTGCACACCTGTAAACTTCCTGAACAGAAAGGTTACACCAATTTATATACCTACTAATGTCTTAGAATGCCCATCTCACTGCATTATTTATGGTACAGAGTACTATTTTTCTTTTGATCTTTGCTAATTTGACAAGAAAAAAGTATCTCATTCTTATTTTAAATTTGTATTGCACTTATTACTACTAAAGTTGAAAATTTTTTTACACATATTCTAGTCATGATTATACATATACTATAGTAAGCAATGATCTAAATTCTCTACTTATGACCTTTGTTATTCTACTGGAGAGACCACTTAATTTCCTACTTAGCAGCATCTCTAATAAAATACGAGAAAATTAGAACTAATAACTTATGAATAATTTATGGATTTTGACTATTTATGTTTGTCGTGTCCCATACTAGGATAGAAATGTGATTGTTCACTGTTTTTAGAAAAATATTTTCTCTTTAAAAATGATTTTATTATATGTGTTATTTACCACATTAATTTGAACAAAAGTAAAATATACTAACTTTGTGATTCATGATTTTTCCGTATGTCTCCACCAGAGATTCTGCATAAAATGGTGTTTCTCCGTAAAGCATTTCATACATACAGACTCCCAAAGACCACCAGTCACATTCAGGTCCATATCTGCCTTTTCCATCTTCCATGGCTTGAAGGATTTCAGGAGAGATATAATCTGGGGTTCCTACAGCCACTGAGGACTGAACCTGAAGAAATTTACATCTTTATTAATCTACTATATTAGAAATAAAATATTTTAAATTTAAAATAGTTACTTAAGATACACAATAGACACTATTATCTCATAAACACATCTTTGTCATTATCTGAAAAATAATAATAATCTTTGCATATATGTTAAATTGTACATTATCCCCACATTAATAGTTTTCCAGATTTCATAACACTATAGAACTTTTATTATAGTGTTACTTAACTGATGACATTGAGAGGAACAATTTAATTTAAACCATCATACCCATTAACAACAAACTAAATATTTGGTTTAGAACACTCATTATTGGTAATTACCTGTCAAACCTATACATGTAAAAAAAAATGAAACTGTGAAAATTTTACAATGAGATGGGGGGAAAAGCTCCTGATATTTAGGCCAGTACTATGAGAAGCCTGGAGATTATGTTTAAACTCCTTAATAGAAACCTAAGAAAATACACATCAATAATGTACAACAAACTACTTACTAATTTAAAAAACTATAAAAGAAGAGGTATATCCTTCAAAAACTAAAGTTCCAATAGAGAAAAAAAGTTGAGTACTTGTTATAGCAGGTTAGGTTTAATTAGAAAACAGGTAATTAAAACCAGGCATGGTAGCTGACATCTGTAATCCCAGCACTTTGGGAAGCCAATGTGGGAGAATCACTTGAGCCCAGGAGTTTGAGACAAGCCTGGGAAACATAGCAAGATCCTATTTCTGTAAAAAAGTAGAAGAAAAAATAAAACAGGTAACTAGAAAAATCCTGGGTATATATGTTGTAAGGTACTTTGAAGTAAAAGGATATTGGCCCTTTATGTGTTTTAGAAGAACTTATCCAAAACATGAACATTCCTAAAGTAGAATACCAGTTAATATTTTGGATTTTCTAGACAACATTTCCAATTCTGAATAATTAGGATAGACTTACATTTTAGCAATACTGAGATTAAATAACTTGGAAACCCTTCCATTACGAACTCTTAAAAATGCTAGATAAACATCCTGTCTAACACGGCGAAACCCCGTCTCTACTAAAAACACAAAAATATTAACCAGGGGTGATGGCGGGCGCCTGTAGCTCCAGCTACTCGGGAGGCTGAGGCAGGAGAATGGCGTGAACCCGGGAGGGGGAGCTTGCAGTAAGCCAAGATTGCGCCACTGCACTCCAGCCTGGGCGACAGAGCAAGACACGGTCTCAAAAGCAAAAAAAAAAAAAAAAAAAAAAAAAAAAGCTAGATAAAATATAACAATTATTTGCATAAACATATAAAAGAACTTTTTTACAAAGAGAAATTCTTAGAGTTCAGTAATCAAGAAATGCTTGAGAATCAGGATAATATGCACTAGAGATGAGTAGGGTTGGGGAATTGTTGGTTTTCATTTCCTAGGTACTCAAATTTTAACATACACAAAAGCGAATACCTTACGCTTATATGAGGTAAGAACAAAAGAAAAGACCTTATCCTTAGCTTACATGAGGTGGTGAGTTTGAAGACAAACGCTGCCCTATATACACACCTTTTGGCCTAAAACGTATACTGTAAGAAAAACGGTACATTATAAAAATCTGCCACAAAGCAGAGAAGGACAAGACATTTCATCTATCTTGACTTGTGTGTGATGAATGAAAAATATTGTTCCTGTAGAAATTCGTAACATCACATCACATAGTCTCAACATTTGGCATTCAAATGCACACCGCTTCTGTGGTCCAAAAGTTCCCAAGCCAAGATATTGGCATTAACACTGACCCAAGGTTAGTTGCCTCTAGAAAGCAAAACAAATTCAAATCTACGCTGGAGGACACATGCTTAAATTTGGCAGATATAATTCTTTTTTTTTTTTTTTTAATTATACTTTAGGTTTTAGGGTACATGTGCACAATGTGCAGGTTTGTTACATATGTATCCATGTGCCACGTTGATTTCCTGCACCCATTAACTCGTCATTTAGCATTAGGTATATCTCCTAATGCTGTCCCTCCCCCCTCCCCCAACCCCACAACAGTCCCCAGAGTGTGATGTTCCCCTTCCTGTGTCCATGAGTTCTCATTGTTCAATTCCCACCTATGAGTGAGAACATGCGGTGTTTGGTTTTTTGTCCTTGCAATAGTTTACTGAGAATGATGTTTTCCAGTTTCATCCATGTCCCTACAAAGGATATGAACTCATCCTTTTTTATGGCTGCATAGTATTCCATGGTGTATATGTGCCACATTTTCTTAATCCAGTCTATCGTTGTTGGACATTTGGGTTGGTTCCAACTCTTTGCTGTTGTGAATAGTGCCGCAATAAACATACGTGTGCATGTCTTTATAGCAGCATGATTTATAGTCCTTTGGGTATATACCCAGTAATGGGATGGCTGGATCAAATGGTATTTCTAGTTCGAGATCCCTGAGGAATCGCCACACTGACTTCCACAATGGTTGAACTAGTTTACAGTCCCACCAACAGTGTAAAAGTGTTCCTATTTTTCCACATCCTCTCCAGCACCTGCTGTTTCCTGATTTTTTAATGATGGCCATTCTAACTGGTGTGAGATGGTATCTCACTGTGGTTTTGATTTGCATTTCTCTGATGGCCAGTGATGATGAGCATTTCTTCATGTGTTTTTTGGCTGCATAAATGTCTTCTTTTGAGAAGTGTCTGTTCATGTCCTTTGCCCACTTTTTGATGGGGTTGTTTGTTTTTTTCTTGTAAATTTGTTTGAGTTCATTGTAGATTCTGGATATTAGCCCTTTGTCAGATGAGCATGATTGTATATCTAGAAAACCCCATCGTCTCAGCCCAAAATCTCCTTAAGCTGATTAGCAACTTCAGCAAAGTCTCAGGATACAAAATCAATGTACAAAAATCACAAGCATTCTTGTACACCAATCACAGACAAACAGAGAGCCAAATCATGAGTGAACTCCCATTCACAATTGCTTCAAAGAGAATAAAATACCTAGGAATCCAACTTACAAGGGACGTAAAGGACCTCTTCAAGGAGAACTACAAACCACTGCTCAATGAAATAAAAGAGGATACAAATAAATGGAAGAACATTCCATGCTCATGGGTAGGAAGAATCAATATCATGAAAATGGCCATACTGCCCAAGGTAATTTATAGATTCAATGCCATCCCCATCAAGCTACCAATGACTTTCTTCACAGAATTGGAAAAAACTACTTTAAAGTTCATATGGAACCAAAAAAGAGCCCGCATCGCCAAGTCAATCCTAAGCCAAAAGAACAAAGCTGGAGGCATCACCCTACCTGACTTCAAACTATACTACAAGGCTACAGTAACCAAAACAGCATGGTACTGGTACCACAACAGAGACATAGATCAATGGAACAGAACAGGGCCCTCAGAAATGATGCCGCATATCTACAACTATCTGATCTTTGACAAACCTGACAAAAATAAGAAATGGGGAAAGGATTCCCTATTTAATAAATGGTGCTGGGAAAACTGGCTAGCCATAGGTAGAAGGCTGAAACTGGATCCCTTCCTTACACCTTATACAAAAATTAATTCAAGATGGATTAAAGACTTAAATGTTAGACCTAAAACCATTAAAATCCTACAAGAAAACCTAGGCAATACCATTCAGGGCATAGGCGTGGGCAAGGACTTCACGTCTAAAACACCAAAAGCAATGGCAACAAAAGCCAAAATTGACAAATGGGATCTAATTAAACTAAAGAGCTTCTGCACAGCAAAAGAAACTACCATCAGAGTGAACAGGCAACCTACAGAATGGGAGAAAATTTTTGCAACCTACTCATCTGACAAAGGGCTAATATCCAGGCAGATATAATTCTTAAACATAAAACTCGCTGAATATGAACTCACAATCCAATAATATAAACTAAATGAGGAAACTGTCTATTATGAGTAACTCAGAAATTCCAACAAACAGAACAATTAGATCCCTAACAACAATCAGATCCGCTCTATGAAATAAGTATGTTTAAAATTATTAAAGACCTAAAAAAAAACACAAAAGTTTTTAAAAATCAAACAGAAGTCCTAGAAATGAAAATAGTCGCTGAAATAAAATAAACGCAATAAATAGGTAAACAGTGGATTAGATACAGTTGACGAGAATAATAAACCTGAAGAAGAGCTGAAGAAATTAAGTAGCATCTAATATGAAGACTTAAAAAATGGAAAATTTGGAAGAAAGGCTAAGACGTACAGACCCTAGAATGGACAAGTTCAACACAGTATAAGAGAATGAGATAAAAGAGAGAATAGTGGAAAGCAACATCCAAAGAGACAAAGCTTAAATTTTTTCAAGAATGATATAAGACTTGAATTCCTGGATGCAGGAAGGGCATAAAGTACTTAGAAGAGGTCGAGCGCAGTGGCTCACACCAGTAATCCCACCACTTTGGGAAGCTGAGGCGGGTGGATCACTTGAGCTCAGAAGTCGGAGACCAGCCTAGGCAACATCGTGAAACCACATCGCTACAAAAAATAAAATTAGCTGGACATGGTGGCACATGTCTGTACTCCCAGCTACTCGGGAGGCTGAGGTGGGAGGATTGCTTGAGCCTGGGAAGTCGAGGCTGCAGTGAGCAGAGATGGCACCACTGCACTCCAGCCTGGGTGACAAGAGTGAAACCCAGTCTCAAAAAAAAAAAAAAGTACTTAGAAGATAAATAAAAGCAGATTCATGTCTATACACATTAGAATTAAACTACAGAATACCAAAGCCAAAGAGATTTTAAAAACATTAAAGAATAGAGATTATCTACTAAGAAATGACAATTAGACCAACAGCTGAATTATTAATAACTAAGAATTGCAGTCAGAAGTAAATGAAGTTGTACCTTCAAAGTGATAAGACAAAATAACTGTCAATGTATTACCTACCTACCTAAATTATGATACAGAAATGATACATTGTCACACAAGACTGAGTAAACTATCGCTAACATTTCCTTTCAGCTAAACAAGCACTAAAGGGTATACTTTGGAAAACAAGAAATTTAACCAAGATGGAAGAATGTGATACTAGACGCAATTACGAACAAAGATATTGGTAAACTTTACTAATACATCTAAATGGTGGTTAATTGGATAACATAATGAAGAAGGAGGAGGACAAGGACTAGAAAAAGAGGCAGGAGTAACTACCTTAGGGCTGAAAAATAAATTTACCCCATAAATGTATTCAACTATAATTTGTCAGTTTACAAATAGAAAAATAAAAATTTTTAAAAACCACCCACTAAAAAAGAAAAAAAAAAGTTGGAAATAAAACACTGGAAAAACAAAAACATGTTACTGAGGATGTAAACAGGATTCAAGTATTCTAAATTTCTTAGGTTTTTAAAATTTTTAATTATTAACTTTTTTTAAATTGTATTTTATTATTCAATTATTATTTTTAATGGTGGTAAAAATACACAAAAAAATTTACTATCTTAATGATTTTTAGAAGTGTGCAGTTCAGTGGCATAAGTACCTTCACACTGTTCTGCAACCAGTCCCTACCATCCTTCTCTAAAATTTTTTCATCTTGGAAAATTTCAACTCTGTACCCATCAGTAATTCCCCCATTCCCCCTTCCCCTAGACCCTGGCAGCCACCATTGTACTTTGTTTCTTTGAACTTGATTACTATAGTTATCTCACATAAGAGGAATCATAAAATATTTGTACTTCTGTAACTGGCTTACTTCATTAACATAATATCCTAAGGTTTCATCCACGTTGTAGCACGTGTCAGAATTTCCTTCCTTTTTAAAATTGATTGATATTCCATTGTGTGTATACAGCACATTTTGTTTATCCATTCATCTGTCACCCTTTGGCTATTGTGAACAATGCTGCTCTAAAAATGAGTGTACAAATGTATGTTCAACTCCCTGCTTTCACTTCTTTTGGGTATATACCCAGGGAAGGAACTCTGGATCACATGGTAATCCTATTTTCAATTTTTTGAAGAGCTACCCATACCATTTTCCATATTTTACATTCCCACCAACAGTGCCCAAGGATCCTAATTTGTTCACATCCTTGACAACACTTGTTATTTTCTGTTTTTTTGATAGTAGCAATCCTGCTGAGTGTGAGATGGTGTATCCCTGTGGTTTTGATTTGTGTTTCTCTAATTATTAGTGATGTTGGGCACCTTTTCATGTGCTAATTGGCCATTTAAATATCTTCTTTGGGCCGGGCGCGGTGGCTCATGCCTGTAATCCCAGCACTTTGGGAGGCCGAGGTGGGCGGATCACAAGGTCAGGAGATCAAGACCATCCTGGCTAACACAGTGAAACCCCATCTCTACTAAAAAAATACAAAAAAATTAGCTGGGCGTGGTGGCGGGCACCTGTAGTCCCAGCTACGTGGGAGGCTGAGGCAGGAGAATGGCATGAACCCGGGAGGCGGAGCTTGCAGTGAGCCGAGATCACGCCACTGCACTCCAGCCTGGGCGACAGAGCGAGACTCTGTCTCAAAAAAAAAAAAAAAATCTTCTTTGGAGAAATGTCTATTAAAGTTCCTTGTCCCAGCACTTTGGGAGGCTGAGGTGGGTGAATCACTTGAGGTCAGGAGTTTGAGATCAACCTGGCCAACAGGGCAAAACCCAGTCTCTCCAAAAAAAAAAATTAGCTGGGTATAGTGGTGCATGTCTGAAATCCCAGCTACTCGGGTGGCTTAGGCAGGAGAAGTGAGCCAAGATCACGCCACTGACTCCAGCCTAGGCGACAGAGCAAGACTCTGTCTATCACATAAAATAAAATAAAGTAAAGTAAAAAGTAAAGTGTAAAGTAAAATAAAATAAAATAAAAATAAATATCTTGTCCATTTTCTAACAGGGTCCTTTGTTCTTTGCTGCTGACTTGTAGGAGTTCTTTACATATTTTAGAGACTACTCTGTTATTAGACATATGATTTGCAAATATTTTCTCTCATTCCATATGTTGCCTTTCACTCTGATTGTGCCCTTTGATGCACAGAAGTTTTAATGGAGATATTGTCCAATTTATCTATTTTTTTCTTTCATTGCCTGTAATTTTGAGTCATCCCCAAGAAATCACTGACAAATCCAACGTCATAAAGTTATCCCTTCTATTTTTTTCTAAGAGTTTCATAGTTTTAGTTTTTGTATTTAGGTCTTTGACCCATTTTGAGTTAATTTTTGTTTTGAGTGTGACGTTGAGTTAATTACAGTGTGAAGTAATCTAAGTTTCTTGTTTTGATTGGGAATGTGGCAGAAAAACTGATTAACTGTTTAAAAATGTAAAGATAAACACTAAAATACTTAGAATATGTAACTTCCAAACAAAGAGAAATTTAAAAGCTAAACTTGATCAAGTCAACAGAAGGCAAGAAAGAAGAAAACAAACTCAAATATACATGCAAAGAAACAAGCAAAACCAATAATAAACAGCACATAAGATACTAGAAATAAGTATATTAATAATCACAAAATTTATAAATGGATTAAACTCACTTATTAAACAAAACTGTTACACAGGACAACACATAAAACCAAAATGAACAAATGAGAAAAACATCAGCAATAATCTGTTTAAAAGGGATGCACTTAAAACATAAGGATACAGGAAAGTTGAAAGTAAATGGATGGAAAGGGATATATCAGGCATATGATAAAGAAAAGAAACTTAAGATAGCTACAGTAATATCAGTTAAATATATTCTAATGCCAAAACCATTGTAAGATTTTTAAAAAATTCATTAGTATAATATAAAAGAAAATACCCCGGAATAAATGTCAATTCTGAATAATGTATACCTAACAGCAAAGCTACAAAAGAGCTGTGCAAAACAAAGAAAAGTTAGTAAATTTACCATCATAAGGATTTTTAAACAATGAATAATAGATCAGAGAAATAAAATGGTTAAGAACACAAAAAAACTGAATGACAAAATTAACAATTTTAATCTTATGGGCATATATATCTGTACCCAAAAGTCAGAAAAAAAAGTATTCTTTTCAAATAAACATAGAACATATAAAAACTGGCCTCTTACAAAATCACAAAGCAAATTTCAAAAAATGCCAAAAAAATCTGATACCAAATAGACCCAATCTACAGTAAACTGAAACCAGGAATAACTAAACAAATAAATATAATACTATGGATATTAAAAGGCATATCACTAAATAGTGGCCCATAGAAGAATTCTAACAAGTTGGAAAATATTTAGAATTGAACAGTAGAATGCTCTGCATCAAAACTTATGAAGGAAAAGAGGAGCACAAACAAACAATACTAGGAAACGGGGGCAAAACGACACTGTAACAGAGATGTTAAAACTAGGAGGAAGGTGGTCTGAACTACTTTATGGCAATACAATTGAAAACTCAGAGAAAATGGACAATTTTCATCGAAAAGACTAACATATTAAAACTCAGGAAGAAAGAGAAAATCCAACAGACCTATAATCATTAAAAATTTGAATCAATAGTACAAAATCTATCTGCAAAACAAAATAAAATTGAAGAAAACAAAACTTCACCCAGGCTAAGGTGATTTAAAAGTAAATTCTACCAATGATATAAGTTAACAGATAACTGTATTACAAACTGTTCTAGAGCCAAAATGGGTAAGGGGAAAATATGGATCCTCTGTTTATTTTATAAGGCTAAAATGACCTAAATCTAAACATCAGACAAGAACAATTTAAGGAAAAAAAATTATACTCCAGTCTGAGATATGACTAATGTCATGTATGAATGCCAGGTAACAATATGATATAAAATAGTAGTAGAGTCAACTAGGAATCTGTTAAAATACTGCAATATAACATCTTGATAAAGTCATATTTACTCAAAGAATGAATGATTTAACAATGGAAAAGCTGTCATTTATCAGATTAACAGATTAAAAGAAAAACAACCTAATATCATCTTGATGGATGCAGAAAAGTAATTTTGTTACAACCAGAATCACAACAAAAAAACTCCGGTAATCAGAAATGAGAAGGAATTTCTTAATTTGATAAGAGATATATACCAAAAGCTAACTGCAAACATTAAATTAATTTGAAGCTACAGAAACAACATCACTGCACCTATTTAACATTGTACTGAAGGTCATTAGACTCCATGGTAAGAGAAAAAATATAGCACATATAAAGATTGTGAAGAAACAAACCCAAAGTTGGTCATAATTTACGGATTACATGACTTATTATATGAAAAATCTAGAAGAATCTATAAACTATTTTAAACTGATAAAAAAAAATTCACAAGAGTGCTAGATTCAAGATGAATACGCAAAATCAATTCTAATCCTAAAGAAGAGCAACAAGCTATTAAACTGCAAATATAAACAAGTATCATTTATAATACAGGTAACATTAAAAAATCCACAAGTTGTTTAGGAGCAAATCTAACTCATCTAGGTAATGGATTAATAGTGAATAAAAAGAAACACAACATTCATAGATGAGAAGATTCCATGTTATAGACATGAATGTCCCCCAAATTAAGCTAATTTCAAAGCAGGTCTTAAATACATAAGCCAGTGTTTATGAAGGATTGTTCACATGTGTGTACATGTATGGATATAAACCAATATGCTAATCCTAACAATCACATAGAAAAATAAAGGGCCAAGCATAGCCAAGATAATTTTAGAGCAAGAAAAAGAATTATAGCGAACACTTCACCACCAGAAATTGACTTCTTAAGGTAAATTGATTCAACTGGTATGGTTTTGACGGAGATATAGGAGAAAAAGTAAGTTGAAACTTAATTTGAAAGTCACAAACTTGAGAAAGGCTCGTAGGTTTGAGGCAGCTGTCCAGATAATAAATAATGACCCACACAAAGTCAACAATCATAACATTTCAGGACACTGGGAATAAATAAAACATTCTAAAAGCTTCCAGAGATAGAGAGAAAGGCTGTAATAAAAGGACTGAGACTCAGAATGGCATCAGATGTCTTAATAGCAACACTGTAAGTTAAAAGACAACATAATGCCTTCTAAATTCTAAGAGAAAAATAGTTTCAAATCTAGAATACTATGTCCAGACAAATTATCAATACAATATGAAGGCATTTTTCAGACATGGAAGATTATGAAATATTTACTTCCAGTGGAACCTTCTTCAGGCAGCTATCACCAAATGGGATCCAGGAAACACAGTCTGATACTAGAGAATAACATAAATTCCATGAAGACGATGAAAGGTAGTCCTAGGATAGTACCTCTGCAGTAGGTCTCTAGAACAAACAGTCCAGATTAGGAGAATGCAATCCAGTATGAATATCTCCATGGGAAAAAAAGGAACTGCTAAATTCCTTTTATTAAGTAATTCAACGTGGTGGAGAGTTTGAGGATAAATTGGTGACAATTACACAGGAAATTAAGCAGAGCGAAGTGGTCACTTTACACCAGGAAGAATAAAAAGGTTTTGAAGAAAAGAAATGCAATTAAAACAAACTGTATGACACGACGATGAGTATTTGTATCACCATAATAAAATACCGAACAGGATTTAACGAGGGATTGTGTGATAATTACATTGAGAGGATAGAGAGGATGTGTACTGGTTGGGCAAGAGCAGAGCAAAAGACCTGAATCCTCATCTACCATGGTAGGATATTATGAGATAGTATCTAAAAATAAATAATCAAGAGACAGCAGCACAAATATGGTTATAGGAAATATGTAAGTAAATGAAATGCTCAAAGCACCATTGCACTTGCCTGGGTGACAGAGCAAGACCCTGCCTCAAAAAATAAGACAATAAAATCTAAAAATTAATTTAAAAATCTGAAATAAAATAAGGTTTCTTCATTATAGTGTTTTTTAATTTTTATTTATTTATTTATTTATTTATTTATTTATTTATTTATTTATTTTGGAGTCAGGATCTTGCTGCCACCCAGGCTGGAATGCAATGGCACCATCATGGTCACTGCAGCCTTGACCAGGTCCTAAGCTCAAGCGATCCTCCCATCTCATCCTCCTGAGTAACTGGGACTACAGGTGCATGCCACCATGCCTAACTAATTTTTTTTATTTTTTTGTAGAGATGAGGTCTTGCTATGTTGCTCAGGCTGGTCTCAAACTCCTGGGCTCACGCAATCCTCCCGCCTTGGCCTCCCAAAGTGCTGGTATTACAGGTGCAAGCCTATGGTTTTGAAAATGGAAGTCCAATATGATATTATGTCCAAGAAAACTATTTTGAGTTCATCAATAAGTATGCTAGAAACAAAACATAAAATATTATCCTATTGTCCAGCAAAATCAGAATGAATGACTGGGAGAACACACCAGACTTTCAGGAACAAATATAGTTTGAGGAAACTCACAGAGATAGAAATATTACTCATGCATTCTGGAATTTGCATTTTGAATGCATTCAAAAGGAATTTAGAGAGGCAAACATCAGACTACAGGGACTCTATCTCCAACTTTGAGTCCTTCGGGCTTGTAATATGCAGGACTGGAGAATCACTAGCTCTCTCCATGAAGTTATTTTTCCCTGCAGCTCTATCCTCTCTGGAATGGTGGCCCCCAATTCCAGATGCCAAAGCCTCCCTGATTCCAATCTCTGTTTTCTCAACTCAGCACCACCACCATGCTATTTCCCTCTTCTAATGTCATACCTGGCACTACCCACTTCTCACTTTATACTTCCTATATACAGTTATCCTAGAGCAGTATAATTCCATATACATATCTTCCATTGTTTATGTGACTATTGTCATATCCTTTACTTCTACGTGTCATAAACCCACATTACAAATAATTACACATTACATTATTTTTGCTTTTAACACTCAGGTACCTTTTATGTAAATTAAATAAGATAGACAGTATAGACATTTTATTTACCCACTTATTTATTGCATATGATATTTTTATGCTATAAATCCAAATGTCCAAACAGTATCATTTCCTTTGACATGGAGGACATTCTTTAGCATTCAGGCCTGCTAGAGATTAATTTTCTCATCTTCCATTTATCTGAAAATGTCTAATTCACCCTCATTTTTGAGAGATATTTTTCTTAATACAGAAACCTCAGTTTACACATTTTTTTCCTTCAGCACTTTAAAGACATCACTCCATGATTTCTCGTGACAGGTCAGTAGTCCTTACCATTTCTCCTCTGTATGTAATATGTCTTTCCTTCTGGCTGCTTTTAAATGTTTTTATCTTTAGTTTTCAGCACTTTAACCACATCTGACATGGCCAGATGTGGTTCTCTTTATAGGTTTGAGATATGGTAAAATTCTTAGATCTGAGTTTTTCATCACATTTGAGAAGGTTGAGCCATTACTTACACATTTCTTTTTTCCACATCTCACTCTCTTCTTCTATATGGATCCCTAAGCCTCTATTTATTTGGTCTCAATATTTTTCTCTGTTCTTCATATTGGCTCATCTCTACTCATCTGTCTTCAAGTTCACTGGCTCTTTCTTCTCCTATCTCCAGTCTACTTTTAACCTCATCCAGTGAATTTTAAATTTCAGTTACTGTACTTTCTAATTGTAAAATGTCCATTTGATTCATTTTCCTGCTGAAATTCCTTATTTGTATACTCTTTAAGACTACATTTTCCTTTATTTTCTTAAATATTTTTATAACTTTTATTTTATTTTTTTTTTTTGAGATGGAGTCTCATTCTGTTGCCCAGGCTGGAGTGCAATGGCACCATCTTGGCTCACTGCAACCTCCACCTCCTGGGTTCAAGCGAGTCTCCTGCCTCAGCCTCCTGAGTGAGTGAGTAGCTGGGATTACAGGCATGCGCCACCATGCCTGGCTAATTTTGTATTTTTAGTATAGACAAGCTTTCACTGTGTTGGCCAGGCGGTCTCAAACTCCTGACCTCAGGTGATCCACCCTCCTTGGCCTCCCAAAGTGCTGGGATTACAGGCATGAGCCACTGTGCCCGACCTATGATCACTTCTTTAATTCTTTGTCTGCTAAGTCCAACATGTGTGCCAGCCAGGCCTCTACTGACTGCTTTTATCTGACTCTGTATCACTATCCACATCCCCATTTTTGTTTGGTTCGGTGATTTTTTTTTTTTTTGAATCCTTGTCATTGTGAATAAGATGTTATAGAGAGTATTGATTCTGTTATGTTCTTATGAAGAAAAACAATTCTTATGTAAGCACATAAAAAAATTACTGACTGATCTCCTTGACCATGAGTTGGCTTACAGATACACTCTGTGATTGTAGGTTCATACAAAAATCTAAGATTTGTCATAAGCCCCTCTACTTGGAAGGAAGACTTCCAAACTCTATGGATCTAATCAGGGCTTGGACTTAGGTTGTCAGACAGGTTTAGAGTAGGTCTTAGGTGATACAAAGGTGTTAGCTGGCTCTCCAGGGACGAAAATTCCATTTCCCCTAGCACTGTTTCTCGCCTGGGATATCTGCTTGATCATTAGTATTCTGGTCTGTTTTCAAATGCTATCATCTGCTATTGTCAAGCCTCATATGGTCTTGTGGTACAATGCACAGCCCAACCTTCATGAGGCACTTTATGCCCTCTCTCTGCACAATTCCCTCCTCTCCAATGCCAAGCCCTGCATATTCCAGCTGTTGCAGGTAGTCCAGCTCTGCTTTTACTCTAGCTTTCTGCATCAGAATCAGGAACTGTCCCAGTCTTTGCGCAATTGTAAGGAATACCTCAAGAGTTCATTTATGTCAGGGATAATAGTATTATGCTGCCTGTTGTCCACTGCTGGAAAACAGTTGCTTCAACTACTGTATCCAGTTTTACAGTTCCTTACAGTGGGAGTGCTAATTTGGTACCAATTTAATCCTTCTATCATGGCCAGAGGCAGAGGTCACATAATGCTTTTTAACAAAGTTATCACCGTAGGACAAATTTTCCAAAGTTGGCCAGGCAAGGTGGCTCACGCCTGTAATCCCAGCACTTTGGGAGGCTGAGGTGGGCAGATAACCTGAGGTAAGGAGTTTGAGACCAGCCTGGCCAACATGGTAAAACCCCATCTCTACAAAAAATACAAAAATTAGCCAGGCGTGGTGGTGCTTGCCTGTATCCCAACTACTTGGGAGGCTGAGGCAGAAGAATCACTTGAACTCAGGAGGCGGAGGTTGCAGTGAGCTAAGATTGCACCGCTGCACTCCAGCCTAGGCAACAGAGTGAGACTTTGTCTAAAAAAAAAAAACGAAATTTTTCCAAAGTTAAAATTACTGGTCTAGAGTAATGTGACATTTTCATGGCTTTTGGAATGTATTATACTAAACTGTCCTCCAAAAAGTTTCTGTCAATTAAACTGATAATATTTTTAGACCTCTCCTATACGGCCAGAAAAAAATGAAGTTAAAAAAAATAACAGAATAAAACTGTGGCATATAAACTTATTTTTTTTCTTTAAAATAGAGACAGAGTCTCACTATGTTGCTTAAGCTGGTCTCGAACTCCTGGACTCAAGTGATCCTCTTGCCTCAGCCTCCCAAAGTGTTGGGATTACAAGCGTGAGCCACCATGCCCAGCCTTTTTTTTGGGAGGTGGCCGTGGGGGAGTGAGGGGGTGGGAGACAGGACTTCACTGTTGCCCAGGCTGGAGTGCAGTGGTGCAATCTTGGCTCACTGCAACCTCTGCCTCCTGCACTCAGGAGATCCTCCCACCTCGGACTCCTGAGTAGCTGGGACTACAGGCGTGCACCACCATATCCATTTATTAAGTAAACAAAAAAAACCAACTGAGGGGTTTAGGGTTAGCAAAAGTTAAGCAAACGGGAACATGAAACTAAATCAACTTGTGAACTTTCTGAAAAAAGGATTCATTTGTTGAACACTGTCCCTTAGAATAACTAAGCAATTAGGAAAGAAAGACAAAAAAGTAAAAGTCAGGACAAAGCTGCATTTTCTTTTTCTATGTGAGACTTAGTTCTTTTACCCCTGGTGAACTTTGAAATATCTAAAGTACAACAGAAGTCACCAGCTAAAGAAGGAGCAAACAAGGGTCTCATAAAGGGTATATTTTATCAATCTTAAGATCATTGATATCAGCAGCTGAAATGGCTTGTGACTTTTTAGACAAACCCCATTGTAAGTATGCCCAAATACCTTTGTGGAAGGAGGTGGCGCATAGATAGACAAATGGATGGATGGACGGGTAGATAGTATAAATAGATGGTTTCTAAAACAGATATATCAGACAAATAGCAAGGGAAATGTCTGTGAATAAAATAATTTAGGATTTATCTTTATTTACCGTTCCATCTTCCATCAGCTTCAGACAAGAACCAAAATCTGCTAACCGAATATGTCCATTCATATCCATCAGTATATTGTCAGGTTTAATGTCTCTGAAAAAATAAATAAATTCAATTTTTAGTGGAAAAATAAACAATTCGTTGCTTGGTAAGATATTCTTTTTGTCAGAAAAAAATCTCAACTTATTTTAAAAGTAATATTCTAAGAACATCTTAATTACTTTATTAATTCAAATCCTGGTTCTGATTCATATTAAAACTTTCTCAAACACATATAATTTCAGTATTCTTCTAGAGATAAAAAGTAGTGTGGTAATTTTCATTCTGGTTAAATTAATCTTACTATCTTTCCTTTTGATTTACACAGATTCCAATGTGACTATGGTAGACCTACTTTCTGCATACAGAAGAGTCAACATTACCTGATAACCACAAAAAATACTATCCTCTAGCCCATGAAACTGGACAGGGAAAATATACTTTCTAGACCTTAAGATAACTGCAGATAGATAAAGTCTCAATTACTGCAGGTCATGACAACACAAAGAAATTGCTTCATAAAGTTGATTTTACAGAAGAACTAAAACAACTGCCTAACAGATTGTCTATATTATTTAAAGCTTTCACTGTCTTTGGATGTTAAGTCAATGGCGTGTAAGATATCCAAATCTAAACTATATCATATATCAGCTTTTGTATTTGTTTTTGCATGTGAATGCAAACCTTAGAAAAATAATCATATATAAAATGGTTCTGTAAAGAAGATTCTCAGGGACTTAACAATATTAAGTTTCTAATCATATTAAAGGTTGTAATTGTGAATAACTAAGAGATTATACCCACCCAACTCACTCCACTTTTAGAGGAAGAAAAAGAATCTCTGGAAAACCTACATACTTTTTAAAAAATTATATTGCCATGTAAATTACAGGAATATGGGAGGGCTACTTTAACTTGAATAATGTCATTTAATATTTCTATGCCTCAGTTTTACCACCCATAATAAGGGTAAAATATTATAACAGTATTACTTTGATTACTGAAGCAATTTCTCTGAGTGTGTTGTATATCACAAGTTAGTAAATTATGGCCCATGGTCAAATCTAGTTTGCTGCTTGTTTTTGTAAATAAAGTTTTATTGAAATACAGCCATGCCCATTCATTTAGGTATTGTCTATGTCTGCTTTCACACTACAATGGCAAAGTGAGTAGTTGTGACACAGACCACATGGCCTACAAAGCCTAACATATTTACTCTCTGGCTGTTTATAGAAAAAGTTTTCAAACCCCTATTGTAGATGATAGATGGTTGCTAAAGAGAGACAGGGTGATTGAAAACAACAATCTGTATAGGGAATTAGCTTTATAATCCTCAACATTTGACTGTATTCTAACCTGTCAAAAAAGATCTTCTGCTGTAGGGGAAACATCAAAGAAGTACAGTTTAGTTCTGGAAGGAAGTTTAGCAATTACTAAGACCATTTTTAGATGAGGAAAAAATATTTTATTCTTTAACTTAAAAATTAAGCTATACAGTCACTACGAATTACTTCTACTGGTATAGTACTTCTTAGATTGTAAAGGAGATTAAAGGAACTGCAAAGACAGGATTTATATGCATCAATAATATCTTTGCTTATTTTATAGACAGTAAGTATAAAATATATACATATACATAAAGCATATATGTGAATATATTTTATTCATAATACTATATAAATAGAAAATACTAAAAATTAACAAGACATTACAGATAGTACTGAAAAACGTAAGTATTCTATTACCATTCCTGATCTCATCCTCTCCCTCCACTACCCAGACACAGCCACTATCCTAAATTTGGTGTTTATTGTATCCATGCATATTTTATACTATTATGCCTATATACAACATCACAAAACTATGTACTTTTTAAAATGTCTTTATAAATGACACCAAACTGTGCATTGCCTTTTGCAACTTGGTTTTATTCAAATATTATGCTTCATCAGCTAGGTGTGATAGTTCATGCCTATAATCGCAGCACTTTGGGAGGCCAAAGGAGGCCGAGGAGGGAGGATTACTTGAGCCCAGGAGTTTACGAACAGCCTGTGCAACACAGTGAGACTCCTTCTCTACAAAAAAGTAAAAATGAAAAATTAGCTGGGCAGGATGGCACATGCTTGCGGTCCCAGCTATTTGGGGGGCTGAAGTGAGAAGATCACCTGAGCCTGGGAGGTCAAGGCTGCAGTGAGCCGTGATTGTGTCACTACACTCCAGCCTGGGTGATGGAATGAGAAACTGTCTCCAAAAGAAAAAAAAAATATATATATATATGTGTGTGTGTATGTATATATGTTTCTAAACATACATGTGTGTATGTTTCTAAACATATGTGTGTTTCTAAACATACATGTGTATATATGTTTCTAAACATACGTGTATATGTGTTTCTAAACATGCATGTGTGTGTTTCTAAACATGTATGTGTATGTTTCTAAACATATATGTGTATGTTTCTAAACATATGTGTATGTTTCTAGACATATACGTGTGTGTATATGTTTCTAAACACATACATGTGTGTGTATATGTTTCTAAAACTTATCATTTTGGGACATATTGTTTTAATTCTTTAATTTTAATTAATTTTAATTATATACATATCAAAATTTATCAATTCTCCTGATAACAGAATTTCGATTGTTTCCCATTTTTATTTTGTTAAAACACAGAATGCTGAGATGAATATTTTAATAAATGTCTTCTAGTACTCATATTTGAATGCTTCTCCAGACTATAGATGCAGAAGTGAAATTTCTGAGATGAAAGATATGGACATCTTCAACTTTGCTAGCATGATTACAAATACAGTTGAGAATCTTTTTCATATTATCATTGGTAACACTGGTCATTTTACATTCCTCTTCTATAAAATGCCTGTTAATATCCCTTGCCGTTTTAAAAACTGTGTGTGCACTGTTTTTTGTTTAATCTTCAGGGATTCTATTTACTCAAACTTAGTTCTTTATTATGTGTTACAGATCTCTTCTCCCTGCATGTGGGCTTGTTTTTCCATTGTTTTTAATGTCCTTCTTATTTGTAAAAAAAAAATATATATATATATATTAAATACTAATGTAGTCTTATAATTTATACTATGATTTCTGTCTTCCCAGACATCATAAGGATGGTGTCCTAATTTTCTCTTGTGTAAGTTTTAAAGTTATACTTTTCCAGTTTTTAAATCTACTGGGGATTAATTTTTGTGTGTAGTGTGAGATAAAGTTACATTTCTTTTTACCCCAGCACCATTTACTGAATGATATCCTTTCACCACTATTATCTAATACCACATAGGTCATAAATTTAGTGGGTTTGTTTCAGGACTCTCAAGAAGAGCAAAAATACTACTGTATTACTCTTTATGTTTTTTTCAGTTGACAATCTTTACAGTGAAAGGGAGCCTATTAATAATTGCCAGGATAACAGGCATAAATTTGAACTCTTCCACACAAGCCAAGATGAATGGCTACCCTATCAATATGCCTCTACCTGCACCAATACCACAGTGTCTTAATTATAAAATAATGAGCTTCCTATCAGTAGAGCATATTTTTTAATTGCCACTACTCTTCTAGATCAATGCTGGAATTAGCTTAATATGTTCTATAAAACATATTGAAATTTTTATGGGAATCATGATTTTATAGATTAATCTGAAGAGAACTGACATCTTTGCAATACGACACTTCCCATCTGTATATACACTAAACCTATAAGTCTTCTTTTACATTCTTCAGTTACGAATTATTTTCCACAGGGAACTTACACATCTCATCTATAGGCAACATAGTGAGACTCTGTCTCTGTAAAAAAAAAAAAAAATTAAAACTTAGGCATGGTGGTGCATGCCTGTGGTCCCAGCTACTCAGGAGGCTACTCAGCAGGCTGAGGTGGAAGGATCACTTGAGTCCAGGAGTTCGAAGCTGTTGTGAGCCATGATCATGCCACTGCACTTCAGCCTAGGTTAGAGCAAGACTCCCATCTCTTTTCAAGTGTGCGTTTCAAAACATCTAGTAAACTCTCAATAAATCACTAAAATGCAAAGGGCTCAACATGACTCTTATCACTTCACATTTTCTTCCAAATCAATACATACTCTTCTTGTATAAATAATCTTATGTTATATATTAGCAGCTGAGAGAAAGACAGGTTTTAGGAATAAAACTTCAGGATCCCATAAGCATGTTGGGGGTAGAGTGAGGGTTGGGATAAGAATGTAACAACTGACAAAGTAAAACATTCAATAAGCATTAATCAAACATTTACAGCATGCAACAGCACTGAATTAAATGCAATACTATGCACTATAGGAGTACACAGAAATAGAAAACAGAAATCCTTCTTCTTATTCCCTTATCACCCCAAAAATATTCATGGGAGTAAACATGTTTATCTCTGCTCCCTCCAGAACTACAGTAAAATGACAATACTAGAATTAAAAGGTATAAACCCACAAGTGAATGTAAGAAAAAACAATAGAAGATGATGGGTGTCAACACAATTTTCAAAGATGGAGAACATACGTATGATAAATAATGCAGAGCCAAGGAAGCTGAATTATAACTGCCTACAAGGTTGGGACAAAGGAACTAAATTGACTTGATACATGATTTGATGTACTGGAATACTTGAAAATGTACTGTTAGGCATTTGGTACATATAAAAGGAAATTTTAAGAGTGTTGACAAACAACTGAAAACAAATTTGAGCCTATTATTAATTATAGGAAAAACAATTATATAAGAAAGGAAAAAATTACAGTATATTTCTTGGCTCAGCAATAAACAGTATTTACAAAATGCATCGCAAAAATGCAACCATTATCTACCAAGAAGAGCAAAAACAGTGATAAAAGTACAGTGAGAGAATGCAGGGAGGAAAAGTAGAAAGAGGAATACAAACAGCTAAATCCTCCACTAGCATAGAAGGCAGTCAACAGAAGTCTTTACAAACTGTCCAAAATTTGCAAATCTAGAAACATCAACATATCAGGACATTAGAGATATGGGGCTAAATAACTTTTAAAAAATAGAATTGAATATAGCTGCCACTAGGGAGCAGGCATAAGAGGTATGCTGGAGAGACTATTTTTCAATATAACCTTTTTTATATTAGTTTTTTCTTTACTGTATTAAGTATTGTTTGATTAAAATTAATTAAAAACCAAAAATACATGTGTAAATGTCTGAATCATTTAATCAAAGAATATGAAAATGTTTTCACTAAGCCACTAAGATCATCTGCAGTCAGCAATATATTTTAGTCCAAACAGTTCATGGTTATCAGTATCACAGATAAGCACCATGATGTTAAAATGACAATATTAATTGGTCTCTGTTTACCCAACAATGAGTACAATTATACATTTAATAAAGTATGTAGCCTACTGACTCACTCCACATCCTTTCTCATTTTATTCCATGGCTGAAGTCTCTGTTCTTAAAATGGTCACTATTTGGGCAGATGGAAACTCTCCTAACCTTCGAAATAATGAGGCCTCAGGAGGGTGGGCTATTTATTCTCCTTAGTCATCTATTGTGTTTGAAAATATTTAAGTTTTATTTTTGTTTTGGGGGTGAGGCAATAGAACATATAATGCTGGCATGAGGCAGAATTTAAAGGAGTCATAGGGTAAATGAGAAAATGGCTTTTCCATCTAGCTGGGCTGAATATTTCACTAAATTACCAGGCGAAAGTAAGGCGTAAAACTTACATAAATTCACATACTTTATCACCTCGAGCAAAAGAAAACATTTGACCAAGACTATAGCTTGGCCTTCTGTGGTTTCCTTTTTCCTTCAGACTTACCTATTATTTTCATTTAAATCTAAATTTATAGTAGTCGTAAGAAAAATGTTTGGGGCAAAGTATGATGTGAACTAGGCCGAACTTGATACAAGGACCACCCTGGTTCTTTTTGTACTCTAAAGTGTAAACAAAGTGAAGAGAAGCCACACATTCCAATTTCCATTAGTGCTCACTAGGGGTGGGAGTGGGGGTGTCTCAATGCCTCTGCTGACCAACATCTATCAACTGAGTAAAGAAGGCTCTTAATTACTTCATAAGGATGTTCTCAATAGGTAGTATAACAAGCGTAGATACTTCATTCAAATTTGGGGGAGTGGGGCTCAAGAGAGGAGGAATAGCAAGAACTCCCAAGTGTCACCTGAATAGAAAGAAGGTTACACTTAATTGACAGTACCCACGAACCCAAAAGGTTCTAACATCTTAAAGAAGTAGAATCAAAGAAAAGTAGGTAGATAAACATCTACCTATTCTCTGTACAAATAATTTGATCACTGAACTAAGATTTTGGCATCTTACAATACTACATAAGAATAAAAACTAGAGGCCTCCTAGAAAATGTTTTGCATTCCATATTTGGTAAAATCTTTTTAAATAATGAAGGTCATAAGTATAAAGTTATCTATCATGATTATACCTGCTCCAAGAAAATGCAAGTACTTGTCCTTACATTACCACTGAAATGTATGATCAATACTTAAAAGGAATTTGAGTGCTGAAAAGAAGTTGTCCAAAAGTTTTTTTTTTTTTTTTTTGGCTTTCTCTTTCCCTATTCATTATGCAGAAAATACTCTTTAAGATGACAAATGACCTTTTCACTGCCAAATCCAGCAGCATCTTTTTAGTTTGAATCCTGTAATGACTTCTCTATGACATCTGACACTGCTGGTTATTCTCCCAACTATACCACTTTCTTCTCTATTTTTTCTCCCAACTAAAACTAATGCTTCTCAGTTTCCTTTCCTGGTTCCTCTTTCCCCAAAAGCATAATTTCCATTCCCCTAATGCCGCCCTTTCTTAATATGCAGCTCTCTGCTCTCCTTTGTACCTCAATGATCTTTTCCTTGGAGGTACCTGTCATTTCTTAGATTTCAGGCTAGTTGGTTGCCCTATGACCTCAAATCTCTGACGAGTTCAAGACAATGTTATAATTTTTGCTTTAAGCAGTCAGATGGTTTGTGAAGAAATTATTAAGAATAAAAAATGTATAGTCTAGTATGTATCTAGACATTTACAATTTTAAGTGCCTCGGATTCCTTTCTGCAGATCCAAGCTTTCATGTAGTATCATTTCCCTGCAGCCTAAAGAACTTCCTTTAGTATGTCTTACAGTGCAGGTCTTCTGGCAATAAATTCTTTTGTTCTTTTTTTTTTTTTAGACGGAGTCTCATTCTGTCACCCAGGCTGGAGTGCAGCGGCATGATCTTGGCTCACTGAAACCTCCACCTCCTGGGTTCAAGCAATGCTCCTGCCTCAGCCTCCTGAGTAGCTGGGATTACAGATGCCCGCCACTATGCCTGGCTAATTTTGTATTTTTAGTAGAGGCAGGGTTTCACGATGTTAGTCAGGCTGGTCTCAAACTCCTGACCTCAAGTGATCCGCCCACCTCGGTGTCCCAAAGTGCTGGGATTATAGGCATGGGCCATCACACCTGGCCTCTTTTGTTCTTTTTGTTCTTCTTTTACTTAAAAATATCATATCACATTTATTTTTGAAGGATATTTTCACTGGATATATAGAATTCTTGGTTAAGTCTCTCTTTCAGCTTCCTTACTTTCTAATAAGAATTCATCTCCTAATGGAATTGTAGTTCCCCCAAATGTAATTTGTCATTTTTTCCTTGCTGCTTCCAAAATTTGCCCTCTGTCTTTGGATTTCAGTAGTTTCACTATAATGAACCTTGACATGGCCTTTTTAATATTCATCTTCCCCGGTGTTTCTTTTTTTTTTGAGACTGAGTCTCGCTCTGTCGCCCAGGCTGGAGTGCAATGGCGCGATCTCCGTTCGTTGCAAGCTCCACCTCCCAGGTTCACGCCATTCTCCTGCCTCAGCCTCCTGAGTAGCTGGGACTACAGGCGCCTGCCACCACGTCCGGCTAATTTTTTTTTGTATTTTTAGTAGAGACGGGGTTTCACCGTGTTAGCCAGGATGGTCTCGATCTCCTGACCTCATGATCCACCCACCTCAGCCTCCCAAAGTGCTAGGATTACAGGCGTAAGCCACTGCACCCGGCCGCCTGGTGTTTCTTGAGTATCTCAAATATATAAAATTATATCTTTCATCAAATTTGAGGCCATTATTTCTTCAGGTATCTTTTCTGGCCCATTCTCTTTCCTCTCCTTCTTGATCTCAAAGTACGTGTACATAAAACCTTGTGATATTTTCTAACAGGTCCTTGGACTACTATTATTTTATTCTTTTCCTCTCTGTTCTTTACCTTCAGTAACTTCTGGCTTATTTAACTTCAAGTCTTTACTTTGTCATCTCCACTAGGCTGTTAATTTTTTCCAGTGAAAATTTTCATTTCAGATTTTGTATTTTTCATTTCTAGAATTTCCATTTGATTTTTTGATTTGTTTCTAGTTTTGTGCTGAGATTTCCTATCTTTTCATATATTGAGAACACATTTTATTTTCCTTTACTGAGAATAGTTGTAACAGTCACTTAAAAATCCTAGTCTGCTATTAATAATTTCTACATCTGGGTCATTTCAGGGGTACTCTTTTCTCTTGTAAAGGAGTTACATACTCCTTTTTCTTTATACATTGGGTAATTCTGAATGTTCCCTGAACATAATAAATGTTAAATTTCTGAAACTCTGTATTCTTTAATTTTTCTCCAGTTAGCATTTTTTTCTTTTTTTTTTTTTTTTAATCAGCTGATTAAACACATTTAAACTGCAAACTGTTTCTTGGGAAGAAGTTTCTTTTGTCTTTAGCTGAGCAGCTCTGAGTGAAGCTATCACTCAGGGGTCATACGAGCTGTCAGTAGACAGATTTTGGATTCCCTCTCTAACAAACATAGTTTCCCCAAATTCAGCTTTCACATGCCATAGAGACCAGAGTTCTTCTACTTATCTTCTTGTTATCCTCTCCCATGCCACAATGTACACCATGCCATTTTCACCCAGCCCCAGACTGAGAGCTGCAAAACATGAGACATCATTTCATATACCTCCATCTTCTTTGAGGATGTATTCCCAGTCAGGTTCTCCCTGCTTCTGTTCACTCTTTAGTGCCTTTAGGATAATGGTCTTTGTGCTATGCTCAGATTTTTAGTTGCTTCTGTGAGGGCCTTAGCCCAGAAGGACCTCATTCAGTCACTGTCCCTCCTCATACATGTGGACCATTATTAATTTGAATTTTCTAAAAGATGCAGCCAACCCTATTTCTAATTAAGGCACCCTGAACTTCTAAGTTTTATGAATATAGAAAACTATATTTTTCAAACATGGCCTCAATAATATCTCTCACTTCACATTTTCATCTAGAACCTTGCCACTCACCCATCAAGAAGATTGTCCCTTCAGCTTGAACCTGGACGGACGCTTGTGACTGTCTCAATCAATACGGTATGATAGAACTTAGGCTGGCTATGACTTCCAAGGCTAGGTCATTAAAATGTCATGCAATTCTGCTTTGTTCTCTAGAGACACTTGCTCTTGGAACATACTTATCATGTTGTTAAGAAAGTCAAGCAGCCCATGTGGGAAGAACAAAAACCCCATGCCCACAGCTCTGGCTGAACTCCCAACTGATGGGCAGCACCAACTGGCTAGCTATGTGTGTGAGCCATCTTGACAGTGATTCTTCCAACCTCAGGTGAGCTACTGCAACTCATGCTGCATAGAGAAGATACAATTAGGTGCTGCCTAGTCCTGCCCAAATTTCAGACTCATGAGCAAAAAAAAAAAAAAAAAAAAAAAAATTGTTGTTGTTTTATATTAGTCACTATAGTGTTTCAGGGTGTATGGTGAACAGAGATGTATTATCTTCTCCCTCAATGATGGGCTTTGCCCCAGATGTTAACAGATAGCTCCCCACTGCCAGGTTCCTTCAAAGTTACAGACAGCCTCTTTAAAAAACTGCCTGTGTTTCTTGGAGAATTTCATATGCACTGAATGACTGATAAGGAAATAAGACCATGCCATTTCTACTAAACTAGCAACAACTCAGGTGGCCACAGACACTTCAGTAGGGCTGACTGAAGCTTTGGCCTCAGTGTAATCTGACTTCTCCTCCACCCAAACCTGCTTTCTCCAATTCCCTTCTACAGGTGTTAACCCCTAATAAATACCCTGCGTGACACACTCTGTCTCAGTGCCTGCTTCTGGAGAACATACTGTGCTACACAGCAATTGGTAAGTGGAACAGTAGCCCAACAAATTCCATTTTCTGAAAGAAGCAGCAAAATAACATCTGGCATTCAAAACCACTCTGAGTCAGCGACATCTTGCAAATAACGTGGCAGCCAGACAACCAGATACCAAGAATTGTCAATAAAAGGAGTGAAAGGAAAGTTCAGGTAAAACATTATTTTCAACTTTGATAATTCATGAAAATTGAGAAATGTTTGGAAGAGATAAAATATCTATTATTGTAAAAACATTATTCAAGTTTTTCTATAATTTGAATATTAGTCAAAACATGCTCAGTAATTAAAGTTTCTAAAATGAATAATTTTCCTTGTCCCTAAACAAAAGCAAGTAAGATTTGGGTTAAAAGTTTTATGATTTTAGTTTTAAAATAATAGTTTTAAAAATTTTAAAAGCATTCTATGCTGGGCACAATGGCTCACACCTATAATCCCAGAACTTTGGGAGGCAAGGCCAGTGGATCACTTGAGTCCAGGAGTTTATGATCAGCCTGAGCAACCTCATCTCTACAAAAAATACAAAAATTAGTCAAGAATAGTGGTCCACGCCTGCACTAGTGGTCCCGGCTACCCAAGAGGCTGAGGTCAGAGGATCACCTGTGCCCAGGAGGTCAAAGCTGTAGTGAGCCATGATGATGCCACTACACTCTAGCCTGTGTGACAGAGCAAGACCCTGTCTCAAAAAAAAAAAAAAAAAAAAAAAAAAAGCATTCTAAAACAACGATTATATTGAAAGGGCAACATTCTATGGGTGGTTTTTAACTTCACTAGAACATCAGTACCAAAAGCATGATTATTACAAATATTACCCCCATAAGACTGAAATGTGGATATGACATTAATCTATATAGTTTCAACTCTGGCTGGACACTGAATTCAACTATAGAGGGTTATTTTAATTGCATGTACCTTGACCCCAACCCAGGCACCACTAATCAAAATATTGCACAGGGGATTGGTTCCTGACAACCACTAATTGAAGACAGGCATTTCTCTTCCCAGCAACATCACGTTAATATCTCCCATTTGGTTCCTTTTTATCATTTATGTAAGTTAGGGTAGTGGACTCTTCTAAAACAATACTTTTATTTTCTAATTTTCCTACTCCTTTTTTATATACTAATATAAAAACAGCATACTGCATTATATTAAAATGAAATTGCTTTTTGAAATTGTCTCTTAATTTTGTCAAAGAAATATTACATCAGCAATAAAAAAAAGTCCACACTGGTAAAATTATGTCACAAACAGCCCTTCTGTCAGTCAGAAATTAGAATTCTTTATGGAACATTAATTTGGGGTTCATCTTACATTTGAGAAAACAGTTATTCAAAAAATTCTGTCAGTAAACTTTTCTCAAACTAATCTTTTCCACTGGGTAGTGAAGCTATTATTTAAGAATTATGGGAATAAAAAACTAATGATTATATAGTTCCAGGTACTGCAAAATAATGGTGGTTATACAAATCCTAATCTTTCTATGCATCTTTCCAAAAACCATCCAGATACAATCAACAAGGAGAACAAGTAAAACAACCCACATACCACATTTAAAATGTAATTCAAAGAAAGACTACTATGAAATTCAAATTATGTGTAATTATGAAAATAAACATTCAAATTCAGCAAATGGGAAAAAGAAGAGAAAAGTGAGGAGTAACGGGGCAATAAAATGCAGATTAAACCAATGCCCACTGTGATGGAAGGAAGAAGTCCTATCGTGAGTAGGATAGACAGTATAGTTGGGGGAAACTGGGTGAAAGGTACATGGGACCTTTCTGTACTACCTTTGCAATTTCCTGTGATTATAAACTTATTTCAAAATAAGGTTTTCTAAGCTAAAAAAACAATCATCTTGAGCAAATTTATAGAATTATTTTATGCTTCTCATTATCCTGTTATATATTAACATGTCTTTACACTTACTCTCTTTAACAAATACTTGTATGTAGATAAATAATACATCACTAAAAGAAAAACCTTCTAAAACTATAGTACAGTCAATAGCATCTGATCTGAGAAATACTCACTGGGAGATTCAGTTAAAGGCTCCTCAGGATCAAATAAAATGGCCAGGCTGAGGAATAACTAAATTTAGCTACCTATCAAGTAACTTCTATGCTAAATAGCTCTGTACAAGTACAAATAGTGACAGATAAAAGGAGGAAACAAGTAATTAAATTAGTACAAAAATATGAAAATGTATATAATGGCTTTACAGGACAGACCAGAAGTTTCGTTCAATTACCCTGCACTGGCTCCTCCAAATGACAGATATATTCAAACTGATACTACTGCTGTATCTGCCATATGAACACTACACTAAATGAAGATGTCCAAATATGATAGGAAAGCTTGCCTAAAGACCAGGGAATTATCTATATAGTGAAGACCTAATCTTGCCCAAAGAGAGGTCTGGCTTTTATCCTCAGCTACTGGAAGATGATCTCTAGGCTCCTGGAATAGCACAACTGATAGGAGTGTCTTTGGCTACTAGACAATCTACCAATGTAATTTATGATACATGTAATTTATTTGAGTCATACCATGTTTTGCCTCTGGAAAGGACTGGAGACTAAAGGTATCAGCTCAACATTTGGGAAGGGCTGGAGACTAAAGACAGTCACACAGGCAGTAAGTAATTGAGGCCACCCCAAAAATATAAAAACCAAAGGCTTAGGTGGGCTTCCCTGGTTGGCAATACTTGGTAAGCACTATCATATATGTATGCTGGGCTGTCCTAATTCCACCAAGAAAGAATGATGTAAGCTCCACATGGGGTTTTTTTTTTTTTTTTACTCTACCCTATATATTAATACTTCTTCCTCTGGCTGATTTAAATTGGTATCCATGTAATAAAATTGGTATTCCATGTAATAAAATACAACTGTTAAGTATAACAGCATTCAGTGAGTTCTGTGAGTTTTGCAAATTATCAAAACTAAGGTGTGGTTTTGGGAACCCCTCGAACTTCCAATTGGTGTCAGAACTTGGAGTGGTCTATTAGGAAGGTTTCCCTAAAACTTTGTAGTTGCCCCAAATTCCTTGTAGTTACTGAAATACCAACTGAACTGTAATATAGTAACTATATTTATATTTAAAAATTCCTAATTGTGCACATCCTGAGTTCACCTATACTCTAGTGTAACAGTTTTTAACTGTATTTTTAACTATAGATTGTCCCTAACTTACAGTGGTTCAAATTATGATTCTTCAACTTTATGATGGGCTTACTGGAACACAGCCCACTGTAAGTCAAGGAGCATCCATATAACATTACCTATTCTTTAATAGTTTCACAATACTATAAAAATAGTTCCTCCATTAGCAATATGAAAAATTCCAATTTTGAAATGTGACTCAGGCCTGTAAGAGACTGAAGAGAATTTTGAGTAAGCCTTAGGCCTCAAAATATTTCTATCTCACTGTAAAAGTAATGATTTTACACATTCCAAGAGGATAACTGCCAAATCATACCCACAAATCTAAGCCGAAAGAGATAAAATCAGTGCAAAGCTCTGGTATAGGCAAAGCACATACCAATCCTTCATGAAATTCTTATGGGATAACAGATGAAAAACTCTCTAGATATGAATTATGTGGTATTTCCCCCCCAACAGATTCTATTAAAATAGGATTGCTCTATTTCCTATATCGGTACACTTTACCCAACCACATTATATAAAATATTATCAACATTAAAGAGATGAGGTTAAAAGCTGTAATCAAAAATCTTGACTATGAAACTACATGAGATAAAAAGAGTTACGAAGAAAACCATAAATAAGTTAACTGGTTTTTCGTTTTAGTTTTTTGGACTAAGGTAAAAAAAAATTACTTTAAAAATACATTCCATCCTAAGAATCTATTCAATCCAGTATATTTAGGATTTAAAACAAAGATAGGAAAGCATGTATATTCCACTACGTTTCACTAAGTTTCACGTAACCTGCTTGCCCTCAGGGAGAGATTCTATCCAACAGAAAGCTGGTGTGCCTCAAGCATATGACTCGACTTCTGTTCATTACTTCTCCTTGGTTTAGGGTCTTCATTTTAAAATATAATTTCTATTTTGTGATTCTTTATTCCTTTTTATATTCTGCCATTGATCTATTGCATGCATTCTTATTTCTAATTATCTAAATCCATTATGGAACACAGTGAAGATGAAAGGAATAAATAACTAGATAAATAATTTGATTATCAGGAAATATATTTTCGTGTACATTCCATGCAATAATGACTGATATAATCCCTTTTGGAACTTATATAGAATTCATGGTCTAAATTCCAGATATAACAGCAACTGTTCCTAAAACATGACTTGACAATGGTAGTGCTGTGTTGCAGCAACCTATTAACCAATACTCAGAAAGAAGCCCTTGAAACCACAAGGCTGCAGGTCTAAATGAAGAAAACCTCCAGAGAGACATCATAAAATATATCCACTGAGTACAATAGAAAAAAAGTCATCGTCTATGCCTCTGCAAACTTGAAATCTAATTTAAAAATATATATATATTAAAATAAATAACTGGATAATGGGTAGTATCCTATACTTTAACACAGCATATGATAAACTACCAAGTAATCATTCATTACATGTACTTTTCATATTTTCAGTTCATCTCCAAGGCACTGAGGCTGGTACAGGTGCATTATGCACTCATTAAAACTCATTAATACAGGCACATCTGATGAGTTTCTATTTCTTTCTATTATTATCCCTATTAAATTCGAAATTTTCCCATCTTACGCCACTAGTAAACTTTCCAATTTGACTCCTGTATCCTTCAAATATGACCCTAAAAGTCTTTGAAAGCTTATTTGCCATTTGGCATGACAAGATATACAGGGCTCATCTTGTACACTTCCTACCTAGATCTTGAGTCAGTAATTTCTCCAAGTAGCCTGTTTTTCCTGCAGCAGGAAATAGTATGTGAGGACAATAATCTGTCAATAGGGATGCTCACGGCTACGTGCTGGTCACTGTTTCTAGTTATTTTCACCACACAAAGCTGTATGTATGGTGTATTGGGTGTGTGTATGAAATACTGCAGAAGTTCATACTGATATAAAGTGCAGTGGTGCAATCTTGGCTCACTGCAACCTCCGCCTCCCAGGTTCAAGCGATTCTTGGGCCTCAGCTCCTTGAGGAGCTGGGATTACAGGCATGTGACACCACACCGGGCTAATTTTTGTATCTGTAGTAGAGACAGGGTTTCACCATGTTGGCCAGGCTGGTCTCGAATTCCTGATCTTAAGTGATCTGCCCACCTTGGCCTCCCAAAGTGCTAATATTACAGGTGTGAGCCACCATGCCCAGCCCACAATAATACATTCAATTCAAATTCACAACATTAGTGTTTTTAATGATCTCTTCCATATTACATCAGCATCTCCTTTCTTCTACACCAAGAATTCTGATTCTTAACATAAGGGATAAAATTAGAATACTCCATAATCATTCTGTTTCATTTCATGTTATAAACACAATAATGTCAAAATAACAGTAACTATACTGTCACCACTAATTTGATTACTGAAAACAGTTTGAAAAAAATTTTATATAAATTCTCCCAATTATCACTACCTACTTTTATAGTTGTACTGCATGCTCATGCCATAGCACATAGCCATTAATCCTGTGCTCACTCCTTTTAACTTTTTTCTGCTTTAGTTCTACAACTGACTATTTAATGTGCAATACCAGTCCTTATACTGATATCTCTATAGCCACGTTAGTCATCTGAAGCTCATTTTCTAGTAGATTATACTAGAAAATGTATACTATACTAACTAGTATATATTATTATACTATACTAATTAGATTAGTATCTTCTTCAAGAAGAATTCATGGAAACAACATTCCTAAAATTCTTGTAACTTGATAACATTTGTACATGCCTTTTATACCTGAAAGTCTGTTTTGTTCACATTTTCTTTTCCAGGGTATTGTAAATCTTTATCATAAAGCTTCATCACTGGGAAGTCTAATGATAAACTAGTTTTCTCTCCCCTCTAATCCACTGGCTCTTTATGCCCCCTACTTTTTTTTTTAACTTTAAAGGTAAATAATTATTCTAGAATTTGTTTATGCCCTACCTCTCTCGATTATGTTATAGCTGTCATATACATTATGTATTCATTCAATATTCCACAAAAACAACTTTTACTTTAAAGCCATGTATTTTAAAGATTTAAGAAAAAAATATATATGCAGTATTTCATATACACTGAGATTTTTACTATTTATTATTCTCTTTCTTCTTTCCTAAAAACCCAGGTTGCCTTCTGCTATCATTGCCCTACATTCTGAAGTGCTTTTTTCAGCATTTCTTGTAAGGAAGGCCTGAAGCAATGAATTCTTTTGGGTTACCTTTATCTGAAAATATCTCCCCCCATCCCCACTTCATTACTGAAGAAAATATCCCCAGATACAGAATACTGCATTGATAGTTTTCTTCCTCTCAATACTCTGAAGACGTTAATTACCTTTTAGCCTCCGTGGTCTTGATGAGAAATCTGAGATCATTCCAACTGTTTTTCCCTGTATGTGATATGTTGTTTTCCTCTGGTGCTTTCAAGACTTTTTCTCTATCCATTGTATTCTGTACTTTGATTTTGATGAGCTAGGTGTGGTTTTCCCAGAATTTATGTTGTTTTGGGTTTGCTGCAATTTTCTTCCATGGGGTGGAGGGCAGGGGAGGGTTCTGGTGCAATTCTAAAAGAGCTGTAACACTATGCAATTTTTTTATTCTACAAATTCATGTATTTCTCCAAACATGGGAAGTTTGGAGCCATTATTCTTTTCCGTCCTATTGTCTCTATTCTCTCTACTTGGAACTCCAATTACTTGCATGTTACACCTTTTCATTCCTGAGAATCTGCTCATTTTTTCAATCTTTTTGTCTCTGTATTTCATGGGATAATTTTTATTGATCTATATCCAAATTGAATTTGAATATACTTTATTCCTATGTAATCTCCTTTGTCCTCTCAAAGACATTTAATAAATTTTTTTTTGCAATACTGTATTTTTCTGTCCTAAAATTTCATTTGTTTCTTTTATAGTTTTTATTTTATTGCTGAGATACTTCCATCATGTCATTCACCTGGAAGAAAACAAATGTGTTTTTCTTGACTTCATGGAACATATTTAAACTAAATGCTTTAAAGTCTTTTTCCAATAATTCTCATACCTGGATCATCTTGAGTTGCTGGTTTGGCTCTGTGTCCCCACCAAAATTTCATCTTGACCTGTACTCCCACGATTCCCACATGTTGTGGGAGGGACCCAGTGGGAGATAACTGAATCATGGGGGCAGTTTTCCCCATGCTGTTTTCGTGATAGTGAATACGTCTCATGAGATCTGATGGTTTTATCAGGGGTTTCCACTTTTATCAGGGTTTCTCATTCTCTCTTTGCCTGCTGCCATCCATGTAAGATGGGACTTGCTACTCCTAGACCTCCATCATGATTGTGAGGCTTCTCCAGCCATGTGGAACTGTTAAATCCAATTAAACCTCTTTCTTTTGTAAATTTCCCAGTCTTGGGGTATGTCTTGTCTTTTGTTGTTGTTGTTTTTTGAGATGCAGTTTCACTCTTGTTGCCCAGGCTGGAGTGCAATGGCGTGATCTTGGCTCACCGCAACCTCTGCCTCCCGGGTTCAAGTGATTCTCCTGACTCAGCCTCCTGGGTAGCTGGGATTACAGGCATGCACCACCACGCCCAGCATATTTTGTATTTTTAGTAGAGATGGGGTTTCTCCATGTTGGTCAGGCTGGTCTCGAACTCCCAACCTCAGGTGATCTGCTCACCTTGGCCTCCCAAAATGCTGAGATTACAGACATGAGCCACCACGCCTGGCTGGATATGTCTTTGTCAGCAGCATGCAAATGGATTAAATACAGTTGCCATCAGTTGATTGTTTTTTCTCGAGACTAAATCATAATTTCCTGATAGACTGAGTAATTTTGGACTGTATTGTGTATGCTATGAGCATGTACACTTTTGGTTCTTTCCCAAAACTCTGGAAAATGTTGGCATCTTAGTCTCACCAGGCAGTCTACCTGGTTGAGATCGTATGTCCTGACATATCCGACAACATGATTGAATCTTGAAAACATTATGCTAAGTGAAAAAAGCCACTCAGAAAACCGCGTATTATATGATTTCATTTATAGACAATGTCTGGAATAGGCAAATCTACAGAGATAGAAGGTAGACTAATGGTTGCTTAAGGCTGGGGAAATAGGGAAACATGGTGTAGAGACTTAAGGTATAGAGTAGAGTGTCTTTCTGAAATGATGAAAATATTCTAAAATAGATCATAGTAATGGTTGCAAATATCTGTGAATATACCAAAAAACCACTGTTCACATTAATGAGTGGACGGTATGGTATATGAATTTATCTCAAAAAGCTATTTTAAGGCCGGGCACTGTGGCTCATGCCTGTAATCCCAGCACTTTGGGAGGCCGAGGCAGGCGGATCACAAGGTCTGGAGATTGAGACCATCCTGGCTAACATGGTGAAACTCCGTCTCTACTAAAAATACAAAAAAATTAGCCAGGCGTGGTGGCGGGCACCTGTAGTCCCAGCTACTCAGGAGGCTGAGGCAGGAGAATGGCGTGCACCCGGGAGGTGGAGCTTGCAGTGAGCCGAGATTGCGCCACTACACTCCAGCCTGGGCAACAGAGTGAGACTCCGTCTCAAAAAAAAAAAAAGAAAAGAAAAAAAAAAGAAAAAAAAGCTATTTTAAAAGACTACAATTTAATCTCACAATAATTTTTAATGAGGATCCACTGAATACCACTGGCAAGTTATACAAAAAGGTAGAGATCTTTCCTCCAAAGGGCAAAAAAGTTTGAAAAAAAAAAAGTCTTAAGAAGCAGTAATATATAAATGACTACTATTAATATTAACTATCAAGGATAATATCTAGTGCTATTATGATTAAAGCTAATAAAGAAGAGCTCACCATTTTTAGATCATTTTTTAAAACTGCCTTTGGACAGGATGCGGAGGTTCACGCCTGTAATCCCAGTATTTTGGGAGGCCATGGAGGGCGGATCACTGGGATTAGGAGTTCAAGACCAGCCTGGCCAACATGGTGAAACTCTGTCTCTACTAAAAATACAAAACTTAGCCGGGCATGGTGGCACACACCTGTAATCCAAGCTACTCAGGAGGCTGAGGCACAAGAATCACTTGAACGCAGGAGGCAGATGTTGCAGTGAACCAAGATCATGCCACTGCACTCCAGCCTGGGCGATAGAGTGAGATTCTGTCTCAAATAACTAACTAACTAACTAACTAACTAACTAACTAACTAACTCTGCCTTTCAAGGGTTTAAAATAAAGAAGGAATTCTCAATTTTTTCCAAAAAGCTGTTAAATATTCTACTATTTCCACTAAGAACCTTTTTGCAAAAAAATCAATACAAAATTTCATTTTATGAAATGACAGGTGATCTAAGAAAAGAAACTGTTATCCTCTCTAATCCGCAACCTTAAAGCATTATATATTTCACAACAACAAGATTCTCTTTAACAGACCAATAAGCCAACCAGCAATGACCCTTCTCAATCAAAATGGCTTCTAATAGGGTCCTTCCAGTTTGAAGGCAAAGTGTGCAACACTGTTTAAATGGTGATATTGTAGGAAACTATACCACAAACAGAATCAAGGTAAGATCTAAGTCACTGAAGGACACACAATATCAGTTGGTACCATTTTGGTGCCAGAATCAACATTCTGACTATCTATGTAAATTATCTATGTGGTGCTGAAAAACACCACAAAGTTCCTCATCTTCCCATTTTTGTCATCTAAAACTGAACTGCATGATAATCGAACATAACATTCTAATCAGATGAAACTTAGTTTTTCTTTCTTGTTCTAGTAGGATTCTGTGTCTTAAATCATTAGCATTGTTGAAGTTATAGTTCACAATCTAAACAGCAAGACTAGTGCTGAGTTTAAACATGGTTAGAAATAACTTGGGGCCTTTTTTTTTCAACCTGAAATTAGGCCTTACATTACCACAACCTATTTGGCATAAACTTTAATCAACCTTAATCAGACATACCACATGATGCTGTTAAGTCATTAGAAATAACCTCTACTCCCAAATTTTGTATTTGAGCAAATAAATAATTGAAAAGAAAGGGTACACCCGTAAAGTGCAAACTGCCTATGCAGCAAATCAAAACCAGTAATGCTGGGATTCAAACTTTTAGTTGAAATTAAAGTGTATCTATTCACTTTATAGATGCATAGTGCATAGATGCACAAATCAGAGTTCACAGATAATTGAAAAAAAGATATGACTGCCAAAATAGTATTTCAATTAACAGGGAAAAAACAACCACCATTTTGTTAAAAGCATAAAGATGGACATATTTTCATAATATTAAGATCTTCATATTGCATTTTTCTATGTATTCAAGTGACATCTTTAACATTAAAATAATGATAAAATATTATTTCAGAACCTCAGTGGTCATTTTTTGTACATATTATTTACTTTGGTCCTCCTTCTTTAAGCTATTTCAATTTTTTGAAGTATCTTCTTCCTATGATAAACATGGCTTTTTCCAAGAGATCTTCCTGATTCACTTGTTCATCTACTATTCTTTTATTTTACATGGAGATGTAAAAATAGTTTTTGCAGCTTTTTTTTTTTAAACCTGTTTTGGTTGTCGCTTACTCTCTATAATAACAGTTAATCTTCAAGTAGCTCCTCTAAAGAGTATTTCCTCCAGTTCTATGGTACCTCTTACCCAAGAAAATAGAATCCCAGGAAAAACTGTACAGCCTAATACCTTCATGATAAATGAATGAATTTACGAAATTAAAATTGAGATGAACATCTGTCCAACTTGGGCACAACTATATAGCAGAAGTATTTTCTTAAGCTTTTATCATTTCCCCAAAGACAGTAAATTGAAGGTAAAAAGTATATTACTTACATAAAAGCAGGCAATACCCTACAGCCTTCCCTACTTCAACCTCCAACACCCAGGACACTAGCATCCACGGGAAAAACATAATAAATGTTTGCCTGAAATGCATCAGTTAAGACATTAATGTAACTAAATATAAGGGGAAAATGATTACTTTTATTTTCCATAAAACATTGTAGGTATGCTCTCAGCTATGATTTTCCTCCTAACCTCTGACTGCTCCTTCTTAGTTTTCTTTATTAGCTACTCCTAATCTATCCAGTCTCTAAAACCTGGAGTCCTCATGGCTCATCAGTCCTGCACTCTCTTCATTACCCACTCTGTTTCGCGAAGTGAATTCATTTTATCCCATGATTTGCATAGCATCTACATGTTAACAACACCCAAAAGTTTGAATTACAGATCCCAGCCTTACAGCTGGTAAGAAAAATCACTTCCTGGTAAGCCAAAGAGCCTAAGCAAATTTGGCAATCTTGAGGAACTCATCAAATTTATATGCACTGCAGTGAAAAATAAGGTACAGAATTTCTTGGACTTGGTTTCCAGTCTTTAGAAAAGCAAGTTATAGAGGCCCTTCTTTTTCCTAAAAATCTTTATTTTGAAATAATAGGCTCACAGGAAATTGAAAAATAGTTCAACGAATCCCTTGTACTCTTCCTCCAGCTTCCCCCAATGGTAACATATGATAACTATAGCACAATATCAAACAAAAAAATTGACAATGGTGCATTACTGTTAGACTAGACCTTATTCAGTTTTCACCCTGTGATCATTAATATCAGGTGTCAATGTGACTGGATTGAAGGATGCCTAATTGGCTGGTAAAGTATTGTTTCTGGGTGTGTTTGTGACAGTGTTACCAGAGGAAACTGACATTTGAGTCAATGGACTCAAAGAGGAAGGAAGACCCACCCTCAATGTGGGCAAGCAGGTGTTAGAAGGTGGGATAATTCTGCTTGCTGAGTCTTCTGGCTCTTCTTCCAGTGCACAAAGCTTGCTTCCACCTTCCCTGCCCTGGGACATCAGACTTCAGGTTCACCAGCCTTTGGACTTGCACCAGCAGCTTCCCGAGGACTCTCAGGACTTTGGCCACAGACTGAAGGCGGCAGTGTTGGCTTCCCTGGTTTTCCAGCTTTCAGACTTTGACTGAGCCATTACTAGCTTCTCTCTTTCCCCAGCTTGCAGATATCCTATCATAGGACTTCACCTTGTAATCGTGTGAGTTAATTCTCCCTAACTGACTCCCTTTTACATATACATATATCCTACTGGTTCTGTCTCTCTGGAGAAGCCTAATACATGCCATTTTAAAAATGTACGTGTGTGTATGTATAGTTCTGTGCAATTTTATATTGTGTATAGATTCGTGTAACTATCACCACAATCACAATATATAACTGTTCCATTATCACAAAAGAACTCCCTCACACTGACTGCCTCTTTGTATTTCTACTCACTCCCCCATTCATTTTCCCCAGGCCCTGTCCCCTGGAAATTATTCATTTGTTCTCTATCTCTGTAATTTTGTCATTCAAGAATGTTATATAAATGGAAACATACAGTATGTAACATTTTGAGATTTAATTCTTCTCACAAAGCATAACACCCTTGAGGCTCCTCCAGCTTATTGTATATATCAGAAGTTCATTCCTTTTTATTGTTCAGTAGTACTCCACTGCATGGATATACCAGTTTTGTTGAACTATTCACCCACTGAAGGATACCTGGGTTGTTTCCAGTATTTTGCTATTACAAATAAAGCTGCTATGAACACGCAGGTACAGATATTTCTGTGAATATAAATCTTGACTTGTCTGGGATAAATGCTCAAGAATGTAACTGACAGGTCAGATCATGTTACATGCTTAACTTTTTTTTAAAAAATGTCCAACTGTCTTCCAAAGTAGCTGTGCCATTTTCTATTTCTACCAGCAACATGTAAGAGATCCACTTTCTCCATATTCTTGCCAGCATTTAGTATTACCTACTTTTTATTTTAACTGTTCAAATAGGTGGGTAATAATATCTCATCATGGTTTTAACTGGCATTTTTGTAATATTCAGTATCAGTATACTGAACATCTTTTCATGTGCTTACTTGCCATCTCTATCTCCTCTTGGGTGAAATGTCTATTGTCTTTCCCCTATTTTGTAGTTACATTGCTTGGGCTTTTTAATTGTATTTTGAGAGTTCTTTATATGGTCTAGATATAAAACCTTTGTAAGATATGCTGACAACTATTTTCTCCCATTTTGTAGCTTGTCTTTTTATAGTCTTACTAGGGTCTTTCATTGAGCACATAACTTTAATTTTAATGAAGTCCCATTTATTCATTTTTATTGATTTTTTTGTCATATCTAAAAACTCCTTACCAAGCCCTAGATCCAGAAAATGTTCTCCAATATTTTCTTCCAACAGTTTTATAGTTTTATGTTGTACACTTAAATCCATGACCCATTTTGAATTAATTTTTGTATTTATGAGAGCTTTGGGGAAGTTATTTGGTTTTTTTTTTTTTTTTTTTTGGTCTTTTATTTGAGCACCATTTGTTGAAGATTATTTTTGCTTCTGCACCTTTCTCAAAATCAGTTGGAAATACCTCTGTTAGCCTACACCTGGGCTCGCTAATGTCTTCCACTGATCTGTATGTTTATTACATCGCAACTATCTCATGGTCTTGCTTAAGGTGGCAATATAGCCTGGCTTAATATCTGGTAGAGTGATTCTTCCCACTTTATTCTCCTTTTTCAAAACCCGTTTAACTACTCCAGTTCTATTGCCTTTCCATATAAAATTTAAAATAAGCTTGTCTCTATCTAAAGAAATCTTGCTAGGATTTTGAGAGAATGCATTAAACCTATAGATTTGCCACCTCATGAAAGAACATGAAAAAAATAATAAAGAATAGACTAAGTCTGTAGATCAATTTGGGAAGAACTGACATCTTTAATGTTTAAAGCATTTCAAATCTACTAGCCACTCATTATTTCTACCTCCTCCAAACAATATTCACCAGTATTATTAGCTGCTCTATTAATATCATTTTTCTTCACTCCTCAATAGCACTGCATCATTTCCCTGCCTCCTTTAAAAGGGAGAAGGCTACTGGGGTAATTCTCAGTAGAAAATAATAGTAATAGCCCCTTTGAGTGTTTATCTTTATAACATCATACAGTTCTTAGGTTTCTCAATAAAACAACAAGCTGTTATTTTTCCAGCTAGTCATTTAACACTTTAATTAGCATCTTTGGAAATCTTTTCATCTTTACAGGAGAACTTTTTTTTTTTTTAAACAAAAAGTTCTTAGTTGCTGTACCCTCAACTGAGGTAGGAGTTATTAAGAAATTATTTTAGGCAGATAGGAAAAAAAGGGATCCTTGGAAGATTTTTCGCAGCTCTTGTCTAGAATGAAAGCCTTAGGTCTTAGACCCGGGCTGGCAACCTTTGATATGCAAATGTTGGCCATTAGAAACTGGGTCCCCCTAACATGGCCAATCCCACCATCGTCCTCTTGCCCTTGCCCCCACATGTGCCTAGCAGTATGGCTGTCCCTACGTACCCCCATGTGTGTGGAACATCATGGCGCCCTGTATTTGCATATTAAAAAGAGAGGGTGGGAGGGCCAGTTTTTTCATGGGCTATGTGAATGACATGCCTGGTCAAACCAATGCCCTGAGCTCTATGCAAATGAGACACCGCTTCCTCCAGCCTTCCAATATGGCTGGCTGATACTACCTGAAAGCAGGGTTCTGTCTCTTGGCTTTGGAGCCCCCCTCCCTCTGTCTCTGTAGAGGGGTGCTTTTTCTTTCTTTCCTCCCCCTTCTCTCTTGCCTATTAAACTCCCTGCTCCTTAAAACCACTCCACATGTGTCTGTGTCTTTTTTTCTAATTCAACTCGAGAGGAAGAATCTGGTGTTCCTCCACTCATCAGAGCCGTATCACAATGATAAAACATGTTGTTTTGAAATCTAAGTTTTAAAAGATTATGGGGAGACTTCCATTTCCAGTATATAAGGAGTGCAGAAGTCACCACAGCATCCTAACAAAAAGTAAAAACCTGAACAAATTGAAAAATCAACAACTCTTCTTAGACATGTAAGAGAAGTAAGGTCACAGGGCAAACTGTTGTCCCCAAATTGGACAGACAGGTGGCTATGGAGAATCACAACTTGGCCATTTAAAAACCCATAGCAGAAACCTTGCAGAGAACCAGCACCTGGTTAGGAAAACCTAAACTGTGATTGAAGAATTGCTGGAGGTTCAGTGTGGACAAGCCTGAAAGATTAAAAACTCCAAAGGCGGCCCAGTCACAGGGAGGCCCCACATTTATTTTTGAGTTTTACCACTAAGAGCTCAACCAGGTCCTCATAGTGAATACCAGAGAAACATACCCTCATGCTTCCAACAGAGGGAGGAGAAAAGAGAATCTCTGCTGCATTCTGAAATATGCCAGAGTATTCTCTTCTTAAGAAGGCCTGCCCTCAGGAGAAACTATTTTACCAGAGCCTAATCTGTTTGGAATTTTTCAGAGCCTAACCTGCTGGGGTATTATCAGAGACTAACCTACCAGAAGGAGGGGCAATACCCAAGTCTGGCACCTTCTAGCCATCCTGTCCCAACTAGGCAGGAAGGGAGGTACAGAGGTGGCAGGGGTACTGAGAAGCTGAGAAGCCCTGGTGTTCACTGTGCAGTCTCACAGCCTCACTAAAGATTGGGACCTAATCCTAGGACCACAGAATGGCCCCTTACCAACACATACATGCACACACACGCCCCTTGCCACTACATCACTCAAGGCCCACTTACTGCAATTCCTTTTGCCCAATACATTGAGAAAAGAAAAAGAGCTCAAAGCAGTCTGAGCTATGTGAGGCATGCAAAATTTAGTAGGCCCAGAGAGACATGAATATGGGACTTCAGTCACTCGCCCCTCAAACCCAGGGGCAATTGTTTGAAGGCATTTTGTTACTGGCTACCTGTCTCACCCATTGTCTTCTTGTTCCTGGAGTTTGTGATACAAAGAACAATGTAGAGCTAACCAAGAGCTTCTGATATTTTAATGTAAATTCTTGGTAACAACTTAGGAACTTCCCCTTCTTTTTTCCTTAAAAACCCACTTGTAACACTGCTAATCATAATGTATACTCAAGGCAAATAGAATCTATGCTCTGTAGTGGCCATCCTCAAGCTTTGGGCTCAAAGTCTATACTTATTTTCTAATCTTGTTATTTAAGGTTAACAACATCATGTCTGCCTTTCAACAAAAAATTACAAGGCATACTAAAAATGGGACAAAGAGACTGGACAGACATCAGAATGAGAGTCAGATACGGCAACAATGTTGCAATTATCAGATCAGGAATTTTAAAAACTATTATTAATATGTTAAAGACTTTATGGTTAAAGTAGGCAACACGCAAGAACAGATAAATAAGATGGAAAGTCTAAGAAAGAATCAGAAATGCTAGAGATCAAAAACACTAAGAGAAATAAATAATATTTTTGATGAGCTCATTAGTAGACTAGACACCACTTAGAAAAGAATCTCTGAGCTTGAGAATATAATAGAAACTTCAAAACGAAAAAAGCAAAGAGAAGACTGGAAAAAAAAACCAGAACAGAATATCCAAGAACTGTGGGATTACTACAAAAGGTATAAGTTACATGTAATGGGAATACTAGAAGGAAATGGAATGAAGCAACAATGTCTGAGAATTTCCTAAAATTTTCCTACATCAAACTACAGAGCCAGGAAATTCAAAAAATATCAAGCAGGATAAATGGCACCCCCCACCCCCCCGCCAAAAAAAAAAAAAAAAAAAACTATACCTAGGCACACCATTTTCAAACTACAGAATATGAAAAAATAAAGAAAAATATCCTGAAAGAAGCCAGAGGGAAAAAACACCTTATGTATAGAGGAACAAAGATAAGAATTATATCTGATTCCTTAAAAACCATGCAAGTAAGAGAGTGAAGCGAAATATTTAAAAGAAAAAAAAAGCCTCACCAACCTATGATTCCGTATGCTGCAAAATTATCCTTCAAAAGTGAAAGAGAAATACTTTCTCAGACAAACAAAAATTGAGGGAATTTGTTGCCAGGAAAACTATATTTCAGGAAAAATCGAAAAGTTCTTCAAAAAGAAGAAAAATGATACAAATCAGAAACAGAACTATGTAAAGAGAGGAACAGCATCAGAGAATGAATAAGTGAAGGTAAAATAAAAACTTTTACCTTTTATTTTTAATTAATCTAAAAGACAACAGTTTGTTCAAAAGAATGGCAACAATGTACTCAAACATGAATTATTACTTATGCATGAAATAAATGACAGCAATGATATAAGGGACAAGAACAAGGAATTAGAATTACTCTGTTATTACAAGGTACTTCACTACCTATGAAGCAGTACCATGTTATTTCAAAGTGGGCTGAGATTAGTTGTAAATTTATATTGCAAACTCTAGGGTAACCATTAAGAAAAGTTAAAAAATAGAAGTATAATTGAAATGCTAAAAAGAGAGAGGGGGAAAAAAAAAAGTAATCATATAAAATGCAACTTCATTCACAATGGCCAAAACTTAGAAGCAACCAAAATGTCCTTAAGTAGGTAAATGGACAAATAAACTGTGGTACATGCAGACAATAGAATGTTACTCACTAAGAAGAAATGAGCTATCAAACCTTAAATATTGCTAAGTGAGAGAAGCCAATCTGAAAAGGCTATAAACTGTATGATTCCAACTATATGATATTCTGGAAAAGGCAAACCTATGAGACAGTAAAAAGATCAGTCATGTCCAGGGGTTGGCGAGAAGGGAGGAATAAAGAGGTGGAACACAGAGCATTTTTGGGGCAGTGAAATTATTCCGCATAATACTATTTTGGTGGATACACGTTGTTCTGCATTTGTCAAAGCCCATAGAATGTACAACACCAACAGAGAACACGAATGTAAACATGTAAACTATGGGCTTAGGTGATAAGGAAGGGTCATCGATGTTAACAAATGTGCCACACTCTGGTAAGGCATGTTGATAGTGGGGGAGACTGTGCATGTTGTGCGCGTGGTAGGCGGGAGTAGATATAACGGGAACTCTATACTTTCCACGCAATTTTTCTATGATCCTAAAACGGCTCTAAATAAGAAAGTTTATTAATTTAAAAAGTATATATGAAAGGGTATTCACTTAGAAATTGAGCTCTCATTCCTATCCCTGTCCATCCCATTTTCTCTCCACCCTAGTTTCTTTAAGCAACCATTTTTACAACTGCCAGTGTATCCCAGCAGTTGTAAAACTTTCCTTAGGAAATGCAAGCAAATTTAGAAATATATGCTTATATCCCTGCATTTCTTAAATAAAATTTAGCACACACAAAAGCTTATGAAAAATGCTGCCCAAAGAAAGGAAGGGAAAATCAGAAATGAAAACTAAGGAAGAGTAAGAAATATTCTCAATGGACCTAGACAGAAAAATGTATTTAGAATTATAGAACCAAAGGATGAAACTATCTTATTTATAACAATTTTAATGCCTCAAATTTAAAATGCAAAAAGATGTTTCCCTAATTGCAATGGCATATTTTCTATACTGTCAAAACACTTTCATATACACATTTCATCTCACCTTCCCAATAGCCTGGCAAAACATGCAGAGTAAATGTTATTTATTATCCTCCTTTAACAGATGGGGAATCTGATAGGTGATGGAATTAAATCTTCTGATTCCTAGTCCAGTGCTTTTTGACTGCTCAGTGTTATTAGAAAATATTTTACTTTAATTATTCCTACCATTTGCTATTTTCCATTGCTCTTGTTAAACCTTTGTGCAAATTTTTTCATATGTGAGTTTTTGTGCTGATAGAAGACAAACAACATACTTTTACAAGTCTATAAATATATTTCCTTAAAAAGAACACAAGAAAAAGGAGAGTATTTCCTTCCTTAAACACAACAGTCTCACTAGTCCCTTCTTGTATTCTCCACATCCCTATATTTTAAGTTCATGAATTATAAAACATTTGGAAATTTGATTTCATAAAACTCTAAGACATGAAGTTTACCACAAAATAACTTCACATTTCGTTGCCTAAAATTCATTGTAGTTTATTAGCTACCAAGATACAAAGTCTATAACATTCAAGAGTTCCATGATGAGAACCAAAATCTCTTTACAAATTAATCTCCTACTAAACTCAACATAAACTCTTTTCTCTAGCCAAACTAGTCTATTAAGTATTTTCCAAAACTACCATTTGCCTGCTTATGTGCTTTTCTCCTACCATTCACCTATCTTGAACGCCTTCCTACCTGCCTACATAGAGTCTTCTCATTCTTCAAAGCCCGGCCATTAAAGTCTTCTATGAAAAACATGATGTTGTGCAAAGAACATAAATCTGGAGACAAGCCTGACTTAGCTTTTAATCTAGGCTATGCTGCTTACTAACTTATGTCTCTGAAGCTGGGTTTCCTCATCTATAAAATGGGACAACATCAATTTTAGATGACATCTAAATCACAGAATTTGTGTTAGAATACAGTGAATAGCACAAAGAGTTAAATAAGGATTAGAACTGATCATCAGAAATAAACTTATTACTCACTTCTTGAGCTCACTGTAATTTGCTTGTATAACTCATTTAGCAATCCACAGTCTGGACTCACTCCATCATCTCTTATACTTTGGCCTTAAATGATTATTTAACTTGTGGTATTTTATTTCTCTTAGGTTTTGTGTCTCCAAACAACTGAAACCTTTTCAAAAGCCACGACTATATGCTATACCTACTTACTTACAATTCCACATAGTTTAGCACAATGTTACTTATAAAAGAGGACTCAAAAAATATTTCCTCAGTAAAGCATTTGCTGAAAATAGTCTATCCAGAAAATAAGAATAACATTTTAAGAAGCGTATTAACACAATGGAGCATCCATGGAAAGGTAAAAGTAGAGAAAAGGAGGGAGGGAGAAGAGGTGTGGGAACGAGCAGAGTATGTGGTGGGGGGTTAAGACAAGGAATATAGGAGGTGTATACAAATTGTTATAACAGAGAAACTAGAGATGTTTAGATGTTTAACCTAAAGAAGACTTCAGAAAGCATGATAACTGGAAGAGAAATAAATTATATGTGACTCTAAAAGCAAAACTAGAACCAATGACTAAAATAAAAAGAAATTCAAGGCCGGGCGCATGGCTCATGCCTGTAATCCCAGCACTTTCAGAGGCTGAGGCGGAAAGATCACCTGAGGTGGGGAGTTTGAGACCAACCTGACCAACATGGAGAAAACCCATCTCTACTAAAAGTACGAAAAATTAGCCAGGCTTCATGGCACATGACTGTAATCCCAGCTACTCGGGAGGCTGAGGCAGGAGAATCGCTTGAACCCAGGAGGCAGAGGTTGCGGTGAGCCAAGATTGCACCAGGGCACTCCAGCTTGGGCAACAAGAGCGAAACTCTGTCTCAAAAAAATAAAAAGAAAAGAAAAGAGAAGAAATTCAGCTTAATATAAAATAAAATTTTATATTAGAGCTGCCCAACAATGGAATAAACATGATTCATTTAAAAGTACCTTGTAAAATTAGATGTACTTAAGAGCAGAGCTCAAGGTTGAAATGGTTTTCAGTCCATATAACAGTATCTCTAACAAGCCTGGCGGAATGAAAGATACAAGTACCTCATATTTACTTTCACCAATCTAAGCATATAATTTTCAGAAGTAGTTATTCCTTGTCAAGAATTACATATAAACTGGGTAAAGTCTCTCAATTCCACAAGCCTAAGACTCTATGTTTAGTAACATTCTTCAAATATTCAACGAAATAGTATTTTCTGTAAGTATTTTTAAATGATAGTCCTTAGCTAGGATTAAGGATTACTGTTTAAGTCACAAAATAGCACTTTCGTTTCTCATTCTATAACTGACTCTTGAGACCACAATACTATCTTTAAAGCTGCACTGTGGCCAGGAGTGGTAGCTATGCCTGTAATCCCAACACTTTGGGAGGCTGAGATGGCAGGATCACTCGAGTCCAGGAGTTCAAGACCAGCCTGAACAACACAGTGAGACCCCCATCTCTACAAAAATTTAAATTAAAAAAAAAACAACTGCATTGTACTTTACAATTTTCAAAGCATTTCCATATCTTTATTTTCAATAAAAACTGTGACAATCAGATACCCACAGAGAAAAGCACATGAATAGGCAAGAGCCAGAGATCTGATAAAATACAAATTGTTTAATTAAAGTAGTCTTCCTTTAATAATGCCTTAGAACTTCAATACTAATTAAATAAGACAGCAATTAAGACACCCACATCTTAAAAAGCAAACACTGAAACAGAAACATTCTATTCCTGCCACATTCATGTTCTTCTCAGAGATCACTCTCACCACCCAAAACTTAAAAGAAACAGTCACTGCTGTCTTAGAGCATAGTTCTCACACTGTGGTCACTACACCAGCAGCAGCATCACCACCTGGCAACTTGTTAGAGATGGCAATTCCCCAGCCCCACCCAACCCACTGAATCAGCACTTCTGCAGCTGACTCAACAATCGGGGTTTCAACCAGCCTTCCTCCATAGGATTCAGATGCATGCCAAAGTTTGAAAATCACTCTTAGAAAATGGTTTAGTTTATTTCTAACTTGGCAGTATCCCTTTACCTACTTCTCCTCAGCATCTTTCTCTTTCTCACATTTTGCACCATCCAAAGATACTCTCATTTGAATGATTAATTCACCAACAACGTTCTGCTGTTTCCTACTTTCCTCTTAAAATGTGAGGATGTGAGGGTACCTTTTTTTTTTTTTTTGGAGATGGAGTCTCGCTCTGTCACCCAGGCTGGAGTGCAGTGGCGCGATCTCGGCTCACTGCAAGCTCTGCCTCCTGGGTTCACACCATTCTCCTGCCTCAGCCTCTCCAAGTAGCTAGGACTACAGGTGCCCGCCACCACGCCTGGCCAATTTTTTGTATTTTTAGTAGAGACAGGGTTTCACCGTGGTCTTGATCTCCTGACCTCGTGATCCGCCCGCCTCAGCCTCCCAAAGTGCTGGGATTACAAGCGTGAGCCACCGTGCCCGGCCGAGGGTACCTTTTAAATCATCCAATATATCCTTAATTTATTTCTTATTTTTTGTGTGTCCTTCCAAATTCATGTTGGTATTTTTAAATTTTTTAAAATATAAAGTATTAATAGTTTATAATTACTCCATGAACAGCAAAATTATCACTTTCATACAAAAAAAATCTCTTTTGACACATACAGTCCTTGAAAGTATTTTCTTGAGAAACATAAAATATATAATACAGGACTTATTTAGCAAATGAAACTATGACTTATGGTCTAGAATTCCAGCTAATTTAAATATATAAGACTCAACTATAAGGAAACTGACCAGTGCATACTCCTTTTGAGATGGAATTCATATGTACATTTAAACAAGAGTGGTTTTTTAACAAGTGATTTCTAGAAATGCTGACTGGAAGTGAGAACTTTTTTTTAAAAATAGATTTAGGGGGTACAAGTGCAGCTTTGCTACATGTACATGTAGTGTGGTTGTGAGGTATGCAATATAGAGTACCCATCACTTGAATAGTGTACCCTGTACCCATAGGTAATTTCTCATCCCTCACCTTCTCCCACCTTTCCTAGTCTCCAATGTCTATTATTCTAGGAGTGAGAACTTTTAGATATTATACATGTACATGTATGTATAAGCAGGCACATCGGTTCTGTAATGCTGACAAATAATAATAACAACAAAGCGAAACAATCAAAATCATCTCAAAATAAATTTTTTTAGTTGACGATAAATGTATCCAAGACCATAATTAATAAATCTGGCAAGAAATAGACCTCTGTTGCTAGATATTACATGGTAACTCACAGCCAGGTACAATGAAGAACTGTTTTACCTGTGTACATAATGTAGCTGATGAACTGAGTCAATCGCTATCACCATCTCAGCCAAGTAAAATCGAGCCATATCTTCAGGCAATCTATCTTCAAATTTGCTGAGAAGAGTAAGCAAATCACCACCAACATAATAATCCATAACCAGGTACTGTGAATGAAAAAAATAAAATGTACTCAGTAAACTAATAAGGGTGAAAAATTAATATACTGTATCCCAAGGTCAAACAGGACTGGGTCAAATATTTATGCAGTTAATTACATATGCAGCTAATTAACAAGAAATTGTGTAAGATGATGATCAGCAGTCATTATAAAACTTCTAAATTTCATACAGCAGTAAAACAAAATTTTTAAAGACTGGGGCAGAGAACAACACAGGGTTACCATTCTTGTTGTATTTTGCAAAGAGATAATATCATCATTATCATCATCTTCACCCACAACAATGGAACACAGCTTTCCAAGATTTTAGAAGAACGAACATTTGAATCCACCCCGCCCTCCAAAAAAAAAAAAAATGAAAGAAAAAATTCAGAATACAGGATAGTCCCTACATTGAAAGAAATTAATATTCATCATCATTATGTTTTCCTTATTTCACCTTGGATCAGTAAGAACTTATTAGAACCAGCATCAGCCTATAGACCAGCATTTAGAAACCACTACTATGTAGAATATAGTAATTCTCACCATATGTTTCTCTTCCCATTTCTAATACTGTAAAAATATCAGAATGGGCTTTTCTCAGGTGTACACAATAAACAGAAGCCAACTAATTTTAGATATGGATCCTGATGGGTATGTATGTAGGTGTGCCAAAAAAGAAACGATGAGGAGAGTACATCAAACTGTTCACTGGGATTCTGTAGGTTGTTAGATTACAGCTGATGTTATAACTTTATGTTCTACATTGCTTTATAAACATATATTACATATACATGTGTATATTATATATTATTTTTAAGTGAGGGAGAAAACTAGACATAGTGGAAAAATGGTTTGTGTAGTCAGAGAAACCTGTATTCAAATACTGACTCCATGTCGTAAGTGGAAGTTGAAACATTAATCTGTGACATTTCATTTTCTCATCTACCTAACTCCAATAATGATAATGCAGCACTTAGCATGAAGGCTAGTGAGTACAAGACACATGAATGTCAATAATAATGCCTTGAAATTAAGGTTTTATTACAGAATGAAGATATTGTTTCAGGGATATTACTGAGTTGACATTAAGATTTAAAGAGTCTTGAAAAAATTCAAATTCCTTTTATTACTATGTTAAAATTATAAACATAGGAAACGTGTGTTTAACCAAAGAAACTAATTTTGCATATTTAAAGCCTTGAAAATTAGGGAAGCAGAATATATTTAAAATCCTGTGTCTTTGGCCTACTTGCTGTATTTACTAGGCCCGACGTGTTTGTTTGTTTGGAGACGGAGTCTTGCTCTGTCGTCAGGCTGGAGTGCAGTGGCACGATCTTGGTTCACTGCAACCCCTGCCTCCTGGGTTCAAGCAATTCTCATGCCTCAGCCTCCCAAGTAGCTGGGATTACAGGCACACGCCACCACACCCAGCTAATTTTTGTATTTTTAGTAGAGACGGGGTTTCAGCCTGTTGGCCAGGATGGTCTTGATCTCCTGACCTCGTGATCTGCCTGCCTTGGCGTCCCAAAGTGCTGAGATTACAGGCGTGAGCCACTACATTGGGCTGGCCTAACGCTGAACTGACACTATCCTGACAATTTACTTTTGATTAAAGTGTGAAGACTATTTTCTTATAGACAGAGTCTATAAAAGTCTAAAATAACTACTTAAATAATCCATTCTTTCTCCTCAATTCAAATGAAATGTCCCTTTGTCATATTTTAAGATCCCAAATATACTCATATCTGTTCTTCATCTATTCTGCTATGGTTACCTGTTCCTATATTATTATAATATCATATTGTTCTGATTGGTTAACTTTATAGTAAAATTGAATATTTGGTACTCCTAATCACAACCAACTTTTAAAATATTACCCAATATAGCTAAGGTATATTTATACAAGTTTTTAAAAAACATAGACTGAGAGGTAATATTCATAATAGGTCAAGGATATAATCCTAAAATAAAGAGCCCCTTCCAATTGTTGAGAGGGACAAACAATCCAACAAAACTCGGCTAAGAATATTAACAGATAATTCACATAAGAGGGAACACAATCAGCCAATTAATACATGCTTAACTTCAATAGTCATTAGGGAAATGAAAGCCAAGGCAACAATCATTGATTCTAGGAATCACTGGTCAGATTACTAAAAAGACCATGGCAGCTTTGGGGATTTTTTTTTAAAGAGCTCCAGTCCAAGTAAACAATGCTAAAACATCTGAAAACATGCAATAATGAGTTATGTGTCCCAAAATGAGCATTTCAAGGAACAGATACAATCCTAGAAGTCTTCGTAGGAATATCAGGAAACTCTTAATTCTCACGCTGCCATAACAAAGAGATTAACAGTCAATCTTTAGAGCCTCACCTTATAGTTATTCCTCCTTGCTTTCTTTTTGTTTACTATTAAATAATTTTTTTTTTTTTTTTTTTTTGAGACAGTCTCGCTCTGTTGCCCAGGCTGGAGTGCAGTGGCGCGATCTCGGCTCACTGCAAGCTCCACCGCCCGGGTTCAGGCCATTCTCTTGCCTCAGCCTCTCCCCAGTAGCTGGGACTATATGCGCCCGCCACCAAGCCTGGCTAATTTTTTGTATTTTTAGTAGAGACGGGGTTTCGCTGTGTTAGCCAGGATGGTCTCGATCTCCTGACCTCGTGGTCCGCCCGCTTCGGCCTCCCAAAGTGCTGGGATTACAGGCATGAACCACTGTGCCCAGCCCTAAACAATACTTTTCTAAAAAAAGATACTTTTCTAATAATTTCTGTCTTCACAAATTGGATTCCTATGAAAAATTTAGAGTTCATATGAGTTACTACAATTAATTTAAAATTCAAATATCTTTCACCTTTTAAACAAGTTACATATGTCAATTCAAGATATTTTCCTTTTTTTCCTCAACCATAAAATAACTAATCAGGAAACAATTAATAAGAAAGTACAGAATGAACAAATTTCACTGGTTCATTATATTCTAGTGTTATGTAAGTGATAAAAATTTTATGTGTCAATGTTGATATAACTAAGCAGCTTTGTATTTAATGAGCTTTTCTTAAAGAAAAAATGATCTAATCACATAATAATATCTACCATTCATTAAATTATGTGCCTTTTTCTGAAACACACAAAAGGTCTACTTGCTATAACTGCAAATTTTTTCATAAACTATAGTAGTAAGTAGGTTAGAAATGAAAGTTATTTGCCACAGCCTTCTCAAACTGTATAGCATTATAAATTATGTTCTTTACTTGGCAACTTAAAAGCTATCAGGGTTAAAAGTTACTTTGAAAAATAATTATATATTTCCTTTTTTGGTATCTAAAATTAGCTTTGTCAACTTTTTTTTTAATGATTTTACTTTCTAATATTGTATAAATGTTCAAAAGGAAATCTTTGATGATAACCAAGACCTCTGACTCTTTAGATGAATATATGATGAAGGCTCCCCTAAACTAAAGAAACACTAGCAAGTTATAGGAGATTTGACTACTAGAGTGTTTCATTCCTCCTCCAATTACGTCTTTAATTCTATTTTAGTAATTATTGAGGGGTATATACAGACCATTTTTCCCTGAGAAATGTCTTTGAAAAAGAAATGTTAATCCTAATGTCAAATACAAAGAATGCAAATAAAACTAAACAAGAGGAGAGAGATAAATCACAGTTCAGGCTTTTTTTGCTATATAAAATTTGGTATTTGGGTACTTTATTTCTATTATCTACAAAATTATATAATTATTTCTATATTTATACCAAATTGTAGATTTTTGAGCAATGCACAAATCTGCAGTGTTAAATTTATCTATTACAGAATACACTGTCATAGTAGATTTTATTCATTATTTGAAAACATTTTGAAAATTATCATGATACATTGCTGTCATTTTTCTAGGCAAAGATGTGGGATGTGTTTTAATTTGCTCTTACAAATGTTGTTAACAAACCCATGCAGATTATATTTGCATGATACATTCATCCCTAAAATTTTGTATATTAAGTATAATAAATCCAGTTATAACATCATTCTATTCAATTTAACAACTATGTATCTAGCACATACAAAACTCTATGCTATGGTTTTTACACAATTCTCACTATGTCCCACAATAATATATATGGCTTATATGATAATTCAGTATATTATAAAAGAAATGTGTCATGAGACCATATTCACTCTTAACTGCTTGTCATGAACTCTGTCATTTTCTATTCTATTTAATCTTTAAAAATGTTGCTTATGGCTGGGCATGGTGGCTCATGCCTGTAATCCACACACCTTAAGAGGTCAAGCTGAGAGGATCACTTGAAGCCAAGAGTTCAAGACCAGCCTGAGCAACAAACTGAGACCCCATCTTAACAACAACAACAAAATTAAGTTAGTGGGGCACAGTGGCACACACCTGTAGTCCCAGTTACTCAAGAGGCTGAGGTGGGAGGGCTGCTTGAGCCCAGGAGTCAGAGACAGCAGTTAGCTCTAATTGGGCAACAGAGCAAGATCCAGCAAATAAAAAACAAAAAACAAAAAACGCTGCTTGTAACTAACTTAATTGATTTTATTACCCACTAATGAGTCACAATCTGTAGTTTAAAAAAACATTATTATACTCTAAAAACATGTAAGGGATATAAAAGACGAGTAATGACATTGTTTGAACACCTAGATCTGGCCTGAAATCAGATAAACCCCATGAGCATTATAGAGTTGCATAAACCTTTATGTTTTTTCCTTGTTTCCAGTGGGGTTGGAAAAACCTTTAATTTTATTTTAGCTAAAGATGGTACAGTCCATGTAACGTATTTAAATGTTTTTTTGTTGTTGTTGTTTTTGAGACTGAGTCTCACTCTGAGTCTCACCCAGGCTGGAGTGCAGTGGCGCGATCTTGGCTCACTGCAAGCTCTGCCTCCCAGGTTCAGGCCATTCTCCTGCCTCAGACTCCCGAGCAGCTGGGACTACAGGCGCCCACGACCGCGCCCCGCTAATCTTTTGTATTTTTAGTAGAGATAGGGTTTCACTGTGTTAGCTAGGATGGTCTCAATCTCCTAACCTCATGATCCGCCCGCCTCGGCCTCCCAAAGTGCTGGGATTACAGGCGTGAGCCACCGCATCCGGCCTATTTAAATGTTTTTTAAAGTTGTATCAAAAAAAATCAGAGATACATGTGTTAGTTATGTAACAAAATAATTTAAAATAATTATTAGTTATGTAATAAAAATAATTTAAAAATGTGAAGTTAGAATGAGATGAGAAAGATTCTGGAAATGATTATTTTAAGATGAATTTGAGCACAATTTTAAAGTACTAGCTGGACTTCAACAGGAGCAAGGGAAGAGGAATGGTACTGGTATTAAAGGTATCATGAAAAACTCCTGAAGACCTTCTATAGAACTTAACTAATAGGAATTAAATGTTTGGATTTAGCTTTGACTTGCTTATTAAAAAGCATAAAGAATTCCAATGAAAAGGTATCAAATTTCCAGGGAGGAAAAAAAACACCACATATCAAGTGAACAACTTACCCTGTGTGAAATGCAGTTAATTTTCTATATAAAACCTACATTTAAACAATGCTTAAATAAAAATAATGCTAATTCTTCCAACAAAAAAATAGTAAGTATATAGAAATACAAAAATGATTCTTACTAAGTTATTATCATCCTGGAAAGCATAGTGCAAGGTTGTAATCCATTTATTGTCTCCATTCACTAATACATCCCTTTCTTCACGAAAACATGCTGTCTGAAATGCAAAAAGAAAATTTTTAGAGCATACTTTATGTAAAACTAGGAAATATACAAAGAATTACTATGTTTATTGTATTATTTCTGTTCTGGAAAAGGAATACACCTGATATTATAAGACATTTCAATAACACAAGTTTCAAACCACCCTCAGAAACTGGGCTACTGGAATAGTACCTTTTAAAAATATATATTAAAAATACTTTAATAGTTCAAAACAATGAGAAAAACGCACAGAACAATTTAAGAACCGTGGACCAACCCACCATCCAGATAATATAAATGTCTACATTTTGCCATATTTACTTCTGATCTTTTTAAAGAAATAAGACGTAAATTGTAGCCTTCCTACTCCAAACTATGAACCCATTGTCTTCCCTTTCTCCCCTGTTGTAATTAATAATCTGAAGTCAGTGGATAGTCCACCAATTATATGACTTGATCACACATGTATATGCCTATAAACAACAGATTTGTTTTGTGTTTTGAAAATTTTCATGGGCCGGGCGCAGTGGCTCACGCCTATAATCCCAGCACTCTGGGATGCCGAGGTGGGCAGATTGCCTGAGCTCAGGAGTTCAAGGCCAGCCTGGGCAACATAGCGAAACCCTGTCTCTAACAAAAATACAAAAATTAGCAGGGTTTGGTGGCATACACCTGAAATCCCAGCCACTCGCGAGGCTAAGGCGGGAGAACTGCTTGAACCCAGGAGGCACAGGTTGCAGTGGGCCAAGATTGCACCACTGCACTCCAACCTGGGTGACACAGTGAGACCTTGTCTTAAAAAAAAAAGAAAGAAAGAAAGAAAACGAAAAAAATATGTGAATGGTATAATTTTATCTACCCTTTTGCAATTTGATTTTTTTTTTTTTTTTTTGGCTCAAGAATGACTGTTCTTCTTTTAACTGCTATGGCATACCATTGTTTGAATGCACTATAATTTATTTATGCAACCCCCAACCATGGAAACAGGTTATTCCCAGTTTTGTATTATTATTATACAATGTTGGAATAAACATATTTGTACAAATGTGCAAGAGTTTCTCCACTGTATACACTTGGAAGTAGAAATGATAAATGCAAATTTCAACTTTACCATTCAGCCAATTTTCTTTCCTGAGTGCTATACCAATTACTATCTCCACCCAGAATATGAAAGCTCTGCTTTTCCCCACATCCTCAACTATATGTGACATTATTAGACTTTTAAGTGGTTGCCAACATGACAGGTGTGAAATAATATCATTATTCCTTTAATTAACATATTCCTAATTACAGGTGCAGACAAATAGCTTTATATACACTTACTGGACACCTGAACTTTGTCTTTTAATTGTTCACTTCCCTTGTCCATTTTCTCTAATGGATTGTTTTTTCAAATTGATTTTTTAAAGTTGTAGTTTATTCTGAGAATACATTTCCACTACTATAAAAGTATATCCCGGAGAACCTTAGAAATATATGAACAAAAATAAAAAATAATTTTTTAACTTTTTTTTTTTTTTTTTTGAGACAAGATCTCACTCTATTGCCCAAGCTGGAGTACAGTGGTACGATCACAGCTCACTGCAGCCCAGGCTCCTGGGCTCAAGTGATCCTCCTACCTTAGCCTCTCGAGTAGCTGGGACTATAGGTGCACACCACCATGCCCAGCTAATTTTTTTTATTTCTTTCTAGAGACGACGTCTCACTATCTTGCTCAGGTTGGTCTCGTACCACCAGGCTCAAGCAATCTTCCAGCCCCCTCAAAGTGCTAGGATTACAGGCATGAGCTACCACACCCAGCCTAAAAATCAATTTTATGTATCATAATTTTGTAATACATTAAGTTTAATTTTTAACTAAAAAGAAACAAAAATAACACTGACACAAACTTCAAAGATAAACTCTAAGAAAGTAAAAGTCTCTCTGAGTCATGTTCCCATAGTTTCATTGCCCAATTGTTGTGTCCAGAGGTTACCATTATTAACTCTCTGGTCAGAATCCTCTCAGAAAATCTGTGTCTATATAAGCATGGATGTGCATGTGCCTGCACACACACACACAGATTATATATTCACATGGTATCCCACCTCCCCTATATTGTTTGGTCTTTATACAAATGAGATTATAGTGCTCTGTAAGTTTTTTTTTCAAGTAACAATGAATTTGAACATCCTTCCAAATCAGTACATAGAAATTGACCTAATTTTTTCTTAATGGCTACACCATATTCCAGATACATTAAAAACATTATCACACAGCATGCTATATATAAGTGATTATTATTTCCCACAAGGTAAATTCAACAGCCATGATCCACAAAACAATTAAATTACTAAAATCTATACAACACTATGCTTTGGTTCTTTTTTTTTTTTTTTTTGAGACGGAGTCTCGCTCTGTCACCCAGGCTGGAGTGCAGTGGTGCAATCTCGGCTCACTGCAAGCTCCGCCTCCCGGGTTCACGCCATTCTCCTGCCTCAGCCTCCAGATTAGCTGGGACTACAGGTGCCCGCCACCATGCCCGGCTAATTTTTTGTATTTTTTAGGAGAGACAGGGTTTCACCGTGGTCTCGATCTCCTGACCTCATGGTCCGCCCGCCTCGGCCTCCCAAAGTGCTGGGATTACAAGCGTGAGCCACCATGCCCGGCCTGGTTCTTTTCTCTCACTCTGTCGCCCAGGCTGGAGTGCAGTGGCATGATCTCAGCTCACTGCAACCTCCACCTCCGGGTTTGAGCAATTCTCCTGCCTTAGCCTCCTGAGTAGCTGGAACTATAGGCGCCCACCACCAGGCCCAGCTAATTTTTTGTATTTTTAGTAGAGATGAGGTTTCACTGTGTTAGCCAGGATGGTCTCGATCTCCTGACCTCGTGATCCGCCCGCCTTGGCCTCCCAAAGTGCTGGGATTACAGGCGTGAGCCACTGCGCCCTGCCACTCTGGTTCTTTTTAAGGGGAAAACAGAAAGCACTTTACATACTTACTACTAAGTCCTGTTTTATGATTTAACCGATCTGAGGTTATGGTTTACTGCTAACATTTTAGAGAGTTTGTAAAAACTGTCAGAGCTAGGAGACTACTTTCTCCTGGCTTTATCTCACTATAATAGCAATCTGAAATTTTATAAACATTCTAGCTAGAATTTAATAAACATTATTTAATTTGACTAATAACTCAAAACTAAAAAAAGCTCCAAAGACTTTAGTCAACAGAACATATTAAACTTTGAGTTCTAATCTATGTTAAACTGTTTAACTAAAAAAATTATTTAAAAAAAAAATAAAAATAATAGGCCAGTAGTGGTGGTTCATATCTGCAGTCCCATGCTTTGGGAAGTGAGGTGAGAGGATCGCTTGAGGCCTGAAGTTTGAAACCAGCCTGCCTGACATAGCAAGACCCTGTCTCTACAGGCAAAAAAAAAAAAAAAAAAATCAGCCAGGCTGGTGGCATGCACCTCTGTAGTCCTAGCTACTTGGAAGGCTGAGGCAGGAAGATCATATGAGCCTAGGAGTTTGAGGCTGAAGTGAGCTACGATCACACCGTCGCACTCTAGCCTGGGCCACAGAGCAAGACTCTGTCTCTTCAAAAATATTAATTAAAATAAGAAAATAAACAATATAAACTATTTATGATAAAAATTTCAAACGTATACAAGGGTAGAGAAACTAGTATAAAAACCTCCTTCTACTAATGTACTCAACTTCAACAATTATTTTCTTGGTCAATCTTATTTCATTTAGACCCTCACTTACTTACTACCATTCCCTAGCACCACACACACAGGAGCATATACATATTTTTAAGCAAAGCCCAGACATCATATGGTTTTATCCATAAATATCTAGCTATTAAATGATTCCTATCAATGCCTTGAATCCTGAGTCTAGACATAAAGCACAGGCTACATTTTTGCTTCAACATATCACACTGCTCTCAGTTGCTTGTCATAATTGGGAAAGGATGGGTTCTGCTGGCATTTAGCGGGTACAGGCCAGAGATACCGCTAATAACCTACAACGCACACGACAATCCCTCCAACAAAGCATTATCTGGCCCCAGTTGTCAATGAAGTCCCTCTTGAGAAGCCCTGTTTACATCAATATTAACCAAATCATGATGCACATATGCCCTGGGTATATATATATTCATAAAGGTGCTCTGGGGATTCAACATGCTTAAAGGCTTTAGTAACATCTACTTCATTATTTTTTTTAAAAAAAACTAAACACTATCTCCCCCCTTTAAAAAGAGAATATTTGATATCTAAGAATGTATTAATAACAAACATGTAGGAAGGGCTACTGTAGATCATTATCACTTCCTCGGATTCACTCACTTTCTCAACCAAATGTTCATCCAAACATTCGGCTTGCCACAGTGATGTTTTCAACTGTTATACAGTTTTCCTTTTTAAAAAATATTCAGTTGATATTATTTAAATTTTATCCTTAATGGACTATTGGGATAAAGAGGAACAGGAATGCCTATATTGAAACACAAGTTAGTAAGGACTACATACATAAATGGTAATTCTGGAAAGTTGACACAGGATTCTCTTCACCATATTGATAAGATGCACTGATCAGACTAACAATCTTGTACTGCACATCAAAACTGCACAGATACTTGGAAAGCATGAGTTAAAAAGAAACAAAATCCACTGATGATTATATCTACTTTGGCTTATCATTTAGTAGGAATAAAGACTTCACTCTTCCATAGAATACTATCACAGAGAAACTCTTTCAAATAATAACTGAATCTTTCTCTAATATTTGAAGGAAAGAACAACATTTTTCATTTTTAAAACCTAAATCAATGAAATTTTAAATTGCAAAATGTAAGAATTCCAAGTATTACCATGGCATCAATTCACTTTTAAGTCTTCATTTTAATATATATTTGATGGCCAAATCAAACATGAGATGCATCATTTTTAACTTATTTTTCAGTAAAAAGTTTTAAATATAATTTTAAATATAGAAATAATTTGGTAACATCCATAACTGCCAAGTGTGTGAGAAAACAGACACGTTTACATACTATGAGTGCAAAGATAATAGTCCAACTTTTATAGAAGATAATTTTCTTGGAACAATAGCTATCAAAGTTTAAATGTCTCCCCTCCTCAACTAAAATCCCAGAGTCTGACTAGCAAGGAGTTTAATTTAGGGAGCGGATAAGTTCTAGGTCAAGCATAAAATGATAATCCCTTCATGTAAAAATTATCCTTGAAATCATTTCAACTTCAGTATACACAAGCTGAAGTGCCTCAGGGTAGCCCACAGCAATATCTCTAACAGCATTTCATAGTAAAATTTTTTAAAATTTTACATGGCATATACTTTTTGGGTAGCATGACTAGTTTTGATGCACTAGTTTCCATCCTGTTTCGAAATTTCTCTTGGCTAAACACATGCAGATAGATAAATGGTAAAATAATGAAATGTATTGACAGTTTGACACTTCATCTTTGTAAGAATTCACACTACTGATAAACTCACAAAAGTTTATCCAGTATATATAAAGATTTTTACAACATGGTTCAAAATAGTAAAACTAAGGAAACAATCTAAATTCCCATAAACTTAAAAAAAAAAATCAACCTAATAAAAAATATAGCCATTCAGGCCAGGCGCAGTGGCTCACGCCTAGAATCCCAGCACTGTGGGGGGCTGAGGCAGATGGATCACCTGAGGTTAGGAGTTCAAGACCAGCCTGGCCAATATGGCAAAACTCTGTCTCTACTAAAAATACAAAAATTAGCTGGGTGTGGTGGTGGGCTCCTGTTATCCCAGCTACTTGGGAGGCTGAGGCAGGAGAATCACTTGAACCCTGAAGGAGGAGGCTGCAGTGAGCCAAGATCTCGCCACTGCACTCCAGCCTAGGCAACAGAGTGAGACTCTGTCTCAAAAAAAAAAAAAAGAAAGAAAAGAAAAAATATATACACACACACACACACACACACACACACACACAGAGCCATTCAGTATAATGAAGCTATTAACAAAGAATGAGATATTATATATGTATTAATTATATAGAAGTGAAAAATATACATATTTTAAGTGAAAAAGCAATATGAAAAATCAGCCTTGTAATATGATTTCATTATAATAAAATTTTCTGTTAAGGATAAATAAGAAACCCTTACTAATGATCTACTTAAGACAGAAGGACGGGGTATCTAAGGGAGAAAAGGGAACTTGCATTTGTTCATTTTTTACTTTGTGTAGTACTTTACTAATAGTAACAATTATAAAAATAGCCGAACAAGGATAACAACAATAGAAAAACTAATAAAACAATAGGCATAAATCAGCACTGTCACAGATAAACTAAGATACACTGTTACCCTACTTATGAGACCTTATTATTTTCAGTTTATACATGAGAAAATTTAGCCTTAGAAAGGTTTAACTCTCAGCCCAGTGCAGTGGCTCGCACCTGTAATCCCAGCACTTTGGGAGGCCAAGGCAGGCAGATCACTTGAGCCCAGGAGTTTGAGACTAGCCTGAGCAATACAGTGAGACCCCCATCTCTACAGAAAATAAAAAAATTAGCTGAGTGTGGTGGCATGTGCCTGTAGTCCCAGCTACTCCCAGGCTAAGGTGAGAGGATCCCTTGAGCCCAGGAGGCAGGGGTTGCAGTGAGCCAAGATCCTAACACTGCACTCCGGCCTGGGCAACAGAGCAAGACTCTGCCTCAATAAATAAATAAAAATATTTTTAAAAGGTTTTATAAAAAGGTTTAACTCTCAAGACAGTGAGTGTTTCCATAAACTATACCACATCTCCTCATGAAATGAGTAAAGACATCTCTTAGTGAGCGACGTCAGTACTCACTGAACAAATGTGAAGAAAGAAGTAAAATTTACAGAACAGATTGAGAGCAGTAGTTAATTCATTAATTTAGGAGACTGTTGATAAACTAGCAAAGTCTGTAAATGATGAACTTGTAGAGTTACTGGTGATAAACTAGCAAAGTTTGTAAATGATAAATCTGTGAAATTATTGGACAATTATTATATTATTATACCTTTCTGTCCAGGTATAGAAAGACAGGAGGCTTCCTAGCACCTTTGAGTAATCTGTATCTCATTAATTACATATTTGACATATAGCTTGAAACAGAATAAGGTAAATAAGTTGGACATAAACCTCTGAAAAACTTGTTTTAAAGCATCAACAATACACAAATAAAAAATAAGAAATTTTGCTGCTCATTTGTAATTTATTAAGCATTACTGGTAGGTCTTGTTTTCCAAAGTTGGATAAGTCATGGTCAGAAGGATTTTTAGAAATGTTTTTGTTTTTAAAAAGATCTGCTTATTCAAGAATAGAAATACAATTTCTATTTTAAAGTGAATTCTTCCTTAAAAGTTTCAATGTAGAATTTCTGCCTGAAAGATAAAAGTTTTCTCAAATAGTTTGAGGAGAGTACCTTTCAAATATGGAATCAGTCTTGCATCCCAACAATAAACCACACTTGGGCATGGTATGTAATTCTTTTAACATATTGCTGAATTGTATTTGCAAATATTTTGTCAAGGATATTTGCATCTATATGCATGAGGAATATTTATCTTAAACTTTCTTTGTATGGTCCTTGTCAAGTTTTTCTATCAGCATAATACTGACCTCCAAAAGGGGTCTTATACTCTAAGGTCCTGAGGTCCCTAGCTGGTCTACCTTATTCTCTCTACCTTTTGGGTTCTTCTAATGTTTGTTTTATATATAAATGTCCAGAATCTTTAGCTGTACTTCACAGGAAAACAGGGAGAAGTGAGTCTATTCTATCTTGTCTCAGAAACAGAATATATTAATACTTGTTAATTGAATAAAATATTTGATTTTAAATTATACTGTTTTATTTTGAATTTTGCCACTTCCAGCTGTAATGAAAGCTAACCCAGTTATTCGTCCTTTTCACAATTCTTCCCCAACATATCCAGCTTCATTAAAAAAAGTATAAACTTTAATTCAATTTTTTAAAAGTTCTAACTCTGAAACAGTAAACTGACTACAGTTGTTATTTCTGCTAAACAGAACATAATTATTTACTCTTTTGTAATAACGGGATTTGTTGCTCTAGCTGCTGGAAACGCTGTCACACTTTCGGGGTTTGCATCAGCTGATGAAAGCCTACCAGTCCAAGGCCATGTCCTTCAGGGGTAGCCCATGTCCACTGACTAGTAGAAGCAGGTGTATAAAGGTCTAGACATTTTGATCCAATGTAGGACACTTCTCAAGAGCCATTTCTGCTACAGAGCTCCCAGTGGAATCAACTGAGGCTGAGGGGACAAGTTTACAAATCCTATTTCCCTCCCTTCCCTTCTACAGGTAGGGATTTCTCAAAAGAAATCCCTAACAAATATCTGCACAATAAACTCAATCTCGGTATTTACTCCTTGAGAAATCCAACCAGTGACAGTAAGGCAATTCAGTCTTAGGGAAATTAAAAGTAAAAACTAAGGTGTTGAATATAATGGACACTGGCACATATCCCAGTGATACATGTGACATTAAAGCTCTCAGATACTTTGTCAAACATGATATTACTATACAATAATTACCTCTGGGGGGATGCAGATAAAAAGGAACAATTATACACTATTAATAGGAACGTAAATTAGTATAATCTTTATGGAAAACAGTATGTGGATTTCTCAGAACTACCATTCCATCCAGCAATCCCACTACTCGGTATCTACCCAAAGGAAAAAAAATCATTACAACAAAAAGATACCTGTACTCATATGTTTATCACAGCACTATTCCCAATAGCAAAGTCATAGAATCAATCTTGCTGTCCATTAACGCAGGACTGAAGAAAATGTGATGTGTGTATACATATATGTACGTATGTATGCATATGTGTGTGTGTATATATATATATACACATACATAAATACATATATGAAATCTTATCTTCTGCAGCAACATGAATGGAACCGGAGATCATTATCCTAAGTGAAAAAACTCAGAAAGCCAAATACCACATGTTCTCACTTATAAGTGGAAGCTAAACTATGAGTACACATGGACATACAGAGTGGAATAATACATTGCAGATTATAAAAGGTGGGAGGGTGGGAAGGGGGTGAGGGTTGACAAGTTGCCTATTGGGTCCAATGTTCACTATTTGGGTGATGGGTTCACTAGATGGGTATTTCACCACAATGCAATATATGCATGTCAGCAATCTGCACCTGCGTCTCCTAAATACATAAAAACAAAAAAAAAAAGTTTAATGAAGAAATAGTTATTTTAAAAGTAATAATGACCTCTGGGAGTTAGAGAAAGGATGGACTTGGGTGGTGAAAGAACACTTTGGCTTTATCTGTAATATGCTATTATTTGTTTTACAAAGAATATATTTGTGCTTCACTTCTGAGGGTTTTTGTTTGTTTTCTTTTTTTTTTTTAGTTTAAAGAAAAAAAACTGAAAGCAAAAACTTGGCCAAAATGTTATTAATTCTGGGTAACAGAACAAAAGTGATTATTAGTTTCTTCTTTGTGTTTTCAAATTTCCCCAAAGAAATAAATAATGAAGTATTTACTTTCACTGCCGCCATATCTGTCATCATGGGAACGCTTTTTGCTTTTCCCTATATGTTTGTTCATCTTAGGGTTGCTACAAGTACTGACAGATAAAGATTTCTAAAGGCGAATTTCTCGTTATTTTCTTACTAATCTTACCAACTTCCAGGGCTATTACTCAGCCTGCTCGTCAGTATCACCTTTTACCGGTTAAAATACTGACAGAATTCTACCCCAGTTAAGTTCTGCTTCCCTGAAGCCCCAGAATGCCTATTCCATTCAACCCTTCACCATGATACAGCACAGCAGAGGACCCCCCAGAACTCGACCCCAAATCTGTGTGTGACATCAGTTCTGACCAGGCCATACCAGCTGCTGGATATTTTTAACATCACTCCAGCCAATCCTTCCCTTAAATCTACATAAAAATGCAGGCAGTTCTTACACTACTAGATTTTACTACAACTCCTGTAATATAAAACAAAATACAAAGTGACTGCATAATCAGCATTAAACAGAATTTCTAGAGGGCATGTTCAAAACTCCTGCTGACTTTTGCTTGTAGCAGAATAAAGATAAATACAGAATAATATAAACAAGTTACGTCACGTTAGAAATCAACCACTACAAAATGTCTTTCTATAAAAGAAAGTAGTTTGCAGACATCCTTTAAATATAGCTGCATAAGCCCCACATTACGAGGGTTTCCGTTTAGTATTCCACTAATATTAAATTAGCATTATGGATTGTAACCTTTTCGTAATTATATCACAATTGTGTTGAATTTGTCTCTTATGCCTTAAAAAATTTCACCATAGACAAAATGTTACCAAGTAATATTTAATGAGCTCTATGTAATTTTATAGTTCCTGAAAAATATTTCTAAAATATTTACATATTCCAGTACATAAGGCTCTTACCTCAGCTCTTTTCAGCATTTCCCATTTATTCAATATTTTCATGGCAAATACTTTATCTGCATTTTTTAGTTTTACTACAGCAACCTAGAAAAGATAAAGGAAATACAAATTTTAAAATAATGACAAATAATTTTTTCAGCCATCCATTTTCCTTTTTCCTCTCTGTAAAAAAATAAATACCAATTATCAATTATGTCAATGCAGTTCAAATTCTAAGATCCTAAATTAAATAATGTTGCCAGATGAAAAAGTTAGTGAACATGTGCCAAACTAGTAACTGTATTTGTGAACACTGTATTAGTTGGTATTTGTGAACACTGTATTAGTTGGTAATTATACATTATATCCCCCTTTCCAAGTTTTCTGCCCTGGAATTCAAACTCAATATCTACTATCACTAAGAAACTGAACAAAATGCTCAACGAGAAAGAACTAGGGCTTATTAAATAATGCATGCAAAATTCCAACACCATGTTACAAGGAAGGCCAGCTGCCAAAACAAATATGTTCTGTGAGGATCAAACAATATGAAATAAACTAAAAATGATCCTATTTTTCATATCACACTCTTAATACTATACCATAACCCCCAAACCACATACACACATATACATACGCATAGAGAGCAATTAAAACTAACAATTTTACAAAAACTAAACTTTACACATCCCTTCCAAAAAGAAAAAAAGGAACATTTATTTCTGTATTTTATATTTCAACTGCAGATCAAAAACTATCAAATACAATAAATAAAATCCCTTTCTCACTCTCAACAAATTGATTACATTTCTATTTCTATCTCTCTGCTTCAGTTTAACCAGATAATCTGTAAGACCACTTCCAGCCCACTGGATTTGCCATAGGCCAGAGGCTAGCCTACAAAAGAGGAAAACAAAGGTTGAACGAGGATGTTTCCAGTTATGGGGGGTGGGTGGGGAGGAAGAGAAATGCTACCCTAATATGCAGAAAGGGAGGTCAAACTATATACAGCAGATCTTCAAACTGCTGTTCAATGGGATATTTCCAAAAACAGAGTATAGGTTTAAATTCAAGTGCAAAAAAAAAAAAAAAAAAACTTAATAGCAAATGTGCATATCAAGGTTATTTAATAAATTTATATCTGGATCAGACTGCAATAAAAGTAACATGACCATATAATTACAGTAAGTGTATAAATACTAAATATTTCTTGGTAACTGTTATAAGTGATTATAATGACTGTGATTATAGTTTTTCACCAATTAAAATGCATGAGAAAGAAAAGGAAGTATCTCAATTTCAAACAATTAAATTGTTCTCCCAATGGGCTCATAAAGAGGGCTGTAATAAAGAATAAGGAAAAACTTGAAACACTGTTTCACTAAGATCTCTGAAGGGGTGAACACACCACTTGAGCTACTGCTTAGACTCTAAAATCAAACCCTGCACAATTGGGAGCGCACATGGACAGAGGGACAGGAGCACTAAGCTATGCAAGACTAAATTTAGGGCAGGGAAAACACACAGAACGCTATGACTTATACCCTCTTACTCTGACTGAGGGAAGAATAGCTGAAAGACTCCAAAACTTAGGTATCTTCCCCTCCTAAGGTCACAATGTGAGAAAAGTACTAGCAGTACTCTACAATTCACCAGTTTTCTATAAGTATGTATCTGATGATAACTACTAATAACAGTAGTGGTAGTAGTAGTACCCACCCAATACTACCAGTATAAATCTAGTAGAAGAAGGAGTGTGTTCTAAATGCCAGGCACTACGGTAAGAGTTTTATACAGGTCCATAATCCCTTATCTGCAATTCTAAAAGACAAAAGGTTTTCATAACTCATTTGGCAGCATGTAGTGACATCAGGCTATTAATATTCTTGCTTTTTAATCTCAGTATAAAAACAAACATGCTTCATTGAAGAAACGTGAATGTATCTGTTTACGAAGTGCTGCTCCAAACCCCAATGGGAATGTTACATAAAATAGAGTATACAAACTAAATTATCTTTCTAAAATCCAAAAATATTGGAACCAAAACAACCTCTGGAATATACAACTGTGCAGTAGGAATAATGATGATGCCTAATATTTATTGAACAAACACTTAGCTAGCATTTATTGTGGCTGTTTTGGGGAGTGGTGATAGCATGGATTCTGAAGCCAGACTACTTGGGTTTGAATCCTAGTTTTGTCCTTAGCTGTATAACTCAAGGCAAAAAACTTAACCTTTCAATACTTCAGTGTCCTTGTCATGATCACGGGGTTAGTAACAATACTTACATCATTGTGGTAAAGATTTGAAAAATTAATACAAGTATAATCCTTGTACTTGGGATTACTGACCACTAATTATTGAGGTATTGTGGTGTAACTGATCAGGGACAAAATGAGACCCATTCTACACATCTGTGCAGTCATCAGGGATGCCATGCTGCTGCAGGGTGAAAAATATTTTCAAGTTTTTCAAGGGTCTGGCACTTAGTAAGCATTCAGTAAGTGTTAGCTATGATTATGTGCCAGGCATTGCACTAAGCACATTATAGCCCAATCTCTTCACTGCCAACTCTACCTCTAATATGTGGCAAAGAATATAACTCTTAATTTCTTCAGTTTCTTTAACTACCAAAATAAAAAATCTTTCATCTCTTTAATTTCTAACTTCCTGTAATTTTAGACTTATGACAAATATATTTACATAGAAATATGGATAGAAATACCCTCAACTGAATATATCTATATACAAATAAAAACTAAGCCACAATATTCACCACAGTGTGGTTTTCAATAGTAAAATATTGAAATGAATTTAAATATTCTAAATGATCAATTTGACTATATGGTATCTCACAGTATGACAGAAAAATTACTCATACACTTGAAAAAATTACTGAGGAATGTTAATAGGGAAAGTTCACAGTATAATGTTAAACAAATAAGTTTATTAAAGTATGTACACTGTGACTTTTTTCTCTCTCTATATGTACACACACATAAAATATGTATCATAAATTTCTATGCTTTATCAAAAGATCAAGTATTTCTAAGTGATGCAATTTCTACTTGCTTTTCTACATTTTCTATATAAAACACATAAAATTTGAAGCATGGAATGAGGTAATATGGGATACCACATCACATCCTGGTCATGAAATGACTGCTAATTATCGAGGTATTGTGGTGTAACTGATCAGGGCTAAAATGAGACTACACGTGTGTGGCAGGAATGCCATGCTGCTGCAGGGTGGAAAACATTTTCAAAGCTATCTTATAACAGTTTCATGAGCTACCTACAATCTTTTCTGGAATAAGGTGAGTGTGGTGAAATAAAAGTCAGTTCAGGAAATATTCTTGAATTACCGAATTGATAAATGATGAGAAAAGAATATGAGGCTTACAAAGTAATAAAATAAAATTAAACTGATCTTGATTTTCTCCTTTAACACTGAAAGTCATATTGATATTCATTTCAGTAGCTAAAAATCAAGAAGAAAAGGATTCTCTTAGAACTCTAACCTCAGGTCCTGTATTTTCAAGAACCATAGCTTAACATATAACAGTGTAGTCTGTTAAAATGTCCTTTCTTGTTTAGCTTGATCAAAATTAAAAATACATTTAGTATGAACTGCAAGACTATAGTTTAACATAGAACAAAGATATATTTTTAAAAACACTAGCAATGTCTTGAAAGACTTCATAGTAAAAACATGATGCTAGAAAACCTGTAATAATAATTCAAGAATTATTTCTGTAAACACTACAGAAATAATCACTAAGTGACAAATGTATACAAATCAGTTCTTAAACAGAATATATTATCATTTGAAGCTACAAACTAGTTACAAATTGCAGTTACAGAATGCTGTAACAGTATTTTATGTTCATTCTTAAGTTACAGGTTGTAGAATACAGAAACAGTTGCCACGGAGTTCTATAAATCTAGTCTTCCTGCATATAGCAAGAATTCATTAACCATACCTCCTCTGTTCCAACCCATTCCAAGCTACTATTACATGGCTCATGTCTGTAATCCCAGCACTTCAGGAGGCCGAGGTGGGTGGATCACCTGAGGTCAGGAGTTCGAGACCAGTCTGGCCAACACAGTGAAACCCCATCTCTATTAAAAATACAAAAATTGGCTGGGTATGCTGGCAGGCGCCTGTAGTCCCAGATACTAGGGAGGCTGAGGCAGGAGAATTGCTCGAACCCGGGAGACAGAGGTTGCAGTGAGCCAAGATCGCGCCACTGCACTTCAGCCCGGGCTGAAGTGAGTGAGACTCCGTCTCAAAAAGAAAAAAAAAAGAAAAAAAAGAGAAAATCTTGCTTGGATTGTCCTACCTGACCTCTCTACTTCTGCCCTCTCATCCCACAATCTGTCCTCAACACTGAAGCCACAGTTGATCCTCTTGAAATGTAGCTCAGATCATGACACTCCTCTGTTCCACAGCGTCCAATGGTTTCCCATCTCTCTCCAAGTAAAAGTCAAAACCCTTACTATGCCTTATAGGGCCAACATGTTCTGGCTCTCCATCTTCCCTGACCTCATGCTACTCTCCCCCTGGTTCACTCTGCTCCAGCTATAATGATCACCTTGCTCAATCCCAACTAGCCTTTGCACTTGTTGATCCCTAGGCCTGGAATATTCTAGCCCCATAAAGCCACACAGCTTTCTCTCTCACTCCTTCAATGAAATGTCACTTTACCTCTTGACATTTTCTAACCCATTTCTTTGCTTCCCTTTCCCATTAGTTATCATTATTTCATGAACTATGTATTCTATTTATGTATTTTGTTCATTGTTTGCTTCGTTCACTACAATATAAGCTAATGAGGGCAGGGAGTTTTTTCCTATTTGTTCACTAGTACACACCTAGTAATTGGGAATCTATAGGTACTCAATAAACATTAGCTGAATTAATGATGAATGACTGGTAATCTATGTGGGTGTATATACATGCAAAGTTTACGGCATCAATATTCTCAGCTGCAAGTATACAACTAAACTGACACTAAAACTCAAAAATTAGGTATTATGACAAAAGAGATACAACTGTGTATTTTGTGATTTATTAAACATGTATCAGCTTATTCCAGCTCATTCTGCTCTCTTAACAGGCATCGAAGCCCTGACTTCACAACTTGGCCTTTATTATCTTTTATCTGTTGCTGCTTACTACTTATTGTCTTTTTCACCTTTTAATTTCCCCTACATATCATCTACTACCATTTATGATTAATAATAATAAAATAACAAAAAATAATTCTTACTTATAAAAAGCTTATTCTGTGCCTAGCACTGGGCTGAGCATATTACATATATTACCCATCATTTAATCCTTACACCAATCTAAAGCAGATTCTACAATCCCCACTTAAATTAGTAAACTAATGTTTGGAGAAGTTAATTAACTTACTCATAGTGACAAAATTAATAAGTAATAGAACCAGAATATGTACCTGGCTGTCTGATAAGAGAGCTAGTATACTTTACTACTCTAAGTACTGAATAGTTACATAAGTACTGAAGAGCTCTTCCCATTCATCATACCTATAATTCTGATACCTATTGACACGTTAATGGTGATCGTTACAAAATGTATAGAAATCACTGTATTTGCGTTCTTAAAAACTGTTCTGTGAGTGACTAATTTGTGTTCAAAATATTTATTAAAAATGGGGGAGGGAACTAAATATTATCTTTAATAAGCAAACTAAAAACACTATAGAGAGTTTATTAAACCAGCCAGAGATATCCTTTCTATGGAGACAGAATTTATATATTCAGTAGCAACAGTCAAAATACTTTAAAATTGGGACAGCATGGGCATCAACCAATCAGAACAAACACTGGCTATAAAATACAGTATGCCCACACCAGTTTGCCCCTACAGACTGAAGACTAGCACCATCAAAGGTGAATCATGCAATATAACTTCTTACTCTCCCATGAATGCCAGGAGAGCCAGAGTAAAAGATTTTTTAAAGAAGAATGAATGGCTAAAGGTAATTCTCGTTTCAGACCCTAGAACTGGATTATGCAGACATGTAAGGGCCTAGTTATATAATTAGAGGAAGCAGGCTAATTAAAAGCTTTTGACACCTGAAGCAGGGGTAGCAGGCCAAAGCAGCAAGCTTTCACAACAAGCTCTGAAGCCCAGAAGCCTTGAAGCTGCCGGAGCAAGGCTGGAGCAGGCAGAAGCGGTGAGCCACCAGGAAACTGTTGACAGGCAACACCCAGGGCGTAAGTTAAAGGTTTTCCTGAAAGCAAAAAGGAAAACCCAGCGTTAAGTTAAGCAGTAACTAACACAATTGAGTTGTAGAGAGAAGGTTCGTAACTCACTGAGCTGCTGATTTTCAATTATATCTTGCTCACTGTTTCCCACGATTTATGCATTTCTTATAAGAGTTACATAAATGATGCATTTATTTTCATGGTTTTTTTTTTTAAGAAAGAGCATAATTAATAGAAATGCTCCTATCAAATATTCATGCAGAGGTGAGCCTATCCACTGGGCCTATATATCTATTGACAAATTCCTGGTAGAAGATAAAACATCTTGGAGGAAATGATTCTCTCTCTAGGGTCTCTTCATTTCTAAACCTACTAGTTCATAAACACTACAGGGTATGTAAGCCCAGCAGAGATATTTTCATCAGGAATGAATAAGCAGTAAAGCTCATAATTCAGCCAATACTACCTTTCTATACAAAATCAATTCTGTCTTGAAATAACAGAGTTAATTACCAGCAACCTGTTGCTTTTATTTTACATATTTTAATCAATACACACATACAGCAAGAACACAGCAAAAAAAAATTTTAAAAGACACCTCACACTAAATCTCAAATATTATCAGTCATGCATCAAGTGCTCTGACTTGATCCTGGAGGTTTAAATGGCACTGACCTGTGACCAGGCAGGACTTGACTGACTGCTGGACTGCTATCTGCTGCCACCAACTCCCCAGCCCTGTACCCCATTCTTTAATTCTTCCAAGCATCAGGACAGTAGAGCAAATTTGGCTGTCTTTAACTAACTGCCTTACATATCCTAATGAGCAACTACAAGTAATTTTTCAATTCCCTGTCTTTTTTTTCAGTCTCTTTAATGAAAAAAAGTCATGTTTTATATATATATACACATATATATACATATATACACATATATATACATATATACATATATATATACATATATACATATATATACACACACACATATGTATACATACATATATGGATATATATAAAATAAGGTTATATATAAGGATATATATATTATGTAAGGAATGATATATACAAGAATTATATATATATTCTTTAAGTCTTTTTCTTGTTGCTTTTTATTTCCATAGCTCAATCTCAGCTGAACCCTCAAATCTACCTGCAGTCCTGACATTAATTCTATCACTCTCAACAGAATTTTACTAATCTTCCAAAATGTCCTGTGCCACCCTGCCACCACAAACTATCCCATTCCTGTCCTATCTACTCTTCATCAGCAATTAATGACCTGGTTGCCTACTTTATAGATAACAGATCTTTTACATTCCCTCGTGCCAACTCTAAATGTTTTTGCGCTTCCATACCTCGTTTCCTTTTAAACCCTACCACTTTTCAGGGCTAACAGTATCATTTGAGATCTTGATACCAGACCCTCTCCTTTCTTCCCTTCCTGTCCTTATTCCATTAAAATTTTCTTTCCTGCTTTCAATCCCCCTTTCTCCTGGATATCAATTGAAAAACTTTTCCAAGACCATTCCCCATCCGAGAACAAAAATACAAACAAAAACGTCACCCCCATTTTACCTTTTCCTCAAGGAACTGATACCACATCCCTTTCCACATTTCTCCAAAAAGCACATTTTGAAAGAGTAGTACATGCTTGCTTTTTCCACTTGCTCATCATTTGTTTGCTTCTCAACCTCTTTCAAACACCTATTTCAATCTAATTTCTATTTCACTCTACTAGACTGAAATTATTCTCTCAAAGTTCAGTAACAACTGTCTAATTTCCAAATAAATTGTTCTCAATTCTCATCTGCTTTACCCTTTCTTCATTACTGGACACTGCTGACAATTAATGTACTTCCCTAATTTTTCTTTTGTTGTAACCTGTTAAATATTGTTCCCCAAGGATCTCTACTCCACCTTTTTTACATCTCCTCTCCTTCCTGACTTACATTATCTATTCCAAAGCCTCAGTTAATACCAATATGCTGGCAACTCCTAAATCCCTATTTCTTACTATCTATACCCTTATTTCTAGTTGCCTACTGGTCATCTCTCTAGCATGTTCAGCAAATGTCTTAAATTTAAGAAGTCAAAAATCTGTATACCAAACTCATTCAAGTTGCAAATCTCATCATCTATAAACTATATACCTTTAACTTATCACTAACATCCAAAGTTGACTTCTTTGAATCTGTTTCTCCTACCCACCCTACCTTCCCACTACCACTGGCCTAGTTCAAGCCCTCATTATTTCAACTGAAAAATAATAGGCTGCTTTTTTTTTTTTTTACCACATTACTATATACTATACATTATGCTAACTGCTGAGAACACAAAGCTGAATAAAAAGTTTGTTGGGCTCAGAAAACAATACTCCAAAATGAAGGACTCAGCTGCATTAGACACAGAAGTTTTTCTTTGACCTTCTCCTGCTCTGTCTCTCAGTCCCATTCCCCCCCAAGGTAAGCCATAGAAACTAGAATCCCTCTTCTCTAGGTCATAGAAACTAGAACTCCCTTTCCTCAAAGCCAGCCATAAAACCTAAAAATATTACTCTAGTTTTCCCTCAGCCTTTTGGTATAAAAACTGGCTACAAAGAAATTATTGCCAGGCATGGTGGCTCATGCTTATAATCTCAGCACTTTGGGAGGCTGCAGAGGGAAGATTACTTGAGCCCAGGAGTTCGAGACCAGCCAGAGCAACATAAGAAGACCCTCTCTCTACAAAAAAAAAAAAAAAATTAATTAGCCAGGGATAGTGGTGCATGCCTGTGATCCCAGCTACTTGGGAGGCTGAGATGGGAGCTTGGTCAAGACTGCAGTGAGCTGTGATTGCACCACTGCACTCCAGCCTGGGTGACAGAATGAGACCCTGTCTTTAAAAAAATGGCTGGGCACTGTGGCTCATGCCTGTAATCCCAGCACTTTGGGAGGCCAAGGAGGACGGACCACTTAAAGTTAGGAGTTTGAGACCAGCCTCGCCAACTTGATGAAACCCCATCTCTACTAAAAATACAAAAAAATTAGGCAGGCACTTGTAGTCCCAGCTACTCGGGAGGCTGAGGCATGAGGAAGACTTGAACCCGGGATGCTGAGGTTGCAGTGAGCCAAGACCACGCCACTGCACTCCAGCCTGGGGGACACAGCGAGACTCTGTCTCAAACAAAGAAACAACAACAAAAAAACTATCAGATTTTACCTGTTTCATTGTAGATCATCACACCCCCATTCCAGAGAGGGTCCTGCCCCATACCTGGTAGGAAGGAATGCTGCACAGAGAGGCCAAGAAGACTTTAGACACACAGGCCTTGCTGGGTTTCCCCACTCAGTCTGTTAGCATTAGATCATACCCTTTTTCTTCTCCAATCACATTTCTACACAGCTGTCTATACTTTACTGAACCTAAGTATAAAAATGGGCAATTTCCCCTGTATTTTGGGGTCTTCATCATACAGGTTCCCACGGGTACACGTTAAATAAATTTGTATGCCTTTTCTCCTATTAATCTGCCTTTTGTACGTTAATTTTTCAGCAAACTTTCAGAGAGCCAAAGGTTGGATCAATAAAAAGGGTTGGACCCTTGGACCCCACAAGTTCTTACCTCCCAAATTCTCACAGTCCATTGTGCAAAACACACCTAAACAGTAGTACACAGACAGTACCATAACAGTACTACAGGGAAAGGAGAGGTAAAAATCAGGGTCCTATAAAAAGTAAAGAAGAGAGGTCCTTGACCCCAAAGTGAGAGTAGAGGAGGAAAGTGTATAGTATGTGAATATGTATGTTAAAAGTTTTTTTAATGAAGTGGCTGACACCTGAGTCTTACATAGTGAACTCCAGAAAAAGGGGACTGAAATGGATGTGACTGAGGACAGGGGATAGTTTGGGAAGTAAGGACAGCATAGGCAAGGCACAGAGGCAGGAAATATGTGTGGGAGAGAAGATGGACAGGACAATAAGCAGTTTTCTTTCCTAGGAACATAAAGAGCACAACAGGGAGTAGCAAGAAATGGTGCTGAAGGGTCCAAAGAGTAGAGAACCTGTATGTCATGTTAATAAACTAGAACCTTAAAAATACAGATAACAGGGGAACCATTCTGTGCAGATAGTTTAAGCTAGATCACTCTAGCAGCTCTGTGGAGAATGGTTTCAAGGCAGGGAAAGACATTGGAAAATGATAGCAGTAACTGAGGTGAGAGGATCTAACTAAGAAAAAGAGGAAGAAACTGAAGAAATACTGAGTTGGTGACTGGTGAGACATGGAGACTAGAGAGTGAGAAATCTAGCACCTCCCTTTGTCCCCTTCTCTATCCAATCCTTCCTCAGCACTATGACTACTACCTTTCTAGAAGAGTTCTAATTATACCACTACAGATGGTCTCCAACTTACAATAGTTCAACTGACGATTTTTCAATTTTTTGACTTTACAGATGGTGCAAAAACAACATGAATTCAATAGAAAGCCGTATGAGACTCTTTCAGGATGCTGGTCAGTTGCAGCGAGCCACAGCTCTCACGCAGTCATGAGGGCAAACAACTGATACTCTACACTGTACAGTATTGCTAGATGATTGTGCCCCATTGTAGGCTAATAACATAAGTGTTCTGAGCAGGTTTAAGGTAGGCTAGGCTACGGTAGGTAGGCTATGATGGTTAGGTATATTAAATGCATCTTTAAGACTTATTTTTAATTTACAGTGGGTTCACTGGGACACAACCCTTTCAAAAGACAGGTGGCATCTGTACTCTGCTTTTTTGTATTTTTATTTATTTTATGAAGTTTTTGTATTCTGCTTATTAGTAGTTTACAGGACTCCGATTCCTGCAGAATAAAGGTCCTCAGCACACCATACCAAGCCATTCACTGCTTTGCCCAAGTGATGTTTTTTTTTTTTTGAGATGGAGTTTCACTCTTGTTGCCCAGGCTGGAGTGCAATGGCGCAGTCTCGGCTCACTGCAACCTCTGCCTCTCAGGTTCAAGCAATTCTCCTGCCTCAGCCTCTCAAGGAGCTGGGTTTACAGATGCGTGCCACCACACCTGGCTAATTTTGTATTTTTAGTAGAGATGGGCTTTCATCATGTTGGCCAGGCTGGTCTCGAACTCCTGACCTCAGGTGATCTGTCCACTTCAGCCTCTCAAAGTGCTGGGATTATAGGTGTGAGCCACCACACCCAGCTGTGACCTTTCAAGGCTCATCTTTCACCACCACCAACAAAAACCTTTTATTCCAGTTAGAAGACTGCTCACTGCTCTTTGAATAAATAGAAATGCACTTAAAAGAAAAAAAAATACTATTTTGATCCTAATATGTTATAGAAAATTTATAAAATTAAAGTGTAAAGAAAAATAGCCACAGATAACATTATTTTGGATTAGAAAACTAATTTGAAATCATACAACCTTTTCTATGTCTTTTCAACTGGCAAGTCCTCTTCTAGAAATTTATTCTTAGAAAATCATTTGACGTGTAGTGAAAGCATTAGGTACAAAAACGTTTTATAAGGCATTTATAACATGGAAAAATTAGAGCGCATTCTTTCACTCATGCTACAAATACATATTGAGCACCTACTATGCACTAGACACTGTTGTAGGTACTGGGAAACTGCAATGAGCTAACAGAGGGAAAAAATCTTTATATTCATGGAGCACACATTCTAGCCTAACAATAAGGAAATGGTTAAGTAAATTATCAAATATCCACATAATGGACTTTCATGGGGCCATAAGAAATCAGATTTACAAAGAAATATTTCAATACATGGGAAAAAGACTAAATATTTGGTAAGAAAAGTTCAGTATATTAATGTTTATAAAACTACATCAATTTTGTTACCTGTGAATAGAAATAAAATTGGAAAACTATCCCTCAAACTACAGAAGTGGGTATCAATCCTGAGTACCTCTCCCCCTTGCTGATTAAACTGCGACCCTACTCAAGGGCATGTAAATTACTGGATTATAGTAGATGATTAATAAGTATTATTTTCATCAGTCAAAAGAGGGAAGCATGAAAGAAAAAAAGAACTCCATTTTCCTATGTTTCTAGCCCTTGATAAAAAAAAATACATTTAAAAGCACTGTTCTAAGTAGGGAATAAAACAAGAGAAATTCACTCCCTGACCTCACAGAGATTACACTTTATTGGTGAACACAAACATTAAACACATAAATAAGGAATTTAATAGTTGTAAGTACAAATACTAGGAAGAAGTTGTATAGGTGTTCTCATCTCCCCATTAGAACAATAAAAGCATTTTATATCTTTATTCCCATTTTCATAAACTCTTCATCTCTCTTCATCTCCTGACTTTATTCTTGTATTCAGTTCCTTCACTGATTTCTTTCTGCTGCAATTCTTTCACTGATTTCCAAATATGGGATAATTTTAAAGAAGCAACTGGTAATGACAAATACATTTAGTGAAGCAGTGAATACCTCTGATTTCCTTGAAAACACAATGACTAGTACTAGTGGCCTTAAATATAACGCATTAGTCATTTCGAAGTATCTGAAGGAACTGTATCAAAGGAGATGAGTGCTTGGGCAAAGCACGCTGCTCTACTTCCCTTTTCTGTAAAATTTATCCTGCTACCTTTTTCTTCCTAGAGTTCAAGTTACGAGTATGTGGAAACACCCTGCCTCACAAGCAAGAGAGGCTCCACCCTCTCTCTTGATTCAAGAGGCAAATGTGGAAAAACAAAAATGAGTAATTCCCTTTCACTTCACTTCTGTCCTTGTAACAAACTCAAATGGATTAGGACTCAAGATCTGTCCTCTAGCAATTGGCCTGGATGCCCATATTTCAATACTGTTCTCTGTTCCACTAGCCAATTGATTTGTAAGGGGGGCTGGAAACCTCAAGTCAGCTAGCTGGATACATATACTTGGAGTCTACTCTGAGATTCCAGGTCAGAACCTAACTTTGCATTTAGGAGAAAATAACTGGAAATCTCCAGTTTGGCTCCAGGTTTAAGTCCTGATCCCTTTTAACAGAAAATTCAGTAATTTTGAACCTGATCTAGCTCTAGTATACTAGTTAAAACCCAGAAGCGAAGAGAAGAGGTTTGAACCTCACCTCCTTGCACAGCTCAAACAGGATGCAATTATATCATAGCCCACAGATGGAAAGTATCAAAATTTCCAGGATCTATGGTACAAGGAATGAAGACTTTCATCAATGACATGTACAGGCAGAAACAGGAAAGATTTGGAGTTCTCAAAGGATGGAAACAATGAAGTAGTATAAAGAACTTCAGCTGCGAAGACCAGCCAAGAAATATTCAGTTACTGAAGAATAAGGGCCAGGAACATTGACTTTTGTTGATGTTTTCTTTTTAAGTTAGTATTTAAATAGTCTAAATAGAGTCTGTTTTGAGATGGCAAACTAGGGACCCTCATTTACTTCCCCTCCCACCTTCAAGCTCATGAGATGACAGACAATATAAGTTGTCAAAAATAAACCATAATAACACTGAAAAGTAATAAGAGTAACATCAGCTGATTAGATATTTTAAAGAATTCCTGAAATCTAAGGATGAACAGAATAGGGTTAGATGGAGAGAAAAGAAAATGGAGAAACTACACTGCAGAATAAAATTAATGCACAGGTAAGAGCAATTACATAGACAGTTAAAGCTGAAAATCAAAACTCAAGGAGTCAAGAGAGCTAATAGGGAAATTGTCTATGTACAGACTCCAAATTTTATTATTTTTGGTAGAAGATACAATTGTATAACTAAAAAAGTATAAAATAAACAAAAAGGAAACTACTAGAAACAAGGTAATTTGTTAAGGTAGCTGGTAACAAAAGGTAATTAATATTAACGAAGTAGGATATATAAATAAATGCCTTTCATATTTTTCAAGAAAAAGAAAGAAAAAAATAGTAGAAAATATCCCGTCAACAGCTACCAAAAAAAATCTAGTAAGGAACGTAAGAAATAAGTAAAAAGTTTATAAAACTGGCCATCTCTCTTCTCTGAACTTATCATACTGTAATCCAAAGAGGACTGGACTTCAATTCTCCTTTCATCTGTAAATTTCAAATTATCCCAATGAAAATAACGCTTTTTTAAGTAGACAAGTTGAGACTAATATTCATATGAAAAAAACAAAAACTTCAATTTCTGTCAGTATGGAAGATCAGATATGTTGAATTACTTTCCTATATATCATAAATGTGAGAAACTGTTAAAATAACCATTTAAACACATTTCTGAGTGAGATGAAAGAAACTGGCATGGCATCAAAATTAACTGTATCTAAGAATACTAACGGATATGCAGGCATCATAGCTGGCCTTCACCCTGATGGTTTCTGCCAAACTTAGGAGACTTTGAATTTTCCCTTTGGTAACCATAAAACTAGTAAAGACAGGAAATAAAGGTTAGATAAGATAGAAGGTGGAAATCTAACAGGGAACCATATACAAAAACTGGGTCCTAAAACTAAATTTACAATAGTCACAGGATACAAGGTCCATATTAAACAAAAATCAACTGCATGTCTATACACTAGTAAATGATAAATGTTCCATGTGTACTAAACAAGAAACAAGTAGTCATCAGTGATTCAGTATAATGTTCTACGTCAATTATGTTGAGGTTGTTCATAGCCTTTATCCCTTACTGATTCTTGTCTACTTGTTCTACTGGCTAACAGGAACAGAAAACCAAACGCCACATGTTTTCACTTATAAGTGGGAGCTGAACAATGAGAACACATGGACTCAGGGAGAAGAACAACACACACTGAGGCCTATGGGGTGGGGAGGTGGGGGCAGGCCGGGAGAGGGAGTGCATCAGGATAAACAGCTAATGCATGTGGAGCTTAATCACCTAGGTGATGGGTTGACAGGTGCAGCAAACCATCATAGCACATGTTTACCTATGTAACAAACCTGCAGATATTTCACATAAATGGAATCATACAATATGTGGCTTTTCGTTCTGACTTCTTTCACTCAACATGTTTTCAAGGCTCATTCATATTGTAGCATATATCAGTACTTTTTCACTCCTGTGTGGCTAGATAATATTCCATCATACGGATATACCACATTTTGTTTATGCATTCATCAGTTGATGGACATTTGAAGTGTTTCCACTTTCTAGCTATTATGATTAAGGGTGCTATGAACATTCATATACAAGTTTTTGTGTGTACCTACATTTTCAATTCTCTTGCATTTGTACACATCTCGGAGTAGAATTGCTGGATCATATGGTAATTCTGTTTAACATTTTGAGGAACTCTCAAATTGCTTTACAAAGTGGTTACACTATTTTACATTCTACCAGCAATGCATAAGCTTTCCAATTTCCCCAAATCTTCATCAATACTTGTTACTGTCTTGCCTATTACAGCCATCTCAGTGGGTGAGAAGGGGTATCTCATTGTAGTTTTGACTTGCATTTCTCTAATGACCAGTGATGTTGAGCATCTTTTCATGTACATATTGTCCATATGTATAACTTCTTCGGAGAAACAGCTATCCAAATCACTTGTCAATTTTTAAATTAGGTTGTGCTTTTATTGCTGAGTTGCAGAGTTCTTTTAATATAGACACTGGGCCCTCATCAGATATATGATTTGCAAATATTTTCTCCAACGCTGTGAGTTGTCTTTTTACTTCCCTGATGGTGTTTTTTGGAAGCACAAAAGTTTTAAACTCTGATGAAATCTTATTTTTTGTTTTTTTCTTTGATGCCTGAGATTTCGTGTCATATTTAAGAACCATTGCCTAAGCCAAGGTCACAAAAATTTACACGTATGTTTCCTTCTAAGAGTTTCATAGTTTTATCTGTTACATTTATGTCTATGATCTATACTGAAGTTAATTTTTGTATATGGTATGAAGTAGAGTCCAACTTCATTCTTTCACATGTGGATATCCAGTTGTCCCACACTGTTGGAAAAAAACTGTTTTACCTCCTTGGTTTCAGCACCCTTGTCAAAAACCAATAGTCCATAAATGTAAAAATTTATTTATGGACTTTCTTTTCTCTTGATTTATATATGAGCCTTATGACAGTACCACACAACTTTGATTACCATTGCTTTGTAGTAAGTTTTGAAATCAGGAAGTGTGAGTCCTCCAACTTTGCTCTTTTTCAAAATTGTTTTGGCTATTCTGGATCTCTCAAATTTCTACATAAATTTTAAAATCAGCTTGTCCATTTCTACTAGAAAGGTACCTTGAATTTTTACAGGGATTGCACTGAATCTTTAGATCAATTTGGGTAATATTGCCATCTTAAAAATATTAAGTCTTCCAACCCATGAATATGCAATATCTTTTCGTTTGCCTAGGTCTTCTTTAATTTCTTTCAGCAATATCTTCTGGTTTTTGCCTTCATTTAAAGATACTGCTGCTGGGCATAAAGTCTTAGATTGATGGCTTTTCTTCTTTCAGTAGTTTTAAAATGCCATTTTTCCATTATCTTCAACTTCCATCATTTCTGTTGAGAAGTGAACTGTCTTACTGCTTTCTGGAAATTACATGTCCTTTTTCTGCTAGGTATTAATAAATTTTTTATCTTTGGTTTTCAGAAGTTTTACTGATATATGCCTGGGTATAATTTTCATATTTATCCTGTCATGGAGTCTTAATTGATTGCAACTGAGTTTCTGTCTTATAATGGCAGACTCATTTCCATTTGTCTTTACACCTAAAGGTGACAGGCCTTCAAGGATCAAAACTGAATACCTAGGATACTTAACAGAGCCCTACTCTTTACTGAAACCTGAACTCCAAGTTACGTTTTTCCTGCCTATGAGATTTCTAGCTGTTCTGCTACTGCGTAGGTAACGGCAACTGCCTAAAAGAGAAAGGTAGGGCTGAATGTTGGGAGTTTACCTCTCAACAATTTATATCTGCAACTCTTTGCCCCTTGAGTCTTAATGATTTCATAGTTCTTATACCTTCAAACAGATAAATTTATACTTTAGTCAAGGTTTTCTAGTTGTTTTCAGCAGAACAGCTGGTGTAATACAAGCAAAAGTGTCGTAATCAGAATCAGAAGCTCCACATAAATTATTTGATAGTTCAAATTTCTCAAAATATTCCACTGGATTTTGATTGACATTTCATAGAATTTATAGATTAGGGAGAACTGACATCGTTACAAATATGTTGTGCCATCTTTGAATATGGTGTATCTGGTTTTCAAGTCTTTTGAATAATACTGTAACAGAGTTTAAAATTTATTCCATGTAGATCTTATGCATTGTTAGGTTAATTCCTAGATCCTAGAGACATGATTGTTTTTGTTATTGTGAATGACATCTTGTATCATCATCTCTTCTAGTTAATTATTTTGAATACAGAGGAATTCTACTGATCTTTGTATGATGATCCCTTAACTGAAAATACTCAATTATCTTATTAATAGATATTTTTATCTATTGTGTCTATACATTTTTATGCATAGGTGGTCTATTAATACTTAAAAGATTTATCTCTTCCTGTCCAATCCTGCTAACTGATTTCTATTTCTTTTTTTTTTTTTTTTTTTTTTGAGATGGAGTCTTGTTCTGTCACCAGGCTGTAGTGCAGTGGCGTGGTCTCGGCTCACTGCAAACTCCGACATCCGGGTTCAAGCAATTCCCCTGTCTCAGCCTCCTGAGTAGCTGGGACTACAGGCACACACCACCAAGCCCGGCTAATCATCTTTTTTTTTATTATTATACTTTAAGTTCTAGGGTACATGTGCACAACGTGCAGGTTTGTTACATATGTATACATATGCCATGTTGGTGTGCTGCACTCATTAACTCATCATTTACATTAGGTATATCTCCTAATGCTATCCCTCTTTCCTACCCCCACCCCACAACAGGCCCCGGTGTGTGATGTTCCCCACCCTGTGTCCAAGTGTTCTCATTGTTTAATTCCCACCTATGAGTGAGAACATGTGGTCTTGTTTTCTGTCCTTGCAATAATTTGCTCAGAATGATGGTTTCCAGCTTCATCCATGTCCCTACAAAGGACATGAACTCATCCTTTTTATGGCTGCATAGTATTCCATGGTGTATATGTGCCACATTTTCTTAATCCAATCTATCATTGATGGACATTTGGGTTGGCTCCAAGTCTTTGCTATTGTGAATAGTGCCACAATAAGCATAAGTGTGCATGTGTCTTTATAGCAGCATGATTTATAATCCTTTGAGTATATGCCCAGTAATGGGATGGCTGGGTCAAATGGTATTTCTAGTTCTAGATCCTTGAGGAATCACCACACTATCTTCCACAATGGTTGAACTAGTTTACAATCCCACCAACAGTGTAAAAGCATTCCTATTTCTCCACATCCTCTCCAGCACCTGTTGTTTCCTGACTTTTTAATGATCGCCATTATAACTGGTGTGAGATGGTATCTCATTGTGGTTTTGATTTGCATTTCTCTGATGGCTTGTGATAATGAGCATTTTTTCATGTGTCTGTTGGCTGCATAAATGTCTTCTTTCAAGAAGTGTCTGTTCATATCCTTTGCCCACTTTTTGATGGGGTTGTTTGATTTATTCTTGTAAATTTGTTTTAGTTCTTTGTAGATTCTGGATATTAGCCCTTTGTCAGATGAGTAGATTACAAAAATTTTCTCCCATTCTGTAGGTTGCCTTTCACTCTGATGGTACTTTCTTTTGCCATACAGAAGCTCTTTAGTTTAATTAGATCCCATTTGTCAATTTTGGCTTTTGTTGCCATTGCTTTTGGTGTTTTAGTCATGAAGTCCCTGCCCATGCCTATGGCCTCAATGGTATTGCCTAGGTTTTCTTCTAGGGTTTTTATGGTTTTAGGTCTAACATTTAAGTCTCTAATCCATCTTGAATTAATTTTTGTATAAGATGTAAGGAAGGGATCCAGTTTCAGCTTTCTACATATGGCTAGCCAGTTTTCCCTGCACCATTTATTAAATAGGGAATTCTTTCCCCATTTCTTGTTTTTGTCCGGTTTGTCAAAGATCAGATTGTAGATGTGTGGTATTATTTCTGGGGGCTCTATTCTGTTCCATTGGTTTGTATCTCTGTTTTGGTACCAGTACCATGCTGTTTTGGTTACTGTAGCCTTGTGTATAGTTTGAAGTCAGGTATCATGACGCCTCCAGCTTTGTCTGTCCAGCTTTGTTCCGCTGCTGGCGAGGAGCTGCGTTCCTTTGGAGGAGAAGAGGTGCTCTGATTTTTAGAATTTTCAGCTCTTCTGCTCTGGTTTCTCCCCATCTTTGTGGTTTTATCTACCTTTGGTCTTTGATGATGGTGACGTACAGACGGGGTTTTGGTGTGGATGTCCTTTCTGTTTGTTAGTCTTCCTTCTGTCAGGACCCTCAGCTGCAGGTCTGTTGGAGTTTGCTGAAGGTCCACTCCAGACCGTTTGCCTGGGTGTCACCAGCGGAGGCTGCAGAACAGCAAATATTGCAGAACGGCTAATGTTGCTGTCTGTTCCTTCTTCTGGAAGCTTCGTCTCAGAGGGAAACCTGGCTGTATGAGGTGTCATTCGGCCCCTACTGGGAGGTGTCTTCCAGTTAGGCTACTCGGTCAGGGACCCACTTGAGGAGGTAGTCTGTCTGTTCTCAGATGTCAAACTCCTTGCTGGGAGAAGCACTACTCCCTTCAAAGCTACTCAAGCTTCAGCAATGGCAGACACCCCTCCCCGAGCCTCTCTGCCATCTTGCAGTTCGATGTCAGACTGCTGTGCTAGCAGTGAGCGAGGCTCCATGGGTGTGGGACCCTCCGAGCCAGGTGCGGGAGATGATGTCCTGGTGTGCCATTTGCTCAGATGGAAATGGAGAAATCACCTGTCTTCTGTGTCACTCACGCTGGGAGCTGCAGACTGGAGCTGTTCCTATTTGGCCATCTTGGAACCGCTTTTTTTTTTTTTTTTTTTTTTTTTTGTATTTTAGCAGAGATGTTACAGAGTTTCACCATGTTGGCCAGGATGGTCTTGATCTCCTGACCTCGTGATCCACCCACCTTGGCCTCCCAAAGTGCTAGGATTACAGGCATGAGCCACCACGCCCAGCCTCTATTTCTTTTCTTAACGGACTATCTAAGACCTCCAGTAACATATAAAGCTGTAATAGTGTTAACCATCTTTGTCTTGTTCCTGATCTTAGACAGAATGCATCTGAAGTTTCTCCATAAAAGGTTTGCTTTAGTTATTGGCATAAATCCTTTATCAAGTTAAGGATATTCCCCTTTATTCCTATTTTCTGAGTTCTTGTAACATATACCTATCAAAGTTATGTTTTTTCTTTATTGAAATAATCATATGATTTTCCTCCCAAGACCCCAACAATTTTTAAATATCCTATTAACCCTTTCAAAGAGTCATTTTGGGCCAGGCACGGTGGCTCACGCCTGTAATCACAGCAATTTTGGAGGCCGAGGTGGGCAAATCACCTGAGGTCAGGAGTTCGAGATCAGCCTGGTCAACATGCAGAAACCCCATCTCTACTAAAAATACAAAAATAAGCCAGGCGTGGTGGCGGACCCCTGTAATCCCAGCTACTCAGGAGGCTGAGGCAGGAGACTCACTTGAACCTAGGAGGCGGAAGTCGCAGTTAGCTGCGATCACACTGCTGCACTCCTGCCTGGGTGACAGGACGAGACTCTGTCTCAATTTTAAATAAATAAATACATAAATAAGCTAGAAAAGAATGTGTAGTCTCTGCAGCATGTAGAATTCTATATCTTTTAGGTTCAGCAAGATAACATGTCCTTAAAATATTTTTTTTATGTTGCTCAAGTGGCAACAGTGGTGGAGGTGGGTTCCAGGAACCAGGTATTAGGACTGGACATGGCATCTTCAGGCTCAGGGTATCTGAGGTTTCAGTAAATCCAGGATCCAGAGCCCAAAGAGCGGGTCTGGCCACCTTTTCTGCCTTATGGTGCTGACTAATACCCCAAGCAGGACCTATTTCACATCCTGCAGATAAACTGTTGAGTCTCCATAATGCCAACAAGAGCTATGCAAATTAACTATTGGAAACTTTCCTGGATAGATCCAAGCTGCCTCAGAGAGTACAGTTTGTTAAGAAAATGGGTCTGCCCAAAAAATGCTGATCCAGGAACAGTGGCCAAAATGTCTAACAATTAAAAAGACATCATCAACAGAGTTCATGTAGCTCTTCCTGAACATCTGGGGCCATGAAAACCCATTTCTGATCAGGTGTACATTTAGACCAATAAGAACACCAATGTGGAGATGTCTGCTGAAAACTGCTCACCTATTGTGCAGTGTGGAGATGACTGTATGGAGGCTTTCCTTCTCAAACCTAGAATTTCTGAACCAAAAAAAGCCTGTTCTCTCTCAGGTAGCCTCTATGACTCTCATGTAGCCTGAAGACCCTATTCTATCTGCCACCATGTGAGCACCATTTCAATATGGCTCTCAGCTCCCATGTGACAGAGGTGGACAGACATTCCCAAGTTCAAAATTTGTAAGCCTCGCTACACGCCTTCCTACAAAGATGACAAGCACTACAGCAATGGTTATCACAGCAGGCTTGCCCAACCCATGGCCCACAGGCTGCATGTGGCCCAGAACGGCTTTGAATATGACCCAACACAAATATGTAAACTTTCTTAAAACAGTATGAGATTTTGTGATTCTTTTTTTTTTAGCTCATTAGCTATCGTTAGTGTTAGTGTATTTTATGTGTGGCCCAAGACAATTCTTTTTCCAATGTGGCCCAAGGAAGCCAAAAGATTGGATACCTTTGTTTTACAGTAAACCTTCAAGTGTAGAGATCATGGCTGATATCTACAAGAATGGTCCAGTAGATGGAGCCTTCTCTGTGTATGCTGATTTCCAGCAATCAAAGTCTGAAGGGTCCAACATGACACCAAAGAAGAACCTACACCATCTGCATCCTGGTCTGGAGAATGAAGACTGCCACCCCCTACTGGCTGGCTGTCAATTCCTAGAAAACTGACTAGGGTGACAATGCCTTCTTTGAATTCTCTCAGAAAAAGGCCACTATGGAATCAAATCAGAAATCCTGGTTAGAAATCTCACGCACTGATCAGTACTAGAAAAAGTTTTAGCATGGTGTAGTCTGTCCAGCCAGTCCTGCAAAAGTTTTTTCTTAAATATGGCGAGTTGAGTATTTTTTTAAATATGGCAAGTTGAATATAGCAAGTGGGGATGGGTGAGAAGTCCTTTTATTCTTTTAGTTCAGATATAATTCAAGAGTTTAGACAATGGCTAATGTGCTTCAGGGCCTCAAGAACTGGACTAAACCAAACTTTTGTGTATACTATTTGAATTATGTTTTGGGGGTTAGTTATTTCCTCCCTAACAAAGGAAATAACTCCAAACCTGGCTACCTCTCAGCCTCCTTGAGGACTGATTTTCACCGCTGACAAGGCAAAGTGAACCCTTTAAATTTCCTAATAAGGACTTTCACACAGACTAGCATTCTACGCAATGCTTGCTGCTCCAACTCCTACTCCAACCAACCTCCCAACCAGAGCATCTCCAGAGAGTAAAACTCTGTGAGAACCTAAATGGTTTGATTTCAGGTTTTCCAAAAGAATTGCTAGTGGAATTCCTAACAAGGAGGATTTAAATTCCCATACATCATCACTATCTCTTGACAAGTACTTTCTTTCTAGATTTGGAATAATTTAACAGGAGAGATGGTAAGTAGCTTTTTAAATGAAGAAAGCCACTTTCTCCTGGGGTCCCTGAATCAGCTGAGTCTTCCTGTGTTGTATATGTATCCTCTCTGTTCTTTTCTGTAGCATAATTCTTTTAATAGAAGCTTTATTTTCTACGTACCTCAGCTGATTCTGTGAATGAAAAATTCTAACACTTGTTAGAGCTGCAACTCTGCTAGTTGCAGACTATATATCCCAACAGACTAGCCTAAAACAAAACTGGGTGGTCCCTACTGGATATAGATTTGACTGAATGACAGACTGACCTCTAATCCCTTGGGGAAACTAATTTGGGAGAAACCAGCTTTTGCTGTTTTTAAAAATCACTACTTTACCAATCATCTTAACATGGAATTGGAATAACTGTGCCATTAAAAGTTTCTCTCTTCAAAAAAACAAATATCTCTATGTCTTTTTTATCTGCTTATCAATTTATGATATAGGAATATTAAAAGTGCTAATCTTAAACTATTCAAAGTTTTTGTATTTCCTCATGCAAGTTCCATCAAGTGTTAGTGTATATATTTTTAAAATAATTTGTAAGACATGTTCCATAATTATTAAACCTTTTTAAATTATTTTACACCATTTATAATTGATTACAACATACCTACATACAACTACAAAACAAATTATGTTTATACAATGATAAAGTGAACAACATATAACTAAAACTCAGATCAAGAAACAGAACATGCAATAACACAGAACCCTGCCCCCACAGCCCTACCCGATCACAACCCCCACCTTTCCAATGGAGTTAACCATGATCCCGACTTTTGTGACAGAGGCATATCGTATAAGGCCGGGCACAGTGGCTCATGCCTGTAATCCAGCACTTTGGGAGACTGAGGTGTGAGACCAGCCTGGGCAACATGGCAAAACTCCACCTCTACAAAAAATACAAAAATTAGCCAGATGTGGTGACACGCCTGTGGTACCAGCTACTCAGGAAGCTGAGGTATGAGGATCAACTGAGCCCGAGAGGTTGAGTTTGCAGTGAGCCGTAATTGTGCCACTGCACTCCAGCCTGGATGACAGAATGAGATCCTGTCTACACACACACACACACACACACACACACACACACACACAAAGCGTATCATATGTGTTCTTTCCTATGTTGCTTCATGTCAGGCTTTAGAATCAAGGTCATTCTAGCCTCATAAAATGACTTGGGCAATGGTCCTTCTTTTTCCATTATCTAGGGAAATTTAAGTTTAGAATTACTTCTTCCTTAAATGATTCATGGAACTTGCACATAAATTCAGCTCAATCTAGAAAAGTTATTACATGGTATCTTAAAATGAGTAATACATTTACATGCTTTAAAAAAATCAGAACAAAAATAAAAAGGTTCTCACTTAGAAGTGTCACTCCCACTCCTGTCTACCCCATTCCCTCGACTCCCTATTGTTACTGTATAAAAATACAAGTGTAAACAATATTTCTACCTACCTCTGTTTAACAAAACAAGACACACTTAAATACTATTCTGCATCTTATTTTATTCACTTTACAATATATCCTGGAGATCGCGCTACATAGGTACAGTGAACTTTCTTGACTGCAGCTACACAGTATTCTATTATGTCGCTATACCAATAGTTTATTCAACCAGTTGCCTAATGTCAGATACTTAGGTTGTGTTTGTCTTATTTTTTACACTTGAATATTTGATCCATCTGTGGTTTGTCCTGGAATATGTAAGAGTTTTAACTTGTTCCACAAATGGACTTTTCCAAATGGTTATCCAGTTGTCTCAGGACCATTTATTAAAAGTTTTACTGGCCAGGCGTGGTGGCTCATGGCTGTAATCCTAGCATTTTGGGAGGCCGAGGAGGGCGGATCACCTGAGGTCAGAGTTAGAGACCAGCCTGACCAACATGGAGAAACCCTGTCTCTACTACGAATACAAAATTAGCCGGGCATGGTGGTGCATGCCGGTAATCCCAACTACTCGGGAGGCTAAGGCAGGAGAATTGCTTGAACCCAGGGGCGGAGGTTGCAGTGGGCCGAGATCATGCCATTGCACTGTAGCCTGGGCAAGAAGAGCAAAACTCTGTCACAAAAAAAAAAAAAAAAAAAAAAAAAAAAAAAAAAAAAAAAAAAAAAGTTTTATTTCTAGCAGAATACAGTGGCTCATGTCTGTAATCCCAACACTTTGGGAGGCCTAGGCAGGAGGATCACTTGAGTCCAGGAGTTCAAGACCAGCCTGGGCAACAAAGTGAGACCCCCATCTCTATTTAAAAAAAAAAAAATTTAATTAACTGGACATGGTGGGGCACACCTGTAGGCCCAGCTACTTATGAGGTTGAGCGGGAAGATAGCTTGAGCCCAGGAGTTTGAGGCTACAGTGAGCTATGATGGCACCACTACACTGGCAAGACCCTGTCTCATTAAGAAAACAAACAAACAAAACATCTAAACCAGGTTTCAGCAAACCATGGCCTGAAGGTCAAATCTGGTCCATTACCTGTTTTTATAAATAAAATTTTATTTGAATACAACCACATCCATCATTCGTTTGCAAACTGTCTATGGCTACTTTTCACACCACAATGACAGAGAAGAGTAGTTGCCACAGAGAACCTATGAACTGTGAAATCTGAAATATTTACTGTCACTTTACAGAAAAAGTTTGTTGACCCATAGTCTAAACAGTCCACTTAAAATACAGATTATCAGAATATGTAAAAAATATAAAACCTAACTATATGAAAAAGGTTAATATAATAAGAAAGCTGGCTATACTGAGGCAAATCAGACTACAACGAGTACTACCTTGAAGGGAAACATTCCATGATTAAAGGCTCAGTGTATAAGAAAGATGAACAATTGGAACATGTATGCACCAATTAAGTTTCAAAATGCATAAAATAAAAAGTGAGGAAACTACAGGGAAATACAGACATACCCACAATTATATTTGAAAACTTTAATAGCCCTCTTCTCAGCACTGACAGAACTAAACAAAAATTAGGAAATTATGGAAAACTTAATGACAGCATCAACTGTCTAGAGCTAACTGATGTATAAAACACAACAAACAATAAATGTAGAAAAAAACATTATTTTCAAGTGTACATGGAATGTTCAATGCACACAGTGTATCTAGACAATGTAATATTATTCAGCACTAAAACGAAAAGAGCTATCAAGCCATTTAAAGACATAGAGGAACCATAAATTCATATTACTGAGAAAAGCCAATCTGAACAGGCTACATACTGTATCATTCTAACTATTCTGGAAAAGGCAAAAGTATGGAGATTTTGTGGCCAGGGGTCAGTGGTGAGGGAGAAATGAATAAACAAACAGAGCGCAGAAGATTTCTAGGGCAGTGGAAACTACTCTGTTTGATACTACAATGGCAGATACATAACATACATTTGTCAAAACCCACTGAACGTACAACATCAAGAGTGAACCCTAAGGTAAACTACAGACTTTGGGTAATAATAATATGTCAGTGTAGTTTCCTGGATTGTAACAAATGTACCATTCTGGTTCAGTGTTTTGGGAGACAAAGGGTGGGTAAGTGTGGGAACAGGAGGTATATGGGAACTCTGTATTTTCTGCTCAATTTTGCTGTGAACTTAAAACTGCTCTAAAATATAAAGTCTATTAAAAAATTAATCAAAGTAATCCACTATGTCAACTAACTAAAAGAAAAAATCCATATAATGATTTCAATAGATACAGAAAAAGCATATGATAGAATTCAGCACCCATCAATAACTATATTTTTTAAATGCTCAGCAAACTATTATAGTAACAGAAGACAATATCTTCAATCAGATAAAAGGCACCTACCAAAATATTGCCTAACAATAATTTCACCATACTTAACAGTAAAACACTGAATTCTTCCTCCCTCAATTCAGGAATAAGGTAAGGATGTCCACCCTTGTGACACCATTTCAACACTGTATTAGAGGTCCAAGCTAGTGCAGTAAGTCAAGACAAAGAAATAGAAAGTCTGTAAAGTAAAAAGGAAGCGTCCCTATTCTGAAAATCCTATTATCAGACAGTAGGACTGCTTACACAGAAAAACTAAGAAACCAGGGACCAAAACAACAACAAAACTACTAAAGAATAAATGACTTTAGTAGGATCTCAGGAAATGAAGTCTGATACAAAAAACAACTATATTATCTACATATTAGCAGCATAGTGTTTGAATGTAAAAATTTTAAAGATATCATTTATCAGAGTCAAAAAACTTAAATACTTAGGAATAAATTTAAGAAAATATGAAGAACACCTATACATTAAAACTATAAAACATCCTTGAGAAAATTAAGTTAGACCTTCAAAAGCAAAGAGAAATACCTGCTTCATAGACTAACAGACTCAACATTGTTAAGATATTGGTCCTCCCAAAATTTATCTATGTACTCAGTGCATACTCAATTACATCAGTAGGCTTTTATAAAAATTGATATATTGATTCTAAAATGCAGAAGTCTTCAAATAATTAAAACAATCTTGAAAAAGAACAAAGTAGGACTCCATACACTCAGAGTTCATTACACAATCTCAACATTAGTATAAAGCTATAGGAATCAAGACTGTGGTATTAGCATAAAGGCAGACAATGAGATAAAGAGAATAGAGAGGACAGCAATAGAGCACGTGTTCTTTTTACTAAGGTGCTAAAATGACTTAATAAAAGGAAAACAGCCTTTTCAACAAATGGTGCTGAAACAACTGGCTACAAATACAAAAAAAAATGAATCTCAAATGCCGATCTCGCATCAGACATGAATTTGAGATGGATCACCAATCTAAATATAGTAGCTAAAAATAGAAGGCTTTTAGAAAAAAAAATAGATATCTTTGTGATATGAATATAAACAAGGATTTCTTAGAACACAGAAAATACTAACTGTAATAGAAAACAATTGATAAAATTATACCTTCAAAATTGAAAACTTCTGCTCTAAACGATAATTTTTTTAAAAAATGAACAAACCACACAGTCTGAGAAAATATTGCTAAAACATCTGACAAAGAACTCCTACAGCTCAACAACAAAAATACAAACATTTCAATTTCTAAAGACTGAGCAAAAAATTTGAACATATACTTCACAAAGGAACATATAAAAATGGTTAATAGGCACACAAAAACCCCAGGATTATGCTGATACATAACACAAATGCAAACAACAATGAAAATTAAGACCACAGAATACCACTACATACCCACTAGAATGGCTAAAATTAAGATTAACAACAAAAAATATTGGGCAAGAACAGGGCATAAGTAGGAATATAAAATGGTACAATCCAACTGGAAGTAGTATGCCAGTTTCTTTTAAATTTAAACATGCAACTACTATCTAGCATAGCAGTTCCACTTCTGGGTATTTACCCAAGGAAAACAAAAACATATTTCCATAAAAACTTGTACTAGAATATTCATATCAGCTTTATTTCTAATACTCGAAAAATTGGAAACAGATGTTCATCAATAGGAAAATGAATAAACTGTGGAACATTGATAAAATGGTATACTGCTCAGTAATAAAAACGATTAATACATGCAACTGCAAGGATGAGTCTTGGACATTATCCTGAGTGAAAGGTGGACACAAGAGAGTACATACTGTATAATTCCATTTATATGAAATTTTCAAACAGTCAAAATTAATCTACAGTTAAAACTCAGAACAGCGGTTGCCATTTGATGGAAGTCATGGGGAACCAACAAGGAAGAAAATTTCCTAGGGTGATAGAAATATTCTGTATCTTGATAAGGGTGATCCATTTTCCAAAACCTCAAGGAACTGTATATATACAATTAGGGTATTTCAATGTATGTAAAATTTTCCTCAGAAGATCTAAACAAACAAAAAGATTTTGTGCTCCTCGTTCATATGGCTTCACCAGTGAGGTCTTCTGGGCATTATTAAAATGAAATAACACCAATCTTACACAAATGCTTTCAGAGAATTGAGAAAACACACTTTCCAAATTGTCTTATGAGCTAAATAATACCGTTCCAAAATGTAAGATTATAAAACAGACAAAGGCCAATCTGTCTCATGCACATAAACAAAAAAATTATAAACAAAATATCAGCAAATCAAACCCAACTATGTATTAAAATGCCAACTGAATTTCTATAGTACTGTAATATTGGTATATTTGAAAATTATAATATCAATATTAGCCAAATATCATAGTAAAATCATATCAAAATAGATACAGATGGAGCTTCTGATAAAAGTTAACTCCTATTAATGATAAAAGCTCTCTACAGACTAGGACAAGAAGGAAAAAGAGTAATCATTTTTTTGAAAAGTAGTAGTAGCAAACTTCTTAATCACTAGTAAAATGCTGAACACTTTCCCCTGATTCACAAACCAGACAAGGATGATGCCCACTTTCAGCACTTAAATTCAACATTTTATTAAAGATCTTCTCTATTACAATAATAGAGGAAAAAGAAATAAAAGGAATAAATATTGGGAAGAACAAATGCTATCATTATTTGAAGATCAAGATGAATATATAGAGAATTCAAAAAATTTATGTACAAACTAGAATAAGTTAATATAATCAAGTTCCTTAAATAAAAGATTAATATTTTTAAAGCCAATTGTATTTCTATCACAGCAAGAAAATAAAAAATAGAATTCTAAAACTATACTAGCTTACTAAAAAACATCAGACTCAAAAAAATTAAATAAAAAAAGAATTGGATTGGGACAGATAAAAAAAAGAAATCAGACCCATAAATTTAGTGAAACATGAACAAGACATCTACATTGAAAAATATTTTCCTCAAAGACCAAAAAGAGAAACACCATTTGACCCAACAATCCCATTACTTGGGTATATACCCAAAGGAATATTAATTGTTCTCTTATAAAGACACAAGCACACGTATATTCACTGCAGCACTATTCACAATAGCAAAGACATGGAATCAACCTAAATGCCCAGAATGGTAGACTAGATTTTTAAATGTGGTACATATACACCATGGAATGCTATGCAGCCACAGAAAAAAAAACGAGATCATGTCCTTTGCAGGGACGTGGATGGAGCCGGAGGCCATTATCCTCTGCAAACTAACACAGGAACAGAAAAGCAAATACCCCATGTTCTCACTTGTAAGTGGGAGCTAAATGATGAGTACACATGGACACATACAAGGAAACAACACACACTGGGACCTATCAGAGGACGGAGGGTGGGAGGAGGGAGAGGATCAAGGAAAAAATAACTAATGGGTACTGAGCTTAATACCTGGGCGATGAAATAATCTGTACAACAAATGCCCATGACACAAGTTTACTTATTTAACAAATCTGCAAGTGTACCTGAGCTTAAGAATTGTTTTTAAAAAAGACTTCTACATTGAAAACTGTTTTTTAAAAATTAATAAGTAGCACACATAGGGGCCCCAACTTAAGACAAAAGTTTCTTTGCGATTAAATGTGAAAAAGGTAGTCTTTAAAACAATAATCAGAAACCACAAAGAATAAAGTGAACTTTGACCTATACCTCAGAAAACACAAAACGGTCAAATACCAGATGGATAAAACATCTAAATGTGAAAGGTTTGTCTTGAAAGATCAGAGAAAGAATTTATTTTAATTATTGGAAAACATGTTCATGACCTCAAAGTTAGAAAAAAATTTCTTAAAAACACAGAACTCACTAATTATAAATAAAAGTTTAATTAATTGCACTCCATTAACATTAAGAATTTCTGTTTAATACAAGATCTTTGGAGAGAGGGAAATGCCAAGCTACAGAAAAGATTTGTCACATATACACACACACACACGTGTGCACATCTCCAACAACAGATTTGAATCTAGAATATGACAATAAGTCAGACAACTCACCCACGCAACTCCTACTTACCCAACCCCAAAACGTGCACTTCACGGAAAGGATATCTAAGTGATGTGAGGTGATGTGAAAATGTGTTCAAATGTAGGCGCTATCAAGAAATGCGAAATGAAATAACACAATACAGCTACTCACTCACCAAAAAAAACCTAAAGTAAAAAAAAAAAAAAAAAAAGACCCATGTTAGTGAGGTTACAAAGCAACTGGGACCTTTATATACTGTTGACGGGAATATAAATCATTAACCACTTGGGAAGTTATTTGGCATTATCTGCTAAAGCTAAATAAGCCTACCCTGTGACCCAGCAATTCTAAATTTGTATCAAACACAAATAAGTGCTCATAGCTCCCAAAAGATATGCAAAAAAATGTTTGTAACAGCATTATTCATAATGGCCAAAAACCATAAACAACTTGAACACCATTAATAAATAACTTGTGACATATTCATATTAACTGTGAACCAGTGAAAAACAAGAATTACAAAAGTGTACTGTAGAGCACAAGAAACCAGAAACCAAAGAGTATATATTACATAATTCCATTAACATAAAACTCAAAAACAAGCAAAAAAAAAATCTACGATGATAGAAGTCAGAATAGTTAACAGAATAGTTAACAAGGAAGTGATTATTCACATGGTGGTGGGGGGCAATGGGAGCCTATCAGAATGCTAGAAATGTTCTACATCTTGATCTGCTTGATGGTTTATACAAGCTCATACAAATGTAAAAATCTGGCTATGGCCAGGGGTGAAGCAAGGTAGTGGAATAGAAGCCTACATCATTCAAGCTCGCCCACACCATGCTGGAACAGCAAATTTTAAAAACTATCTGCAAAGAGAAAAGCACTATCACAAGAACCAAAACTCAGGTAAGCAATCGCAGTAACTGGTTTTAACTTCGTATTTTGAAAAAAAAAGGGCATTGAGGAAGACAGGAGAGACAGTCTTGAATCATGGATGCCACCCCTATTTCCTATTCCTTGGCAATGGCCGTGAGGTAGAGAGAGAGAATATACTTCAGGGAGGGAAAGCGCAGAGACTCAGTGCTGCCCTGTCACAGCAGAGAATGAAGCCTTGCTGGGCTCAGCCAGTGGCCATGCTTGGAGGAGCATTTGACTAGCTCTAGCCAAAGGGGAGTCACCCATCCCAGCAGGTCAGAACAAGAGTTTCCCAGCAAGCATCACCACTGCAGGCTGAAGTGCTCTGGGGTCCTAGGTAAACCTGAATGGCAGTCAAGTTGTGTTCTAACAAGGACTCCAATTCCTAGGCAACTAGTGCTTAGAGCCAGTGAACTAGTGTTGCTCATGACCTAGGGAGGCATCAGCTGTCCATCCCCCAACCCAGGCAGCGCAGCTCACAGGAACCAGAGTGACTACTTCCTTCTGCTTAAGAACAGAAGAGCAAAGAGTAAGGAAGACTTTGTCTTGCATCTTTTTTTTTTTTTTTTTCGAGACAGAGTCTCACTCTGTCACCCAGGCTGGAGTGCAGTGGCGCCATCTCAGCTCACTGCCAACCTCTGCCTCCCAAGTTCAAGCAATTCTCCTGTCTCAGCCTCCCGAGTAGCTGGGACCACAGGCACGTACCACCTCACCCAGCTAATTTTTGTATTTTTAGTAGAGACAGGGTTTTGCCATGTTGGCCAGGCTGGTCTCAAACTCCTGACCTCAGGTGATCTGCCCACCTTGGCCTCCCAAAGTGCTGAGATTACAGGCGTAAGCCACTGTGCCCAGCCCCGACATTGTCTTGCATCTTGGATACTAGCTCAGCCACACTAGAATAGAGCACCAGGCAAAGCCATGGGGCCCCCATTCCAGGCCCTAGCTCCCCGATGATATTTCTAGACACACTCTGAGCCAAAAGGGAACCTGCTGCCTTGAAGAGAAGGATCCAGTCCTGGCAGGACTCATCACCTGCTGACTAAAGAGTTCTTGGGCAATGAATTGCCACTGGGCACCAACAATACCCAGGGAGTATGCTGTGGGCCTTGAGGTCTGAGACTACTTGCTTCAAGGGAGACCCAGCACATTCCCAGTTGTGGTGGCCACTGTGAAAGACTCCTTCTGTCTGAGAAAAACAGAGGGAAAAGTAAAGGGAACTTTGTCTTGCTTTCAGGCATCACAGTGGGACAGAGCAAAAGGCAGGATTTTCAGATTCCCAAGTTCAGCCTCTTGGACACCATTTCTGGACCGGCTCTGGGCCAGAGGGGGGCCCACTGCCTGAAGGGTGAGTCCCAGGCCTGGCAGCATTCACCACAAGCTGATGGAAGAGCTCTTGGGCTTTAAGTGAACACCGGTAGTGTGGCCTGGCAGAACTGCTCATGGACCAGTCATGGTGCTGGCCAGAGAGAGAGGCTCCTCCTCTGCATGGGGAAAGGGGAGAGAAGAGCAGGAAGGACTTTTTGTATTGTGGTTTGAATGCCAGCACAGCTGTAGTAAAATAAAACATCAGGTAGATGGCTAAGGTTTTTAACCAGAATCGCAGGCTACCAGACAGCATCTCTGGACACACCTGGGGCCTGGGGAAACTCACCACCCTGAAGGGAAGGGCCTTGGGCAAGGCCCAGTGCTGTGCTGGCTTCAGGTCTGACCCAACATAGTCCCAGTGATGGTGGCCACAGGGCTGCTTGTATCACCAAATCCCCAGAGTTCCAGGTGGCTCAGCACAGAGAGAAAGACTCCATATGTTTGGGAGAAAGTAAAGTAAAAGAATAAGAGTTTTTGCCAGGTAATCCAGAGAGAACTTTGGGATCTTATCCAAGACCACCAAGGCAATACCTATACAAGACTGCAGAAACCATTGTGTTATTGGCCTTTGGGCCCAAGTCCCTTCAAATACGTGGAATGCTTTCCCAAGAAAGACAGGTACAAACAAGCCCAGACTGCAAAGTCTACAATAAATACCTAACTCTTCAATGTCCAGACACCGAAAACATCTAAAAGCATCAACACTATCCACAAAAACCTGACCTCACCAAATGAACTAAATAAGGCACTGGGGATCAATCCTGGAGAAACAGAGACATCTGGCATTTCAGACACAGAATTCAAAATAGCTATTTTGGGCCAAGCACGGTGGCTCACACCTGTAATCCCAGCACCGTGGGAGGCCGAGGTGGGTGGATCACTTGAGGTCAGGAGTTCGAGACCAGCCTGGCCAACATGGTGAAACCCCATCTCTACTAAAAATACAAAAATTAGCCAGGGGTGGTGGTGGGTGCCTGTAATCCCAGCTACTCAGGAGGCTGACATGGAAGAATCACAGAACCTGGGAGGCAGAGGTTGCAGTGAGCCAAGATCGTGTCACTGCACTCTAGCTTGGGCAACAGAGCAAGACTTCGTCTCAAAAAAAAAAAGCTATTTTGGCCAGGTGCAGTGGCTCATGCCTGTAATCCGAGCACTTTGGGAGGCCAAGCAGGCAGATCACTTGAGGTCAAAGACCAGCCTTGCCAACATGGTGAAACCCCATCTCTATCTTTAAAAAAATACAAAAATTAGCCAGGCATGATGATGCACGCCTGTAATCCCAGCTACTCAGAAGGCTGAGGCAAGAGAATGGCTTGAACCCAGGAGGGGGAGGTTGCAGTGAGCTGAGATCGCGCCATTGCACTCCAGCCTGGGTGACAGAGTGACAGTCCATCTTAAAAAAAATAGCTATTTTGAGGAAACTCAAAGAAATTCAAGATAACACAGAGAAGGAATTTGAGATTCTATAAGATAAATTTCACAGATTAAAATAATTAAAAAGGGGGCCAGGCGTAGTGGCTCATGCCTGTAATCCCAACACTTTGGGAGGCCAAGGCAGGCGGATCACCTGACGTCAGGAGTTTGAGACCAGCCTGGCCAACACTGTAAAACCCCATCTCTATTAAAAATACAAAAATTAGCCGGGCGTGGTACGCACCTGTAGTCCCAGCTACTCAGGAGGCTGAGGCAGAAGAATCACTTGAACCCGTGAGATGGAGGCTGCAGTGAGCTGAGATCACACCACTGCACTCCAACCTGGGTGACAGAGTGTCACTCCATCTCAAAATAAATAAATAAATAAACAAACAATAATTTTTAAAAACCAAGCAGAAATTCTAGAGTTGAAAAACGCAACTGACATGTTAAAGAATGCATCAGAGTCTCTTAATAGCAGAACTGATCAAGCAGAAGCAAGAATTAGTAAGCTTGAAAATGGTCTATTTGAAAATACACAGAGGTGACAAAAGAAAAAAGAATGAAAAAGAATGAAGCATGTATAAGATCTAGGAAACAACCTCAAAAGGGTAAATCTAAGAGTTATTGACCTTAAAGAGAAGGTAGAGAAAATAGGAGTAGAAAGTTTATTAAAGGGATAATAAGAGAGAACTTTCCAAATCTACAGAAAGATATCAATATTCAAGTACAGCATAGTTCTTTAAGTATTAGCTAGAGCACTTAAACAAAAGAATGAAAGGGTGTCCAAACTGGAAAGAAAAAAGTCAAATTATCCTTGTTTGAAGATGATATGGTCTTATATTTGATGAGTTAATGGGTGCAGCAAAACAACATGGCACATGGATACATATGTAACAAACCTGCACATTGTGCACATGTACCCTAAAACCTAAAGTATAATAATAAAAAATAAAAAATAAAAAGGAAAACCTAAAGACTCCACACACACACACACACAAACTTATTCAAACTGATGAACAAATTCAGTAAAGTTGCAGGATACAAAATCAACATACAAAAATCAGTAGCATTTCTCTATGCCAACAGTGAACAACCTGAAAAATAAATGAAAAAAGTAATTCCATTTACAATAGCCATAAATAAAATTAAATACCTAGGAATTAAATCAGCCAAAGAAGTAAAAGATGTCTACAGTGAAAACTATAGAACACAAATGCTATGGTCAAATGGCGTAAGAATAAAATGCTATTATTTATTTGTCCCCTACAAAAAAAATGTAAAAATTCATCAAGTTATGTATGTGTATTTTTTAACTGAAGTATATAAACATATACATGTGAGGTACGCACACACACACACACACACCTCAATATACCGATGAAACACTGATGAAATAAATTGAAGGGGACACAAAAAACTGAAAATATATTCAATGTTCATCATTAGAAGAATCAATACTGTTAAAATATCCATACTGCCCAAAGCAATCTACATATTCAATGCAATCCCTGTCAAAATATTAATGACATCCTTCACAGAAATAGAAAAAATAATCCTAAAATTTATATGGAATTACAAAAGACCCAAAATAGCCAAAGCTATCCCAAGCAAAAACAACAAAACTGGAGGAATCATATTACCTGACTTCAAATTATACTACAGAGCTACAGTAACCAAACTAGCATGGTACTGACATAAAAACAGACACATAGATTAATGAAACAGAATAAAGAACCCAGAAGGAAATCTACATACCTACAGTGAACTAATTTTCAACAACGGTGCCAAGAATGTTAGGGAAAAGACGGTCTCTTCAATAAATGGTGCTGGGAAAACTGGATATCCATATGCAGAAGAAGGAAATTTGATCCCTATCTCTCACCTTACATAAAAAACAAATCAAAATGGATTAAAGACTTAAGTCTAATACCTCAAAGTATGAAACTACTAAAAGAAAACATTGGTGAAAATCTCCAGGACACTGGTCTGCACAAAAATTTCTTAAAACACAGCCAACCAAAGCAAAAATGGACAAATAAGATGACATCAAGTTAAAAAGCTTCTGTACAGCAAAGGAAACAATCAGTAGAGTGAAGAGACAACCCACAGAATGGGAGGAAATATTTGCAAACTACTCATCTGACAAGGGATTAATAACCAGAATATACAAGGAATTCAAACAACTCTATAGGAAACAATCTGATAATCCAATTTTTAAAATGGGCTAAAGATTTGAATAGACCTTTCTATAAAAAAGACATACAAATGGCAAACGGGGATTTGAAAAAAGTGCTCAACATCACTGATCATCAGAGAAATGCAAATCAAAACTACAATGAGGTATCATCTCACCCCAGTTAAAATGACTTTTATCCATAAGGCAGGCAATAACAAATGCTGGTGAGGATGTAGAGAAAAAGGAGAAGATGGGGATGATTAATGAGTACAAAAAAATTAGAATGACGAAGACCTAGTATTTGGTAGCGCAAAAGGGGACTATAGTCAATAATAATTTAATTGTCCATTCTGAAATAACTAAAAGAGTACAACTGGATTTTTTGTGAACACAAAGGACCAACAATAATTTAATTGTCCATTTTGAAATAACTAAGAGTACAATTGGATTTTCTGTAACACAAAAGATAAATGCTTGAATGTCCATTTTGAAATAACGTGCATATCCAATTTTCCATGATGCAATTATTAAGCACTGCATGCCTGTACCAAAATATCTCACATACTCCATAAATATATAAACCTACTATGTACCCACAAAAATTAAAAAAAAAAAAAATAAGGCCGGGCATGGTGGCTCACACCTGTTAATCCCAGCACTTTGGGAGGCCAAGATGGGTGCATCACCTGAGGTCAGGAGTTTGAGACCAGCCTGACCAACATGGTGAAACTGCATGTCTACTAAAAATACAAAAATTGGCCAGGCATGGTAGAGGGCACTTGTAATCCCAGCTACTCGGGAGGCTGAGGCAGGAGAATCACTTGAACCCGGGTGGCGGTGGTTGCAGTGAACCAAGATTGCACCACTGCACTCCAGCCTGGGCGACAAGAGCAAAACTCCATCTCAAATAAAAAAATAAAAAATAAAAAAAGAATGCTATGGTCAAATGGCATAAGAATAAAATGCTATTGCTTGTTTTGCACCCTAAAAAAATGTAAAAATCCATCAAGTTATATGTGTGTATATTTTTTAAAACTGAGGTGTGTGTGTGTGTGTGTGTGTGTACCATAATATACTTCAATTTTTTTTTAATTTTAGAACCTCAAAAAATATATTTTCAGACAAATAAAATCAGATAATTTGTCATCAGCAGACTTACACTGAAGAAATACTAAAGGGGGCCAGGCACAGTGCCTCACAACTGTAATCCCAGCACTTCGGGAGGCTGAGGCAGGGGGACTGCTTGAGCCTTGGAGTTTGAGACCAGCCTGGGCAATGTAGGAAAACCCCATCACTACAAGAAAATTTACAAATTAGCCAAGCATGCTGGTGCACATCTATAGTCTTAGCTACCCAGGAGGCTGAGGCAGGAGGATCACTTGGGCCCAGGAATTCAAGGCTGCAGTGAGCTATGATCACACCACTGCACTGCAGCCAGAGAGACAAAGCAAAACTTTGTCTCTAAGTATTAAAAAGAAATATTAAAAGGAATTTTTAAGTCAAAAGGAAAATGATCCCAAAGGGAAGTGCATGAATGTGAAGAGCAGAGAAAATATAAATATGTGGGTAAACCTACATAAATAGGTACAACATATATGTTGGGGCTTCAAATATATATGGAACTAAAATATATGACAGCAATGAAAAAAAAAGGTAGAAATTGGGTAAATGGGAATTGGCAAAATATAAATTTACCAAGGATACATGTGGTAATCGCCAGGGGAACCCATAAAAGAAGATAAAATTGGGAGGTATAATTTAAAATATTCCATTAATCCAAGAAGAAACAAGAAATGAGAGAAAAATAACACAAAATGAGCAAAATAAATATAAAACAAATAGTAACATAATTACATGTCAACTGATTAAAAAACAAAACCTAATTATATTCTACTGAACAGTAAACATACCATATGCTTATAGAAAGCTAAAACTAAAAGGACAGAATTAGATATTTAATGAAAATACTAATAAAAAAGAGCTGGAGTAGTTCTACTAATATCAGATTAAGGAAAATTTAAATCAAAAAACACTATAGAGATAATGGGAACACTCCATAATGATGAATGAGTTAATCACCAGAAAGATATAATAACTGTACATTTGTTATCAGCAAAAACTGAAAGAAATAAAGAAATTCCCTCTCAAGAAATGACAGATCAAACTGAAAAAGACAGACAGTAAGGATGTGGAAGATTTAAACAAGATTTTGAACTTGACTTAATTGATATTTACAGAACACTGCAGAGCAAATTTCAAAGGATTCTAATCACATACAGTATGCATTCTAACCACTTTTAAATTGCATTATAACTCAATAAAAAAACAAACTAGAAAATTTTCTAAATGTTTAGAAATTTAATGAACTTTAAATTCATAGATCAAAAAATAGAAATTTAAAATCACAGTGTATTTTAAGCAAAAAATATATACATATATACGACATATCAAAATATGTCTGCTATAGCTAAAACTGCTTAGAGGAAAACATACAGCTTTAAACACAGATTTGAAAAGAAGGGCTAGATATCAATGCTATTTTAAAAAATCAGAAAAAGAATAGCAAGGTAAAACCAAAGAAAATATTACAAAGTGCAGAAATTAAAGAACCAGAAAACAAATCTACAATAACAAAATTCAAAAGGCCAAAAGTTAATTTACGGAAAAGATAATAAACTGATAAACCTCTAGCAACAAAAATAAAAAAAGAGAGAAATGATCAATACAGTAACAAGTTTTAAAAATTAGATGAAATGGATAAACCTACCAAAACTAATACATACACAGAACAAGTCATTTTATTTCCATTAAAGAAATTAAACATATTATTTAAAACTTTTTCACTAGCAACCTCTGGTCTCAGAGGCTTCACCAGTTAAATCTTGTAAGCATATGAGGAAAAAAATAATAACAATCTTCACTAACTCTTCTGGAGAAGAGTAAAGAAGGGAACATTGCCCTCTTCTTGTAAGACCAGCATAACCAAGATACCAAAATCTGATCAGAACATTCGAAGTAGGAAAATTACAGGCCAATTTATCTTAAGAACATAGGTGCAAAGATCCTAACAACACACAAAAAGCACATGAAGTCCATTGCTACATATAAAGGGGTAAAGTATCACAAGCCAATTGGGCTTATTTTAGGAATGCAAAGATTGTTTAACATCTGAAAATATAACAGCATAATTCAACACATTAACAAAGTAAAGGAGAAAAAAACCATGAGTCCCCCAAAAGATACAGATAAAGTATTAATAAAATTCAACAAAATTCCTGATTTGAAAAGTATAACAAGGTATAAGATCAATAAAATTAAATTCTACTTCTAACTACTACCAAGAAAACAATTAAGAAATGAAATTTCACAAACAATTCTAATTAAAATAATACCAAGAATATCACATATCCAGGAATAAATCTGCTGAAAGATGTGGAGGTCTTCTATACTGAATGAACACTACAAAACAGTATTGAGATAAATTTATAAAGCCCTAAATAAATGGAAGAATACACTATGTCTATGGATTAGCTGACTCAGTAGTATTGTTAAGATGCCAATTATCTGCAAACTGATCTCCAGTTTCAATACAAACTTTACCCAAATTCCTGGAAAAAAGAGAGAGAGAGAGAGGAGACAAGAGAAGAGAGAGGAGAAAGGAGAGAGAGAGGAGGGAGAGAGACAGAGAGAGAGAGTGAGAGAGAGAGAGAGAGCACGCGCAGGCACGTGTATCTTTACGAGTGAGTCGAAATTGAAAAACTGATTGGAAAATACTATGAAAATATCCTTTAGGAGGCCAAGGTGGGCAGACCTCTTGAGGTCAGGAATACGAGACCCGCCTGACCAACACGGCAAAACCCCAACTTGACTAAAAATACAAAAATTAGCTGGGCCTGATGGCGGACGCCTGTAATCCCAGCTACTCGGGAGGCTGAGGCAGGAGAATCACTTGAATCCAGGAGGTGGAGGTTGCAGTGAGCCGAGATCACGCCACTGCACTCCAGCCTGGGCAACAGAGGGAGACTCCATCTCAAAAATACATACATACATACATACATAAAATAAAATACTATGAAAATATCAGGGGAGGAGAGATGGGAGAGGGGGAGAAAAAGGAAGTTGGAGTATATACACTACCAGGTATCAAGATTTCTTATAAACTAGAATAAGACAGACCAACAGAACAAAAGAGAGTCTAGAAACACACTCATATTTACATTGACATATGAAGTACATGTGAAAACATGAACTATCTTAGAAAAAATTCCAAGTAGAAATATTTCATTCAACACTTTATTTTCTGAGCTATTATATCAATCACAGCAAGCACAATCACATCAATCACAACTTAACAAATATTGTTTAACAAGTAACAAGTAACAATACTTGTTAAATTCTCTCACAACTGTGTTCAACAGCTTCCAAAACAATTAGCAGACCTTCTATCAAATCTTAATCTCTTACCTCCCCAAAAGCTCCTCGACCAATCACCTTTAATATTTCAAAGTCTTCTCTATGTAATCGCATTTGTTTCACTTTAGAAGTAAATGGTTTAGCTGAAATGAAAGAGCAATATCAATTATTTTCTTAATAAAATGTGATGCAAATTAGATATAAATAATGGTGTTTCTTAGTCACGCAAAAATTCAAATTATGATTTAAGAATTGTCAAAATATTTAAAAATCCCAAACTATATGAGAATAAACAGATTTAATTTCCCTAAGAAAACAATATATTTTATTTCTTACATATGAATTACGTTTTTGGTGAGAAATATATGTTTAAACTCCAAATAACATATGAAAGAACGCAAAGCAAGGGGGATGTAAAAATGAGACCAGTTTTAACATTCTATTGGCATTAAATATATATTTTAACACAAAGGTATAAAAAATAAAAGCAGATTTCACGGCACCAGAGAGCTCTTCAGCAATTCCCACCAAGTAAATTCATATTTCTTTCACACTCATTCATTTGTTCTTTTAAAATGCTTTAGCAAACGTCTACAGTATACAAAGCATGGTGGCAATGACTGGAGTTTTTAAAAATTTGATTATGATAGGATACTTTCCTTCAAGAAGCCTTAGTCTTCATTCAAGAAAGACAAGTATGCATATATGCAGACACAAAATTTAATAATGTGATAAAGTTTTAAGTGGTTCAGAATTAGTGAGAACAGAACACTAATTATGTGGATACTAATGCTTCACACAAACGAGATAACAGATAAATTGAACCTTGAGGACTAAATAGAATCTTGCTCCTTTGCCTGGGTTTGACAGTGTAGATACTCCAGGCAAGAGGGAACAATATAAGCAAATGAAGAGAGGCGAAGAAGTGAATTTGGGGTGTTAATGGTAAATAATCCATGGTAAAGAATTGTGAGAAGAAATGCAAAGAAATAAGAGCTAGAAAATGGAAAAGACTTTGAATTTCATTAAAGGAATTTAGATGTAATCTTATTAATATTTTTAACTGGTAAATTAAGAAATTTTAATGATTAGAGCAATTATATATTCTGCTGCCTCTAAGAGAAGTTTAGACGTGTCTCCTTTCCTCTCCTCAGGTCCCTCTTTATTCTAACACAAAAAGGAATTGATATGATTAAAGGATCATAATACATGGGTGTAGCTGTCTTCTCTCTTCCTTCCATGGAGCCAGAGTGTGATAGGATCAAAGATACGTATTTGAGCATTAGGGGAGTGAAACAGATAGGTCATACAGTTTGCTTTGATCTAAAAGTATGCATTTAGCCCTAACTAGCTTCAAAAACGGGTATTCCACACTGCTTATTCAAGTCCACTAGAGACTTCTGTATTTGTGTTCTGTAAGGAAAGGAAACAGCGAGAGGATTTTTATCTGGAATTCACCCAACAGAGAAGAGAAAGAGAAAAAAATTAGCTGAACGTGGTGGCACACGCCTGTAGTCCTTAGCTACTCAGGAGGCTAAGGCAGGAGGATAACTTGAGCCCAGGTATTCAAGGCTGCAATGAGTCATGATCATACCACTGCACTCCAGCCTGGGCAAAATAGCAAGATTCTGTCTCTTAAAAAGCAGTAATAAAAGAATTAATAATAAAATTCCATTTGCAATAGCATCCAAAAGAATAAAGTACTTAAGGATAAATTTAACCAACGAGGTGAAAGACTTGTACACTGGAAACTACAAAATATTGCTGATAAAAATTAAAGAAGACTTAAATAAATGAAAAGACATCCAGTATTCTAGATTGGAAAAAGACTTAATATTGTTAATATGACAATATTACCCAAAGCAATCCAGAGATTCAAAGCAATCCCTATCAAAATTACAATGGCATTACAGAAATAGAAAAACTCATCCTAAAATTCATATGGAGAGAGAGAAAAGACAACCCACAGAATGGGAAAAGTATTTGCAAATCATGTATCTACTAAGGAATTAATACCAGAATATATAAAGAACTCCTACAAGTCAACAACAAAAAACCCCAATTCAAACATGGGCAAAAGTTTTAACAAACATTTCTCCAAAGAAGATAAATAAAAATGAAAAAAGAATGAGTTCATGTCCTTTGCAGGGACAAGGATGAAGCTGGAAGCCATCATTCTCAACAAACTAACACAGGAACAGAAAACCAAATACCACATGTTCTCACTCATAAGTGGGAGATGAACAATGAGAACACACAAGGACACAGGGGGGGAACATCACACACTGGGGCCTGTTGGGGTGGGGGCCAAGGGGAGGGAAAGCATTAGATAAATAACTAATGCACGCAGGGCTTAAAACACAGATGATGGGTTGATAGGTGTAGCAAACCACCATGGCACATTTATACCTATGTAACAAACCTGCATGTTCTGCACATGTATCCCAGAACTTAAAATAAAATTATATATATATATATGAAGATATACAAAAAAGATAGATATAAAAATATATAAAAATGATATAATATATGAAATGATATATATAAAATGATATATAAAAATGATATTATATATGAAGATACATAAAAATGGCCAATACACATATGAAAAGATACTCAACATCACTAATCATTAAGGAAATGCAAACCAAAACCACAATGAGATACCACTTCACAACCTCTACAATAGCTGAAGAGGATGTGGAGAAACTGGAACCCTCATACATTGCTAGAGGGGATATAAAATGTTACAGCTGCTTTGTAAAACAGTTGGGTAGTTCCTCAAAAAGCTAAACATAGATTTACCAACATATCCCAGCAATTCCATTCCTATGTACCCAAGAGAATCAAAAGAAGAGATTCAAACAGGTATCTGTACAATGATGTTCATGGCAGCATTATTCACAGTAGCCAAAAGGTGGAAATTATCCAAATGTCCATCAAGAGATGAACAGATAAACAAAATGTGATATAAATATATATATTAAATATATATTTTACATATATTATAGATATTAAAATATATTATATTTAAAATATATATTATATATTAAAATACATATTATATATTTACATATTATACATTAAAAATCTATATTACATATATTTACATATATTTTTATATATGTAAATATATATATACACACACACACAAACAGTATGTTAAGCAGCTTTAAAATGAAGTTAAGGTCTGATACATGCTATAATGTGGATGAATCTTGAAAATATGCTAAGTAAAATAAGTCAGGCATTAAAAGGCAAATATATTATTTCACTTATATGAAATATCTAGAATAGGCAAATTCATAGAGACAGAAAGTAGATTAAAGGTTACTAAGGGCTGGGGGACAGGAGAATGAAAAGTTATGGCTTAATGGTTACAGAATTTCTCTTTGGATAATGAAAAAGTTTGAGAGACAGATAGTGATGGTTGTCACATAACATTATAAATATAATTTAATGCCACTGAATTGTATATGCAAAAGTGGTCAAAATGGCAAATTTTGTTATATGTATTTTACACAATTTTTAAAAATTAGTAAGATATCAAAACCACTGAATTGTACACTTCAAACAGGTGAATTGTTTGGTATGTCAATCATGTCAGTAAAGCTGTTTTAAAACAAAATAGGAAGATGCTGGGCACAGTGGCTCACACCTGTAATCCCAGCACTGTAGGAAGCCAAGGCGGGTGGATTACCTGAGGTCAGGAGTTAGAGACCAGCCTGGTCAACATGGTGAAACCCTGTCTCTACTAAAAATACAAAAAGTAAATGGGCGTGGTAGTGTGTGCCTGTAATCCCAGCTACTTGGGAGGCTGGGGCAGGAGAATCACTAGAACCCAGGAGGTGGAGGTTGCAGTGAGCCAAGATTATGCCACTGCACTCCAGCCTGGGCGACAGAGTGAGACTCTATCTCAAAAAAAAAAAAAAAAAAAAAAAAAAAAAAGGGAAGAAACCTTTCTTAAAAATTACACACAAGTTTGACAAGGTGGGTGATACATACAGGCCTATTAGAACTAAAAATGGGGCCGGGTATGGTGGTTCATGCCTGTATCCCAATACTTTGGGAGGCCAAAGCAGACGGATTGCTTGAGTCCAGGAGTTCAAGACCAGCCTGGGCAACGTGGCAAAACCCCGTCTCTACAAAAATACAAATATAAAAATTGGCCGGACATGGTGGCTTGTACCTGCAGTCCCAGCTAGTCAGGAGACTAAAGTGGGAGGGCCACTTTAGCCCAGGAGATGAAGGCTGCAGTAAGCCTAGATGGCGCCACTACACTCCAGCCTGGGCAGCAGAGTGAAACCCTGTCTGGAAAAAAAAAAAAAAAAAAAACTAAAAATGGGAGCCTGACTATCCCCTCAAATAACTGTAACACCTATACTTAAAAGCAGCTTTGATTTCTACTATATCACAAAATCACAAAACAAACGTATCCTTAAACCAAAACCTAATTCCCCCACCCAGACTAAATCAGAAATTCAGAAAAAGTGTGCTGCAGAGCTGACACTTCAGGTAAATTATACCTACTGACTATTCTAATTTGCGGTAAATATGAACACAGAACAATAAATATTAACAATATTAAGTGTCTATACAGGGGTATATAGTTATCTTGTCATATGATGATACCCTAAGTAGTATAAAGAAAATGAATCAAAACAAAGCTAAGGGTTATACAAATCATTACTGAGCACTCCATTCATAATGTCTGGGATAATTTAAAAGATGCCTTAACAAGTTATAGCTGAGAGTTCAGAAATTCAATGATAGAACCAAAAGAATCATGTATCAATTACTTGAATATTTCTTATTTCTATGCTGCATTTGAAAAAAAACTGATTATACGTTCAACTTATTCCCAAAAAAAGTTCATTAGCAATAGTTAACAAAAGTGCTTTTATACAAAGATATGTTCTTAAAAATTATGTCCACCAAAAAGTTCATTTCAAGCACACTGTATGATTAAAATAATTTTGAATATAAAAGACAAATTGCAAAAGACTTTATATTCATTATAACAATTGAAAAAGATATAATAATCACTACACTACTGCCCTTGACAAAAATCAAGGACATATAAGGGACTAATCAGATCTGTTGCACTGGTAGATAAATGACGTGCTATTCTGAATAGACGCTATTAGTGATATTTCACAAAGTACTACATCATCTAATGATAACAATACTTTGACTTTCTTCAGTGCTGTATACTTAAATGACTTCACTTGCGGCACACACTTTCTGAGGTATCTGCCACACCGCCTCGCTCCCTTTTTTCTGAAAATCTCCCCCTCAGTTCTCAGGGGTGGGCCAAGTGCATATTGTGAGGCCCCATTTAACTGGCCAGTGTTAACTGAACCAATATGGAAACCTGACCTAAGCTGGGGGACAAGTAATTTAAAACCTAACTTAGAGTCAGTCTCTGCAGATGATTACAAGAATTAACATACAAACTCAGCAAGTGTTGAGGCAAACATCCTACTATGATGCTAAAAGCAAAAGAGAAAATCAGTTCCACATAATGAAAGAGAAAAACAAAGCAGATGCATAGAGAAAGGCAAAGACAATGAGTAAAGGAAGTGTTCTGATAGCTTCCTTATTCCCAGTGTTCTGGCGATTCCTGACATTTGATTGCATCCCTGCCTTGTATTCCCCGAACAACCCTGAATCTTACGCTAAATACTTTGGTTTTCAGCTCACAAACTAGACACGGTTAGCTTCCAAACTAATACATAATTTAGTTATCATAAAATCTATAAGGTACATATTATTAACCCTCATTAATACTATAAGACCCAAACATAGTAGGTGACTTGCCGGCCTAAACTTGACTACTAAGTCACAATACTACTATGACACAGCTAGCTCAGAGAAGGACACACCAACTTTGAAGTAATAGCTTAGAAGTAATAGTTTTATGTAAATTATGACAACTTGTCCAAACTCCAAGAATGTGATATAAAAATAAATAAAATAGAATCCTTTAATCATTGTCTTAATGTACTCTATTTTTAAAAGTACTTCTTGGGAAAAAAAAACTGATTTGGTACTAAGGACAAACTTTCTGTTTGATAATAATAATCTTAGCAGGCATTATTTTATTGGGAGCCATCTAAGCCAAGTACCATACCAAGAACTTCCCATTTTATAGAAAAAAAAAAAGGTTTAGAAAGATTATATAAATTCCAAGAACTTCCCATTTTATAGAAAAAAAAAAAAGGTTTAGAAAGATTATATAAATTCTTACAACCTAGTAAGTGGCAAAGACAGGATTAAAACTCAGATCTATCAGGCTCCAAAAGCCTTTCCAATATAACAAGTTGCCTCTTTATTCCCAAAAGGTTTGAAATAAACACAGATGCTGAAATTAAGAGATTCAAAAATGAAATAATTCTAAGTTAAAAAAGATCTCTGAAACTGAAAAGAACAAAGTATGTTTCTATGTGAGTTCCTAAAACACTCCCTGGGGTTCATTGTATACTGTTTAATGAACAGATAAATGAATAATTCTAGAAGAAAAAGAACTCAAAGTTCCCATACAAAATGCCTGGTATACCTTGCAAGGTACATCCTTTCTCCCTAGTCTGTGTAGCCCAAGATCCAACAACAGAGTCTCCTTCAATTCTCCCATCCAACCTCCTTCCTCCCTACAACTACTGGCCAGGTGGTAGGAACACAGATTGCAAGCCACTAGTGATAGCTACCATGGTGTAGTAAAGAAAGTGTCCAATAGAAAGAGAGAGTGGAAAGGCAGAGTCAAAAGTGAGAAGAAAAGATGAGAAATAAAGACAGAGTCTGAAGGAGTAAGATAAGGCCTGGAAGACAACAGAGAGTGCTGGAGCAAGAGATTTTAACCTTCCCTTCACCCATTATCTTCCTTCTTCTCTTTCTTCTCGAATTTCTCCAGTGGGTTTCCATTCTACCATTCTTCCTTTCCCTTGTCTGCAATAGAATAACATAAGAATCTGGAACCAACAGTAGGGCAGGGAAAGAGAATAATCCATGCAAAAGGGAGACTAGAAGAGAATAGGGAAGAATGAGAAAAGAGTAGTTAATAAAGCCATGTTAAAACTGTTATCAATTATGCCAGGCACTGTGTCTAAATTCTGTAATACTGTGACTATACATTAATGAGTTAAAATATACAAAGAACGAAGTTACAGGTAGTATATTTCTGAGACTTTTTACAATCACAGACACATGAAGGTAAAAACAGTATTATTCACCTTTAAGCACCAGTATCTTTCATATTAAAATTTTTTAACAGAATAATTTTTTCTTTTTTTTTTTTTTTTTTTTTTTTTGAGACAGAGTCTTGCTCTGTTGCCCAGGCTGGAGTGCAGTGGTGTGATCTCAGCTCACTGCAACCTCCGCCTCCAGGATTCAAGCAATTCTCATGCCTCAGCCTCTTAAGTAGCTGGAATTACAGGCGTGTGCCACCATGCCCAGCTAATTTTTGTATTTTTAGTAGAGATGGGGTTTCACCATGTTGGCCAGGCTGGTCTTGAACTCCTGACCTCAGGTGATCTGCCTGCCTTGGCCTCCCAAAATGGTGGGGTTACAAGCCTAAGCCACCGCACCTAGCCTGAGTTATTATTAAACAAAGTTTCAAAACAGTCCTTGTGCATATATGGGCATGACAACACAGTAAGCAGTAACACAGACCCACACATACACAAAAACACATAGAAATGCTGAATAAAACAGACAATCATGAGAAATTTTAAATATACAATCAAACTAATGAAGGAGAGAAGAAAGGAAGAGAAATCCCCAAGAATTAGAAATAAAGAAAAATAATCAAAACTTTAAACACAGGAATAGATGCTGCAAAAGCAAAAGTCCTGGACACAGGCCCTAACAGGTGGATCCACAAGGAACGAAGGTATCGCTGGTGGCTTAACAGAGGTGGAGGACTGGAATGATTACCTCTCATTAAAACCAGGACCCTTTCTCCATGTCAGGGAATAATAAAAATTCTGATTCTTGTCCAGTGAAGCAACCTAGGGTGTTGGCAGGGGGCAGCATAAGAGGAAAACATGAGGGTTTGGAGTCTGAATCCATACTGCCCATGTAGTAAAGAAATCCTTTGCCAAGAAATTAATATTAAATCTAGTTCCTATCCCACAGAAGTGAAAGCATTCAGAGGGAATAGAGCTCATCCCAGAAAAATCTACCTCAGTCAAAAGTGAACTCACAATTAAAAAAAAAAAAACTAAATGAGGAAATAGAACACCAAAATGGGGAAAGTTGGCAATCAAAACAAATGGGAAGATTAGTACCCTCAAGAACTCAACAGAATACAATCTGAAAAATACCATAAAGTGGGTAACAATGATTCAAGAGATAGAAGAAATACAAATGATAATGAAAGAACAGAGATTTGAAAATTAACCAAGTAAAACAAGAAATGAAAAATACTGCCACTGAAATGTAATGATATATTAACATGTGCATATAGGACAAAATAATGAATTTTTAAGTCACCGATTTACTTCTCTATGCTGTTTTAAGTACTCAAACTTTTTTAAAAAAATACTCTGAAGCGGCGACAGAGCGAGACTCCGTCTCAAAAAAAACAAAACAACAACAAAAAAATACTCTGAAGCAATAATTGAAAAACAGGGGAAAGTACAGAGAAAGAATCATACACTCCTTCAAGAATACAGTTTAAGGCTATGAATTCCTCCCAAGAAAAAGCACATTTACCTCCAATTTTACATATCATGTAAAATGTTGCTAGATGTCTCATAGACTTTGACTAAGAAATAATGTTCTAAAGGATACTAAGAATATAGCCATGTATTCTGGCACTTATTAAGTATAAATTTAAACCAAATTATATACAATCACAGAAAATATCACTGGTTAAAAAATCGGCCTTTTAAGTCATAGGATATCCTGAGAATGTTATTTTCACATCCGCAATCCCAGCATCAATAAACTCTACCTCCTATGACACACTAGAGGAACAATAAGGAATTAAGATACGGTGTTCTAATTACTAGGTGAACTATAAATATACTACACAGATTTTAAAATATAACTCACCTAAACATTAATCTAACACATTCCCATTACTACAATAAACTTGCAACTTTAATCACAAAGAGTTAATGAAGGTAACAAAGCAGCTACAGATTTTTAACAATTTTCACGAAATCACTTTTGGCTGGGTGCGGTGGCTCATGCCTGTAATCCTAGCACCTTGTGAGGCAGGGGTGTGCAGATCACTTGAGGTCAGGAGTTCAAGACCAGCCTCGCTAACATGGTGAAACTCCGTCTCTACTAAAAATACAAAAATTAGCCAGGTGTGGTGGCACACGCCTGTAATCCCAGCTACTTGGGAGGCTGAGGCAAAAGAATCACTGGAACCTGGCAGGAGAGGCTGCAGAGGGCCAAGATCGTGCCACTGCACTCCAGCCTGGATGACAGAGCAGGACTCTGTCTCAAACAAACAAAAATCACTTTCTCACACAGAAAAGCTAAAATATTGTAGTTTATATAATATAGTAGTTTATATAACAATTTTTTAATGGTTACACCTGCAAGGTATTTATTAGCCTCCAAACAATTGGAAATTTATTTCAACCAAGGTTCTCTTAAATCTTCAGTATTTGTGTGTAACTCCAGAGAAAGTTAATTTATATCAATTTACAGTGTAGTGATCATGATCAGGGAAAGTGATACTCTTCCACTGACTACAAGTCATTGCAGAGGCAATTTAGAACTTTTCTTTTATGCCCACTGTACAAGACAAACCTTGCTGACATCTCACTACTTTGAGAATCAATTTTTTTTTTTTTTTTTTTGAGATGGAGTCTCACTCTGCACCCAGGCTGCAGTGCAATGGCATGATCTTTGCTCACTGCAGTCTCCGCCTTCCGGGTTCAAGTGATTCTCCTGCCTCAGCCTTCCGAATAGCTGGGATTACAGGCGCCCGCCACCATGCCTGGCTAATTTTTGTATTTTTAGTAGAGACGGGGTTTCACCGTGTTGGCCAGGCTGGTCTCGAACTCCTGACCTCAGGTGATCCACCCACCTCAGCCTCCCAAAGTGCTGGGACTACAGGCATGAACCACCATGCCCAGCCAAGAATCAAATGTAAATGAAGTATCCAGGTGTGGCCTAAAGAATGAGCATAATCTGGATGGATCTTAGTCTAAATTTATGCCCTGCTCTTTAGTAAAGTATAGTAACTCCAGATATATGTTTCACAGATGCAGTAACTTCTATTCTTTGGTCAGTGCAGAATATAATTTATACTTCCTGAAAGCAACTTTGTCTATTCATGAAGATAGCTGCTTTTTATTTGCCTGTGTCTTATTTTGAATATATAATCCACAGGTTTACAGACTTTTGCAATGAATACATTTCAACTTGTATTTCATCAGCAAACACTTGAGAGGATGTTATTTCACAGGCTATTTTAAATTCATTGTTGGTCAAGTTAGTAGTAGTGGGCGATTTTCTTATAGAAAGCAATTCCAAACATAATGAGCAGATGTTTGCGGGCTCTAATCAATAAGCTATATGCCTTGTCCTTCTCCCTATATCTGAGGATCATGTACTGCTTTATTGTCCATGTCCCTCAGGCAACAGACACAAGGGATTAATGAAAAGAAAAAGATTCCAGGATCAGATTTGTCATTCTCCAACTCCAAAAGGCCAAAACATTTCAATCGCTATGTTTTCAAGAAGATTTATATCCTACAATATCCTTTGAGGTTTTCTTACTAGAATGAAACATACATTTTAGGAGAGTTAATGATTTAGTTGGAGTGGGGAGAAGCAAGCAAGTCAAGGGATTTTCAAAAAGTATAACAGTTCAGTTAAGAGTATACATTAATTAATGTTGCCCTAAGTTTTATCAGTTTTTAAAATTTTTTAATTTCAAGGGAAGAGGCTTTAACATGAGAAATAAAATATATGCCAGTCCATTATCTACATATTCTTCATCTTGGCCATGAGGTCTTCCAAGCTTTACAGAATCTTCCACTGTTACCTCAGTGACAGAATCTTCTTGCTTTTTTGGAATTGTGTATGCCACTGTAATTCCTTCAGGTAAGTCTAGAACTGGACCTGAAGAATTTTTTTTTTTTTTTTTTTTTTTTACTTTAAGTTTTAGGGTACATGTGCACAACGTGCAGGTTACACATGTATACATGTGCCATGTTGGTGTGCTGCACCCAGTAACTCATCATTTAACATTAGGTATATCTCCAAATACTATCCCTCCCCGCTCCCCCCACCCCACAACAGGCCCCGGTGTGTGATATTCCCCTTCCTGTGTCCATGTGTTCTCATTGTTCAATTCCCACCTATGAGTGAGAACATGCGGTGTTTGGTTCTTTGTCCATGCGACAGTTTGCTGAGAATGATGGTTTCCAGCTTCATCCATGTCCCTACAAAGGACATGAACTCATCATTTTTTATGGCTGCATAGTATTCCATGGTGTATATGTGCCACATTTTCTTAATCCAGTCTATCATTGTTGGACATTTGGGTTGGTTCCAAGTCTTTGCTATTGTGAATAGTACCGCAATAAACATACGTGTGCATGTGTCTTTATAGCAGCATGATTTATTGAAACCTCAGATACCAGCTCAATACCTCACTCGGTATATTCATGGATTATCTCTTCATCTTCTTGTACAACCTCGTTTGGGCAGTGCTGCTACCTTTTTCTTATGTTCTTTCTGCAATTTCTGTCATCACACTGAGGATTTGGCTTCATGGACGTAGTAAGAAAAAAATCCTGCATTGCATTGTATCCAAGGTAAAACTAACAGTACCAAAATTTAACAGAAACTTTAACATGTTGTGTACTAAGATCCTAGCAACCACTTCCATAGTGGTAGGAAGACCGGCTGCACAAACACCAAAGCATGCTAAAAGTGCACACTTTGGCATCTGTCAACCTTGAGATGTTAGTTTGATTGCCGCTTAGTAGCTGTGAGACCTTGAGAAGTTATTTAAACACAAAAGGCTTCGTTTCCCTACCTGTATAGGTACCTATACCTTATAACCTTCACAGGGTCATGAGGATTTAATAAAACAATTTATGAAAAGTAGTAAGTACAGTACATGGGACATAGAAAAGTTTCAAAAATTAGGCCGGGCACGGTGGCTTATGCCTGTAATCCCAGCACTTTGGGAGGCCAAGGCGGGCGGAATTGTGGCATGCAACTGTAATCCCAGCTCCTCGGGAGGCTGAGGCAGGAATATCGCTTGAATCCAGGAGGTGGAGGTTGCAGTGAGCCGAGATCACGCCACTGCACTCCAGCCTGGCGACGACAGAGCGAGACTCAGTTTTAAAAAAAAAAAAGATTCAAAAATTATTAACTGATATTATAATTAGAACCTCCCATCTATTTGAACTTGGGTATATTATCCTCTAGACCCTAGTTTCTCCTTCTCTCTGAAACTAGAAATTCTAATACATAATTGTAAAAATAAAACATTTTTAAATGAATGTTTTTCTTCTAAGGAATGTATTTTTAAAAACTGATGGTCCAAAGAAGGTCCTCCTTTGAACTCTAACACTTATAAGCATTCAGGAGACAAGAAAATGCCTAATAATATCCCAATAAAAATGGCATCTCTTAAACAGAGAAAGAAAAAAAAAACCCAAGAATTCAGGGGATTAAGTCCGCTTTGTTCACTATTTTAAACCTTGTTACTTTGTAAGTCACTTAAACAAATGAATATCATATGTGGCAGACTGCCTAGTTACCTAACAACTAATCTTCCCTTCTTCCTCATTGACAGACCCTATTTCTGGGTAGTGGCAATTTGTTTTACCCCAGATGATGAATTATAATTGGTATATGCCAGTATAACTGGTATAAGCCCTTTCCCGTTTTCCATTGTTTGGTCAGGCATCTGTGTGAAACTTGCTTTATATTATTTTGACCAGTAATAGAAAGGGCCTGATAGCTTCCAGGAAGGGTCTTTTCCCTAATGAGTAAGAACAAGGAGAAAGCCCTTTCTTGAATGCTCTCTCTCTACTCTATATATTACTACGATGATATGCTCTTTTAGGAGCTGTCTTGCAACCATGAAAGGAAAAACAGAAGAGCTTTAGAGACCTGGCAATCTAATACTCTGACAATGCTGAGCCAGAGAACCAACCCTGGGATTGCCTGCCTCAAGACTTCTTATTTAGTAATAAATGTTCTTGTGTTTTCGATCACTGTTAGTTGTATTCTGTTATGGCCAAGCAAATGCTCTTAAAAAATATTAAGCATGAAGTCAAAATATAATTCTATCCAGCGAAAGATAATCTTACCTGGAAATTTTGCCAAGTTTATCACTAGTCTATAACTTATCTGTGCATCTGTAAATTGAAACTACATGTGTTTGTGGCACTTTTTCTCAATTAGGCTATCAGAATAGGGCTCATAATTTTCAGATTAACTCCATTTAACAAGTTTGACATTTTATGTTTTGCATACCAACTTGTCCAAGACACACAACAAACTATGAAGATAGGTAGCATTACTAGCTTCGTTTTAAATGAGAAAACAAAATAATTTAAGTTATGGGACCAAAATAGTCCATTTATTTACAGTTTTAAACTAATTTCTGACAATTTTGTTGGCCGTTAAATACTCAAATAAATGAAGGAACTAGGATTTACAACCAGACCAGCTAGCATACAGTCTTTAGCATGAGATCAGAAAGAGCAGGAAAATGTTGGTTTAAAGTTGTTGGGGAAGGCATAAAGAAGTAAAACTTTAAATGTCTATAGAAGGGTATTACAAGATTAGGAAAGAAAAGTTAGTCACTCTAATATATCACAAAAAGTTTGGTCCTACTAAGAAAATGCTTAATTTATGCATTTTTATAACAAAATAGATTTTGTTTATATAAGCTCCTTCAGCCAAGAATTTGCATTTAGTGTTGAATGATAATTTATGAATGAAATCCCTACTATATGCAATTTAGTTCTAATCTGTTACTAAAATATATAACAGAATATACAATTCTACAAAATAAAATCACTTTAGGAATCCAATGATCTCTTAAAGCTTAGATAAGATCATCTACTAAAAGACCTGTGAGAGGGGAAGGAATAGTATTACGATATTTTAATGTTTTAGGAATGTTTGCTGGCCCTTAAGCATTTAAAAAATGTACAACCTAATCTGTATCATGTCATGTATGCAACTCACATAGATGTTATCAGATAAAAGGTGACAGATGCCTGTGAATGAATATCTATACCTATCAGACAGGCGATTCTCCAGGTGTATTAGTCTGTTTTCACACTTCTATAAAGATACTACCTGAGACTGGGTAATTTATAAACAAAAGAGGTTTAATTGACTTACAGTTCCACATGGCTGGGGAGGCTTCAGAAAACTTACAATCATGGCAGAAAGTGAAAGGGAAGCAAGCACCTTCTTCACAAGGCAGCAGGAGAGCAAGCAAGGGCAATGTCACTTTTAAAACCATCAGATCTTGTGAGAACTCCCTCACTATCACAAGAACAGCATGGGGGAAATTGGCCCCATGACCCAATCACCTCCCACCAGGTCCCTCCCTCAACACGCGGGGGTAACAATTCAAAATGAGATTTGGGGGGGGACACAGAGCCAAACCATATCACCAGACAAAAGACATGGCAGAAAGAATCTTGGACCATTCATACTAGTAGCATGTATTGTACATCTACCATGTCCCAGGCACTGGAGCTAGTATTGATTACTTAATCAAGTATTTTAAAATGGCAAAATTGCAGATAAAATGTAATCTCTGAAAAGTTACATTTTTTTTAAGTTTGCCTTAAAAGAAAGCCTAAGGTGGTATCTGATTGAAGTTAACAACTGTTTCTGAAGTTCAGGTGCAAAAGGAAAGGCAGAATAATCATGAAAAATGTTTAAAACACCGGTTTTTTATTGGAACATAGCCCCATCCATTTGTTTATGTATTGTTTTCATTTGCTTTCATGACATAAGGGCTGAGTTGAATACTTGGCACAGAGACGGTGCAGCTCACAAAGCCAAAAGTATTTATTGTAGCCTTTACAGAAAAAGTTTGCCAATTCTGTTTTAGTCAGTTTCTTTTCCAATACCAGACTCTATTTTTACTATAATTTATTAGTTTTGATATCTGGTAGGGAAAGATACACCGTACCCCCACCAGGGTGTATATAAATAAAATAAAATAAAATAAAATAAAATAAAATAAAATAAAATAAAACAAAACAAAATAAAATAGTGTGATATGGGGAAAGAGACAGACATACCCAATACACATTTATATGTGTATTTTGTATGTGTACGTATATATGTATACTTTTTTCTGTATATATATAGTGTATATATATAGTGTATATATATAGTGTATATATAGTGTATATATATAGTGTATATATATATAGTGTATATATAGTGTATATAGTGTATATATACAGTGTGTATATATGTATATAGTGTGTATATATGTGTATATATAGTGTGTGTATATATATATATATATAATGTGTGTAAATATATATACACTTTTTTTTTTTTTAAAGACAGGGTCTTGCTCTGTCATTCAGGCTGGAGGGTACTGGCATGATCCTGGTTCACTGCAGCCTCAACCTCCTGCGCTGAAACAATCCTCCCACTTCAGCCTCCCAAATAGCTGGGACTACAGGCACATGCCACTACGCCTGGCTAATTTTTGTATTTTTTGTAGAGACAGGGTTTTGCCATATTGCCCAGGCTGGTCTCAAACTCCTGGGCTCAAGCAATCCATCTACTTTGGCCTCCCAAAGTGCTGGGATTACAGGCATGAGCCACTGTGCTCAGCCCATATTTATATTTTTATTTTAAAAAAAGTCTGGTATTAGAAAAGAGACTAATTCAGGGGTTGGCAAACTTTTTCTGTAAAGGCCACAGTAAATATTTTAGGCTTTGTGAGCTCTTTAGTCTCTGTGCCAACTATTCAACTCAGCCTTTGTATAATCAAAACAAAAACAGTATGTAAACAAATAGGTGGGGCTATGTTCCAATAAATCTGTATTTACAAAAACAAGGCAGTAAGCCAGATTTGTCTTGTGTGTCAGTCTGCTGACCCCTGAACCAATAGAACAATGAAGCAGAAAGGGCTCAGATATAGGTATTTTAAATGAGCGGGAGAAAGATGAATTATTTGGAAAAAAACTTTAATTCATAGCTCACACAACTCAAAAAATAATGCCATAATTAGAGAAACAATTTTTTAAAATCTATAGTAATACTAGGAAAATATAATGGAGCATATTCACATAACCTTGAAATGGAAAAAGCTGTTTTAGCAACACAAAGCCTTATAGCCAGAAGTATTAATAATAAAAAGAACATTTATCTATATAAAAACTTAAGTCTCCTGTAAGGTAAAAGATAACATGAATAAAGTTTAAGAAAAATAAAACAACATTGGAAAAATATATTTGTAACAAATATTTACATAACAAAAAATTAAAATTAACACATAGAACATACAGACTTTACAAATCACTAAATATTAATATTAGAAAAATAGGCACTGGCAATTCAAAAAAAAAAAAAAAGAAAACCATATGGAAAATGTCTAACATCTGGAAGTAAATCAGAGATTTTTATACTAATGTAACAAGTATCAATTATTGACCATGGGATAGGCAAAAAAGACTGATAATATTCTGTTCCTAGGAAACAAGGACTCTCATATCCCAATGTTAGAAGTTTAAACTGGTATCCTTTGTGGGGGAAGAAATATTATATTGCAGTAACTAAATATTTTAAATGTACATTCCTTTTGCCCAAAAACTCCACTTCTGAGCATATGTATAAGCCCTGAAATACTGTATGTTAGAATGAAAAACTGGAAACTACCTAGGAAATACCGAAATGGTATATAAATTATGGGATATCCATGCCACGAAACACTATACCCACATATATCCATACCATGAAACATATGCAGCAAATAAAATGAAGTAGACCGACATGAATTAATAGAAGCATCTCTAATGCATACTGTTAAATGAAACAAGCAGTCACATAATCAATGTTAATTATGCTGTGTATGTAAATTAATGAAAAAGTTGTACACATTTGTTTATGTACATAAATACTTAAGTAAACGCATAGGAAAAGGGTCTAAAAGGATACATGTCAAACAATTAAGCAAAGAATCAGAAGCAATTTCTGTGCAAAAGAATGCAAATAAGGAATAGGAAAGACGGCACCCTCACTTTTATTTCTGAAAGCAGAGAACCAACTGATTAAAAATATGGCATATGGGGTCAGACAAACCTGAGTTCAAGTCTAGATGCTTGTCACTTAGCTACATGAACTCATACTAGTTACTTATTTCTTCTAAATCTCACTTGTAAAATGGCGATAATAGTAGAACCTAAGTCATGAGTTGTTTGAATTTTATTTTGTGGAAAAAATATGTAACATAAAACATGCCATTTTAACTATTGTTAAGTGTACATCAGTAGCTTTAGTTACATTTGTAATGTTGTACAAACATTACCACTATTTCTAAAACTTCATCACCCCACACAGAACTCTGTAAACATTACGCAATAATTCCCCATCCCCTCCCCCACCCACCACCACATCCCATGTCTGGTAACCACTAATCTACATTCTGTCTCTATGGAATTTGCCTTTTCTACATACTGCGTATAAATAGAATCGTGTATGTCTGGCTTATGTCACTAGGCATGTTTTCAAGGTTCAGTGATGCTTCACAGCATGTGTCAGACATTCACTCTTCTTATGGCTAAATAATACTCCACTGTATGCTTACGCCACATTCATTTTATCCAACTACAAGTTAATGACGACTTGGGGTGTTTACATTTTTTGGCTATTGTGAGTGGCTATTACATGCCAGTGCTATGAACACTGGCATGTAAGTACCTATTTGAGTCCCTCAATGGGTTAAAAATGGGTTTTTAATTAAGTAAGAGTATATAATACTTACTGTGATATCTGGTGCACAAAATGGCTCAATAAATATTCATTATACGTTTTTTACATAAACATATATTCATGTACAGCTTGTGTATTTTCTTTTAAATAATTATGCCTAAATCAGAGCAAGATCTAATGGTGAGCTAATGACACAGCTAAAGAAAGTACGTGGCCAGGAGGCAGATACTATCAGTAGAGAATATCTGTGAGTGAGAAACTTAGGTAGCAGTATTTTGTGCACAGTAGAGGAATACGTTAAACACTGGGCAAAAATATTAATCCACTTGGTACATCATTCCCATCATGCTATCAGAACTTAAATTCACTAAAGTAGCTATCCTTATTCCAGTTTCATTCTTCAAGTAAACGTCTGATAAAATTTTTCCTGTAGAAAAAAAAAAAGCAGTAGGGAGAATGATACAAATGACTCTGATGGCTGATACAATCTTTATTGGAAATTCCTAACTGGCATTCTAGTTCATCTACTTTGCCTCCTATAAATAAGACTACTGAATACACTTGTATCTCTGATTCTGATCAATAAGGCTGAAATTAAGAGCTTAGTAAATTCACCCAAAAAAGTCTTCATTATTCATTTAACTCTTCATGTATTTAACTCTTTACTGCGCATCTATTCAATACCAGATATTGTACTAGAAATGGGAAACATTCTGGGTAGTTACCTAGTCAGTCTTCCCATGGCAACAATTTAGTCTCATTACATGCCTTCTTTCAAGCATCCTCAGTTATTACACCATTAATAATGTATAAATCAACAACTGGTTCACCATAAATTTTACATAATAGCCTCTTAGAAGATAAATTACAAAGAAAGAAAAAATAAATATAGGTACTAAGTAAATGTATTTCTATCCAGCTGGTAAGAACACTATTATAAATTAATGTTTTAACTATTTCATATGTTTAAAATATGACAAAAGTGAAAAGCAAAGTTTGGCCACTTTATCTTTTTAAAAGTTCTTCCAAATTAGATTTTGGAAAAAGAAAGAGAGTGTAAAGATAATTGTAAGGTCACCTATAAGAATAAATGTAGAAAAGCCAAGAAAACATTTAAAAAGAAATATTAAGGTCCTTACCCTACTGCTCTTAAAGAGTGTTCTAAAATTATCAGTTCAAATATAGACAATCTAAAAAATAACCTACATATACCACAGATACATCAGAATTGGATATTTTTATGTTCTTTGGATGGGGAAGAAGTTTTCTAATCAGAATGCCAAAAGAAAAACCCTAAAGGAAAAGATTTAACTAAATAAAAGATACAGTTTTATTATGTACTAAAGTTTTATTTTTAAAAATACTCTAAGTTACAAAGAAAAAATACAAATGGGGGAAATATATGTAATCTATGATGGTCAGAGGGTTGCTATCCCTAAAATTCAAGGAGCTCTTACAATATAGTAAGAAAAAAAAAGAGCACTATAATAGAAAATTGGGCAAATATGTAAGGTGTTTTTGATTTTAGAGTTGGGATCTCACTATGTTGCCCAGGCTGGTGTCAAACTCCTGGCCTCAAGTGACCCTCTGCCTCAGCTTCCCTAATAGCTAGAATTACAGATGTGAGCTACTGCTCCTGGCCCTGTAATTTCAAAAATAAATTATAAGTTGATTTTAAAACATATTTTTAAAGTCATAAACCAAGAGTATAATGAACAGAATAATGATTTTTTTAATGAAGTATATCAAGTAATTGACAGATCTGGTTTCAGAGTCAGAAAAACTTGACTGCAAAACCTGGCTCCATCATTAAATAAGTTACTTAACCTGTCTATTTCTCCATTTCTTTGCAGAGACTAAACTATTTACTAACTCAAAGATATTGGCAAGATAAGTATTTTATACATAAGTGAGATAAAAACTTCAAAGAGGGGCTGAGAGCGGTGGCTCATGCCTGTAATCCCAGCACTTTGGGAGGCCGAGGTGGGTGGATCACCTAAGGTGAGATCAGGAGTTCGAGACCAGCCTGGCAAACATGGTGAAACCCCATCTCTACCAAAAACACAAAAATTAGCTAGGCATGGGGGTGCATGCCTGTAATCTCAGCTACTCAGGAGGTTGAGGCAGGAGAACTGCTTGAACCTGGGAGGCAGAGGTTGCAGTGAGTCGAGATCACACCACTGCACTCCAGCCTGGGTGACAGAATGAGACTGTCTCAAAAAAAAGGCCAGGCATGGTGGCTCATGCCTCCAAGGCGGGCAGATCACGTGAGGATCAAGAATTCGAGACCAGCCTGACAACATGGAGAAACCCCATCTCTACTAAAAAAATACAAAATTAGCCAGGCATGGTGGCACATGCCTGTAATCCCAGACACTCAGGAGGCTGAGGCAGGAGAATCGCTTGAACTCGGGAGGTGGAGGTTGCAGTGAGCCAAGTTGGCACCATTGCACTCCAGCCTGGGCAACAAGAGCGAAACTCTGTCTCAAAAAAAAACCAAACAAACGAACCAACAACAACAACAACAACAAAACAACTTTAAAGAGGCAAGACCTGGCTGTAAGATGACTGATAAAAATAGGGAGGAGTTCAACTTATAAGGAAAAGAATGATACCAGTGGAGAATTCAGAAGAATATTTTAACCTGCTAAAATATGTGGGTGGGACTGAGACAGGTAGCACACATGATCTGTCCATGGTCCTGAACCTCCATGAAATGTTAGGACAATAGTTCATTCTAATTGTGAAATACTGATGACACTTCCTCAAAGTTCCCTAGGAATTCTCAGATAAGCACTAAAGGAAAAGAATGGAAGAAACAAGGGAAAAAAAAAATAACCCAAAGCTTTTGGAATAGTTTAGCCAATGAGAGATGACAGGTTTGGGATTGGGAGGTGGTGGTGGGGGGTGTCTCCTAGTTTGATAGTTTTCAAATATTCATACACACCAAAAAAAAAAAAAAAAAAAAAGGAAGAATATTTCTCCCACCCTGTAAATTTGAGAGAAATAGTCTTACAGAAAGACTATGGAATCACATATATTTGGGTTTGCAGCAATTCCGTAGTATATATCTCCTAAAATGGCTGATAAAAGTCAACAATATACAGTTCATGAAGAGGGGAGTAGAGACGTAAAGAGTGAAGGAAAGGAATCCCCCAGTGGCCACATCTCCACAAAAATTCTCTAGAAGTGAGTACCAATCATATATTTTTTGAAAAAGCCACTAAGTTATTTGGATGCATATATCAAGTTAAGAACCACTTCTTCTGAGGACTTTACATCTTACATAATTATTTAATAACCAAAAATTGCCTATGAAAAGCAAACAAAAGTTTACATTATTGGTTCTATCCATATGCCCCTGAAATAACAGACCCAAATTCCATCCATCCAGCCACGAAACTACTAGGCCAAAACCAAGCCAGGTAATGGCATCCCATAAGAGGTCACAATAAGGACTGTCAGTATCTGATATTCTGCTTATCTTGACAGGTTATTCCATACAAATTATATCCTCTGTGAGTCCCAGATGGTCCTGTCACTAGAAAGAGGATAATTTAGGGTTTACCATAGGATTATCAACTAAGAATAAAATCTACAAAATCTCCACCTGTTTCTCTGTCTCAGGCTAGTGTAAAAACAGAAGCCACCTCATTTTTGAACAAGTCAAATTGTGTCAGCAAACCCTAGTTAAAACTGTAACTCTGCCTACTCCTGAGTACTTGGATATAGGTAAAGAAAAAAAAGATCACAATCATGCTTTTATTAATCCAGCTGGAGTCAGAGAGAAAAACAGCATCCTGAGTCGGCACAAGGCAGTGAAGCCCTAGGCCTGGCCCCTTGAAACCATTCTGTCCTCCTAAGCCTCTGAGCCTATAATGGGAAGGACTACGTGGAAGATTTCTGAAATGCCTTCAGGGCCTTTTTCCCTTGTCTTAATATCGGCACTTACCTACCTTTTTGTTATGCTAATCTCTCTAGCAAGTGGTTGCTCCACAGCCCCCTTGGATTCCTCTCCTGAAAACACTTCTTCCTTCTTTACTACTGCACCAGACTGAGATTTTTCCAAAATTTTATGCTGTTTCCCTTTTTATTACAAGCTCCAACTTTAAGTTATTTATTTGCTCCCATATTTGATCACAGGCTGTTAGAAGCAGTCAGATCATTCTAGAATGCTTTGGTGCTTAGAAATTTCTTCTGCCAGTTAGTCTAGGTCATCACTCTTAAGATCAGCCTTTCACAAAGTCCTAGAACATGGACACAACGCAGTCAAGTTCTTTGCTAAGGTGTAACAAGGGTGAACTTTGCTCCAGAGTTCCCAGTAAATTCCTCATTTCCATATGAGACCTCATCAGCTTGGGCTTTGTTGTCCATTTTTCTATCAGCATTTTTATTGGAGCCACTTAATCAATCTTTAGTAAGTTCCAAACTTTCCCTGGCTTCCTGTCGTCATCTTAGCCCTCCAAACTCTTCCAACCTCTGTACATTATCCAGTTCCAAAGCCACTTCCACATTTTCAGTTATCTTTATAGCAACATTCCACTCCTGGTACCAATTTTCTGTATTAGTGTATTAGTCCATTTTGAACTGCTATAAAGGAATATCTGAATGGCTCGGTAATTTACAAAAAGATTTATTTTGGCTCACAGTTCTGCAAGCTGTACAAAAAAGCACAGCACCAGCATCTGTTTATGGTGAGGGCTTCAAGAAGCTTTCATTCATAGTATTAGGTTGATGCAAAAGTAATTGCAGTTTTAGATGGAGAAAAGAAGCTGGCATGTCACATGGCAAGAGGGGGAGCAATGGGGAGTGGGGAGATATCAGGCTCTTTTTAACAATCAGATATTGGGAGAACAAATACAGCGAGAACTCACACATTACCACAGGAAGGACACCAAGCCATTCATGAACAATCTGTCTCCATAACCCAAATATCTCCCACTAGACCCCACCTTCAACATTGGGGGTCACATTTCAACATGAGATTTGGAGGGGAAAAACTTCCAAACTATATCAATGCTTGCTGATAAAAGTCATCATCACACATTTTACACGAACACACATTCCTGACAATCTCAATACTCTCTCCTGGGATGGTCTCTCTCCAATGCTCCAAAAGTACTGTTTCATATTGTGTGGAAAAGAGTTACATCACAGACCCGAGACTGTTATTTCTTAGCAAGGCCTATTTGCAAGGTTGGTCTGTGGCTGGCATCTGGGAACTTGGATTTGGGGAGTGTTCTCACAATCCTAACTGGTAAGAATGGTTCACTGTACCTAAACTATTTCTGCAAATAATATAATTTATGCTGAAAATCTACTATCCTTCTGGGAGTCCAGAAGGAACAATAATAATTCAATTGATATTAATAATTCAATTACAATACCTCTTACCCTGATAACTCTCTTCACAAGTAAAGTTTTAACAAAGTCAGAATTTTGATTTTAGAATTCAGTGGAAAGTAATATGATTATGACCAAATTACTTAATACCTTGTTGAATCTTCAATCTTGTTGAATTTCAGTATGTGCTAGGCAGAGGGTTCCTACGTGACTAGCCACCTATAAAAAAATAAACTCAGTGCCCAGGGTTTTTAATTGACAAATAATTATACATACTCATGGAGTACACAGTGATGTTTCAATACATAAGACGTATGGTGATCAGATCAGGGTAATTACAATATCCATCATCTCAAATGTTTATCATTTATTTGTGTTGGTAATGTTCAACATCCTCCTTCTAGCTATTCAAAACTGTAGGGCAATGAGTTTCTCTGGCAGACAATACTTCACACTACATGTTAAAAGTCATTACTGAGGGGATTAAACACATCCTGTATGATTCCAATGGGAAAGGATCCTTGGAAGTATGTGCTTGGTTTCCTCTGGCTTTGCTCCATTAGCCTTTTCCCTTTGTTGATTTTGCTTTGTAGCTTTTCACTGTAATGAACACTAAACTATGAGTATCATTACATGCTTATCCCATCAGTCCTCCTAGTAAAGCACCTAACATGGGGATGGTCTATGGGAACCAAACACACACAAATCTTCTCTTCTCTCATTAAATGTCTAATCACCCATTATATTTCCCAATATCCTCAGCTGATTACATTTTATCAACTTCGTGAAATAATAAAAGCAATCGGAAGTGAATGGGAGGCAGAGGTGGGAGGATCACTTGAGCCCAGGAGTTCTAAGAGGCAGTGAGCTGTGATTGTGCCACTATACTCCAGCCTGGGCAACAGAGGGAGATCCTGCCTCAAAAAGTAAAAAAATGAAAAATCTTAAAATTAAAATGGTATCGGTCGGGTGCAGTGGCTCATGCCTGTAATCCCAGAACTTTGGGAGGCCAAGGCGGGTGGATCCCTTGAGGCCGGGAGTTCAAGACCAGCCTAGCCAACATGGCAAAACCCCATCTCTACTAAAAACACAAAAATTAGCCGGGCATGGCACATACCTGTGGTCCCAGCTATTGGGGAGGCTAAGGCAGGAGAATCGCTTGAACCCAGGAGGCAGGGATTGCAGTGAGCCAAGACTGTACCACTTCATTCCAGCCTGGGTGACAGACCAAGATTTGCTCTCAAAAAAAAAAATTTTAAGGCCAGGTGTGGTGGCTCATGCCTGCAATCCCAACACTTTGGGAGGCTGAGGCGGGCAGATCACCTGAGGTCAGGAGTTCAAGACCAGCCTGGCCAACATGATGAAACCCTGTCTCTACTAAAAATACAAAATTGGCCAGGCGTGGTGGCATGCGCCTGTAATCCCAGCTATTTGGGAGGCTGAGGCAGGAGAATCACTTGAACCCAAGAGGCGGAGGTTGCAGTGAGGCGAGATTCATGCCATTGTACTCCAGCCTGGGCAAAAAGAGCAAAACTCTGTTTCAAAAAAAAATAACAATTATTCAAAATAAAAAATAATTAAATAAAATGATATCACGAATCTCCAACTCCCCTACTACAGCCCAAGTTCAAGGCACTACTATCTCTCTCACTTGTACTGCTACAAAGGTCCTAACTGGCATGATTGATTCACATGGCAACCACAGTTACCCTTTTAGAGCATAAATCTAGATATCACCCTACTGCTCAAAACTCTGCACTGGCTTTAACCCTTAGAGTAAAATATAAACTCCTTTCCAGGAGAAACCTCATACCCTACCACTCTCTCCTTCACTCACTCTGATCCAGCCACACTGATCTTCCTTCTGTTCCTTTTTCCATCTTAAGGACCCAGCACTTACTGTTCCCTCTACCTAGGGTGCTCTTACCCAAGATAGTCACATGGCTGGCACCTTCTCATTTAACATCAGTTCAAACATCAAATCCTCAGAGGTCTTCACTAACCAACTCATCTAAATTACCACCCAAAACACTCTTGTCACAGCATCCTCTTTTCTTTATAGCTCTTACCATTATCTGAAATAATCTTATTTACATGTCTATTTCCTGACCTCCCCCCAAATTATAGTGTAAGCTCCATGAGAGCAGAGACCCTGCCTGTCTTGTTCACTGTTGTATCTCCAGATTTTGATGTCTATCACATAGGAGGTATGCAATAAATATCTGTTAAAATAAATGAATTAATGTGTGTACTCCACAAACATTGTATCATGGCAAAAGACAACAAATCTTAAGGGTACTTATGTTTCGGCAGAAAACAATTTCCAAGCCTTCTTGCTTTAAAAAGAAATATATGGGAGGTCAAGGTGGGAAGACTGCTGGGGCTAGAAGTTCCAGACCAGCCTGGGCAACATGGTGAGACCCTGTCTCTACAAAAAAAAAAAAAAAAAAAAAAAAAAAAAAAGCCAGGCATGGTGGTGTGCACCTATAGTCCCAGCTACTGGGAGGCTCACTTGAGCCCAGAAGTTTAAAGCTGCAGTGAGCTATGACTGCAACACTACACTCCAGCTTGGGTGACAGCAAGACTCTACCTCTAAAAATAAAAACAAATATATATATTCAATGGCTTCCCACTGTCCACAGAGTCAAATTCAAATTAAGTAGTAAGCCTTCTGAAATGGCTCCAATCCACCGTTTCAACTTTATTTCCCACTATGCCTCAACTGCCCCCAAGTACTATCCTCCAAGCACATGCCTTTGAGCTTCCTTTCCATCTAAAATGCCCCCTTTTATCTGTTTCACAAAACATTAATTCCTTATGGGTAAGCTCAAAATGTCACCTCCATGATTGAACCTTTCTACTCCCCACACCAAAGTAATCTCTCTCTATTGCCCCCTTTATTACATTTAATTCTGTTTAATTCCTTTAGGGAAGGAACCACATGTTGTTCATCTTAGTTGTTGCTACACTCCATTATAGACATAATACTTTACTGTACATTTAAAAAATTTATTGAATTGACTTTAAATCTTCTCTTAACAAAACCTTCTGCAGATACCAGTAACAACACAGATATAATAGAATTTATTTGTCCTAGATGTACAAGAAATGATCCTGGTATGACATACATAAAGAGACAATAAATAATCCAAGATTCATATTGGTTTCCAAATGAGCACTATACACAAATTTTATAGGCATTCAAAGGAGGGATACGCCAACAAAGGATGGCATGGCTGAGAAAGGTATCATTTTAATGACTATTTATAATTTTAAAATTTAATTATACATATCTATAATGCATCCTTTCCTCTCTTACACACAGTAACACTGGCCCAGAATCTCTAAATCAAAAACACATTATTAGGGAAGGTGTTAGTTACAGGTGGTGGGGTGGGGAGGGGAAACACAAAGTATAGCATAAAGCTTTACTACAGCACTAAAAATTCCTTTCGAAAATGCTACAAATAAACTGTAGGCCACAATGCCAACTATAGGGGAGACTGCTTGTTGTCTACACAGAATCCATTCCGTCTTCCTAAACAGAATCCTAACTTTGTTAAGATCACTGCACTTCCCATACACAGCCCATATACCTCAATAATCTTATTGGCACCAACACCAATTATATTGGTTCAGGAATAGAGAGGAGACCTAATTTTGGCCATTGAGAATGGAAGGAAGATTTTCGAGGTGCTTCCATGAAATAAGAGGGCTACAGGTAGCCTCCCTCTCTCCTCCCCACCTGAACAAAAAATCATGTTGCTCCGGTGCCATCCGATAACCTTGAGGGAAAACAGTGTTAAAAAAGAAGTCTAGGCTGGGCCCGGTGGCTCACGCCTGTAACCCCAGCACTTTAGGAGGCCGAAGCAGGCGGATCACTTGAGGTCAGGAGTTCAAGACTAGCCTGTCCAACATGGTGAAACCCCGTCTCTACTAAAAACACAAAAATTACCCAGGCATAGTGGCATGCGCCTGTAATCCCAGCTACTCAGGAGGCTGAGGCAGGAGAAAGGCTTGAATCCAGGAGGCGGAGGTTGTAGTGATCCGAGATCACACCACTGCACTCCAGCCTGGGTGACACAGTGAGACTCTGCCTCAAAAATTAAAAAAAAAACAAGTCTACACTACAACAACAGTGAGACTGAAAGACTTTGAATATTTGATAATACTGTAGAGCCACTAAACCGAGAAGTCTACCCCACCTTTGCTCTTGGTAGGTTAACTAGTAAAACTTTCTATATTCTTTAAACCAATTTGCATCAGGTTTTCTGTTCCAACCAAAAGCACACTATTAACCCTCAACATTTGTATTGTGTAATCAGCTACCTCTTATTACTGTACTATCATTTAAACTATTTTTTTATTCCAATACTGAAGACATGTACCACCAGAAATTTAACCTGTTTCTTCTATAGAATCATAAATTCAATAAAGTACAATGTTCACAAAATTCAAGTTCATTTTAAAGACAATTTTAAAAAAATAGCCCTGAGGTGTATCACAGATAATTTTTTTTTTTTTTTGAGACGGAGTCTCGCTCTGTTGCCCAGGCTGGAGTGCAGTGGCGCGATCTCAGCTCATTGCAACTTCTGCCTCCCAGGTTCAAGTGATTCTTCTGCCTCAGCCTCCCGAGTAGCTGGGACTACAGGCATGTGCCAACACGCCCGGCTTATTTTTGTATTTTTAGTAGACATGGGGTGTCACCATATTGGCCAGGCTGGTCTCGAACTCCTGACCTCGTGATCCGCCTGTCTTGGCCTCCCAAAGTGCTGGGATTACAGGAGTGAGCCACTGTGCCTGGCCAATAATTTTTAAAGTATCATAGTGTAAAAGAAAAAATATGAAATCAAAGATGATTAATTTTAGTTTCAAATGAAAACCACATTTCACTAAATATTTACGTCTAGAGGCATAAGCGTTTCCATCTTTTCCATAGAAAGATAAAAGATAGTTATCATAATGATGATTAAAAAAAATCTTGTTCCAATTATTTCTACACAGAATGGCAGTAAAACTTTTTAAAAATATTTTATTAACAAAAGTCTCAACTACAAAGTTCACTGAATTAAAATCATCTTTATCACTTAGAAGATATAGTGAAAATTCAACAAGGTATTAACATAATTTGGTCATAATCATTGCTTTCCACTAAATTCTAAAATCAAAATTCTAACTTTGTTAAAACTTTACTTGTGAAGAGAATTATCAGGGTAAGAGGTATTTTAATTATTATGAGGAATATGTCTTACCTACCTTCCACAGCTATACAACAGCTAGCACAAGGTAGACATTCAATAATTTGTTGAATTTAATTACTGTCATTATTTTAATGACCACCCTTTGACCTTTGACCCATATTTCTCTCTCCTGAACATTCTACCTGGATGTTTCCACTATCATTGAAACAAAACCAAAACCCTAGAGTTAAATCATCTCTAAATTGCCCTCCTTGTTACCTTTTATTGTATTTCCCCCCAAATCTCTGCAAAATTATTTCTAAAGTTGGAGTTTCACATGTTATTTCTTCATCATAGCTACTGACTCAATGTTGAAACTTAACTGTATCAAAACATTTTATTCCCTATTTATTCGCTTAACTCCATTGTTCACTCACCAATTCTTTCATTAATCAAATAAATATTTATTGAGTGCCTACAATACACCAAGCACTTATGTTAGGTATTGGGGAAGAGCTGGTAAGCAAAACAGACACAGTCCCTGCTCTAGTAAGGAAGATCAATAATAATCAAATAATTGCAAATATATGTAATTAAAAATAGTGATAAATGCTGGAAAATAGTGACTATGGCAAATTCTTAATCACCTTTTAACACTTAAATGTTTACAGTTTCTAAAAATTATCACAGAGAATTAAACCAAACTAAATCCTCAAGCTTACAGAACTTATAATGTGTTATCAGAACTGGTTATACAATCTGTGACTATTATTTATTACAAAAGATATCTACATCCCCAATTGCCATCAGATACATATACAAAGCTGCTATGGTAAAGTCATTTAAAAAAAAAAAAAAGAATAAGAAGACCTATTGCTGGGTGCAGTGGCTCATGCCTGTAATCCCGGCACTTTGGGGAGGCCGATGTGGATGGATCATCTGAGGTCGAGAGTTCAAGACCAGCCTAACCAACATGGAGAAACCCCATCTCTACTAAAAATACAAAATCAGCTGGGTGTGGTGGCTACTCAGGAGGCTGGCCTGAGGCAAGAGAATCACCTGAATCCGGGAGGTGGAGGTTGCGGTGAGCCGAGATGGCACCATTGCACTCCAGCCTGGGCAACAAGAGCGAAACTCCGCCTTAGAAAAACAAAATCTATTTCACATTTTCTTCATTACCTTATAAAATAAGGGATAAATGCTGCTTTTAAAAGTGTCTCTAGCATGTAATAAAATGACATTTAATCATAGATCAGTTTATAATAGCATTATTTGTAACAGCAAATAAATGGAAGTAAATTAAATGCTTAAAAAAATTTTAGGCCAGGCGCGGTGGCTCACGCCTGTAATCCCAGCACTTTGGGAGGCTAAGGTGGGCGGATCACAAGGTCAGGAGATCGAGACCATCCTGGCTAACACGGTGAAACCCCGCCTGTACTAAAAATACAAAACAATTAGCCAGGCGTGGTGGCGGGCACCTGTAGTCCCAGCTACTCGGGAGGCTGAGGCGGGAGAATGGTGTGAACCCAGGAGGCGGAGCTTGCAGTGAGCCGAGATAGCGCCACTGCACTCCAGCCTGGGTGACAGAGCTAGACTCCATCTCAAAAAAAAAAAAAAAAAATTAGCATCTAATAAATAACTGTATATTTATTTAGTGAAATAATAAGCAGACTTTGAAGAGGGTAATTATCAATATTTTACAATAATCTAGAAAAAGAGCTTAAGATCACACGATATTAATAATGGTAATGATAACTAACATTCATTGAGGGCCAGGCATTCACTACATGTTGGGCACTGGTCTAGCATTTTACTCCAATATTTTATTTAACGCTCAAAACAACCCCATGAAGCATGTGTAATAACTATTCCCATTTTTAGAGAGAAAGAAACTGAAGCAAAAAGAGGTTAATTAATTTGCACTAGATCACTTTATCATATTAAGTGAAAAAAAAAGCAAGGTATAAAAATATCAGAAATGTTCCTATGTAGAAAACTAAGTATGTATATAAAAAATACTCAACGGGTTAGCACAAAAATGACAAATCTGCTATGTTACAGCAGTGAAAATTTTTTTCTGCTTTTTAAAAAAATGTTGAGGCTACATTTAAGTTAAAGAATGTTTTAGTGTTACATACTAAGGAAAAATAATTTTAAAGTCAAATTCACAATACATATATATGAAACACAATTTTTTTTTTTTGATACAGGGTCTCACCCAGGCTAGGGTACAGTGGTGTGATCTCAGCTTATTACAACCTACACTGCCCAGGCTCAAGCAATCGTCCCACCTTAGCCTCCAGAGCAATTGGGACTATAGATGCACGCCACCACATCTGGCTAATTTTTGTATTTTTGTAGAGATGGGGTTTCACCATGTTGCCCAGGCTGGTCTCAAACTCCTAGGTTCAAGTGATCCACCCACCTCAGCCTCCCAAAGTGCTGGGATTACAGGCATGAAACACCATGCCCAGCATGAAATAAAAAAATTTTTAATTAAGTATAGTTCCAGCAATTCTGGTAATATATTATCTTACTCCCTCACACAGTACACACAATGAAGAGATAACCAAGTTAATGTAGTAGGAAAAGTGTATAAATTAAGTTTAGCTCTAACAAAAAACTCAACCCCACCTCAAACAAAATAAAAATATATTTTCCTTTCAAGTAAAAGATATTTGAAGGCCCAATGTTGGTATGGCAGTTTGACAAAGCTGTCAGGAATCCAGGATGCTTCCAGCTCACTGCTGGGCCATCCCCGGAGTATGGCCCTCATGTCCTCATCATCATAGTCCAAGCTCTGAAAACATCACATGTGTTCTGGGCAGCAGAGGGGAATAAAGTGGGGAAAGCCTTCCTTTTAATGAAGCTTCTGGTAAGCATCACAGATCATTTTGTACATCAATCAGCCAGAACTATTGATGTGACCACACTTAACTGGAAATAAAGCTAGAAAACACAGTCAATTGGGTTTTGTTAATAAAGAAGAGCCCTAACAAAATTCCAACAGCCTTTTCTGTAGAAATGGAAAAGCCAATCATCACAATATGAAACTGCAAGGAGCCCAGAAAAGCCAAAATAACCTGGAAAAACAGTTTAGAGGACTTACCCTTTTCAATTTCAAAACTTACTACAAAACTATAGCAATCCAGGCTGTATGGTACTGGCAGAAGGATAAAAATATAGATCAATGGAATAGAACTCAGAGTCTAGAAAAAAATCCAAACATCTATGGCCAGTTGATTTTCCACAAGAATGCTGAGTCCATTCAATACAGAAAGAATAATCTCTTTTCTATATGGCAAATCTGGAACAATTGGAATTTCCACATGGAAAAGAATGAAGTTGGATACTTACTTCAAAGCATATATAAAAATTAACTCAAAATGGATTCATAACAAATATAAGAAGTGAAACACAAAACTTTTGGGGAAAAAAAATTGGCCGGGCACAGTGGCTCACACTTGTAATCCCAGCATTTTGGGAGGCCGAAGCAGGCAGATTACTTGAGGTCAGGAGTTCGAGACCAGCCTGGCCATAATGGTGAAACCCCGCATCTACTAAAAATACAAAAATTAGCTGGGCATGGTGGCACATGCCTGTAATCCCAGCTACTTGGGAGGCTGAAGCAGGAAAACCGCTTGAACCCAGGAGGCGGAAGATGCAGAGAGCCGACATTGTGCCACTGCACTCCAGCCTGGGAAACAAAGTGAGACTCTCCCCTCAAAAAAAAAAAAAAAACTTTTGGAAAAAAGCAAAGAGTAAATCAATATGACATTGGATTTGGCAATGGATTCTTAAATATCACACCAAAAGCACAAGGAAAAAAAAACGGACAAATTGGATTTCATCAAAATGAAAAATTTGTATATCGCTAATGCACATTATCAAGAAAGTGAAAAAGCAACCTACAGAATGGGAGCAAATATGTGTAAATCATATACATGACAAAGAATATCCAGAATGTATGAAGAACTCTAACAACAACAAAAGATAAATGCAATTTTTAAATAGACAAAGAATGGGTGAGACTGGAAATCTAAGAAATTTCTATACCTTCTGCTCAATTTCACTGTGAACCTAAAACTTTTCTAAAAATAGTCTATCTTTGAAAGTGGGCAAAGAGTTAATCAGACATTTCTCTGAAGAAGATATACAAATTGCCAATAAGCACATGAAAAGCTGCTCGTTATCAGTAATTACTAAGGAAGTAGATCAAAGCCACAATGAACCACCTACCACTTCATACCTACTAGAATGACTAATCAAAAAACAGAAAGTACCAAATGTTGGCAAGCATGTAGCAAAATTGAACCTTCATACATTGCTGGTGGGAATGTATGTGGGTACCACTGCTTTGAAAAACACTTTGGCAGTTCCTCAAAAAGTTAAACACAGAATTACTATATGACCCAGAAATATCACTCCTAAGCATATATGCAAAAGAGTTACAAATAGGGACTCAAACAGATACTTGTATGCCAGTGTTCACTGCAGCATTATTCATAACCAAAAGGTGGAAATAACCCCAGTATCCATCAACAAATGAACAGATAAACAGAATGTGGTATAGCCATACAATGGAATATTATTCAGCCATAAAAAGGAATGAAGTTCTGCCACATAATGCCACATGAATGAACCTTATGAATAGTATGCTAAATGAAATATGCCAGACACAAAATAATATGAAATGATTCCACTTATACAAAATATCTACAATATGTAGAAAGAGAGACAGAAAGTAGATCAGAAGTTACCAGAAATCGGGAGAAGGAGAGAATGCAGAGTTGTTGGTTAATGGATACAAAGCTTCAGCTTGAGGTGATGAAAATGTTTTTGAAACAGTGGTGATGTTATACAACATTTTGAAATGTAATTGACACCACTGAATAATATACTTTAAAGTAGCTAAAATGGCAAATTTTATGTGTGTGCGTATATATATACACACACACACACACACACACACACATATATATACATACATACATACACCAAAAGAAAGCAAACTGAGAAAAAGCAGTGTGACTATATACGATGTTTTTTTATCTGTCTCAAAAAAATCTTTCTCTTTCTCTGTGTAGTAGGTAAGAATTTCACACATATGGCATTTTCCAGAGTACCTCCCTCCCCAGAGTTGTGCCACAATTCCAAATTCATATATATTGCCAAGGTACTGAAGACAAGCAACACTTAAAGCACATCCAAGAAATATACACACACAAACACATAAAAAAATAACAAGTGAAATTATGACAAAATAGTACTAGAAATTCAACCACTATTATAATTGCCCTTACTCACCTTGAGGCATTTTTTTGTAATAATATCCTCAGGAAAATAGTTCCTTTTACCTTTCATAATTTGGCTAAACATGTATATAAACTAACTAGTGTCATTAGCATGTTGGTACTATAACCTAAAAACTCAGAAGAAAATTAAGGAGGGCATGGAAATCCTCCCCCTCTACTCCCTTACCCTAAACCTTGCCCTACACATCACTTCCACTTGGCTGTCCCAGAGTTTTGTCCTTTATAATAAACTGGCAATATGGATTCATACTTCTCCAGCAAAAACATGCTTCTTTTAAGGAAAAAAGCCACTTGAAGCTATATAACAAAAAGCTTGCTGCATTCTAGCAAATGAAAGCCAAGGACTATCTGGCATAAGCAGATACAGACAGCAGCAGCTCAGTGGCTTACAAGTTTCAGTGACAAAAACTGAGAACTTTACAGAGAAGAAAACACATATCTCAAACATTGCCTTTTCACTGAATTATAAAGATAATTCAATATCCATAAAAAAGGAAAATTAATCAAAACTAAGCTGAACAAAACACATTGGTCATCTATAACTTCACCTCAATATGCTAGAATAGAATCATATATAGCTCCTTACATTCTAAAGGCTGGTAACTTTCAGAAATGGACAGCTGTAGAGTAGAATAAATATAAATCAAGTGACAGTTAAAGTGAAAGTCCTATGAAAGAAGAGTAAATTTGAACTAAACATTTTCTTGGCATTTCTTCATAAAGCTTTCTGGATTTTCAAAGGAGATTCAGACTCAAATACAGTTTGAGCCATGTGCAGAGAATTTTGGAAAGAAAATGAAACTTGACTTTTTAACTAATATTTAAGCAGCTTTATGTAAAAATTCTTAGGGTTGATGAACACTAAACAATTAGGGTTTTCAAAAATCGAATTTAGTTGTCTTTTAAAAAACTAATACCCTCTCACAAAAATCGTCTTTGTGTATCTGAGAACTGAAACATACATTAGAAACACTGTTGCAAAGGAAATACTTCTACAGCTGGAGGGAAAATTCCTTTGTCATTTCCAAATACTAGTTATATTACATCATCTCCTTTTACTTCTTTTTTTAAATGGAATGGTTTACGTATTTTTTTAGTAATATACCTAATTGAAAACAAAATATACTAAACTGTCATAAATATTTCATCCTAATCCTGTTTTAAGCTGTAAATATATAATGTTATCTAGATACACTGATTAGTAGCTGCTTTGAATTCTATTGATTCTCAGTAAAGGCATTAAATTTAGAAACTAAAATGATTACAGATTTAGCATGTAAATTTTTTATGGCTTTGCTACTATTTTGATGTTTTTCCCTTTAGATAAAATGCAAGATAAATTTTTAGGTATGCCATCACCAACAAAATAAATGACCCACAGTCTGGAAAATAAAAACGACCTTGAGCAACAGAAGTAGTCAACAAACTAAACAGAATGATTTCTAATACAAGGAAGCAAAGTATTACATAATTCAATAATAATTTCTTTTGGGATGTGTTTTTCAATATGCATCTGAATGTAAAGAGTCACAATGTTAAAGTAAATAAAGACGTCACTCTTGTCCTCTGAAAACCTGACTCAGGAGTAGTTAGAAAGCTGACCAGTTTTCTCAGAGTCCTACAGTTCAGCAATCCCCTGAAACAAGCTTCTCTTAACCCTGCCCTAAAACAGACATGTAGGGAAGAGCTGGTCAGTTCTTTAGATTTTAAAGGGATTTTCTCTAGGAGAAGTTGAAATTCATTACAAGAGGAATTTCATTTAATATAAGGCACTTCTCATTATTAAAAAGTCAAAAACAATAAATGTTGCTGTGGATGTAGTGAAAAGGGAACACTTATACACTGCTAGTGGGAATGTAAGTTAGTACAACCTCTATGGAAAACTGTATGGTGATTTTTTAAAGAACGAAAAGTATATCTACCATTTGATCCAGCAATCCCACTACTGGGTATCTACTCAAAGAAAAATAAGTCATTACATCAAAAACACACCTGCACGCATATGTTTATTGCAACACAATTCACAATTGTAAAGATATGGAACCAACCTAAGTGCCCATCAACCAATGTATGGATAAAAAATATAGGCTGTATATATATATATATACACACACACACACACATACACACACATACCATGGAATACTACTCAGCCATAAAAAAACAAAATAATGTCTTTTGCAGCTACTTGGATGGAGCTGGAGGCCATTATTCTAAGTGAAGTAAGTCAGGAATGGAAAACCAAATACCATATGTTCTCATAAGTGGGAGCTAAGCTATGGGTACACAAAGGCAGACAGAGTAGTATAATGGAGTTGGAGACTCAGAAGGGAGAAGGAGGAAAGGGGGTAAGGGATAAAAAACTATGCATTGGGTAAAATGTACAGTACTCAGGTGACGAGTGTACTAAAATCTTGGACTTCCCCACTATACAATTCATCCATGTAACCAAAAACCTCTTGTACTCCAAAAGCTATGAGAATTTACACACACACACACACACACACACGGCATTTCTTTGCATTTACAAGTATCAACTTGAACTTCAGAAGGGCAGGTAAGCGCTGCTAAACCAAAGCTACCTTTGCAGTTGTATAGCTGACATGTATTCCGATGCCTCCTCATAGCACCTGGCAGCTCCTTAAAGAAATAATAATCATATCCATCATTTGCGTCATTTACATCATTTTTGTGATTTGTCTTCACTGCTCTGTTAGCGTTCTTTTGCTGTGTGTTCACAGAAGTATCTGTGTATCATTAATGAATTTAACCTACATAGGTTTTTCAGGAATCAACTAAACTCCTAAAACAGATAAAGACTATTTATAAATTGCTATCTACAAGAACAGAGAAATAACTAAAGAAGAAAAAGACTGATCTGCTCAAAGAATATACTCATAAATTCTAACACAAATTTCCCATTTGCTCTATCCAGTTTTGAGCTCCTTGATTACAGGACTTAGAAATACCTCAAAAAGAAAAACACAAGTTTGAAAATAAGATCAATGAAGTAGGAGTAAAGGATTTAGACCTTTTTTTTTGAGATGAAGTCTCACTCTGTCGCCAGGCTAAAGTGCGGTGGTGCGATCTCAGCTTACTGCAACCTCTGCCTCGTGGGTTCAAGCGATTCTCCTGCCTCAGCCTCCAGGGTAGCTGGGACTACAGGCATGTGCCACCATGCCCAGCTAATTTGTGTATTTTTAGTATAGACAGGGTTTCACCATGTTGGCTAGGATGGTCTCAATCTCTTGACCTCTGATCTGCCCACCTCGGCCTCCCAAAATGCTGGGATTACAGGCATGAGCCACTGTGCCCAGATGGATTCAGACTTTTTAATTCTGTAAAAACTACAGCTGTTTTTTTAATTTTCATTTTTATCAGTTATTCATAAATACACATTCAATCATCACTTAAGATTTAGGAAAAACATTAGGCCCTGTACCTACTATCACTTCCGCCAAAAAAAAATTCCCTTTCCATACCATCCTCCCAATATGGTTATAGCATAATTTCAATTAGATAAATATTAAGTGTTTCCATTACTATAACCATATGTTATTACTTTTCCTTTCCTAAACAAATTTCTATTTTTCTTATTGTTTTCTCATTTGCTTCATTTCCTAAGCAACCTTAAACTCTCCCCAGATTTCCAAATCTCCTCTCAAGATGTTCATCCATATCAGATGCTTAAGTCTGTCCTGAAACCTTCTGAACTGCATCCTATCTGTTATGGTTCACCTCTATGCTTGGCGCAAAGTTGTCATTTTGTATTCTCCCTTCATTACAGTCTTAGGAAATCTTTTCTACTCTCTCCTGCATTGTATCTCCTGCTTCCTATATCCTGTTACTTCCTCATCTTCATTCACTCCTTTATCTAGTTGCAGCTAAGGGAATCAACTCATTCCAGTTTACCTAAGACTTTCCTGGTTTTAGTACATGTCCCATATCCTGGGAAGCTCCTTATCCTAAGCAAACCATTTGTAGCCCACAGGTTACAGAATTTTTAACACCTTCATGCCTAAAAACGTCCTTATCCTACCCTCATACTTAAGAATTTTGCTGGATATAGAATTTCAGTTTAGAAACTGTTTTCCTCCAAAATATTAACACTGTCTTCTAGCTTCTAGTGTTGCTGCTGAAAAGGCCAAAGCGTTTCTGATTCTTATCCTTTGTATTCACACTCTTTGGAATCTTTTGGGGTCTCTTGTTTGTCCCCAGAGTTTTAGGAATTCCAAAACGTACTGGTTCTGAACCTTGATGCGAATCTATTTTCATCCACTGACCTGCGTATTTGGTAGGCCCTTCTATCTGGGAACTCACGTCCTTTGGTTCTACAACATTTTATTGAATTATTTGATGATTTTTTCCCCTCTGTTCTATCAAAGTGCTCTTTTAGAATTCCTATCATTCATCAGATTATTATGCAGGCCTCCTAAATTGGTACTTTAATTTTCTCCTCTATCTCCTCTTTTCTATCTCTCTGTGGCTTTTTGCTCCACTTTTCTACTTTCCAATCTTGTACTGAGGTTTCCATTTTAGCTATCGTATTAATTTCAAAAAACTTTTTTCACTCTCTTTTGTTCCTTTTTATGGCATCCTGACTTCATGATTGCAGTATTTTCTCTCATCTCTGGAAAACACTGATAGTTTTATATGATATGGTTTTTTTTTTTTTTTTTTTGGAGGGGGGGGTTGTTTTTTTCCGAAGTTATGCTTTCCCTGAAAAGTATGTTTCATATGGGTTGCTTTTTTTGTTTGGGATTGTACCCTATAGAGGCTTTGAGGATCCTCAGATGTCTGGCAATTCTCAGTTTTCCATTCATATTTAATTATGAGAACTATAACATGATGTGAAGCTCCAAACCCTTGGGTGAAACCCACTGATAACAAATCTCACTGTAGTGTCACTGCCTGAGCCCTTTACTGAGAAGCCTCTAATATCTGCATCTCTAAGTTCTTTCTTCTTGGGAACAGTCAGATTCTCCAGACAAGACTCTTCTAATCTCCTGTCTTTGTGCTAAAGGCCTAGTTGCCAGCCTTCTGGGAGCAGAAGTGAATACAAATTTACTTAATCTCCTTATTTTCAATAAGAAATGTCCACCATAAACTATGCCTATGTTGCCCAATCCAGAAAACCTCTGTTTTACTAAGAACAACATTTGTTTGAGGAAAGGGATAAAGTAACCCAATGGCACTCAACAGGGGAATTGCTCTAGAGTTTCTACTGCTTCTAAACCAGCCTCAATCAATCCTCTGTACTTTAGCCCTACCCATACCTCAACTTCCAGAGGTTCCTAAAGATAGCAATTTCTAAAACTTTTGAAGATTCTGCCAGGTAAACTGAACAGGTCCTCAGCTTTCACCACTGCTAATTTGGAATTTGACTTTCTCAGATCTCCTAAGTCATTACCACTCATCTACCTGCTTTTCAGCTTCCAAAATTTCATTTCTATAGTCTCTTCTACCACTCTTATCATCCTTAAAGGTTTATGACTCTTTAAAAAAATTACTTTATTATAGTGTTAGTGAATTGCAGAAGGAAATGAAGTTATATTTGTATGCCCAATCCATCATCACCAGACTCTAAAGTTTATGATGGACATTGTGCAAATAAAGTTAAATGTAGAGTTAAGAACTTTTACCTTGAAAAATTTGAGATTATCTGCATTTTACCTCATTCTTTTAAATAGCAGCACCCTCTTCTCCTTACCTCACTACCATGAAGTACTTGTTTACAAATTGCCAACTGCTAGGGGATAATAAATGACTACTCATATAAAAATCACTTTTGACCACATATGGTGGCGTCTGTAATCACGCCAGTAATCCTGGCACTTTGGGAAGCCGAGGTGGACGGATCACTTGAGGCCAGGAGTTCCAGGCCAGCCTGGTCAACACAGTGATACCCCCTCTCTACAAAAAATACAAAAATTAGCCAGGCATAGTGGCACATGTCTGCAGTCCCAGCTACTCAAGGAGGCTGAGGCAGAAGAATTGCTTAAACTCAGGAGGTACAGGTTGCAATGAGCCAAGATCACACCACTGTATTCCAGCCTGGGCAACAAAGCAAGATTCTGTCTCAAAGAAAAGAAAAACAGAAAAATCACTTTTGAATTTTTATTATCACTATTTCTTTTTTTTTTTCTTTTTTTCCTTTTTCTTCTTTGAGACAGAGTCTCACCTGTCGCCCCGGCTGGAGTGCAGTGGTGCGATCTCGGCTCACTGCAGGCTCCGCCCCCTGGGGTTCATGCCATTCTCCTGTCTCAGCCTCCCGCGTAGCTGGGACTACAGACACCCGCCACCTCGCCTGGCTAATTTTTTGTATTTTTAGTAGAGACGGGGTTTCACCATGTTAGTCAGGATGGTCTCGATCTCCTGACCTGGTGATCCACCTGCCTCGGCCTCCCAAAGTGCTGGGATTACAGGCGTGAGCCACCGCGCCTGGCCTATTATCACTATTTCTAATTATTAAATAATTTTAAAAAGGAAAAAATTACTTTGAAATAAAATAGGGTAAATCAAAGAAGAAACAAGTCCCTGGCATTAAAAATATGAGTTTCATACAATGTTTCAAGATTAGAGCTATTGCTTCTAGCCTTGCATATAACAAGTATAATGGCATAATTCATTCAACCTACATTACCAAATGTCTCCTATGGGATGCAGTGAAAGAGGAGTTTCCAAACAATTTAACCAATATGTGAAAAGTCATGAATAATCAAAGTTATGGTTTAATTAGTAAAAGAGTCAAATTCATTTATAGCTGGAGTAAAAGATGAGTGTGGGACAAAAGAAAGCACAAGAGAATTTTAGGGATGATGGAACTGCTCTGTACCTTGACTTTGATAGTGGTCACATGACTTTATATTTGTTAAAACTCACAGGATACACACCAAAATACGTGAATTTTACTATAGGTAAATTTCTTAAAGAACTTTAAATAATTTTTAAGATGACAGTGGAAAATAAATATAAAATTGCACATACACACATACATACATAATAAGTGGCCATTCCCTTCTCCTTCCTGAACAATTCAGCCCTAAAGATTAGATGACAATATACATCAATGTTAATTTCTTCATTTCAATAGTTGTATTGTGGTTAGGTAGAAGAACGCAGAAAATATACAGGGATGACAGAGCATTAGGTAGGCTACTTACTCTCAAATGGTTCCAGAAGAAAAAAATTGTACTATACTTGCAATGTTTCTGTAAACTTGAGATTATTTCAAAATTTTTTTAAGTGAAGAAAAAGCCAGGCACGGTGGCTCACGCCGTAATCCCAGCACTTTGGCAAGCTGAGGCAAACATTTTTTAACCTTAAATCCATTACTCTTTATAGATTACTCTTATTCTTTACATTAATCCCAAAACGGATAGGATAAAAGTAACTCACATTTGTGTAATGTCTGCATTGTGGTTTGTTGTCTCAAGAAACCTCCTTTTCATTTCTTGTTGTTTACTCTTTTATTTTTCTTGCTGTCAGAGAAGTCTCTTATGGTTGGTCTTTCAAGGATTACTAGGTCCTCTCATACCTTTAGATGTTATTCTTATTAAGCTGACTTTATTCTCTTTCAACCAAGTTCATATACTTTAAGGATTATGAAAATTATTTTCTTCATCACCATCATCAAATTTGACACCATTTTTTCAGCCATTAAAATATCATAGCATCTGCCGGGAACGGTGGCTCACGCCTGTAATCCCAGCACTTTGGGAGGCCAAGCTGGGTGGATAACCTGAGGTCAGGAGTTTGAGACCAGCCTGGCCAACATAGTGAAACCCCATCTCTATTAAAAACACAAAAATTGGCCAGGCATGGTGGTGGGTGCCTATAATCCCAGCTACTCGGGAGGCTGAGGCGGGAGAATCGCTTGAACCCAGAAGGCGGAGGTTGCAGTGAGCCAAGATCGTGCCACTGCACTCCAGCCTGGGTGACAGAGCGAGACTCCATCTCAAAAAACTAAATAAATAAATAAAGTGAAGAAAAAGAGAAGTAAACAGGATCATATTAAAAATTCTGTATGGCATGCTAAAGAGGAGTTCAAATGTCATTCTGAAAGAAGCTTTCAGTAGTCATTGAAGTATATTAAGCAGGATGTTGACATGATCAAAGGATCGTGTTATAATTTTTTTTTTTTTTTTTACTTTCTTCTACAAAGGTCCTGGATGTGTAGAATTCACAATATTTTCAGGTTAGAGGTACATGTAATAAGGAAGTTGTTATTGCTTAGCATTTAATGGAAAAACAAACATGATTAATAAGGTCAGTAAGATCCAGGAATGTAATCCATTTGTACATGTTTAATACAGAGAAGTCAACTGAGCCAGATGCACACAGAGGTTGAATAAAACCAGAACTCATGAGCTACCACACTTAACTGGGATTACCAGAGGCACATAGGCAAAAGAGACAAATATGATGATCACACTTAATCACAGCCTCAAGCAACACAACACAGCAAAGGACTCTTAGAGGAAACTGTCAACTTAGCATGTGTTAGTCAGAAATGGGTAACACATTATGAACGCATGCAGCAAAAAGGCAGAAACAGATACTACACTAGACCTGAAAGTATTATTGTAGTTTTAACCATAAACTCTAGGAGAATCTCTATAAGTAGAGAGTATGGAAAAGCTTTATGATATCATATGTCAGCTTCACTACATACCTGAACTTAGTCTGTTGTTAAATGTTTCTTAGTTATGATTTTAGCTCAGGGCAAGATGATAGATAGCTAGCAATACAATCTCAAAAAGGGGCTTCAGTCACTGTTTCATAGCGGGGGCTTTTCCTAATCTTTTCAAACAAGTATTTTTTAAATCTCAGGGCATACCACTTCTAAGTAGATGCTTGAGTGCTTTTAACAGTATCTGAGTCAACTTGGGGCACTGCATTAGCCACTCCAAGTAAACAATGATACTTAAAGATGGGATTCTTGCTGTAGCAAGACAACTATACTGCTTTTACAAAACTTTCATAAAATCTAATTAGCATTGTTCTATTTCACAGCCATGACAATATCGATCCCAAATTCTGTACCAATGGTTAGAGAGGTAACTGGATTAGAACATAATAAAGCTTTACTGGAAAAAAACAAAATCACTAGGTTAGCAGGTGCATCTTTGCAAACCAAGAATTGCACATATAAACTCCTCGAAGGCATGTATCAAGTCTCACTGTCCTTTCTTTGTAAAGATATATAAACCCAATGCAAAACTCCACACCAACTTAATATTGCTTAGATGACATAAACAGATATGCTAAGAAATATGGAAAGGATAAAGGCAAACCTTCAAACCTCTGCCTTCGTTTGGAAATTGATATAAATTGTGACAATTTATGTGGTAGAAGAATTTATTAATCACTTTCTGTCACACAACCAGTTTAAAGGCTCTCACACTACCTATGGTTAAGTATATACCAGCATTTCCCAAACTCTGTCAGCTGTTCTTCATAAGGAGTTCCAATGTTAAATTACTCAGTCAAATTCTAGGTAAAACAAAGTTTAAACGGTTTCTACACCAAACTTTTTGAAACTTTTTCTATGATAATGTGCTTTGTAGTATCCAAAGAGGCATACAAAAAGCACTATTTTCCAATCTTACGTATCCACTGAACTCTTAATTTTCAGAATATTCATTTATATCTCTTGAAATATAATTTAGGAAACACTAGTGTACATTAAGTTTCTACATACCACACTTTGTGGTACTGTCAGGTCACAAATACACTTATGGGTGCTGCATAATCTTTAATACATAAAAAGTCCTAAATGAACAACACATCAATAATTTTTCATGACGATTTTAACCCTCTGCGTTGAGGTCCAGAACTCTACCATTGATGTGCAGATTGGAGATATATAAATATAAAAATAAAATGTAATTAGTCATCTCATATTTGTTGTTGGTGGTGGACAAATGAGCATTAACTTGACATTTACTGAAGAATAATTATATAACAACAAAATGTTCCAATGCAAAAAGCTTATAAGATTTTTTTGCATAGTCACACAAAAATATTGGCATCTTCAATCCCAATATAATAAAATACTATCAGTAAGATACGAATGTATGTTAATAGTAAAATAGTTATTTACATCCTTATATTAATATAGCTATGCATTTCAGTTATTATTTACCAATAAATGGCATTTTAATTATTCCTTTATCATAAGGCTAGGTAGAATAGAAATTTTAAAAAGCAGAATAGGAGGCCGGGCACGGTGGCTCATGCCTAAAATCCCAGCACTTTGGGAGACCGAGCCCGGTGGATTGCCTGAGTTCAGGAGTTCGAGATGAGCCTGGGCAACACGGTGAAACCTTGTCTCTACTAAAATACAAAAAAAAAAATTAGCCGGGCATGGCAGTGTGCACCTGTAGTCTCAGCTACTTGGGAGGCTGAGGCAGGAGAATTGCTTGACCCCAGGAGGTGGAGGTTGCAGTGAGCTGAGATCACGCCACTGCACTCCAGCCTGGGCAACAGAGTGAGACTCCATCTCAAAAAAAAAACAAAAACAAAAACAAAAAAAACAGAATGGGAAACAAGCTGACAAAATACAACTATAAATCACCAGAAAACGAAGAATCCTAAACCAACTTTTAACTTTTTAGAAAAGTAAACTATTAGTCTTATGTCCATTTTTCACAAAGAGACATAGGGAGGTTAAATAACTAAATCACCCAGCTAATAATCAAAGCAGTCAGTCTTAATCCAAAACCCCTTGCTCTTTTCCAGTATATTGGTTTAGAACAGAAACATTTCAGGTTAGGTGTTCTACTTGTAGATATTCACCATGGAAACTCTAAGGAAACTGGATTAAGTGTTATCACTATGAATAGACCAAACTAAACAGAAGGTGTTTTTTTCTTTGATTAAGCCTACAGTGATGTTTAAGCAATCTGAAATAAAACTGAAAGTTAACAAATGATTGCACATGACTGAAATAATTCACAATCTTTTCAAAATATTGTTTTCATCCATATAAGTAGTACTTTCCAGTATAATTAGAACAGGGGTGGGAAGAATGGCACTGGTGAGGAAGAGTTAAAGAGAAAAATAAATCTAAATCAGAAAAAAGAAAAAAGGCCAGGTGCAGCTGCTCACATCTGTAATCCCAGCACTTTGGGGAGGCCAAGGTCAGAGAATTGTTTGAGGCTAGGAGTTCAAGACCAGCCTGGGCAACATAGTGAGACCCTATCTCTACCAAAAAAAAAAAAAAAGAGAGAGAGGGAAAACTAATTTTATTCCCCTATATGCTGTCTGTCTTTAAACAATGAAATTAGATTGTCCTCTATGATTATTATCTGGCCTCCCAAAAACTCAGAACAAAAGTTAATGGCAACCACAGTTTTAACTGTTCACACAATGCCAAAATAGCACCAATTATATATGTTTTCTCCTTAATAAAAGTATATATTTTCTAGTTTCCTTAACAGTATATATAAATAGGTGCTGGCACTAGAAACACAGCGCTTCATGGATGTAATAAATAGCAGTAAAGTTCCCACACTAGTCCAAAAGTCTGAAACCAATGGCCTAACAAAAATCTGTTACACTGCAAAAAACAATACTTAACACTGTAACAGGGTTTTAAAACTATATGAGTCCATGATATTTTCCTCTTAAAAATCACAAAGTAATGAATGTAATCTTTTCAGATAGAAAATAGTTTTCCAACATTTACAGTAATGAAAGCTGTAAAAAATAAAGTGAGAATTTCTGTTTTTAATGTGAATGCCTACACATAAAGAAAAGCAAGTTTAATTAGAGCAGGAAAAGGTCATAATTAAGAGATCTCTCAGTAATTTCAAGGACTTTAGGGGTTGACAGCACTGGTTCATTATGATGTCAAATTTCACTCTACTTTTTAGGGTGCTTTTCTTAGATGTAATTTTACCAACAGCATCACTCATGTTATCTCACCATGATTAAATTTATCTTTCAGTGCACATGACTTTCACACAGAAAATGAAGTTCACAGCCACTGAGTAAAATAAAACTTATTCAGATTTGGATTCTCTCTCCAATCCACACAATATCCCAAATTTCTCTCAATATTTCTTTCTAACCCTGCTACTTAGGAAGTTACAAGGAAAACCATGACCTTATACTGGAAGAACATTTCCCAAAGTGCATTCTATGAAACACCGGTTGCCACCCACCCTCCAGACACTCTGAAAAGAAGCTTATTCCATAGTCAGATAAACTTCATAAATTCTAGGATAATCTGCCGTATTTTTAACATTAAATGTTGTCTAAAATCGTTTCCTAAACTGATTTATTCATATAAACCTTTCCCCTTGCTCAAGTATCTATTAAATATCCCATGGATTTCCAGAACACATTTTGAAACTAGGGAGGGAGGTTACAGTGAAGAGGCCCTAATCCCAAAAGAGAAGCAAACAGTTCCATGAGGAAGAATAATGGCAAACAATGGGATTGGAAAGGGGGAGCCAGGTCTTTGTGCCCCGTTAACATGAAAGCTAAAGTGCTGCTCTCATACAGTGACAGATAAAGAAACACTAGCCAATAGAAGGTTAGCCATTCCCTACCTACTGACTAGAAAAAGAGATGGCAGTCATAGGAAGGAAGTGTGTAGAAGCTAGCTAGAAAGAATAATCCTGGAGCTCTACTCACCATTAACAGGGACGAAAAGGAAGTCCCCTAGATTTGGAAAGGAGTTTTTATATACAACAAAAAACTTGTGTCTGGGATGATCTATACTTACAGTGTGGGTAATTCAAAAACACAAATCACACCAGGTGCAGAAGATCACACTTGCAATTCCAACACTTTGGAAGCCCAAGGCAGGCGGATCGCTTGAGGCCAGGAGTTTGAGACCAGCCAGGACAACATAATGAGACCCCCACTTCCACACACACAAAAAATTTTTAGTTAGCTGGGCATGGTGGCACATGCCTGTAGCTCCAGCTACTTGGGAAGCTGAGACAGGAGGATCACCTGAGCCCAGGAGGTTGAGGCTGTAGTGAGCCATGATGGTCTCTCATAATAATTATTATGCAAAGACTTCTTGACTCATCAAGATAGGGCAAAAGGAGCTAAGCAATTCTTGGTCCTCGATACCTAAAACTGGCAGTTTCCTGAGCAACAAAGGATGAGGAAAAAATCGGATAGAACTAGCAAATCCTCACCTACATCTACCCCAGAGTTCATCTGAAGTGATGGGAAGCTAAAACCAAGAAACTACTACCTTTGTTTATAGGTCATCTGGTTATCACTCAAACTCAAAAACGTATATACCTCTGACAATTAACCAAAGTCAACGCCCATTAGCCCAAAGTCAGAAAAGGAAAATGACAAAGGAAGAGACAATAAACCATTGAAGGAAATACAAAAGAGTGAAATTAACTCCTCTGCCCATTAAGTTCTTTTAAATTAAAAATACCCAATCATAAAAAAAAACCCTATCATTCAACAAGTCAGACTGAAGTAGCAACTCAGGAACACAGTATTCATTCTCATTCTCTATCTCCCTCTCCCTACTCATTCTCATGTTCTCCCTCCCCCATGTCTCCTCTTCCCATCTATTTCCCAGTCTGTATCTTGCCCATACCTACACTCTTTCCCTTCACTAGGTTCTTCAGTAAGTCCCTAATCTATCGTGTGTCCTTTTTGAAAAAATGAACTGTCTATAATATTTTCAGTTTGTCAACATAGCATAGCTGCACCTACACTAAAGTATTTCAAACTTTTTATCTCAACCTATAGTAAGAAATATGGGAATAAGAAATACAGAAAAACACAATGTTTTGCACAACAATACTTATTCCTTCTACATTTGATGTACTTTATATTTTCTATTCTAGTCTTTGGTTTTTTAAATGCTGGTTAGACTTAGTAATTGATTTTAAAACCTATCACAACCAGCAGGAGAAAAACAATGAGCTACATACCTAATATACTGTCAATAAATGTACGAAATGAGAAAAAGGTCAGGGAACAAATTTTTGACTGCCATAGAAGAGTGGCACAATAAAATATTTATTTGAGCTAAATTATTTTATCCTAAAATAGCCTGAGCTTACTGTGTAATAGTATTCAAGTCCTAGGAATTACGGGACATTTCATAAAATTTCCAGCATACTGCACTATTTGTTTTTATATACTGCTATACATTTCCATATAAAATAAATATATTTCTAAAATTCCTAAAGTGTTAATCCTGACATCCTGTTTTCACTCATAAAGCAATACATTCTTTTTTTAAAAAAGCTGGGTGTGGTGGTGCATGCCTATAATCCCAGCTCTTTAGGAGGCTGAGGTGGGAGGATCTCTTGAGCCCAGGAGTTCAAGACCAGCCTAGGAAACATAGTAAGACCCCTGACATGGTTTGGATTTGTGCCGTCACTCAAATCTCATATCAAACTGTAATGCCAGTGTTAGAGGAGGGACCTGGTGGGAGGTGACTGGATCATGAAGGCAGAATTCCCCTTTGTGTTCCTGTGATAGTGAGTGAATTCTCACAAGATCTGGTTGTTTAAAAGCGTATAGCATCTCCCCCTTCCCTCTTTTCCTCCCACTCCAGCCATGCAGGACGGGGTCGGCTTCCCCTTTGCCTTTTACCATGATTGCAAGTTTCCTGAGGCCTCCCATGCATGCCTCCTGTTGCCTGCGGAACTGTGAGCCAATCAAACCTCTTTTCTCTATAAATTACTCAGTCTTAGGTAGTTCTTTATAGCAATGTGAGAACAGACTAATACAACCCTGTCTCTAAAATAAAGCAATACATAAAATAGAGTAATGTTCCTAAAAACAAAAAAATTATAATACAATCCTGTCTCTAAAATAAATCAGTACATAAAATAAAAGGGGTGATGTTCCTAAAAACAAAAAAATTACCAATGAACATCAAGTATTTCAAAGAGTTTAGGGGTTGACAGCACTAGTTCATTATATCTAAGTTCACTCTACTTTATAGGGAATTTTTCCTAGATGTAATTTTACCAACAGCATCATTCTTATACTATTCCATCATGAATGCCAGTAACCAGTATCATCTGGCAACCTGTAAGTGTAATTTCTCTTAAAAAGAGAGAGACAAATAGAAATGTTATAATAATAGCCATTACATTTATTGAACACACTTCTACCATGTGCCAGCATTGTACTGGATAAAATAATTGTACTTACTCATTATCATTCCTAGAATAGAATATTAGGTGGCTAGTATAAAGGAAACAAGTACCCAACCGATATTGCTGATTATTCTAGTTGAGAACTTAAATAAAATAAATGTAATCATCTGTATTAAATGAACATTTTGATAATTCGGACTGATTAATAAATTCTACTCAGGAAAAGCTAACGAGGAACAGCATATGTGAAGAACAAAAGTATCCTAGAAAAGATACAGATCCATCAACACCTCACTTAATTAACCCTCGTGTAAAAAAAAAAGTGAACAGCTTTAAAACTATTCTAATAAACAGAAAAGCTTAAAGCATAGTACCTGCTGATATGCTCTAGGTACAAATTTATTAAACAGACTATTCTCTATGTATATACAAAATCTGAATAAGCTATAAAATTACCGTTATTTAGTGATAATTTCTATATGTTACAAAGTGCAAAATTCAAAAAGCATCAAAATACAGTTATCCACAGACAGCCTTGCATATTTATTTTGTATTAAGTAATATTATCTTACATTTATTAAGTAAATTGGTAAATAATTCCCTAAAATTCCAATTTCCCATTTCAAAGTAGGGTGTGGCCGATTTAACGAATGATATACTAATTCAGTCATTACTAGCAAATTAGTTTACAATGTGGAAGTTATTTTTACTTCTACAACTCCACTGTAATTTATTCTAGAGTCTGACATCCAGACTATTACTGTACACACAAACATACAAACCATAATCATTTCAACAACTTAAAACTAAGCAGACAAAAAAGTCTTGAAAATATTATTTACTATAAATGAAAAATAATATATCTTATTAAATTTAAATGTGATCTATAGTCTTAAGGCACTTTTATTCCCTTGCTCTAGTGCTCATTGGCTTAATCCTCTCTTTCTCTTTCCACTTATTTCCTCCCTCAAGCCATCAGCACCAAAAGCAAGAAATGCTGTCAAAGAAAAACAACATATCTGACTTTGAATTGTCAGTTTTCTTATTGTCATGATACTGCTATGAACAAAACATTAACTGTACCAATATAAAAATAAAATGGACTAAAACTAGGAATAAAATGAAATTGATAGAAATGAAGCTGAATACAGCCGGTAAGAATCTTGGCTGACTCTACTGTAAGAGTAATCTATCATCAGCATAAAAATAAGTAGCATCTAGCTGACACTTTCATTAATATAAATAACAAACACAAATATGTAACAACTTGTATTATTAATACTGTGTTCCTGTTGCAAATAGTCTTTTAAAGATTTAAATGACAATATTTTTTCAATTATTAAAAATCAAACTTACACCATTTAAGGCAAATCTAAATTACCAAATTTAACCCCAACAACAATCCCTGTAAATTTCCACCAGAGTCCCAAAAAATAATGTTTAAAACATTGAACTGAGGTCAATTCACAATTTGGAAATAGTCTTAACTGATTTTCACATATTGTTAGGTAATCAAAATAAAATAGGACATTTCCCCAAATTGTAGTTATCAATTCATATGAGGAACATCTGATCTATTTCAATTCTTAAATAGACTAGCATTCTTAACCTAAATTCTCAAATAAAGACAGCAAATACTACTACTCACTACACAACTCCTGACAGCCTTTTCCATTCTTAACTTTCTTTTTACTCTTTATCCAAACTTCTATACTAATAAAAATAATATTCAGCCAAATACTTATTTGATATTTGGCTTATATAAAAATATACATAAACGAGGTGTTTTTATACATATAAAAGAAACAACATCCAAGAAAACATATTTAATGGAAAATACATATAAATTATTCTGATAATACAGCGAAATATCTCATAGCATAAAACTACTTACCTAAACTCTAATAATCAGAAGGCAGTGGAGGATACAGTTTTCTCTTTATCATAAATCATTTAAAATTATGTTTACTACTGGTACATATAGAATTCTCCCATAGCTTCGCAGACAGGAAAGAATATTAAATGACAAAAATCACAGACTAGAGTGTCATTAAGGAACCATAACTTAAGAACTCAAGTTCCAACTCTAAAAGTACCAAAACCCTTTAAGTCTTAAAAAAAAAAAAAAAAAAATTAAAGAACACTACAGAATTTCTCAAATTGTGAAACATGGGGATGTAAAACTACATATGCTTTACAAAATATTTTATTCAACAAATAAAAGACGTATACTCACAAAACTAGTACCAAAGTCAAACTTGTCTCACTCTTAAGTGAGAAGTTACTTGAAAGATGGTTTAGATGTCTTACATTTCCAGGATGAGTCTGGCAGTCTGTTTTGAAAAGTTATTCTACTCACATTTACATATAAACCTTATGACATCACGTTGCTAGAAAACTTCTCATACTGGCAAATTGAATAATTAAAGTTATTACGTGTAGGCATTCTTGGATCAGTGGTTTACCTGAGAAACTAACTATGAATAGATTTCAAATCCAAAAGAAAAAAAAAAGAGAGACACAATCAGCACTTGACTTTTACTTCAGGAAAATAAAGTTTTACCTGGGAACAAAGATATTTTAGCATAAGAACTTAGCATAAGAACAAACTAAAATGATTAGTATTCCAAAGGTACAAAATAGTATTTGGCCAAAATCCTTCAAAAGCCAACGTACCACTACTATAGACAGATCTGGGTGACGATGGGTGCTTATTGCAACAGTGAACTTCTGGACATTAGAGTGTGCCCAGTATATAAGAGCAGACGCTGAAGAACTTGAGCCAAGCCTTCAAGCTTGAAGGTCATGGAGCGTTTGCTCACATCATTCATCTATTCCACTACAGTAGGTCTTCTAAATCACATCTATATCTAGAAGAATGAAGCCAAAAATCTAACCAGTTTAGATTTAAATTAAATTTAGAGTAAAATCTAACTCTCAAGTGGAAGCTGCCCCCAAACATTGTCCATCAACTACTATCACAAAATTTTTAAACTATGTCATTTAATCTTACAAACATAATTTTTGGAAAGTCCATGTTTAGCAGTTTCCTTATGTAGAGATGAAATAAAACCCACTGATCACCACCTTCAGCTTCCTGTTGACCTAAGGCAAACACAGATATTTTAATATCTCCTCCCATTTTGAGAATAATTTCCATAGTCTGAATGTTTCCACCAATAAATACCTTTCAAATAAAGGACTATTATAGTGCCATGTATTAGGCAACTGTAACCAATAATCCACTTTTGCCCATCACAGAATTGATTTAAAATCTCTTACTGTTGACCTAAAAACATAAGTTCTTCATCGCCAAGTTTCACATTAGCTAGGCCTTAAATCAAGGCAACAATTGAGCAGCACAATTTTACTCCTGGGAAAATATTTACCAAAAACTAGCGGAAAATCTTGAATAATTAGTGTCTATTTTTTTATTGTATTTTTTCTTTCAACGGAGTAGACTTTACTCATAACTCTCTATACCAATTAAATCATAATGACCAGCTAAAGATTAAGAGTTTCTTTAAAAATCACAAACTTACCCCATTCTAGGTATTCGAGAATGTTCTTCTCTCTTCTCAATGGAGAATTATTGCATTCATCATAAAGGCAGATGAGTATATCCAGTAACGTCTCCACACTGAAGCACTGCCCATTGGTCTGAGCGGGCCCGTCCAAAATAAACTGCTCCAACTGCCTCAAACGCACTTCTCCAGACATGTTTGCTTAGATTTCTGCTGGTTTTCCTTTAAATTATGATGATGACTTTTACTATTATCTGATTCTAAATTTTAAAAGGTATGGTTTTAAAAATAAACCACTTGTTATTCAAACAACTGTCATGCAATGCTGGTGCTGAATTAAACATCCAACACACCAGTAACCTCACTTAACTGAAGCGTCTTCAATTTCACCCATATACATATATTTTGAGGGCAAATTACCATAAAATATATACTTAATGCATTTTTAAAAGAATACAATTAAGTCGTATATTTAAATAAAATAATTAAAAGTACAATGAACTAGAGTCAACACTTCTTTAAAAAAAAAAAAACTCTTCTCCTTCATTCAAAATTCAACTCGTGCAACGTAATCCTGAAACGAATCCGGTTGCATCATTAATGAATAAAGTCCGATTTGCATCAGCAATTCACTTCCCGGGAAGAAGAAAAACAGAAAAGGGAGGAAAAAAACAGAATGCATAGAAGGGGGAGGGAAAACCAAAAATGTTGCTGCAAATCCTCCCAACCACCACTTGGATAATGCATCAGCGGCAATTTCTCCAGCGGGAAAGGGAGGGGGCGAGGTCCCTGAAGCAGCCCCTCGGCTCGGAGCACGCCAAGTCTTGCCCGGAGGCGGCTTTTCGTTTCTCCTCCCGAGGTCCTTCTTTTTTAAGGCTTTGCAGTCAGTCCTATTTTCAACGGATTCCGGTGAAAACTCTTCATTTTCCTCCCGGCTTCTCCCTAGGGCCTGACCGGCGGCGCAGCCAGGGGTGGAAGGCGGGCTGCAGGCGGCACTGGCACCGGGCTCCGGAGCAGCGGCTACTTGGCCGCCCGAGCCCACTCCATGTCGGTGGTCGCTCGTGGGCCGAGCCGCGCCGCGCCGGGCAGAGAGCCCGGTCTCCCCCACACCCGCACCGCGGCCGCCGCGCCGGAGGCTCCCGACGCCCCAGGCGGGGGGGGGTGCTTCTCTGAATTCAAAGGACACAAGCGGCAGCAGCTGCGGCGGCGGCGCGGGCGGTTCTGGCAGCTACTTCTCCCCCTTCTTCACACCCCTGGGCTAAGGGCATCTTTCCTCAGCGAGGAGGGAGGCGGCCGAGGCGCAAGAGGAGGGGTCGCTTCGGCGGCTGAGGAGACCAGAGGCTGCGGCAGCCCGGCTCCCAACCACTCCCTTCCTCTCCCTTCCAGCCCTCCCCCGCCTTCCCTCTCCTCTCACGCTCGCGCCCTGGGCTCCGCGAGGCTCCTCCAGTCCCGCCGCACACAGGCGGAGGCTCGCGGACGAGTCCGGATCCAATATGGCGGCCTGGCCCCCCGGCCCCGGCACACGCGCGCGCACACGCCCTCCACTCCCCGCCCCCGCCCTGCCCGAGCCTCAGCTCCAGCCGGCGGCCAAGCCGGGCGGGGTCCAGCCGGCGCGCCCAGCGGAGGCCCCCAAGGGGGTGCGGGCTCGGGGCGCGAGTGGCTGCGCCAGCCCGAGGGGAGGGGTGGGGATCGCCTCGGCGGCGAGGCTGCGGCTGCCGCAGCGTGGAATGCGGAGCTGCGGGAGGGCTGAGGGAGGCCCGGGCGGCGGTGGCGGAGCATATGGAGGCGGGATGACCGGGCCGCGCCGGGAGCTGCGGCAGGACGGGGCGCAGGCTGGGAACTGCGCCACCACCGCGCCGTGGCCCCGGCTCCCCGAGGCTTCTGGTGCAGATCGCGAAGGGGGGCTCCTGCCTCGTCCTCGGAGATATCACCTGTCTGGCGCGTTTGTTAAGGGCGCCCAGAAGCAGAGGGCTTTAGGCTTCCGACAGAGCTGGAGGAGACAGTGCCTGTCTTTCAGCCCCTTACCTGCTCCCCACCCGCCCCCCAGATTCGGTTCGCGCACACTCCAGAGTAATCATTTCTTAGGTGTCTAATTACAGCACTTCATGTGTCATTTCCCAGGACAAAAACAATGACAGACTTGTCCGCGCTACCATCGAAGTCTTGGGTCCGCACGCAAAGGATGGAATCCCCCATGTCCATTCCCAAAAGTTTCACTACGGGAGCCTGGTGTTGTCTCCTCCGGAACTGTCCTAGCGGCTGCCTGTTTTTCCCTAGCCATGGTTACCCGCCTGCGGGGGATTCAGCCTGCGAAGGCAGTCAAGGCAGTTCACCACTGTCATCAAACCTACACCCCCGTGTGCACGCGCACACACACTTGTAACCCAGTGGCACAATGCAGGAATTAGGGCAGCAAAGGCAAATCGCTGAATAGCTAGGGCACCTGATGCCTGTAGGGCCCTTGCAGGTTTTTGTGAATCTCGGTTTTAGGAGAGCTCCCTTTATAAAATTCTCATGGAAGATGCCACATTTAAATTAACACCACAAAACTAGGTCATTGCAGTTCTGTTACTTTCTCTCAAAATTGCCATCTCCTTTATGGTCGTTCTCTAAAATACAATTATTTTATATTCCTTCCCCACACCTATGAGGCGGTTATGTTTCTATGTTAATGCCCACAATTGCATCTTACATCTTGATAATATGGAAGCTGAGGAAGAATTAGAAATGAGGGCCTAGACGTAAAATGAAGGCTAACAGAACTCGATTCAAGTTGTGATTCACGAAATAGTGTGAATCTTTTATGAAATCTACATTTGCAACGTCTACACTTACCTGGCTTAAGAACAGTATTATTTTCAATGCGGTCTTGACATGAATGATACTTAGATTCAAACAAAAGGTCAATCATTTCCAGCCATGACATCTTTATATGGGTGTGTGTTGTCTAATTCTAAAAGTAGCAGAAAAGCAAAAAGAAAAGTTTAATCCTAACACAGATAATAAGCAACATTTTGGTGTTTATTATTCAAGTCTTTTTCCTATGCACTTTAAAATGATACCTAATAAAAGACAGTTTTATAGCCTCTTGCTTGCAATTAGCAATATATTATGGACATTTTTTCAGTTCAACAAACATTCTTCAACAACATGGATTTTAATGGTGAAGCCAATTTTAACAGTTTCATTCGACCGTAAGATGCGGTAGCAAAGAAGGAAGCAATTTCTTCTGCTTTTTCAAGTATGGTTAACTAAAGAACTGGCTCCAAGATACCTACTTTTCCAACTTACAAATAACTAGAAAGAAGTTTAAAGGAGAACCTAAAACATGTTAGGTCTCACTAAATGCTAACTGACAATGGAAGTATATGAGATGTAGATAATTTTTTTTTTTTAACAGAGTCAAGCTGTCAGTTCTCTACCTATTCTGTTAGCACTTGGGTACCACCCACAGTCCAGGGTATTGATGGTTGCTAAATAACCCTTTCCACATTATTTAGAAAGTAGAGAGAATTTATTTTTATTTTAAAAAAACACACACAAAGAGAAGGAAGGAGGTTGAACCCAATCAATTTTGCTTGAATAATTCAAGCTCAGAGACTTAATAATTAACTAGACACTAAACACATTGTGCGGGTGTTATTTTAAATGTTCCGGTTGAAGTGTGAACATGCTTGTTAATGAAACCGGTCTTAAGCCAAAGAAAGGCGCAGCCCAGCAGCAGTACAGTGCTTGAAGTGTTCCTGCAAAACAAGAGTGCCACAGGCTGCCTCGCAGGGTATTCTTTGGGGAAAAATAGCCTGGAGGAGGTCTTCTTTGTGAAATTCTGCTTGGGGGCTTGGAGATTAGATGTATATACCACTGCAAACACCCAATTTGTTTGAAATAATCAGAGAATGTTTTATGAAGATGCTGGGAATTAATCTGACCATTCAGAAAAGAAAGAGGACAGGAGAAGACAAGAAGGTAGGAAGGTGGAAAGAAGAAGGCAGGACAGCAATCATTAAGCCTAGTCCCCAGTACAAGCTCTCTTCAACTAATCCTCCAATTCAGGGCTAAAAGCAGGAGAATTAATCCACCAATTAATATTTATAACAGTCAACCTCACTCTCACCTTGGTATATCTAACTTCAGAATAACTATAGGGTCATTGTTGGAGAACGGAGCCAAAAACAAGGTGAGCGCCACAGTAGGGCTTAATGTATAGCAACACTGAGGATGTTTTACCACATCTCCTTTTAGCCTAGCCACATCCTGACCCTGCAAATGAATGACTTGGCTTAGTACCCTCCCAGGATAAAATGCCAGCAAATGCCTGTCCTCTCTTCATGTCAGGCTCCTGACATGAGTGAGATCAACTGCAAGGACTTATATATAAAAAAGAAACTTTCTGATTAATAATTGCTTCCTTTACAGAACACTTAACCTGTAAACACTGTCCTGGGTAGTTCGAGCTCATGTTTTATTCAATCGTCATAACCATATGAAGTAGGGAAATTACCTCTATATCATAGATGATGGAAGAAGCTGAGGCTTAGAGATCTTAACTTGTGAAAGATCACACAACTAGTAATTGACACAGGAGCTACAAGTCAACACCAGGCCTTTCTCATGCCAGTGCCCATGGCTTTCATCACAAAGCAAGTGAGGACTAAAAAATCTGCAGGTTCTATAAACTCAACTCTTCCTTCCTATTGTAACAAGGAAGAAGTGGGATGTGTTGTTAATTCACATATTTAGGCATTAGAAGTTGATATCAGGGCAAAAGAAAGAACTACACACGTGATTATATCAGAGTTCAACCAAAAAAGCAGAAATCACCTATTTATTTAAACCAGAGAAAGCTTTTTTTTTTTTAGACAAAGTATCACTCTGTCTCCCAGGCTGGAGTGCAGTGGCGTGATCACATGCTCACTGCAACCTCCATCTCCCTGATTCAAGCGATTCTCCTGCCTCAGCCTCCCAAATAGCTGGGACTACAGGCACATGCCATCGCATCCGGCTAATTTTCTTTTCTTTTCTTTAAGACAAGTCTCGCTCTGTTGCCCAGGCTGGAATGCAGTGGCGCAATCTCGACTCACTGCAAGCTCCGCCTCCCGGGTTCACATCATTCTCCTGCCTCAGCCTACTGAGTAGCTGGGACAGCAGGCGCCCGCTACCACACTCGGCTAAGTTTTTGTATTTTTAGTAGAGATGGGGTTTCATTGTGTTAGCCAGGATGGTCTTGATCTCCTGACTCATGATCCGCCCACCTCGGCCTCCCAAAGTGCTGGGATTACAGGCATGAGCCACTGCGCCTGGCCCACATCCAGCTAATTTTCTTGTATTTTTAGTAGAGACAGGGCTATGTTGGCCAGGTTGGTCTTGAACTCCTGACCTCAAATGATCCACCCGCCTCACCTCCCAAAATGCTGGGATTACAGGCGTGAGCCACTGCGCCCTATCAAAACCAGAGAAACCTTAATTCTGACACATGGTTCCATGGATGGTGGAAGAGCTGAAGAAACACAGGGCAAGTCAGGTAACCCAGTTTGGCAGCAGCAGGAAGCTATTCCCACCCCTAGGCTGGTGGAAGCTAAAACCAGGGCTGGTGGGAGATGGAGCCACAGAAGAGATGCAAGTGCTACTGGGGAGGCTGCCATAGGCAGAGAGAGGTGAGGAGAATCCTCTTACCACAAATCTCCTGTCATTTGCAGCTAACACGGAGCCTCTGAAAGGGAGGTTGCATGACTGGTCCCCAAAGATAGAGTAGAGCAGGCAGTGGGTAAGAAATGAATGCAAGAGCAAACAGGCAGAATTTGCACACATATAATCAACATAGTTACAGTTTAACCCAAAGTATAATAAAATCAATAAAACATGTTTTATCTCTGAACAACCATTAAGTAGATTTTGAAGTGGCATTATTTGAACATAGGAGAAGTTTTTAACCTTTTCCTTTTCAAATTTATTTTGTTTTTGTTTGTTTTGTTTTGTTTGTTGTTGTTTTGTTTGTGATTGTTGTTGTTTTGTCCCTCAAGAAGTTAAATAACAAACCAATCCTCATTAGGGCAGGTTTACTTAGGTATACAGACTAATAGTTCCCACTTGCTTGTCAATGGATCTTGTCCATCTTGCCTTATCTTTAAATTTATCGTTTAAAATCTCTCACTAAGGCTCTACTATAAATGGGACTTTCCAAAATATGTTTAGAATCAAACATTATAATACAGATATTGTCGGCTATTAGAGCTACTTAGCAAATTTGAACATTGCAAAGATAAGTGGCATCTTTCATAAATTCTATCAGCAGAAAACATTCGGTTAAGACTGTATTGCAACGTGTGGTGACAAAACCAATTAAGCCAGTGTGAACCTTTGGTCCTGAGGTGGGAGTGGAGGTGACACACCCAGGACCTATAGGGGCTGGCAGCCAAGGAGGTGAAAGTTGACCAATTCAGTTACTACACTCTGGAAATTGCTCTGGCCAGGATTGCCAGTGACTTCCACGTTACCAAAGTTAATAGGCAATCCTCAGTCCGCATCTCATTTGCCGCTTTAACAGTATTTCACAGTGCTGATCACCTCTCTTAACTAAAACACTTTCCTGCACTTCATTTCTGCACTCTCCTGATTTTCTCCTACCTCACTGGCCACTCTTTCTCAGTCTCCTTGGCTGGATGATCCTTATCTTCTTGATCTTCAAACACTGGAGTGGCCCAGGGCTCAGAACTTCACCTCTTTTCTAGCTACACCCATTACCTAGGTGATCTCAATTAGTCTTAAGGCCAAAAATACTATCTATGATGGTTTGAAAAACTTGTCATAAATTCTTCAACACTCCTTCCATTGAATGGTTCAGTCCATATCCTCTTACCTTAAATCTAGGCCAATCTTGGTGACTCACTTCTCCTAAATAGAATGTAGCATAAATGACTGCTTACCTTCCTAGGCTGAGCAAAAAAAGGCAATGCAGTGTCAGCTTGTCCACTGGAACACTGTCACTAGAACCCTACATTGCCATGTAAGACATTCAACTAAATTCAGCTGTCCTAAGGCTGCCATGCTAGTAGGGAGCCCAAGCTGCGTGCAATCACCCATTCAGCAGCTCTAGGCAGCATCAGCTGCTGGACATGTGATTGCAAACACCTCCAGATGATTTGAGCCTGCAGCTGTCAATCACCCTAGCCAAGACACCCAGTCTTCTCATCTGAGGCCCCAGGCATTGTGGAGCAAGGTTAACCTCCCATCACTGTGTCTTTTCCACATTTCTGATGCATAACATCCATGAACCTGATGAAATAATTGCATTAAGCTGCTACATTCTGAGATAATTTGTTATGCAACAGTAGTAACTAGAACAATATCGTTTTTTGTTGTTGTTGTTGTTGTTGTTTTAGGCAGGGTCTCACTCTTCACCCAAGCTGGAGTGCAGGGGTACGACCATAGCTAACTGCAGCCTCCACCTCCCAGGTTTAATTGATCCACTCACCTCAGCCTCCTGAGTAGCTGGGACTACAGGTGCGCACCACCACGCCCAGCTAATGTTTTTTGTTGGGGGTAGGGGTAGAGATGGTTTCGCCATGCTGCCCAGGCTGGTCTCAGACTCCTGGGCTCAAATATTCCTCCTGCCTCAGCTCCCAAAGTGCTAGGATTACAGGCATGAGCTACCACGCCTGGCCCAAATGGTCTTTACACTCATTGAATCCTCTTTAAAATCCTATAGAGGAGAATCTATTATTATTTCCACGGAGAAAAACTGAGGACTAGAGAGGTTAAGTAACTTTCCCAAGTTTACAAAGCTGATTACTAGTAGCAGGATTCCAGCACAGGTGGGATTCATTCTAAAGCTTGTGTGCTGAAATGCTTTCCTCACCTACCTCATAGCAAGGTAAGAGAAACTAATACCAGCCACCTGATTAATATTTAGACTATGCCCTATTGTCTAAAAAAAAGAAGAGAAAATGGAAATGACTTAGCTATAACCTGGAAGCAGAGAAGACATTCTTTTGCAGAGATTTTTGTCCATTGTTTTCCTTATTAGAGAAGAGCAAACAAGAGAGAACAGTTTTATTAAAATACGACTTATTTCATGGAGACAAAAAAATGAAACTCTTCATTATCAGGATGGTAATGGATGATAACTCTAAATTTAAATACAAAAAGAGACTGTCAAATTGTAATCTGCGAAGATTTTTTAAATGATTATTTCAATTCAGTTCCAACAGCCACCTCTCTTGAATGGTTTGGAACCCACCTGCCAAAAGGTGAAGGGACCAGAACAGATGCGCTCTCCAGGCCTCATTCAGCAATAAGATTCAGTGCTTCACACCAGTATGGGGGACTAATTAAACTCACAGTTGTATGGTGGAGCCAGCGATTATGTTTTAGAACAGACTGTGACCTCTCTCTGACCCAGAGGATAGCAAGCATCAGCATTTACAAGCCAAATGAAATAAGGCACTGTCAGCAATGTTCCTTACAGTAAGAAATATAACGATAATAATAATAAAAAGCACCAAGACATAAAGCCACAGACAAGATGGTATCTGGAGACCCCAGGCATCCATGAGAATAAGGGAAGTGAAAATTCAATAAAATTCAATCTGAGATCTTAACAGGGGCTTTCCTCAAATAAGAAAGGCCCCCAAGCTGGTACAGTGGCTCATGCCTGTAATCCCAGCACTTTGGGAGGCTGAGGCAGGCAAATCACCTGAGGTTAGGAGTTCGAGACCAGCCTAGCCAACATGGTGAAACCCCGTCTGTACTAAAAATGCAAAAAAAAATTAGCCTGGCCTGGTGGGACGGGCCTGTAATCCCAGCTACTCAGGAGGCTGAGGCAGGAGAATTGCTTGAACCTGGAAGGTTGAGGTTGCAGTGAGCCAAGATCGCACCAGTGTACTCCAGCCTGGGCAACAGAGCAAAATTCCATCAAAAAAAAAAAAAAAAAAAAAAAGAAAGAAAGAAAAAAATAAAGGCCCCAAATATTATAAAAATCAAGGAAAAATTCATGCAGAGGACAATAAACATTACAAAAGACTTCATAAGTATTAAAATGTGGGACCTTGTTCCAACCACTTCTTCAGATACTAGCATGACATTGGCATAGGTCAGGATAAAAAGCTAGAGAACAATGTCAAATAATGATGTTAGAAAAAAATTAAGTGTTTTTTATTACTGTAACATTAGGTTTTCCTGTTCTTTGAAACGTTGTTTCTCATAATGATAACACGTTATCCTATATAAAAACAACTAACTGATGATTAGTGGATTATTTTCTCAGCAATGGAACTGAGTTTTCTCTAAGCCATCTATATCCATACTCTTGTTCATCCTGCCTTGTGAGAAGGGCATGATTTATTTAATGACTACCTTAGTGCAAGGTACCATGTATGACTGTGAAACAAATACTTTCACTACACAAAAATAAATTATCTAGGCAGTGATAAAACACCACCTTGTCCTCATTAGTACTTCATACTAAAAATGGAATTAATCGGCCAGACACAGTGGCTCACACCTGTAATCTAAGCACTTTGGGAGGCCGAGGCAGGTGGATCACCTGAGATCACACCACTGCACTCCAGCCTGGATCACAGAGTGAGAGTCTGTCTCAGGAAAAAAAAAAAAAAAAAATGGAATTAACCATCCCACAAAACTACTAGATAATCATTAACAAGTACTAGAGCAACCATTCCCAAATTCCTTTTTTAAAACCACTATTAAGATGTTTTGGTTCATTCATTCAGTCACCAATGAATGTCATCAATGAAGTACTTACCAAGTCCCCAGTCTCCACCAGATACAGAGTATAAAGTATAAGTGGATGATGTCCAACTTTCATTGTAGAAATCCCCAAGATAAACTTACAAATTGTAAACAAAGGTATCATAATATTGTTAATGTCCTTTTAGTTGGAAGGGGAAGGTTGGTTGGTGGAAGGTAATGAAGTAGAGAAATTTCCCTGAAAGCTGAATTGTAGTATACCTTTTGGTACACTTTGGACTGCTCGGAACAGAGTAGACAATAGAGAGGATTTTTCCAAGACAGAAAAGAATAAGCCACAACTATTATTTTAAAAAATGAAATCATGTCCTCTGCAGCAACATGGACAAAGCTGGAAGCCATTATTCTAAGTGAAATGACTTCTTAGCCAAGAAGGGGTAGCCTCCAGTTTCAGCAAGGAATTGGAACAAATACTGCATGTTCTCGCTGTGGTATTTGGGAACTAAACCATGAGTACACATGGACATAAAGATGTAAATCATAGATACTGGAGACTCTAAAAAGAGGGAGACTGTGGGGGTGAGGCTTGAAAACTTGCCTATTGAATACAATGTTCGCTATTTGGGTAATGGGTATACTAGAAGCCCAATCCCTGCAAATATGCAATATAACCATGTACCCCTTGAATCTAAAATAAAATAAAAATTTTTAAAAAAGAATAAACCAACTTCAGGGATGTGGGAAGCAACATGGGACAGAAGAATCAGGCCCCTCCAGGAAAAGACAGAGGTACAAATAACCAAATCCAAGCATGGCTAAGTGAAATCTAATGAGGGTGATTAAATTTTCAAGTGGTAGCCAGGCACAGTGGCTCACCCCTGTAATCTCAGCACTTTGGGAGGCCAAGGCAGGCGGATCACCTGAGGTCAAGAGTTTGAGACCAGCCTGACCAACATGGAGAAACCCCATCTCTACTAAAAATACAGAATTAGCCGGGCATGGTGGCGTATGCCCGTAATCCCAGCTACTCAGGAGGCTGAGGCAGGAGAATTGTTTGAACCTGGGAGGCAGAGGTTGTGGTGAGCTGAGATCGTGCAATTGCACTCCAGCCTGGGCAACAAGAGCGAAAACTCCGTCTCAAAAAATAAAAATAAAAAAATTCAAGTGGCTCAGTTCCACAAAGACAGGGTCAGGTGGAGCCACTCCTGAGAAGAGATAGTTATAGTTGTCAGGTGGGGGCTAGGGTGATCGATGGATGATGGTGGTCCTTCTAGGTTAGAGGGGCATTGGTTACTAAGGGGTGGGAAGAGGACACGTGGCAGAAACCCATGAGCGTTTCCAGGTCTTAGCCAAGAAGGGGTAGCCTCCAGTTTCAGCAAGGAATTGGAACACACATCAAAAACCAAGATGCAAAGCCACAATTACAAGCTAACCAGGTAAACTAGGGGTCAGCTGGAAGCTCTCTGAGGTATCTGAGGGCTAAATGTTACTTTGGGCCCACTAGACCAGTGGTGTGGAAGCAAGGACCCATTTTAAGATCTCACCAGCTATTGGTCAGAGTTCTCACTGTGCACTGTAAGGCCAGACTAGCCCTAACCAAGGGTCTATATGGAGTAGAACCTGAAGGTTGTGATAGGAAAATAAAAATCCAGGACCCCAATTCACTCTGCCAAAAGGAAAAAAATGAAGGTGAAAGCTGAGTTGTGCAAGAGCTGCCTTTCCTTTTGTTCCTAAGCAGATAGTCACAGATAAAAGGTTAAATATCTCCACAGGTAGCTATTCTATGTTCACCTTATCTTACGTAAAGCTTCAATTTACTGAGCACGAGAGGAATACATAATTGACTATTCCCCTACCTGCTCCTTTTCTCTTGCAACATGTGGATTCAATAATGTAACCCCCTCTCTCCCCTCCAGCCCACTATTCCCTCTTTAAATATTGAAGCCCTCAGACCATAGACTATTTCTGCAATTCTGTGTTTGTTTGTTTTCCTCCTGGGCATGTCCTTAACCTTGGCAAAATAAACTTCTAAATTGATTGAGACCTGTCTCAGATGCTTTTTGGTTTACAAGGTCATCACTGCTGGCATCTGGTTAAGACTGAATAGCCATGAACTTACACTGCCAACCTAAAACTACTCCTTCACCGTGATGCCTAACACCTCGGACAGTGTGGCCATTGCTTTGGGTTAAGGTCGAATCAGGGAACATCTTTCACAGGTCGGGTACAATCTAAAGCTTGGATTGACCTGCCCACTAGCATACTGATACTTACTACTTTGAGCACTGGAGCTAAAATGCAAATAATGATTTCTCCCTTAATTGGGTGCTGTGGTGATCCCATTTGGAGTGGAAGCACTGAAGGTTAAACAATAAAGAGCTATTGTGGAGCTATAAACCATGGTTTAAAAACAAATTACCCCTTTAAAGGAAAGTGATTAGAAGAGATAGCTAAGGTATAATACTCTCTGCCCAGTGAACAATAAGATGGACTAGAATGCCTAGATAACATGTTAGAACGAGCTATTGACTATCTCTTCCATACACTCTTTCATTCAGCAAATACGTATTGAGCACTGACTGTATGCCGGACAGTGTGCTGGGTCTTTCTCAGGCTTGGAGAATACAAGCAATTATTGTCTCTCTCTCTTTCTCCTCTCTCTCTCTTTTTTTTTTTTCTTTTGGACAGGGTCTCACTCTGTCACCCAGGCTAGAGTGCAGTGGCACGTTCACAGCTCACTGCAGCCTTGACCTCCTAAGCTCAAGCTATACCCCTGCCTCAGCCTCCCAAGTAGCTGGGACTGCAGATACCTGCCACCATGTCCAGCTAATTTTTGAGGTGTTTGTTGTTGTTTTGAGACAGGGTCTCGCTTGCTCTGTCCCCCAGGCTAGAGTGCAGTGGGGCAATCTTGGCTTACTACAGCCTCCGCCTCCCGGGTTGAAGTGATTCTCCTGCCTCAGCCTCCTGAGTGGCTGGGATTACAGGCAGGCACCACCATACCTGGCTAATTTTGTATTTTTAGTAGAGATGGGGTTTCACCATGTTGGCCAGGCTGGTCTCGAACTCCTGATCTCAGGCGATCCACCCACCTCAGCCTCCCAAAGTGCTGGAATTACAGGCATGAGCCACCATGCCTGGCTAATTTTGTTTAGTTTTTGTAGAGACAGGTCTCACTATGTTGCCCAGGCTTGTCTCAAATTCATGGACGCAAGTGATCTTCCTGTCTCAGCCACCCAAAGTGCCGAGATTACCGGTGTGAGCCACTGCGCCAGGCCAAATTCTCTCTTTCTTATACTCACTCTGGCTTTCTCTCACTCTATTCCTCTGTTTCTGCCTTTTCCTCACTACAGTCTCTGTGAATGTATCTTTCAGCAGCAATTTGTTTATCCGTTTCTTCCCCCTTTTCCTCTGCCTACCTTTCCGTCTCCCTCTATTTGTCCTTTCTCTTCTCTAATCTTTTCTCATCTTTCTGTTTTATTTCCTTATCTTTCCACTATCCTCCCTTCCCTTAACTTCTCATAATGCTGACTGAAAACCAGTTTTAAAATATATTAATATTATATATAATATAATGTATTAAATATAACCAATCTCAATGGGGGAAAAAGTGTCCTCTCAAGGGAGCTCCTGTTAAATGCATTACTCTTGGGACAAATAACATAAAGTTAGCACTTATTCACACATTTATATAGACGTAGATGAATATCCTACCTAGAAGGGACAGGGCACTGAAGGAAGAGAATCCCAGGTGTTTGACTTTTTCTGGCCATTGGTGATGGTAGAGGGAGGAAGGAAGGGTTTATGCATGGGACACTCCCTGGAGACAGTGAGGAAATGTGTCATCAGGGCAAGTGGCTTAGTGAAGAGACTGTCCTGAGCCTTTTCCCCACATCATTTTTCTGATTCTCACAACATCCCTAAGAGGTAGACGGCATTATTATCTGCATTTAAGGAAGCAGGTGTAGAAAGTCAGTGATGGAGTTAGAACAAGGGCCCAGTCTGTCTGATACCAAAGCCCATGGTGACAGAACAAAGCCGGCTGAACAGTTCTGTCTGCCAGAACAAAGCCAAGTCATAAAAAGGAACTGCGGTAAGATGTTTTGAGGGCTCATGGTCCCACGGCACTGCTCTCATCCAACTTTGCACGCGTGGTCCCTAACAGTGTGCTGGCCCAGGCTTGGAGCTCAATAAAAGATTAGTGAATGCATGAACAAGATTCAAAGCAGCAAGCACTAGAAATTTCTGAACTGGAAAAATCATTATCTTACCCAATTCAGGAATCATGCGGCCCCTGCATAAACATTCCTAGGACAATCCTACAAAATAAGAGTCATAATTTGGCCACATTTTTTGATACAGCAGTTCAAGGTCTTAAGCTTCTGTACAAACACAGGACTTAAAATGCTTTTCCTATACTATCACTTTTGTAAAATTTCATCTATCATAAAATCTTGAAAATCATCAGAATGTGGCTGGGCACAGTGGCTTACACTGTAATCCCAGCTGAGGTGGGAGGATTGCGTGAGACCAGGAGTTCAAGACTAGCCCAGGCAACATAGCAAGACCCTGTTTCTACAAAAACATTTTTTAAAATTATCTGGGTGTGGTGGTATAAGCCTATAGTCCCAGCTACTTGGGAGGCTGGGGCAGGAGAATCACTCAAGCCCAGGAATTCAAGGTTACAGTGAGCTGTGATTATGCCACTGCACTCCAGCCTCAAAGACAGAGAGAGAGAGAGAGAGAGAGAGAGAGAGAAAGAGACAGACCACGTCTTGAAAAAAAAAATTTTTTTTTTGAGACAGAGTCTGCCCTGTTGCCCAGGCTCACTGCAACCTCTGCCTCCTGGGTTCAAGCAATTCTCCTGCCTCACCCTCCCGAGTAGCTGGGATTACAGATGCCCGCCATCACACCCAGCTAATTTTTGTATTTTAGTAGAGACGGGGTTTTGCTATGTTGGCCAGGCTGGTCTTGAACTCCTAACCTCAGGTGATCCACCCGCCTCAGCCTCCCAAAGTACTGGGATTACAGGCATGAGCCACTGCACCCGGCCATAAAAAAATATTTTTAAAAAATCATCGGAATGTAAATATATGTGTATTCATGACATTTGGCCAGGCTGGTCTCCAACTCCTGAACTCAGGTGATCCACCCGCCTTGGCCTCACCAGCTCCCAGCCACATCTATTCTTTCAGAAGTTTTAATAACTCACATTTATCAGCCAGGTATGGTGGCACTCATCTATGTTCCCAGTTACTCAGGAGGCTGAGGCAGGAGGATCACTGGAGCCCAGGAGTTCAAAGCTGCAGTGAGCTGTGATCACACCACTGCACTCTAGCCTGGGAGACAGCAAGATGCTGTCTCTAAAAAAAAAACCAGCAATAGGCCGGGCACTTTGGGAGGTTGAGGCGGGCGGATCATGAGGTCAAGAGATCAAGACCATCCTGGCTAATACGGTGAACACCCATCTCTACTAAAAATACAAAAAAATAGCCGGGCTTGGTGGCGGGTGCCTGTAGTCCCAGCTACTTGGGAGGCTGAGGCAGGAGAATGGCCTGAACCCGGGAGGTGGAGCTTGCAGTGAGCCGAGATTGTGCCGCTGCACTCCAGCCTGGGCAACAGAGAAAGACTCCATCTCAAGCAAACAAACAAACAAACAAAAAACCCAACAACAATAAAACTCATATTTATCTTCAGGATTCTGTGTAAACAAATTTTCTACAGTAGCATATATATATATATATATATATATATATATATATATATATATATGTATTTTTTTTTTTGAGGCAGGGTCTCACTTTGTTGCCCTGGCTGAAGTGAGCACAATCATGGCTTACTGCAGCCTTGACCTCCTGGGCTCAAACAATCCTCTCACCTCAGCCTCTCAAGTAGCTGGGACTACAGGCATGCACCACCATACCCAGCTTGCTTATTTATTTACTTATTTATTTATTGAGACAAGGTCTCACTATGTTGTCCAGGCTGTTCTCAAACTCCTGGGCTCAAATGATCTTCCTGCCTCAACCTCCTAAAGTGTTGGGATTACAGGGATGCACCACCATGCCCAGCCATACATGTCTTATAATTTAGTCAGTTTGATCATTTGTCTTCTAACTTGATTATTTCTTCAATGATACTTTTACTTGGGGATATTCACGCCTTAGGTGATATATTTACTAAGATACTCTCCTTATGAGATTTATTCTCCTTGTGTGATAGTATGTTGTATGTACGTAATCTATTTTGAGTTCTCAGCTCTTTGGAAGGAATATGTAATTAACTTATACCAAGTCTCAAGATAGAGAAGTTTACTGTGCCTATTTTGCTAATCATGAAACAAAAACTCAAAAGTGTAATGAATTTGCCTGAGGTCTCACAGCAACAGTGGGAAGATATTAAAGACATGACCATGACTTAGAAGTTGATACTTGTGTTTGAGAATCTATTACTTGTGTTATACTCTCATTATACAGCCAGCTGGCTTCTTGAGTCTAAGAAGCTCAAAAGATTTTTTTATTTACTTGGGAATATTTTAATGCTAATGTGAAGAAGTTTTCTTTATGGGAAGAAGAGAACAACACACTTAGTGTATTTTTCTGCATTTAGAGTGATGGATGAATAAAACTGTCATACAGTAGAATTTTGGAATTGTGGAACTGAAAACTCTCCTCACAATCATTTCACAGGTACAGTATAGGAATCACAGAACCTCTGCCTTGTGATCCCAGTGACAAGGATCTTATTGCTTTTCAAGATTGCCTTTATGGCTGAATAAGTCTATTTTTAATTATGCATAGTAAATAATATAACAGCTATTGCTACTATCACATAACAAGTCACTTCAAAATTTAGCGGCATAACACACCATTTTCGTGACTACAGTCAGCAATTTAGGCTCTGCTCAGCTGGGCAGTTCTTCTGTTAGATTCCTTCATGGATCTGGGGTCAGCCACAGATTGGTTTTGCCAATCTTGGCTGGGCTCTCACACATGTCTGGAGCCTCAGCTGGGACAAATGAGCTGACTCACCTCTGGTCCAGATGGTCTGTCATTCTCTAACAGGCTAGCCTAGACTTGCTCATATGGCAAAGGCAGGGATCCCAATAAAGCAAGTAGAAATGCACAAGGCCTCTAAAGTCTAGTACTGAAATTAGCACACCATCACTTCTGCCTCATGGTATTGGCCAAAGCAAAATCACAAGTCCAGCCTAGAATCAAGGGGTGGGGAAATGGACTTCACCTCTGAATGGGAGAAGACACATTATAAAGTGTTTGGAAGGCTAGGTAGAGTGGCTCACATCTGTAGTCCCAGCTACTCGGGAGGCTGAAGCTGGAGAATCAATTGAGCCCAGGAGTTTGAGGCTGCAATAAGCCAAGGTCACACTGCTATAGTCCCATCTGGGTGAAAGAGTGAGACCCTATCTCTAAAAAAAAAGGTTGGGGGGTGTTGGATATAAGAAGGTCTAAACAATTGTGAACATTTTTGCAACCTACCACATATATTAAAAATTGCAGCTGGGTGGCCGGGCTCGGTGGCTCATGCCTGTAATCCCAGCACTTTGGGAGGCTGAGGTGGGCGGATCACGAGGTCAGGAGATCGAGACCATCCTGGCTAACACAGTGAAACCCCATCTGTACTAAAAATACAAAAAATTAGCTGGACGTGGTGGTGGACACCTGTAGTCCCAGCTACTCGGGAGGCTGAGGCGAGAGAATGGTGTGAACCCAGGAGGCGGAGCTTGCAGTGAGCCGAGATCATGCCACCGCACTCCAGTCTGGGCAACAGAGCGAGACTCCGTCTCAAAAAAAAAAAAAATTGCAGCCGAGTGCGGTGGCTCACACTTGTAATCCCAGCATTTTGGGAGGCCGAGGTGAGTGGGTCATGAGGTCAGGAGTTCAAGACCAGCCTGGCCAACACAGTGAAACCCTGTCTCTACTAAAAATACAAAACTTAGCTGGGTGTGGTGGCGGGCACCTGTAATCCCAGCTACTTGGGAGGCTGAGGCAGGAGAATCACTTGAACCCAGGAGGTGGAGGTTGCAGTGAGCTCACGCCACTGCACTCCAGCTTGGGCAACAAAGCTAGACTCCGTCTCAAAAAAGAACAAAAAAACTGCATTTAGGGCTGGGTGTGGTGGCTCACACCTGTAATCCCAGCACTTGTGGGGGCTGAGGTGGGTGGATGACCTGAGGTCAGGAGTTCGAGACCAGCCTGGCCAACATGGTGAAACCCTGTCTCTACTAATAACACAAAAATCAGCTGGTTGTGGTGGTACACGCCTGTAATCCCAGCTACTTGAGAGGCTGAGGCACAAGAATCACTTGAACCCAGGAGATGGAGGTTGCAGTGAGCCAAGATCATACCATTGCACTCCAGCCTGGGTGACGAGAGTGAAATGCCATCTCCAAAAAAAAAAAAGCATTTAGGAAGGAGGTGTTGAGTATATTTACGAAATAAGATATAATATTCAAAATGCCAAAAGGACAACAGTAGGGCATGGACATTAATCAGCCAGAATGGATGACAGCTGTAAACAATAGACATGGCCGAATTAATGTATGCTGACTGACCTGAAAGATGTGATATTAAGATGATATTTCACTAAGAAGCCAGGAATACCCAAATTCTATCCTTATTGATGACTTTCTCCCAAGAGAAATACATACCCAAGAGACACAGCAAGGCACTTTATCATTGGCTGGAACTTTGGCCCCAACTCCTAGCAAAGAATTCAAGTTCAGTCTGAATAACCTCAAGCCAAAGTATGCTCAAAGGCTTGTTTTGGTTTTTTTCCCACTGGAAGCCTGAACCTGAGACACAGATCTTTTCACTCCACTGCACGGACAGGTCACATCCACCAGATGGGAGGCAGAAGACCCAAAGGAACAGAGAGGAGAAGAGATGGTTTGCCCCAAAGCCTACACCTGTCTACCTCAGGGCTTCTCAGATCACAGCAAAAGCACTTCTCGAGTAAGTTACAAAATGGGAGGGGTCGGGGTAGGAGCATCTAAAGAGAGGAAGATAGTCAGGGTTTATTACACCAACTGCTTCACCCTCTGGTGAGGCATGAGATAACCGTGGGTGGGTCTCCACTCTGATGACGGGAACTGTAAGCCTTATCTCACATCTCTAGCTTTCTAGAGGGGAGAGGTCAGAAAGAAACCTCTCCCTGTATACCAAACATTTCAGCACAGCACATAGTTTCCATTCACTGGTACAGTGGTAAACTAATTGTCCTTAAACTTGTATGTCTGTACCGTTTTGGTATAAAGGGTGGGGTGAGGGTGAGGAGCAAAGAGAAGACGAGAGACAATACCATATAGCACTGACATTGTGCAAAGTACTTTCACAAATAATTCATGCACAAACTCTTACCATCGTCTTGAACTTTCAGGACTCCACGTGAATTTTACTTTAATGGCCAAGGTTACATAAAGTGTCTCTAGTCCCTGAATTCATGAGTATCTGTTGGGTTCCTATTGTTGCAAGGATAGAAACCAATTATAACTTAAAGACTTTACTGGAAGCTTATCAGATAGCTCATGAAAACAAAGGAAAGGCAGAAGTACCAGGACAGCTGCAGGATCTAAGCAGTGAGAATGAATGGTTATTTCTTCCAGGTGCCGATGACAAGATAAATCAGCTCCAACATTTCTGGCTCTGACCCAGCAATTCCATTACTGGGTATATACCCAAAGGAATATAAATTGTCCTATCATAAAGTCACATGCAGCTGGGCACACTGGCTCACACCTGTAATCTCAGCACTTTGGGAGGCCGAGGCAGGCAGATCACTTCAGCCCAGGACTTCAAGACCATCCTGGGCAACATGGCAAACCGCGTCTCTACTAAAAATACAAAAATTAGTTGGGCCTGGTGGCGCATGCCTGTAGTTCCAGCTACTTGGGAGGCTGAGGCATGAGAATTGCTTGAACCTGGAAGAGGGAGGCTGCAGTGAGCCAAGACCACTGTACTCTAGCCTAGGTGAGCGAGATTTGGTCTCAAAAAAAAAAAAAAAAAGACATATGCATGTGTATGTTCATTGCAGCACTATTCACAATAGCAAAGACATAGAATCAACCTAAATGCCCATCAACAGTGGACTGGAAAAAGAAAATGTGGTACATATACACCATGGAAAACTATTACAGCCATAAAAAAGAACGAGATCACGGACGTTGCAGGAAAACGGATGGAACTGGAGGCCATTACCCTTAGCAAACTAATGCAGGAACAGAAAACTAAATACCACATGTTCTCACTTATAAGTGAGAGTTAAATGATGAGAATACCTGAACACAACATAGAGGGGAACAACACACACTGGGGCCTACTGGAGGGTGGAGGCTAGGAGGAGGCAGATTATCAGGAAAAATAATGAATGGGTACTAGACTTAATACCTGGGTGAAGAAATAATCGTACAACAAATGCCCATGACACAAGTTTACCTATGTAGCAAACCTGCACATGTAACCCAAACTTAAAAGTTTAAAAACAAAAATTTCAGGGAAACACTATCTGGATGACCTAGCTTGGTTGTATGTTCATCCACTGGACAGAAAAAGCCATGGCCTCTAACAAAGGACTATTTTGGTGGTTCATGGGGAGAGACTAATTTCTCATTTTCCAAAAGAACAGGTAAAGTTGCTGGGCCAACCAAAACAATCCACAATGTTATAGCCACTGCATCATTAAAGTACTGAATAAAGACATGCAGCAAGGGTAAGGTGGCCTGGGGACTGTAGTGTATAATAAGCTAGTGAGCACCCTCAGAAAATGTATTCAGGTGGCGCAGTCTAACGGGGTAGTTGGGAAATTTGCTTATCGCCATTGTTCTAAAAAAGTACCCAGCACTTGTGTTGAGCTGGTATAGTAATACACACAGACATAAAAATCATTGCCATGATGGAAGAAGTTTTTATTATAATCACAGTCCCTAGAAAGAGGAGGAACAACACACATGCAAGACCACACAGGGAAGCACCAAAGCTAGATGAGCAGGCAGGGAGAGACAGGATCTGTGGGTGGGAGATTTAATTGTAGTTTATGCAGGAAGGAATGGGCCAAGCAAAGTAGGCAAGCAGTACAAGCTTATGGTCAGAGAGTCTAAATAATTTCAGTGGGCTCTGCGCTATGTTGGTGGTCCCCAGTTGTCTGGTACTTGGCCCTGTGGTGATTAAGGTAGGGGATGGAGTCCCAGACAGTAGGAGTCTGATAAAAGGTGACATGTGGGCAATAGAGTCTTGGAATTGGTTGGTTTGCATATTAAAGGCATACTGGCAGGGAAGTTCCTTATCTTTAGGAATTAGTTAATCCTCGGAGGGGTGGTTCCCAGGGTCCAGAAGCCCCCAAATGCCAGAGCATCAAGAATACAGAAAATTAGCTGGGTGCCGGGGCACAAGTCTGTAGTCCCAGCTTCTCAGGAGGCTGAGGCAGGAGGATTGCTTGTCCCTAGGAGTTTTAGGCATAGTGAGACCCTGTCTCTTAAAAAAAAAAAAAAAAAAAAAAAAGAGGCTGGGTGCAGTAGCTCACACCTGTAATCCCACCACTTTGAGAGGCTGACGCGGGAGGATTGTTTGAGCCCAGCCTGGGCAACATAATGAGACCTCATCTTTACAAATAATAAAAAAGAAATAGCCAAGTGTGGTGGCATGCAGCTGTGGTCCCAGCTACTCTTGCTAGAATGAGGTGAGAGGATCACTTGAGCCTGGGAGGTCAAGGCTGCAGTGAGCTGTGATCACACCACTGCACTCCAGCCTGGAAAACAGAGTAAGACCCTGTCTCACAGAAAAAAAGAAAGAAAGGAATACAGAACATAAGAAAATACAGCTAATACAAAATACAGTAGTATTTTGTTTGTTTGGGTTTTTTTTTTTTAATAATAGAGATAGGGCGTTGCCCAGGCTGATCTTGAACTCCGAGTCTCAAGCAATCCTCCTACTTCAGCCTCCCAAAGTGCTGAGATTATAGGCATAAGCCACCACGCCTGGCCCAAAATATACTGAATGTAACTATAGGCATAACTTGAGATACTGCAGGTTCAGTTCCAGACCACCACAAAAAAGTGAATATCACAATAAAGCAAGTCACACAAACTTTTTGGTTTCCCAGTGCACATAAAAGTTTATGTTCATACTATACTGTAGTCTATTAAGTGTGCAATAGCATTGTGTCTACAGAAACAATGTACATACCTTAATTTAAAAATACCTCATTGCTAAAAAGTGCTAACATTAATCTGAGCCTTCAGTGAGTTGTAATATTTTTGCTGGTGGAATGTCTTGTCCTGATGGATACTGACTGACCAGGGTGATGGGTGCTGAAGGCTGGGGTGCCTGTGGCAATTTTCTAAAATAAGACAACAATGAAGTTAACTCCATCAATTGACTCTCCCTTTCACAGATTTATCTGCAGCATGTGGTGCTGTTTGACAGCATTTTACCCACAATACAACTTCTTTCAAAATTGGAGTCAATCCTCTCAAATCCTGACACTGCTTAACAACTAAGTTTATATAATATTCTAAATCTTTTGTTGTCATTTCAACAATGTTCACACCATCTTCACTGGGAGTAGTTTCCATCTCAAGAAACCCCTATCTTTGCTCATCAGGTAAGAAGCAACTCCTCATCCATTCAAGTTTTATAATGAGATTGCAGCAATACAGTCACATCTTCAGGCTCCACTACTAATTCTAGTTCTCTTGCTATTTCCACCATATCTGCAGTGACTTCCTCCACTGAAGTCTTGAACCCCTCAAAGTCATACATAATGGAATCAATTTCTTCCAGACTCCTGTTAAACTCCTCCCATGATGAGAATCATGAATGTCCTCACTGGTATCTAGAATGGTGAATCCTTTCCAGAAGATTTTTAATTTACTTTGCCCAGATCCATCACAGGAATTGCTATCTATGGCAGCAACAGCCTTGAAAAATGTATTTCTTAAATAATAAGACTTGAAAGTTGAAATTACTCCTATAGAATGGATGTTCTGTTAACTGGCATGAAAACAACATTTATCTCCTTGTACATCTCCATCAGAATGCTTGGATTAACTAGGTGCATTGTCAATGAGCAATAATATTTTAAAAGAAATCTTTTTTCCTGAATAGTAGGTCTCAACGATGGACTTAAATTATTCAGTTAAACCATGCTGTAAACAGATGTGCTCTCATCCAGATTTTATTTTTCCATTTATAGCACACGGCAGAGTAGATTCAGCATCATTCTTTTTTTAATGACATGAAATCCTGAACTTCATTAGCATAATTATAAAGGACCCTAGGATTTTTAGAATGGTAAATGAGCATTGGCTTCAACTTAAAGTCACCAGCTATATTAGCCCTTAACAAGAGAGTAAGCCTGTCCTTTGAAGCTTTAAAGCCAGGCATTGACTTATTATTGACTTCTTTCTTCTTTTTTTTTGAGACAGAGCCTCATTCTGTCAACCAGGCTACAGTGCAGTGGCGTAATCTTGGCTCACTGCAACCTCTGCCTCCTGGGTTCAAGTGATTCTCCTGCCTCAGTCCCCCAAGTAACTGGGACTACAGGCATGCACCACCACACCTGGCTAATATTTGTATTTTAGTAGAGACGGGGTCTCACCATGTTGGCCAGGCTGGTCTCAAACTTCTGACCTCAAGTGATCCAGCCACTTTGGCCTCCCAAAGTGCTGGGATTATAGGCGTGAGCCACTGCACCTGGCCTATATTGACTTATTTCTAGCTATGACAATTCTAGATGGCATCTTCTTCCAATAGAAGGCTGTTTCATCTACACAGAAGATCTGTTGTGTAGTGTAGCCACCTTCATCAATCATCTTAGCTAGAACTTCTGGATCACTTGCTGTTTCACCTTGCACTTTTATGTTATTAAGACAACTTCTTTCCTTAAGCCTCTGAACCAACTTCTGCTAGCTTCAAACTTTTCTTTTGTAGCTTTCTTACCTCTCTCAGCCTTCTTAGAATTGCAGAGAGTTAGGGCCTTGCTCTGGATTATGCTTTGGCTTAAGGGAATGTAGTGGCTGCTTTGATCTTCTATCCAGACCACCAAAACTTTCTCTATATCAGTAATAAAGTTATTTCTCTTTTTTTTAGTCATTCATATGTTTATGAAGTAGCACTTTTAGTTTATTTCAAGAACTTTTCCTTTGCACTCACAACTCTCCTGTTAATGCAAGAGGCCTTGTTGGCCAGGTGGGGTGGCATATGCCTGTAGTGCTTTGGGAGGCAGAGGCAGGAGGATCGCTTGAGGCTAGGAGATTGAAACCAGCCTGGGGAATATAGCAAGACCCCATCTCCACACACAAAAAATTTTAGAAGTCTGATAAAAGGTGACAAGTGGGCAATATGGTCTTGGAATTGGTTGGTTTGCATATTAAAGGCATGCTGGCAGGCAAGTTCCTTATCTTTAGAAATTAGTTAATCCTTGGAGGGGCAGTTCCTGGAGTCCACAAGACCCCAAATGCCAGAGCATCAAGAATACAGAAAATTAGCCAGGTGCCATAGCACAAGTGCCACAGCATAAGCAGAATATGGATGAAAAAAAATTTTAATTAATTGGGCATGGTGGCATGTGCCTGTCCCAGCCACTAAGGAGGCTGAGGTGGGAGGATCACTTGAGTCCAGGAATTTGAGACTGCAGTGAGCTATGATTGTGCCACTGCACTCCTGCCTGGGTGACAGAGTGAGACCCCATTTAAAAAAAAAAAAAGGCCTTGTTTTTGGCCTATCTTGCCTTTCATCCTCCTTTCCCCTGTAAGTGTAATCATTTCTAGCTTTTGATTTAAAGTGAGAGATGTGTGATTCTTACTTTCACCTGAACACTTAGAGGCCATTGTAGGGTTATTAATTGGCTTAATTTCAATATCATTTCATGGGGAATTGGAGGCCCAAGGAGAAGTAGAGAGATGAGGGAAGGGCCTGTCCACTGAGCAGTCAGAGCACACACAGCATTTATCTAAGTTAGTGTCTTATATGGGTTCAGTTCATAGCTCCCCAAAATAATTACCACAGTAACATGAACAATCACTGATTACTATCACCATAATAGATATAATAATGATTATTTTAAAGTTTGACATATTGTGAGGAATACCAAACTATGACATGGAGACATGCAGTGAGCATGTACTGTTGGAAAAATGGCACCAATAGACTTGGTTTATACAGGTGCAAGTTTCTCTAAAGGGACAGAACTAATAGGACAGAAGTATATATGAAGGGGAGTTTATTAAGGGGTATTGACTCACAAAATCACAAGGCAAAGTCCCACATAGGCCATTTGCAAGCTGAGGAGCAAGAAAGCCAGTCTGAGTCCCAAAACCTCAAAAGTAGGGATGCAGCCTTCAGTCTGTGGCTGAAGTCCGGAGATCCTCTGGGAAACCACTGATGTAGGTTCAAGAGTCCAAAAGCTGAAGGACTTGGAGTCTGATGTTTGAGGGCAGGAAGCATCCAGCATGGGAGAAAGATGACGGCTGGAAGACTCAGCAAGTCTGCTCATTCCACCTTCTTCTGCCTGCTTTATTCTAGCTGCACCAGCAGCTGATTAGATGGTGCCCACCCAGATTGAGGGTGGGTCTGCCTCTCCCAGTCCACTGACTCAAATGTTTATCTGCTTTGGCAACACCCTCATAGACACACCCAGGAACCATTCTTTGTATCCTTCAATCCAAACAAGTTGACACTCAATATTAACCATCACAACAGGGTTGCCACAAACCTTCAATTTGTGAAAAATGCACTGTGAAGCACAATAAAGTGCAATAAAATGAGGTATGCCTGTGTATCCTTTGGGCAGACATACAGCCATATGAAGATACTAGATAAATGATACAGAGTATAGAATGAAGCCTACAGAGCTCCCGTCTAGGTTTAATTTTACTGACCATGCAATATGTTACAGGCACAGTCTACTGAATCTCCTTCCACCACTCCAGCTCCTCTTCCTTTCCTTTAGCCTTTTTCATCATGCCCAAACTCTTGGGTTTATTGAAGCAGTTGCTATAGCCACAATTATCGCATGAATCTATTTTTCAGCATGACAGTATGGTATGTGCAAGTGTACTTTAAGATATTAAAAAACTCAGTTATATTATAGATTAATGGATGTGTGATCTTCCAAATTGATGCCAACCTATAAATTCCCAGTCACTGAAACTATTTAGTATGTGAAACTAGTCCAATTTTTTTTTTTTTTTTTTTTTGAGACAGAGTCTTGCTCTGTCACCCAGGATGGAGTGCAATGGCATGATCTCGGCTCACTGCAACCTCCACCTCCTGGGTTCAAGCGATTCTCCCAACTCAGCCTCCCAAGTAGCTGGGATTACAGGCACCCACCATCATGCCTGGCTAATTTTTGTGTTTTTGTAGAGATGGGGCTTCACTATTTTGGCAAGGCTGGTCTTGAACGAACTCCTGACCTCAGATGATCTGCCCACCTCAGCCTCCCAAAGCGCTGGGATTACAGGCATGTGCCACTGTGCCTGGCCTAATTTTTTTTTTTTTACTTTGATATTCCTCAATCTTCACATTTATTTCAATTCCTCTACTAGAATCATATTCTTATTTATTTTCTCCAGGCATTCTTGAAATATTTCTGCTCAGTAGAGAAGCAATATGAAGTTTCAGTATTTTATTAACTATATCAAACAGCAGACTCTCTAGATGGTGAGCCAAAAGTTGCTGAAGGGTGTATTTTTTTTGTCTGCTGTGAATTATACCTTCAGGCTCAACAAAGTGGTAAAAACGGTTTTAAATTATTAGCTGAATACATGAGAACTGGCCATTGCAAAATCTGCCTGTCATGTAGCATTATGCCATCATCAAGAGAAATTTTAGCATTTTCTGTTTTCTCCACAAATAAAGTGCTTGTTTTCTTTAGCTTTTCTTCTATTGAGGTTGGTTAATCCTTTTCAAACCAGGAAACTCAGACTTAATATATGTAGACTTTGTTTTGCACAAAATCTTCTATATCTTGAATTTAGGGGCACACAGTCCATCTGTCATTTTAACTGTGCTCACACAAATTGTGCTGATTTATACTTAACCATAGCTAATTTCATCTGTGTTTTTGAGTTTGTTTTTTGATTTTCAAAAGCAGCTGAAAGTGAGTTGACATTTTAGTACTTTGGTCTCTTTTATAAAAAGTGATGATATAATATTCATCCACAATTATTACCTTTAAAGTTATTTAATGTCATGTTGATAGAAAAGGAAACTGCTGACATTGACTTTCTACACTTTAAATCAATTCTTTAATATCTTCACATAAGTCTCCCCCTAAATTTCCTGTTTTTAGAAGTGATTTTTATACTTACCCATTGCATAAACCTGGACAAATTCTTTTCTTCATTTATTTCAATTTCCCAATATATAAAAGAGTTAATAATGTAGCTACCACAGAGCATATTGTGAAATTCACTGAGAAATCACAGAGATATGCTGCTTTGGGAAGAGCAGGAAGAACTCCGTGAATAATAGGTTGTACCAATCTTCCCCCAAACACTTCTCTGACAAGCACACAATTCTGACACGTATTTCTGCAGAGCTCTAGGGTTTCTCCTTTTATGATGTAATCATTCTCCATGAAGTTTAGTCATATGCTGCTCATTTTCAGTGTCTCTATTTTCTAAATAAAGGCATGAATAGAATTAACTCTTGGATTCTAGAAACTACAATAAACCGAAATGTGTTTAAAGAAAACTTAATGAATCATTATGCTACCCATCCCCCATAAGACTGTAGAATGTTAGCTTTAAAAGGAATACAGGGAACATCCAGTCCAATCTTTGCATTTTATAGACAAGACAACTGAGCTTTTGGGAGCTTGGGGAATCTTGTGATTTTCTCAAAGTGAGAAGATTAGTTAAGTGGCAGATCTGTGTGTGTGTGTGTGTGTGTGTGTGTGTGTGTGTGTAATTTCAAAAACATGCAATACTAGCATATTTTTCATTTGCATTGGTTTCTTTTTTAAAAATATCTTCAAACTAATATACTTGGTTAAACTTTTTAAGTCTCAAAACACAACTAAAATAACCTGTTGTGTTTCATTTTTTAACCAAAAAACTACTACTGAGGCTTCTGCCTTTAAGAATAATTTCTGGGGCTGGGTGTAGTGGCTCATGCCTATAATCCTAGAACTTTGGGAGCCAAGTGTGGGAATCATTTGAGGCCAGGAGTTTGAGACTAACCTGGGCAACACAGCGAGATCCTGTTTCTCCAAAAAAATTTTACAAGTTAACCGGATGTGGTGGCATGCAACTGTACTCTCAGCTACTTGGGAGGTTGAGGAGGGAGGATATCTTCGAGGCTGAAGTAAGCTATGAAGGCGCCACTGCACCCCATCCCACGGGGGCTGGAGTGAGACCCTGTCTTAAAAAAAAAATTTCTAAGAAATGGTATATTCATAGGTATTTCAACATATTTAATAACAGTATATCATGGGCACTGCCCAACAACTGGTGTGTCTATCCTGGTTCTACCAGCTGCACATGAGCCTGGGTATATTACTGAAAAATAGGCAGTGCCATATGCTGGAAATAAAGATGTACTCCTTGAACATTGTTGCACCACAATGAAAATGTAACAATACCCAGTAAAGCTATATTATTTTCATTATTAAATTTGTTCAACACTATTTGTTTTGTTTTTTGCTTTTTTTTTTTCACAAAAAGTTGAAAGGAAAACACAGGATTTTTTTTCCTATATGATATTTCTACTGGATTAACCACTAGATTTAGGTAATAGTAACAGAGCTGAACCTCTGGACCTGGTAACATTGTCTCTTCAAGTTAGCATTTTTGATATATTATAAAATAAATTCTGGCAATAGTCATCTACATATGTAATTTGTAGAGCTGTTATATTGGGCTTGGTGAGTAAGGACAACATATGTGCTTTATTAGCAATGTTAAATAGGTGCTCAATTAATGTTTGCTGTTATACTACAGAATTTCATAAACAATGGCAACAAATTTTTCCCAAAATCAATATGGAAATGAGTTATGAAATTTGCTTTACTGAACAAGTCTTCATTTGTGGCAGGAACGCATTTTGGTTTTTGTGTTTCCCTGCTGTTTGAAAGAACAGATTGAGTGTTCCTTTGTTTTCTTGCTCGTACATAGAAGACATTTAAAATAATCATAAACTATTAGTACTAGAAGGAAACCTAAAAACCTAACTTCCCACACAATGCAAACCCCCAGTGATTCTGATGCATGCTAAAGTTTGAGAAACATTGCCCTATGTAACACTCCACACAGCTGGGTGCAGTGGCTCATGCCTGTACTCCTAGCACTTTGGGAGGCTCAAGGCAGGTGGATCACCTGAGGTTGGAAGTTTGAGACCAGCCTGGCCGACATGGTGAAACCGCATCTCCACTAAAAATACTAAATTAGCCAGGCATGGTGGCAGGCACCTGTAACACCAGCTACTTGGGAGGCTGAAGAGGAGAATCAGTTGAACCAGGAGCAGAGGTGGCAGTGAGCTGAGATCGCACCACTGCACTCCAGCGTGGGTGACAGAGAAAGACTCACTCAGAAAAAAAAGAGAAAGGTGCCACATGACAGAATTGGGTTGCAGATATCAGAAATCTAACTAAAAATTAGATTGAGTATAAAAGGGAATATCCTAGTTCGTGAGGCTCAGGATAATGGAGTAGCTCATAGGATCAAGGGATTGATCAGGACCTATAGGACCTGGGCTTCTGGGACTGGAAAGAGAAATGTTTCACTTCATGTTTGCTCATGAGTGCTCAGAATGGCTCCATCTCCCACTCACCCTCAGCCCATGTGTTGTCATTTCTCCGTCTCTGCTTGTTTTTATCCTCTTTCACTGCAGATAGACTTCTGCACATGGTGAAGATGGCCACCTCCTCTACCCTGCAACCTGCACGCATACATACCTTCATATCCCTCTAGGACTTGACCTCTGAGGCAAGGCTATTCCTCTCCAGGCTCCAAAGCAAGAAATCCCAGGGAAGAACTCCAAGGGCCAGAAATGTTAATGGAAGAAAGGTGTTGGGAAGTCTTGCAGAGGAGATAAATAACAGTAGCTACTGCAGCCTATTACATAAACTATAGTCAATTTTACTTTGAGAAAAGGAAGTTTAGAAAGATCATTTGCCTTGCCCAAATCACTAAGTCAGTGAAAATCAAAACCAAAAAAACCTCAAAAATAGTAATATTTAAGACCATACCATAGTCACTCATTTACTAAGGAATTTCCTAGAAAAATTTAGTTTAGGTTTTAGCTCTATATATTTGCACTGAACTTTCTCCCTCATGGAAAAAAAAAGTTAGTTTTATAAAAATAACTTCATGAGTCTGTAGTAAAACAATGGTGAAAGAAATATAATTTTTCCTATTGCAGACAGACGGTTGAGATTTTTTTGCATTTATGTCATTCAAACATGATTGTTACAAACTTTAAACTTGGCAGCAATGTACTCCCAAAGGAGGAAGGGAAAAAATCAAGCCAATCTAAAGCCATGACGATTTAAATAATGTATTTAAGAAAAAAACACAAAATAGAACATTTATGGTTTTTTGCAAGAACTTGGACTTACGGCTTCCTGATGCGAAAAAAAAATTCATTTAAGAATTCTACTTTAGCAAACAATTACCTTTTTTGAAAATGTGCCTTCTACTTAACCCCAGAAAAATATATATTAATGAAGCCTACAAGCTAAGAACATACATAATCAAAGCATCAGTTTCCAAAGCTTTTCCTATTTTTTTGAGATGGAGTCTTGCTCTGTAGCCCAGGCTGGAGTGCAGTGGTACGATCTCAGCTCCCTGCAACCACTACCTCTTGGGTTCAAGAGATTCTCCTGCCTCAGCCGCCTGAGCAGCTGGGATTATAGGCACACACCACCATGCCCACCTAATTTTGGTATTTTTAGTAGAGATGGGGTTTCACCATGTTGGCCAGGCTGGTCTCAGCTCCTGAGCTCAAATGATCCACCCACCTCGGCCTCCCAAAGCGCTGGGATTACAGGCGAGAGCCACTGTGCTCAGCCTCCAGAGGTTTTCATAGCACTATTTATTTGATCTCTCCAGCCATAAGCTGGTCTTCCCATTTTCCCTTTAAGAAAAATCATAGTCCATTAAGGCTTTTATTTTTAGGGCATATTATAAACCCTATTAAATGTGCTATATAGCTGAATCAATGTAAGAACCTTAACTCTGGAATTTCCTGATCCTTGAATGTCTAAATTCATAACACTGTTGTGTTACACCATTTGTGGACAGTTTTATGAAAATAAGCACCATTCTAGGTTTTGTCTTTTCAACTTTACATTTGCTTCTGGCAATTGGGCTACTGTAGCTCCCCAAGACAGCCTGAGACTGACTAGGGCTTATGACAAGCAAAGGAGAGTTGAGCTATTGTGGCACTATGTAGATTCTGAGACTGAAGCTCTTATCAACATTTGAAGAAGATTCTGTACAAAGTAATTCTTTCTTTCTTGCTTGCTTGCTTTCCTATCAACATTTGAAGAAGATTCTGTATCTTTCTTTCTTTTCCTTCCTCTCCTCCCCTCTCCTCTTCTCTTTCTTCTAGATGGAGTCTCGCTCCGTCCCCCAGGCTGGAGTGCAGTAGTGTGATCTCAGCTCACTTCAACCTCTGCCTCCCAGGTTCAAGAGATTCTCCTGCCTCAGTATCTGGGATTACAGGCACCCACCACCACACCTGGCTAATTTTTGTGTGTATATATACATACACAGTATATATAGTTTAGTAGAGATGGGGTTTCACCATGTTGGTCATGGCTGGTCTCGAACTCCTAACCTCAAGTGATCAGCCCACCTTGGCCTCCCAAAGTGGTGGGATTACAGGCATGAGCCACCATGCTCAACCTATGCAAAGTAATTGTTTTTCAATTATTTTTTTTCTTTACTTTGTCTTACTTGCCTCTACGTTTAGGACTCAGTTTTTCAATTTTTTTTTTTTTTTTGAGACAGGGTCTCACCGTGTTGCCCAGGCTGGAGTGCAGTGGCATGATCTCAGCTCACTGCAACTTCTGCCTCCCAGGCTCAAGCAATCCTCCCACCTCAGCCTCCCAAGTAGCTGGGACTATAGGCACATACCACCATGCCCAGCTAACTGTGTGTGTGTGTGTGTGTGTGTGTGTGTGTGTATTTTTGGTAGAGACAGGGTTTGCCATGTTGTCCAGTGTGGTTTCCAACTCTTGAGCTCAAGTGATCCACCTGCCTTGCAGTTTTTCAATTATTATTATTATTATTACTATTTATTTATTTATTTATTTTTTGAGACGGAGTCTTGCTCTGTCGCCCCGGCTGGAGTGCAATGGCGCGATCTTGGCTCACTGCAAGCTCCGCCTCCCGGGTTCACGCCATTCTCCTGCCTCAGCCTCCCGAGTAGCTGGGACTTACAGGTGCCCGCCACCATGCCCAGCTAATTTTTTGTATTTTTAGTAGAGACGGGGTTTCATCTTGTTAGCCAGGATGGTCTTGATCTCCTGACCCCGTGATCCGCCCGCCTCGGCCTCCTAAAGTGCTAGGATTACAGGCGTGAGCCACCGCGCCCAGCCTGCAGTTTTTCAATTCTTAAAATCATTATTGGCCGGGCACGGTGGTTCACGTCTGTAATCCCTGCACTTTGGGAAGCCGAGGTGGGCAGATCACGAAGTCAAGAGATTGAGACCATCCTGGCCAACACAGTGAAACCTCATCTCTACTAAAAATAGAAAAATTAGCTGGGCGTGGTGGTGCAGGCCTGTAGTCCCAGCTACTTCGGAGGCTGAGGCAGGAGAATCACTTGAACCCAGGAGGCGGAGGTTGCAGTGAGCCGAGATTGTGCCACTGCACTCCAGCCTGGCATCAGAGCGAGACTCCATCTCAGAAAAAAAAAATCATTATTGCCTCTTTCCTCAAATTTCTGTCAAACAATCAAGCAGGGCAAAAGGATGTTGCACAAATAAGAAAACATTAGTAGCTCATATGTAAAGGTCAGATCTTGATAAAACATTAGCTCTCTGTTTTTCCATGTCCTTTTGCAATAAATGTTAAATCTGAAACTGTGTAGAATAGAGAGATTAAACCTGGTTTCCCTTCACTCATAATTCCATTTAAGCAGATAACTGGTAAAAATAAAATCAGAGAAATCTAATTCCATTCTCCATTTTGGACACTAAATAAGTCCACCCTCACCATTTTGCCATAAGTAGATTACTTACAAAATGCTAAATTCCAAATCTCGGTATGGAGATTCCCCCAAACCATCTGAATCTACTTTCACCTGTCACTTTCTATTGGGACTCAAAACTGGTGACATCCTAGAATGAGTTCTTGTTTTAACAGAAACATACATAATGCCTCTGGCTAGGGTCAGAATCTTGCTTTAGAATGGGTTTTCTTATGTCTCATTGTATGCTGGTTCTGTGCAGTAACTTACTTCTCTATTCTGAATTCCTGACTAGTGGGGATTAACATATATCATGATAATTTTGATGATGAGTATGATGAGAATAATGAAGACAGCTGGGGTGTGATGGCTCATGCCTGTAATCCCAGCACTTCGGGAAGCCAAGACAGGAAGATTGCTTGAGCCCAGGAGTTGGAGGCTACAGTGAGCCATGACTGCGCCACTGCACTCCAGCTTGGGTGGCAGAGGTGAGATCCTGTCTCAAAAAAAAGAAAAGAACAATGAAGATGACTTCACAATCATTTAAGGAGCACTTACTATGAACCAGCCCCTGTACTAGGGATAGTCTGTTCTGCTGCACCATCTATATCTATCTTGGAAATTAGTCCACACATAAATGATAAATCCAGAGATATCACTAAAATCAAGATTGCTTTCATATGTGATTTTCCCCAGCATGTTAATATTTTGCAGCTCTAAGTTCTGTGCAGTAGCCCATGCCTGTAATCCCAGCACTTCAGGAGGCCAAGGCTGGGGGATTACTTAAGCCCAGGAGTTCGAGACCAGCCTGAGCAATATGGTGAACCCACATCTCTACAAAAATCTACAAAAATTAGCTGGGTGTGGTGGCACACATCTGTAATCCCAGCTACTTTGGAGGCTGAGGCAGGAGGATTGCTTGAGCTCAGGAGGCCAAGGCTGCAGTGAGCCTTGATGGCGCCACTCCACTCCACTCTGGGTGACAGAGTGAGACTGTATCTCAAAAAAAAAAAGAAAAATTGCAGCCCTATGCACACGTTACTATTTTGCAGCTAATGTACCCTAATAAGCTTTTAAAAAAAGAAATCATGAAGTAATCCAGTACTTAACATGGTGCCCATTCACCCCACTTTCTTGGCTCTGTCTTGGAGGTACTCACTGGGTCTCAGTGCATTTTGCCCTCACCTCTGTAACTTGGCAGCATCAACCCTCATTCACACCCTCTTCCATCAAGTAACCATTGCCTTTTCTTAAAGGCAAAGGCAATCATATAAATTTACTTAATAGTATTTCTTCTTTTTAGAAGCTTAACTATGGTGCATTTTATTAGGATGGGTATTGTTACTGTCACTGCTTTGGTTACAAAGCTGCATAGGCCTCGAATGAACTGCTTCAATCCCGTTTTTTCCATAAATCCTCTTATTTTTAGTGCATAAGTTTGAAGAATGAGTGGCTTGTTGTTCCTGCACATACTGCAGAAATATTATCCAATATCCATAGTCTCATTCAGTTCTTGCCACTATTTAATGGCATAGGTATTACTCCCATTAGCTGATGGAAGGAAACCGAGGCTCAGAGAACTTAACTAACTTGCCCAAAATGAGGAGGCAAGATGCCTTTGAGTCATTATATACACCTCACTTATTACCTGGCCTCATCAACCTCTATTCAATTAGTCCCTGCAGCCTTAAAGAGGACCAAAGTGAAAACACGGGCAGTTGAGCCATGGGGAGGTCAGGGCAGTGATCTGCACTGCTGTTCTCCAAGATTGACAGCACTTCCTTTCCATTTATCATGGAAGATATCCCAGAATTTTTTTTTATTGTTCCAGAAAAAGGCCCATAAAAATAAATTAAATATGTGGGTCAGCTGTAGCAAGCTACTGATAATGTCACATGAGGGAGGCTGTGGAGTTCTGTATAGAGAAAAAAAGGACAGACCAGGCCTGATCTGGTCCTGGCTTTATGGTAGAGTGATATATAGCACATTCCAGAAGAAAAAAGTTGGATGTTGAAAATCCAAATAAAAGGCAATCCCAGAAAAGATTTTCTCTCATCTATTCAGTTCTTTTTAGAAACTGAATGTGATTTCTCACAGATGAAAATAGTGCATTTTTAAAAAGAAATTGTGTTACACAACAGGATCCTATTTTTATCAAAATAGAATACACACACAAAACCTTTACATGATAAACATCAAGATATTAATGGTAATTATTCATCTCTAAGTGGTAGAATTATGTTTTTTCTTTTTGCTAATTTTATGAACTCTCTAAAATAGATCAGCATAATTTTTCTAACAAGAAGTTATAAAAGTTACTTTTGAAAACAAATTTTTAGGATAATTTGTGATTTTCTTTTCTGGAAACAATTGATTTTATAACTGGGACAAATATTCATAATTGTTTCCAGGTAGAACAGCCTTTTAAAGATTGATGTCACTCAACATTGCTGTCCTCCTTATAAAATGTCAGACTCATATTGATTTTTTTTTCTATTCCCTCATTTCAGCTTTTCACAACTCTGCTTCTCTCACTTTCCCATGCCTTTTTTTTTTTTTTTTTTTTTTTTTTTTGAGACTGAGTTTTGCTCTTGTTGCCCAGGCTGGAGTGCAGTGGCATGATCTCGGCTCACTGCAACCTCCGCCTCTGGGTTCAAGTGATTCTCCTGCCTTAGCCTCCCAAGTAGCTGAGATTACAGGCACCTGCCATCATGCCAGGCTAATTTTTGTATTTTTGTAGAGATGGGGGTTTCACCATGTTGGCCAGGCTGGTTTCAAACTCCTGACCTCAGCTGATCTGCCCACCTTGGCCTCCCAAAGTGCTGGGATTACAGGCGTGAGCCACCGCACCCGGCCTTTTTGTATTTTTTTAAATAGAGACAGGGTTTCACGATATTGGCCAGGCTGATCTCGAACTCCTGACCTCAGGTGATCTGCCCACCTTGGCCTCCTAAAGTGTTGGAATTACAGGCGTGAGCCACTGTGCTTGGCCTCCGTGCCTTTTATCTCATCCACAGTCACCGGTTCTCGGTCCATTCTGTGTCGCCTTACTTCGGGCTGCTTTTCACTTCTCACCCTCCCTCATGCATCACTGCTTGCCTGGGACCCGCCACCTCTGTGCTGACTCTTGCATTCTCTTCCACCATGTGATGCCAGTGTCCACACCTAATTGCACACTCCTGTAGTTTTTCACATCTTTTTTATTACCTTGTTCCTCCCAACATAACAGGGACTATTGTCTGCTTCTAAGGAAATCATGTCGTTTGGGCTTCCTGGCAGCAGCAATAAGAAGACAAGGTTCCCCCTAGAAAATTATGCACAAAACAACAACAAATCCCTGTTTGTAAGGTTCTTTCTGATGCCTTTCTCTCATTAGCTCCTAAGTTGCAGCAGCAATATGATCATACCTAAAAAGCAGGAGACAGTAAACACACGAAAGGTTATTGTAAACTGCATGCCCCCAATCCTGAAACTTTTCCTTCCTTTTTATTGTCTGTTATGGGTGAATTACAATAACATATAGACCTACTATCACTAGCAGCTTTGTAACTTCCATGGAAGATTGCTATAAATCCCCAGAGCTTGTCTGCAATTACATCTTAATATAGATTGGCTTTGTGACCCTGCCCAAACCACGTGTTGAATTGTAATCCCCATTGTTGGAAGAGGGGCCTGGTGGAAGGTGACTGGACCATGGGGGCAGATTTTCCCCTTGCTGTTCATATAATAGTGAGTTCTTATGGTATCTGGTTGTTTAAAAGTGTGTGGCACCTCCCGCTGCTCTCTTTTCCTACTTCTCCAGCCATGTAAGACGTGCCTCCTCCCCTTTGTCTTCCACCATGATTTTAAGCTTCCTGAGGCCTCCCCAGCCATGCTTCCTGTACAGCCTGAGGAACTGTGAGCCAATTAAACCTTTTCTTTAAAAATTACCCAGTCTCAGATAGTTCTTTATAGCTCTGTGAGAATGGACTAATATAAATCTACTTCCATCCATGAATGCTTGTGGTGTATATATTCCACCCTTTGACACAATTGTATTTACTAGGGCATCCAAAGTTCTCACCAATTTCTGCTGAGTCAAAATGAGCCTGATGTCATTAATTCAATAAATCGGCATAATGTTCTGCTCCCACCGATGATTGAGATGGTCAAGTTCCCTGTAGGCTATGTAGTAACAGAAACAAGAGTTGACACAGCAAAACAGTGCCAAGGCAGTGACTATGTCCGGCTGCCTTGTAAAAAGAAGTTGGTTTTAAAATTTTCTTTACTGATGGTGATGAGAAAGAACACATTCACTCCATCAACAGTTGCATTCCAAGTGCCAGGGTCTGTTATCTATTCTAGTAAAGATGCAGCATCTGGAAAAAACAGCTGCAACTGGGTGCCCCCATCTCCACCTACCTTAATCCACCTGGTGCTCACTAGAGGCATGCAGGTGAATTGAACAGAGATTTGGTGGAGGCCACTACCCTTGCATCCCTTTGCCTACCTCTGCAGTTCCTTCTGGGATACAGATTGCCTTGGTTTGCTATATTGCCTGGAGGAGAGCAGTTTCAGGCACCTTCACTTGGCTCTTCCCTCTATAATAGCTCTTACTCTATAGGTCAGGTATTTAATGTAAGATTCTACCTGCTGTTAATTTGCATCCTAATTACACAGTTGGGAACCAGGGTAATAACCACAGGAGGGGGCTGGAGACTTACTGGACCACTGTCAGACTTGGGCCAGGATTTCATTTATTGCCTTGTTTCCATGAACTTCCACTATAACTGGGGGATCATAATGGTGTTTTGAGTGCCCTCTATCCAATAGTTCTCAAAGGGCTGAGCATTCCCTTTTCTCCTCTGTATCCTTTTTTTGGTACATGACCACAGGTCCATTTAGGGAAGGAATAAGAGAAATAATGTCTATTCCTGTAGTGTCATTATAGAGTCCTTTCTCAAAGGGACCCAGACTCTCCTTCAATTGATGGCCTCTGGGAGTGAGAACTGATTCAGACCTGAGGGGTCATGATTTTCCACTTCTGCAATTGATGTAGGTTCACCAAGCTCTCAAGTTTTTCTTGTTATATAAGTGAAGTAACTTCTTAGTCATGTGCCTACCTACCTTGCCCCTCCAGGATCACTGTGGTTTATTTATTAGCCATTGCCACAAAACCTTTTGAGAGGAGACACCTGGCTGAGATTTCAACCTTGCTGCCTGTTTCTGTTACATCCACCTTGCCTTTTGTTAAGTGCTACCACCTGGACCCTGCTATTCTGGAATTCTGTCACCATCACTGATACTACTAGAGTCTTACAGTTACTTCTGCCCTGTGGAGGATAGCCAAAACTGGGCTTCTCAAAGATATCTGCACCCCTCTCAGCAGCTCATCCTTATTGCTTCCATGGAAGGGATATTCCTTAGACCACATGCTTAGGGAACAGGTTCTCTCTATCACATAATAAAACCATTCCTATATTTCCATCTCCCCAAGCTTTCTAACCTCTTCCTCAGAACTCCGCAAGACAGTTGGAGTACCTCTGGCCTTACTGCAGGTCACCATCATGTTCAATTTTTAGGGAGCAATCCCAGCACATCCTGGGACTGGCTCAGATGTCCTTGCTAGGAAGTGAAACTCCTTATCATAGGAGGATGCTCTCGTATCAGTGAACTCTTACCTACCCAGCTTTAGATTCCACCCTCTCTAGCCCATCTCCCTCAAGATCCACCTGTCTGTACACCTTCTCGTTTCCTGCCGGTTCATATTAGCCAGCTTTGAGGCAATGAAGGGAGCCAGGCATGGGTCCTAAAAAAGGACACTCACCATTTTGTGCGGCAACTGCCTCAGGCGAGGTTTTTGAAGGGTCTTTTGGAGAGGAGAGGCTCCTCTCCGCCAGCGTGAGATAGTGAGCTACTTCTGCTAACCTCGACAGTTCAGGAGGGCCCGGGGCCTCAAGATTCTCTGGTTTATCCACTCCAGTGCCCCCTTTCTATGTCCCAGAGTGTAACCCTGGGAGACCCATCAAAGTTGTGCATTCATTACCGATTATAGCACTGCTGTCCTGGGCCCCAGTTACAGAAGACAAGAGCCCTTTAAAATGCCTCCATGAAGGCATGTCTTAAGACAGCATGTCTTAAGTTGACAGTTGACTAACCTGAGCCTATCATTTTCTTTTTCAAGGTTTCTAATGCTGTTAACGAGACCCAGCCAACTCCACATTCATATAATACACATTGTTACCAGACTGTTCAAGGGCTATTAATATGACATAAGACAACGCTTCAGCATTCACCTGCATCTCACCTTAGTCCATCACTGGGTGAATTCTTAGGGATTAGGATGCTGCTGTAAACCGGTAGTAATTAACCACTTAACACCAATCAGGGGTTCTTATCTGTGATAAGGACTGTTAAAGGACCCTGAAACTTTCCTTTTTAGGGTCACTTCGGTACAACTGTCTTAGTCTGAGTTTCCTTAAAAAGTAGATGCCATGGCTGGGCGTGGTGGCTCATACCTGTAATCCTAGCACTTTGGGAGGCCGAGGTGGGTGGATCACCTGAGGTCAGGTGTTCGAGACCAGCCTGGCCAACAGGGCGAAACCCTGTCTCTACTAAAAATACACAAAAATCAGCCAGGCATGGTAGTGTGTGCCTGTAATCCCAGCTACTCGGGAGGCTGAGGCAAAAGAATCACTTGAACCCAGGAGGTGGAGGTTGCAGTGAGCTGAGATTGTGCCACTGCAGTCCAGCCTGGGCAACAGAGCAGGACTCCATCTCAAAAAAAAAAAAAAAAAAAGATTCCATGATAAGGGTTTGTATGCAAGTAATTTATTTTGGGAAGTGATCCAGAAGAATAGGAATGAGGGAGTAAAAAGAGTAAAACAGGAGAGAAAGCAATCCAAGGGTGTGCCATTAACCTGGCCATTATCATGTGCAACTGGGGCTCCATCCCTCTGGGAACGCTCTGAGAGGTCATGTAAATTGTGACCATCTCCCACTGGTCAAGCGTTGCCCCAGGAAATGAAACCCCCTGCCAGGTTTGCACAGCCACTGTGTCACAGTGGCTGAACAGTTCCTATAGCCAGCCCATTGGGCAGGAAGTGAGATCAATGGAGAAAAATGTGATACAGCTGAGGTAAGCTGCTGCTGGCCTCACCTGCACTTCATTGCTGGTGAAGTTCTTAGTGATTAGGATACTGCTGTAAGCTAGCCCCACCTGCCCCCACTGACATCGACCACATCAATGGCTAGAGTAAAAAGGTGAGCTGAGCGGAAGGAAGATGCCGTGCAAGATGTGTCTGATAAGTTGCCTCTCACAGAACATTGCCTGATATTATTCTCTTTGCCCAAGCCTTCTATTTCATTTGTCCGTCATTCTGATTCGCCTCTGGACACAATCTCAACAGGGAATCTTCCTCTATCTGTAAAGATTAACCCAACAACACTCTTATTATCTAATAGCACTATTCATCCAGTTCCTCTGCAATTTCCTTTGTGAATTATCAGATGACTCCTTATGTTGTGTCTTATATTTATTTAACTTATAAATTACAGTGAATTGATAACGTTTTCTTAGGTCAGGTCCCCTGAGACAGACTCTGAGACAGATTTGCCTGCTGGAGGTTTATTCGGGTGTGTCTTATGAGTCAGCACTAATGGGCATGGAAGGAGATAGGATTGAAGAGAGGGAAGAGCTGAACTGGGGAGCAGCTGGAACAAAGCCAGGCTGCAGTCAGAGGGGAGCTCTGGATAGCCCATCTTGTCCCACCTTGGTGCAAAGGGGGATGGGCCTTTGTATGCTGCCTCCATCAGTCAGTGGCTGGGGACTGACTCCAGGCAGGGAATGTCCTTGGGCGAGGGACTGAGAACATTTCCTGCAGAGTGACTCAGCTGAAAGCCCTTTGGCCAACACTTCCAACAGCTGGGGAAATGGTATCTCAGTCCTGCAGGGAAGTTCTAGGCAGTGCACAGCATTAACTACAGTCCACCCTTTCGGCTGCTTGGATTATTTTTTTTTGTAAATTAATCTTTGCAAATAGTTCCTCCACGATTCTGACTGGTTCTTTTTTTGGGAAATTTAAGGAGAGGGTTGGCAGGAAAAACCACAGCCCTGTCACTACAGCAATGGATCCTGAGAGGCCAGCTGATTATCTCACTTTTCAACCCATTCTAGAGTCCCTTCACCCTTGGCTATCATCTCTGTTGGTTTCAGTGGCTTAGCTGCTGGGGTGACCTAGACACTCATCTTTGATAGGTCTGAGACCCTGGTTGCCACATCCTTCTCAGGCTGCAACCATGGCACTTGGCAATTTGCCATCAAAATTGGTAAAGGGAGTACAAGGAGATTCTCCTGGAGATGTCCCGGGTGCCAAATATATATACTTGTCCTGGCACTATTGTATATCAGCAGTTTTACTTCCTCCTAGTGATCAGAGTCAATGACCCCTGCTGAATCCCCAATATGACACATCCCCAGAATGGTGACTCCTTTTTCCTTGTCTCTTATAACAAGAAGCCTAAAGTAATTAGGCAGTAGCTATAAAATTTAATGGGACTGGCCAGGCGGAGTGGGTCACGCCTGTTATCCCAGCACTTTGGGAGGCCGAGGCAGGCAGATCACTTGAGGTTAGGAGCTCAAGACCAGCCTGGCCAACTTGGTGAAACCCCATCTCAACTAAAAACACAAAAAATTAGCTGGGCATGGTGGTGCGCACCTGTAATCCCAGGTACTTGGGAGGCTGAGGCAGGAGAATCGCTTGAACTTGGGAGGCAGAGGTTGCAGTGAGCCCAGATCGTACCACTGCACTCCAGCCTGGGCAAAAGAGGGAGACTTTGTCTCAAAAAAAAAAATTAAATTAATGGGACTACTGCTGTGTCCCCTAGTGTGTTTTCCTTTAGAATATAAAACCTGTAAACCCACGGAGTACAAAGCTGCAAGGACAGAAATCACACATTCCTAATAGTCACTGACAGTGACGATAAGCACAGCCACTTCTATTTTCACCCTGTTTCCTAGACCCAAGTATTCTTCCCAATGGGGACGCAACACCATAGAGTGGTAGCTGATTTAGGACATGTCCTGCAATCTGGAAAATGATGCCCCATCTTCTTAGGTTAGCATCTCCAAGCCTAAGCTTCTGTGGCTCCCTTACAAAGACCATTTTATCCCCTCAGCAGGCTGGCAGGGTCTGGGTTGTAGAACCAGTTGGTCTCACCACCATGTGTCTACTTTTACTCTCCTTTGCTGTAAAGTGGGCTCCTTGAACTAATAGAATGTCACACGGCATTCCATATTTCTGGATAAAAACTGTAATTATTCAGATGGCGGTGCTGGCTCACACACTGTGGGTAGGAAAAGCAAACCTACATCCATATGTATCCATTTTTATCAAGATTAACTACTGCCCCTTCCAGTGTAGAAAGGATCCAATGTAATTAATACCAAATGGTTAATTGGTTGGCTGGTACACAGGGTTAGTTTGTGTTGCTGGCAGGTTGGACATAGGGCAGTTGCAGTAGCAGGATCAGCCTTGCTGAGTGAGTCCATGCTGTGAGCCCACGTACAGCCTCCATCCTTGCCATCAAGGCTGCTTGGTTCATGTGCCCATTGTGCCAGCACTAGAGCATGACAGGGGCTGGCTGGTCATCCTTTAGTAGATGACCAGTTAAGTCATCCTGTCTACTTAGTTCTTCAGTGCTTCTTCCATGGTGGATGCTCACTTATGGGCATTAACAATGGGATTTAAAATCTTCACACTTTGGGCCATGGCCATAGGTCCATCGACACACCTCTTCTTTAAATATCTTTGCCACCAATCTTGCAATCTTTCTGCCCTGCTGTTAACAAGCCAGCCAAGCTAACCACCAAAAGTATCCGACCAGGCCAGGCACAGTGGCTCACATCTATATTCTCAGCACTTTTGGGGGCCAACACAGGAGGATTGCTTGAGGCCAGGAGTTCAAGACCAGCCTGGTCAAAATAGTGAAACCCCATCTCTACAAAAAAAAAAAAAAAAAATAGTATTTGACTAGGTGCACTGCCCAGAAATGCGCCAGTTGGTAGGATTTCCTTTGCCATTGTCTTCCGGGCTCTCCCACTGCAGGGCTACAATGAAGCTGTAGTGCAGCCAAAGACCATTTTCATGTTGCGTCCACACACCAAGCTGTGGCCCTGGCATGGCCTTTTCCCTCTTCTGTCAGCTTGCCATAGGAACCCTCTATGGTCCATAGGCATGAGCTGACAGAGAGGAACCAGTGCAATAGAAGTGGATAACCTGAGTTCAATCTCTTCTGGGGCTCCCCTTCTTTTATATTTAAGACTTGGGCCTGATCCTCAGGTTTTTTTTTTTCCTGTGTTCCAACTGCAGAATAAGAGTCTCTTTATTATGAAGCCAAGGAGAGCTTCGGCCTTTCTGATTGTTGATTAATCACTCTCAGCCTTTCGTTGTTCTTCTTCAGTACATAAAATGTCAACAGTAACAGCCAGCCATTTCCATAGTTCTTATAGTTATGACTTCCCTTGAATTTCTCAAATGCCTGAGGCCCCTGCACTGCCTTCCACCAACATCTCATCCCAGTTTACTACCATGAAAGTTTTAGTCTCCCTCTGTCACCCAGACTGGAGTGCAGTGGCGCGATCTCGGTCCACTGCAACCTCTGCCTCCCGGGTTCAAGCGATTCTCCTTCCTCAGCCTCCCGAGTAGGTGGGATTACAGGTGCAGCCACTGCACCCGGCCTACTACCAAGAAAGTTTTAACAAACACGTGGCTACAGCATGCTAAGCACTGTCCATGCTCCACCTGCCCCCAGTGATGATGTCCTCATTGCTGGTGACCCATTTTACACTTGGCTTCCTCAGACCATTCCTGGAACCAATTATCGCAGGTCAGATTCCCCAAGAAGCCAACTTTGAGATGGGGGTTAGTACACAGTAAATTTATGGCGGGGAGTGGGAGGTGTCACCAGACTGACATCAATAGGAGATGAAAAAAGAAGGATTTAACAGAGGGAAAAGATGAACTGCATTGAAATCACAAAGGCCTTAGATGGTGCCACAGAGAGCTCTGGGTATAAGACATGAGCCACCCCAGGGAGAGTGTGACTTGGGCAAAGTGGCTATCTTTGGTTAACGTGAAGTCACAGAAAATAATTCAAATGAGAGCAGTCAGCCACCACAATTTCTAATGGCTGGGTGAATGAGGGCCTCAGTCTTGAAGGGGCCTCTGGGTCCCACACCATAGCATCCACCATATAAGGCAAATTCTTCTTTCTCAAATGAAAAGAACTAATAAGCATATAAGTTTCTCTGTTATAAGGAAGGAGATTTAGCCCAGAAAAATTAGACCTAAAAATATCAGCGGTATTAATAACATGGTAATTGTGAATGACTTCATATAATCCCAAGTCAAAAGGAAAAACATATCTTCTCTCACGCTGAGAATGTTCTTTTTATATTTTGAACGTCCTTTTCTGTATGAATGGCATGGTAGAGAATCAAAATCCCATCTTAAATGTCCTATAAACTTTTAATATCACCCATCTACAAAGACAAGACTTAAAATCTGTCCAATTTTTGACACAGACCTTTTTAATTTTAATTTATTTATTTTTGAGACATAAGCTTGCTCTATCACCCAGACTGGAGTGCAGTGGCAGGATCACGGCTCCTTGTAGCCTCAACTTCCTAGGCTCAAGTGATCCTCCTTGCCTCAGCCTCTCAAGAAGCTGAGACTACAGGCATGTGCCACCATCCTCGGCTAATTTTTTTAAAAATCTTTTGTGGAGACGAGCTCTCACTGTGTTGCCAGGGCTATTCTCAAACTCCTGGGCTCAAGCCATCCTCCCTCTGCCTCCCAGTGGAGGTGGTAGAGAAACAAGAAGACCAGTCCTGAAGCCAATAAAGTAATCTGGGAAAGAGATGATAATTAGTTTGGACCACAGTTGTAGCAAGAGAGATGGCTAGTGGTCAGACCCTGAACATATTGTGAAGGTACAACTGATAGGATTTGCAGATGAATAGGATTACAGGCATGAGCCACTACTCCCAGCCTACAGACCCTCTTTAAATGTACCCTCCAGCAAAGTAATTCCGGAAGAGTTAAGGGTAGACTACCCTTTCTAAATCACTCTTTTCTTAATGAACAATATTGCTTTCACACCTGTGTACCTTGTCAAATTTAGCCTTTCTGCCAAAATGTCCTTTCCAAACTTTTGTCCAGAGTTCCATTCGTTCTTCAGGAACCTCATTAAATATTCATTCATTCATAAGGTTACCAGATTTAGTAAATAAAAATATAGGATACCCAGTTAAATGTGAATTTCAAATAAACAAAAATTTTAGCATAACATGTCCAAATATTCCATGGGACATACTTATACAAAATAATTAATTGCTGTTTATTTGAAATTCAAATTTAACTGAGTGTCCTGTATTCTATCTAGCAACTTATTCGTTCTTCAAATACTTGTTGAGTATCTACCACGTGCCAGAAACTACTGAATGCTGAGATTACAGCACTGAACAAAATAACTCCAAATTCCTCATCTTGTGGAGTCTGCATTCTAGTGGAGGGAGTTATTTATACACAAGTATTTATACAAGAAAATATACAATAATATTGTTAGAGCATAAATCTGTGCCATGAGAAAAATAAAGTGAGGACAAGAGGATAGGGAGTGTCAGGGCTGGGGGCTGGCAGTGCTGTTTCATGAAGGTCTTACTGATCGGGCGAAACTTGAGCAGACACCTGGAAGAAATGAGAAAGTGAGAGCCATAAGATTTGGAGGATGTGTATTCTAGGCAGAGTGAGCCCCAAATTCAGAGTGCCTAAGGTGGAGGTACATTTGAGGGAGAGCAAAGAGGCCATTATGGCTGCAGAATAGTGAACAAGAGGGGTTAGCTAGGAAATGAACCCAAAGCCAGACCATTTTCAGGCTTTGGGCCATTGGGCAAGTTTCAGCATTTACTCTAGGGAGATGGAGCAGACACCTGACTAGATTTCACATTTCAGACACAGCAAATATTCATTTAATAAATATTTTTTCTTTTTTCTTTTTTTTTTTTTTTTTGAGACAGAGTCTTGCTCTTTTGCCCAGGCTGGAGTGCAGTGGTGCGATCTCGGCTCACTGCAAGCTCCACCTCCTGGGTTCACGCCATTCTCCTGCCTCAGCCTCCCGAGTAGCTGGGACTACAAGCACCCGCCACTGCGCCCAGCTAATTTTTTGTATTTTTAGTAGAGATGGGGTTTCACTGTGTTAGCCAGGATGGTCTCGATCTCCTGACCTCGTGATCTGCCCGCGTTGGCCTCCCAAAGTGCTGGGATTACTGGCGTGAGCCACCGTGCCCCGCCCATTTAATAAATATTAAGCAAATGGCTTCTATGCTGAAAATTACCTCTTCTTGTTGGGAAGGGAGGTGGTATAGAAACAAGGCCAATCATGAGGCCAAAAAAAATAATCCAAGAGAGACATGATGATTAGCTGTAGCAATAGAGATGGCAAGTGGTTGAATCCTGAGCATATTGTGAAGGTACAGCTGATAGGATGATCAGATGAATTAGATGTGGTGTGTAAGTAAGAGTCAAGATAGAGGCTTGAGGCCAGGCATGGTAGCTCATGCCTGTAATCCCTGTGCTTTGGGAGGCTGAGGCAGAAGGATTGCTTGAGCCCAGGAGTTTGAGGTTACAGTGAGCTACGGATTGCACCACGGCACTCCAGCCTGGGTGACAGAAATTAGGAGTTCAGCTTCAGACTTGTTAATTTTGATATGCCTGTTAGAAATCCAAGTGGAGATATTGGAGCAGAAACAAAATGTTAAAGTCTGGAGTTCAAAACAGAGATGTGGCCTGGCTAGAGATATAAATTTGGAAGCCATCAGTACATGGACATAGCCAGTATACTTAAAGTGGGGGGTCTCAGTGAGATTCCCTGGGGAGTGGGTATAGCTAGAGGGGGCCAAAAACTGACCCCTGGGATCTCTAAGTATTTAAAGATTGGGAAGATAAATGGAAAAAGAATGAGGCTGGGCGTGGTGGCTCACGCCTTAATCCCAGCACTTTGGGAGGCTGAGGTGGGTGGATCACCTGAGGTCAGGAGTTCGAGGCCAGCCTGACCAACATGGTGAAACCCTGTCTCTACTAAATACAAAAAATTAGCCCAGCATTATGGTGCATGTCTGTAATCCCAGCTACCTGGGAGGCTGAGGCAGAGGAATCACTTGAACCTGAGAGGTGGAGGTTGCAGTGAACCGAGATTGCCAGTGCACTCCAGCCTGGGCAACAAGAGTGAAAAACTCCGTGTCAAAAAAAAGAAAAAAAAAAAAAGAATGAGTCATCAACTGGACAGAAGGAGAACCAAGAAAGTGTCACAGAGGCCGGGCGCGGAGGCTCACACCTGTATTCCCAGCACTTTGGGAGGCTGAAGAGGGAGGATCACTTGAGCCCAGGAGTTCTAGTCCAGCCTGGGCAACAAGGTGAAACCCCGTCTCTACAAAATATACAAAAAATTAGCCATGCTTCTGTAGTCCCAGCCACTCAGCAGGCTGAGGTAGGAAAATCACTTGAGCCCTGGAGGTCCAGGCTGCAGTGAACTGTGATTGTGCTACTGCACTGCAGCCTGGGCAACAGAGTGAGACCCTGACTCAGAAAAAAAAAAAAAAAAAAAAGGAAAGAAAAGAAAGTGTCCCAGACACCAAAGTGAAAAAAGTGTTTTAAGAAAGAAGGCATGATTACCCTCGCTAATCAGGTAGAAGAGGCCTGAGCATTGGGTTTAGCAACCTGGTATTATGGACTTCTCAATAATAACTATTTCAGTAAGATGGTGGGAAAGAAAGCTTGATTAGAGTAAGTTCAAGACAGAATGAGACAGGCCGGGCGCAGTGGCTCACACTTGTAATCCCAGCACTTTGGGAGGCCGAGGCGGGCAGATCACGAGGTCAGGAGATCGAGACCACGATGAAACCCCGTCTCTACTAAAAATACAAAAAATTAGCCGGGCGTGGTGGCGGGCGCCTGTAGTCCCAGCTACTCGGAGAGGCTGAGGCAGGAGAATGGCGTGAACCCGGGAGGTGGAGCTTGCAGTGAGCCGAGATGGCGCCACTGCACTCCAGCCTGGGTGACAGAGCGAGACTCCGTATCAAAAAAAAAAAAAAAAAAAAAAAAAGAGAGAGAGAATGAGACATAAAATAGAGAAAGCAAAGACAGACAACACTTTCAAGGAGTTTTGCTATAACCTGGGGATGATCCAAAAAAAGTGAGAAGGAAAATAATGACACTGGGGATGAGGGGAATGATACTAGGAGCAAAGCCCTTGAATAGGGGAGAGAGAATGGAAAAAGAGAATAAGTGGAGATGCTGGCCTGTGACAGGAGCACAGACAGACCACGGGAGGGGAATGAAATATCCTATGTGGTCAGAGATGCAGGCAGGTGGCAGAAGCCGCGGGAGGAGCAATCACTTGGGAGTTCTTAGGATTGTTCCTGTTTCCTTGGTGGAATCAGAAGCAAGGTGCGAGTGAAGAAGAGGGAGGATGTGCCGCTAGTTTGGGAGAGAGGGGAAGGTATGAAGTGGTCAGCTAGGAAGGTGGAAGAGTGGACTTGAAGTATAGTAGTATGGCCAGGTAGTACTCGGGGTACTTGAGATTAGTGGTTGTGAATTTAAATTGTGACGAACAGCATGGTTGTGTGTTTTTCTTCAGCCATATTCAGCTGTGCAAATGCAGACAGGAAGTAGTTCAACAATTGGATATAGGCAGGGGTGGAAATTTTGACAAGGAAATATGTCAAAGTGAGAGAGGAGCCAGGGATCCCAGCGTGTAGGCAAGGGAACATTCACAATGACTGCCCAGGAGACCTAAATCCAGTTACGAGGGAAATGAGGACATCAGAGTGTGACAGACAGTGAACAGGTGGGAGCATCAGTGGATTGGAGGGTCCAGTGGGATGGAAGGGTTACTAGAATTAGGGTACCAGAGAGACGGAGAGCTGAAAAAATAGAAAGTGGTAGTCAGAGTGGAATCCCTGAGAGTGAGTTTATGGAGGGTTTGCTATCATTGGTAATATTAAGTCTAGGTTATGATCAAAGTAATGAGTGACTGAAGTAGAGATCTCTGAAGAAAGAAAATCGAGGAACTGAGAGGCCTGAAAGCTGGGTGGGTCCTCTATGTGTATACTGAAATCATCAGTTGTGATTTTAGCAAGTGCTCTAGAAAAAAAATAGAAAGGAAGGAAGAAAGCGAAGAAAGAAGGAAGAAAGGGAAGGAAGGAAAGAAGGGAAGGAAGAGAGGAAAGGGATGGAAAGGAAGAAAGGGAAGGAAGGGAAAAAAGGGAAAGAAAGGAAGAAGAATCACCAGTAATGACACACTGCAGAGACTGACAGTGTGTATGTTAGTTTTCTATTGCAGCTCTAACAAATCACCACAAACTTAGCGGCATAAAACAATACAAATTTATTATCTTACAACGATAGAGATCAGAAGTCCAAAATCAGCCTCACTAGTCTATAGTCGAGATATCAGCCAAGCTGGTTCCTTTCTGGAGGCTCAAGGGCAGGACCTAACCCTTTGCTTTTTCCAGCCTAGAGACTGCCTGCATTCCTTGGCTTGTGGCCCCTTCCTCACAATGGCATCACTCCAGCCTCACTTCTGTCTCCCATTGCCTCCTTCTGACTCTGCCCTGCCTGCCTCCCTCTTATATGGGCCTTTGTGATTACACTGGGCCCACCTGGATAATCCCCCATCTCAGGACACCTAACTTCATCACATCTGCAAAGTCTCTTTTGCCACTTACATATATTCGTGTATGAATATATACATATATTCGTGTATGAATATATACATATATTCGTGTATGATATATACATATATTCGTGTATGAATATATACATATATTCGTGTATGATATATACATATATTCGTGTATGATATATACATATATTCGTGTATGATATATACATATATTCGTGTATGAATATACACATATATTCATATATTCTGGAGATTAGGGCATAGGCATCATTGTCAGGGGGGTGGGGATGGAGGGGGCATCACTTAGCCTATGACAACCAGCAATATATATTTTCCTCGGTGGAGATTTTCCAGATTCTGGTCTTCCCACTCCATCCATTCCAGGCGGAGTTGATGAACAATCCTTTTGGGTCACCTGCTCGGATTCCCGTATTAGAGGATATACTTTCTTTATTTGAAAGCATATTTACTGTGCTAGGTTCTGGGTTAATTGTTGTTGATACAAATAGGATACAATGTCTTAAAAGTTCATCCCCCTAATGCAAATGTTTGTTGATGTGTCTGTCTCCCCAGGTATGGGGCAGATCATACCAGGACAGGAACTACTCACACTCCTACCCATGACCTAAATGCCTACCATGGCACCTGACCTATAATACCCTGGGAACCTTTCAGAATGAATAAATGAACCCTGGTTGCATTTGGTAACATAAGCACTTTGAGCGATTTCATGCACACCAAAATAAACTTTTCATAATTTTAATCCAGTTTCACGAAGACACTAAATTAGTATGACTTAACATTCGCATATATCATTTAATAATTTGCATGCCCATCACTCTGATTTCTGGAACCAACTGCTTGTCTTCTACATAGTATGTAATATATAATCTACCAGCTAATGTATTCATTTAGGAACACTTGGACATCAAAATTTGCAATGGTTCTGCCAAGGTATGTTTAGAAACTTTAGATTGGGTCATATCTCTAGGGACTTTTCCTGAATTAAAAAGGACAGCATCATCCATCTCTTGTTCAATCACAACAATTAGAGACTGATAAAAAACACACAAGCAATCATACAAAAAACCAAATCCCTCAAAAGCAGCTGGCAAAGTAATAAACAACAGCACATACAAAAATCAACTGTAGTCACTTATTAAATTCATATCCTTTTATAATTATTACCTCAAAGAGTTAGATGACAGCAGATTTCAGTGGAGATTGTGATATCTACAGTTATAGATCCATGATGAAATTAGATTCTGGGACAGTGAATCCATTATGAATCTTTTGTAAATTGGTTTTTCAAAGCATAATTCATGTTTTAACTAGACAAGTTGCTTCCTTTGGCTGTGCAGTCCTACAGCTGTGGATACATCTTTTGTGGATTGTAAAGACCTACATCACAACTCCATTCTGATAGCTGACCAGCTACCCAACTGAAAAAGGGCCAGATTTCTGTCATCAAAATTATTTAGACTCTATTCTGATTCATAATTCCCAATCCTTGCCAAATTATGACACCTAATTAATACTAGGGGCATTTTCCCATAGAATGTAGACAGATGTTTGTCCATTCTATTTTTAGAAAATACTCGTGAAGTTACAAGCTAGTATACTGGGTATTCCTTCAAAACTCCAGCCCTATTTCTTTTTAACAAATCCTAGGGTTAAGGCTGGGCGCAGTGGCTCATGCCTGTAATCCCAGAACTTTAGGAGGCCAAGGCAGGCGGATCACCTGAAGTTAGGAGTTCAAGACCAGCCTGGCCAACACGGCAAAACCCTGTCTCTACTAAAAAAATACAAATATTAGCTGGGCGTGGTGGCACATGCCTATTATCCCATCTACTTGGGAGACTGAAGCAGGGAGAATGGCTTGAACCCAGGAGGTGGAGGTTGCAGTGAGACAAGATTGCACCACTACACTCTAGCCTGGGTGACAGAGTGAGATTCTGTCTCAAAAAAAAAAAAGAAAACCGAGGGTCATAGGTTCTAAATTCAGACTTTGTGTAAAGAACAAATATATTTCAGGCATCAGAGGGGCACTGAGCACAGTTATTCTGTTTTAGCTGCTTAAGCAAACAATGTAGCCAGGTGTAGTGGCTTCAGCCTGTGGTCCTAGCTGCTTGGGAGGCTGAGGTGGGAGGATTGCTTGAGCCCAGTTTGAGGTTACAGTGAGCTTTGATTCCATCACTGCATTCCAGCCTGGGCAACAGAGCAAGACCCTGTCTCAAAAACAAAAACAAAATGCAAAATAATTTAAGGAGGCTATTACTAGCATTTACCAATCATTCATCAGTCTTTGATACCATAGACAAAAGCCATCCAAAGACCAAGTTGTATTGTCCTAATATAAATACAAGACACTAATGTTTCTGTGGAGTATCATCTTACCATTAAAATCAGAATGGGTCTAGGTATCTACCTGAGAAACGCATGCACACGTGAATGAAGGGACATGCACAAGTGTGTTCATTGGAGCATTGCTGGTAACAGCAAAAGTGAAGGAGGTCAGATTCCATTTACATTTGGGGAAAAGTCGTGACTGGATGAGGCACAAGGAGGGCTCTGGGTGCTGGTAATATTCTAATTTTTTTTTTTTTTTTTGAGACAGAGTCTCGCTCTTCCACCCAGGCTGGAGTGCAGTGGTGTGATCTTGGCTCACTGCAACCTCCGCCTCCTGGGTTCAAGCGATTCTCATGCCTCAGTCTCCAGGTAGCTGGAATTACAGGTGCGTGCCACCATGCCCAGCTAATTTTTGTAGTTTTAGAGCCATGTGGGCCAGGCTAGTCTCAAACTCCTGGCCTCAAGTATCTGCCCGCCTCGGCCTCCCAAAGTGCTGGGACTACAGGCATGAGCCACTGTGCCTGGCCAATATTCTAATTTTTGATACAAGGGCTGGTTACACAGATGTGTTTACTTTTTGAAAATACATTGAACTTTGATAATTTGTGCACATTTCTGCATATATGTTATACTTCAATAGTAAGTTTAAAAAAAAAAAAAAGAAAAAGAGCGAGGGACTTTCCCTCCAGCTTTCAAGGATTTGGCCTTACTGCTCAATCAAGTGCAGGCCACCAGACTCACAGCCTTGACATCTCCCAGGTGCACACCAGAAACTTAGACTATCAGGCCGCGCCTCGAACCTACTGACTCAGGAACTGCATTTTAACGAGGGCCCCAGATGACCTGAATGCACAGTGATGTTTAAGAAGCACTGATCTGGAACATAATCTTGTAAGCAGAAAAGTACAATATGAAAGTATCCTGAATGGCACGGGGGAGGGAAGCACAGGGCACCAGAGAAGCCAGAAAAGGCACCTCTCACCCAGGCCAGCTCAGTTCCCCCAAGTTTGCTCCTAAGCCCAGCAATCCTGGGAGTATCTAATTGCCAGATATGTTAGTGGAGAACCTCAGGTTTACTACCTTCTTTATTTACATCTTAGCATTTTAGTCAAGAGCAGTAATTGTTTAGAATCAATACCAAAGGAAGCCTGAATTTCAGGCCAGAAAGTGCTGCTGTGACTCTGCATTTGTTTAAAAAGATAAATGGTCTCTACATTTTTTTTTTTGTCTTCAGCTAAGGACAAAGAAAAGTAGGACAAGCACGAGGAGAACCTGATAGAAGAGTGCTTTGCAAATAATTAGTGGCTAATTTTAGCTAATCAGCTTACCTATTTTTTCATTATTCAGTAAAACTGAGTTCCAAAGTTGTAAAATTTGATCCTGTCCAAAAGCCCCCAAAATAACATTTAAGATCCAATGATGCCATCTCAGGTAACAGACACTGAAAGCAGGGCCTCAGCAACATCTCAAATGTGAAGAGTTATTATACTTTTGTCTTTCTTCTATTTGTCATCCCTATCATCACTGTTACTGTATTTCTCTAGAATACTGGCTTTAAGAATGAAATCATAAAAAATAAACTCCAACTGCTCATAATCCTAAACACCATGAAGAGATGATTTCTTGTCTTTGCATGGCATACTTTCTTTAATTTATCCTTGAGTCACAAGGAATTGTTTTAATTATATTACTACATTGCTAACTCATTCTGTTTGTGGTCCACTCTGACTGGAAGCACTTTCTTCTGCATTTATGGCTCTTCAGCCTAATGCCATCTTGAGTCTATATTTCTAATTTCTAAAGCTTTTAATGTGCATTTGTCTCTGTTGAGATTAAAAGCAAATTTTGCTATTAATGGATACATTTTCTGATGTTTCAAAGTCATATTGAAATAAACAATCAAATTGATATCATCCACTCCCTGCAAATGAGTGCCCTCTCCAAATTTAGTGACCACTTTTAATATTTTCATCTAAGTTGGTGATAAAGAACAATCCTTAAGGGTGTCCTTGGGTTGATAAGGAACCACTGATAATTACTACTGAGGAGTTTTCAATAGGCTAATAGTATTACCAGTATCTCAGCTCCTTGCTTAGATTATCATGTGACACAGAATCAACTGCTTTATTTATATTCACATGGGCTGATTCACTCACCCCACCCTCCACCCTCCACCACCCACCACCATATACCCTGCCCCTTTAGCACAAAAGGAAATAACATTGGTCTGGCATAATCCTCTTTTTACCAAGCCATGCCTTGGCATTAATCATGTAAGGAAATAAGACCATTTTCTCTGCGTCATAGCTGAGGCCCTCTGCAGCAAATCCAGTGTGGTTTCTGAGCAGCATTCAATAAGTGGAACAGGGGACAGGCTGGGTCACCCGGTGCCTGGAAACATGCACAGGGTCTGCGTGTTTTTTTATTAGTATTTATTAGCAAAAGTGGCAAGGATGACTCGAGATCTGAGGTCAGCAGAGTCTGAGAATAATGGATTGGAGGACAGACAGTCACCCTGGGTAGAATCTCACCTCCTTCCGCAATCCCGCTCAGCAGTCTTCTGGCTCAGAAGCAGCCAAGGGAAGCTCTCAATGTTTTAATCTAAAACAGAAATGCAGACAATCATCAAGCAAAGACAACTACATACTCTATAACAAGAAAATATACATTGCTCCGTGTTAAATTATAACTTAACCGTGCACAGGCAGGCCTGTTAGAGGGTCTGATAATTCTTCTACTCTGCTTTAACTTGTCCTGATAATTGACTTTTTGGATGAAATCCCTGCTGTTTTCATGGGACTCCCTGAGGAATTATTTTTACTCACTAGAACCACCTCCTTTCAAGAAATAAGCCTCATTCTTCCTTCTCCAGTTTTGACTTGATGGTAACATACACACTGTTTGTTCAGGGTCAAATGTCTGCTAGTTGCATACTGAATTCCTTTTCAGTGTCAGAATCATTGTTTCAACTGTAACCAGCTAGATGTCATAATCTCTCTCTCTCTGTGTGTGTGTAAATTATTCTCTTAATACAAGTATTCTTCATCCTGTAGCAAAGGGAAAAAGTCTGCCAAATTTCAACATTAGAAAATAAAGAAAGCAGCCTGAGCAACATGGTGAAACTCTGCTTCTACTAAAAATACAAAAATTAGCAGGGCATGGTGGCACATGCCTGTAGTCCCAGCTACTTGGGAGGCTGAAGTGGGAGGATCACTTGAGCCCAAGAAGTTGAGGCTGCAGTGAACTATAATCACGCTACTGCATTCCAGCCTGGGCAAGAGAGTGAGACCTGTCTCAAAACAAAAATTTAAAAAATGAGGGGAAAGCAGTGGTAGTGAAATGCAAAGGGTATTTTGGGAGCTCAGAGAAGAATATCTTACCCATCTCGGAGGGGTTACGGAAGACCCTTGGACAAGGCTGGCATAAGATCCAACTTATTACTTAGTATGAAGCAAATCTAGAATTAAGACAGCAAATGAAACCAAATTACGTGTCAGAAAACCAAGTGATAGCCCTATAAATGTTCAGCCAACATATGGAAGAGATTTATATTATACCCTTAACCAAATATACCCAATCTTCAGTAGGCAGCTTCTTGCTGTGAGCACATTGGTATAAAAGGTGGTAAGAAAATGTTGGTTTGTGGAAGTCGTTATGTCCTTGGGAAATGTTTTGAGGATTCCAGGTCCACTTTATCTGCCCTGGCTCATTAACTATTTTCATAACAGATCTTCGGAGGAACCAATACACTAGCGACTGAGCTGTTGCTAAGAGATGATCTCTTAAGTCAGAAAATTTGAACATGGACTCAGGGACTCTCCTGACAGAACTGTATCCAGAATCTTTCATATGTAAAAATGCCTGAAAGGGTGACATTAGCCATCCATATCCACATGGATACAAGCCACAGTGCTGATCTACTTAGGCTTGCTGCTTCCTACAAATAGAGAGTGGAGAAAACAGCTTCCAGTCAAAATGAGATGAACTCATCTGACCCACAAAAAAGAATTCAATTAATTTAAAATAAGACAATTAAGGCAATTCCCATGGAATAAACTAACTTGGGCTTTTAACTAATCCTGGGTAAAACTTGGAGGCCAAGTTGATTTAGATGGCAATCTACACATTTACATGTTTATTTGGATTTGGGTCTCTTACATTCATAGGAGAGGTCCCTAATACTTTCTTAATGAAAAGTTCTTCTTGCATTTTCCTAATTTTTGTCATTGCCAAGCCCCCAGAAGGCAGAAACGTGTCTTACTTTTTGTATCCTTGGTATGTAACTCTTAGAAAATAGAAGAAATTTAATAAATGTTTACTGAATGCATTTTTAAAACCCCAAATTTGGAGACAGGATAAAAGGAGAGGGAGGAATAATCCAATCTCTGTTTGCACAGGGTAGTGAATCATGTACCCTGGCCTGGCTCCAACCATCTTAACCCAGAACTTAAGAACAAGTAATAATCCCTGTTCAGAATGTCAATATTTAACATTGTGTTTATTTGCTGGGTAGGGTCTCCATTTGTTTATGTTTCTCTCAATGTTGTGTATCTCTGTTTGTCTGCCCTTCAACATGTTTGTCCACCCTGATGGAAAGCTTAGATGGAGTGGAAATGATGCCTATTTTAATGGCTTCATGACACTCAAGTGGGTACTTAAAGACGCTATTTTGAATGGAGCCTTTGGGAGACCCTAATGAGTGACACCATTCTAAATGAACTGAAATACCAAAAGAACAGCCTCTCTCTTTGGAAGAAGAATACTGAATGACATCACTGTTTCTTCAAAGCACAACACCATCATTTAGAAAACATTCCTCATTACTTCGGAAGTCTTTCCTTCTATGCTCCAGTGCCCATTTCCCCAAAGGGGGATGTCTGGGGTTAGCAGAGGGAGGCGAGGTAGAAGTGGAGGAGCCATTGCTTTGTCACTTCTTCTTGGGGCCATGACACTTCACACACTTTCAGTATATAAATGGCCACCCTTATACATACTTTCACCCTCCACCTCCAACAAACATCCTGACAGTGGCACTCCAGCTGCGGCATCTAGGGAATCTTCAGTTCAGTCAGGCTTCTGCCCTGCTGTAAGCCAGCATCACTGAAAGATGGAATCAGAGCTGGGAGGAACTCTTCTTTTTTTTTTTTTTTTTTTTTTTTTTTTTTTTTAGAGACAGGGTCTCACTCTGTTGCCCAGGCTGGAATGCGGTGGCCTGATCATAGATCATGGCAGCCTTGCATTCCTGGGCTCAAATGATCCTCCTGCCTCAGATTCTTGCGTAGTTGGAACTACAGGTGTGCACCACCACACTTGGCTAATTTTATTTTATTTTTATAGAGACAGGGTCTCACTATGTTCCCCAGGCTGGTCTTGAACTTGTGGCCTCAAGCAGTCCTCCCACCTCAGCCTACCAAAATGTTGGGATTACAGCACCTGGGAGAAACCTTAGAAAGCACTTGTTAAACATAAAATTCACAACAGCCCTCCCCTGGAAATACTGATCCAGTGGGTCTGGAGTAAGGGCAAGAACTCCAGGAGATGCTTGTCATTAGGTAAATTCCAGAATCGCTGATTTCATTTCCATCCATTTAATCTTATAGATGATGAAATTGAAGCTAGAAAGATGCAATGACTTTGCCAAGGTCACACAGCAAATCTATATTCAAGCCTAAGCTAGACCACCAAGGGCCACTTTTTTCACTTCATCCCCCAAAGATACTATGTTAATACCTTAATTAATTAATCTGTAAGTGATTTCTTTTAAATAAGCAGTTTGGTCATGTTGATCTTTAGGAAGCATATGTACCTGTGCTGGCACATGTCATCTTGTGTGGTTTATTCCCACATGAGTGGCTGAATTAGACAAAATATCTGCATGGGTAACATCTGCTTCCAGAATGTGCACAATTAAAGGTAATAAAGGCCAGTGCTGCATGAGTGAGGGATTTGCAGAAAGAAAAAGACAGTAGAAAAAGTAGCAGGCCAGACGCATGGCTCACGCCTGTTATCCCAGCACTTTGGAAAGCCTAGGCAGGCGGATCACTTGAGGCCAGCCCGGCCAACATGGCAAAACCCTATCTCTACTAAAAATACAAAAATTAACTGAGTGTGCTGGCTCACACCTGTAATCTCAGCTACTCAAGGAGGCTGAGACAGGAGAATCGCTTGAACCCGGGAGGCGAAGGTTGCAGTGAGCCAAGATTGTACCACTGCACTCTAGCCTGGGCAAAATAGCGAGACTCTGCCTCAAAAAAAAAAAAAAAGGCCCCCCCATTTCTATTCCCCGACTTCCCATGTGCAACCTTCCTAATTTGTTTGATACGCATCTTTTTGTTTGTATGTATTTTTAGAAAATGTTTATTGTTTTGTGTGCAAAAAAAAAATTAATAAAAATAAATAAATAAATAAATAAACAAACAAACAAAATCCATATAAAGTCCCTCTCTCATTTATTTTGGTTCCCACCCCCCATTTCTATTCCCCGACTTCCCATGTGCAACCTTCCTAATTTGTTTGATATGCATCTTTTTGTTTGTATGTATTTTTAGAAAATGTTTATTGTTTTGTGTGCAAAAAAAAAAAATTAATAAAAAAAAAAGGCGTAAAGCAGCATGCTTTCTCCTAGCTCAGCTCTGTCCTGCACTGTTTGCAGAGTTACCTTCCTTTTGAGAAGCTGATTGTCTTTCACCGGCTCCCCTTTGCCTCTAAGGGAAGAGCTGGGATTTCTCAACAGGACACGCAAGATCCTTCAGGGTAGGTTTGCCTATCATTTTGCCCAAATCCTCACCACTCCCCCAGCCAACCCACCCTTTTGCCAAATTAATTTACTATTGTCTGAACGCTCCAGGCTTTCCTGTGGTTTTGTGCCTTCACATGCACTGTTCCCTGAACCTGGAACTCCCCCTGCCTTCTTTCCTTCTTCTTTTCCTCCTTCTTTTCTTTCTTTCTCTTTCCTTTCCCTTTTCTCCTTCCTTCCTTCCTTCCTTCCTTCCTTCCTTCCTTCCTTCCTTCCTTCCTTCCTTCCTCCCTCCCTCCCTCCCTCCTTCCTTTCTCTCTCTCTTTCTTTCTTTTTTTCTTTTTCTTTCTTTTCCTTTTTCTTTTATTTTCTTTCTTTTTTTTTGAGATAGGGTCTCACTCTGTTCACCCAGGCTGGAGTGCAGTGGTATGATCTTGACTCACTGCAGCCTCAACCTCCCAAGCTCAAGTAATCCTCCCGCCTCAGCCTCCCAAGTAGCTGGGACTACAGGTGTGCACCATCATGCCTGGGTAAATTTTGTACTTTTTGTAGAGATGGGGTTTTGCCATGTTAACCAGGCTGGATTTCTCTTTCATTGTGTAGCAAACTTCTACTTGTCCATCATATTTTAGTTTAAACACACCTCCTCTCAAGAGTCCTCTCTAACACCTTGGGCATAGTAACTTGTTCTGCTTTCTGGGCTCCTGCAGTGCTTTGTTTGAGTTTCAGTTGATCTATTTCTGTGAATGGCTTCTTCACTTAACTGTGAGTCAAGGTGCTTAAAGGCAGCATTTTGTTTTCTCTAGCTTGGCATCTACATGTGTAGCACAAAGAAGCTGAAAAGCAAATCGTGGAGGAAAATGATACTAAAGTGATACTAAAATGAGTATTTCTAATTATATATCTTTTTTATCAGTCTTATTGGGATGTAATTAATATACTACACAATTTACCCATTTAAAGTATACAAGTCATGCTGGGTGCCGTGGCTCACACATGTAATCCCAGCACTTTGGGAGGCCCAGGCGGAAGGATCACTTGAGGTCAGGAGTTCAAGACCAGCCTGGCCAACATAGTGAAACCCTAGCTCTACTAAAAATACAAAAATTAGCCAGGTATGATGGCACGTGCCTGTAATCTCAGCTACTCAGAAGGCTGAGGCATGAGAATCACTTGAACCCGGGAGACAGAGATTGTAGTGAGCCGAGATCATGCCATTGCACTCCAGCCTAGCGGATAGAGCAAGATTCTGTCTCCAAAAATAAATAAATAAAGTATACAACTCAATGGTTTTTAGTAAGTTCACAGGGTTATACATCTACCATCACAATCTAATTTTAGAACTTTTTTGTCCCCCGCAGAAAGAAACCCCATACCCTTTAGCTACCACATCTTCAAGACCCCATTACTCCTCGCTCAGCCCTAGGCAACCAGTAATCTACTTTCTCTATAGATTGCCTGTCTTGAAGATTTCATATAAATGGAATCATAAATACATGGCCTTTTGTGACTGGCTTCTTTCACTTCATGTAACGTTTTTAAGACCCATCCACATTGTAGCAGGTGTCAATACTACATTCACTTTTTATGCCCAAATAATATTCCACTGTATGGGTATCCCATATTTTGTTTATTCATTCATCACCTGATGACCATTTGAGTTGTTTCTAATTTTTGGCTATTATGAATAATGCTGCTTTGAACATTCATGTACAAATTTTTGTGTGGACATGTGTTTTTATTTCTCTGGGGTAGAACTGCTAGCCATGGAATTGCCGGGTTATATAGTAACTCTATGTTTAACCTTTTCCAAAGCAGCTGCTCCATTTTATATTCCCACCGGCAACATCTGAGGGCTCCAATTTCTTCTCATCCTCACTGACACGTGTTATAGTCCATCTATTTGATTACGGCCATTCTGGTGGGTACCTCATTTTTATTTTCATTTCCCTAATGCCTTATAATTTTCAGCATATTTTCATATGCTTATTGGCCATTTGTATATTTTGTTTAGAGAAATGTCTGTGAATCCTTTGCCCATTTTCAAATTGAGTTACAGGTCTTTTTATTGTTGAGTTGTAAGAGTTCTTCATATATTTTGGGTTTTGTTTTTGTTTTTGTTTGTTTGTTTGTTTGTTTTGAGATGGAGTCTCTCTCTGTCGCCCAGGCTGGAGTGCAGTGGCACAATCTCAGCTCACTGCAACCTCTGCCTCCTGGGTTCAAGCAATTCTCTTGCCTCAGCCTCCCGAGTAGCTGGGTCTACAGGCACATGCCACCACATCCAGCTAATTTTTGTAGTTTTAGTAGCGATGGGGTTTTGCCATGTTGGCCAGGCTGGTCTAGAACTCCTGATCTCAGGTGATCTGTCACCTTGGCCTCCCAAAGTGCTGGGATTATAGGCATGAACCACCATGCCCGGCTATTTTGAATACAAGTTTCTTATTGGATATTTGATTTGCAAAAATTTTCTCCCATTCTATGGGTTATCTTTTCACTCTCTTGATTTGTCCTTTGAAGCACAAAAGTTTTTAATTTTAATGAGTTCAATTTATTTTTTTTTTCCTGACATTTTTTCTTTAGTATCATATGTGAGAAAGCATTGCCTAACCCAAGGTCATAAAGATTTACCACTATGCATTCTTCTAAGAGTTGTAAACTGTTAGCTCTTATATTTAGGTCTATGATTGATTTTGAGTTAATTTTTGTGAATGGTTTGACATAGGGGTCCAATTTCATTCCTGTGCCTATGAATTATCTCAGCACCATTTGTTGAAAAGAATATTCTTTCCCCATTAAATTGTTTCATCCCCTTGCAAAATCAGCTGACCATAAACATGAGGTATGTGGACCCTCCATTTTTTACATTAAGCTATATGCCTATTCTTCTGCCACTACTAATTAAAATCTTTTTGTCTTCAATTATAGATTGAAAGACTTTGTCTGTGCCAATAATTAAGTTGGAAGCAATGAAATTCAAAGCACAAAGTGTGCCTAAAATTAAAGTAACCTCAAGGACCTGAGAGAAACTCTCAGAGGGTACAAGGCAACAAGCTTCCACTGCCGAAGGCCTGTGCTTGGACACTGTTGAGGTCAGGGAATCGTAGGTCACCCATTCTTTGGAAGTGGCTGGGCCCCTGCTCAGCAGGCTTTCTGTCTTCAGGGAGTCTCACTGAAAACTTCCTTTCTTCTTCTGCTTCAAAACAAACCCCACCCCATTCAAATCTCACTCTCACCCTTATCCCAAGATTCATATTTTGAGTTTCTCAGTATGCGAGGTGTGGTTTTCAGTAGGGTATAATTCATTTTTTCAACATATATTTATTGCATATCTGCTCTGTGCCACATTCTGTTCTTGGCTCGGGGAATAAAGTAACAAAACAGAAAATGCCTTTCTCTCAAAGAATGTATATTTTAGTAGCACAAATTAGCAAAAAAAAATCCTCAAGTAATGCAATAAATAAATGAAGTAATTCCAGATAGTGATCAATGCCATGACAAAAATAAAAAGGGATAACAGAACTGTAAGTAAAAGAGAGGTCCTATTTTAGGTAAGCTTGTTAAGGGAGCTTTGCCAAGAGGGTGGTTGGTATTTAAGGACTGAGGAGTGAGCCATGTGAAGATCTGAGAGGACAGTAATCCAGGCAGAGGTAGCAGCAAGTACAAAGTCTCCAAGGAGGGTATGTGGAGTGGCAAGAAAACAAATGTGGCTGGAGCAGAGTGAATAAGGGAGAAAGGGGCAGGGGGTTGAGGTCAAAGAAGAAGCCGAAGGCAAGATCATGCAGCACTTTGTAGGCCTGGATTAGGAGTTTAGATTTTGTTCTAAATGTGAGGGAAAGTCCTTAGAGAATTCTAAGCAAGGGAGTGATGTGATCTGATTTACACTTTAAAAAGAGTACTCTGAGAGAAGAAACATTAAAATCGTTGTGACCTTGAGTTAGGCAAAAATGTCTTCGATACAATACATAAAAGCTTGATCCATAAAAGAAAAAAATGGAAAAATTAGATTTCATAAAAATTAAGAATTTCTCCTTCCTTTCTGAGAAACATTGTTTAGAGGATTAAAAGACAAGGCACCATCGGTCAGGCATGTAAGGAGCCTGAAAGTCGTCACTCCATCCAAACAAGTAAAAAGCTGAACAAACTGAAAAATGAATGAAATGAAAAAACCAATGAGCAGGAACCAGCATGGGGAAGGAAAACTTGAACTGTAATTGACAAATTGCTGGAGGCTTAGTGTAGACAAGTCTCTGAGTCAAAAACTCCAGGGGATAAGGCCAATGGGGTGTGGGACACTTTTGAGTTTTACCTCCAGGAGCTTGACAAGATTCTCACAGTGAATATTGGATAAAAATTCCCTCATTCTCTTGGTAGGGGTGGGGGAAAATGAATCATTTTGAAATACACCAAAGCATTCTGTACTTCTTAGCAAGGTCTGCCCTCAGGACTGTGCTAAGGACCCCTAACCTCCCGGGGTTTAATCAGAACCTAATTGTCCTGGGGGAAGGGAAATACTCAACTTCAGCCCACTCCAGCCATTCTGTCCAACTAAGGCAGGGAAGAAAATATTAACAAACACTTGTAAAGTTCACAGTCAGTCCATGGGCACAGGCTCACCAAAAGACCTAATCTTAGGACTACAGATAAGTAGTCCCCTACCACTTACAGGGAACTTCCTTTCCTTTCACACCTTACACCTACATGACTAAAGGTCTATTTTATCACAGTTCCCTTTACACGGTACGTCATGTCTGGCTATCAAGATAAAATTACAAGGCCATGCCTGTAATCCCAGCACCTCAGGAGGCCAAGCTGGGCAGATCACTTGAGCTCAGGAGTTAAGAGACCAGCCTGGCCAACATGCTGAAATCCCATCTCTACTAAAAATACAAAAACATTAGCCAGACGTAGTGGCTCATGCCTGTAGTCCCAGCTATTCCGCAGGCTGAGGCAGGAGAATCACTTGAACTTGGGAGGCGGAAGTTGCAGTGAGCCTAGATCGCGCCACTGCACTCCTGCCTTGCCTGGGAGACAGAGCAAGACTCCGTCTCAAAAAAAAAAAAAAAAAAAAAAAAGATAAAATTACAAGGCATACTAAAAAGCAAAAAGCATAGTTTGGAGAAACAGAGCAAGCATCAGAACCAGACAGATATAGCAGAGATGCTGGAATGATCACACTGGGAATTTAACACAAATATGATACATAGGCTAAGAAAAGTAGATAGCATGCAAGGACAGATAGGAAATGTAAGCAGACAGAGGGCAATATTAATAAAGAATTAAAAAGAAATGCTGGAGGTAAAAAAACACTGTAACAGAAATGAAAAATGCCCTTGATAGGCTTATTAGTAGACTGAATATGGCTGAGGAAAATCTCTGAGCTTGAGGTCATCTCAAGGCAGTTTTGAGTTTTCACCTCAAAATTAAAAAGCAAAGAGAAAAATGTCTGGGAAAAGAAAGAAAGAAAAGAACATCCAAGAGCTGTGGGGCAACTACAAAAGGTTTAATGTATGCATAATAAGAATACTAGAAGGATAACAAAGAGATATATTTGAAGCAATATTGACTGATAATTTTTCCTAAATTAATGTCAGACACCGCAGATCCAGGAAACTCAGGGAACGCCAAGCAGGATAGTGCCAAAAAAAAAAAAAAAAAAACCAAAAACCAACAACACCTAGGCATACCATATTGAAACCTCAGAAAATCAAATATGAATTTTAAAATCTCCAACTAAGCCGGAAGAAATAAACACCTTACCTATATGGAAGCAAAGATAAGAATTATATCTGACTTCTCCTCAGAAACCATGAAAGAAAAAAGAGAGTAAAGTGAAATATTTAAGCTGTTGAGAGGAAAAAAATCAAACTAGAATTCTGTCTCCTGTGAAATTATCCTTCAAAAATGAAGAAAAAAAGATTTTTCATACAAATGAAAATTGAGGGACTATAAATCATGCTGCTATAAAGACACATGCACACTTATGTTTATTGCGGCACTATTCACAATAGCAAAGACTTGGAACCAACCCAAGTGTCCAACAACAATAGACTGGATTAAGAAAATGTGGCACATATACACCATGGAATACTATGCAGCCATAAAAAATGATGAGTTCATGTCTTTTGTAGGGACATGGATGAAACTGGAAATCATCATTCTCAGTAAACTATCGCAAGGACAAAAAACCAAACACTGCATGTTCTCACTCATAGGTGGGAATTGAACAATGAGAACACATGGACACAGGAAGGGGAACGTCACACTCCAGGGACTGTTGTGGGGTCGGGGTGGGGGGATAGCATTAGGAGATATGCCTAATGCTAAATGATGAGTTAATGGGTGCAGCACACCAACATGGCACATGCATACATATGTAACAAACCTGCACATTGTGCACATGTACCCTAAAACTTAAAGTATAATAATAATAAAATTAAATTAAAAAAAAGAAAATTGAGGGAATTTATTGCCAGTTGACCTGTTCTGCAAGAAATATTAAAAGAAACATTAAAAATGTGAAGGAAAACGGTGTAAGTCAGAAATTCAGGTCTGCAGAAAGAAAGAAAGAGCATTAGAGAAGAAATACATGAAGGTTGAATAAAAACTCTTATTTTTCCTATTATTAATTGATCTAACAACCATTTGTCCAAAGAATAATGGCAACAATATATTCAAGTATGGATGTGTGTGTGTGTGTGTGTGTTGATGCTTATATATAAATGAAATGAATGATAGCAACGATACAAGGAACAGGAAGAAGGAATTCAGATTTTTTTGTTATAAACTACTCACACCATCTGTGAAGCAGTATACTTTTATTTGAAGGTGGACTTAGGTTAGTGGTAAATTAATATTGCAAACTCTAGGGCAAACACTAAAACAAGTAAAAAAGAAGTATAACTGATATGCTAAGAAAGGAGAGAAAATGAAATCATTTTATAAAATGCTTGATTATAAACACAAAAGACAAAAGTAGGAACAAAGAAAAGGGCAACAAGTAGAAAACAGTAACTAATATGGCCAATCCTTTTTTTTTTTGAGACAGTCTTGCTCTGTTGCCAGGCTGGAGTGCAGTGGCATGATCTTGGCTCACTGCAACCTCCGACTCTCTGGTTCAAGCGATTCTCCTGCCTCAGCCTTCCGAGTAGCTGGGATTACAGGCACACACCACCATGCCCACTTAATTTTTATATTTTTAGTAGAGACGGGGTTTCACCATGTTGGCCAGGTTGGTCTCAATCTCCTGACCTCGTGATCTGCCTGCCTCGGCCTCCCAAAGTGCTGGGATTACAGGCATGAGCCACCACACCCAGCCTATGGCAAATCTTAATCCAACTATGTCAATGATCACTTTGAAGATCAGTGGTACAAATACACCAATTAAAAGACAGAGATTGTGTGGGTCAAAGAACAAGATCCAACTATATAATGTCTATAAGAAATCCACTTTAAATATAAAGACACATATGATTAAAAGTAAATAGGTGACCAAATATTTAAGGAAGAAATTATACCAATTCTTTACTATCTTTTTCAGAAGACAGAAGCAGAGGGAATACTTCCTAACTCACACTGTGAAGCCAGTATCACCCTAAACCAAAATCAGAGAAGACATTACAAGAAAAGAAAATGACAGACCGATATCTCTCAGGAACACAGATACAAAAATCCTTAACAAAATATTAGCAAATCAAATTCAACAATGTAGAAAAGGAATTACACACTATGACCAGGTGGAATTTAACTCAGGTGTGCAAGGATGATTCAACATTTAAAAAATTCAACTAATGTAATCTATCATCTTAACAAGATAAAGAATAAAACTAACATTATCATATCAATAGATAGAGCAAAAGCATTAGATAAAATCCAACACCCATACATGATAAAAACTCTCGGTAAACTAGGAACACAGAGGAATGTCCTCAAGTCCCTTCACAGGGACTATTTAAAAAAAAAAAAGCTAACATCATACTTAATGGTGAGAAAATAAAGGTTTCCCACTAAGATCAGGATCAATACAAAGATGTCCGTTCACCTATGGTTCATTGGTTTCTTTCTCTTTCATTTTTCTTTCTTTCCTTCCTTTCCCCCTTCCTTCTTCCTTCCCTTCCTTCCTTCCTTCTTCCCTCCCTCCCTCCCTTCCTTCCTTCTTTCCATCTTTCTTTCTCTTGCTCTGTCATCCAGGCAAAAGCGCAGTGGTGTGAACATGGTTCACTGCAGCCTCGACCGCCTGGGCTCAAGTGATCCTTCCATCTCAGCCTCCCAAGTAGCTAGGACCACCGGCACGCAACACCGTGCCCAGCTAATTTTAAAAGCTTTTTTTGGAAAGATGGGTCTCCCATGCCCAGGCCAGTCTTGGACTCCTGGGCTCAAGTGATCCTCCTGTCTCAGCCTCCCAAAGGGCTGAAATTACAGGCATGAGCCACCGCACCTAGCCATACTACCCCTTTTCAACATTATACTGGAAGTCCTAGCTAATGCAATAAGACAAGGAAAGAAAATAAAAAGTGGAGTGATAGGAAGGAAGAAATGAAACTGTCTTTGTTGTAGATGACATGATTGCCTATGCAGAAAATCTGAAAGAACTGCCCCCAAACTCTTGGAATTAGCCAGGTGTGGTGGCTCATGCCTGTAGTCCCAGCTACTTGGGAGGCTGAGTTGGAAGGATCACTTGAGCCGAGGAGTTTGAGGCCAGCCTGGGCAACATAATGAGACCTTACCTCTTTTTTTTTTTTTTTGGACGGAGTCTCGCTCTGTCACCCAGGTTGGAGTACAGTGGCGTGATCTCAGCTCACTGCAAGCTCCGCCTCCCAGGTTCACGCCATTCTCCCGCCTCAGCCTCCTGAGTAGCTGGGACTACAGGTGCTAGCCCCCAAGCCCGGCTAATTTTGGTTTTGTATTTTTAGAAGAGATAGGGTTTCACCATGTTAGCCAGGATGGTCTCGATCTCCTGACCTCATGATTCGCCCACCTTGGCCTCCCAAAGTGCTGGGATTACAGGCATGAGCCACCGCACCCGGCCACAGACCTTACCTCTTAAAACAAACAAATAATTGGGGGGGCTGAAATGGGCAGATCACCTGAGTTCGAGAGTTCGAGACCAGACTGACCATCATAGACAAACCCCATCTCTACTAAAAATACAAAATTAGCCGAGTGTGGTGGCACATGCCTGTAATCCCAACTACTCAGTAGACTGAGGCAGGAGAATCGCTTGAACCCTGGAGGTGGAGGTTGTGGTGAGCTGAGATTGTGCCATTGCACTCCAGCCTGGGCAGCAAGAGCGAAACTCCGTCTAAAAAATAAATAAATAAAAATAAAAAATGAAGAAAACATTTAAAAAATAAATAAATAAAATAAAAACTCCCAGAATTGATATGCAATTATAACAAGGTTGCAGGGTACAAGGTTAATACACAAAAGTCAATCTTTTTCCTCTATACCAGCAAATAAGTGGAATTTGAAGATAAAAACACAATACCACTTACATTAGCACCCAAAAAATGCAACAATTAGGTATAAATCTAATGAAACATATACAAGATCTATATGAGGAAAACTACAAAACTCTGTTGAAAGAAATCAAAGAATTAAATAAATGGAGAGATAGTCCGCATTAATGGAGAGGAAGACTCAATGTTGTCAAGATGTCAGTTTTTCCTAACTTGATCTATAAATTCAATGCAATCCTAATTTGTCATTGACAAAGTAGCAAAGGCAATGCAATGGAAAAAAAGATAATCTTTTCAACAAATGGTGCTGGAATAACTGGACATCGACATGCAAAAAAATGTATCTAGACAAAGACCTTACACCCTACACAAAAATTAACTCAAAATGGATCACGGATCTAAATATGAAACACAAAACTACAAATTTCTAGAAGATAACATATGAGAAAATCTGATGACTTTGGGTTTGGAAACGACTTTTTAGATAAAACATCAAAGGCATAATCCACGAAAGAAAGAACCAATAAGTTGGACTTCACTAATATTAAAAATTTTGAAACATACTGTCAAGGGAAGGAAAAGCTAAGCTACAGATGGGGAGAAAATATTTGCAAAATAAGTATCTGATAAAAGGCTGTAATCCAAAATGTAAAAATAACTCTTAAAAAGCAATGATAAGAAAACAAACAACCCAATTTAAAACTGGGCCAAAGATCTTAACAAACACCCTACAAAAGAAGATACAGAGATGACAAATAAGCACATGAAAATCTCAGCATCATACCTCATCAGGAAATGCAAATTAAAACAAGACACCACTGCACATCTATTAGAATGGCCAAAACCCAGAACACTAACACCACCAAATACTGATGAGGATGTGGAGCAACAGAAATGCTCACTCTTTGCTGGTAGGAATGCAAAATGGTTCAGCCACTTTGGAAGACAGTTTTGCAGTTTCTTACAAAACTCAACATACTTGGCCGGGCATGGTGGCTCATGCCTGTAATCCCCGCACTTTGGGAGCCTGAGGTGGGCAGATCACGAGGTCAGGAGTTCAAGACCAGCCTGGCCAATATGGTGAAACTCCGCCTCCACTACAAATACAAAAATTAGCCAGGCATGTTGGCGCACGCCTGTAGTCCCAGCTACTCGGGAGGCTGAGGCAGAGAATCGCTTGAACGCAGGAGGTGGAGGTTGCAGTGACCTGAGATCAGGCCACTGCACTCCAGCCTGGGTGACAAAGCCAGACTCCATCTCAAAAACAAAGCAAAACAAAACAAAAAAAACCCCAACATACTCTTAACATACAATCCAGCATTCACACTCCTTGGTATTTACCCAAGTGAGTTAAAAAAAAAATATGTCCACACAAAACCTGCACACAGGTGTTGATTTATTCATAGTTGCCAAAACTCAGAAGCAACTAAGATGTCCTTCAGTAGGTGAATGGATAAATAAACTGGTACATCCAGATAATGGGGTATTATTCAGCACTAGAAGGAAATGAGCTAACAAACCATGAAAAGACATGGAGGAAAGTTAAGTGCATGTTACTAAGTGAAAGAAGCCAATCTGAAAGGCTATATGCTGAATAATTCCAACTATGTGACATTTTGGAAAAGGCAAAATTATGGAGACAGTAAAAAGATCACTGGTGCCTAGGGGTTGGTGGGGAGGGAGGGATAAGTAAATAGAAAACAGAAGATTTTTAGGACACTATAATGGCGGATACATGTCATTGTATCTTTGTCCAATCTCATAGAATGTAGGACACCAACAGTGAACCCTAATGTAAACGCAGGACTTTGGGTGAGAATGATGTGTCAGTGTAGGTTGACCAGTTGTAACAAATGCACCACTACAATGGAAGGTGTGGAAATGCACTGGGAGAAGCTATGCATGTGTAGGGGCAGGTTTATATGGGAAATCCCTGTACCTTCCACTCAATTTTGCTGTGCTAAAACTGCTCTAAAAAATAAAGTTTATTTTTTAAAACATACAAGGCATACACTGAGAGAAAATATTTTCAAATCACATATCCAACAAAGGACATATATCCATTTTCTAAAAAAAAAAAAAGAAAACAAAAACAAAAAAACAAAAAACACCTTTCTAAACTCCACAATTAGAAAAATATCAAATTAGAAAATAGTGGTCAGGCACAGTGGCTCTTGCCCATAATCTCAGCACTTTGGGAGGCCAAGGTGGGAGGCTCATTTGAGCCCAGGAGTTTGAGACTAGCCTAGATAATACAGTGAGACCTCATCTCTACAAAAAATTAAAAGATTAGCTGAACATGATGACACATACTGTGGTCCCAGCTACTTGGGAGGCTGAGGTAGGAGGATCACTTGAGCCTGGGAAGCACAGGTTGCACTGAGCTGAGATCGTGCCACTGCACTCCAGCCTGGGTGACAGAGTGAGACCCTATCTCAAAAAAAAAAAAAAAATAATATATATATAATATATATATATATATATATATATATATATATATATATATATATATAAAGACTTGGATATTTCACTAAAGAAGGTAAATGGATAGCTAAAAAAGCATATGAGAAGATGTTTGACGTCATTAGTCATTAGAGAATTGCAAATTAAAAGCACTATCTCCTACACATCTTGTAGAAGAGCTAAAATATAAAACAATGATAATATGAATGCTGGTGAGATTGTGGAGAAACTGGATCTCTCTCATACATTGTTGATGGGAATATAAAATGGTACAACTACTTTGGAAAACAGTTTGGGAATTTTTTATAAAGTTAAACATATACCTTAAAACCTTGATACCAGGCCAGGTGTGATGGTCACGCCTGTAATCCCAGCACTTCGGGAGGCTGAAGCAGGCAGATCACTTGAGGCCAGGAGTTTGAAACCAGCCTGGCCAACAAGGCAAAACCCTGTCTCCACTAAAAACACAAAAATTTGTTGGGTGTGATGGTGCATGCCTGTAATCCCAGCTACTCGGGAGGCTGAGGCACAAGAATCGCCTGCGCCCGGGAGATGGAAGGTTGCAGTGAGCAAGGTTGTGCCACTGCACTCCAGCCTGGGCGACGGAGCGAGAACCTGTCTCAAAAAAACAAAAACAAAAACAAAAAACCTTGATACCACTCTTGAGTATTTACCCTAAAAGAAATGCAAATTTATGTTCACTCAAAAACCTGTATATGAATGTTTACAGTAGTTCTATTTGTAATCATCAAACACTGGATAGTCCATTCTCACACTGCTTTATAGAACCACCTGAGACTGGGTAATTTATCAAGAAAAGAGGTTTACTTGGCTCACAGTTCTGTACAGGTAGCATGGCTGCAGAGGCTTCAAGAAACTTTCAATCATGACGGAAGGCGAAGGGGAAGCAAGCACGTCCTACGTGGCTGGAGCGGGAGGAAGAGAGGGAAGGAGGAGGTGCCACACACTTTTAAACAACCAGATCTCGTGAGAACTCACTCACTATCACGAGAACAGCAAGGGGGAAATCTGCCCCATGATCCAATCACCATCTACTAGGCCCCTTCTCCAATATTGGGGATTACTTTTGACATGAAATTTGGGCAGGGACACAAATCCAAACCATATCACAACCTAAACGTCCTTCACTGGGGGAAGGGATATACAAACCGTGGTACATCCATACCATGGAATACTGCTCAGTAAGAAAAGGGAAAGGACAATTGAAAGGCACTCCAACAGGAATGCATCTCAAATGCATCATGATAAGTGAAAGAACCAGAATGACTCATATCATTAGATTCTGTTTATATAACATTCTGGAAAAGGCAGAACTATGGCAATAGAAAATAAATCAGTGGGCCAGGCGCAGTGGCTCATGCTTGCATTTTGGGAGGCTGAGGCAGGCGGATCACTTGAGGCCAGGAGTTTGAGACCAGCCTGGCCAACATGGCAAAACCCCGTCTGTACTAAGAATACGAAAATTAGCCGGGTGTGGTGGGCGACTGCAATCCCAGCTACTCAGAAGGTTGAGGCAGGAGAATCACTTGAACCCGGGAGGCAGAGGTTGCAGTGAGCCGAGATTGCACCACTGCACTCCAGCCTGGGTGACACAGCAAGACACCGTCTCAAAAAAAAAAAAAAAAAAATCACCATATTCATGTCGCCTATGTTATTTCTACACTGGGCAGCGTTGATACAGACTACTAAGTGCATTTTCTTCATTAGTCCTGATATAAATGGAGATGAGACAGAAGTTATTTCCTCCATTTTATTCAGGACTTAATCTAGGTGTATCTAGTCAAAGGCAAGTGCCTGTAAGCAGAACTTTTACCTTTGAACAACCTATTTTGTGAGTGTTAAGCTGCAGTTCAAAACAGGGTGAAAAGCCTCGAAAATGTGAACCACTGTGGACTACAAAGAATGCCAGATTTGATTGGTCCTATAAAAGTGATTTATTATACATATGCATGTGTGCATATGATTCATAAGTATTTTCAGCCGTTGAAAACATATTTTAAACATATGAAAGTCAGCAGAAATAAAAATCAATAGATAGTAAGGGAAATAACACACTAGATTTGTGGCTTTATGGAAATAAAAAAAGAGAAATTACTTAAACAAATCCATCCTGTGTAAATAAAAAGTTAGAAAGAAAAGTCAGCTCTAATTTACCCCATGTTTGCACTTCTAGAGTCAAAAGCATTTTATTTTTTGTTTTGTCTTGGAATTTGTTCTCTTATATAATGCATGTCAAAATAGCTGGAAAAGTATGATTAACTACTGCCAGCTGAAATTCTTGTCCCACAAAGACAACTCCCTCCTGGCTCCTAATTTTCTTTTCATATTTTGGGCACTGTGAGCTAATGGTTGGAGCACAGGCAGGAAGGCAGTGTGGCTCTACAGGAGAGAGAATTCCAGGGTTGGGCCTTCTAACTTTGCAGCTATCATTAATTTACTAAGTCTTCCTGGCAGAGCCTCTTAAAGACTGACTGTGGTCTCACACAGGGTGTGGTCAGCAGGAATTTTGCCATAGGCTAGGTTTCCACAGGAGCTCAATCTTGCTAAAGTGTAATTTGGGTGCTAAAGGAAGAAGGAAAAGTAAATCAAAATACTTTCCATAGACCTAGGCATGACACTAACACCTTTGCTTGTATTATCTCATCCACAAAAGCAGGATGGCATTATATACATTCAAGAGCCTACCTTGAGAAGGTTTTAAACAAATATGCAGACACATTCTTATCCTACTTCCACCAAATGTGCTGTTTTAGGTACCTAACAACTCCTCAATTTCCCAGTAAGTTATCTACCACGAAGTCCATAAACATGATCAAAAAGTTTCTTTGATAGGCTGGGTGTGGTGGCTCACGCCTGTAATCCCAGAACTTTGGGAGACTGAGGTGGGAGGACTGCTTGAGCCCAGGAGTTTAAGATCAGCCTGGGCAACATAGGGAGACCCCATCTCTATTTAAAAAATAATAATAATAAAAAAAGTTTCTTTGATAGAAGACCCTCTTAGGAAGGAATACGTTCAAAATGGCTAACATAGTTTTGCCACCTGGGTACTCTGAAAAATTGTATAAATTGAGTTCTTTAGATGACTAATACTAAATAATATGAAGAGGCATTTGTGAAACAATTATGGGAATAAGTGAAATAATTCTAAAAGTCCTTTAGTCTTTAGGGTGCTAAGTAAATCTTGAGATTTTGACAACCCCCTTCCCTATTTCTCAGATATTGTCCTTTCTTGCTCATACTAGATTCCTTTTTTTTTTTTTTTTTTTGAGACAGGGTCTCACTCTGTAAACCAGGCTGGAATGCAGTAGTGCTATCACAGCTCACGGCAGCCTCAACCTCCTGGGCTCAACCTCAGCCTCCCAAGCAGCAGGGGTTACAGGCACACACCGTAATGCCCGGCTAACTTTTAAAAAAAAATTTTGTAGAGACTGGGTCTCATTATGCTGCCCAGGCTGATCTAGAAATCCTGGCCTCAAGTGACCCACCCACCTTGGCCAAAGTGCTGGGATTATAGGTGTAGGCCACTGCTCCCAGCCTGTTTTTCCACATTTAATCAATCAATTGATTAATATTTATAGAACGTTTACAATATAACTGGCAGTGGAATAGGCAACAGGGAGGATCCAGAAGATATGGAATGCATGGTCCTTACACTCAAGAAGTTTATAATCTACTTAGGAAAATCTAAGATTCAAAATAGCAGCAAACACCATACACTTAGGCATTATACATTTATACCCCTGTGCTTTACCAACAGAGTCAGATTCTGAGCAAGAAAGATGGGTGGAGATCAGAGTGCTTAGGAAAATCTTTAGGAATCTGATCTTTCTCCTGACGGGAAAAGTGGGGAAAGAGGAATGTAAAGCATGGAATCTTGAAGGCTAGAGCCTTGAGGACAACAATGTCATTTCTCACTAAGCAGGCCATCTAGGATTATGTAACCTAATTGAATGGGACAAGACAAGTGAATTTATCAAAATGGGGTGCCTAAAACCGTGCTGTACAATGTGGCAGCTGTTAGTCATATGTGGCTATTTAAATATAAATTAAAGTTCAATAAAATTAAAATTTTACTTCTTCAGTCTCACTAGCTGCATGTAAGTGGCCAATTGCCATATGTGGCTAGTGGTACCATATTGGATAGTGCAGATATAAAACGTTTCCATCATTACAGAAAGTTCTCTTGGACAATGAAGTTCTAGAACCACAGAAGCGTTGAGCAAGAGGCAGAAAGGCATGGCTCAAGAGAATTCCCCAAGCCAACTGGCATGCTGGGCTTTCTGGCTTTCACATGATTTCCATGACAACAAGTTGTGCAAAATGTGAAAGGGGTCTAATTAATTTAACAAATATACATTGAGCACCTACTAATACAAGAAGGCTAGGTGATATGAGAGACACAAAAGCAAAGCAGATTTGAGCCTCGAAGAACTGGACATGAAGAGAGGAAATAAAGGCCTGTACATGAATAACATTAGTGCAAAATAAAAAGTGATAAGCAACCCCGTCTCTACTAAAAATACAAAATTAGCTGGGCGTGGTAGCACATGCCTGTAATCCCAGCTATTCAGGAGGCTGAGGCAGGAGAATCACTTGAACCCAGGAAGCAGAGGTTGCAGGGAGCCGAGATCGCGCCATTGCACTTCAGCATGGGCAACGGAACCGAAACTCTGTCTCAAAAATAAACAAACAAACAAATAAATAAAGTGATAAGCATCCGAGGGGCTGCAATTAAAGCATGCAGGTGCTGAAAGAAAGGACAGATTACTTCTATTTGAAGGTTTCAAGAAGACTTCTTAGATAGGCATTATTTGAACTAAACCTTGAAGAAAGCAGTGGGGTGCGGTGAAAAAATCCCAGGGGACCAGGAGTCCAGAGATTATCTCTAGGCTCAGTTATGTCCTAATTAACTGTGTGATCTTAGATAAGTCAGTCTCCAGGCCTCACTCTCTTTATCAATTGGGTAACAGAAGCAAAGAGGAACTAAATGTCCAGGCCAGGAGACCAATAAAAGCAAAAGCACAGGGATAGATTGATAACGTGTAGAGGAAATCAAATAGTCTACTTAATAATGAAGTGTAGCCATAGTACAACTATCTTATAACTTGTACCTGGGCATTATATAATTCTTGAACAACCCAAAAAATGTGTATATAAAAATGAAAAGTCACCATCACAAAAAACAAAAGCTAGATTTTGGTAATGTCTTGATAGTTTAGATCAGATATGAGAAGCAAAGCAGATAGAATGGAAGTGATTATAATTGCATTTAAATACGGTTGTGAAGTGGAGCTAGAGAATAACTACTATTTTGGTTCCCTTTGGGAAAAGGCTGTCATTCATGAAATTATGAGCAAGTGTCACACTTCAGGAAACAATAATTAAAATTACAGGACATTTCTGAGGGGGAAGAAAAGCAAGCTAGAATTTGAAGCTGAGAAATCACTGTCGAACAGGTGGTTAAAAGGATAAAGCTGACCTGAAAAGAGTAAGAACATGGGAGTTAAAATGAAATGTAGATTGTATGTGGCATGTGGAGTCCCTTGTTAAAAAGCAGACAGAAAAATAGTGCATAAAATACCAGCTCAGCAGGTTTGTAGATCTTTATCTCTGGAGCAAACATGAATATACATAGAGAAATATTTGCATTTTGCAGCTGTACCAAAGCATCTGTCAGTAGATCTATTATCATTTTCTTGTGTATATATTTTCATATCCACATAGAAACATTTGAGTAGGTAAAAATTTATGCTCTGTGTGTTCAAATATACTAAAATATTTACTTAATGGTTAGAATTAAAAGTTCCTAGTAATTGTTTTTCTAACCCCGCAGCTTCCTACTAGCTAAGGGCACATTTCTTAGTTCTTCCTTTTTTTCTCTAAAATCCTGAAAATAAGATCCAATACAGCCAGGTGCAGTGGCTCATGCCTGTAATCCCAGCACTTTGGGAGGGTGAGGTGGACGGATCACCTGAGGTCAGGAGTTTGAGACTAGCCTGACCAACATGGTGAAACTCCATTTCTACTAAAACTACAAAAATTAGCCAGGCATGGTGGGTGCCTGTAATTCCGGCTACATGGGAGGCTGAGGCAGGAGAATCGCTTGAACCCGGGAGGCAGAGGTTGCAGTTAGCCGAGATCACGCCATTGCATTCCAGCCTGGGTGACAGAGTGAGACTCTGTCTCAAAAAAAAAAAAAAAAAAAAAAAATCCAATATAGCTAAGAGAAGACACATAGCTATTATAAATAGAGATATGTGATCACCTACCCATCCAAGTTTTTTAAAATAGTCTTAAGTGCTATTCCCTCGAAGATATGTAGAATTTGCTTTAAAAATAAATATGAATTGGGCATGATGGCTCACATCCATAATCCCAGAACTTTGAGAGGCTGAGGTGGAAGGATGGCTTGAGGTCAGGAGTTCAAGACCAGCCTGGGCAACATAGTAAGACCCGCCCCCCATCCCATCTCTCCAAAAACATTTTTAAAAAAATTGACCAGGCATGCTGGTACATGCCTGTAGTTTCAGCTCCTTGGGAAACTGAGGCAGGCAGATTGCTTGAGCCCAGGAGTTCGAGGCTTCAGTGAGTTATGATGGCACCACTGCACCCAGCCTGGGCAGCAGAATGAGACTCCATCTCAAAAAATAATAAATAAATAAGTATTCTTGTTTATAGTGCAATGATCTGTGATTTTATAAATGTGTGGATGCAATTGTATCTCTTTATGATTCCTAATATAGCTTATTTGTGCTCTTTTGTTTATCAGTCTTATTAAAGATTGGGTAATCAAACTGGATTTTTTTCTTAAAACTAACTTTCATTTGTACTTATTTACTCTATTTTATGACTTTGGTTTCTATTTCAGCCTTTTCTGCCCTTATTTTTACTGATGCCTCCTTCTGTTATGGGTCAAATTGTGCCCCCTGCCTAAAGATAGGTTGAAGTTTCAATCTCCAGTACTTCAGAATGTGACTTTATTTGGCAACAGGGTCATTGCAGATGCAATTAGCTAAGTTCAGATGAGGTCATAGTGGAGTAGGGTGGGCCTCTAATCTAACAAGACTGGTGTCCTTAAAAGAAGAGGGAAATATGGACACAGACATAGACACAGAGGAAGATGATGTGAAGACACACAGGGAAAACATCGTGTAAAGACAGGCTTGGAGTGGTGCACCTACAAGGCGAGGACCATCTGAAGCTGCCAGAAGTTGTGAGAGACGCATGGAGTAATTCCTTTCCCAGCACCTTCAGAGGGAGCATGGACCTGCCTATACTGATAACGATGGTTCAACTTACAATTTTTCAACTATACAATGCTTTGAAAGCAATTCAGTAGAAACTATACTTCAAGTAACCATGCAACCATTCAATTTTTCCACTTTCGGTACAGTATTCAATAAATTACATGAGATATTGAAAAATAGGCTTTGTATTAGATGATTTTGTCCAATGGTAGGCTAATGTATGTGTTCTGAGCACATTTAATTTAGGCTAGGCTAAGCTGTGATGTTTGGTAAATCAGGTGCATTCAATACATTTTTTTTTTTTTTTTTTTTTTGAGGTGGCGTTTCACTGCTGTCTCCCAGGCTGGAGTGCAATGGCACAATCTCGGCTCACTGCAACCTCCGCCTCCTGGGTTCACACAGTTCTCCTGCCTCAGCCTCCCGAGTAGCTGGGACAACAGGCGTGTACCACCACACCCAGCTGATTTTTGTATTTTTAGTAGAGACGGAGTTTCAACATGTTGACCAGGCTGGTCTCTGGTCTTGAACTCCTGACCTCTGGTGATCTGCCCACTTCGTCCTCCCATAGTGTTGGGATTACAGGTGTTAGCCACCACGCCCGGCCTGATTTGGGGTTTTAAAAAATTCATTCTCACTTTGGGAGGCCAAGGCAGGTGAATCACTTGAGGTCAGGAGTTTGAGACCAGCCTGACCAACATAGTGAAACGCCATCTGTACTAAAAATACAAAAATTAGCCAGGTGTGGTGGCACGTGCCTGTAATCTCAGCTACTTGGGAGGCTGAGGCAGAAGAATTGCTTGATCCTGGTGGGCTGGAGGTTGCAGTGAGCCTAGATCATGCCATTGCACTCCAACCTGTGTGACAGAGCGAGACTCTGGAAAAAAAAAATCATTCTGATAATCTCTTTTTGAAAATCAATGTTTAACATGTTTGTGGTTGCTGAGGCTAATGATAATGTTTCAACTTATTTTTAATTTTCTTATTTTTTCATCTTATGTTTATCATTCTTTGCTTATTTTTTCCTTTTTCCTTCCTTCTCTTGTGTTGAAAACAGTTTCTATACTCCTTTTTTCTTCTGCTGTTACTTTAGGAGCCAGAGATGGTATCTTATTTATTTTAGCAGTTGTCCTCATAGTGTTAACTTGCATACTTAAAAATTCCATATTCTAAGAACATCTAAATTATTAAATATTCCTCTTCTTTTTCCTTTCTAGAGTAGGAGAAGCCTGCCTTGCCTCTGGCTTCAAGTAGTGACAATTCAATTAATATTAAATCAATATTCAATTAATATTTCAATTAATGTTTCAATTAATATTTCAATTAATATTTTTTGGGGGGACATAGTCTCACTCTGTTGCCCAGGCTTGAGGGCAGTGGCGTGATCTTGAGTTTAAGCAATTCTCCTGCTTCAGCCTCTAGAGTAGCTGAGATTACAGGCGTGCACCACCACGCCCAACTAATTTTTGTATTTTCAGTAGAGATGGTGTTTTGCCATGTTGGCAAGGCTGGTCTGGAACTCCTGGCCTCAAGTGATCCACCTGCCTTGGCCTCCCAAAGTGCTGAGATGACAGGCATGAGCCACTGTGCCCAGCCACAGTTAATTTTTTATCTACATTTTTTTTTATGAAATAGCAAACATTTTCCAAAAATAAAAAAGATGCAGAAAATGTCATTTCTTAGTCCCTGGATTCTGGAATTTTCTAATGATTATTTTTACCAAGTAAATAAGCCCAGGAGTAAATGAAATGTGGTTTACTGCTTGTGCTTCCTGGAATTTCTTGCAGCCAACACAGAATTACAGCATCTCAGAGTTGGAAGGAATTCTTCATATGACCACATTGATTTTTTTTTTTCCTGTTGGTCTGCATCAAATTTGTGAAGGTTAGTGACTAAAAGGCTAAGACTTTAGAGAGTCCAGTGGCAAAGGTAGAAGCCTGCTTCAAAGGAAGTTCAGACACCCAGCTGGTTCCTCTAAGGATAATTTATTTTCATGAAAACTTTCTGATGAGACCAGAGAGCAGAGAAGGCCATTTCCCTTTTCAGCTTATTACAAATGGAGTCATATTGTCAGTGGCACGCTGTTACATGTTTACAACCAGCTCTCCAAAAACAAAACAAACAAACAAAAAACCATAGAAGTGGTTGCTAACCTCTGTAGTGGGAAAACCCCCACCTTGGCTACCAATGTGTCATCACTAAACACAGCATTGGGAAAAGAAGCCCACATAGATTCTCTGCACTGATGGGAGTCAGTTTCAGCACACTACTGCAACAATACCAAATACAGTAGACACATTCCCAACCTCAACTTGACCTCTCAGAAGCATTAGGCATAGTTGCTTGCACCGTTATTGAAACAGTCTCCCCTTGGTCTTTTTGTCACCATGCTGTCCTCTTCTTTCTCCTATGTCCAGGCCAATCTAAGTCTCACAGCTAACCCTATCTCCTCTCCTCTGCCTCTATGTATTAGAGACCACTTGGCACTCCTTCTGGAGCCTGTTTCTTTCTTCTCTCTATGCTTTCCCCCAAGTAATCTTATTCACTCCTGTAGCTTTATTTTTATTTCATTTTATGTTATTTTATTTTTTGAGACAGAGTCTCGCTCTGTCACCCAGGCTGGAGTGCAGTGGTGTGATCTTGGCTCACTGCAACCTCCACCTCCTGGGTTCAAGCGATTCTCCTGCCTCAGCCTCACAAGTAGCTGGGATCACAGGCACAAGCCACCATGCCCAGGTAATTTTTGTTATTTTTAGTAGGGAGGGAGTTTTTCCGTGTTGGCTAGGCTGGTCTTGAACTTCTGACCGCAAGTAATCCGCCCATCTCCGCCTCCCAAAGTGTTGGGATTACAGGAGTGAGCCACTGTGCCCGGCCCAGTCCTGTGGGTTTAAATATCACCAAAATGCTGTTAACGCCCACATTTTAATCTCCAGTCCAGGCCTTTTTTTCTGACCTCCAGGCTTGTGTAGCCAACTGCCTACTCACGTATCTCAGAGGCAACTCAAATTTAACTTGTCCAAACCTGAACTCTTGATCTTCCTCCTCCCATCTTCCTTATCTAAATATATGTTACTACCATCTGTTCATTTTCTAAAGCCACCAACCTAGGAGTCATCTTTTCAAATGCCCTCTCCTTTGCTTATAACCACCAGCCCATTACCAAATACTACTGATTCCACTTTCAAAATATTTCTCAAGTCTTTTCCTATTTCTCCATCTCCAAGTCCTTATTCCCTCTCAAATGCACTACTGCAACTCAATTGCTACGCACCATCCCACCCTCTTTTCCTGCCCCTCCCTCTTATGCTCACTATGGTGGCCAGAGGGATCTTTGAAACATAGTTTAAGCCTTGATAAGGATCCTTATATGGTTAGTGACTAAAAGGCTCAGACTTCCGAGAGTCCTGTGGCAAAGGCAAAAGCCTACTTCAAAGGAAGTTCAGATACCCACCTGGTTCCTCTGAAGAGAATTTATTTTTGTGAAAAATGTTCTGAAAACTTTCTGGTGGGACCAGAGAGTGGAGAAGCCCATTTCCCTCCTCTCATATAAGGAGAAGTCCTTGTATGGACTGCAAGCATCTGCATGATCAGATTTAAGTTTAAATCTCCAACCTCATCTCCTACCATGCTCCTCGCTTGCTACACTCTAGCCACATTAAGTTGTTTTCGGTTCTTAACCAAACAAACACCATCTTGTCTTGGATCTTTCACATATGCAATGCATTTTCCTGAAATGCTGCGTGTGCCCCACCCTACAACTTTCCACCTAAACCTCGCCTTTCTGACACTTATCATCCTGATGGTCTTGGCTCATCATTTTTTCAAAGAGGCCTTTCTTGGTCTCCCAATCCAAATCCAGTCCTCTCTTGTAGTCTCTCATGGTTTTCCATTTATTTTCCTCATAGCGCTTAATACAGCTTATAATTCTAAGTACTGATTGTGCTTATTTAATGTCTATCTTCCTCCCTTAGACTACAGGCTCTATGGCTGCGAGGGTCATGTCTGTTATATTCATTGTATACCCAAGGCCTATCTTACAATAAGTGCTCAATAAACATTTGCTGAATGAAGTAATAAATAAACAAATGAATGAAACTTCAGATTTTCACTAAGCCCTTTTAGGTTATACATTTGGGACATGTATAAAGGGGAGGTTGGAGTGGCTGTTGGCATTGAAGCTTTAGAATGCTGTGATAGAAAAAAAATTATAGTTCCTTTAATGAGAGGACTGTTATAGCACTATAAAGTGGAATGATTTGTTCTGAAAAGGAATCCTAGAAAACAAACCAAAGAAAACAATGAACTTTTCCGAGGACTAAAATTCAAAACAAATGATCAAGTAGTAATATAATCACCAAGTAGATTCATTTTATGAAAAGAAGTGCTGAAAGAGAACTCTAGCATAGAGGTCAGACAATATGCTCTGGAGTTAGAGTTGATTCTGTCACTTAAATAGCTGTGCAAACTTGAACAAATTTCTTAGCCTCTCATTTCCTTCCTCTCTAAATCAGGGACATTAATATCACTGACTTCTTAAGGTTTTTGTGAGATAATGCATCAAAAACACATTTTACCACTGAAGTCTCTCCACCTTTAGTTAATTTCTCTGAGCTCCAGTATTTTAATTTATAAAACAATGGATTTGTGCTTGACTTCTCTTAAGAGCCTCCAGTGCAAAGACCCTTTTTATTTTATGTAGCTGGATGCTCTCAAAGCCCTCCCTACTCTCAGTTAACTAGATGAAGGGCTCTGCACTGTAAGGGTCCCCTGTGGTGCAGCTGGGCAGGAACAGGGTGCATTGGGCACTGTTTTGTAAGGAGACTGCTTGTCTTGTGTGCCCTTGCCCAGTACAATGAGTTTTAGAATCAAATTTTAAAAATGTTTTAAAAATATTTATGGATTTTTTTTTATTCTCAAGAACAGTACATACTAGTAAGTATACTCCATTAGGGCAGGGGCTATATCATCTCCCTTTTCTCTTTCATTTAGTTAATTTTCTTAAATAGACTTTATTTTGTAGAGCAGTTTAGGTTCATAGCAAAAATGAGTGGAGGCCAGGCACGGTGGCTCGCGCCTGTAAACCTAGCACTTTAGGAGGCCGGGGCAGGTGGATTGCTGGACCCTAGGAATTTGAGACTAGCCTAGGCAGCATAGCAAGATCTCGTCTCTACTAAACATCAAAAAAATTAGCTGGGCCTATTGGCATTTGCCTGTAATCCCAGCTACTTGGGAGGCTGAGGCGGGAGGATCGCTTGAGCCCAGGAGGTCGAGGCTACAATGAGCTGTGACTGAGCCACTGCACTTCAGCCTGAGTGACAGAGTGAGATCCTATCTCAAAAAAAAAAAAAAAAATACTGGAATAGATACAGAGTTCCCATATACCTTCTATCCCTGCACATGCAGAGCCTTTCCTACCATCATCTTCCACCAGATTGGTACATTTCTTACAACTGACGAATCTACATTGACACATCACTATGACACAAAGTCCAGAGTTTACATTAGGGTTCACTCTTGGTATCTTACATTCTATGGGTTTGAAAAAAATGTATGATGACATCCACCATCATAGTGTCATACAGAGCAGTTTCACTGCCCTAAAAATCCTCCGCGTTCTGTGTCTTATCCCTCTCTCCCCCACAATGATCAATGATTTTTTACTGTGTCCATAGTTTTGCCTTTTCCAAAATGTCATGTAATTGGAATTATACAGCATATAGCCATTCAGATTGGCTTCTTTCACTTAGTAATATGCACTTAACTTTCCTCCATGTCTTTTCCTGGTTTGTTAGCTCATTTCCTTCTAGTACTGAATAATATCCCATTGTCTGGATGTACCAGTTTATTTAGCCATTCACCTACCAAATGACATTTGGTTGCCTCTGAATTTTGGCAACTGTGAATAAATCAACACCTGTGTGCAGGTTTTGTGTGGACATAATTTTTTTAACTCACTTGGGTAAATACCAAGGAGCGTGAGTGCTGGACTGTATGTTAAGAATATGTTGCGTTTTGTAAGAAACTGCCAAACTGTCTTCCAAAGTGGCTGAAACATTTTGCATTCCCACTAGCAAAGAGTGAGCCTTTCCATTGCTCCACATCCTCATCGGCATTTGGTGTTGTCAGTGTTCTGGGTTTTGGCCATTCTAATAGGTGTGCAGTGGTGTCTTGTTTAAATTTGCATTTCCCTCATGAGGTATGATGTTGAGCATCTTTTCATATGCTTATTTGCCATCTGTGTATCTTCTATGATGAGGTGCCTGTTAAGATCTTTGGTTCATGGCCGGGTGTGGTGGCTCGCGCCTGTAATCCCAGCACTTTGGGAGGCCAAGGTGGGCGGATCACGAGGTCAGGAGATCCAGACCATCCTGGCTAACACGGTGAAACCCCATCTCTACTAAAAATACAAAAATTAGCCAGGCATGGTGGCGGGCTCCTGTAGTCCCAGCTACTTGGGAGGCTGAGGCAGGAGAATGGCGTGAACCTTGGAGGTGGAGCTTGCAGTGAGCCGAGATTGCACCACTGCACTCCAGCCTGGGCGACAGAGTGAGACTCCATCTCAGAAAAAAAAAAAAAAGATCTTTGGTTCACTTTTTTGGTGTTTTTTTTTTTTTGAGATGGAGTTTTGCTCTTGTTGCCCAGGATGGAATGCAATGGCACGATCTCGGCTCACTTCAACCTCCACCTACCGGGTTCAAGTGATTCTCCTGCCTCAGCCTCCCGAGTAGCTGGGATTATAGGCATGTGCCACCATGCCCAGGTAATTTTTTTTTTTTTTTAGTAGAGGCAGGGTTTCACCATGCTGGTAAGGCTGTTCTCAAACTCTTGACCTCCAGTGATCCACCTGCCTTGGCCTCCCAAAGTGCTAGGATTATAGGCATGAGCCACCACACCCAGGCCTTTGGCTCATTTTTTGATGGGGTTCAGCGTTTTCTTATTTTAAAAAAATCAATTGTTTAATTTAATCATTTTTACTATATTCAGAGTTTTGCACCCATCACCACAATCAATTTTAGAATTTTTTTATCTCCAAAAGGAAACCCATACTCATCAGAAGAAACTCATTGTTCTCCCCTTTCCCAGCCCCAGGCAACCATTAATCTACAGTTGACCCTGGAGCAACATGGGGCTTAAGGGCACTGACCCCTTGTGAAGCCGCAAATCTATGTATAACTTTGGACTCCCCCCAATTTAACTACTAATAGCCTACTGTTGACTGGAAGCCTTACTGATAACAATCGATTTACATATATGTATTATATACTATATTCTTAGAGTAATTAGAGAAAATAAAATTTTATTAAGAAAATCATAAGGAAGATAAAATATATTTACTATTCATTAAGTGGAAGTGAATCAAAATAAAGGGATCATCATGGCAAGTGGGAGGCAGAACTAGATTGCAGCTCTGACTTGGATGGACAGAGCAGCATGCAGAGGCTAGCATCGTGAATTTTAGCTCCAGAACAACTTCAGGAATAAACCAGGAATCCTGAGAGGACCCACAGACCCCCTGAAGGAAGTGGGCGGCTCCTGCAGGACCCAGGAGACACCCCAAATATTGTGTGTCCAAAGTGTGGAAGTGGGAAAGGGAGATCTTCCACCCCTGAGGCACATACCCCACTGGGGAAACTGAAGGTCTAGTTTGCGGGAGAAGTTTCTGACCTTACCTGAAGCTGAGTCAATTTAGAGAGTCACGCAAAATACAAAGGTAGAGGAAGCAGCAGGAATAGCCCTGGGAGCTTGCTGGGTCCCCAAGCAGCCCATTCCTGCCTGGCACCACAGGGATCTTTGGGAGGGTGGCCAGAGGCACGGGGGAAAACACTGCAGGGAGAAGAAAGTCTCCAGTTGAACTTCGTAACAATTTGAAGCAGGTGAGAAGCCTCCTGGCCAGAACTTTGGGTGCGGGCGGGGGGCATGAATCCAGCATGCAGATTCCACAGGCAGGGGAAGAACTAAAGCCTTTTTCTTTCACAGCCAGGAGGTGGGTAGCCTGGGGCAAGTTCTCAGCCCTGCTTGCCCACTGCCTAGAAACAGACTTGGTGCTGTTAGCACGGGCACAGTAGGAATGAGACCGGCCCTTTAGATTGTGTGGGAGCTGGGTGAGGCCTGTGACTGCCAGCTTTCCCTCACTTCCCTGACAACCTGCATGACTCAGAAGAGGCAGCCATAATCCTCCCAGGCAAACAACTCCAGTGATCTGGGAACCTCACCCCCATCTCCCACAGCAGCCGCAGCAAGACCCGCCCAAGGAGAGTCTGAACTCAGACATGCCTAGCCCCTCCCCCACCTGATGGTCCTTCTCTCTACCCACCCTGGTAGCTGAAAACAAAGGGTACATACTCTTAGGAGTTCTAGGGCCCTACCCACAACCAGTTCCTCTCCATACTACTACAGCTGATGCTCTCTGGAAAGCACCACCTCCTGGCAGGAGGCCAACCAGAACAATAACAGCGCATTAAACCACCAAAGCTAAGAACTCTCACAGAGTCCATTTCACTCCCCAGCACCCTCCACCTCCACCGGAACAGGCGCTGGTATCCACAGCTGAGAGACCCATAGATGGTTCACATCACAGGACTCTGTGCAGACAACCCCAGTACCAGCCCAAAGCCTGGTAGACTTGCTGGGTGGCTAGACCCAGAAGAGAGATAACAATCACTGCAGCTCAGCTCTCAGGAAGCCACATCCATAGGAAAATGGGGAGAGTACTACATCAAGGGAACACCTCGTGGGGCAAAAGAATCTGAACAGGCCTGGCGCGGTGGCTCACGCCTGTAATCCCAGCACTTTGGGAGGCTGAGGTGGGTGGATCACAAGGTCAGGAGATCAAGACCATCTTGGCTAACATGGTGAAACCTCGTCTCTACTAAAAAATGCAAAAAATTAGCTGGGCGTGGTGGCGAGCGCATGTAGTCCCAGCTACTTGGGAGGCTGAAGCAGGAGAATGGTGTGAACCTGGGAGGCAGAGCTTGCAGTGAGTCGAGATCGCACCACTGTACTCCAGCCTGGGAGACAGAGTGAGACTCCATCTCAAAAAAAAAAAAAAAAAAAAAAAAAAAAAATTCTGAACGACAGCCTTTAGCCCTAGACCTTCCCTCTGACAGAACCTACCCAAATGAGAAGGGACCAGAAAACCAACTCTGGTAATATGACAAGATATTACCTAAATGCCCCACTTAAATGATACAGAACTGCAGAATGGATAAGAACTCACCAAACATCTGCTGCCTTCAAGAGACTCGCCTACCACATAAGGACACACATAAAGAGGTGGAAAAAGGCATTTCATGCAAATGGACACCAAAAGTGAGCAGGGATAGCTATTCTTATATAAGACAAAACAAACTTTAAAGCAACAGCAGTTAAAAAAGACAAAGAGGGACATTATATAATGGTAAAAGGCCTTGTCCAACAGGAAAATATCACAATCCTAAAAATATATGCACCTAACACTGGAGCTCCCAAATTTATAAAACAGTTACTGCTAGACATAAGAAATGAGGTAGACGGCAGCACGATAATAGTGGGGGACTTCAATACTCCACCCACAGCACTAGACAGATCATCAAGACAGAAAGTCAACAAAGAAACAATGGATTTAAACTATACCTTGGAACAAACGGACTTCACAGATATATAGAGAACATTTCATCCAACAACCACAGAACACACATTCTATTCAACAGCACATGGAATGTTCTCCAAGATACACCATATGATAGGCCACAAAATGAGCCTCAATAAATTTAAGAAAATTGAAATTATATCAAGCATTCTCTCAGACCACAGTGGAATAAAACTGGAAACCAATTTCAAAATGAACCTTCAAAACCACGCAAATACATGGAAATTAAATAAGCTGCTCCTGAATGAGCATTGGGTCAAAAACGAAATCATGAGGGAAATTTTAAAAAGTCTTTGAACTGAACGACAATAATGACACAACCTGTCAAACCCCCCTGGGATACAGCAAAGGCGGTGCTAAGAGGAAACTTCATAGCCCTAAACACTTATATTAAAAAGACTGAAAGAACACAAACTGACATTCTAAGGTCATACCTCAAGGAACTAGAAAAACAAGAACAAACCAAACCCAAACCCAGCAGAAGAAAGGAAATAACCAAGATCAGAGCAGAACCTAATGAAATTGAAACAAACAAAATGCAAACAAACAAAAAAATGAAACAAAAATCTGGTTCTTTGAAAAGATAAATAACATTGATAGACCATTAGCAAGATTAACCAAGAAAAGAGGAGAGAAAATCCAAATAACCTCAATAAGAAATGAAATGGGAGATATTACAGCTGACACCACTTAAATACAAAAGATCATTCAAGGCTACTATGAACACCTTTATGCACATAAACTAGAAAACCTAGAAGAGGCTGGATGCAGTGGCTCATACCAATAATCCCAGCACTTTGGGAGGCTGAGGTGGGTGGATCACGAGGTCAGGAGTTCAAGACCAGCCTGGCTAATATGGTGAAACCCCATCTCTACTAAAAATATAAAAGTTAGCCAGGGGTGGTGGCACACGCCTGTAGTCCCAGCTACGCAGGCGGCTGAGGCAGGAGAATCGCTTGAACCCAGGAGGTGGAAGTTGCAGTGAGCTGAGATTGTGCCACTGCACTCCAGTCTAGTTGACAGAGTGAGACTCCATCTCAAAAAAAAAAAAAGAAAAAGAAAATAAAAAGAATAAGAAAACCTAGAAGAGGTGGATGAATTTCTGGAAAAATACAACCCTCCTAGCTTAAATCAGGAAGGATTAGATACCCTGAACAGACCAATAACAAGCAGCAAGACTGAAATGGTAATTTAAAAATTACCAACCAAAAGAAGCCCGGGAACAGATGGATTTTCAGTAGAATTCTACCAGACATTGAAAGAGGAATTGGTACCAATCCTTTTGACACTATTCCACAAGCTAGGGAAAGAAGGAACCCTCCCTAATTCATTCTATGCAGCCAGCATCACCCTAATTCCAAAACCAAGAAAGGACACAACCAAAAAAGAAAACTACAGACCGATATCCCTGATGAACATAGATGCTAGAATCCTTAACAAAATACTAGCTAACTGAATCCAGCAACATATCAAAAAGGTAATCCACCATGACCAAGTGGGTTTTATACCAGGGATGCAGGGCAGGGATGGTTTAACATATGCAAGTCAAGAAATGTGATATACCACGTAAACAGAATTAAAAACAAAAATCATGTGATCATCTCAATAGATAGAGAAGAAGCATTCGACAAAATCCAAACAACCCTTTATGATTAAAACTTTCAGCAAAATTGACATACAAGGGACATACCTAAATGTAATAAAAGCTATCTATGACAAACCCACAGCCAACATAATACTGAATGGGGAAAAGTTGAAAGCATTCCCTCTGGGAACTGGAACAAGACAAGCATGCCCACTCTCACCACTCCTCTTCAACGTAGTACTGGAAGTCCTGGCCAGAGCAATCAGACAAGAAAGAAATAAAGGGCATCCAAATTAGTAAAGAGGAAGTCAAACTGTCACTGTTTGTTGATGCTATGATCATTTACCTTGGAAACCCTAAAGACTCCTTTAGAAAGCTCCTAGAACTGATAAAAGAATTCAACAAAGTTTCTGGATTGAAGATTAATGTACACAAATCAGTAGCTCTTCTATACACCAACAGCGACCAAACAAAGAATCAAATCAAGAACTCAACACCCTTTATAATAGCTGCAAAAAAAATTAAAATACTTAGGAATATACCTAATCAAGGAGGCAAAAGACCTCTACAAGGAAAAGTACAAAACACTGCTGAAAGAAATCATAGATGTCACAAACAAATAGAAACACATCCCATGCTCATGGATGGGTATAATCAATATTGTGAAAATGACCATACTGCCAAAAGCAGTCTACAAATTCAACACAATCCCCATCAAAATACCACCATCATTCTTCATAGAATTAGAAAAAACAACTCTAAAATTCATATGGAACCAAAAAAAGAACCTGCATAGCCAAAGCAAGACTAAACAAAAAGAACAAATCTGGAGGCATCACACTACCTGATTTCAAACTATACTATAAGGCCATAATCACCCAAACAGCATGCCACTGGTATAAAAATAGGCACACAGATCAATGGAACAGAATAGAGAACCCGGAAATAAACCCAAATACCTACAGCCAACTGATCTTTGACAAGCAAACAAAAACATAAAGTGAGGAGGCCAAGCATGGTGGCTCACGCCTGTAATTCCACAACTTTGGGAGGCCGAGGTGGGTGGATCATGAGGTCAGGAGATCGAGAGCATCCTGGCTAACACGGTGAAACCCTGTCTGTACTAAATATACAAAAAATTATCCAGGAGTGGTGGCGGGCGCCTGTAGTCCCAGCTACTCGGGAGGCTGAGGTAGGAGAATGGCGCGAACCCGGGAGGCAGAGCTTGCAGTGAGCTGAGATCGTGCCACTGCACTCCAGCCTGGGTGACAGAGTGAGACTCCATCTCAAAACAAACAAACAACAACAACAAAAAAAAACCTACCACCACCACCAACAACAAAAAACATAAAGTGAGGAAAGGACACCCTTTTCAACAAATGGTGCTGGAATAATTGGCTAGCCACATGTAGGAGAATGAAACTGGATCCTCATCTCTCAGCTTATACAAAAATCAACTCAAGATGGATTAAGGACTTAAATCTAAGACCTGAAACTATAAAAATTCTAGAAGATAACATTGGAAAAACCCTTCTAGACATTGGTTTAAGCAAGGACTTGATGAGCAAGAACCCAAAAGCAAATGCAATAAAAACAAAGAAAAATAGCTGAGACCTAATTAAACTAAGGAGCTTTTGTATGAAAAGGAACAGCCAGCAGAGTAAACAGACAACCCACAGAGTGGGAGAAAATCTTAATCTATACATCTGACAAAGGACTGATATCCAGAATCTACAATGAACTCATTCAAATCAGCAAGAAAAAAATAAACAATCCCATGAAAAAGTGGGCTAAGGACATGAATAGAAAATTCTCAAAAGAAGATATATAAATGGCCAACAAACATATGAAAAAATGCTCAATATCACTAATGATCAGGGAAATGCAAATTAAAACCACAATGCAATACCACCTTACTCCTACAAGAATGGCCATAATCAAAAAAATAAAAAAACAGTAGATGCTGGTGTGGATGCGGTGATCAGACAACACTTCTACACTGCTGGTGGGAATGTAAACTAGTACAGCCACTATGGAAAACAGTGTGGAGATTCCTTAAAGAACTAAAAGTAGAACTACCATTTGATCCAGCAGTCCCACTACCGGATATCTACCCAGAGGAAAAGGATTCATTATATGAAAAAGATGCTTGTACATGCATGTTTATAGCAGCACAATTCGCAATTGCGAAATCATGGAACCAACCCAAATGCCCATCAATTGAGTGGATAAAGAAACTGTGGTGTATATATACACAATGGAATACTACTCAGCCATAAAAATGAATGAATTAACAGCATTTTCAGTGACCTAGATGAGCTTGGAAACTATTAGTCTAAGTGAAGTAACTCAGGAATGGAAAACCAAACACCGTATGTTTTCACTGATATGTGGGAACTAAGATATGAGGACCCAAAGGCATAAGAATAATACAATAGAATTTGGGGACTTGGGGGGAAGGGTGGGATGGGGAAGAGGGATAAAAGACTACAAATAGGGTGATGGGTGCACCAAAATCTCACAAATCACCAGTAAAGAACTTGCTCATGTAAGCAAACACCACCTGTACCCCAATAACCTATGGAAAATCAAAAAATCAAAAATAAAATGCAAGTGAATAATCATAAAGGTATTCATCCTCATTGTCTTCTCATTGAGAAGACTGAGGAAGAAAAGAAAGAGGAGGGGTTGAGTTTTATTGTCCCAAGGGTGGTAGAGGCAGAAGAAAATCCACATATAGGTGGACTCATGTAGTTCAAATCTATGTTGTTCAAGAGTCAACTGTTCTTTCTGTCTCTATGAATCTGTCTATTCTGGGCATTTCATATAAATAGAATAATGCCATATGTGGTCTTCTGTGACTGGCTTCTTTCACTTAGCATAATGTTTTCAAGGTTCATACATATTGTAACATGAATCAGAATTTTTTTATTGCTGAACAGTATTCCATTGTATAGATATACCATTTTCATTCATTCATTCATCTAACAGCTTTTTAACTAGACTTTCCTTTTATCTGCTAATTTTCACTCCCCTTCAACCTCACTTTAAGAAGAACCTCGTTGCCAATTCCTAAGACTTTAAGGAGTTCTTCAGTGTAAGGTGGGCTGTTCTCAGCTTCCCAACCACTGCTATACAATTTGACACCCTCAGGTCTTCTAATTCAGTTATCACTTGTCCGAGGGCTTTCCGCCATCCAAAATTTTGTTTTTGCTTTCTCCTCTCTTCTTTGTCCATGTGGTTTATGTTTTTTTTGTGTTTCAAAATCCGTTTAATTACTCTTTAGAATAACTTGAGAATAAGAGTTAATGCATGCATTTTACCTGCATCTTTAACTAAAATTTCTAGTATCAATCTCTAATAATAAGAGATGGCTTTAACCTGATTTTATAAAATCAATACAAATAGTGTAAAATTACTGTGCCAACATCATAGAAAACCATAAACAGTTAACTTAGACAGATACATGCATACATGAAGCTATGAATGATACACAATGTGGCTCTGGTTTTCATTTTAGACAAGCATGATGGACAGAAATCTCTCTCTTGGTCCTTCTTGATCCTTCCATTGCCATTGGTTCATTGTCATCTACTGATCTTTTTCTGTCACACACATTGCCCCATATCCCACACCTTCCTCTATCAGTAAGTCCTCTTCCTGGTATTAAGAATTTTATATAGGCATACTTCAGAGATATTGCAGGTTCAGTTCCAGACTACTGCAATGAGGCTAATATCGCAATAAAGTGAGTCATATGAATGTTTTTGTTCCCCAGTGCATATAAAAGTTATGTTTATACTATACTGTAGTCTATTAAGTGTGCAATAGCATTATGTCTAAAAACTGTACATACTTTAAAAACACTTTATTGCTAAAAAATGTTAATGATAGGCTGGGTGCGGTGGCTCATGCCTGTAATCCCAGCACTTTGGGAGGCTGAGGCAGGCAGATCACGAGGTCAGGAGATTGAGACCATCCTAACACGGTGAAAGCCCATCTGTGCTAAAAATACAAAAAATTAGCCGGATGTGGTGGCATGCACCTGTAGTCCCAGCTACTTGGAGGCCAAGGGAGGGGAATCGCTTGAACCTGGGAGGCGGAGGTTGCAGTGAGCTGAGATTGCGCCACTGCACTCCAGCCTGGGTGACAGAGTGAGACTCTGTCTCAAAAAAAAAAAAAAAAAAAAAAAATTGCTAATGATAATCAAGTCTTCAACAAGTTATAATCTTGCTGGTGAAGGGTCTTGACATTGACAGCTGCTGATTGATCAAGGTGGTTGTTGCTGGGGGTTAGTATGTATATTCGTTGGGGTTCTTCAAAGAGATAGAACCAATAGGGTAGATAGATAAGTAGATGAGAGGGGATTTATTAGGAAGATTGACTCACGTGATTATGGACACTAAGAAGTCCCACAACAGGCAGACTACAAGCTGGAGACTCTGAGATGCTGGTAGCATGGCTCAGTCCAAGTCTAAAGACCTCAGAACCAGGGAAGCGGGTGGTGTAACTCTCAGTGTGAAGTCAGAGGCCTGAGAACAGGGGAAGCCATTGGTTTTAGTCCTGGAGTCCAAAGACTGCAGAGCCTGAAGTTGTTGTCCAAGGATAGGAGAGGAAGAGTGTATTCCAGCTCCAACATACAGCACAACATAACTGCCTTTTTGTTTTGTTTTCTCCAGGCCCCTGGAAGATTGGATGGTGCCTGCCTATACGAAGGGCAGATATTCCCCTCCTCGTCCACTTAGGCTCACATGCCAATCTCCTCTAGAAACACCCTTGCAGACACACCCCAAAATAACACTTTTAGAGGTTTGTATGTTTCCTTAATCTAGTCAAGTTGACACTTGCAATTAACCATCATCACAGGGTGGCTGTGACCATTTCTTTTTTTTTTTTTTTTTTTTTTTTTACCAGTTCAGAATTCATCTTTATCTTCTACCTGCCTCATCAGTGGAAGTTTAAAGTCATGATTTTTTTAGACATTTATACTTGTGTACATAGACAAATAAACTCATATAGGATGACAACTGATTTTTTTAAAGTCCAGGTAGAGAAAGAAGCAATCATTTTGAACTAAAATCTTTCTACGTTTTTTTAATTACTATTCAATTTGCTATTGTTTAGCAAAAAGCAAAGTTTCCATAGTGTTCATCTCAAATCTTACTGCTTTACAACTTTAAAGTTAAAAATAAAAATTAAAATAAAATTAAAAAAATAAAATTAAAAATAAAAAAATGAAGCAGTCAATCCAGTGATTAATTTGACATAGCTTTCACTGGGAAAGGGCAGCTGGGGGTGGGGATGGGGGCATTGGCAAAGAGACCAATAGACAAAAAGATAACTTAAACAATTAAACATACAATGGTTTTATTTTTAAAAGAGAGAGAGAGAGAAGTGTTACTTTCAACAATTGGAAAAAAGCACTGAAAGCCCATGGGTCAAGCCATAGACGAAACCATGTTCTATCTTAAGTAGGTTCTTTTCCTCCCTCTCTTTTCTTCTTTTCTTTTTCTTTCTTTTCTTTGTTTCCTTCTCTCCTCCTCTCCTCCTTTCCTCCTCTTCTCTCCTTTTCTTAAAAGCTCTCCCCAAACCATCATCGCTTTTAAACCTCCCCAGATGCCTTCATCCCCAGATTTCTTGGGTGGGGGCTTGTAGATGTTTTCTTTTCCTGCGGGCTTTCTGGTTCCTCATCTTCCTTGGGAGAAGGAGTCTTTTCCTTTGATAGCTTTGAAGCTGTGGGGCGACCCACATTCCCTTTGCCTTTCACTGGACTTGGCGTCACTGTAGCCTTTAGCCTGGGTTTGAACATTTTCTTTTCTTTTCTCTCAGGTTTGGACTTCTTAACCATCTTTTTGTTTTTCTTTTTTGAATTGCCATAGTCACTATCATCATCATCTTCCATCAGGAAATCTTCATTGCTGCTGGAATTCTCCTGGAAGGGTGCCTCATCCTCTTCTTGTTCTTCCTCATGCCCACATCTTCCATGAGCTCTGTTTGGAAGCTGCTTTAGATGCTGCCTGCTGTGCTGGCATACATTTTTATGATCTTCGTTCTCATCTTCATTATCCTCTGCTGAGTGAAAATCATCCTTCTTGGTCTTCAGATCTTTTTCTTCTGAGTCCTCACTATCTTCCTGTGAATTCTTTCCAGATTGCCTTATTTTTAGCTTCTAGGGGAGATGATCAAATTTTCTTAGTGGTAGGGCCCGAATCTCTTCCATAATCTTCATCTGCATCATCAGATTCCTGAAACTGTGAGTAATCAACAAACCTTCCTATTTCTGAAGAGTCACGACATGTTCTCTGTTGAAACAAGATGGAGTTGAGAAGCCAAAGACCAGGACACCCCCAACCCCGTGCACTTGGCGGCCATCCCCCACTCCTAACTTCAGCTGAACCCTGAGCTGCTGGCTTCTCAAACTCTGCTGCTCTTTGGTTTAGAGGAGCCCCCCACTCCCCCTTCTCTTCAAAATGCAACCATTTCTTAAAGTAAGACAATGAAGTTTGCTGCATCGATTGACTCTTCTTTTCATGAAAGATTTCTCTGTAGCATGCAAAGTTATTTGACGGCATTTTACTCACAGTAGAACTTCTTTCAAAATTGAAGTCAATCTCTCAAACCCTGCTGCTGCTTTAACAACTAAGTTTACGTAATATTTTAAATCTTTTGTTGTCATTTCAATAATATTCACAGTCTTCATCAGGAGTAGTTTCCATCTCAAGAAACCACTTTCTTTGCTCATCCATAAGAGGCAACTCCTCATCCATTAAACTTTTATCATGAGATTGCAGCAATTCAGTCACATCTTCAGGCTCCACTGCTAATTCTAGTTCTCTTACACTTTCTACCACATCTGCAGTGACTTCCTCCACTGAAGTCTTAAAGTCCTCAAAGTCATCTATGAGGGTTGGAATCAACTTCTTCCAAACTCCTGTTAACATGGATATGTTCTTCCATGAATCACAAATGTTCTCAATGGCATCTAGAATGGTGAATCCTTTCCAGAAGGTTTTCAACTGACTGTGCCCAGATCTATCAAAGAAATCACTATCTATGGTCACTATAGCCTCACAAAATGTATTTATTGGCTGGGCACAATGGCTCATGCCTGTAATCCCAGCACTTTGGGAGGCTGAGGTGGGTGGATCACCTGAGGTCAGGAGTTCGAGACCAGCCTGGCCAACATGGTGAAACCCTGTCTCTACTAAAAATACAAAAATGAATCGGGCATGGTGGTGGGTACCTGTAATCCCAGCTACTCAGGAGACTGAGGCAGGAGGATTGCTTGAACCCGGGAGGCGGAGGTTGCCGTGAGCCAAGATCGTGCCATTGTACTCCAGCCTGGGCAACAAGAGCAAAACTCCATCTCAAAAAAAAAAAAAAATGTATTTTTTAAACAATAAGACTTGAAAGCCGAAATTACACCTTGATGCATAAGCTGCAGGATGGATGTTGTGTTTGCATGAAAACATTAATCTCCCGTATAGCTCCATCAGAGTTCTTGGATGACCAGGTGCGTTATCAATGAGCAGGTAAATTTTGAAAGGAATCTTTTTTTCTGCGCAGTAGTTCTCAATGGTGGGCTTAAACTATTCAGTAAACCATGCTGTAAAGAGATGTTCTATCATCCCGGCTCTGCTGTTCCATTTGTAGAGCACAGGCAGAGTAGATTTCACTAATTCTTCAGGGCCCTGGAACTTGCAGAATGGCAAATGAGCATTGGCTTCAACTTAAAGTCACTAGCTGCATTAGCCCCTAGAAAAACAATCAGACTGTCCTTTGAAGCTTTGAAGCCAGGCATTGACTTCTCTCTAGCTACGAAAGTTCTAGATGGCATTATCTTCCAATAGAAAAGGTTTCATCTGTGTAGAAAATCTGTTGTTCATTAAGCATCTCAGCTAGATCTTCTGTGTCACTTGCTGCAGCTTCTCCATCAGTACTTGCTGCTTCACCTGGCACTTTCATGTTATTAAGACAGTTTTTTCCTTAAACCTGATGAACCAACCTCTGCTAGCTTCAAACATTTTTCTGTAGCTTCCTCACCTCTCTCAGCCTTCAGAGAATTGAAGTGCATTAGGGCGTTGCTCTGGATTGGGTTTTGGCCTAAGGAAATGTTATGGCTGGTTTGATCTACCCAGACCACTAAAACTTTCTCTATTTCAGCAACAAGACTGTTTCATTTTCTTATTCATGTGTCCCATGGAGAGGTGCTTTTAATTTCCTTCAAGAACTTTTCCTTTGCATTCACAACTTTCCTAACTGTTGGGAACAAGGGGACTAGCTTTCAGCCTATCTCAGCTTTCAACATGCCTTCCTTACTAAGCATAATCATTGCTAGTTTTTTATTTAAAGTGAGAGATGTGCCTGCAATCCCAGCACTTTGGGAAGCTGAGGCAGGCAGATTGCTTGAGCCCAGGAGTTCGAGACCAACCTGGGCAACATGGCAAAACCCTGTCTCTACCAAAAAATACAAATATTAGCCAGGCATGGTGGTGCTTGCCTGTAATCCCAGCTACTCAGGAGGCTGAGGTGGGAGGATTTCTTAAGCCCTGGAGGCAGAGGTTGCAGTGAGCTGAGATGGCACCACTGCACTCCAGCCTAGGTGACAGAGCAAGGCCCTGGCTCAAAAAATAAATTAAAAAGTGAGCAGGGAGTGTTGACTCACGCTTGTAATCCCAGCACTTTGGGAGGCCGAGGCAGGTGGATCATCTGAGGTCAGGAGTTCGAGACCAGCCTGGCCAACGTGGTGAAACCTCGTCTCTACTAAAAATACAAAAATTAGGTGGGTGTGGTGGCTCATGCCTGTAATCCCAGCTACTCAGGATGCTGAGGCAGGAGAATCACTTGAACCGGGAGGCGGAAGTTGCATGGAGCCAAGATGGCGCCACTGCACTTCAGCCTGGGCAACAGAGTGAGGCTCCGTATCAAAAGAAATTAAATAAATAAATAAAGTGAGAGATGTGCAACTCTTTTACTTGAACACTTAAGAGGCCACTGTAGGGTTATTAATTGACCTAATTTTAATATTGTTGTATCTCAGGGAATAGGGAGGACCCTGAGGAGGGGGAGAGAAAAGGGGGAACAGCCAGTCAGTGGGAGGAGCCGGTTAGTGGAGCAATCAGAACACACATATTTATTGATCAAGTTCACCTTCTTATATGGGTGCTGCCCATGACTCCCCAAAACAATTACAACAGTAACATCAAAGATCACTGATCACAGATCAGTATAACAGAAATAACAATGATGAAAAAGTTTGAAATATTGTGAGAATTACTGAAATGTGTCACAGAGATCATGAAATGAGCACATGCTGTTAGAAAAATGTCAAAGATAGGCTGGGACATGGTGGCTCACACCTGTCACCCCAGCACTTTGGGAGGCCAAGAGGATCACTTGAGCCCAGGAGTTCAAGACAGTCTGAGCAACATAGTGAGAGCCTCATTTCTTAAAAAAAAAAAAAAAAAAAAAAAAAAGTTAAACCAGGTACGTCTTTAATTGCAGAGCATTCCCAATCACTCAGCCCACCACTGCTCCTTTAAGAAGGCTCTTTGTGATGTTCTGTGATTCTAGCTCTGCACATTCCCAGTTTCCTCTTGAATGATTCTACCTTCCACTGAAACATAGCAAGATCGCTTAAGATCCTATAAAAATGACTTTGGCATGGCCCTTTGCCTGGGAACGGCTTTTTCAGTTGCTGCTGCTGCTGTGTAATATGTTAGGTTACACGGACTATCTGTTTTTTGTTAAAGAGAATGACTTCCAAGTTCAGTAGGTGCTTCTTGAAAACATATTTCCCCGTGATGCAATAATAATTGATTCTGTTATTTCCATAGTTCCCCGTGATGCAATAATAATTGGTTCTATTATTTCCTAATTCTTGTTCTTATGTATGTGACATATGACATGTAACTGAGACACAGTTCCTATATTTATTGTTTGTTCCGCAATCTTTTCACAGATGGGATTAGGTTGAACATTACCCTGTTCTATCTGAATTATATGCAATATGCTATAAATTTGAATAATCCACAGTAAGATGATTTGAAGCTTAACTCTGCCCCAGCAGGTGATAATTATTTTATTAGAGCATTCTGTATCTAGTCACTCTGCATAGTGTTGACTCTTGGTTTGAAGTCACATCTCATGCCTGTGGTTCAGCATGCATCTTTGGGCCTCAATGTCTTAGAAAAACTTAGCTTAGTGGACTGGATTTACAGACCTGGGGAGGACATGGAAATTTCAAGTTTCTCATCCAGAATCTTCTTCCAACTTGCTGTGTGGCCTTCCACACGTCATTTCATACTCGCTCGATCATTTCTTCATTTCAGCATGGAAACAGAGCCCATTAGCTTCTCAAGGGCATTGTAAGAAAGGGGAGAGCAGTGGTCAAAACGGAAACAAACTGAAAAATATCAAGATCCCCTCAATAGTTCTGACCTCTAGTGAAAAAAGGAACAAGGCGGTACCGGAAAACCCAGTATGTACATAGCCAAAACCAAAGACTTGTTGTTGTTATAAAGAAAAGGGAACGATGTCTGATTTTAACATTCACATATTCCAAACCACAGTCTTCCAGGTCTCTCTCCCACAGCCAAGGCTGATGGTAGCAGCCAGGTCTACAGGAAAGTTTCCAGAAAGCAGATTTTGGCAAAGGTTGCCTTTAAACCTGCAGAGAATACAATTCCAGTTTTTGGGGTTTTTTTCTTAAGCACATTTTCATTCCTTTTTGCCACAGAATTTCATGGACTATGTTTATCTTTCTTTTTCAGGTCATAGTATATAGACTTTTCACAGTCAGACATGAGGAGCAGACATATTTCTTGAGTGTTTTTTCTTTCTTTCCTTACGAAATTCTTTCAACTTGGAGGTGAAGCCAAATTCTAAGATTATATTTTCAGAGAATCATTTCTCTTATGTGATCATTACTTCAGAGAAAGAAGGAGATATTAAAGTCCACTCTCTGACTGCTTTGAGAAGAGGCTCACATATGCCAAGTGAAAGGAATAATTATTGATTTTAATTATATTCCCTGGACAAATGGCCCCTGTGGCCCAGAGTCCTGGCACCCAGAGATGGCAGTGAGCCCTGGGTCTGTTTAGGATAGTTTAGTAAAAAAAAAGAAAAAAAAAAAAACCACTGCAAGTGCACTGGTTTTAGAGGAATGTCCAAGAAAATTGCCCTCCTTCTCCTCAGAACATGTCATTACAGAAAAATAGAAGTCCCTGCATTCCAATCTGATTTTCATTTAACTCTGCAAGCCTGTAAATTTTGCCATGAGGTAAGGGGCTGATTCAGAGCTCCAGAATCTTTTTGGTGCCACAGACACTGTTTCAAAATGGATATGCTTTTAGGTTTCTTAGTGTTACTCTGCTAGGGTCATGGAATAAATGGGGCTCTGTGTGAGGAGAACTCCCAGTCCTGGTAAACAAGAACTGGGATGCCTGGTGGTCAAAGTAGCTGCCTTGCGTTTTAAAGGTTAGGAGTTCAAATCTTGTGGGTTTGAGCTTGGGTTAAAGTATGCACGTATCTAGGTTGAAGAAGCAATAACGTTGCACAGTGGAATCTGGCTTACCCATATCTAATTTCTGGCTACAATTAATTAAATACATACTTCCTATGGAATTCTTTACCTTATAGATCGTGGACAAAGGGTCCACATTCCAGGGGGCACAGGAAAGCTTTACTTTCCAAGCTTCCTGGGCTGTACAGTGTATATAGACTTGAATTCTACCACATTGGCATGCGGTTCATATTTGTCACATTCCTTAAATTCTGATAGACCTATAGCCCCAGGCCTCCTTTCTCCTCTTAATTTTCTTTTCTCCTGATTTTCCAGAGAGAGAATAATTTACAGGTTTTTTTTTTTTTTTTTTTTTAAACAGAGTCTTGCTCTGTCATCCAGGCTGGAGTGCAGGGGCGCCATCTTGGTTCACTGCAACCTCCGCCTCCCTGTTTCAAGCTATTCTCCTGCCGCAGCCTCCCAAGTAGCTGGGATTACAGGCATGTCCACCTAATTTTTGTATTTTTAGTAGAGACAGGGTTTCACCATGTTGGCCAGGCTGGTCTTCAACTCCTGGCCTCAAGTGATATGCCCACCTCGGCCTCCCAAAGTACTAGGATTATAGACATGAGCCACTGTGCTCAGCCTCATTGGCAGTTTTAAAGACATGTTTTTTGCACAGATGACCCATTGGAAATAGGCCCCATTGATAGGAAATATAAACTGTATTAGGGCCTGTAATTGTAGTGGTCTAATCTTTGTAATGCTTTGTTTTTCTATAGCATTTCAACGTTTATGAAACATGTATATGATCTCTTTTTACCCTTAGTGTCTTTGAGGAAGGTAAATATTGTTCCCATTTTGTGGATAAGAAAAATGAGAACCAGAGCGATTAAGGGCTTGTTCAAAAGTACTCAACCAGTTAATGTCAGAGCTGGTACTTGAACTCAGGCCTCTACAACTCTAAATGTTTTCAATGATAGTAGAATTGCCTGTAATGGCAAAACATTGTAGAATCATATTGATGTTTCAGATTGTGTTGCCAGTCGTACTTCATTGAGCTATGCTTGGTAATGCCACTGCCATCTTGGAAAGAAAATAGATACTGAAGTTCTCCATAGATGCTGAACACTCAGAAAGTGCCAATAGTTGCATCGATTTGATTATATCTGCTACCTCATTCCCTCTGAAACACCTGCAAATAAAGGAAAATAACTAACCCATTGTGCCCCCATCTAAGAATGCCTGAAATCAGAAATATCCCAGCATTGTGACCTGAAGTTGCTTCAGCAGGAAGTTCTGTTTTTTAAATTAGGACTCTAGCCATTTCTTTTTCCAGTAGCTCTTATTGCCAGTGGGGCTTTAAGCAAATAGTTCCCAGGAAAGCTGTCTATACCTACATGAGATGAAGACAATAATGATACCTGCTTCCTGTCTACCTGGCAAGTGTGTTGGGAAAAGCAACAAGATAATGTCTGTCATGTGCTTTGAATGCCTAGAAAGAAAGATAGGGTTTATGAGCAAGGGTGTAATTATATTGAGTCAGCCATGATATCATCGTCTATATTATAGATATGTGGTTGTTGCCTAAGACACTGCTGAATATAATTTGGCTCTCATATTTGATGTTTTAAGGACATGATGATGTTACAATAATTCAGCAGAAGAGCCTACGTTGGGAAAGGAAAGGTATCCTTTTCTTTTAAAAATTCCTGTATGACTGAAATTTATTTTAGGCTATCTTCTCCAGCTGGTCCTGCAATTAGGACAGCCTCCAGTGTTCACAAAGCACTCCTTCCATTTCTTCATCAGTCAAGTGATTCCTCCTCTAGCTGGTCCAGGATTTATGGCAGGAGGGTGACCTGGAGAAGGGAGAAAATGTGTCCAACTCTACCGAGGGACCACTACAATTTAAAAGCCCAAATAGAGGATTTCTATGACCATGCTTCTAGAAAACCTATGCCTGTCAGGCCAGTTCCCATAGAGCAATGTCCTGTCCCACACCTAACAGGGCCAGAGCAGATGACTTGCCCCCAACCACCATTTGAATTTGTTTAAAAGAATAGTTCTAGGCCAGGAGCGGTGGCTCATGTCTGTAACTCCAGCACTTTGGGAGGCCGAGGCAGGTGGATCACCCGAGGTCAGGAGTTCGAGACCAGCCTGGCCAGCATGGTGAAACCCCGTCTCTACTAAAAATTCAAAAATTAGCTGGGCATGGTGGTGGGCACCTGTAATCCCAGCTACTCAGGAGGCTGAGGCAGGGGAATCACTTGGACCCGGGATGGGGAGGTTGCGATGAGCCAAGATCACACCACTGCACTCCAGCCTGGATGACAGAGCGAGACTCCATCTCAAAACAAAAACAAAAATAAAAACCAAAACCAACCAAACAAAAAATAATTCTAAAACCACAGCTCATAACCATTCAAGCACCTTTTGGAATGCCAGGCACTGCCTAGGGCACTAGAGATATAGATGTTAAAACATTATTCCTGGGCCAGGCGCTGTAGTTCATTCCTGTAATCCCAGCAGTTTGGGAGGCCAAGGCAAGAGGATCTCTTGAACCCAGGAGTTCAAGACCAGCCTGGGCAACATAGGGAGACCCTGTCTCTACAAAAAAATAAAAAATTAGCTGGGCGTGGTGGTGTGTGCCTGTAGTCCCAGCTACTTGGGTAGTAGGGCTGAGGTGGGAGGATTGTTTGAGCCCGGGAGGTCAAGGCTGGAGTAAGCCATGTTCATGCCACTGCACTCCAGCCTGGGCGACAGAACTAGACCCCATCTCAGAAAACAAACAAACAAACAAACAAACAACCCAACAACAATAAAAACCTTATTCCTTAGGGAAATGGCTGTCCAAGGAGGAGACACTTGGAAAGGACCAGCATCCAGTAAAGTGCCTGGGACACAGTAGGACCAGAAGCACACTCACTGAATGAATGGCTAATAATGTATTACAAGGTGATGAGGACCATAATAACGAAAGCACAAGGTGCCATGGGAGCATGTTAGAGGCCACCTAACTAAGAGTGGTAAGAGGAGGAAGGAGAGTGCACGGAAGACCATGGGCAACGGCTTCACATAGGAATGGGTGGGCAAGCCCTCGGTTTATGATGACAACAGCATAGAGTGTCAGGCTTTTTATTCTATTCTAGTTCACTTAAAAAGCAAACAAGCAAACAAACAACATGCCAGTCACAGCCCACTAAAGGTTTCAAGCCACAGTGTGAAAGTTCTATATTATTAGAAAGGATTTTCTCTTCTTCACACCTGTCAGCCTAGGAGCCAAGGACTAGACAACAGAATCAAAATGTTTGCTTGGGAGTTCTTAAATATCAGCCACTGAGCACAATCATTTCCACCCCATCTTAACATTATTTTTTTCAGTCATGAGCAACCATGGGTATTAGTTTCCTATGGCTGCTGTAAAACATTGCCATAAATGTGGAAACCTAAAACAAATATATTCTTTCATGGTTCTGGGGGCCAGAAGCCTGAAGTCAGTTTCACGGAGCTGAAATCAAGGTCCCGGCAGGGCTGAGCCCCTCCCAAGGCTCTAGGGGAGAATTCGCTCTTTTCCTTTTCTCCCAGCTTCTGGTGGCTGCCCCTTTCTTCGGCTTGTGGCCACATCACTCCAGTCTCTGAGTCCCTGGCCACGTTGCCTTCTACTCTTCTGTCTGTGTTGAATCTTCCTCTTCCTCCCTCTTATTTAGGGCTCACCGGCAATCCCTCTGTCGAAAGATGTATAATTTAATCACACCTACAACTTTCTTTTTTTGCCCTATAACATTCACAGGTTCCAGTGATTAGGAGGTAAACATCTTTACAAGTTGAGGGGGCGTTATTCAGTCTGCCACAACATCTCTGTCTGAATCACCGAGTCTCCAGTACAAACCTGTTGAATATCTCAGTTGAGTTTCTCTTTGCTTTCATTCAAGAAGGCAGAATAACTCCTCTCCTCTTTCTTTAGGGGAGAAGAAAATGGGCGAGAGGATGGGAGGTAACTTTTGCTGAGCCCCTACATTTGCATGCACTCTTCATAGCAAGATTGTGTGTAGCTATTATCACCATTTTCCAGCTGACAAAGGCGAGGCTCAGTGGGGCCGAGTGACTCGCCCAGGTTCTCCCAGGGAATACGTAGAAGAGTCAGAATTTGAATATGGATCTGTCTGATTTCAAAACCCATGTCCTTTCTGTTATACCAACATTCCTCAAATTTCAGAAACACATTAGCACCTCATAAAGGAAAAAAAAAATATATCTACAAGCCTCAATTTGAGAAAAAAACTAATTTAAGGAACTAAGTTTTATTCTATAAAAACATAAATTTTACCTATTTAGTTCTTTATTTTTTATGAGACAGGGTCTTGCTCTGTCACCCAGGTTGGAGTGCAGTGGCACCATCATAGCTCACTGCAGCCTCGAACTCCTGGGCTCAAGCAATCCTCCAGCCTCAGCCTCCTGAGTAGCTGGGACTGCAGGGAGCACACCACCATGCCCAGCTAATTTTTTAAAACAAATTCTTGTAGAGACAGGGTCTCACTGTGTTGCCCAGGCTGGTCTCAAACTCCTGGGATCAAGGAATCCTCCCACCTCAGCCTCCCAAAGTGCTGGGATTTGTAGGCATGAGCCGCCACACCTGGCCTGAAATATACATTTTAAAATGCTCAAGTTGTCCCCAAATCCCAGTGACTGATACACCTGTGTGAGAAATGCTGTAAGACACTACAGTCCCCCTCATTTCTGAGGACTCTATTTTCAAGGATCTTTTTTTTTTTTTTTTGGAGACAGGGTCTCGCTTTGTCACCCAGGCTGGAGCACAGTGGCATGGTCATGGCTCCATGTAGGCTCAAACTTCTGGTCTCAAGCAATCCTCTCTACTCCGCCTCCCAAAGCACTGGGATTACTGGCATCAGCCGCCGTGCCCGGCCTCAAGGCTCTTAAAACTAAGACCCAGGATGGCCACATTTCAACCATGTTGCACCACTGCTTAGGAAATGCTTTCAGTGAAACAAAGCATTTGCCACAAATAAGACTTTAACACCAGCAATCTGTTAATATTATAGATGTAAGTTAAATATTTCCACCACAGAGATGCTTCATCAACTTCAGTCAGATTAAAGTAATGGACGTGGCATTTTCTGACCTTAATCTGAATGAAAGTTTAGCTGGATGTCCCATGCAAGCCTTGTAGGTGAAAAATGTTACCCTTGTTCTGGCATACTCTAACCACCTGTAATAACATTGAAGCCTAATGCTTATTGAGCAGTTACTTGGTTACACTTATTATGTGCTAAGCACTTTACATGAATTAATGTATTTAACATTCATGAAAACTTTATGAGGCAGGTCATATCTTTATTGCCCTTTCCAAATGATAAACAGAGGCACAGAAGGGTTAGGTAATTTCTCCAAAGTCCTACTGCTAGTAAGAGGTGTAGAGCTAAGATTAAAGACAGTCATCGGGTTATAGACACCATCTTTTTTTTTTTTTTTTTTTTAAAGAAGGGTCTCACTTTGTTGCCTGGGCTAGATTTGAACTCCCAGGCTCAAGCAATCCTCCCACCTCAGCCTCCCAAGTAGCTTGGACTATAGGCGTGCAGCACTGTGCCCAGCCAGCCACCATGTTTTAATATAACTGACAACAAAGATGTTCATTCTGTGTGCAGACTCATCTCTTGGGCCCAGGCCTGAGACCTCAAGTGTCGCACAGAGCTCCAGCCCTGTCTGCCCCCAACCTCCCTGGCCTATAGCAGTTTTGCTATATCAGCCTCTTTCGTGAGGTCTTATGCTTCCCTTTCACTGTCTATTCACCCTGGGACACAGAAAACGTGAAATGCACTACCCCTATATTGGATACTAGAAATTCCAGTCTACTTCCTACCTCCTGTTCCAATCAACAGCCTCTACCGTGAAGAGAAAAATGGGATATCCCCCCCACCACGCCTCTCTGTCTTCACTCTATTCCCTCAGTCTACCTTTTTGTGACCTTTTTCCTTCAAAGATTTCCCTGGAAAAATGCTGGGGTTACAGGAGAGACACCACGTGGTTTGTCTCAAATTTCCTAGGAATGGATAGGCTTCCAATTTCAAGAGATCCTTCGAGTCCTTAATCATTTCTTCCTTCATCATGACTCAGATATTCTTGCACACTGATCATTAAACTTTGTCTGTGTCAGTGAAATTTGGTTCTAGTTGAGATTCAGTTCCAGGTGACTGAGTACTTGCACATAGCTGCACTCTGTAAGCTGTAGTACATTCTCATGTTCCTAAAGATTTGCTCTTCTCCTTCTAGCGTGTGTTCCCAGGAAGAATACGATCCACTGTGTAAGAATGCATTCTACAATGCATTCTACCAAAGCCTTGTGCTTGGTTTGTTATCTTGGTTGCATTTCTGGGAGGCATATTCCTGATCCTCGTCCAACTGAAGAATCTAAGTACTCAAGCTTGGAAACCCCTTCTCTAAGAATATACAGTAGTCCCCCACTTATCTGAAAGGGATACATTCCAAGACTGCCAGTGGATGCCTGAAGCCACAGATAGAACCAAGCATCACATATACTATGTTTTTTTGATCTGATCATCAAGATGGCTAAATGATTTTGTGCAGATAAAAAGGTAGGATTCGCATCCTGGGCAGGAATGGAGTAGGACAGCTTGAGATTTCATCATGTTACTCAGAATAGCACAAAATTTAAAACTTATGAATTGTTCACTTCTAGAGTTTTCCATTTAATCTTTTTGGGTTTTTCATTTGTTTGTTTGTTGAGACAGGGTCTTGCTCTGTTGCCCAGGCTGGAGTGCAGTGGTGTGATCATGGGTCACTATAGCCTTGAACTCCCAGGCTCAAGTGTTTCTCTTGCCTCAGCCTCCTGAGTAGCTGAGACTACAGGCATGCACCACCACAACTGGCTATTTTTAACTTTTATTTGTAGAGACAGGGTCTCACTATATTGCCTAGGCTGGTCTTGAACTCCTGAGCTCACGCAATGCTCCTGCCTCTACCTCTCAAAGTGCTGGGATTATAGGTGTGAGGCACCATGTCCTGCCATTGAATATTTTTTGGACTGCAGTTGACCAGAGGTAACTGTAACTGTGGAAAGCAAAACCGTCAATAAGGGGGGACTATGGTATAGACAGTCCTCAAAAGGCCCCAGTCAATGATGAAAGCTGTGCAGATGTCCTGACAACCACGAAGCAACTCACTGTAGAAAATTATAATAATATAAAGATTACATAAGGTCAACTTGGTGGGGTTCTCAAATTATACCTCACTTACTCTGAGGTGAGCAGATCCATATTAGTTCTACTGTTCTTTTTTGTTTAAGAAGGAGTCTCACTCTGTTGCCCAGGCTGGAATGCAGGGGCGTGATCTCAGTTCACTGCAACCTCCACTGTGAAACCTCTGGGTTCAAGTGATTCTCCTGTTTCAGCCTCCCAAGTAGCTGGGATTACAGTCACCCACCACCATGCCTGGCTAATTTTTTTGTATTTTTTAGTAGAGATGGGGTTTCACCATATTGGCCAGGCTGGTCTTGAACTCCTGACCTCAAGTTATCCACCCACCTTGGCCTCCCAAAGTGCTAGGATTACAGGCATGAGCCACTGCACCTGGCCTCTCATTTCTTAATCATTGATTTCCAGTTCTACCTGAAAGACTCCAAACTCTGAAGTAGTTAACCCCACCAGTTTTCTCCTCCATAGTCCAGATTAGGGTCTGTGTCTGGCGTCTAAGAATCCCACAGCAGCCACAGCCACCCTGACTCTCTCCTTGGATTTCATCTTTTAGTCTCTGGACTCAGCCCCAACATTTGGACATTTGCAAGCAGAAAAATATGTTCCCGAATAAGGAAGTCAATAAAAAAATCCGTGTTTACATTTTTCACTCCTTTCTCATTCCCTGCACTTATAGGGCCCTTCTCTAAGATAATGTCAATCTATTTAATCTGCTTCCTTAAACTGTAAAGTTCTTCAGGGAAAAAAACAATCCGTCAAGTGCTCTGTTTCCCCTTCACTTCCCCTGGTCAGGGTCCATCAGACAATCCATGTGGCTGACAGAGCGAGTGAGAAACCCCGGCCCTTCCAGCCAGGTGGGCATACTTCCTCTGCCCCCAGGTTCCTTAAAAAATGGTCATTCTTATTTTGTTATTTAGTGTGGTTTTTATCCAGAGAGGTCAGTTCTTCCAAGGGGCAGACTTTCAACCAACTGATCAAGAAATCTGGCAGAACCTTTCCCATCTCAGGATTCCCGGTAGAAAGAAAACCATGCTGCATGTGGCTCTGGGAGAGGAGATCACTTCTGAGAATGGTTGGCTGCTTTTTCCCCTGCCCCTCTGAGATCCTAGGAGCCCCTTTACAGAATCCCTGAATGTTATGCTTATTGGTCATTCTCGCTACCCAGCCTTTAAACATTCTTTCCCTTTGGAAAGAAGCATCCAAAAGAAGGGAGGCAGGACTCCATTTCCTACTTCAAAAGCCAAAGAGGGCAGAGAGTTTCTCTCTTTGCCCCAGCAGCTAGGGAACCAGCATATTACCCTGAGTTCAGCTGATCAGTGGCCCCAGTAGGACAGGAAGCCTGTGGGGAGGCAGAAGGTTTTGGCGGTGGCTGTGCTGGAGTTGAGTGTCCAGCAGCACAGCAATGAGTGTTCAGGGGTGCCAGAGCCCAGCAGCATGATGACAAGTGCTCAGCACTGACAACACCAATGACAGCATGCCAAGCAGACTATCTTTGTGCCTTGCCACCTTGATTTTTTTTTTTTTAAACAGTCTCGCTTTGTCACCCAGGCTGGAGTGCAGTGGTGTGATCACAGCTCACTACAGCCTCGACCTGGGGCTTAAACGATCCTCCTGCCTCAGCCACCTAAGTAGCTGGGACTACAGGCATGAGCCATCATGCCTGGCGAATTTTTAATTTTTTTTTTTTAATTGATGAGGACTCTCTATTTTGCCAGGCTGGTCTTCAACTCCTGAGCTCAAATGATCCTCCTGCCTTGGCCTCCCACAGTGCTAGGTCATGAGGCCTCCCTAGATTTTCATCCAATTTCATCACCTGGTTCTCCAGCCTTGCACTGATTCTTTGAACCATATGATACATTTCCAATAAATCCACTTTCCTACTGAGATTTTCATTGGTGGCAACCAAGAATTCTGTCTGATAGACCATCTGTTTCTTCTTGAACACACAATCCAGGAACAACTGAGTTTGGTGGACTTGATGAGGCCATTTCCTGCACTCTTACTGATCCTCCCACTATGTGCTAATTGCTTTACTTTTTCCTAAAACTGAAGAAGCTGTGTGTGCTCCAGAAACAGCCATGCAGGACCTCAGTAGATGTGTGCCATAGAACCACAAGCAAGCTCAGATAAATGACTAGGAAGCGGGAGGATGCATCTGATGGCTTCTCTGCATGAAGACCAAATGAAAGGAACCTTGTACATGGACTCTTTTTAAAAATTAAAATTTATTTTGTTTCTTGCATCTAATATAGAAATAATTCATGTTCATTGTGGAAGATCCGTGGGAAACAAAAATAGAAAGAAAAAAAGACTCACCTGTCATCTCCCAAACACCAATAGACACAATTGAAATGATGATGTGTTTCTAATGTTTTTTTCTAAAAAGATCTTTTCATAGCTATGTTCATCTGAAAATTCTGAAAAGAGCAGCAACATTTCCAGTACATTATTGATATGCACACACGTACAGTATATACACATTGTATTAGACTCTTCTGGCATTGCTATAAAGAAATACCTGAGATTGAGTAATTTATAAAGAAAAGAAGGTTTAATTAGCCACAATTCTGCGGGCTGTAAAGGAAGCGTGATGTTGGCATCTGCTCAACTTCTGGAGAGGCTTCGGGAAACTTACAATCATGGCAGAAGGTGAAGAGGAAGCAGGCAGTTCACATGGCCAGAGCAGGAGCAAGAGAAAGAGCGGGGAGGTGCTACACACCTTTAAATGACAAGATCTCATAAAGAAATCACTCACTATTGCAAGGACAGTACCAAGGGAATGGTACTAAATCATTCATGAGAAATCTGCCCCCGTGATTTAAACACTTCCCACCAGGTCCACCTCCCACATAGGGAATTACAACTGAACATGAGATTTGGGTGGGGACACAGATCCAAACCATATCACATATAAAGTATGTACATAGGAAAATATAATGGGAATGTTTATCATATGTTATATATATTCCTTCACTCATATAAATATTATTCCTTCATTCATATAAATATTATGAATATAAATTATAAATGTAAATTATAATTATAGGCTGGGCACGGTTGCTCATGCCTGTAATCCCAGCATTTTGGGAGGCTGAGGCAGGCAGATCACTTGAGGTCAGGAGTTTGAGACCAGCCTGGTCAGCATGGTGAAATCTTGTCTCTACTAAAAACACAAAAAAATTAGCTGGGTGTGGTGGCAGGAAACTGTAGTCCCAGCTACTCAGCAGGCTGAGGCAGGAGGATTGCCTGAACCCCAGAGGTGGAGGTTGCAGTGAGCAGAGATCCTGCCAGTGCACTCCAGCCTGGGTGACAGAGCAAGACTCCATCTCAAAAAAATAAATAAATAAATAAATAAACAAATAAAATTATAATTATACAATTATATTTATATTATATTATATTAAATACATAATATAATTATATTATGTATTTAATATAATATAAATATAAATGATAAATATTTATATAAATATTTATATTATCACTATAAATATATTTATATTTATGTTACATAACATTACATCCTATAATATAGATTCCTATAATATATAACATATATATTATAAATATTCATATTATATACTATAAATACATATATTTATCCCCAGTACTAAATATAAGACAGTGAACTCTATTTTTCAGCAGGAAGCATTTCTCAAAGTGTCACATAGAACACTTATTCCTCCATTTGTTAATATCTGCTATATACATAATATAAAAAGATATTTTCTTGATCAGATAAGTTTGGGAAATGCTGAGCTAAAGTCAAATATGTTTCTTTATTGCATGAATTTTCAGAGCTTTTAACACAGCAGAATGCAAACATGCATTTCCCAACCCCTGTGTGACTGCAGGACTCCCTTTTAAAGCACATTTGTCAGGATTACTGTTCTAGGGAGCACTGACCCAGAAAGCTTAGAACTTCCTATCATGTTCCTTCTTCTTCCACCCTGAAGAAACAGCTCAGAGTTGGTGGGAGGAAAAGAAGAATGTATTTCAGACACATAAAAGCAAAATCTGGAAAAGAAATAACAGAATGGGACCTTGCAAGTGATTTTCCTTTGCGGATATGTGTTTATCTGTAAGGACATGTTTGAGGGTATGAGGTTCATAGACAAATGCCACAATTCGCACCCGAGAGAACTGAGGATAGAGCCATGCTGAATTCTAAGGGGGCAATCTTGTCTTGAAAAATGTTGCTGCATAAGTGGGTCTACCCCTGCTTAAGTAAAATATCCAATTAATTTACCAGAACGCCGCATTGTCCGACTACAGGCAATTAATTTAATGTTACTCAATATCATTTTATTATTTGCCTCCCAAAAAAGACAGTTCTATATAACACATTTTCTAAATGATGCAAAGGATAAATGAGAAAATAAGGTAACTCAAGAGGCATCGTTGAAGATGATGAGCATGTTCTTACCGGAACACAGCTTTGGTTGACACAGGAAATCTCCATAAGAAATCTCGTTTTTGCCCCATGACTTTCCCAACTGACCTAAAGTCTGGTCAGTCTCCAAGTAGAGTCTGCGCAGAATCTGAATTCAGCCACAGATTAAGAATGAAAACATGGCCTCTCCCATTAAACCAACAAGTGTGAATGCCAAACTGCAATTTGACATATACAGAAATTGAGGGAAACAGGAAGTAAAAAAAGAAACCTGAAATGGGTGATGTCTCCTAACGAACACCTTATTCACTGCCAGCTCTGCAAACTTGCTTTGTGGCAAAACCCATCTACGAGACTCCACAACTCCTGACCCTGGTAGCTGTCATTTTTGGGATACGCTAAGTGTCTAGGAAAGTCTGGGAAATACCAGAGTTCAAAAGCACCTTCTTTCTTTGAAGGAGCCTAAAGGATATTCCAGGGCAACTTTCTGATTTTTTGGTTGAAATTTTCTTCATGCTTCTGTTTGGTGAGCTGCTCAGCTGGCTCCCATGCCTGAGCTGCACAGTGCCAGCTCCCGCTGACGCTTGAGAGGGAAATGGAACCTGAGATTGTCAAAGCTGGAGGGGACTTGAATGATCATCTCCTCTAGCCCAACCTCCTCTGTTTACAGATCTGAAGGCAGGGAGCCTGAAACCCACCCAGCATCCTGAGAGTAAATGTGCTTTCCTCCCTTCTTCTATTTCTGTGCGATTTTCCCATGGCATCCGGCCAGAGCATCTACACCAGCAATGTCTAGAGGATTTATGAGGCCAAGCGATCCTTTGGGTTTCTACGCAGACCTAAACAGGAAACCCACACAAGGAAATGCCCTTTCTGTTTGCAGGCCAAATTCCCAGGATGCCTTCGCCAGAGTGCCCTGGCTGGAACAAAACAAAGGCCTGGCACAATAAATGCCCTTAGATCCAAAGGCAGAGGTGCCCTCCCCACCTCTCTTCACTTCTCCCCATCCCCTCCCTAGTCCAGGAGGCCCTCTATTAGTTTGATGAGAACAAAACTTCCTTCTCTCAGAACTCAGCTTCACTTAATCCACTGGTTGAGATGCTGGAGGGGGTCCCCCCGGATCTCCAGGTGGATTTCAGGGTGTTACTTCTCCTTACCTGTGCAAAGTCAACCTGGGCAAGTCCTCCAGGTTAATTAACCAGACACCCTACTCACACACCTCTTATTCTTTCTCCATGTTTAGCCCCTAGAAGATGCCTTAGAGATGAAAAAAAATACATGCATTTCCTAATCAAGAGGCAGCCAGATGCAGCCAGAGTCCCTCTGAGCCCTGACTGCACAGTGTGACAATCACTCAACCCAACACAGCTCTCTTGCCTTTGCTGCAACCTCAACACCTTGCGTCCTGCCAAATCTCCTCTTCCCATTTCACCAGTCCATCTACACTGGTGTCTAGTCATTCCAGCCCACCATGGCATTTAAAAATCTTTCCAGCTCTCTGTGGAAGATCTGAGACTTAAGAAAGAGACTGTTGCTCAGGGCTGGACAGGAAGGAAGTATGCATTCCTGGCTCCCAGAACAGAACAGCGATGTGGGTGACCCTTCGCCCCCTCCCCAAGGCGTCCCCTTGGGCCAACACAAAAATAGAATTCTATCCTCCTTGGATCGTCTCCACCTCCCTCAGGAAAGAAGACACAGGCTTCTAGTGAGTCAACAGTATTATCGGGGCTTGCCTGTCTTTCAGGAATGACCAGATGTTGGGAAGAGGATAATGTGTCATTTCCTTTAACAAATAGTCTAGGCATCTGTGCATTTCCTTTTGAGCCAGCTCTTCAGGAGACTGTGCCGCAGTGACAGGGAAGGACGAATCACCCTGGCTTCTACTCTCATAGGTACTGGGGGGCTCCTCGAACCCTTTGGATTCCAGCCCTCCATTAAGAAAATATTTCTGTCCTTTGTATGCATGAATGACACCACGAGAAGACAGCATAGGGAGTGGTTACAAGCAAAGAATTTGGAGACAAAATAAATGCTCTAAGGGAAAAAGACAAGTAGCCAAGGAGCACTGGGAGAGGGCTCGGAGGAAGCAAATTGTTCATCCATTCCCCCAAATCAGTGGTTCTCAGTAGTGAATCAACATGCGCAACATTTGCCTGGGAACGTGTCTACCACCCCAGCCCTACTGAAACTTCAGGGGCGAAGCCCAGCAATCTCCTTTGACAAGCCTTCCAGGAGATTCTGATGTGAGCTCAAGATTGAGAACTACTGATCCAGATAGATTTTAGCTGGTCCTAGGGCTTCCCAGAAAGCATTTTTAAAAAAGCAGAGATTCTCTTCCACAGGAGGCCTACACGCTGCCGCCTCTGCAGCCACCATGTCTCTAGTGATCCCTGAAGAGTTCCAGCATATTTTGTGAGTACTCAACACCAGCATCAGTGGGCAGTGGAAAAAAAGCCTTTGCCATCACTGCCATTTAGGCTGTGGGACAAAGATCTGCTCATGCGGTGTTGAGGAAAGCAGACTTTGACCTCACCAAGAGGGCGGGAGAACTGAGGATGAGGCGGAACGTGTGATCACCATTATGCAGGATCCATGCCAGTACAAGATCCCAGACTGGTTCTTGAACAGACAGAAGGATGTAAAGGTTGGAAAATACAGGCAGATCCTAGCCAATGGACAGCAAGCTCTGTGACGACCTGGAGCGACTGAAGAAGATTGAGGCCCATAGAGGGCTGCACCACCTCTGGGGCCTTCGTGTCTGAGGCCAGCACAGCAAGACCACTGGCTGCCATGGCTGTACTGTGGGTGTGTCTAAGAATGACTAAGTCTGTAGGCCTTGTCTGTTAATAAATAGTTTATATACCAAAAAAAAAGAAAAAGAAAAAGCAGAGATAGTGTGGGATGATTACCTGAGAAAAAGCTTTAGCTACCTTGCAGGGGTGGGAGGAAGGGACAGGACTTGTAAATGAGGCTATTCTGGCAAGAGAAAGATCCTATAAATAGAAATGAACTGACAGCAAATAAAACAATCCAAGATGTACCTTATCTCTCTGCTCGTACTGCATTAATTTGCAGCACTTCTAGAATATGGCTCAATGACGTAAGAGTATATTCACAGCATATTTCTCAGTTTAAATAAAATGCACAATGTGGGCCCAATTATGTAAAACGTACGTGCATATCAATCCATATTTAGAAAAAATATTAGAAGATTATATATCAAAATGTGATCATCTCTGGGTGGTGGAATACGAATAACCTTTACTTCATCCTTTATGACTTTTTTTTTTCCCCAATGTTTCCATAATAAATAGGTATTTTTTAATAATAAAACAACTGTAATAAAGTGACAATCTTGTTGGGTCAAAATAGTCATTTAAAAAAGTCTGTATAGCCCTCTCTGGAGGCTACCTCTCTAAGAATTTATGTCACACTGATAATTAGCACCACCTGTTACACTTGTGCTAAAACAGGCACAAAGAACGTTGGATTCAGAACGTATAAAGAGATTGTTAAACTCATCAGCTCCAGTTGAAACCAGCACAGCAGGGAGAGCTGCAGAAAAATGTGAGTCAGAGCCCACCCTGGGGCTCCGGGGCCCCGCTGGGGCTGGCCCAGGGCCCTCGTGTGCTTCCAGCACGTGAATCTGGGTTGCTGGGTGTCCTCAGCAGCCTGCAGAGACCCGCTGCCCTTCTGCACAGCTTTGTTCGGGAGCCCCAGCACCTTCTCAGTTTTTACACCCTGATTTCCCACCAGGGAGAGGCCCTGGGCAAAAACAAAACAAAATTAAAACACTGAAAGGGCTCTCAAAGCCTAGAAAGGAAGAAAGGACAATGGAACGTGATGTAAGGGTCGCTAAACAGCCAGTGACTCAGCGCTTCTGCACCGTCAACACCAGCTGCAGCCTGCAGCGGTGGCCGTGGCAGCTCACAGAACAGACACACACACACACACACACACACACACACACACACACACACACACACAGTGCAAACGTTACACTGCCTAGAGAATGGCAAAAATTCTGACTCTTAGACTGTGCTACAGCCAAGAAGACACAGAATCAAAGACTTCTGGAGCTTCAAGGAGCCTGGCAGGATATCTAAGTATGTTAGATCTTAATCCAGTTTTCCATTAACATCTTTTATCAAGATCCCTAAGGAGGGCTGGGCATGGTGGCTCACGCTTGTAATCCCAGCACTTTGGGAGCCCAAGGTGGGAGGATCATTTGATGCCAGGAGTTTGAGATCAGTCTGGACAACATAGTGAGACCCCATCTCTACAAAAAACTAAATATTAAAAATTAAAAAAAAATCCCTAAGGAGCTGGACTTGTCACTGGGGTCAGATTCTCCAAACTGGACCCACTGTCTGCCTGCAAGCATGGCTAATTCCTTCTGAAATTCTAATTCCTTCTGAAACATCACACGATGAAATTTGATTAGTGTGGTAGATTCTAGTGTGGGCTTCTGGAGGAGACTTTAGGGGAAAATTCTCACCCTTCATGAGTCATGTGAGGGGCTGGCAGAAGAGTCTGCACAAATCACAAATGGGAGTGGGGGCCGGGCATGGTGGCTCATGCCTGTAATCCCAGCACTTTGGGAGGCTGAGATGAGCGAATCACTTGAGTCGAGTCCAAGAGTTCAAGACCAGCCTGGACAACATGGCAAAACCCTGTCTCTACAAAAAATACAAAATTAGCTGAGTGTGGTGGTGCAGACCTGTAGTCCCAGCTACTCAAGAGGCTGAGGCAGGACGATTACCTAAACCTGGGGTGGTCAAGGCTGCAGTGAGCAGTGACTGTGCCACTGCATTCCAGCCTGGGCAACAGAGTGAGACCCTGTCTCATAACGAAACAAAACAACAACAGTGACAACAAAAACCAAGTAAGAGTAGGACTCTGTCCCGTAAAGTTTGGACATGGGCAATAACTCTGTCTGCAAATGTATCATCTTATTAAAAGGTATATTTTTAAATTCAGCCTTTACCTCAATCCAAGTCTGTTGAAGCAACTCCTCCCACAGAATGAGTTGGGCTCACCCACTCCTCCCAGATGGCTCTGCGCCCACTGGGCCCACAGCAAGGAACCCTGCAGATTAGGTTGGTCTTAGGAGGCCTGACGCTCACCATTAACCACCAAATCCATTTGTTGGACCAGCACTGCTCATGGGATGTGATCAAAAAGCAACTTTATTTTTGTTACCCACTGCTCCTTCAATATTTATTCCACGAGGAAAGATCTTTCCTGACATTAGATAAAAATTACGAGGACTCCAGAATTTTTCTGCTCACTCTAAGGTATTAGATCATTCTATGGGCATTTTAAACCACAAGATACAGTCTCATTTGAGGAATTAAGTGTCTGAGTCTGGCATGGTAGAGCACACCTATAATCTCAGTGATTTGGGAGGCTGAGGAGAGAGGATCACTAGAGATCAGGAGTTCAAGACTAGCCTGGGTAACAAAGTGAGACCCCTTTTCTAAAAAAAAAGTTTAAAAACAGCTGGGCATGGTGGTGCATGCCTGTAGTCCCAGCTGAGGTGGGAGGATTGCTTGAGCCCAGGAGTTCAAGGTTGCAGTGAGCTATGATCATGCCAGTGCACTCCAGCCTGGGTAACAGAGTGAGAGAAAGGAAAGGGAAGCGGAGGGGAGGGGAGAGATGGGGAGGGGAGCGGGGAAAGAGAGAGAGGAGAGAGGAGAGAGAGAGAGAGAGAGAGAGAGAGACAGAAAGAAAAAAAAAAAGAAAGGCTTTAGCGGCCATCTTGTATCCCCGCGTGTGTGTGCCTAGTCTCAGCTGTTCCACCCAAGACCCCCTGAGCACCAACCCTAGTCCCCCGCGCGGCCCGTTATCCACTCCGACAAGATGAAAGAAACAATCACGAACCAGGAAAAACTCCAAGGAACAATGATCCACTTGAACAACCCTGAAGTTCGGGCATCTCTGGCAGTGAACACTTTCACCATTACAGGCCATGCTGAGACAAAGCAGCTGACAGAAACGCTACGCAGCATCTTAAACCAGCTTGCTGCAGTCAGTCTGACTAGTTTAAGGAGACTGGCTGAAGCTCTGCCCAAACAATCTGTGGATGGAAAAGCAGCACTTGCCACTGGAGAGGATGATGATGATGATGAAGTTCCAGGTATTGTGGAGAATTTTGATGAGGCTTCCAAGAATGAGGCAAACTGAATTGAGTCAACTTCTGAAGATAAAACTTGAAGAAGTTACTGGGAGCTGCTATTTTATATTATGACTGCTTTTAAAGAATTTTTTGTTTATCGATCTGATAAAATCTAGATCTCTAATATTTTTAAGCCCAAGCCTCTTGGACACTGCAGCTCTTTTCAGTTTTTGCTTATACACAATTCATTCTTTGCAGTTAATTAGGCCGAAGAAGCCTGGGAATAAAGTTTGAAACAAAGGTTAATAAAGTTCTTTGCCTAGAGGAAAAAAAAAAAAAAGAAAGGAAGGAAGGATTGATTAGGGGCTAGGCGTGGTAGCTTACGACTGCAATCTCAGCACTTTGGGAGGCTGAGGTGGGAGGATCACTTGAGCCCAGGAGCTTGAGACCAGCCTGGGCAACATGGCGAAACCCTATCTTTACTAAAAATACAAAATATTAGCCAGGCATGGTGGTGAGCACCTGTAGTCCCAGCTACTCGGGAGGCTGAGGTGAGAGAATCACTTAAGCCCAGGAGGTCGAGGCTGCAAATGACCCATGATTGCACCACTGCATGCCAATGGGGGTGACAGAGCAAGAAGCTGTCAAAAAAAAAGAAAAAAGAAAAAGAAAAGAAATTCAATGTCTGGGCCAAGAATCCAGAATATTAACACTTTAATATTCATTTAAAGAAGAGGCTTTCCAGCACTTCCCATGCCCATCCTGTAGGAAAGAGCAGAGCTCAGGAGACACAGTTCTTACCAGGCTCTCCCTGTTACAATTGTCCCGTCCATCTCCGCTCCCCAGGCTTGGATTGAATTTAGAATGTCTCCCAGCCTGCTCTCTCTGCCATGAGGCTTCCATCTGTTGGTCCCAGCTCTCTGTGGAAGTGCAATTCTTTCCTAAATGCAGCCCTGTTTTCTCCTCCACCTCCCTCCTCTGCCAAGGCTGCTTTCACAGGAGTTCCCCAAATGCAGATCCCAGAGTATTTACACATCGAAATAAGCAAATGCTACAAATTAGAGTTTTCTCCTCTCCCTTCCCCAGCCAACTCTGGTTACTAACATTTACCAGCATAGCACTGCATGCAGTTATAAATGTAGTAAATCATACTGCCATATATTTCTATATCCAGATCCTTCCTATGGCATGGCTGGAAGACAAGATTCCCAGTCAGAGCCACGATAGAAAGAGGGTGGATGGGTGGAGGCTTCGTTTCACCTAGGAATTTCCCCAGGGGTAGTCAGCAAAAGTATGCTGAAGGAAAAGACAACAGATTTCCCAGGGCCTGGAGGAAGCACCTGTTTTCTAGGAAAAGTAATTTTCTTTTTTCTTTTTATTTTTTAAAATATATTTTTAGTAGAGATGGAGTTTCACAATTTTGGCCAGGCTGGTCTCAAACTCCTGACCTCAAGTGATCTGCCCACTTTGGCCTCCTGAACTGCTGGAATTATAGGTATGAGCCACTGCACCTGGCCTCAGGAAAAGTAATTTTCTTTCTTTTTTTTTTGGACAGAGTTTTGCTCTTGTTGCCCAGGCTGGAGTGCAGTGGCACGGTCTTGGCTCACTGCAACCTCCGCATCCCAGGTTGAAACAATTCTCCTGCCTCAGCCTCCCAAGTAGCTGGGATTACAGGTGCCTGCCACCACGCCAGCTAATTTTTCTATTTTTAGTAGAGATGGGGTTTCACTATATTGACCAGGCTGGTCGCGAACTCCTGACCTCAGGAGATCCACCCACCTTGGCTTCCCAAAGTGCTGGGGTTACAGGTGTGAGCCACCGTGACTGGCCAGTAAAAGTAATTTTCTAACAGGTGAAGGAGATGAGTGGGTCTGTGTACCTCAGAATGGGGACACAGGCTGGGTGGCTAGAGAGTGGCCCACTGAGGCAGGGCTGCCCCCAATAGGCAGTCTAAGACCTTGCTCATTTGGCTGGCAACTCTCCCTGCAGTAGTGGGGATGTACCCAGACTAGGAGGATTGGTGAGAGCCCCAGACTTGGGATGTGGAGGGCTGGTTTCTGACTGTGACAGTTATGATGGTCCCTGGAGAGGGTAGGGGAAGAGGGAGAAGCCTGTGAGTTAACAGTGAAACACCCTGTAGCAATGACCCAGTGAATGAGGGATTGGCAATGCCAAGCTCCTAAAGGAGCATTAACTGTGCTGGGGGCAAGGATGCAGGCTCCCACAGAGGTGGAATGAACTGCCCTGGCAAGTCTAGGACCCGTGAAGCCCCACTAAGACTCCATCCCCCTAATTCCAAAAACAGGAAAATGTTTTTAAATCAAATCCGCTCTGTTTCCTCTATTTCTCCAGATTTGTTTTCTTCTTGGACTCATTATCTTTATGGAAACTAGGTCGAATTGGATTCTTTTCTATTTCTATCAGCCATGTATAGCACCATTCGCTTTCTAATACTGTTAGAGAGTCTTTCAATTATGTTAAAAATGAAGCCAAATTTGCCATTCTTAAAAACGTTTAAGCTTCCATGCAAGTTCCCTTGACCTGCTTTTCTTTTGTCCCCTTGGGACACAGAATTCCTGTTAATGATACCTTATGACACTGCAGAAGACAGGAAGACATTGAGGTCAAAGGGCAGCTGACCCTTGAAACCGACAGACTGGAGAAGAGCCATTTTTCCCTTTCCCAGGTCACAAATGATGTGGGAGAGAAGTTGCCAAACACTGGCCTTGCTTGTTTTTTAAACATCAATTTAGGAAAGTATAGACACAAGGAAGAGAAAATTCAATACTAATTCAAAGAAATGTATTTAATTTGAATGTTGGATAAACAGTAGGTATGTCATGAGGTAATAATAAACTATATTTTGACATCCAAATTTCGAGAACTTAGCCAGGTGTGAGGATGTGTGCCCATTGTCCTAGCTACTCCGAGGCTGAGGTGGGAGGATCGCTTGAGCCCAGGAGTTTGAGGCTGCAGTGAGCTGTGATCACACCACTGCACTCCAGCCTGAGTGACAGAGCAAGACCCTGTTGAAAGAGAGAGAGAGAGAGAGAAGGAGGAGAAAGAAAAGAAAGGAAGGAAGAAAGAAAGAAAGAAAAAAGAAAGAGAAAGAAAGAAAGAAAGAAAGACAGAAAGAAAAAGAAAGAAAGAAAAGAAAGAGAAAGAGAAGGGGAGGGGAGGGGGAGGGGAGGGGAGAAAAAGAGAAGCCAAAAGCTGTGCTAAGGAGTCTCAGAACAACACCCCCAACCCATCCAAGCATTCTTAGGCTTAAATGATAATTATCCCAGATCTGGAGGTAACAGGGCAACCTAAAACCAATGCTCCTGTTTATAACATTCACCCCCAATCTGACTTGCCACAATCTTAGGACTAAGGTCCTAGACCCAAATCTACGGTGTTGGGGTTGACAAAGACCATCTGATGGTTCCACTAAACCAACTTAGACCTTTCTGATCTTATTTAAAATGGGGGACAAGACTGCCTCTACCCCTAAATCGTTATGTCTATTACTGTGCTACCATCTAATGGCGAAGTGTATTAAAACACAAATGAAACCTAGTCCAAGGAACACTGACTACCCTTACATTTTTTTTTCCTATGGCCAATAGTTATATCTCTCTCTCTCTCCAGATAAGGCATCAAATTTTATCCATCATTCATAAAAAATGCCCCCAGATCTAAGATTTCTGGTAGGGAAAAATAAAGTCTAATTTACGCAGAAAAAAATTATGTAACATTAGGGAGGACAGAGGGATTTTTCTAAAACACTCTCAAAGTGTACGACATAAGACAAAACATTATTTTAAGATAGATATTGTTTAACTTTCTCATATATGAGAAGTTACTAATGGCAGAAATATTAATGCAGTATAGTATGTGCATAATGCATTACCATCTTACGGAGAGGATAAAAATGAAGCCATCACCCTCTACAGAGACTATTCACCACCCTAAAAATAAAGTCTCATAGCAAAAATAAAGTTTTACTGTTACGTGATAAAAAAGATAGTGGATTACCAACATTTTTCCCTCTGCTCCTGCTGGCTGAGATTTCAGATTATTACAACTTATTTGGGAATTTTCCTCCCAGGGATAAATGTTAGAAGTGGGGATCATTTTGGGAAATGTACTAGGCAATGAAAACAAAGAATGCTCCTCCCCACCCCAAGCTCTTCTTTTTCTCTAAAAGGGCACAGGACATATATATTGGGGATTTTCCACTTCCTGAGCAGTTCCATTAATGTCACCAATAACTCAAACTTTAAATCACATCAGGAGAGAGCCAGGTCCCCAAGAACTCCTGGGACACAGCCAGCTGGTCCACAGTGCATCGAGGCTTGCTGCAGAGACCCCAGAGAGTGGTCCTGTATGGGCTGGGAGGGTGGCATGGACAGGTGATAACCAGACACTCAATCAGTTGGTAGGGCACAGCTGCCATGGGAACAGAGAGTGAGATGGGTAGGTAGAATTAGGACACCCCAAAACATGGCTTCGAACACCAGTTGTGCTGTGAAATTTTGAGACACGTATTAGTACACTTACAAAAAATCTAGAGATGCAAATTTCAAGTTGATTTCCAACCAGGGCGTAGACAGGGTCACTATAAGAGCTGAGAATATAGCTTCTGGGTTGGGATACACACTGATGTGCCCCTTCCCAAACAGTGCCTCTCTTTCCCACAACTATTGGAGCACAGAGTAATGGAAATCGTGTACTGCTAAGTTATAAGCATATGTAAAAACACAAAACTGGGCCAGGCGCAGTGGCTGATGCCTGTAATTTCAGCACTTTGGGAGGCTGAGGTGGGAGGATTGCTTGAGCCCAAGGGTTTGAGACCAGTTGCTACTCAGGCAGCTGAGGCAGGAGGATCCCTTGAGCCCAGGAATTCTAGGCTGCAGTGAGTTATGATCAAGCCACTGCACTCCAACCTGGGTGACAGACAGCAAACTTGCCTTCGAAAAAAAAAAAAAACAACTCACAGAACTGTACAAAACACCACATCTCTTTCCCTCTTGACCTTTATTTTCACCCCAGCCCACAGGTAAGCTACAACCACCAGTCCTATCTCCTAAATCAGTGGTTCTTAAACTGTTGTCCCCAATCAGCAGCATCAGCGTTCCCCTGGGAACTTGTTAGAAATGCAAAGCCTGAGCCCGGTGCGGTGGCTCACGCCTGTAATCCCAGCACTTTGGGAGGCTGAGGTGCATGGATCACCTAAGGCCAGGAGTTCGAGTCCAGCCTGACCAACATGGTGAAACCCTGTCTCTACTAAAAATACAAAAATTAGCTGGGCGTGGTGGCACATGCCTGTAATCCCAGCTACTTGGGAGCTGAGGGAGGAGAATTGCTTGAACCTGGAAGGCAGAGGTTGCAGTGAGCCAAGATCGTGCTACTACACTCCAGCCTGGGCAACAAGAGTGAAACTCCATCTCAAAAAAAAAAAAAAAAAAAAAGAAAGAAAAGAAAAGAAAAAAGAAATGCAAAGCCTCAGGCCTCATCCCATTATTACTGAATCAGAAACTCTGGGAATGGGTTCCACAAATTTGCTTTTTAACAAGTTGTCTGGGTGATTCTGATACACACACGGGCTTGAGAACTGCTGTTCCAAATGCAGATGCTGAAGGCGCATACAGGGATGCAGTTTGTTGGCTAAAAGATGGCAAACAAGGGTGTGACCAAGTCTAGCTAAAACGTGAAGCTCTGGAATCAACACCTTCTTCCTGTACCTTCAACTCCCTCAGATGTCATATGATGTGGCGTTTTGGTCCAGACCACCCCAGCAGCTTTAGTGGGGTCAGCCCACCTCAAGAGCCTGGTTATTTTCTCTGGGAACTGAAGCAAAGTCGTTGGAACAAACGTAGTAATCCGAGGTAGAGTTAAATAGAGAGGTCCTTGGGGACCCTGTATCTCCCTATTTTGTTTTCTAATCTTTAGGATCAGTGGTTCATTTCCTAGTCCAGCAAGAATGGTTGGCAAGTCTGGGCTGTTAGGTGGGAGAAACACCGCCCTGGAACACTGAGATCTCGTTGTACACAAAGGAAACAGCGTGGTCCTGCTAACAGCTTGGGAACTGAGATAGCAACAGAACCACCAACAGAACCCCGTGAAAAGAGGACAAAAAGCCATTTATTGTATGGTTGTTCTTTTCTGATAAATATAAAAGTTACAGAAAAGTCTAAATAATACTGTAACTAAAACCTATATTCCCACCACCTTGATTAATAACTGTTAACGCTGTGTCAAATTAAACAGCAGTTTTGCAAAGCTGTGAAAAGACTGCATCTGGCAGTGAGCTGGGAAACAAAGAGGAAAACAGCTAGAATAGGGAGAAATGAGCTAAGTATTTCTGAAATAATTTTTTAACAAAGAATGTCCCCGTTCTTTTATCAGAAAACATTTCAAATATGAAGTTTCCACAGAGCCATTAATAATAGTTTGTAAATTTGCGTAGCTAGAGGCTGGAGAGTTGAAATTTACAAGTAATGAAGAGCAGAAAAATAGTTGTAGAGGAAGCCAGCTCGTTTCCTTGGGAAAAACAGAATATGCTTTAGGACAACCCCCCGCCCCCAACCCCCTGAAGAGAGCAGGAAAGAAATCAGGCTGGTTCAACAGAAATCCGGCTGCAGATCAAGAAAGTGTGAGGCTTTCTCATCGCTGTTTATGGAGTTGAGGCCAAACGCTGGAAGACCCAGAAGAAAGAACTGTCACCCAGGGCATTCCCTTGCTGGCTGACCTTGTACTATCTGCTTGGTGTTACCCATCAAAGCAGAGGGGCAGTAAGAACATGCACTGAAGTAAGAATCATGAGCTATTAGTGCTCCTACCCAGGGTGGGGAAAACATGGAAGTGTGGAGGCTGGAGGGCTGCTTCCCAGAGGATAAGGTCACAGGGAGCTGAGCTGGCCAAGGAGCAGGCAGGAAGGGCTGTCATCTTTGCTCTGATCCAACCAGTTTTACAGTCACCATGGCAGCCCCTGTGGCAACATCCAGAACTTCTGGAATGATATCTCCTGCAGCTCTGAGGGTGTGTCTTCTGTACTTTGACAAGTGCATTCCATTGCTGAAGGGCAACAAAATTTAAAATATTTATCCTTCCCTCTTAACCCTGCTGGAAAACCTCTTCCTTGCTTAGACAAACCCATTTCCCCTGTAGGCAGGACAAACATGGAAAGGGACAGAGAAGTTTTTTTTGTTTGCTGTTTTTTGCTGTATAAGAGGGCTAGAGGAGGGGAAGTCTAGACTAGACATCCCCTGGATATCTCTCATTTGTGTACATATTGGTAAATTTCATATATTCATTGGAGAATTTAATAAAGTTAAGCATAGAGTTCAGCTGGGCAGCCTCAGCTAAACTTCCCACATTCCCACGCTCCAGGTGCAAAGCTGTATTGTCTATCAATCAGCACCTGCCCTTTCAAAGAAATGCTATGTGTCATCACAGTCACAGGCTTTATGAGGACCAAGGGCACCAAGCCCCCAACTCATGTGCTTCCTCCCACATCCTTCGGAACCTCAATTGATGCAATGAGAATCTGTTTGCCACAGCCAGAGCAAACTGCGGAGGATGGCTGCAGAAACATTCAGGCCCATTAAAAACCAATAACAAGAAATGGTTTTTTCACCTGGTTTCCTATGCAAAAAAAAAAATTAGGGGAAAAAGAGAATGTAAAATACTCATATGTGTGGCTGTGTATGCATTGCTCTTACCTCTATTAGAAATTCATTCTTTTAGCCAATAAACATTTTTGACACTTACTATGTACAAAGCTCTGTGCTAGATTCTGTTAACAAACATAAGTAAGGCATACCTCCTGGCTTCCAAGAGCTCATCACACATAAAAACTAAAAAATCGTATTATAAGTTCTATAATTAAGGCTCTTTCATCTGGTCAACAAAGATTTATTGTACACAATGTGCCAGCCTCAAGTATGAACAAGTAATTTTGAGAGCACAGTGGCCAAATATAACTACCATTCTCCTTTCAACCATGAAAGGTGTGATGAAAGAACTCCCATGGATACGCTTTTTAAGGAGAGGGTCCCTATCTTTTTGTACACCGGTCATACCTGGTGTGTGCCCGGCAAACGTTCAATAAATACTGCTCGTTAAATAATGGATTTTTTGTCCTGTTATTCATTAAGCATTTTCAACCTCATCTTTCTTTGCCATCTGCTCCCTAATTCCATAAGCACTTATGGAACATCTACACATATGCTGGGAGCAAGGGCTATAGAAACAAGAAGCTGTTCAGTGAGGGAAACAGGAGCGAAACTAAACTGAGCCTCAAAGAATGTGTAAGAATAAAACAAATTGTGGCCAGGTGCAGTGGCTCATGCCTGTAAACTCAGTACTCTGGGAGGCCAAGGCGGGAGGATTGCTTGAGCCCAAGAATTCAAGGCCAGCCTGGACAACATAGGAAGACCCCATCTCTACAAAAAAATTTTCAAAATAAAATAAAACAAGTTGTGTGTGTCCAAGGGATGACATTCCATGGAGGGAGGATGGTTTAAGAAAAACATAGAAGAGAGGTGCAGTGTGGGCATGTGGGGATCTCCACACAGTTCAATGTCTTGAGCTTTGCACTTTCAAAAACTTGATCTTGTCAGATCTAACCTTGAGCTAACCAAACTTTTGAGGGAAAGTGTATCAACTAGAAGGCCGATTCCTCAAGTCATTACTCTGTCGGTAGGCTAGATGTTCATGTGGGCATTGGAATCTGTATATATCCAAAAGGATGCTTGAGTGAGCATGACCTTGGGGCAAGTTGCAAAGCTAGTGATCTTGTCATCAATGTAGGATAGCCGGATGCATCTGTCTTTATCACCTTCTTCCCTCTCCCTCTGTCATAAACAAGCTTCCAGGATGCTGCACTCTTTTCCTACTTCCTCAGCTCACACACTCCTCACCCCATTGCAATCTGGATTCTACCCCACCTCTCCCCTGAAGCTGCCCTCACCTAGGTCATAAACGCTCTCTCTGTCGCTAAATACAGGATTCCTCTTAGTCCTTCTCATTCTTGATGTGTCTGTAGCTTCCGACCCTAAGATGAGCTCTCCTTCATCCATTTCGACGCTACCACTCCTTCCTGTTTTCCCTCTGATGTCACAGGCCCCCTTGCATCTTCCTTTTACTCTGCCAACCCTACAACTAGTAGTTTCCTCCACTGTTCTCTCTCTCGGTGAGATCATGACTTTAATTGTTACCTGTATAGGCTAAAGATTCCCAAATTACGACCGGTGGCTCTAATGGCTTTTTCAAGAAATTGTGGTAAAATACACACAACATGAAGTTTACCACCTGCTATGGTTTGAATATTTGTCCCCTCCAAAACGAATGTCAGAATTTATTCCCCAGTATGGCAGTATTGAGAAGCGGGGCCTTTAAGAGGTGATTAGTCTCAGTTATCATTCCAGCTAGGTGGCAATGCCTTGTGATGCCAGGGCAAGGCTATTCAGGAGGCTATACATGCTCTGAATCAGCATCCAATATATGGTGCTCTTTCTCCGAGGGCCAAGATTCAGGAGTCCAGGAATCAAGGGGTGGAAATAGAAATGGCACCGCTCGCCATTACCCCTAGTGACCCACTAGCAAAATTTTTGTTTCCTGTTCCTGCAATTTTATGCTCTGCTGGCCTGGAGGTCTTAGTTCTGGAGGGAGGAATGCTTCCATTAAGAAACACAACAATGATTCAATTGAACTGGAAGCTAAGACTGCCACCCAGCCTCTTTGGGCTCTTTATGCCTCTGAGTCAATAGGCCAAGAAGGGAGTTACTGTGTTGGTTGGGGTGACTGATCCAGACTTCCAAAGGGGAAATTGGACCTCCACTCCACAATGGAGGTAAGGAAGAGTATGTCTGGAATACAGGAGGTCTCTTAGGGCATCTCTTAGTATTACCACACCCTGTGATTAAGGTCGATGGAAAACTACAATGGTGCAATCCAGGCAGGACTATGAATGACCCAGATCCTTCAGGTATGAAGTTTGTGTCACTCCACCAGGTAACAAACCTCGACCAGCTGAAGTGCTTGCTGAAGGCAAATGGAATGCAGAATGGGTAGTAGAAGAAGGTAGTGATCAATACCAGCTATGACCACATGACCAGTTACGGAAATGAGGACTGTAACTGACATGAGTATATCCTCCTCATTTTGTCATATGTTTGTGTATATGTACACATGTTTTAAACAAATACCTTCATTTTCTTTCTTCTCTTACTCCCTTATTATGTAACATAAGATATATTCACTTTATATCAGTATTTAATTTTATGTCATAGTGTTTACCTTGAGAACAGTAAACATCACTCAAGTGCTTCATCTCCTCTTCTGGGGAAGGCATTAGTATGAGATAAATATGTCATGTTAGAATTAGGATCTTGTTATTGTTTTTCTTTGGGGATTAAGTATGGTTTAAGGAGATGCAACGCATATGGGTGCCACATTGACAAGGAGTGAATTTGTGATGGTAGTTTTATGTGTCAATTAGATGTGCAGATAGCTGATAAAACATTATTTCTGGATGTGTCTGCGAGGAAGAGATTAGCTGATTTCTGGAAGAGATTAGCTCATCAGTAGACTGAGTAAAGACGGTCTGCGCTCATCCATGTAAGTGGGCATAATCTCTTGAGGTCCTAAATAGAACAGAAGGGTGGAAGGAGGGCAAATTTGCTCTATTTGATCTGTGACATCCATATTCTTCTGCCCTCGGACATTGGCACTCCTGGTTTTCAGGCCTTTGGACTCAGATTGAACTACACCACCAGTTTCCCGGTTCTCCAGCTTGCAAACAGCAGACTGTGAGACTGATTAGCCTCCCCACATGAGGCAATTTCTATAATTACAAAAAGATACAGGGCTGGGCACAGTGGCTCACACCTGTAATACTGCATTTTGGGAGGCCAAGGTAGGTGGACTGCATGACCCCAGGAGTTCAAGACCAACCTGGACAACATGACGAAACTCCATCTCCACCAAAAAAAAAAAAAAAGTAGCTGGGCATTGTGGCACATGCCTGTAGTCCCAGCTACTCAGGAGGCTTAGGTTGGGGTATTGCTTGAGCCCAAGAGGTGGAGGTTGCAGTGAGTCGAGATCACACCACTGCACCATTGCACTTCAGCCTGGGTGACAGAGCAAGACCTTGTCTCAATACACACACACACACACACACACACACACACACACACACACACACTATAAGTTCTGCTTCTTTGGGGAATCCTGACTAATACAACAGGTCAAGAAATACCTCAAGCAATAGAGGCAACAAGCAAAGATGCAGGTGTGTGATACAGAATGATGCATCAGAGAACTGCAAGCTATGCAAGGTGGCTGGGGCACTTGAACTACAAAGCAAGGAGTAGTCAAGGACAAGGCCAGGTAATGTCTGCCAATAGACTCAGAGGATGGACACTATTGGGCAGTCCTAACCAGGAGATCAAAGTATGGATCTATTACACAAGACCATTAGAGGTGACACATGGAAACCAGGAATCAAAATTAAGGAGGAAATGACTGATAACAAGTAAACGTATTATCCTTCCAGAGTATATGTGATGGAATGTTTGTTGAAAACATGTTTGTTGAAAAAAAATAAATCAAATATGTAATATACACTAAAATATGAGCATAAACCTAGATTAATACAGCTATGAAATTAAATTATGGCACTTCAGGTATGACTCAGGTTGAGGGAGATATACGTGTTGTCAGTGTCCTGAAGTTCCTGAAACTGGGAACCACTAGTTCTTCCTACTCTTTAATGAGCAAGAGGCCAGAAAGTAGAAGGAGTAGAAGCAGGAGAGGTGAGGAAGAAAAGAGACTGGGCAATTTACAAAAGAAAGGATTAATGGACTCACAGTTCCACATGGTTGGGGAGGCCTCACAATCATGAGGGAAGGTGAAAGGCAGGTCTCACATAGTGGCAGACAAGAGAAGAGAGCTTCTGTAGGGAAACTTCCCTTTATAAAACCATCAGATCTCCTGAGACTTACTCACTATGATGAGAATAGCACCGGAAAGATCCATTCCCAGGATTCACTTATCTCCCACTGGGTCTCTCCCACAACACGTGGGAATTATGGGAGCTACAATTCAAGATGAGATTTGGGTGGGGACACAGCCAAACCATATCACCAACATTAGGTGAGATGGCTCTGGATTCTGATTTCCACTCCTCATGGCAATGTGTCCCCTTAAGTGCCCTTCAGCTTTCTGTGTTCCTCACTCGGTCCTTGTTCTCTATTCTTTCATCTGCCCCCAGCCTTCGGTTTGCTCTTTCCTCACTCAGAGAGCCGTATTTCCTTGATAAATCCCAGTCTTTTTTTTTTTTTAGACGGAGTCTCACTCTCTGTCACCCAGGCTGGAGTGCAGTGGTGCGATCTAGGCTCACTGCAACCTGTGACTCCCGGGTTTAAGCGATTCTCTTGCCTCAGCCTCCCGAGTAGCTGGGATTACAGGCGCCTGGCTAATTTTTGTATTTTTAATAAAAACGAGGTTTCACCATGTTGGCCAGGCTGGTCTCAAACTCCTGACCTCAAGTGATCCGCCCACCTCGGCCTCCCAAAGTGTTAGGATTACAGGCGTGAGCCACTGCGCCCAGCCGGTAAATCCCAGTCCTTTACCTACATCCTCCAGGGGTATTTTGAGCCTGTTGCCCCTGGCCTTTCAGAACCGGTCTCCCGCTCCCTGGCCATGCCCGTCTCTTTCTCGTATTCTAACCCAGCTTTCCCACGTCTAAACGTATTTTTTGACTCCTGGTGAGGCATTCTCTGGGCTCCCCCAACCTCCCCGGGAAGTGACTGGGAAGGGCTCCCTTAGGCTCTCTCTCTTTGGTGCCTGGGCTGCAGCCACAGGGCAGGGAGAGATGCCCCGGGGGCGGGCCATGCGACACGGAAGCTCCTGTAGAGCTGTCGCCGGCAAAAAGAAAGAGGCCCTCGCTGCAAAATGACTGAGTCAGTTCAGGCCTCGGCCCCAACAGAAGTTCCCTGTTCATCTCACACCCTCCACTGAAGCAGTTCCGAAAGGCTGGGGAAAGAGCTGTTTTCTGGGAATTTGGAATGTGGGAAAAATTTCCCCAGGGAATCAAAGTCGCCCGTGGCAGGAAGCGGGGTTCCGGCCACAGGACGGCTGGTTTTCCTGCTCTGCCACCTCCCGGGGGATGTGAGACCTGCAGGCCTTCCCCAGGGTGGAGGAGAGCAGCTGTTCATGCACCGAGGATGGATTCATTTACTGTGCACCTAGAACAGAGAGGACTAGACAACGTCCCCGACCATAATGAGGCTACACTCGGGACGGGAGGTGACTGTAACGGGTCATTTGTTGTAAATGCGAAAGAGAGAAGTATGCAAGTCAGAATCCTGGGAATCCTCCGCCTCCAATCCATTATCAAGTCCTCTCAAATCCAAATCCAGCACGCCCGTTAGATCCATCCACTTCCCTTTCTCCAGGTCCAAACCACTCCTCTGTCTCCTCTCTGAATGCTTTCTCCTCCCTCAATCCATTCTACACTTAGCAGCCTGCTTAAATCCATTTAGCTTAAATCCCCACCACAGTCCCGGCCCCGCCAGGTCCAGCAGGCCCTTCATCCAGAGCCCTTCTCCCCGACACTCTCTCACATCAGCACCCACGTCTTCCCGTACTCCAAACACGACAAGCTCTTCTCGCCTTCGGGACTTTGCTTCTTCACAGCTCCTTCTACCAAGCATACTCTTCCTTATCTCTCCTCTATTCATTTCATTCTATTGACCCTTGGATAGTGGCTCAGCATCACTTCTTCAGGGGAAGCTTCCCTGACCTGCAGGTAACAGATCCTCCAGTCATCTGTTCTAAAACTTCTCATGCTCTTCCCTCATAGCAAACATCACAGTTTAATTACATCTGTGTGCATTCATTTAATTAATGTCTCCTTCCCCCGAAGCTGTAGATGCAATATCAATAGTACCTAGCATGGTACCTGACATATAGTAAATGCTGAATAAGTATTTGTGGAATAAATTTGAAAGGACTGTGGACTTCTTACAAGCAAGAGGGGAAAAATCTGGTTTTCTGAGTGGGTGTAGAAGTAGTTTCCACCACAGAATTAGAACAGGACCAGGATTTCCCAGCCACTTTTATGGGATGCTTTAACCACAGTGGCATCTCCTCTTAAGCCTTCCTGAACTGTATCACTGGAAGTCCAACATCTGTTCCATCCTTGGACCCTGGGGGCAACAGGCTATCACTGCTAGAAGGAGGGTAAGCTAGTGGCCCAGTGAGCTGAATGAAGCAGAGAATGGGGAAAGATAGTAGAGGGAGACCATTCAAATCAGAAGGCCATTGGATTGATGACCTCTGAAATCTTGACGCCCCCAGGTACTTTCTCCAGGTTCCAGAGCAGATGATGCTGCCTGTACAATGGGGAAGATCAGACACCTACTTGAGTGTCATACCCTGAGACTCAGCCTGGTTGGATTCATTCATTCAGTAACCTTTACATTAAAGTTCCTGTCCTCTAAGAGGTTATGCGTGCTTTTGACCCCCCAGTGGGCACCCTGGAAACTCTTCTAGCAACCTGCTAAGCACCATTACTGGTCAGCTTCCAGGGTCAGTGGAACTTGATGTAAAAGCAGCTGGGGTTGTTACCAGTGGTGGGTATCCGAGTTACTGGCGACAAATTCATACAGGTCTGCAGCAACCTCAATTTTTGCCTCCTCAGAAGAAAGAATTTGACTGACGGGCAGAAGGCAGAAGGAGAGACTGAGGCAAGTGTTAGAGCAGGAGTAAAAGTTTATTAAAAAGCTCTAGAGCAAAGGCCAGGAGTGGTGGCTCACGCCTGTAATCCCAGCACTTTGGGAGGCCAAGGTGGGTAGATCGCCTGAGGTCAGGGGTTTGAGACCAGCCTGGCCAACATGGTGAAACCCTGTCTCTACTAAAAATACAAAAATTAGCTGGGCATTGTTGTGGGTGCCTGTAATTCCAGCTACTCAGGAGGCTGAAGCAGGAGAATTGCTTGAACCTGGGAGGCAGAGGTTGCAGTGAGCTGAGATCGTGCCACTGCACTCCGCCTGGGTGACAGAGGGAGACTCCAGCTCAAAAAAAAAAAAAAAAAACTCTAAAGCAGAAACGAAAAGAAACAAAAAGAAGGAAAGTACACTTGGAAGAGGGCCAAGTGGGCGATCTGAAAGACAAGTGTGTGGTTTGACCTTTTGACTTGGGGTTTTATACGTTCTCATGATTCTGGCGTCTTGTGTCCCTTCTCCACTGATTCCTCCCTTGGGGTGGGCTGTCCACAGGCACAGTGGCCTGCTAGCACTTGGGAGGGCAGCATGTGCAGTGTGTTTACTGGAGTTGTCTGCATGCTCACTTGAAGCATTCTTCCCTTTCCAGTGGAATGTCTCTAGGAGAACATATACCAGTTAAACTCTGCCATTTTGCCTCAGTTCACATGCATGAGCCCACAACTCCCGAGATCTTATGGGGAAGCTGCTGATTACCAGCTTCAGGCATTTCTATATATTGGGAAACTGCCTTTCTCTGGCAACAGCTGCAACCAGTTTTTATTTTAGAGAGACAGTGTGACAACTGCCTGATCATCATCTGATGGTCACCTGATATTCCTGGTGGGGTCAATGGGGGAGCTCTCGTCTGCCCGGCTCATGGCTGACTAGCTACCTACTGTAACAGCGTCAAAGCCATATGATTATGGAGCAGGCCAGGCAGGATATATGGGAGAGCTTGCCTGTGTGGTCTCTGCAGTGGTGAGGTGAGCTGATGGAACATACAGCAACATAGGTACTTGTAGTGACCATTTTTTTTAATTGCTCAGCCTCCATTTCCCTTTTATTGGATAGAGCACCCCAATTTCTGATTTGTGGACTTAACCCTCTCTCCTTGTGTGGACTCTTGGTAGGACAGTAAACCAAGGGGCTTTTCCTCATAGCCAAGAGGTGGGCACATGACCTAGGCTGGAGCACTCAGACTGTCTCCTGAGACAGGATCTTGCATCATCAGAAATGAGCACTTGAACGACACTTGTCTCCTCAGCAACTCTCAGACAAAATAGTTGGCCAGTTTCTGTTGGTTCCAGTTCTATTTCAAGACTGGCTCTCCAGCCTGTCTCCTGTGTGAGCTACCTGATAACCTTTCAACAAGTTATCCTTTTGTTTGATTAGCTGAAGTTGGTTTCTGTTGCTTGCAACCAAGGAACCATGATAAATTATCATCTGGTTCATAATTTCCATTTCATGAACCTCAGATGGTGAGCAATACTACAAAGACTTGGATAGCAGCTGCTAAAAGAGGAGGTGGCTGGAAGCATCTGAAATGTAGTCTGGAATTGTCCTGGGAGGCTAAACAGGTAAGCACTAGTTGGTGAGGATACGGGAAATAGCTGGAAGAATTAAGTGCACCAACTTGCTGAAATTTGCTCTTACCGGTAGGAATGAGCCAGGGATATATAAGCAAGGAATGTCAGAGGTGAAGCCTAGAAAATTCATATTCCATGGAAATTTAGGACTGAAGATTGTGCAATGATCCTCAGATTACCCAAGGCACAGATGTCAGAGGTGATGTCACAATACAAGAAAGCAAGAGAGAAAAATGCCCCTTTCTAAAAGGGCTCTCTGACCTCTACTGCAGCCGGATTCTGAGAGAAATAGGCACAGGGGAGGCCCCTTCCTCTGCTGAAGTCTTCTGTTCTCAACAATGTGAGGCTGGGCTTGGTCAAGATGAGTTGGGATGACTGCAGAGGTGGTGGGTACTTGGTAGTGCTGGAGACGGGGGTCTGAAGTGTGGTGAGAAGTCTTGACATGGCTCGAGGACATGGCTGCCCCTCGATAGGAAGCTGAGGCAGTGGATGACAATGCTAAGCTCTTGACATGCTCCACCATGAGCAGCTGGTTGCGGAAGAGCTTGTGAGTCACACCTCTTCTGCAGAGGATATGTGTTGGCTGTGTCCATCTTCACCTGAGCAGTCCTGGATCATGCTGGAGGCTTGCTCCACAGCCTCCCCATGTTCTGAATCCATAGTGCTTTGATCTAAAGGCAGAACCCTGCCCTTCCTTTCCCTCAACCTGCCCTCAGAGCTCCAGGAGACCGAGGAGCCCTCCACAGTGGCTGCAGCCTGGTGGCTGGGGTCTGGAACTATGCGGCTGGCATTTAGCCCATCCTATTCTCTGCAGTCAGCAGGTGGAGGGGAGCTGAGGGTTGTGTAGCAGGGGCCAGGATAAGGCATACTACAGGGATCTTAGCTGTAAGCAACAGAAACTAATTATAGCAATTTAGAATGGAAAACAAGTACACCAAAAAGATACTGGGTAGCTCATAGAATTGCTAGAAGGACTGGAAAAACAAGATCTGGAGGAGACACAAACAGAAACAAAGACCCAGCCCACTGCAGGAAGGGTTCAGTGCAGACATCATTGCTTGTATGCTGGACAGCAGACATCACAGCCACCCTGCTATGCTTGCAACACTGGAAGTGGGATGTTGCTGTAATCATTTTACAATCTGACAGGATCCCCTTGCTTGTTTGTTTCACTGACTCCCATTTCTGACTTTGGTGCAGTGCTTCTGATTGGCTGGGAAAAAGAAAGGAAGGAAAGATGTCCAGTAGAACTCCCCTCTACCTTCATTTAATCTTATTCCTTAACTTACCTTCTTTTATCATCAGAATTCTTTTTTTTTTTTTTTTTAAGAGACAGGGTCATGCTCTGCCACCCAAGCTAGAGTGCAGTGGTGCAATCATAGCTCACTGCAGCCTTGCACTCCTGGACTTACATGATCCTCCTGTCTCAGCCTCCCCAGAGGCTAGAAGTATAGGCAAGTCATTATGCCCTGCTAATTTTTTGTAGAGATGAGCATCTTATTACACTGCTGAGGCTGGTCTCAAACTCCTGGCCTCAAGTGGTCCTCCCCACTTGGCCTCCCAAAGCACTGGGATTACAGGTGTGAGCCACTGCACCTGGCCTTTACATATTTTATTTTATTTTATATATATATGTTTTGAGATAGGTCTTGCTCTGTCACCTAGGCTGTAGCGCAATTGTGCAATCGCAACCCACAGCAGCCTCAACCTTCTGGGCTTAAGCAATCTCCCACCTTAGCCTCTGAAGTAGCTTGGATACAGGCATGGGCTACTACACACAATCCTCCCACCTCAGTCTCTGGAGTAACTGGGACTACAGGCGTGGGCCACTACACCCAGTTAATTTTTGTATTTTTTGTAGAGATAAGTCTTGCTATATTGCGTAGGCTGGTCTCTAACTCCTGGGCTTAAGCGATCCTCCACTTAAGACTCCCAAAGTGCTGAGATTACAGGCATAAACCACCACACCCAGCCTACCATATGCATTTTTAAAAGAAAAACCCTTAGCCGGGCACAGTGGCTCATGCCTATAATCCCAGAACTTTGGGAGGTCGAGGTGGGAGAACTGATTGAGCCCAGGAATTCAAGACCAGCCTGGTGAACATGGTGAAATCCTGTCTCAACAAAAAAATACCCAAAAATTAGCCAGGTGTGGTGGTAAGCACCTATAGTCCCAGCTACTCAAGAGGCTGAAGTGGGAGGATCGTTTGAGTGCAGAAGGTGGAGGCTGCCATAAGCCATGATGGCGCCACTGCACTTCAGCCTGGGTGACAGAGCAAGACCCTGTCTCAAAAATAATAATAGGCAAGCATGGTAGCTCACACCTGTAATCCCAGCACTTTGGGAGGCCAAGGTGGGCGAATCGCTTGAGGTCAGGAGTTCAAGACTAGCCTGGCCAACATGGTGAAACCCCATCTCTACTAAAAATACAAAAATTAGCCAGGTGTGGTGGTATGCACCTGTAACCCCAGCTACTCCGGAGGCTGAGGCAGGAGAATCACTTGAACTTGGGAGGCGGAGGTTCCAGTGAGCTGAGATCGCGCCATTGCACACAAGCCTGGGTAACAGAGCAAGACTCCGTCTCAAAAATATATATACACACATATATATGTGTGTGTCTCTGTATGTGTATGTGTGTGTAAAGAACTCTTAGCTACCATCCTGTAGCAGATGCGGTGGTGCCTTGCCCAGATCCCCATACCCAGCTGCTGTGAGTGTGAGCCACTAACACATCACGGCTGCTCTCTTTTTCCTCTGTGTTTCAGGAGAATTGCTCTTGGCTGAGAAGAGCTGCCCTGCTGGGAAGTTATGGAAATTATGAGCCCATTTCCCCCAGAAAGAGGGGGGCCGCTCCAGCCAATGACTGGCTGATACCTGGGTACAAAAGCTGGCCCCTTGTCTCCAGGCAGGTTGGGGTCCAGAGCCCTCCGCTGCACTTCCCTTCCTCCCTCACAGGTCTTTCCTGGGCACAGCACTACAGCGATCACAAACAGCTGTGCTCCCTAGTCTTGGGCTCTGCTTCTAGACAACCAGGTCTCAGGCACAGCTTTGCTGTCGGGATCATCATCGTACTCTCTCTGCCTTCTATTCTGAGCCCGATCATCTAATGTGCCTCATCTTCTGCTTCCTGGGCAGACAGGCAGAGAGAAGCTGGAGCCTTGTGCCTGGTGCCAGGGAGACAGGTTTTAACTCAATAATCATGCAAATGAATGCAGGGGTGTGAGTGTGATCAGCCTTGTGAAGGACAGGTGCGTGCTGCTGTGTAAGGGGGTATGACCTAGTTAGGAGGTCAGAGAAAGCTTCTCTGTGAAATCGATATTGAGCTGTTGTTCAGAAAATGAGTAAAAATATAAAGTGGGAACAGTAGAGCATTCATGGCAGAGGGACCACACACGGGAGGGAATATGCAGAGGGTAAGAGACCAAGCGATGCCAGTGTAATTGGGGCAGAGAAATCAAAGGCTGGCAGCACTCATAGGCTGCAGGGCTGGGCAGGGACCAGAACAGGCAGCCTTGGCTTTGTAAGGAATCTGGTCTGTATCCTAAAACAAAAGGAAGCATTGAAGTTTTATGCCCACGGGAGAAGGGTAAAGCGACAAGTTTGTTTTGAGAGATTTCTCTGGCTGCAATGTGGAGAATGGATTTGAAAGGGGCCCATGGGGTAAGCCAGGGAGAAGCCTTTTGTAGTGCTCAGGGGAAAGTAGAGAAAGAGCTTGGCTGGGGTGGTGTGGAGGGGGTGGCAGTGGAGGGGGTGGTGGTGTGGAGGGGGTGGTGTGGAGGGGGGGTGGCAGTGGAGGGGGTGGCAGTGGAGGGGGTGGCAGTGGAGGGGGTGGCAGTGGAGGGGGTGGCAGTGGAGGGGGTGGCAGTGGAGGGGGTGGCAGTGGAGGGGGTGGCAGTGGAGGGGTGGCAGTGGAGGGGGTGGCAGTGGAGGGGGTGGCAGTGGAGGGGGTGGCAGTGGAGGGGTGGCAGTGGAGGGGGTGGCAGTGGAGGGGGTGGCAGTGGAGGGGTGGCAGTGGGGGGTGGCAGTGGAGGGGGTGGCAGTGGAGGGGGTGGCAGTGGAGGGGGTGGCAGTGGAGGGGGTGGCAGTGGAGGGGTGGCAGTGGAGGGGGTGGCAGTGGAGGGTGTGGCAGTGGAGGGGGTGGCAGTGGAGGGGGTGGTGTGGGAGGGTGGCAGTGGAGGGGGGGGTGGGGTGGCAGTGGAGGGGGTGGCAGTGGAGGGGGTGGCAGTGGAGGGTGGCAGTGGAGGGGGTGGCAGTGGAGGGGGTGGCAGTGGAGGGGGTGGCAGTGGAGGGGTGGCAGTGGAGGGGTGGCAGTGGAGGGGTGGCAGTGGAGGGGGTGGCAGTGGAGGGGTGGCAGTGGAGGGGTGGCAGTGGAGGGGTGGCAGTGGAGGGGTGGCAGTGGAGGGGGTGGCAGTGGAGGGGTGGCAGTGGAGGGTGGCAGTGGAGGGGTGGCAGTGGAGGGGGTGGCAGTGGAGGGGTGGCAGTGGAGGGGGTGGCAGTGGAGGGAGGGGCAGATTTGGGAGGTCTTTAGGAGGAACACTGACAAGATTTGGTGATGGATTTTATGTGAGGGCTGGGGAAGAGGGAGCTGTCAAGGGTGACATCTGAATTTTTGGTTCTCCTAACTGCAGGGATTGTAGGAAATGCTGGGAGACACCAGGGCAGGCTCTGCCCCAGACCTCGGCGTTCTTCTAGAGCCAGGACAGTCTTCTCTAGTGTTACCTATGTGTGCTCGCTCAGCATGTGTGGCTGACTGTCCAATATGTTTTGCAACTGACCAGTTTTCTTGGATGACAACAGATTTCCCTCCGAGATTGGCCCTGTATATTTGGTTTGAATCAGGGTGAGACGACGAAAGGGTGAGGAGGGAAGGAGAGGGAAGAGCTGTGGGAGGAGGTGCGGGGGGTGGCAGATGGGGGTGACATCCTGGGAAGAACACGGTAGCAGTGTCCCTCTTGTATGTGGAATAAGTTCCACCTCTGCCAGTCCCGGTTTATCCTCTTCTTTCTCCCATCTGGCTTACATAAATATTCTGAATTGTGACTCTGAAATACTCAAATGCCATTTGTCACCTGGAGGAAATAATTTCCTTCATGCTAAAGAAGTTCTTTATAGAGAAAAAAATGGCCCTGAAAGTCTAGTGATGCAACTACCCTAGTTCAACTATGGCTGGAAAGCACCTGTCTACAGGAATAACAAATATGACTCGCCTCACCAGCATGCATGTATCCCTTTTATTTGTTTGTTTTTCAGACAGGGTCTCACCCTGTTGCCCAGGCTGGAGTGCAGTGGTGCAATCTCAGCTCACCATAGCCTCTGCCTCTGGGGTTCAAGCAATTCTCGTGCCCCAGCCTCCTGAGTAGCTGGGACTACAGGCATGCACCACCACGCCTGGCTAATTTTTGTGTTTTTTGGTTGAGATGGGGTTTCACCATGTTGGCCAGGCTGGTCTCGAACTCCTGACCTTAAGTGATCCACCTGCTTCAGCCTCCCAAAGTGCTGGGATTACAGGTGTGAGCTGCCGCACCCAGCACCTTTTATTTTTTGATGAATTTCTGAGCCCCAACTTTTTATTTCTTTCATTTTAGGCAGTGGTGCAATCATTTCACTGCAGCCTCCAACTCCTAGGATCAAGTGATTCTCCCACTTCAGCCTCCAAAGTAGCTGGGACTACAGGCACACACCAACACACCCAGATAATTTTTGTTTATTTTTTGTAGATACTGGGGTTTTGCTATGTTGCCCAGGCTGGTCTTAAATTCTTGGCCTTGAGCCGCCCCACCTAATCCCATCAAGCTTGATTTTATTAGCAGAAATCCAGTGTTTTCCTCTTCGGGCCATCCCCCTTCAGAATTTCCAAGAACACTTTATCCAGCTCTTCCATTGCAGCGGCCTCACCTCTAATGGACCTCAAAGCTCCCATCTTCTCTCTAGTCCCTTCCCTTGAGAACATCCAGAGTGATCCGACCAAGTCATACCCTTGCTTAAAATCTTTCAGGGCTTTCATTGTTCTTAAAGCAAAGAGCAAACTCCTAACCACACCTTAGAGGCTGGTGTGAGGTGGGCCCTGCCCATTTTTCCAATCTGTGCTCTCCTCCTTCTTCATTTGTGTTCTATCAAGCGGTCTTCTTTCATCGCCTCAACCATACTAAGCCATTTAAAGCCTCAGGGCCTCTGGCCGGGCATGGCGGCTTGTGCCTGTAATTCCTGCACTTTGGGAGGCTGAGGTGGGCGGGTCACCTGAGGTGGAGTTCCAGACCAGCCTGGCCAACATGATGAAACCCTGTCTCTACCAAAAATACAAAAAGTTAGTCGGGGATGGTAGTGGGCACCTGTAATCCCAGCTACTCAGGAGGGTGAGGCAGGAGAATCGCTCGAACCCAAGAGGTGGAAGTTGCAGTGAGCGCGCCACTGTGCTCCAGCCTGGGCAACAAGAGCGAAACTCTGAAACTCTGTCTCAAAAAAAAAAAAAAAAAAAAAAAGCCTCAGGGCCTCGTTCCCTCAGTCTTGCATTCTCCTGCCCCCATTCTTTGCCACGTCATTTAGATCTCAGTCTCCGGAGAGGACCTCACCAATTAGTCTCCGTCCAAAATGTGTCTGCCTCTGCCTGCACACCACCACCTCTATGACCTTCATTATTCCCAGCCCCCAGCCCCATACAAAGGAGACAGGAAACTTACTGTATTTTCTTGTCCCCTCTCTGCCCACGTTTGCAATCAGGTCAACTGACTGGACTCCTCTTTCAGGTGAGTCTCCCTCTGGTATTTTTAGTGTTCTTAAATGCCAGTGGACCTTGGTTGGAATCATCCCAATTCATCAGACAATTCAAAATAAAATAGGGTTGGGGTTGGAGATCTCTGCTTTTCTTCCTTGAGGGTCCCTCCGTGCCCTACCTCATGGCAGCAATGAAGGCAAGGTCTCAAATACAAGTCTGTTCTAATTTACCTACAGAGCTCCTTCTTATTCTTTTTTTTTTCAGGCAGCATCTTGCTATGTCACCCAGGCTGGAATGCAGTGGCTATTCACAGGCACGATCATAGCTCACTATAGCTGCGATCTCCCTGGCCCAAGCGATCCTCCTGCCTCAGCCTCCGGAATAGCTGGGACCACAGGCATGAGCCAACTCCTTATTTTTTTTTTTTTTTCTGAGATGGAGCCTTGCTCTTGTTGCCCAGGCTGGAGTGCAGTAGTGTGATCCTGACTCACTGCAACCTCCACCTCCCGGGGTCAAGCAATTCTGCCTCAGCCTCCCAAGTATCTGGGATTACAGGTGTGCACCATGCCTGGCTTTTTTTTTTTTTTTTTTTGAGATGGAGTTTCGCTCTTGTTCAAGTGATTCTCCTGCCTCAACCTCCCAAGTAGCTGTGATTACAGGCGCCTGCCACCATCACCAGCTAACTTTTGTATTTTTAGTAGAGATGGGGTTTCACCATGTTGGCCAGGCTAGTCTCAAACTCCTGACCTCATGATCCACCTGCCTTGGCCTCCCAAAGTGCTGGGATTACAGGCATGAGCCAAGGTGCCCGGCCAATTCCTTATTACTCTAAAGTGATTTCTTTCTTTCCTCAATTTCTAATTCTCTCTCTTACCTGAGTGATGTGTAAGAGCTTGGTTTTCATGTTGAGTGATTTTTGCAAGTGACTACATGGGATGGGATGAAGATTTGGCTGGGGTTTCAGCAGGAGACGGTGATGGCGATTTTGATGGTCTTGTACCATCAACTTTTTTGAAAATGTTTCGAAGGAAAATCAAACCCCAGTATCTTTTGATGAAAGGATCTGTAATAAGCTGTATTATCAATAATTCCAAAGACTTGGCATGTGTGCCAATGCATTTGTTTAATTCTCAGTTTGTAATTTACATGTAATCTTCATTTCCTCCATAATTGTTAGACAAAAATCTTTGAAGATATATCTCCAGCATTTCGTACAAGTTATTTCACTGTTTTTTTCTTTCAGAACATACGATAAGTTTGCTTACAGCCAATAAACATTTGTTTGAGGACAAAGATTAGCCATTTCCAGCATGTGTAATAACTTCCATCCTTAATTTAATTGTTTTTCCACCAAAACTGGCCTTTACAAAGTGTATAGTCATTTTAAAAATAATAAATGCAGTTACCACAAAATATTCAAAAGTTACAAAAACTTAGCCAGGCACAGTGGCTCGTGCCTGTAATCCCAGGACTTTGGGAGGCTGAGGTGGGTGGATCACCTGAGGTCAGGAGTTCTAGACCAGCCTGGCCAACATAGTGAAACCCCATCTCTACTAAAACTACAAAAATTAGCTGGGCATGGTGGCAGGTGCCTGTAATCCCAGCTACTTGGGAGGCTGAGGCTGGAGAATCGCTTGAACCTGGGAGGTGGAGGTTGCAGTGAGCTGAGATCACACCACTGCACTCCAGCCTGGACAACAGAGTGAGAATCCACCTCAAAAAAAAAAAAAAAAAAAAAAGAGTTATAAAAACTTAGAAACCCTGCTCTAAAGCGTCCTGGGCTTAGCTAAGAATTTTTGCCAGGTAAAAAGCAACTACCTTAAGGACAGTTAATGCTAGAGGCTGTCACTCTTGGTGTTTGCTCAGACCTTTTTCTGAAAATTAATGTCTGTGGGTAGAGCTGGGGAAACTGTAAATGTACGAGTCATCTGAGAAAGATTAGGAGGCAGATAGCACAAACAGGGAAAGTAGACTGAAGAGCCAAGGACCCAGGATATTGCAGCTCCCGCAATGACAAGCTTTTGGAGCTTCTGTCAATCACAGAGGACAGAGCCCGATGGTGGAGTGTCTGACCCTTAGTGGCATCTCTGTTGCACCACATTATGCAGCCCCTGGTCAGTGCATGGCATAAATAGTTGAGCCCTTTTCTTCATGCAGATCTCTCTCCAACTGAATGCTATTTGTTCATTTATTCGACAAGAATGTATTGAGGCTGGGTGCAGGGGCTCACACCTGTAGTCCCAGCACTTTGGGAGGCTGAGGCTGGAGGATCCCTTGAGTCCAGGAATTTAAGACCAGCTTGGGCAACATAGCAAGACCCCATCTCTAAATTTTGTTTTTTTTAATCAGCCAGATGTGGTGGTATGCCTGTAGTCTCAGCTACTTAGGATCCTGAGGCAGGAGGATTGCTCGAGCCCAGGAGTTTGAGGCTGCAGTGAGTTGTGAGCATGCCTGTTGAATAGCCACTGCACTCCAGCCTGGGTGACATACCAAGACCATGTCTCTAAAAAAAAAAGAAACAAAAAAGAATTTATTGAGCACCAACTATGTGCCAGAAAATATGCTAACTGCAAGTAAGGAGTGTGAAAGCATGGAAGTTATAGTCTAGTGGGAAGACAGAAAATTAACAAGGAAACAGAAAAACAATTAAAAAGAAGATAATTACCTATCTTGTTAAGTGCTATAAAGAGATGGTGAGCTGGGGAAGGTGAACAGGAGTGCTTTAGAAAGAGCCATTAGGGGCCAGGCATGGTGGCTCACACTTGTAATCCCAGCACTTTGGGAGGCCGAAGCAGGTGGATCACTTGAGCCCAGGAGTTCAGGACCAGCCTGGACAATGTGGCAAAACCTCATCTCTACAAATTTAGCTGGGTGGGGTGGCACACACCAGTGGTCCCAGCTACTTGGGAAGCTGAAGTGGGAGGATCGTTTGAGCTTAGAAGGTCAGGGCTACAGAGAGCCATGATCATGCCACTGCATTCCAGCCTGGGTGATGGAGTGAGACCCTATCTCAAAAAAAGAAAAGAAAAGAAAGAGCCATTTGGCTGATAACCAAGGCTGTCTCTGAGTAGGTGGCATGTAAGTGCTACCTAATGAGGAAGATGAGATCATAGGTGAGAAGGGCCAGGCCTCATTAAACTCCAGGAGGAGAGCATTCCAGGCAGAGGGAAAGAAGATTTAATGCCCAGAAGACAGGAAAGGGTTTTCTAATAACAAAAATTAGAGTAGTACAGCTGAAGAACAGTGGTGAGGAAGGCAATTGTGTAGATAAGATTGGTAAATTAGTTGGAGACAGATCATGAAGGCCTTTATATTGATCATGGTTTAGCCGAAAGAGAGAAATACTCCCAGTTATTTTATTTTAGTTTTTTTGAGACAGGGTCTCACTCTGTGGCCCAGGCTGGAATGCAGTGATGTGATCAGGGTCTCACTGCAGCTTGCCCTCCTGGGTACCCTGCCTCAGCCTCCTGAGTACCTGGGATTACAGGTGTGCACCACCAAATGTTGCTATTTTTTTTCATATTTTTTGTGGAGATGGGGTTTCTCCATGTTGCCAAGCTTGGTCTCAAAATTCTGGGCTCAAGTGATCCACCTGTCTCGGCCTCCCGAAGTGCTAGGATTACAGGTTTGAGCCACTGCGCCCAGCCCTTATTGTATTTTTTAAATGTATTTTTAGAGACAGAGCCTCACTCTGTTGCCCAGGCTGGAGTGCAGAGGCGCAATCATAGTTCACTGCAGCCTCAGATTCCTGAGCTCAAGTGATCTTCCCACCTCAGCCTCCCAAGTAGCTGGGACTAGAGACATGTGCCACCAAGCCTGGATAATTTTTTAATTTTTGTAATGATGAGGGTCTCTCCATGTTGCCCAGGCTAGTCTTGAACTCCTGGCCTCAAACGATCCTCCCATAGTGGCCTCCAAAAATGTTGAGATTACAGGTGTGAGCCACTGCACCTGGCCACTGGTTAGTTTTAAGTAGGAGCTTCATATGATTAGATTTATCTTTTGAGAATATCACTCTGGCTATTATGTATAATAGAAAGTAGAGAAGGGCAGGGGCAGAATTGAGAAGACCAATCAGGAGGCTCTAGCAGTGACTCAAATGAAACATGATGATGGCTTGAACTAGAGGGTTGGAGATGCAGGGGAGTGGCAAGCCTGGAGATGTAGAACTGACAGGACTTGCCTATAGATTAGCTGTGGAGCCTGCAGGAAAGGGAGGAGTGAAGGACACACCTGAGTTTGTGGGCAAATTGGATGCTAATGTCGTTTATGGAGATAGGAAGTCTTGAAAGAGGAATTAAGAGAAGGGAATAAAGAATTCCATTTTGGACCACATTACATTTCAATATGCCCATCAGATAGCCTGGGAGCTATCACCAGGTAGTTTGATATGAGTTGGACTTCAAAGCTAAGGAAATGGCTGGGCCCCAGCACTGGAATTACTGAGATTACTAGGAAGATAAAGTATAGAAGAGATCCTGGAACCCAGAGCTGATGACAATATCTAATCCAGGCAGAATACTAGAGGAACCCCCTGGACTTGCTTTGTGGAATATTTTTGTTGTAAAACTACAGGTGTTACATAGGCTCTTCCAGTTGCAGATAATAGATGTTCATTCAAATTAATTCAAATAATCAGTGTTTTTTTTTTTGTCATTATGCTCATGAAAATAAAGATGAGAAATTTAGCCCACAGCCTAACCTCATGAGAACCCAGGGACAGCCAAAGAGCTGTATTAGCTTAATGTAGTTTTGAAGAAATTTCGGTGGGTTGATGCTAGCTAAGCTGCAATTGCTTCTTGTAACACTGCTTGGCTTAGGTCATAGAACATAGTACTAGAGCATAGTTAACTGTGAAGAAACAAAACTGTGAGGTCCAGGTATGTATCAATCTGAGAGTCTGCCTTAATCAAAAGAACAAAGCTGAGTGCAGTGGTGGGCACCTGTAGTCCCAGCTACGCAGGAAGCTGAGGTGGGAGGATCCCTTGAACTCAGAAGTTCAAGGCCAGCCTGGGCAACATAATGAGACCCTGTCTGAAAAACAAACAAACAAACCAAAAAAAAAACAATTCTAGATTAAGTAGGGAAATAATTTGACTACATATATTTCAGGCTATTCTGGTAAATATTATTTTTGCAATCAAACTTTTGACATGTAGTCTTAGAGGTTAGACTTTCCAAGTAATATCTGAATTGCCTGGCATATAGTTGTTCAGTAAATATTTCTTGAATGAATGAGAGTTATTTTATGTTACTGATTAAGAACATACCTTTGTGCTTTAATTAGAGGTAGGCCACTTGACTAAATTCAAGTCCAATGCACAAAGAAGGGCCAAGGGAGTGTTCATAGGCAAAACACATATTATTTTAGAAAATAGTTCTAAGTCTGTTCAGCATGGAACAAATGGATGATTGAAGTCCAAATTTCTATGGCATGAGACTTGGTAATGACTTTTGCTTAGATTTTAAAAATATGAGCATTAATAAAGGCTTAAACAAACACTACAGAGTCTCAGTAAAGTAGCCATAGAACATCTAAACAAAACCAATTGGCTATATATGTCCAGGTGAATTTCTAGATTCTATTCTGTTCCATTGATCTCTATATTTTATACAGGTCTGATATCTTTTATGACTTAATCTAGATTTACAGTAAATAATAAAATGTTGTAGTGTATGTTCTCTAACATATTTCTTTTTCAACTTTTGATTATTCTAAAATTTTGCATTTCCTTATAAATTTTAGTATCAGCCTATCTGTGGGGATTTTTTCGAGATGGCGTCTTGCTCTGTCACCCAGATTGGAGAGTAGTGGCGCAACCTCAGCTCATTGCAACCTCCACCTCCCAGTTCAAGTGATTCTCCTGCCTCAGCCTCCTGAGTAGCTGGAATTACAGGTGGCTGCCGCCACACAGCTATTTTTTTTTTTTTTTTTTCAGTAGAGTCAGGGTTTTACCATGTTGGCCAGGCTGGTCTCGAACTCCTGACCTCAAGTGATCTGCCCACCTCATCCTCCCAAAGTGCTGGGATTACAGGTGTGAGCCACTGTGCCTGACCCTGTCTGTTGGGATTTTAATTAGGATTCCACTGAATCTGTGGAGTAAATTTGGGAGGAAACTGACATTTTTAACAATATTGAATCTTCCAATCCATAAACAAATTATATCTATTATTTAGATCTCCTTTAATTTATCTCAGCAATGTTTTATTATAGAGGTCAGCTCATATTTTGTTAAATTTATCCAGTGGTGTACTGGTGAACCTGCTCTTTGGGGTGAGGGTGGTTAGAAAGCCCTAATTTGCGTTATTTGCCAATTTCTGTGATGTAGATACACTATGATCAATTTCAGGCTATCAATGTAATGTCATTAGCGAGTTTAGAAGAGATGACAATAAATTGTTGTGTGAGCCAGTTCCAATACACATTGGATATATTCCTAAGTATTTCATGGTTTTGGGTGCTATTTTAAATACCTAGTATTGTAAGTGTTATGTTTTGAGTGATTGGCTTTTACTGTCTTTTCTTTTCTTTTTTTTTTTTGAGATAGGGTTTTGCTCTGTTGCTCAGGCTGGAGTACATTGGCACAACCACAGCTCACTGTAGCCTCAACATCCTGGGCTGATCCTCCTGCCTCAGCCTTAGGAGTAGCTGAGACTACAGGCATGTGCCACCATACCTGGGTAATTTTTGATTTTTTTTTTTTTGTAGATATCAGTTCTCACTATGTTGCCCAGGCTGGTACTATCTTCCTTTAAAGAGTATAAAACTTTGTTTTGTTAGGCCCTTAAGTTACTTGCAGAACAAGTTGATCCTCTTGAGTCTCTTTAAAACTTTGTTTTGGATGTGTGTGGTGGCTCACGCCTTACCTATGGGTAAGACACAGAGTTCTAGCATGTCCCCCAGCGTCAACCCCAAGCAGGATGGGTGCAGGAGGTCAGTGGAACCCTTCTACGGGTCTGAGATCTACGAGTAGGCAGCAGCCTGCAAGGGCCAAGGTGGCGGCAAAGAGGAGCAGATGCACATAATGGGGGTAAAAGGCTGACCACTTGTGTGTCTCCCAATGCCAGCCCCAAGTAGGACAGGCACAGAAGGTCAGGAGGGCCCTCTGACCTGTCTCAGAACTATGAGCCAGTGGCAGTGAGTGAAGGCACAGGTGGCAGCGGAGAGGGGCAAAAGCACCCCATGCATAACACACTGACCGCTTGGTGACCGAGAGTGCCAACCCCAAGCAGGGCCAGTGCAGGTCAGTGGACCCCTACTGCATATGTGAGATCAACAAGCAGATGGCAGCAAGAGAGGGCGCTGGCAGCAGTGGAGAGGAGCAGAGTCGTCCTATGGGTAGCAGGCTGAGCTCTCGTGTGTCCGAGTGGTGGTTCCAAGAAGGGCCGGTGCAGAAAGTTGACGGAGTCCTACTAAGGGTCTGAGATCTCTGAGCAAGCTGCAATGAGCAAACACACAGATGGCAAAGGAAAGGAGCAGAAGCACCGCATGGGCAAGACACTGGCCTCTTGCATGTCCCCCAGTGCTGGCCCCAAGCAGTGTTGCTGCTAGAGCTCAGAGAAGCCCTACTGTGAGTTTGAGATCTACAAGCAGGCTTCAGACAGCAAACACGCAGATGGTAGAGGCGAGGAGAGAAGGAGCCCCATAGGTATCAGGCTGACCTCTTTCACGTCCCCTAATGCCAGCCCCAAATGGGCCGGCGCAGGAGGTCTGCAGAGTCTCACTTCGGTTCTGAAATCTACCAGCAGGTAAAAGCAAAAGGTAGTGCAGGTAGTGACAGGGAGGAGCGGAGGCACGCCTTGGGTAAGACATTGACCTCTTGCGGGTCCCCCATTGCTAGCCCCAAGCAGGACAGGTGCAGGAGGTCGGCAGGGCCCTACTGTGGGTCTGAGATCTACGAGCAGGCAGCAGCCAGTGAGGGCACAGGCAGTAGTGACGATGAACAGAAGCACACCATGGGTAACAGGCTGACCCCTTGTGTCTTATGCCAGCCCCAAGGAGGACAAGCACAGAAGGTCAGCAGAGCCCTACCATGGGTCAGATCTACCAGCAGGCAGAAATGAAGAATGGTGCAGGTGGCAGTGGAAAGGAACAAAGGCACACCAAAGGTAACATGCTGACCTCTTCCATGTCCTTCAGTGCCAGGCCCAAGCAGTACCAGTGTAGGAGGTGGGCAGAATCCTACTGCGAGGCTGAGACCTAGGAGCAGACAGCAGCAGCAAACATGCAGATGACAGAAGAAGTGGAGGTGCCCTGTGGATCACAGCCTGACTTCTCATGTCCTAGAGTGCCAGCCCCAACCAGGCCCACCCAAGACTTTGGCGGAAACACTACTGTGAGGCTGCATTCTCCAAGCAGCCTGCAGGAGGCATACAAGCAGATGGCAGAGGAGAGGAGTGGAGGCGCCCCATGGGTCACAGGCTAACCTCTTGCATGTCCCGGGGTTCCAGCTCCAAGCAATGTCAGTGCAGGAGACTGACAGAATTCTACTGTGGGTCTGAGATCTCCAAGCAAGCTGCAGAGAGCAAACATGCAGATGGTGGAAGAGAGGAACAGAGCTGCTCCATGGGTAACAGGCTGGCCTCTTGCATGTCCCAAAGTGCCAGCCCCAAGTGGGGTTAGCACAGGAGGTTGGTGGAGGACTACTGCAAATCTGAGGTCGAGGAGCAGGCAGCAACAAGCAAGGGCACAGGCAGCAGCAGAGAGGAGCAAAGATGCCCCACGGGTAACACACTGATTTCTTGCATGTCCCCCAGTGCCAGCCCCAAACAGGACAGGCACAGGAAGTCTGTGGAGCCCTACTGTGAGTTTCCGACGTGTGAGTAGGCAGCAGCGGGTGAAGGTGTAGGTGGTGGTGGAGAGAAACAAAGGCACCCCTTGGGTAATGCATTGGCGTCTTGCATGTTCCTCAATACCAGCCACAAGCAGAGCTGGTGCAGGAGGTCAGTGGAACTGTACCTCAGATCTGAGATCTACGAGCAGGCTGTAGTGAGCAAACATGCAGATGGCAGAGGAGAGGGGCAGAAGTGCCCCATGAGTAACACGCTGATCACTTCTGTGTCTTGAAATGCCGGCCATGAGTGGTGCTGGCACAAGAGGTTGGCGGAGCTCTACTGGGGGTCTGAGTTTTATGAGGAACAGGAGGCAATGATCAAAGGTGCAGATGGCAGTAGATAGGACTGGAAGCACCCTCTGGGGAACATGCTGACTATTTGTTTGTCCCTCAATCCCAGCCCCAAGTAGGGCTGGCACAGGAGATTTGTGGAACCCTATTGTGGGTCTGAGATCTATAAGCACGCAGCAGTGAGTAAAGGTGCAGGCCCCAGTGGAAAGAAGTGCAGGTGCTACATGGGTAACATGATGACCTCTTGCGTGTCCCATGCTGCCAACCCCCAATAGGGCTGGTGCAGAAAGTCAGGGGAGCCCTATTGTGAGTTTGAGATCTATGAGCATGCAGCATCGAACAAAGGCACAGGCAGTGGTGGAGAGGAGTGGAGGTGCCCCATTGGTAACATGCTGAACTCTTGCATCTTCCCCAATGCCAGCCCGGTGTGGGGCTGCTGCACAGGGCTGGTGGAGCCCGATTGTAGGGCTGAGATCTATGAGCAGGTGGCAGCAAGCAAAAGTGCAGGCAGTGGCAGAGAAGAGTGGAAGCTGGTCTGGCACAGATCAGTGGAGCCCTACCACAGGTCTGAGATCTGCAAGCAGGCAGCAGTGAGCAAAGGAACATATGGCAGTAGAGAAGAGCAGAAGTGCACAATGGGGACCATGCTGACCTGTTATGTGTCACCCAGTGCTAGCACCAAACTGGGCTGGATCAGGGGGACAGTGGGGTCCTACTTCAGGCCTGAGATCTGTGAGCAGGCAGCAGCAAGCAAAGGTGCACATGGTGGTGAAGAGGAGCAGAACCACTCCATGGAAAGCACGCTGACTTGTGTGTCCCGCAGTGCCAGCTCCAAGCTGGTATGCCAAAGGACATCAGTCTGAGCCCTACAAATTATCATTCTTTGAGACTTTTTCGAAGCTTTTTTCATATCTTCTTTGCCTTTTCTTAATAAGAACTCAAATACTCCAACTTCTGTGTACCCATCCCATTCTCCTTATCTATCCGGATGGTACCTAAGTGAAGGAGCCAGGTAAGAGTCTGATTGTTCCCTTTCTCTTATGTGTTAAGGTAGCTGATACTTGGGAAAATTTAGACCCAAATATTTGGGGATTTCTTGCTTAAATTCAGAAGAGAGGTTTGCATATGGAGTTTTTAATAGGTTGTTTTAAGTCACCTCGATAGAAATGGCTTTATTCCTTCCAACTATAATTTGAACACTGAAGGGAAGAAAATTGGAGAGGTGCTTAAAATGATTATGAATGGTGTAAAATGTTACTGCCAGGGCTGCAGAATAGAATAGTGGTTTTTTAAACCCAAAGTTTACCCACAGTGTTCTGATTGCTTTAAGATTTCCTCTTTAACCCAAATATATCTTCAGATCTACTCTGGTGACTTACTGGACTTCATTTTCCTCCTTGTTCTAAAAGTGGTGGGGGTGGTTCCTGGTAAAAAAAATTTCAAACGAGATGGAACATAAATTCAGAGTTACATTTGTGATGGAAAGGTTTGGGAGTTTAAAATGCCAGACGCTACCTGTTCAACTGTTTGTTTCCATAGCTCCCTCCTCATGTCAACAGAATTACGTTCAAAGATGAGAGTGTTAGAGTTTAAACTCTAATCTCTGATAGGGATGGACAGGGGGGCTATGAAATAAAGTGTTTAATATTTTACCATCAGACTGATATCTTACCATTAGAAAAAGAATGAATTTAAGTAGAAATAGTTTTGAACAACATGGTTCTTGAATAAAAACTAAGTTCTTTGAAATAGAAAACATTGTATCATAAAGATATTTAAACCTGGTTGTCTCATTTGTTTTAATAAATGCCAGATATTTCATTAGTATAGAGAAAATATCTTATAGCTCTTCTGTTTAAACTTTGGTTGGGCTCTTAATTTCTTTAAAAGTTAGAAAACTTAGGCCTAACATGGTGGCTCACGCCTGTATTCCCTGCACTGTGGGAGGCCAAAGCAAGTGGATCAGCTGAGGTCAGGAGTTCGAGACCAGCATGGCCAACATGAGGAAACCTCATCACTAGTAAAAATACAAAAAATTATCTGGTTGTGGTGGTGCATGCCTGTAATCTCAGCTACTCAGGAGACTGAGGCAGGAGAATCGCTTGAACCTGGGAGGTGGAGGTTGCAGTGAGCTGAGATTGCACCACTGCACTCCAAACTGGGCAACAAGAGCAAAACTCCATCTCAAAAAAAAAAAAAAAGTTAGAATAATTAAAGATCATGATGTATGTGCCTTTATAACTGGAAGTACCATATTCAATTTTCAGACTATTCAATAATAGTGAAAGAACGAATAGATTGTGTTAATAGATTGTAACTTTATGCACAAAGTATAGAAGTACTTGTGAATATTTATGCTCTGTTTGGTGGCGTAAGGTAAACCTCAGTGATTTTACACACCAGTGGGTAGATGGGTAGTGCTGGATGAGATCCCAAAATGGCTCTTCATGTCTTTTTTTAGTATGTACAACACATTTTAATGTACATCTTATCTGGCCCTTCCAAACACAAATAAGGCCTGTGTATATTCTCCCTATATTGATGATGAAAAACAAAGACTTTGAGATCTGAAATGACTATGTAAGACAGCTACTGAACAGAACTAAGGTTCTATAGTAAGTACCCTGAAACTGACATGGAGATGGTAGCGATGCCTAATTCAGTTCCTAAACTTTAAAACTGTGGAATACATTGTATGTTTTACCTATAAAGTAAACTTATTATCTCTTAGAACTTACTCCACCTCGATTAGTTCAATTAAAAGCTTATTTTATACAACTCAGAGGCAACATTTACCTGTCCATGTTTTTTTTCTAAAGAGAAAGGGGTCTTACTGTGTTTCCCATACTCGCCTCAGTCTTCTGGCCAGGGCTCAAGTGATCCTCCTACCTCAGCCTCCTGAGTAGCTGGAATTACTGATGTATTCCATCTTGCCTGGCTCCATCTTATGTCTATACATTAATTTCAACAGATACGGATAAAAGTAGAGGTAATAAAATTACCCAAATTTACCAATCAAGCAGGTTAATAATTTTTAAAGAGTTTTCTCTTGTCACTGTAAATTGAAGCTGAGAATTTCCTGGACAAGAGAAGCTGGAAACAGGAGAGGTAAGGTATCATGCCTTAAGCATAGAACAATAATAAGAAGTGTTAAATCAGAAAAGTTAAAAAAAAATAGTTTGTGAGCACAGAATTTAACATTTTATGTTTATTTGCATGACACTTAAATTTTCATTTCAATTTGCCTCTTGAAATTTATTTTTCTGGCATTCAGTAAAGTGATAATTGAAACCTCAATTTCAGCATTTGCCTATAATTCTTAAGTTTCCATAGAAACACAGTCAGGACATTAACAGTTTGCTGTTAATATCTTTAGTTTGGACAATTTTATATCAGTTTATTTGGAAACTGAGAAATTCCTACTTAGATGTAAAACATTTTAGTTTTACTACAGTGAAGAATGGAATTATTCTGGTTACTTAGAAAAAAACCAGACATAAATAGTATACTTTGTTCTTCTGAATCATTTCAGAATAATGTGATTTCTCCAAGCCACTTCACAGAGATATTCCTAAGAACCTTTTTTCAGATAGTCCCACAGAAATTTTCTACTACCTTGCCTTTATTTAAACAGTTATATGGTTTAGCTCTGTGTCCCCAGCCAAATCTCACGTTGGATTGTATAATTCCCAGTGTTGGGGGAGGGATCTGGTGGGAGGAGATTGGATCATGGGGGGCACATTCCCCCTTTGCTGTTCTCACAATAGTGAGTTATTAGATCTGATGCTTTAAAAGTGTACAACACTTCCCCCCTTTGTTCTCTCTCTCCTGCTTCACCATTGTAAGATGTGCTTGCTTTCCCTTCACCTTCCACCATAATTGTAAGTTTCCTGAGGCCACTGAGCCATGCTTCCTGTACAGCCTGTGGAATTGTGAGTCAATTAAACTTCTTTTCTTTATAAATTACCCAGTGTCAGGTAGTTCTTTACAGCAGTGTGAGAAAGAACTAATACAGAGAAGGGGGGCATTGCTGTAAAGATACTTGAAAATGTGGCAGCAGCTTTGGAACTGGGTAACAAACAGAGGTTGGAACAGTTTGGAGGGCTCAGAAGAAGATAGAAAGATGAGGGAAGGTTTAGAACTTCATAGAGATTTGTTGAATGGCTTTGACCACAATACTGATAGTGATACGGACAGTGAAGTCCAAGCTGAGCTGGTCTCAGATAGAGATGAGGAACTTATTGGGAACTGGAGTAAAGGTCACTCTTATTGTGCTTTAGCAAAAAGACTGGTGGCTTTGTGCCCCTGTTACAGAGATCTGTGGAACTTTGAACTTGAGAGAGATGATTTAGGGTACCTGGTGGAAGAAATTTCTAAGAAGCAAAGCATTCCAGATATGGCCTGGCTGCTTCTGAAAGCTTACATTCATTTTCATAAACAAAGAAATGACCTGAAACTAGAACTTACATTTAAAAGGGAAGAAGAGTGGAAAAGTTTGGAACATTTGCAGCTCAACCATGTGGTAGAAAAGAAAAACCCATTTTCTGGAGAGGAATTCAAGGCTGCAGAAATTTGCATAAGTAAAGATTAGCTGAATGTTAATAGCAAAGACAATGGGGAAAATGTCTCCAGGACATTTCAGAGACCTTCGTGGTAGCCACCCCCCATCACAGGCCTGGAGGCCTAGGAGGGAAGAATAATTTCATGGGCCAGGCTCAGGCTCTTGCAGCTCTCCGCAGCCTCAGGACATGGCACCCTCTGTCCATGCTGCTCCAGCTCCAGCCATGGCTAAAAGGGGCCAAGGTACAGCTCAGGCCATTGCTTCTTAGGGTGCAAGACCCAAACCTTGGTGTTTTTCATGTAGTGTTGGGCCTGCAGGTGTGCAGAAGGCAAGAACTGAGGTTTTTGAGCCTCTGCCTAGATTTCACAGGATGTATGGAAATGCCTGGATGTTGAGGCAGAAGTCTGCTGCAGGGGTGGAGCCCTTGTGGAGAACCTCTACTAGTGCAGTACAGAGGGGAAATGTGGTGTTGAAGCCCCTGTACAAAGTCTCCACTGGGACACTGCCTAGTGGAGCTGTGAGAAGAGGGCCACCATCCTCCAGACCCCAGAATAGTAGATCCACTGACAGCTTGCACTGTGTACCTGGAAAGCTGCAGGCACTGAACGTCAGACTATGAAAACAGCAGTGGGGGCTGTACTCTGCAGAGCCATAGGGTCAGAGTTTCCCAAGGCCATGGGAGCCCACCCCTTGCATCAATATGGCCTGGATGTGAGCTATGGAGTCAAAGGAGATTATTTCAGAGCTTTGAGACTTAATGGCTGCCCTGCTGCATTTTGGACTTGTATGGGGCCTGTAGCCCCTTCATTTTGACCAATGTCTCCCATTTGGAATGGGTTTATTCATCCAATGACTGTACCCCCATTATATCTTGTAACTGTTTATTTGCAGGCTCATAGGTAAAAGGGATTTGCCTTGTCTCAGATGAGACGTTGGAGCTGGACTTTTGAGTTAATGCCGAAATGAGTTAAAACTTTGGGGGACCACTGGGATAGCATGACTGTGTTTTGCAATGTTAGAAAGACATGAGATTTGGGAGGGTTGAGGGGTGGGATGATATGGTTTGGCTCTGTGTCGCCACCCAAATCTCATGTCAAATTGTAATTCCTAATGTTGGGGGAGGGATCTGGTAGGAGGTGATTGGATCATGGGGGTATTTCTTCCTTGCTGTTCTCATGATATTGAATGAGTTCTCATGAAATCTAGTTATTTAAACGTGTGTAGCACTTCCCCCTTTACTCTCTCTCTCCTGCTTCACCATGTTAAGACGTGCTTGCTTCCCCTTCACCTTCTGCCATGATCATAAGTTTCCTGAGGCCTCCCAGCCATGATTCCTGTACAGCATACAGAACTGTGAGTCAATTAAACCTCTTTTCTTCATAAATTACCCAGTCTCAAGTGGTTCTTTATAGCAGTGTGAGAACAGACTAATACAGTTGGGTTTTATTCCTTTCAACAGCAAGCCTATAGAAAAAGATCAACTGCTTGGGCTGGAGGAAAAGAACACTTAGGTCAATACATGATTTGTTAGCAACCAGCTAGAGTTTAGGAGAGAACACTTTTGCTGTGCACTTGAATAGAAACCTGTCTATGGGCACTGGATAAGACACAGGCCTTTTCATGAAGCTTCAAGCCATTCAGAAAGCTTAGCACATGATGGAGGAAAACAGGAATGGTGCTTCCAGATGTAGAGAGATAGGTGATGCTGGAGGGAAAGCTGGATCAGAAGAGAAGGAGTTCATTGTAGATGAGTTAGGTTTAATGTGCCTGTGAGATAGCAGAGTGGTAGTATTCAGTCATCATGTGGATATACTGAACTGGAACCTGAATCTGAGCTAGAGGTAATGAATGAGCAGTATGAGTAGCTACTTAAATGTGGAGAAAGTGTGTAGAGTGAAAGTGGACATGCTGGGCATGGTAGCAAATGTCTCTAGTCCCAGCTGCTTGGGAGGCTGAGGTGGGAGGATTGCTTGAGCCCAGGAATTTTTGTGTAGCCTGGGCAACATAGTGAGATCCCATCTCTTAAAAAAAAGAAAGAGAAAGTGAATAGAAGATAGGCCTGTAAGGACTATCAGGATGTAAGGAACAAGCCCTCATATGTAGGTAGAATTGGAGGAGGAAAAGCAGGATAGGATACTAAAAGAACAAAGAATTCAAGATAATAGAGGCTGTGATACAGTGCTAAATGCTGCCAAGAAGTTGTTCATTCTGTAAACACTGAATGCTGACTCTGCCACTCTTCTAAGTGCTGGAGTAGAGAGAAGGACAGGTTGAACACAGTTTTTGCCTTTATGAGCTTATGGCCTAATGAAGATGACATTTTTTTTTTCAGGTAGTGGCAAATAGCAAAAAAAGAAATTAGGATAAAAGGAAACAGTGATTGCAGGAGTTCTTAATTTTAGATAGAATGAGAAGGAGCCTCTCTAGAGAAGTAACATTTGAAAAGTGACCTGACAAAAATGAGGAAGGGAAGGAGCATGGACATTACAAGCAGTGAGGTGAGTGCCAAGGCTGAGACAGAAATGTGTTTCATGTGTTCAGTGAACATATAGCAAGGGGGCCAGCATGGTCAGCGTGAGAAATGAGGGAAGTAATGGAGAAGATGAGGTCACACAGGCAATGCCATAACTCACAGGGCCTTTTGTCTTGCAGGCCATGGGAAGAAGTCAAGTTTTTATTCTAGTTTTATGGGTAACTTTTGTCATATCTTGAGCAGGGGAGTGCAGTGCTCTTAATTTAAGAAGTTATGCTGACTGCTTGTGGGGAGTAGACCATAGTTGGGAGGCAAAGTAGAGGCAGAGTAGAAAGTTAAGAAGCAACTAGGGGTGGCTGGCAAGATGGCTGAATAGGAACAGCTCTGGTCTGCAGCTCCCAGCGAGACCAACAGAGAAGATGGGTGATTTCTGCATTTCCAACTGAGGTACCTGGCTCATCTCATTGGGACTGGTTAGACAGTGGGTGCAGCCCACGGAGAGCAAGCCAAAGGAGGGTGTGGTGTCACCTCACCTCAGAAGCACAAGGGGTTGCGGAACTTCCTCCCTTAGCCAAGGGAAGCCGTGAGGGATTGTGCCATGAGGAATGGTGCACTCTGGCCTAGATACTATGCTTTTCCCATGGTCTTCGCAACCCACAGACTAGGAGATTCCCTTGGGTGCCTATGCCACCAGGGACCTGGGTTTCAAGCACAAAACTGGGCAGCCATTTGGGCAGACATCGAATTAGCTGCAGGAGTTTTTTTTCATACCCTAGTGGTGCCTGGAACAACAGAGAGACAGAACTGTTCACTCCCCTGGAAAGGGGGCTGAAGCCAGGGAGCCAAGTGGTCTAGCTCAGCAGATCCCACCCACACAGAGCCCAGTAAGCTAAGATCCACTGGCTTGAAATTCTCACTGCCAGCACAGCAGTCTGAAGTTGACCTGGGATGCTGGAGCTTGGTGGGGGGAGGGGCCTCTGCCATTACTGAGGCTTGAGTAGGCAGTTTTCCTGTCACAGTGTAAACAAAGCAGCAGGGAAGCTTCAACTGGGCGGAGCCCACTGCAGCTCAGCAAAGCCGCTGTAGACAGACTGCCCCTCTAGGTTCCTCCTCTCTGGGCAGGGCATCTCTGAAAGAAAGGCAGCAGTCCCAGCCAGGGGCTTATAGATAAAACTCCCATCTCCCTGTGACAGAGCACCTGGGGGAATGGGTAGCCGTGGGCACAGCTTCAGCAGACTTAAACGTTCCTGCCTGCCAGCTCTAAAGAGAGAAGCAGATCTCCCAGTACAGCACTCGAGCTCTACTAAGGGACAGATTGCCTCCTTAAAGGGGTCCCTGATCCTCGTGCCTCCTGACTGGAAGACACCTCCCAGCAGGGGTTAACAGACTCCTCTCATACAGGAGAGCTCTGCCTGGCATCTGGTAGGTGCCCCTCTGTGATGAAGCTTCCAGAGGAAGGAACAGGCAGCAATCTTTGCTGTTCTGCAGCCTCTGCTGGTGATACCCAAGCAAACAGGGTCTGGAGTGGACCTCCAGCAAACTCCAGCAGACCTGCAGCAGAGGGGACTGACTGTTAGAAAAAGCCTAAGAAACAGAAAGGAATAGCATCAACATCAACAAAAAGGACATCCACACAGAAACCCATCTGAAGGTCACAAACATCAAAGACCAAACGTAGATAAATCCCTGAAGATGAGGCAAAACTAGCACAAAAAGGCCGAAAATTCCAAATACAAGAACGCCTCTTCTCCTCCAAAGGATCACAACTCCTCACCAGCAAGGGAGCAAAACTGGATGGAGAATGAGTTTGACAAATTGACAGAAGTAGGCTTCAGAAGGTGGGTAATAATAAACTCCTCCTAGCTAAAGGAGCATCTTCTAACCCTATGCAAGGAAGCTAAGGACCTTGAAAAAAGGTTAGGTGAATTCCTAACCAGAATAGTCAGTTTAGAGAAGAACATAAATGACCTGATGGAGTTGAAAAACACAGCAAGAGAACTTCATGAAACATATACAAGTATCGACAGCTGAATCAATCAAGAGGAAGAAAGGATATCAGAGGTTGAGGATCAACTTAATAAAATAAATTATGAAGACAAGATTAGAGAAAAAAAGAATGAAAAGGAACAAACAAAGCCTCCAAGAAATATAGGACTATGTGAAAAGACCAAATCTATGTTTGATTGTTGTACCTGAAAGTGTCGGGAAGAATGGAACCAAGTTGGAAAACATTCTTCAGGATATTATACAGGAAAACTTTCCCAACCTAGCAAGACAGGCCAACATTCAAATTCAGGAAATACAGAGAACACCACAAAGATACTCCTCAAGAAGAGTAACCCCAAGACATATAATTGTCAGATTAACCAAGGTTGAAATGAAGAAAAAATGTTAAGTTCAGCCAGAGAGAAAAGTTGAGTTACCCACAAAGGGAAGCCCATCAGACTAACAGTGGATCTTTCTGCAGAAACCCTACAAGCTAGAAGAGAGTGAGGGCCAATATTCAACATTCTTAAAGAATTTTCAACCCAGAATTGCATATCCAGCCAAACTAAGCTTCATAAGCAAAAAAGAAATAAAACCCTTTACAGACCAGCAAATGCTGAGAGATTTTGTCACCACCAGGTCTGCCTTATAAGAGTTCCTGAAGGAAGCACTAAATATGGAAAAAAAGCAAAAAACTGGTACCAGCCACTGCAAAAACACACCAAATTGTAAAGACTGTTGACACTCTGAAGAAACTGCATCAACTAATGGGCAAAATAACCAGCTAGCATCATGACAGGATCAACTTCACACATAACAATATTAATCTGAAACATAAACAGGCTAAATGCCCCAATTACCAGACATAGGCTGGCAAATTGGATAAAGAGTCAAGACTCATCGATGTGCTGTATTCAGGAGACCCATCTCACATACAAAGAAACACATAGGCTCAAAATAAAGGGATGGAGGAATATTTACGAAGCAAATGAAAAAAAAAAAAAGCAGGGTTTGCAATCCTAGTCTCTGATAAAACAGACTTTAAACCAACAAAGATTAAAACAACAACAACAACAACAACAAAGAAGGGGATCAATGCAACGAGAAGAGCTAACTATTCTAAATATATACTCACCCAATACAGGAACACTCAGATTCATAAAGCAAGTTCTTAGAGACCTAAGAAGAGACTTAAACTCCCACACAATAATAGTGGGAGACTTTAACACCTCACTGTCAATATTAGATCAATGAGACAGAAAATTAACAAGGATATTCAGGACTTGAACTCAGCGCTGGACCAAGCAGACCTAATAGACATCTACAGAACTCTCCACCCCAAATTAACAGAATATACATTCTTCTCAGCACCTCATCGCACTTATTGTAAGATTGACCACATAATTGGAAGTAAAACACTCCTCGCCAAATGCAAAAGAACGGAAATCATAACAAAAAGTCTCTCAGACCACAGTGCAATAAAATTAGAACAGGATTAATAAACTCACTCAAAACCACACAACTACATGGAAACTGAACAACATGCTCCTGAATGACTACTGGGTAAATAACGAAATTAAGGCAGAAATAAATAAGTTCTTTGAAACCAATGAGAACAAAGAAACAACATACCAGAATCTCTGGGACACAGCTACTGCGGTGTTTAAAGGGAAAATTATAGCATTAAATGCCCCCAGGAGAAAGTGGGAAAGATCTAAAATTGACACGCTAACATCACAATTAAAAGAACTAGAAAATCAATAGCAAATGAATTCAAAAGCTAGCAGAAGACAAGAAATAACTAAGATGAGAGCAGAACTGAAGGAGATAGAGACACAAAAAACTCTTCAAAAAATCAATGAATCCAGGAGCTGGATTTTGAAAAGATTAACAATATAAATAAACCACTAACCAGGTTAATAAAGAAGAAAAGAGAGAAGATTCAAATAGACAAAATAAAAAATGATAAAGGGGATCTCACCACTGATCCTACAGAAATACAAACTACCATCAGAGAGTACTATCAACAGCTCTATGCAAACAAGAAAATCTAGAAGAAATGGATAAATTCCTGGACACATACTAGTTTTATGTCTTTAGTCCCAAGACTAAACCAGGAAGAAGTTGAATCCCTGAATAGACCAATAATAAGTTCTGAAATTGAGGCAGTAATTAATAGCCTACCAACCAAAGAAAGCCCTGGACCAGGCAGATTGACAGCCAAATTCTACCAGCGGTACAAAGAGGAGCTGGTATCCTTCTGATACTATTCCAAACAATAGAAAAAGAAAGACTTCTCCCTAATTCATTTTATGAGGCCAGCATCATCCTGATAGCAAAACCTAGCAGAGACACAACAACAACAACAACAACAATAACAACAAAGAAGAAAATTTCAGGTCAATATCCCTGATGAACATCAATGCAAAAATCCTCAATAATATACTGGCAAACTGAATCCAGGAGCACATCAAAAAGCTTATTTACCATGATCAAGTCGGCTTCATCCCTGGGATGCAAGGCTGGTTCAACATACACAAATCAATAAATGTAATCCATCACATAAACAGAACCAATGACAAAAACCACAATTATCTCAATAGATGCAGAAAAGGCCTTTGATAAAATTCAACACCCCTTCATGCTAAAAACTCTGAATAAACTAGGTATTGATGGAACATCTCTCAAAATAATAACTATTTATGACAAATCCACTGCCAATATCATACGAACGGGCAAAAGCTGGAAACACATTCCCTTTGAAAATTGGCACAAGACAAGGATGCCTTCACATAGTATTGGAAGTTCTGGCCAGGACAATCAGGCAAGATAAATAAATAAAGCGTATTCAAATAGAAAGAGAGGAAGTCAAATTATCTCTCTTTGCAGATGACATGATTATATATTTAGAAAACCCCATCATCTCAGCCCAAAATCTCCTTAAGTTGACAAGCAACTTCAGCAAAGTCTCAGGATACAAAATCAACGTGAAAAATTACAAGCATTCCTATACACCAATAATAGACAAACAGAGAGCCAAATCATGAGTAAACTCCCAATTACAATTGCTACAAAGAGAATAAAATACCTAGGAGTCCAGCTTACAAGGGATGTGAAGGATCTCTTCAAGGAAGAACGACAAACCACTGCTCAAGGAAATAAGAGAGGACACAAATAGAAAAACATTCCATGCTCATGGATAGGAAGAATAAATACCATGAAAATTGCCATACTGCCCCAAGTAATTTATAAATTCAATTTATTCCCATCAAGATACCATTGACAGTTTTCACAGAATTAGAAAAAACTACTTTAAACTTCATATGGAACCAAAAAGAGCATGGATAGCCAAGACAATCCTAGGCAAAAAGATCGAAGCTGAAGGCATCATGCTACCTGACTTCAAACAATACTACAAGGCTACAGTAACCAAAACAGCATGGTACTGGTACCAAAACAGAGATATAGACTAAAGGAACAGAGCAGAGACCTCAGAAGTAATGCCACACATCTACAACCATCTGATCTTTGACAAACCTGACAAAAACCAGCAATGGGGAAAAGATTCCCTATTTAATAAATGGTGTTGGGAAAACTGGCTAGCCATATGCAGAAAACTGAAACTGGATCCCTTCCTTACACCTTATACAAAACTTAACTCAAGGCAGATTAAAGACCTAAACATAAGACCTAAAACCATAAAAACCCTAGAAGAAAACCTGGGCAATACCATTCAGCACATAGGCATGGGCAAAGACTTCATGATAAAACACCAAAAGCAATGGCGACGAAAGCCAAAATTGACAAATGGGATCTAATTAAACTAAAGAGCTTCTGCACAGCAAAAGAAACTATCATCAGAGTGAACAGGCAACCTACAGAATGGGAGAAAATTTTTGCAATCTATCCATCTGACAAAGGGCTAACATCCAGAATCTACAAAAACTTAAACAAATTTACAAGAAAAAACCCCATCAAAAAGTGGGCAAAGGATACGGACACTTCTCAAAAGAAGACATTTATGCAGCCAACAGACACATGAAAAAAATCTCATCATCACTGGTCATCAGAGAAATGCAAATCAAAACCACAATGAGATACCATCTTATGGCAGTTAGAATGGTGATCATTAAAAAGTCAGGAAACAACAGATGCTGGAGAGGATGCGGAGAAATAGGAACACTTTTACACTGTTGGTGGGAGTGCAAATTAGTTCAAACCATTGCAGAAGACAGTGTGGCAATTCCTCAAGGATCCAGAACCAGAAATACCATTTGAACTCAGCAATCCCATTACTGGGTATATACCCAAAGGATTATAAATCATTCTATAAAGATACATGCACACATATGTTTGTTGCAGCACTGTTCACAATAGCAAAGACTTGGAACCAACCCAAATGCCCATCAATGATAGACTGGATAAAGATAACGTGGCACATATACACCATGGAATACTATGCAGCCATAAAAAGGGATGATTTCATATCCTTTGCAGGGACGTGGATGAAGGTGGAAACCATCATTCTCAGCAAACTAACACAGGAGCAGAAAACCAAACACCACAATGTTCTCACTCATAAGTGGGAATTGAACAATGAGATCACATGGACTCATGGAGGGGAACATCACACATCAGGGCCTGTCATGGGGTGGGGGGCTAGGGGAGAGATAGCATTAGGAGAAATACCTGTTGTAGATGACGAGTTGATGGGTGCAGCAAACCACCATGGCACGTGTATACCTATGTAACAAACCTGCACATTTGCACATGTATCCCAGAACTTACAGTATAATAATAAAAAGAAGCAACTAGGATGATACAGGTGAGCAGTGAAAAATGGCAGCTCAGAATAAAAAATGGGCAGCCTACCAGTATGAGTAGACATAGGAGTTGCACACAGATTGGAGCAAGCCAATCCAAATGTATGTATCTGGCCTCACAATTGAGGAAAATAAAAATGCCCTGTACAAGATTAGGGAAGGCTTGGGCAGTGGAGCATTGGTATGAAGAGCTCTGGTTTGCAGATGTGAAGGTTGGGCACCTTGGCATGAGGAGTCTCTGGAGAGTGATGGTGGCAGGGGCCAGGTGGGTTTGGTTAAGGAGAGATGGGAAGTGAGAAGCAGGCACCAGGGCATGATGCTGTGAGCAAATGAGGACACTTCTGGGGAGTTTTGGAGAGTGTGATGAGAATAAAGGAAACACAGTCATATTGGGGAAGATTTTGGGCAGAGGGAAAGACTTCAAAAAGAGGTGATGGCAGGAACAGTGTTCTGCAGAAGTGGGACGGGATCAACCACTCTGATAAGAGAGTTGGCATAGTGGGAAAAAGGAACTCTCTGTCATGGACCCAGGAAGGCAAGTGGTATCAATGAGTGTCCGCAGGTTACCAGCCCAGCAGTAAATGCAACAGGCAGTTGAGGGCTTGCCAGTGCTGTTTCAATGCTCTCTAATATCTATAGAGCATTAACCTTGGGCAGGAGGTTCATTCTTAGGATACTTGAGAGTGTGGCATTTGGGTGCCAGGGAGAAGAAGCTAAAAATACATTGTGTTCAAGAGCCATTTGTTTTTGAAAACACTGTTGAGTTTGGAGAACATTGCCAGATCTGAGCTGCCAACCTAACTTTCAGATAATAAACAAACTCTTAAAAGGAACTGTTTTGAAAACACAGTTGGGTTTGGAGAACATTGTCAGATCTGAGCTGCCAATCTGATAACCTTGACAATAAACTCTCATAAAATGAACTGTTTTCCTTTTGTCTTGATACATAGTTCAAATGACATATAGACCATATGCTTCTGCAGAGCACCCTTTGAGGTAACACCTTACGGCTTACCTCCATAACCTTTATTCAACTGTTCACTTTACCAAATTCTTTGTAGGTAGATGTTTGATAGATGTAAAATACTTCATGAGATTTTCTCACAAACTGCTTGGCAAGTTTAGGGAATCCCAAGGATCAGAGACTGACAGCTGTTACTGCCTTTAAGCCAACAGAATTGACAATGTTGCAGATGATGTAAGACAGAAAATAAGCTGGGTGCGTGGGCTCATGCCTGTAATCCCAGCACTTTGAGAGGCCGAGGTGGGCGGATCATGAGGTGAGGAGATCGAGACCATCCTGGCAAACAAGATGAAACCACATCTCTACTAAAAATACAAAAATTAGCTAGGCATGGCGGCACGTGCCTGTAATCCCAGCTACTTGGGAGGCTGAGGCAGGAGAACCTCTTGAACCTGGGAGGTGGAGGTTGCAGTGAGCTGAGATCACACCACTGCACTCCAGCCTGGAGACAGAGCTAGACTCCTTCTAAAAACAAAACAAAACAAAACAGAAAATAAATTTTCATGAAGTGATTGTGGAGATAGGAAAAATAGGGGCTGTGAGAAGGGCCCTTCTCTACACTGGTGCTCCTTATCAAGGCACTGAATATGGAAACATTTTATGGCCCCAAAGACCTGAACCTGTCATGCTGTTCTGCACAGCAGCCACTGGGAGGCTCTCTTGGCTAGCTGTTCAAGCTAATGCCACAAAAGGATTAGTTAATTGTGAAAAAAAGATAGCAATGTACTCAGTATCCCCTGGGTTTTATACAATCAAGCATGACACACCTGTAAAATTCCTATCAACCAGCAAACTAGGTATAACAACACATTGCACAAGGTGGGCACTGAAGTATTCATTTAACAACTTTAATGCACACTGGGCCTGTGCATGTGCTGCCATTTATGGGTGTGAAGGTAATGACTCCATTTGTCTTCATGATGCCCTCGGCTGAGATGTCCAGTCATTCCTGTGATCAAAATTGGACTGGAAATTTCTAAGGATAGAGTAGATGGCAGAAGACATCTGACTTACAACTGTGATTTGGTCTCTTGCTTTGGCTAAGCAAAATCTGAAGAATATAAAAATAAAAGACATTTATTTTCTGGTCAAAAACAGAAGAAATCTATCATACATGCATTCTTATCACAGCAGCTAAACTGAACTAAAATAAAACATCAGTGCTCTCTTTGCAAATTTACCTGGAAAGGATCTTAACTTGTGCTGAAATTGACATTTGTCCATCTAACTGGACAAGGATTTCCTTGGGAGTCATTCTTTTTGCCTCCAAGATTATGAATGATCAAGCTGTATAAAGTGGGAAACTGTCAGATCTTCAAGGATATCCCAGTAAAAGACATGTGAGTTTATAGGGTTTTGTTAAACTTTCTAACCGTTTTCAAATACCTCATTTTTTCCCATAAAGTTAACACTTTAAAAATATTTTGAAAGGTAACATTGTACAGATAATGAAGATAGGTATAAAACTACCTGTTTTTCTATCCAGATTTAGTATAACAATTCATATTTATTCATTATTAATGAATAAGTCTTGATGTGTTACTGTTGTAGTAATCTGCTTGAGAAATTGAAAATTATTTTCCAGTGTTGTTGTGTTTTTTTTTTTTTTGGCAAGCATCTTACAAGTGTGTTACCAGAACAACACAGTACAGTAAAGATTTTTATGGCTTTCTACAAGCTGTCAGTTTTGGTCATTTTTTAAGGAGTACATGTCTGGCCTTTGAAATAATTGGCTACTGGAGAAGTTATAACTTCAATGAGTTATACCAAACTTACAGAGTGAAAAAGGATACAAGAGAGTACCATAAGCAACTGTACACCAAAAAAATTGAATAACCTAAATAAAATGAACAATTTTTTAGAAACAAAAAACCTACTAAGAATCAGGAATAGAATAGCTGAATAAACCTATTCATCAAGGAGATTCAGTATGAACATTGCATCAGTAACCAAAAACCCAGCAACAAAAAAAGCCCTAGACCAGATGGCTTCACTGTTTAATTCTACCCAATATTTAAAGCAGAATTAATATCAGTTTTTCTCAAATTTTTTCAAAAATTTGAAGAGGAGGTAACATTTTCTAACTCATTCTATGAGGCCAGTATTACCCAGACACCAAACCAAAGACAACACAAGAAAACTACAGACAAACATCACTTACAAATGCTGATGCAAAAATCCTCAACAAAATACTAGCAATTTAAATTTAGCAGTACATTAAAAGGATTATACACCATTAATGAGTATAATTGACTCCTGAAATAAAAGTATGCTCCAACACATGAAAATCAATGTAATATCACATTAACCTAAAGAAGAAAAAAACACATGTGATTATTTTAACCAAAGCAGAAAAAGCATTTGTCAAAATTTAACCCATTTTCATAAAAAGTACTCAAGAAACTATGAACAGAAAGGAAAGACCTTAACATGTTATACATTTAAAAAAAAAAACCACAGTTAACATAATGGTGAAAGCTTTTATCCTAAGAGCAAAAACAAGGATGCCTGCTTTTACCACTTCTATTTAACACAGTATGGAAGGTTCTAGTTAGAGCAATAAGGCAAGAAAAATAAAAAATTCCAATTAAAAAGAAAAGGTAAAAGTATCTGTTTGCAGACGACATAAACTTGTATATTAAAAATCCTATAGTTTCTGTGAAAGAAACTGTCAGAAGCAATAAATAAAATTCAACAAAGCTGCAGGATACAAAATCAATACATAAAATCATTTGTATTTCTACAATAACAATAAACTATATGAAGAAAAATCAAGACAACAGTATCATTTATGATACCATCAAAATAATAAAATACTTAGAAACCAACTTAACCAAGGTAATGAAAAACCTGTACAGTGAAAACTATAAACATTGCAGAAAGATCCTAAAGATGACTCAAATGAAAAGACACCATGTGTTTATGGATTGGAAGACAAAACCTTGTCAAGATGTCATTGTTATCTATAGTCATCTACAGATTCAATGAAATTCCTATAAAAATCCCAACATTTGCAAAAATAGAAAAACCTATTCTAAAATTCAGATAAAATCTTTAAAAAACCCAAGATTCTCAATCTATATTAAAATAAACAAAGTTAGAGGACTAATGCCTCGTGGTTTCGAACTTACTACAATGCTTCAGTACCCAAAAAATGTTGTACCAGTATAGAGACAGACATAAAGACCAAGGCAATATTGGTCATAATTTTCAACAAGGGAGCCAAAACTATTCAATGAGAAAGGACAGTATTTTTTAAATGGTGCTAGAAAAACTGGATACTTACATGGAAAAGAATGATGTTGAACCCTGACTTTACACCATGTACAAAACAATTAAAAATGGATCAAACATCAAATTGTAAGAGCTAAAACTATAAAACTTTTAGAAGAAAGCATAGGGAAAAAGTTTCATAACATAGAATCTGGCAATAATTTGCCAGTGAAAGTGAAGGCAACAACAACAAAAATACATAAAAAATTATTAAAGTTAAAACCTTTTGTGTATCTGAAGACACAATCAATAGATTGAAAATACAATTCACGGAGGGGGAGAAAAAATCCACACATTATATATATAAATAATTAATATCCAGGCTATATAAAGACCTCAGCAGCAGCAACAAAATAATCAAATTTAAAAATGAGCAAAGGTTTTAAAATACACGTTTCTTTAAAGAAGATACACAAATGACCAGTAAGCACAGGGTGAGGTGCTCAGCATCAATCATCATGAGAACAATGTACATCAAAAGCACAATGCAATACCAACTGACACATATAAGTATAGCTACCGTAAAAAAAAAACCAACAACAACAAACCGAAACAAACAACAAAAACCCAGAGAACAGCAAATGCTGGATGTGGAGAAGTCAGAACCCTTGCATACTACTGGTGGGAAAGTAAAATGGCACAGCTACTGTGGAAAACAGTAATCACCATATGATCTAGCAATTCCACTTCTGGGTATATACCTAAAAGAACTGAAAGCAGGAATTTGCACAGATATTTGCACACCCATGTTTATAGCAGCACTCACAATAGCCAAAGTGTAGAAACCACCAAAATGTCCATCTATAGATGAATGGGTAAGCAAATATAGTCAATACATAAAATGATATATTATATTCAACCTTAAAAATAAAAGAAATTTTGATACATGCTACAACAAACCTTGAGAAGATTTTGCTAAGTAAAATAAGTCAGACAAAAAAGCAAATACTGTATGCTTCCACTTATATGAAGTACCTAGAGTAGTCAAATTTATAGACATAGAAAATAAAATAGTGGGGGTCAGGGGATGAGAGGAAGGGAAATGGGGAGTTATTGTTCCATGGATAGAGTTTGAGTTTGGGATGATAAAATAGTTTTGAAAATGGATAGTGGTGATGGTTGCACAACAATGTATTTGTACTTAATGCCACTAAATTATACACCTCAAAATGGTTAAAGTGGTAAACTTTGTTATGCATATTTTACCAGCAAATATTTAAAAATCTACATTTTTCTTTGAACTGTCTCTTTATATCTGATATGGTTTGGCTTGGTGTCCCCACCCAAATCTCATCTTGAATTGTACTCCCATATTTCCCACGTGTTGTGGGAGTGACCTGGTAGGAGATTCTTGGATCATGAGGACAATTTCCCCTCTGCTGTTCTCGTGGTAGTGAATAAGTCTCAACAGATCTGATGGTTTGATAAGGGGAAACCCGTTTTACTTGGCTTTTATTCTCTCTCCTGCTGCCGCCATGTGAGACTTGACTTTCAGTTTCCACCATGATTGTGAGGCCTCCTCAGCCATGTGAAACTGTAAATCCAGTAAACCTCTTTCTTTTGTAAATTGCTGAGTCTCGGGTATGTCTTTATCAGCAGCATGAAAATGCACTAATACAACATTCTTGTCCATTTTTCAATTTTGCTGCTGGTCTTTTAATAATTTATGATAGCTTTATATATACATTACCCAAATTAGCTTTTTGTCTGCCATATATGTTGGAGATTTCCCCAGTCTGTGAACTTTTGACTTTGAGGCATTTTTCTCTCATAGAAAGTTTTAATTTTTATGGAGTCAAATGCATCAGTCTGCTATTCAATGACTTCTTCAAGGAGATGGTGTTTCAGTTTAGGATAATAATAAAGTTGTAGATATGGATAAAGGAGATGGTCGTACAACAATGTGAGTATATTGAATGCCACTGAACTGTACATTTAAACATGATTAAAATGGTAAGATTTATGTTATATATATTTTACCACCAAAAAAGGGCCAGGCTTAGATGTTTATATGTTAGGGGTTTGGAGTAGCTCTGACACCTATATCTCTCCAGGGCTCTAATTTATAAAGCACCCACACCAAAAAAGTAGTTATTGACTTCACAAATCTCCATGGCATCTTATAAGCCCCACACCAGGGACTGTCTTGGAAAGCTGACGTGGAAAAACTGGCATAAACTTGAGGTCAATATGAGACCTCTTGTCTCTTCTCATGCTGCTAATAAAGACATACTTGAAACTGGGTAATTTATAAAGGAAAGAAGGTTTAAGGGACTCACAGTTCCACATGGCTAGGGAGGCCTCAAGATCATAATGGAAGGTAAAGAAGGAGCAAAGTCATGTCTTACATTGTGGCAGGCAAGAGGGAAGTGAGAGCCAAGTTAAGTGGGAAGTCCCTTATAAAACCGTCAGATCTCACTCAACATCATAACGGTATGGGGAAACCACCCCCATGGTTCATTTCTCTCCACCTGGTCCCACCCTTGACACATAGGGAATATCACAATTCAAGGTGAGATTTGGGTGGGGACACAGAGCCAAACCATGTTATTCCATCCACAGCCCCTCTCAAATCTCATGTTCTCACATTTCAAAACCAATTTTGCTTTCCCAATAGTCCCCCAAAGTCTTAAGTCATTTAAGCATTAACTAAAAAGTCCACACTCCAAAGTCTCGTCTGAGACCAAGTCCCTTCCACCTATGAGCCTGTAAAGTCAAAAGAAAGTTACTTCCTAGATACGATTGGGGTACAGACATTGGATAAATACACCTGTTCCAAATGTGAGAAGCTGGCCAAAATGAAGGGGCTACAGGCCCCATGCAATTCCAAAATCCAGTGGGGCAGTCAATTCTTAAAGCTCTGAAATGATCTCCTTTGACTCCATGTCTCATGTCCAGGTCTTGCTGATGCAAGGCTGCACACAGCCTTGGGCAGCTCTGTCCCTGTGGCTTTGCAGGGTACAGCCTTGCCCCCTCAGCTGCTTTCATAGGCTGGCATTGTGTGTCTGGGGCTTTTTCAGATGCACGGTGCAAGCTGTAGGTGGAGCTACCATTCTGGGATCTGGAAGATAGTGGCCCTCTGCTCACAGCTCCACTAGGTAGTGCCACAGTGGGGACTCTGTGTGGGGGCTCCAACCCCACATTTTCCTTCCATCTGCTCTAGCAGAGGTTATCCAGAAGGGCTGTATCCCTGCAGCAAACCTCTGCCTGGACTTCCAGGCATTTCCATACATCCTCTGAAATCTAGGCAGAGGTTCCTAAACCTCGATTCTTGACTTCTACACACCTGCAGGCCCAACACCATGTGTAAGCCACCAAGGCTTGAGGCTTGTACCTCTGAAGCAATGGCCTGAACTGTACCTTGGTCCCTTTTAGTCATAGTTGGAGTGACTGGGATGCAGGGCACCAAGTCCCGAGGCTGCACACTGCAGGGGGCCTCTAGATCTGGCCCAGGAAACCATTTTCTCCTCCCAGGCATTTAGGCCTGTGATGGGAGGGGCTGCTGTGAAGGTCTCTGACATGCCTTGGAGACATTTTCTCCATTGTCTTGGTGATTAACATTCAGCTCTCTGTTGCTTATGCAAATTTCTGCTGTGGGCTTGAATTTCTCCCCAGAAAATGAGCTTTTTCTTTTCTACTGCATCATCAGGTTGCAAATTTTTCAAACTTTTATGCTCTGCTTCCTCTTTATTTTGAGATGGAGTTTCACTCTTGTCCCCCAGAATGGAGTACAATGGTGTGATCTCGGCTCACTGCAACCTCCACCTCTTGGGTTTAAGTGATTCTCCTGCCTCAGCCTCCTGAGTAGCTGGGATTACAGGTGCCTGCAACCATGTCTGGCTAATTTTTATATTATTAGTAGAGACAGGGTTTCACCATGTTGGTGAAGCTGGTCTTGAACTCCTGACCTCAAGTAATCCACCCACCTTGGCCTCCCAAAGTGCTAGGATTACAGGCATGAGCCACCGTGCCTGGCCCCTCTGTGTCCTCTTGAATGTTTTGCTGTTTAGGAATTTCTTCTGCAAGATACCCTAAATCATCTCTCTCAAGTTCAAAGTTCCACAAATCTCTAGGGCAGGGGCAAAGTGCCACCAGTCTCTTTGCATAGCAAGAGTGACCTTTATTGCAGTTCCCAACAAGATCCTCATCTCCATCTCAGACCACCTCAGCCTGGACCTTATTGTTCACATCACTATCAGCAATTTGGTCAAAGCCATTCAACAAGTCTCTAGGAAGTTCCAAACCTTCCAACATCTTCCTGTTTTCTAAGCTCTCCAAACTGTTCCAACCTCTGCCTGTTACCCAGCTCCAAAGTCACTTCCACATTTTGTGGTGTCTTTACAGCAGCACCCCACTCCTGGGACCAACTTACTGTATTAGTCTGTCCTCACACTGCTAATAAAGACATACCTGAGACTGGGTAATTTATAAAGGAAAGGAGGTTTAATGGACTCACAGTTCCACATGGCTAGGGAGGCCCCACAATCATGGCAGAAGGTGAACGAGGAGCAAAGTCACACCTTACATGGCAGCAGGCATGAGAGAAGTGAGAGCCAAGTGAAGGGGGAAGCCCCTTATAAAACCATCAGATCTTGGGAGAACTCAGTCACTACCATGAGAATAGTATGGGGGAAACTGCCCCATGATTCAATTATCTCCACCTAGTCCCATCCTTGACACATGGGCTTTATCACAAATTAAGATTTGGGTGGGGACACAGAGCCAAACCATATAACCCTATTCCCTATTCTGGAACTAGATGGAGGAACATATGCATGCAGGTTCTCCTGGAGAGATTAGATGGGGCAAGCAGAACAGTCTTGCCCAAATCATCCCATGAGCCTGGACCTTGGGCCCTCTCACATGCTGTCAGGCATGTATCACACCAAGAAAGGAGGCTAAGAGGGTACTGTATCTACCTGTATACAGGGAGCTATGAAATATCTGAGTTGAGAATGTGACACACGAGAGGACAGAGGCAGTATGACCTTTAGACAGTGACCTGGCTCAAAATTTCAGGCTCGGATTAACCAGGTGAGTTCCTCTTTCTTTCCGAGGTAGGTAAACTAGAGGGGTGAAGTGGGAGTTGGGGATAATTTTGGGTAGTATTTATTCTGTGTTCTAAATAAGAAAACCATAAGTGCCCTCTTTCGGGGCCCAAATATTAGGTGAAAAAACTCCTTTGTCATCTCAGTCGTGTACTGTGGACTCCAGCTGAGCAGTATACAAATGTTAATTTATACTTTCTCTCTGCATAATGTGAGCTTTTTCAGTTTTATGATGTAGCTGATTAAGTCCTCTCATGTTACTAACTGGGGACCAGACTGCTGAATGTCACAGCAGGTGGCTGGCATGTCTGTGAAGGGCAGAAACTGGAGGAACAAACAGCTGACAGAGGCCAGCTAGTAAGGACCCAATGCCCACTCCATAGAGGACTCCACACTTAAAAGATAAGCAAATGCCAGGCTGCCTCACTAGTCATGCCCCCAAATAGAAAAACAAAACTCTACAGAATGTGTGTGTGTACACACCTAAATACATGCACACAGCTACATGCAAAGGGAAAGGGCTTGGAAGAAACCAAATCCACCTCTGAACACCAGTTACTTCTGGGAAAGGGGCAGGTGAAGGCAACTGTCCCCATTACCTTTTAAACTGATGAGCCTGTGGTAACTTTGCACTCTTTGGGTTATTACACAAGCCCTGCAGAACAGAACCACCAACAACCACTTTTACAACTTTTCCTGATGCCAAATGACTTTCCTCAAAGTTCAGCCCCACCACCTACCTCCCATGCAGGGGGCTACTGGCCTCCTGAGGTGCAGTTCTGGTCCCATGTAGGGGGCCACTAGTCTCCTGGGGTACAGGGTTCCAGGCTAAATCTACCCCACAGATTCCTGGTGAAACCAGCATGTGTCCAAGGGGCTTTCCCAAGCCTGGGCCATGTGCCCACCATAGAAATATGCCTGTACTTGCTCCCCTAGGACAGACTCCCTTTTCCTTCAGTTGGAATGAGGGGTAGGGAAGATTTCATGGTGTCTGTTAGAGGTTGGATATGCTGAATCTGATGTGCTGTCAGAGAAGCTCCCCAGAGTCAGGTGCATTCTCAGCATGTGGTGTGTGCTGCCCCTTCAAGCTGCGAGAGTCCCAGAAGGCGGGTGCTACTGCAATCCCCGTTTACAGGTAAGCAGAGGTCAGGTGATCTGCAGCAGGCCAAGAAGCTAAGAGGCCAACAGGCTGGATCTGCATTACGCTTGCAGAGGCCCTGCCTGGCTGCCTGAGGCTGCTCTTGAGACTTCTCCTGCCTCCTCCTCCTCCTCTTCCCTCTGCAGCTATGCCAGCTTCTACCCACAGCTGTGCTCCAGGTGGGGAACATCTATGGGCACACCATGGCACAGCTGCTCAAAAACTGCAGCGTGTAGTAGAGCCCCTGCTTCGTGCTGTCTCCCATGTCCAAGCTCAAGTTCATTTAGGGCTTTAGCAAGACCAAGCTTCACTGAATTCCCTGATAGCAGATAATCCCTACAATCCCCTCTACATGGGTAAGCCACCAGGCCTTGGCCCTGCTCCCTCCTGGCCCCACCATTCTGCCTCAATTGCTTACATGCTACCCTGTCTGTACTGTTTTGAAGCCCTACAAGAATGCTGAAATTCTGAGCTGACTCCCACTGAAGGAGGAAAACCACCAGCAGCCACTAGGTTCTGCTTTCTGGAAGCTTCATGCCCCTTCCCCCATGGCCCACCATGCTAGCCAGGCTGGAAGGGGGACTGCTGAGACTTGAGAAACCCAGACCTGCACCTGGCATATGAAAAAAAGGCCCCTAAGAGGACCACTCCCATCCATGAAGCCCCAGGTGGAACCAGGTAATTGGGAAATACATAGGAGCCAAACCTGGGCCCCACTCAGACCCAGCTGGGAACTGCAGCAGTGACTTGCCCCCTCTGCCACTCTGGCTGTACCACTGCAGGAGGGAGGAACATCTGACACCACCCACGAGTGGAGACACTAGGTGTGGGCAGCTTCCAGTGGTTGCTGCAGCTGAACCTTCCCAACCGGATCCATGTAAGGCCAGCTCAAGTGGGTGCAGGCCTGGGCTGCACTGGGCAAGGACACCCCTCAGAGGGTGAGAGCCAGTGAAGAGGGCTGTCACAGAGGCCCCTTTTCCTGCTCTGAGAACAGGTTGGGGCAGTAAGGGGGTCTTCTCTCACCTCCTAGCTGCTTCTAGGAGCCCATCTTTTCTGAAGATGAGACACTCCCCTGCTTGCCTGTTGCCATTTGGCTTCAAGAGGCAGTTACCAGCATTTAGGGAAAAGGAAATGAGCCTCACCTGCCTTCCCTGATGCATCTGAGGCAGGTGCGTAGGCCTAGGGGAAGGCCAAGGGGACCTGGGATAGGACCTAAACATCTGCCCAACCCCAGGCTATGCTGGCTTCATCTTCCCAATCCACCGGTATGAGGGGGTGAATTACCAAGAGGGTATCATACAGGCCATGGATGAGTTCTACAAGAGCCAGGTAGAGCACTGTCCTGGGTGTGCTCCCAAGCAACCAGCTCACACACACCCATCTTATTTGACAGCTTCCCTGAGGCAGGCCTTGAAGTCCAGGCTCCCTGGGAGGCCTGGGAAAGAGGCTCTGGCTCAAGGGCCTGACCCCAAAGGTGCGACTTCCACCTCTCTCATCCTGACAGCCTTGTCTTCTCCCTCTGCTTTGAAGCAGGGGATAGGGGAGACAAGAGGTAGTGTACATTAGCCACTTTTCCAGAGTGCCATCCCTCCAGCCTGGGGCAGGACAGACCCCTGCGTGGGCATTTTCCTCACTGGTTGCCAGATTCCCAGTTCCTGTTCAGAAACTGCACCTGTGCCCTGGAGAGACTGCCCTGAGCACACAGGACCAGCGACCACATGTACAGCCCCCAGGACCTAATTCCCTTCTATATGGGACCTAATTCCCTTCTACATGCATGTGAGTACACAATGGGCTTGATTCCTGCCAACTAGTCTCTGCCCCTGCCAGATATCCATGTGCCGACATGATTGGGGGAAGAAGTCACACTGACACACCCAGGCTATCATGGGGAAGGGGTAGCTGGGGCCCTATTTGACCACCCTTTATTGCTGGTTCAGGACCAGCTGTGTTAGTACGTTGTCTCCAAGGTCCCACCTTGGGGTAGAATTGCCCAACCCTTTTGGAAGTGGTGGGTAGGGGGCGGTGGGCAGCACTGGCCACTTTTAAGTTACAAAAAGAGGCCAGCTGGTCCTGTGGAGGAGAAGCCAGGCTTGCCTTCAGGAAGCAGGTTCCTTACTAAGCAGAGGACCAAGGCCCAGGGCAGCCTCAAGCTCCTGTGAAGCATGCCTGCCATGTCCATAGCCCATACTGATCCCACCAGGAACCACTGGAATGCTTGTCCCTTAGCATAGAAGCCCAAGTCAGCTGTAACCTTGCAGCACAATTACACACATCTGCCAGCAGTACCCAGAGGGCCTATAGAAAGTGCAGGTGAAAGCAGATGCTAAGAGAATGCTCTATTAGGCAAAACCGCATACTATGAAAATGCTTTAAAATGCAACAGGAGGAGATGTGAAGACACAAACAAGTGCCTAGTGACACATGGCTATCAGAACACACTAAAGAATCCACGCCGCTTCCCCATTTTACCCAGAAAAGGCAGGCTCCAGGCCACCTCCTCCTCCTTGGCTGTGGCGTCCTGGTACTGCTGATACTCAGACAGCAGGTCGTTCATGTTGCTCTCGGCCTTGGTGAACTCCACGTCCATGCCCTCGCCCGTGTACCAGTGCAGGAAGGCCTGGAACACACTTGAACAGCTCCCAGATGGCCGTGTTGTTGCCAGTGCAGGTGGCCATTTTTAGCCCCTTGGGTGGGATGGCACAGATAGCCGCTTTCACATTGTGAGGGAGCCAATCAGCAAAGTAGCTGCTGTTCTTATTTTGAATATTGAGCATTTGCTCATCCACCTCCCTCATGGACACACAACCTCTGAAAATGGCAGGCACCGTTAGGTAGTAGCCATGATGGGGCTCACAGGCGACAATCATATTCTTAGCATCAAACATCTGCTGGGTGATCTCAGCCACAGTCAGGGCCCAGTACTGCTGGCTGCCCCAGCTGGTCAGTGGGCAAAGCCAGGCGTGAAGAAGTGCAGCCGGGAAAGTGGGATCATGTTCGTGGCCATCCTTCGCAGATCAGTATTCAGCTGGCCTGGGAAGCACAGGCACATGGGGACCCCACTCTTGGTAGCAGACACCAGGTGATTCAGGTCACCATAGGTGGGTGTGGGCAGTTTTAGGGTTCTGGAACAGATGTCATACAGAACTACAGAGCTTCACTATCAATGCAAAAGGTCTCATCTGCATTTTCTATGAGCTGGTGGACAGAGAGGGTGGCATTGTAGGGCTCCACCATGGTGTCTGACACCTTGGGCAAAGGCAGAAGACTGTGTTTATGATCCTGTCTGGGTACTCTTCTCAGATTTTACTGATGAGAAGGGTATTCATCCCAGACCCAGTACCTCCACCCAGGGAGTGGGTAAGCTGGAAACCCTGCAGGCAGTCACAGCTCTCAGATTCTTTTTTCACAACATCCATCACCGACTCCTTCAGTTCTGCGCCTTCTGTGTAGTGCCCTTTGGCCCAGTTGTTCCCGGCCCCACACTGACCTGTAAGACAGTATAGCAAGTCACTGGATGGCCAGATACACAGTCATCAGAGGTCACCACAATGCAAAAAAGGGCCAAGTGTCACGTGTGAGGTGAAAGCACCATTCACCCTGCAGGTGGCGCAGGTGGACCTCCCTCCTCCAAAGCTGAAGGACAGCAGCCTCCACTGTTAGAAATTAAGTCAGGAGCCGAACCTGAGACAGCCTAACAACCGACCTCGCTGCAGGTGGCTCCTGCCCATCCCCAAGGAAAGCAGCAGCCACTGTCCCCAGCCCAGCTCCCTGCAGAAAGATTGCATCAGCAGCTCCTCTCAGGCAGACAACCCGGCCTTCCTCCGGAAGCCCATTTAGGAGAAGGAGATTGAGTGACTCAGGATAGGAGAGTGTTCAGGGGCCCTAGCTCCACAGTTCCCACAGTGATGACCTTGGGGCACTCCTTGAATTTGAGCTTCCCTGGCTAAGGAGCCGCACCCGAGTCCTCACCCGCAGCTCACCGAAGATGAAGTCGTCTGGCCTGAAGATCCTCCCGAAGGGCGCCGAGCACACAGAGTCGATGGTGCCCGGCTCCAGATCCACAAGCACAGGGCGGGGCACGTACCTGCCACCTGAGGGGGGCGGGAGGGCATCAGCGAGGGGAGGGCTGCCATTCCCAGGAGGGCGGCTGGGGAAGGACAGGGGTCTCACCGCTGGCCTCGTTGTAGTACATGTTGATGCGCTCCAGCTGCAGGTCCCTGTCCCTGTGGTAGGTGCCAGCAGAGTCGATGGCATGTTCATCAGAGATCACCTCCCAGAACTACGAGAGACATCAGGGGCCAAACAGGCCAGGGCTGAGTCACGGAGGCCTGAGAGCCCGAGGCTCCCCAGCCCCTCTCCTACCCCCACCCCCAGGCCGCTGGATCCCTGGGGGTCCTCCCTGGCTGCCTAGCTAGCCACCCAGCTCCACCGCGTCCCAGGCGGGGAGCCCAGGGGCCGCAATACAGCCCCAGTCACTGCCAACATCTTCCCAGGCCACCCGGCAGGCCCGCCCTGGGCCCTCAGAGCCCAGGCCACCAACCTTGGCGCCGATCTGGTTCCCGCACTGCCGGGTCTGCCATAGCACGATCTCCCTCATGGCCACTGCAGGACTAGGGCGGCAGGAGAAACGCGAGGAGGAGCAGACGCGCAGCGACAGGGCCAGTGCTCCGCCAACGCTAAAATAACCCTGCGCCCACCTCCCCCAGCCTCAGATTGGGCCCCCAGAATAAGCAACAGCTTTACTTCCACACAGGTGTATCCACCTGTGAATCCCTTGGCGTTCAAGGTCTGTTGGAGAGCTCAGGTGGCCTTGCTGTGGTCCTTTCCACGTTGGGGAAAGGTGGTCAGCTGGAGAACTTCCTCCTATGTCTTTAGTAAGACTAAATCCCTTGCTGAGTTGAAACGGAATTTTCCGCCCATGTGAGAGGGGAAGCCTTTTGTTTGCGTATCCACAGAGTGCCTTTGCACCTGTCCTACACTGATGACATATTTTTGTAACTGATGATCCCTTTCATCTATTAGGAGATCTGTGGTTTGGAAAGGCCTTCCATATGTCAACTCAACAGGATGTAATTATAAGTTTTCCTTTGGAGCAGCTCAAACCCGGAGTAAGCTATGGGTGTTAGAGATAGGCAGGCCTCTGACTCAGCTAGAGTCTTCTTTAGAGTATGATTAACCCTTTCACCTTTCCAGAGGCCTGCAGTCTCCACGCAGAATGAAGGTGATATTGGATTCCTAAAGCTGAAGATAGCTGTTGGGATACGCCTGCTGTGAAAGATGGGCCACTGTCACTTTGCAGGCCTTTGGATGACCCAAAAGGAGGAATTATTTCTTCTGGTAAACACTTGTCAGATAGGGTGGGGAATACCTGGATATAATCAGTGAATGTATCGGTAAGCATTAGCAAATATTTGAATCTCCTGCAGAAAGGCATCTGAGTAAATTAGAGTTGCCAGTCCTCACCTGGATAGGTTCCTCAATGTTGGACAGGTTTAACTGGAGGAGGAGAAAATTGCTGGCTCTTTGGGTTATTTCAGACGCAGAGCTCACAGGGCTGAGTCACCTGTTTTAGTGTCTTGAAAAGATTTATCCCCATAAACAAATGAGACATTAACTGAAGCAAAGAATCCCTTCTAGGGTGGAAAGAATCATGAAAGTGCTTAATTATTTTCCTACAATTGGTACTTGGCATTAGTAATTTATTACCATCAGTCAGCCAGCCAGAGGGATCCTGGACTGAACTGCAATACCTGGCCCATTTTTATTCTTCTTCAGAGTGTTCAGGCCCAGCTCTATGTACGCTGAGCAGCATGCCCATAAGCTTCATTGGCCCTTTCAGTGCAGTGGCCTTGGGTGCCACATCTGTGAGGGCATTTCCTTTTACACAGTCGGTCTCTCTTTTGATGTCCTCTGCAATGAATTACAGTCACTTTTTTTTTTTTTTTTTGGTGGCAAAGCAGCATTCTAACAAGCTCAAAATCTGAGTAATGTATGGAAAAGCCCTTGGTAGTCAGGAGTCCCTACCCATTCCAAATTGCAGCATAAGCATGAAGCACTAAAAAATCGTACTTGGAATCAGTGTAAATGTTAACTTTTTTTGTTTTGTTTTTTTGTTTGTTTTATTATTATACTTTAGGTTTTAGGGTACATGTGCACAATATGCAGGTTTGTTACATATGTATCCATGTGCCATGTTGTTTAATGTTAACTTTTAAGTCCTTTCCCAACTGCAGGGCTCTAGTAAGTTTAATTGACTCAGCTTTTTGAGCTGAGGTAGAGGCCAGCAAGGCTTGTGCCGACTAATAATAGCATACCTAGCCCTCTTGTTTTCCTGATGCACAAGACAACTTGCATCTCTTAACCACTCTTCCTTGGGATGGTCAAGGGGGCCACTTAAGTCTGGCCTGCTAGAATAAATTTGTTTCATAACCTGTGACATGGTTTGGCTGTCAAACCTTATCTTGAATTGTAGCTCTCATAATTCCCATGTGTCGTGGGAGGGACCCAGTGGGAGCTAATTGAATCAGGGGGCGGGTCTTTCCCACACTGTTCTTGTGACAGTGAATAAGCCCATGAGATCTGATGGTTTTATTTGTATTTTTTTTTTTTATTTTTTGAGATATAGTCTTGCTCTGTTGCCCAGGCTGCAGCGCAGTGGCGCGATCTTGGCTCACAGCAACCTCTGTCTCCTGGGTTCAAGCGATTCTCCTGTCTCAGCCTCCCGAGTAGCTGGGATTACAGGCGCCCACCACCACGCCTGGCTAATTTTGGTATTTTTAGTAGAGACAGGGTTTCACCACGTTGGCCAGGCTTTCCTCGAACTCCTGACCTCAGGCGATCCACCCGCCTCGGCCTCCCAAAAGTGCTGGGATTACAGCTGATGGTTTTATAAAGGGGAGTTTCCCTACACAAGCTCTTTTTGCCTGCTGCCATGGAAGAGATGTGATTTTGCTCCTCATTTGCCTTCTGCCATGATTGTGAGGCCTCCCTAGCCATGTGGAACTGTCAGTAAATTGAACCCCTTTCCTTTATAAATTACCCAGCCTCAGGCATGTCTTTATTAGCAGCCCGAGAACCGACTAATACAACCTGTATGCCGGAAAGGTTGGGAGCACTTGTGGACCCTGGCAGATAAGTAGCTAGATTTATGGTTTGGCAGACTTTAAGGGTTATGTCTGGAGTGTCTAGCAATAAGGCCTGATACTTTAATAAATGTTCTCCTATTATCCACTGGTGCCCTTTAGCTTCTACGACCACCTTCCCTTGATGTGGGGTCAAAAACCTTTAGGTGCTATCCTCATATTAGTTCATTAGCTTTGCCTACTAGAAAAGTTGCAGCAGCAACAGCTCTAAGACATCCAGGCCACCCTGAGGCCACCTGATCTATCTGCTTAGAAAAGTATGCTACAGCCCTTGGAATGTTCCCCAGTTTGGGGACAAGATTACCCAGGGCCTATGCCTTGCTTTTTGGCCACATAAAGACAAAATGGTTCATCCAACTTGGGGACTCCCACAGCTGCAGCAGAGCCCATTTTCTCTTTGATAGTATTGAAGATTTGCTTGCAGTTCTCATTACATTCAAGGAGCTCTAAATCTTTCCCTTTCAGTGTATCACATAAATGGTTGGCTACACATCCAAATCTGGGCACCCATAAGCAGCAGTACCCAGCCATCCCGTAAAAAGGCCCACAATCATTTGTTGGACTGTGACTCTTGAATGACTAAAGGAGCTTTTTTACTTCTAGGGATGTTGATCAGTTCCAGAGGTGAATACAGATTCCAAATATTTGAGCTGTTGAGTCAAAATCTGAGCTCTGTATGGTGATACTCTATATCTGCTGGTTCCCAGGAAATTTATCAGGTTAACAGTATTATTATCCAAGTCTTCTTTAGTTGGGCTAGCAATGAGTAAGTCATCTAGATACTGAATAATGGTGCCCATTTGCAATTGTAGATTTCTTAAGTCCTTAGTTAGGGCATTTTCAAATAAGTGGGGGCTATCCCAGAACCCTTCAGAGAGGACTGTCCAGGTTAGTTTTGAGGTTGAATGAGTATCTGGATCAGTCCATTCAAAGGCAAACATATTGTGAATCTGGATACACTGAGATGCAGAAAAATGTGTCTTTCAGAACTAAGAATGTAAACCAGATCCCCCTGGGACTTGGGTAAGGATTGGGAACAATGGGGTGTATGGAGACAACAGCTGCATTTATTAATGCTCTAAGGTTTCTGACAAATCTGTACTTGTCAGATTAGGCTTTTGATCTGGTAACATGGGAGTATTGTAAGGAGACTCTCATGGCCTTAATAAGTCATATGGCAAGAATTTGGCAATAAGGGGTTGAATTTCCCCTCGTGCTTCTTGCCTTAAAGTGTATTGTCTCTCCCAAGGGCGAGGAGCACTAGGACGAAGTTGGATTTGAATAGGGGAGGTGTTTAGAGTGTTTCCCAGAGCCTGTGTGGCCCAAATCTCAGGATTTACTTGAGAGAACACCTCAGGTGGTAAATGTGACAGCTCATCCTTAACTTCTTTTTTTCCCCTGAGGGGTCAGGAATAAAAGTCACACTTTCTCTGCTTTATAATCCGTGAAGGTCACCATGGCTTGGTCACTGGAGTTAATAAATCTCTCCCCAGTAAGAGGTCAGGCATTCAGACAATACTAGAAAGGCAGATAAGAAGCCCAGAGGCCCTGGAGAACAACTTAGAAGATAAGAAAAGCAGTGTTTTGGGACTTGTCCATCATGAGAAGACAAGAGCCCATTATATTGAATCAGGACAGAGTCATCTGCTCCCATATCTAATAAGAAGTTAATTCTCCTACCTGCCACTTCAAGGGTAACCTGAGGTTCCTCCGCCTCTCAATGGCTAATAGTCCAGTGGGGGTGGAGGCAGGAAGTATCAGGCTCTACCACTTTTGGGTCTGCTGGGCTCTGATGATGGCTCTCTTGGAAGCACAGTGCCTTCCCTTGGATAGCGGCTGACCTTCTTACAGACAGCACATTGATTTATACCCAAGGCACAGTGGCCCAGAGGCCAAGACTGGGACTTTAACCTTCTCACTTCCTCTGTGAGGACCAGGGGTTAAGGGGCTGGCTATGAAGTGGTGGAGAGCACAAGATTGCAGCTAGAAGCTGGGCCTTTGGGGAGGTTTGTTTTATTTTATGTTTTCTCTGCCCTATTCCTGTGATTGAAAACTGCAAAAGCCAAGTCTAAAAGCGGATTCATGGGAGTCTGGAGGCCTAATGCTGCTTTTTGCGGCTTCCTGCAGATATCGGAAGCAGACTGAATTATAAAATGAACTCCTAGCAATGCCTGTCCCTTCTTGGAGTCAGGGGCACTGTTAGTGTATTTCCTCAAAGTCTGAATTATTCACCCTTGTAATAAGGCTAGGTTTTCATCTTTTCCCTGAGTAATTTTCCTGACTTTATAAAAATTAAAAAGCTTCATCACATATCACACTTTTTTAATTCCTTCAAGAAGTCAAGTGATCATAACTTTTTTCTGTCTATATCCTACTCTCTTCCTAATTCTTTCCTCTTTTCTAGGTCCTAATTCTCTTTTGGGCCCTGGTCAGGCACTGCTGTGCCTCCTACTTGATAGGTGTCATGTCCCTGGATGCAGGCTGCCACCCTGTTAGCATGTGCTCTTGCCACTCCCATAATACGCTGCTTTTCTACCATGCAGCAGGTAGACATAAATGTATGCAAATCTTGCTTGGTCAAATCATACATCAAGGTTAGCCTCTTCAATTTGTCTATGAATTTTCCTGGATCGTCTGAAAACTGTTTAAGTTTTTCCTTGCATATGGCTAATTCAGACATAGAAAAGGGTACATATACCCAAATAGTGTCCCCATCGTCATCTGCCACTTCCCAGAGCAGGCAAAGATTCAACTTTGCCAGCTGATAAGAGGCCCCACTGCAAGTTGTTCTGGTGAGGCTCGGGTCTTTTGAGAGTGGGGTGTGTATGTAAGACACCAGATTCCCTGAGGTTGAAATAAAAGAAAAATGTTAAAGACAGCTGGAGAGAAAGTTCAGGTAACCTATAAAGGGAAGCCCATCAGACTAAAAGTAGACCCTCAACAGAAACCTTAAAAGCCAGAAGAGATTGGGGACCAATATTCAACATTCTTAAAGAAAAGAAATTCCAACCCCAGAATTTCATATCTGGCCAAACTAAGATTTGTAAGCAAAAAGAAATAAGAAGATCCTTTTAAGACAAGCAAATGCTGAGGGAATTTATTACCACCAGAGCTGCCTTACAAAAGCTCCTTAAAAAAGCACTTAATATGGAGATAAAAGACTGTTACCAGCCACTACAAAAACACACTGAAGTACACAGACCAGCGACACTATATAGCAACCACATAAACAAGTCTGCAAAACAAACAGCTACCATCATAATGGCAGGATCAAAACCATACATTTCAATACTAACCTTAAATGGAAATGGGCTAAATGCCCCAATTAAAAGACACAGAGTGGCAAGATGGGTAAAGAACCAAGACCCATTGGTATGCTGTCTTCAAGAGACCCATCTTGCAGACAATGACACACATAGGCTAAAAATAAGGGATGGAGGAAAATCTACCAAGTAAATAAAAAACAGAAAAAAGCAAGGATTGCAATCCTAGTTTCTGACAAAACAGATTTTAAACCAACAAAGATCAAAAAAGACAAAGAAGGGCATTACATAATAGTAAAAGATTCAATTCAATAAGAATATCTAACTATCCTAAATATGTATGCACCCAACACAGAAGCACCCAGATTGATAAAGCTAGTTCTCAGAGACCTTCAAAGAGACTTAGACTCCCACACAGTAACAGTAGGGGGCTTTAATACCCCACTGACAATATTAAATCATTGAGACAGAAAATGAACAAATATATTCAGGACTTGAACTCAGCACTGGATCACATGGACCTGATAAATATCTACAGAACTGTACACCCAAAACCAACAAAAGACATATTCTTCTCATAGCCACATGGCACATACTGTAAAATCAATCACATAATCAGAAGAAAGATACTCCTTAGGAAATGCAAAAGAACTGAAATCGTAACAATTTCTCAGGCCACAGCACAATCAAACTAAAAATCAATAAGAAATTCACTCAAAACCATATAATTACATGGAAATTTAATAATCTGTTTCTGGATGACTTTTAGGCAAATAGTAAAATTAAGGCAGTAGTCAAGAAGTTCTTAGAAACTAATTAGAACAAAGATACAACATACCAGAATCTCTAAGGTACAGCTAAGGCAGTACTAAGACAGAAATTTATAACACTAAATGCCAACATCAAAAATTAGAAAGATCACAAGTTAACAACCTAACATCACAACTAAAATGATTAGAGAACCAAGTGCAAATCCCAAAGCTAGGAAAAGACAAGAAATAACCAAAATCAGAGCTGAACTGAAGAAATCTGAGACATGAAAAAACTTTCAAGACATCAACAAATCCAGGAAGCATTTTTTTTTAAATCTAATAAAATAGATAGAGCATGAGCTAGCCTAATGAAGTAAAAAAGGAGAGAAGATTCAAATAAATACAATAGAAAATGACAAGGGGGATATTATCACTGATGCCACAGAAATATAGCCAACCATTAGAGAATATTATGTATGCCTCTATGCACACAAACTAGAAAATCTAGAGTAAATGGATAAGTTCCTGGACACATACACCCTTCCCAGACTGAACCAGGAATAAATTCAAACACTGAACAGACAAGTAATGACCTCTGAAATTGAGTAATATCTTATCAACTAAAAAGCAGCACAGGACAAGACAAATTAACAGCTGAATTCTACCAGATGTACAAAGAACAACTGGTTCCATTTCTGCTAAAACTCTTCAAAAACGTGAGGATAAGGGACTACTCCCCAACACACACTCTGAAGCCAGCATCATCCTGATACCAAAACCTGGCAGAGACAGAACAAAAAAAAAAATAAAGAAAAGAAAACTTCAGGATGATATTTTTAATGAACATCAATGCAAAAATCTCAACCTCAACAAAATACTGGCAAACTGAATCCAGCAACACATCAAAAAACGTATCCACCACAATCAAGTAGGCTTTATCCCTGGGATGCAAGTTTAGTTCAACATATGAAAATCAATAAAAGTGATCTATCACATAAACAGAAATAAAGACAAAAGCAACATGATTATCTCAATAGATGCAGAAAAGTCCTTCAATAAAATTCAACAATCCTTCATGATTAAAACTCTCAATAAACTAGATATCGAAGGAACATATCTCAAAATAATAAGAACCATGTATGACAAACCCACAGCCAATATCATACGGAACAGGCAAAAGCTGGAAGCATTCCCCTTGAAAACTGGCACAAGGCGGGGGGAGGGGGCGGAGGGTAGAACCAAGATGGCCAAATAGGAACAGCACCAGTCTACAGCTCCCAGCGTGAGCGATGCAGAAGACAGGTTATTTCTGCATTTCCAACTGAGGTACTGGGTTCATCTCACTGGGGAGTGCCGGAGAGTGGGTGCAGGACAGTGGGTGCAGTGCACTGTGCGTGAGCCGAAGAAGAGCGAGGCATTGCCTCACCCAGGAAGCGCAAGGGGTCAGGGAATTCCCTTTCCTAGTCAAAGAAAGGGGTGACAGACAGCACCTGGAAAATCGGGTCACTCCCACCCTAATACTATGCTTTTCCAACGGGCTTAACAAATGGCACACCAGGAGATTATATCCTGCACCTGGCTCAGAGGGTCCTACGCCCACGGAGCCTCACTCATTGCTAGCACAGCAGTCTGAGATCGAACTTCAAGGCAGCAGCGAGGCTGGGGGAAGGGCACCCGCCATTGCTCAGGCTTGAGTAGGTAAACAAAGCAGCCAGGAAGCTCGAACTGGGTGGAGCCCACCACAGCTCAAGGAGGCCTGCCTGTCTCTGTAGGCTCCACCTCTGGGGGCAGGACACAGACAAACAAAAGACAGCAACAACCTCTGCAGACTTAAATGTTCCTGTCTGACAGCTTTGAAGAGAGTAGTGGTTCTCCCAGCACGCAGCTTGAGATCTGAGAATGGGCAGACTGCCTCCTCAAGTGGATCCCTGACTCCTGAGTAGCCTAACTGGGAGGCACCCCCCAGTAGGGGCGGACTGACACCTCACACGGCCGGGTACTCCTCTGAGACAAAACTTCCAGAGGAACAATCAGGCAGTAGCATTTGCGGTTCACCAATATCCACTGTTCTGCAGCCACCACTGCTGATACCCAGGCAAACAGCATCTGGAGTGGACCTCCAGTAAACTCCAACAGACCTGCAGCTGAGGGTCCTGACTGTTAGAAGGAAAACTAACAAACAGAAAGGACATCCACACCAAAACCCATCTGTACGTCACCATCATCAAAGACCAAATGTAGATAAAACCACAAAGATGGGGTAAAAACAGAGCAGAAAAATCGGAAACTCTAAAAATCAGAGTGCCTCTCCTCCTCCAAAGGAATGCAGCTCCTCACCAGCAATAGAACAAAGCTGGATGGAGAATGACTGACGAGTTGAGAGAGGAAGGCATCAGAAGATCAAACTACTCCGAGTTAAAGGTGGAAGTCTGAACCAATGGCAAAGAAGTTAAGAACTTTGAGAAAAAATTAGATGAATGGATAACTAGAATAACCAATGCAGAGAAGTCCTTAAAGGACTTGATGGAGCGGAAAACCACAGCACAAGAACTATGTGACAAATGCACAAGCCTTAGTAACCGATGTGATCAACTGGAAGAAAGGGTATCAGCGATGGAGGACAAAATGAATGAAATGAAGCATGAAGACAAGTTTAGAGAAAAAAGAATAAAAAGAAATGAACAAAGCCTCCAAGAAATATGAGACTATGTGAAAAGACCAAATCTACATCTGATTGGTGTACCTGAAAGTGATGGGGAGAATGGAACCAAGTTGGAAAACACTCTGCAGGATATTATCCAGGAGAACTTCCCCAATCTAGCAAGGCAGGCCAACATTCAAATTCAGGAAATACAGAGAACGCCACAAAGATACTCCTCGAGAAGAGCAACTCCAAGACACATAATTATCAGATTCACCAAAGTTGAAATGAAGGAAAAAATGTTAAGGGCAGCCAGAGAGAAAGGTCAGGTTACCCACGAAGGGAAGCCCATCAGTCTAACAGCGGATCTCTCAGCAGAAACTCTACAAGCCAGAAGAGAGTGGGGGCCAATATTCAACATTCTTAAAGAAAAGAATTTTCAACCCAGAATTTCATATCCAGCCAAACTAAGCTTTATAAGTGAAGGAGAAATAAAATCCTTTACAGACAAGCAAATGCTGAGAGATTTTGTCACCATCAGGCCTGCCCTACAAGAGCTTCTGAAGGAAGCACTAAACATTGAAAGGAACAACCGGTACCAGCCACTGCAAAAACATGCCAAATTGTAAAGACCATCAAGGCTAAGAAGAAACTGCATCAACTAACGAGCAAAATAACCAGCTAACATCATAATGACAGGATCAAATTCACACATAACAATACTAACCTTAAATGTAAATGGGCTAAATGCTCCAATTAAAAGGCACAGACTGGCAAGTTGGATAAAGAGTCAAGACCCATCAGTGTGCTGTATTCAGGAAACCCATCTCACATGCAGAGACACACATAGGCTCAAAATAAAAGGATGGAGGAAGATCTACCAAGCAAATGGAAAACAAAAAAAGACAGGGGTTGCAATCCTAGTCTCGGATAAAACAGACTTTAAACCAACAAAGATCAAAAGAGACAAAGAAGGCCATTACATAATGGTAAAGGGATCAATTCAACAAGAAGAACTAACTATCCCAGATATATATGCACCCAATACAGGAGCACCCAGATTCATAAAGCAAGTCCTCAGTGACCTACAAAGAGACTTAGACTCCCACACAATAATAATGGGAGACTTTAACACCCCACTGTCAACATTAGACAGATCAATGAGACAGAAAGATAACAAGGATATCCAGGAATTGAACTCAGCTCTGCACCAAGCGGACCTAATAGACATCTACAGAACTCTCCACCCCAAATCAACAGAATATACATTCTTTTCAGCACCACACCACACCTATTCCAAAATTGACCACATAGGTGGAAGTAAAGCACTCCTCAACAAATGTAAAAGAACAGAAATTACAACAAACTGTCTCTCAGACCACAGTGCGATCAAACTAGAACTCAGGATTAAGAAACTCACTCAAAACCGCTCAACTACATGGAAACTGAACAACCTGCTTCTGAATGACTATTGGGTACATAACGAAATGAAGGCAGAAATAAAGATGTTCTTTGAAACCAGTGAGAACAAAGACACAACATACCAGAATCTCTGGGACACATTCAAAGCAGTGTGTAGAGAGAAATTTATAGCACTAAATGCCCACAAGAGAAAGCAGGAAAGATCTAAAATTGACACCCTAACATCACAACTAGAGAAGCAAGAGCAAACACATTCAAAAGCTAGCAGAAGGCAAGAAATAACTAAGGTCAGAGCAGAACTGAAGGAAATAGAGACACAAAAAACCCTTCAAAAAATCAATGAATCCAGGAGCTGGTTTTTTGAAAAGATCAACAAAATTGATGGACTGCTAGCAAGATTAATAAAGAAGAAAAGAGAGAAGAATCAAATAGATGCAATAAAAAATGACAAAGGGGATATCACCACCGATCCCACAGAAATACAAACTACCATCAGAGAATACTATAAACACCTCTATGCAAATAAACTAGAAAATCTAGAAGAAATGGATAAATTCCTCGACACATACACTCTCCCAAGACTAAACCAGGAAGAAGTTGAATCTCTGAATAGACCAATAACAGGCTCTGAAATTGAGGCAATAATTAACAGCTTACCAACCAAAAAAAGTCCAGGACCAGATGGATTCACAGCCGAATTCTACCAGAGGTACAAGGAGGAGCTGGTACCATTCCTTCTGAAACTATTCCAATCAACAGAAAAAGAGGGAATCCTCCCTAACTCATTTTATGAGGCCAGCATCATCCTGATACCAAAGCTGGGCAGAGACACAACCAAAAAAGAGAATTTTAGACCAATATCCTTGATGAACATTGATGCAAAAATCCTCAATAAAATACTGGCAAACCGAATCCAGCAACACATCCAAAAGCTTATCCACCATGATCAAGTGGGCTTCATCCCTGGGATGCAAGGCTGGTTCAACATATGAAAATCAATAAACGTAATCCAGCATGTAAACAGAACCAAAGACAAAAAACACATGATTATCTCAATAGACGCAGAAAAGGCCTTTGACAAAATTCAACAACCCTTCGTGCTAAAAACTCTCAATAAATTAGGTATTGATGGGATGTATCTCAAAATAATAAGAGCTATCTATGACAAACCCACAGCCAATATCATACTGAATGGACAAAAACTGGAAGCATTCCCTTTGAAAACTGGCGCAAGACAGGGATGCCCTCTCTCACCACTCCTGTTCAACATAGTGTTGGAAGTTCTGGCCAGGGCAATCAGGCAGGAGAAGGGAATAAAGGGCATTCAATTAGGAAAAGAGGAAGTCAAATTGTCCCTGTTTGCAGATGTCATGATTGTATATCTAGAAAACCCCATCGTCTCAGCCCAAAATCTCCTTAAGCAGATAAGCAACTTCAGCAAAGTCTCAGGATACAAAATCAATGTGCAAAAATCACAAGCATTCTTATACACCAATAACAGACAAACAGAGCCAAATCATGAGTGAACTCCCATTCACAATTGCTTCAAAGAGAATAAAATACCTAGGAATCCAACTTACAAGGGATGTGAAGGACCTCTTCAAGGAGAACTACAAACCACTGCTCAATGAAATAAAAGGGGATACAAACAAATGGAAGAACATTCCATGCTCATGGGTAGGAAGAAACAATATCATGAAAATGGCCGTACTGCCCAAGGTAATTTATAGATTCAATGCCATCCCCATCAAGCTACCAATGACTTTCTTCACAGAATTGGAAAAAACTACTTTAAAGTTCATATGGAACCAAAAAAGAGCCCTCGTTGCCACGTCAATCCTAAGCCAAAAGAACAAAGGCATCACAGGAGGCATCACGCTACCTGACTTCAAACTATACTACAAGGCTGCAGTAACCAAAACAGCATGGTACTGGTACCAAAACAGATATATAGACCAATGGAACAGAACAGAGCCCTCAAAAATAATGCTGCATATCTACAACTATCTGATCTTTGACAAACCTGACAAAAACAAGAAATGGGGAAAGGATTCCCTATTTAATAAATGGTGCTGGGAAAACTGGCTAGCCATATGTAGAAAGCTGAAACTGGATCCTTTCCTTACACCTTATACAAAAATTAATTCAAGATGGATTAAAGACTTACATGTTAGACCTAAAACCATAAGAACCCTAGAAGAAAACCTAGCCAATACCATTCAGGACATAGGCATGGGCAAGGACTTCATGTGTAAAACACCAAAAGCAATGGCAACAAAAGCCAAAATTGACAAATGGGATCTAATTAAACTAAAGAGCTTCTGCACAGCAAACAGGCAACCTACAGAATGGGAGAAAATTTTTGCAACCTACTCATCTGACAAAGGGCTAATATCCAGAATCTACAATGAACTCAAACAAATTTACAAGAAAAAAACAAACAACCCCATCAAAAAGTGGGCGAAGGATATGAACAGACACTTCTCAAAAGAAGACATTTATGCAGCCAACAGACACATGAAAAAATGCTCATCATCACTGGCCATCAGAGAAATGCAAATCAAAACCACAATGAGATACCATCTCACACCAGTTAGAGTGGTGATCATTAAAAAGTCAGGAAACAACAGGTGCTGGAGAGGATGTGGAGAAATAGGAACACTTTTACACTGTTGGTGGGACTGTAAACTAGTTCAACCATTGTGGAAGTCGGTGTGGCGATTCCTGAGGGATCTAGAACTAGAAATACCACTTGACCCAGCCATCCCATTACTGGGTATATACCCAAAGGATTACAAATCATGCTGCTATAAAGACACATGCACACATATGTTTGTTGCGGCACTATTCACAATAGCAGAGACTTGGAACCAACCCAAATGTCCAACAATGATAGACCGGATTAAGGAAATGTGGCACGTATACACCATGGAATACTATGCAGCCATAAAAAATGATGAGTTCATGTCCTTAGTAGGGACATGGATGAAGCTGGAAACCATCATTCTCAGCAAACTATTGCAAGGACAAAAAACCAAACACCGCATGTTCTCACTCATAGGTGGGAATTGAACAATGAGAACACATGGACACAGGAAGAGGAATATCACACACCAGGGACTGTTTTGGGGTGGGGGGAGTGGGGAGGGATAGCATTAGGATAATGCTGTCCCTGAAGTCAGAACCAACGGAATAGGCCCCAGACACCCCTCCTCTGGAGCAAGCGTGAAGGAAAAAAAAAAAAAAAAAGGACAAATGTCTGTATTTAGACAGTTCTTGTTTTTTCTTTTGAAGCAGCTACAAAGCCACAAGTTATATCAAGTCATCAGTTATGCTATAGATTACGTGACCTGTCAATATATGATTTACTGCCTTTGTTTTGCTCTTGTATGCTAGCCTTTATAAACCAAACTCTGTTTTGTTCAACACTCATTTTTTTGAATGGTAATCCACTGAGTCAGTGTGTACCTTAATATAAACATCCTCCTGTTTTCCCATTATCGATCTCTCTGGTCCTCAGTTTCCCACAACAGAAATACCGGGTGCTGAAGGCTTTTTGGCTTCCTGCTCCCTCCCTGTTTACCCCTTTTATCGCCCTGCTTCCCAACAGCCCCCTGACTCTGCTCCCCATTTTCTGCACGCCTGCGCCCCCGCTGCAGCCCGGGACCTCCTCGTGGGGGTCCACAATTGCAGCACCGCAAGGTAGCGGCATCCCGCCTCTTCCACCTCGCCGCCGCCACAGCAGCAGGAGCCCGGCTTGCTGCTCAGGGAGCGGCGGGCCAGGGCCTGACCCCAAAGACGCAGGGGCGGGTTCTCTGCAGTCCTGAGAGGTTTCCGCTCCCGGGACCCCCAGGCAATTCAATTCACTCATCAGGCGCCGCCTCCACCGTCCAAGCTGGGGGAAGGGGCGGGCAGGGCAGCGGGTCCCACACATGCCAGCCAAGACCTCCGCTCCAGAATGCATGGGCTGCTTTCCGGGGGGGGGGGGGGGGGGCGGGGGAGGGGAAGGACATTACCTTCACCAGTCACCAGGAAAACCGTAACTGTACACCCGGAATCCCATTGCCAACAACTTCATGTAAACTCCAGTCCCAAGGACACTAGAGAGGCCCAGGCCTCAGGCCCCATGGGCACTCTAGGCGTCAGGGCTCTCGCCAGATGGACGGAGACAGTCTACAAATCTCGGGGCCCACCGCAACAAGTGGACACGAAGGAGCAAACAAAGGAAAAACCCTACGAAACGCACCTCCAACGCAACCAACCAATCCAAGAAAAAACACGTCTCAGGGCTCCATTGGCCCACGCTCGTGGGCGGCCCTGCCACCCTGTTCTGGCCCAGCTCAAGCACCCTCCACCCTACCGCAGCCTGCTCAAAGGGGCCCTGTGTACTGGAGCAGAACGCTTCCTCTCCAAGGCTCTATGGCTCTCGCTTTCTAGGTCCCTCACCCTCTCTTTCTCTTCTTCCCCCTTTACCTCGCGCTCTTTTTGTCACCTTCTCTCTCTCTCTCTCTCTCTCTCTCACCCTTCCCTCTCTCTCCACCCTCACCCTGCCTCTCTCTACCGCTGTCTCTCTCTTCCTCCGTTTCTATCTCTCCATCCCTCATTCTTTGCTCTCCTTCAAGCTGTCTCTGTGTGTATCTTTGTCTGTGTGTCTGCGTGTGTGTGTTTGCCCACGCGCGTGCACCCTTTGTTGGGGGGGCGGGGCGGTGGTTTAGCTTGTGGTGGTCGTTAGTTGTGCCTGGGTGGGCCTCACCCCCTGTCTCCCGGGATCAGACTGCCGGCTTTGGTGCCAGCGCGGGGCAAACAGTGCCCCCCCCCGCCGGACCCCTTGTTGCCGACAGGCAGGGTCCTCCTCGGGAAAGGCAACGGTGGTGAAGGCTTTGTGAGAAAGAGGGCCCGCGGGGCTGGGTCGGCTTATCGCCCTCGGGCAGCCCTGGCAGCTCTGGCTGGGTAGGGCAAGAGGGGGCCTTGCAGGAGGGGCAGCGAGGGATCCAAAACAATCCCTCAGCGCTAAGGCGGACGACCGGAGGGGATCCCAGGACCCAGGACCGTGGGCCCTGGGCCCTGACGCCTCGGAGCACACCCCGTCCTGAGCGGGCCCGATGTGGTGGAAGCTCGGGAGCTCGGGAGGCAGGGGAAGGCCTGGAGCGTCGGCGGAAGGGAGGCCGCCCCGAGAGCCCGAAGCCTGTTCTGGCCCAGCCCAAGCACCCTCCACCTACCCAGGCCTTCTCAAAGGGGCCCTGTCTACCAGAGCAGAGCGCTCCCTCTCCAAGGCTCTATTGCTCTCGCTCTCTAGGTCCCTCACCCTCTCTTTCTCTTCTTCCCCTCCACCTCGCGCTTTTTCTGTCGCCTTTTCCCTCTCTCTCTCTCTCTCTCTCTCTCTCTCTCTCTCTCTCTGTCTCTCCTCCCTCACCCTGTCTCTCTCTCTGTGGCTTGGAGAGCGCTTTCTCTCTTTCTCTTCTTCCCCCTCCACCTCGCGCTCTTTTTGTCGCCTTCTCTCTCTCTCTCTCTCTTCCCTCACTATGTCTCTCTATCGCTGTCTCTCTCTCCCTCAGTTTCTATCTCTCCATCCCTCTTGCTCTCCTTCAAGCTGTGTGTGTGTGTGTGTGTGTGGCCGCGCGCGTGCGCCCCTGTGTGAATGGGTGGTTTTGCTCATGGTGGTCGTGAGTTGTGTCTGGGTGTGCCTCGGCCCCTCTCTCCCAGGATCAGGCTGCCGGCTTTGGTGCCAGCGCGGGGCAAAGCAGAACCCACCTAGCCCCCTTGTTGCCCACGGGCTGGGTCCTCGTCGGGACAGGCGACAGGGGTGAAGGCTTTGTGAGAAAGAGGGCCCGCAGGACTGGGTCGGCTGATCGCCCTTGGGCAGCCCTGGAGGCTCTGGGTAGGTGGGACAAGAGGGGGCCTTGCAGAGGGATCCAAAACAATCCCTCAGTGCTAAGGCAGAGGACCGGAGGGGATACCAGGACCGTGGGCCCTGGGCCCTGACGCCTCGGAGCACACCCGGTCCTGAGCGGGCCCGATGTAGTGGAAGCTCGGGAGCTCGGGAGCTGGGGGAAGGCCTGGAGGTTCGGGGGAAGGGAGGCCACTTCGAGAGCCCGAAGCCTGTGCAGGAGACAGAGGCCTCTGGCGCCCCCGCCCGGCAGCAGGGCAGCGCTGTGGCGGTCCCGCGCTTGGCCTGGCCACCAGCTACTGCCGGAGACTCTGGGAGGCCAGCGGAAGGCGCAGCGCGCGGCGGACGGTGCTGGGGCCTAGAGCGGGAGAGCGGCCGATAGAGGGGGAGAGCAGACCAGCTCGCCGCCGGCGAGCAGCTCAGGGGTACTTGATCCGAGCCCTGTGGACCCGGGGTTGCCGGGATGCCTGGAGTCGGGCGCGCAAGACTGAGCGGAGCTCTTGGGGCTGCCAGGCCTCTATGGCCATACCACCCTGAACGCGTCCAATCTTGTCTGATCTCTCGAAGCTAAGTAGGGTCAGGCCTGGTTAGTCCTTAACTGGGAGACCGCTTGGGAATACCGGGTGCTGTAGGCTTTTTGGTTTCCCGGTCCCTCCCTCTTTCCCCCTTTTATCGCGGTGCTTCCCAACCGCCCCCTGACTCTGCTCCTCCTTTTCCGCCCGCCTGCGCCCTCGTGGTACCCCGGGACGTCCTTGTGGGGCGTCCGCCACTGCAGCACCGCCAGTTAGCAACTTCCCAGCTCTTCCGCCTGGCAGCCACCCCATCAGTAGCCCAGATCGCTGCCCGGGGCGGGGCAGGCCGGGGCCAACCTCGAAGGCTCAGGGGCGGGTTCCCTGCCGTCCCGGGTATCTTCCCTCTCCCGGGACGCCCAGGGAATTTAATTCACTCATCCGGCGCCGCTGCCACCGTCCAAGGGGGGGGAAGGGGTGGGCAGGGGAAGCGGGCCCCACAAGACACCAGCCAAGACCTCTGCTCCAGAACGCATGGGCTGCTTTCCCCAGGGGAAGGATATTGCCTTCGCCAGCCACCAGGAAAACCGTCCCTGTGCACTCGGAATCCCATTGCCACCAACTTCGTATAAACTCCAGTCCCGAGGACACGAGACAGACCTAGGCCTCTGCCCCGTGGGCATGCTCGGTGCCACAGCTCTCGCCAGAGGGACGGTAGCACTCTACAAATCTCGGGGCCCACCGCACCAAGAGGACAGGGAGGAGCCAACAAAGGAAAAGTTCTATGAAACGCACCACCAAAGCAACCAATCCAACAAAAAATACGGCTCAGGGCTCTGTTGGGTCATTCCGTTAGCCCTTCCACCCTGTTCTGGCCCAGCCCAAGCACCCTCCGCCCTACCCCGGCCTGTTCAAAGGGGCCCTGTCTACACTCCCTCTCCAAGGCTCTATGGCTGTCTAGGTCCCTCACCCTCTCTCTTCTTATTCCCCCTCCACCTCGTGCTCTTTCTGTCGCCTTCTCTCTCTCTCCTGACTCACTCTGTCTCTCTATCACTGTCTCTCTCTCCCTCCGTTTCTGTCTCCATCCCTCTCTCTTGCTCTCCTTCAAGCTGTCTGTGTCTGTGTCTTTGTCTGTGTGTCTGTGTGTGGGTGTATGTTTGCAGGAGGGGCAGCGAGGGATCCAAAACCAACCCTCAGCCCTAAGGCGGAAGACCGGAGGGCCTGGGCCCTGACGCCTCGGAGCACACCCAGTCCTGAGCAGCCGGATGTGGTGGAAGCTCGGGAGCTCGGGAGGCAGGGGAAGGCCTGGAGCGTCGGCGGAAGGGAGGCCGCCCCGAGAGCCCGAAGCCTGGGCAGGGGACGGAGGCCTCTGGGGCCCCCGTTCGGCAGCAGGGCGGCGCCGTGGTGTTCGTGGGGCTTGGCCGCCAGCTACTGCCGGAGGCTCTAGGAGGCCGAGGGAAGGGGCAGGGCGGCGGCCAGCGGTGCTCAGGCAGAGAGGCAGGAGAGCAGCCCAGCCCAGGCGCGGGCGAGCGGCTCTGGGGTCTCCCATCCGAGCCCCGCGTCCTCCGGGTGGCGGGTCACCTGGAGTCTGCCACGCCTCGTTGGGCCGAGTTCTTGGGGCGGCCAGGCGCCACTGTCACGGTCCACGGCCATACCAACCTGAACGCGCCTGATCTTGTCCGATCTCGTGAAGCTAAGCAGGGTCGGCCCAGTTAGTACTTGGATGGGATTCCACCTGGGAATACCGGGTGCTGTAGGGATTTTGGCTTCCCGCCCCCTTTCCTCTTTTCCCCTTTTATCTCCTTGCTTCACCGCCCCCTGACTCTGCTCCCCCTTTTCCTCCCTCCTGCGACGCGCAGCAGCCCGGGACCTCGGGTCCGCCACTGCAGCACCTCCAGGTAGCAGCATCACACCTCTCCCGCCTCGCCGTCGCCCCAGCAGGAGCCCGGGTTGCGGCTGGCCGGGGCCCGACCCTGAAGGCGTAGGGGCGAATTCCCTGCCGTCCCAGGTGTCTTCCCGCTCCCGGGAGGCGCAGGCACTTCAATTCAATCGTCCGGCGCCGCCGCCACCGTCCAAGCCCAGGGAAGGGGCAGGCAGGGGCAGCGGGTCCCACAGACGCCAGCCAAGACCTCCGCTCCAGAACGCATGGGCTGCTTCCCCCCGGGGAAGGTCATTGCCTTCATTAGCCACCAAAACAACGTCCCTGTGCACCCGGAATCCCATTGCCACCAACTTCGTGTAAACTCTAGTACCGAGGACACGAGAGAGACCCAGGCCTCCGGCTCCGTCGGCAAGCTCGGCCCCTCGGCTCTCGCCAGACAGACGGGCGCACTCTACAAATATCGGGGCCCACCGCACCAAGAGGACAGGCAGGAGCCAACAAAGGAAAAACCCTAGGAAACGCACCCCCAAATCAACCAACCAATGCAAGAAAAAACACGTCTCAGGCCTCCGTTGGTCCACCTGCGTGGGCGGCCCTGCCACCCTGTTCTGGCCCAGCCCAAGCACCCTCCACCCTACCCAGGCCTGCTCAATGGGGCCCTGTGTGTCAGAGCAGAGCTCTCCCTCTCTAAGGCTCTATGGCTCTCACTCTTTATCTCCCTCACCCTCTTTCTCGTCTTCCCCCTCCACCTTGCGCCCTTTCTTTCGCCTTCTTTCTCTCTCTCTCTCCTCCCTCACTCTGTCTCTCTATCGCTGTCTCTCTCTTCCTCCCTTATATCTCTCCATCCCTCTCTCTTGCTCTCCTTCAAGCTGTCTCTTTCTCTGTGTGTGTGTGTGTGTGTACCTGCGCGAGTGCGCCCATGTGTGTCTGTGTGTGGGGGGGTGGTTTTGCTCGTGGTGGTGGTCGTGAGGTGTGTCTGGGTGTGCCTCAGCCCCTCTCTCCCGGGATCCAGGATGTGTGTGTTGGGGGAAGCTGTGGAAAGGGTGTTGAAGGAAGGTGACAATCAGCTTCCGGAAGGGCACTGACAGGCCATTATTCCTGTGGCTTGGCAAGTTTTCTGTTTGAACTTATTTCTTGTTAAGGGTCCAAGTGTACTGACTATGGAGATAAGAAAAGAAGAATAGCTCTGAACAGCTGAAGCTCTGTGAGGTACAGAAGATTTTCTGGCCCAGAGAGACTTGAGTATGGGATTTGAGACACATCTCCACACCCTTTCCCAGGGGCAATTGTTTAAAGGTATATTGTTCCTAACTAGCTGTCTCATCTGGAATTTGTGATGCAAAGAACAATGTATAGCCAGTCAGTGGCTTATGGATTTTAATGTAAATTTTTGATGAAAATTTTAGGAACTGCCTCTTTTCTTAAAACCCACTTGCAATGGTTACTAATTGGAGTGTATATTCAGGGCAACTTTAGTCTATGTTCTCAGGTAGGTATCCTAAACACGTGCCTTTGAATATACTTTTGAAAATAGATTCTGACTTTTTTATTGTGATGGGTTGACAGGGGACTGGCCTGGGACACCTGCCTGGGTGTGAATACCCCAACCATGCGCTGCCCTCCCCAGCAGAAGAGGCGGGTGGACAGCAGGCCCCCTTTGGTCAGAAACACATGCATTGCGAAGCTGTTCTGGAGCTGGGTCCTGCTTGCAAGGACAGTTCCACAGGCGCACCGGAATGCACAGGCAGCCTCCCCTTTCCACCCGCCAGCATTCCCAAGCACGCCTCGGCTTCCGACTGTTCTGTGCTTTGGGAAGAAAACTCATCTTCAGGTTTTTCTCCAGGAACAGAGATTGCAGATTGGCTTAAGAGTGCGCCCTTTATTAAAGATAGTATGCATGGAAAGACATGGAACAATTTTGGAAGGATACAAAAAAATTGCCCATTTTATTAATAGTCTCATTCAACCCCTCTGCGGACCTCATCTCCTGTCACTCATAACTAAAGGAGGCGGGTCCTGGAGCCCTGTCCAATCAGGGACATTGACGTGGGAACTGTCCAATCAGGAGCGCAGCTTGAGAGGCAGAGGCGGTTTCCGGGATCTGGCGGGGCCTTTGTCTTGTACCCCAGCTGGAGCTTCGGTCCCGTATTCTCGGCTATTTATCCTCACCTGCGGGAGGCCCTGGTGACTCTGCTGCTGCAGTATCTGGTTTCCCTGTGACCTGCAGGTGCTGAGAGTTACATAGCTAAGATGCCAGGACACCCCGAAAGCCGGAAAATGGTGAGAGTTCCCGGGAGGGTGTTCCAAGATGGCGGCCCGGCCCCCTGGCGTCAGTACCAGAGTCCGCGGCCGGGAGTCCCGGCTGGCACCGGTGGGATCTGTCACCTCTGGGTCTGGTCGGGTCGGGGCGGGGCGGGGCTAGGCCGCCGAGGGATTCTCCTCCCATCACTGCGCCTCGGCTTCCGCCCCGGCCTCTGGGCGGCTATGAAGCCTCAGCCCCGCCGGTCCCCCAGACTGTGTGCTTGGTCCAGAGGGGAGGGTCATCGGGGAGAAGCCAAATCGGTGTGCGAAACATGCGTGGGAAGAGCTATTCCATGGGGCTCATCTTAGCTGTGCAGTCCATCCTTTTTCCTGTGAAAAATGGAGTCACTCTTAAAGCTTTGAAGAGTTTGAGCAAAGGGAGTTTCATGAATGGGAGAGCGCCCACCTGTGGTGTGTGGCTTGTGGGTTTATGGAGGAGGTGCTTGAAGGAAAGACTTTTTGTAAGGTGCATGAGGAAGCAAGCCAAATTTAATAATTGACTGGCTACAGTTACAGTCACCTTATTTGGACTGTCCAGGTGGAAATTTCCTGGTTATTTAATTAATGATTAATTGGAGTTTTGTGATTGGTTGAACCTGGATTTTGTTTCCACTTAAGGTAGTCATTAACAAGAAATGCATTTGAGCTATTAATATTATTTTTCATGTAGAAACGCAAGACACTAGAGCCACCTCAGTCTAGTTGCCTGCTAATTATTTTAACACTGAACAAGAGACTGGTTTTCCCCTGCATTTTCCAAATAACATGGAAAGCAGGGTCTCAAATCCACGCCTCTGTTCCCCCAGCCTAACTCCGGCCTGCAATAAAATACTAAATTTTCAGTTTATTTCCAAAATCCATAAAAAACACCATCACCTCTTCAATTCACAACATTGTCAGCTATTTGTCTTTTATTGCGTACTCCAGGCACAATATTTTAATTAATCATTTTTTCACAGAACATTGGAGGGCACTCTTTGTTGTTGCTGTTGTTGTTGTTGTTTTGTTTGTTTTTGTTTTTGTTTTTTCTTTAAGAAGGAGTCTCGCTCTGTAGCCCAGGCTGTAGTGCAGTGGCGCGATCTTGGCTCCCTGCAACCTCTGCTTCCCGGGTTCAAACGATTCTCCTGCCTCAGCCTCCTGAGTAGCTGGGATTACAGACACACGCCCCCACCCCCGGCTAATTTTTATATTTTTAGTATTTTGTATTTTAGTTTCACCATGTTGGTCAGGCTGGCCTCCAACTCCTGACCTTGTGATCCCCCACCTTGGCCTCCCAAAGTGCTGGGATTACAGGCGTGAGCCACCGCACCCTGGCCTGTTGTTTTTTTCCCCACCCGGCTCTTTTTTTTTTTTTTTTTTTTTCTGGTTGAGTTGGAGTCTCCCTCTGTTGCCAGGCTGGAGTGCAGTGGCGTGATCTCGGCTCACTGCACCCTCCGCCTCCTGGGTTCAAGCGATTCTCCTGCCTTAGCATCCCAAGTAGCTGGGACTATAGGCGTGCACCACCACACCTGGCTAATTTTTCTATTTTTAGTAGAGACGGGGTTTCACCATGTTGGCCAGGATTGTCTTGATCTCTTGACCTCGTGATCTGCCCGCCTCTCCCTCCCAAAGTGTTGGGATTACAGGCGTGAGCCACCACGCCTGGCTTGTTGTTGTTTTTAAGAGGATCTTGCTCTGTCATCCAGGCTGCTGGAATGCAGTGACATTGTCATAGCTCACTGAAGCCTCCAACTCCTGGACTCAAGTGATTTTTCTGCCTCAGCCTCCTGAGTGGCTAGGATTAAATGTATGTGCTACCATGCCCGGCTAATTCTTTTTATTTTATTTTTTTGTAGAGATTGGGTTTCACTAGTTACTCATGCTTGTGGCACTCTTTAAAGATTTGTTTTCTGTTTGTGAAAGCAGAGAATAACCCCCTGGCACTCTATTGTAAAGCAATATTTGTGCCACTCTGCTTTTTATCTTTCCTAGGCACAGACGCCTTGTACAATATCTTTGAGTTGAGGTTCCGCTTTGGAAACTTTACAGCTTGTTGTATCCTCAGCCACTCTTTTTTATTTTTTATTTATTTTTTGAGACGGAGTCTCGCTCTGTCGCCCAGGCTGGAGCGCAGTGGTGTGATCTTGGCTCACTGCAAGCTCCGCCTCCCGTGTTCACGCCATTCTGCCTCAGCCTCCTGAGTAGCTGGGACTGCAGGCGTCCGCCACCATGCCCGGCTAATTTGTTTGTATTTTTAGTAGAGACGGGGTTTCACCGTGTTAGCCAGGATGGTCTTGATCTCCTGACCTGGTGATCTGCCCACGTCGGCCTCCCAAAGTGCTGGGATTACAGGCGTGAGCCACCGTGCCTGGCTCCTCAGCCACTCTTATCCTAGTCCTGAATTTCAGAATTGTCTGGGAATGGCCCAAGATGCCCACAGTGGCTGTATCTCTTGGAGTATCTAGTGAATTTTAGTTCCTGGGTTTTTTCCTCCCAGAGGACAGCCTATGGCATGGAGATGGAGCCTCTCAGTGGAGGAGCTGGATGTCCTGGGGCTGAGAGAAGTCTTCTGGTACACCCTTCATCTAAAAAGCTAACCCCTTAGGCATTCTCCCCCAACCCCCAATTTCATTGCCTGGAGACACATCAGTGGTGTTGGGAAAAGACAGAAATAATTCCTGCCCTTTGGATTCTCAGACTTGTGAAGGGAGAAAAACTAGTCCAAAGGACAAGCAAAACCTACTCTGGGGAGCTGGTGCGAGAACATGCAAAGCAAAACATCCCTGGGGCACACCGTAAGGCACGGTGCATTGTCTCCAGACAGAGTGGTCAGTGAGCACTTCAGTGAGCAGAATGGGGAGTGGGAGAATGTCCCAAGTTATAGGATAGCCGGACTTGATGCTTGAGTCGGATGTGTCTGTGTTCCAGGTAGCATTGCTACTCCCTGAGTTTGTCACCTTAAAAAGATTTGTTCACTTATTTCATCATCAGCTTTTTATTAAGTATATATTACACTTTATCGGTAGAGCTTGAAAGGTTAGAAAATATTTACAAAGGGCATGAAAGTGGTGAATTCTAGGAAAAAACTATGTAGTCATATATTTCATTTGTTAAAAAACGCATTTACCTTTTTCTTCATCACAGTGAGTGTAGTAAGTTTCTCAGTTCTGTTCTATTTTAAGGGTGATTGCAAACAGAATCTCAGGGCTTAAGTTTGGGAATTCTACCAGGGGAAAAAAATAGGAAGCATCTCTTTTTCATTATGCCTATAGGAAATTCACTTTCACAAGACAGTATGGTAGATTAATTAGTAAATTATATAGATTCATGAAACATCAGTTCCTCTTTTTTACAGGGTGGATAATTTGTGACGTTAAATGTTCTGTATTCAATTATCTGGACATGCAAATTCAATGCTAAGTTTTAGGAGATGGGACATGGCTCTTCTTAGAAGGGTTCACATTTAGTAAGTGTTGCCTAAATGATCTGTTATAGAAATATTTAATTGACGTTTTTGTTATCTGAAAGGAATAGACACTTTTGCCTTTCCTTTTGAAATATAAAATGTAAGTGTCTTACAATTTTATTCCCTTTTATAAACACTGTCTTTGAGTGATTTTGCTGAATTCTTCAAACACTGGGCGTTTTCTCATTTAAAACTAAATGAATAGCCCTGACTGGAAAGTAGAAGTCTGAGCCCAGTGACTCTAAGTTAAGGCCAATCTTGAGCCTGCAAAAGAAGGTCATTGAAGGCCCAGTTAGTGCTTCCTGAGGAGCCTCCTCTGCAGGTGTCCCAGCCTGCTCACACAAGCATGGAAGAGCTCTTTACATTGAGAGAAGCTACAGAGCCCTGGAAAGTGGGAGATCCATAGGCAGATGCAAATGGGGTTGGGTTGGAAGACGGGTTCGGAAGCTCTTTCTGAGGATAAAATTTCGTTGTCCTGGGCTGTTTCTAGACTTTGTCAAATAAAGCTAATTTAGCTTTACCTAAAAAGTTACTTAATTCTAAAGGAGTATTGCAACAGGGGAAAAATACCAGCTATATCTGCAGTCATCTGAAATGTTAGGCAGGAAAGGGCTTTATTTAAAGGGGAACACACAAGACTAGAAAGAATGTGGGAAGGGGAGGACAGGATGAAAGGTGCCAAAATTAGATCCTAGATCAGAGAATGTTTCACCCTGAGGTCAGCCTGTGTTTAGGAGGGGCATAAAGAGGGATTATTTGTTGGCTCAGGCTGAGTATGCATCAAAGTTCAGGGGCCTGTTGGAAAGAGAGAAGCTAACCCATTTATGCCTAGTGTTCCATTATGGGAGCACTAAGCTCATGGGAGTTATTTATACTTCCTACTGCTAGATGACCCTACTGCTCAGGGTCATCACCATGGTCTGATTTTTCACACACAAAAAAATTTGCCACCTCCAGCATAAGTGGGTTAAGCAGTGGTTGGTGAACAAGTACTTTTTTTTTTTTTTTTTTTTTTACCACTAAAGAGAATTGTTCAGGTGATTGTTTATGAGACAAAAATGGGAATTTGCAATCTGTGTCTGGCTTTGTAATAGGTTAAAAAAAAAGGGAGCATCATCTAAGTCAGAATGAGAAGAATGTTTCTTTTCATTCAGCTGTTCTTTGAGAACATTAAGGATGGGGAATTTCTTCAATCACATCTATTTACCAGGATTGCCTACCCACCCAATCTTCTCCTGCCACTTTCCTTTGCTGTATACAGATCTTCCATTTGGCTGTTTTGAGATGTACTTTTTATGACAAACTGGTACATGTTTTGCGAGTTCTGTGAGGAGTTCTGTCCAATTATTGAACTTGAGTATGGGGTTATGGGAGTCCTAGAGTTACAGGCAGTCACTCAAGAAGTATAGGTGGGTGCCTGGTGCATGTGACTGGCCTCTGTAGTGGGGGCAGTGATGTGGGACTGAGCCCTGGCCTTGCAAGGTCTGTGCAAAGTGACTGGTGTCAGTATTGAATTGTTGAGCAACCAGTGGTGTTGGAGAATTGGTTGGTGTTCAGGGAACTCCACACATCTGGTGTCAGAAGTTTTGTCAAAAGTGCAGGAGCGGCAGCTTGGAGGCAGATGCCCTTTCTTAGCAAAGGGAGGCTCTGTTCTGTACACAGGCTGTCACACTGCACTGTCCTGTGATTCCAGGTGTCCTCCCAAGATGAGAGGGGACTGAGGACTTAGAGGGAAGGAGTTCTGAAAACAGACCCCCTTTCCCCACAGCTGCTTTCACGTGATTCCCACCCACTCAAGAACATAGCCACTAACTATTGATGTGGCCATGCCTCTTCCAGAACAAGGCTTCACTCTCAGGAATTTCACATACAAACACCTTTGCTCCTAGAATCTCCGACCAAAATCACACATGTGTCTTCAGGACTCTTGGCATATCCCCTACCTCAGATACTGTTTCTGTAGCCACAACCTGCTCCCTTCATCAATCTGGGCTTCTGGACTAGCTGATTATAATCTCATCTTCCTGCATGGACACAGAAATAAGTCAGGGCATAGCCCCACATGGACCAGTATCTGAGCATAAACCAGTTCTTCCTTCAATCCTTCACTGTCCCCCACCTGTGGATCCTTGAGAGCACCTTTCTCTTTTTTGCTTTTTTCCCCACAAACCCTCTTTCATGTGCCTAATCCAATGCTCACTGGAATTCCAATGTCCAGGAGTTCAAGACCTGGCTGTTGTAGTAGCAAATACAAATTATAAGGAAGAAACTTAATTTTTCCACATGAGAATGAGGGAAGAAATTTTTCTCTTCTCCCTTTTCTTTTCTTTTTTTTTGAGACGGAGTCTCGTTGTCTCCCAGGCTGGGGTGCAGTGGCGCGATAGGCCCACTGCAAGCTCCACCTCCCGGGTTCACGCCATTCTCCTGCCTCACCTCCCGAGTGGCTGGGACTACAGGTGCCCACCATCACGCCCGGCTAATTTTTTGTATTTTTAGTAGAGACGGAGTTTCACCATGTTAGCCGGGATAGTCTCAATCTCCTGACCTCGTGATCCGCCCGCCTCAGCCTCCCAAAGTGCTAGAATTACAGGTGTGAGCCACCGTGCCCAGCCTCCCTTTTCTTAAAGTATTTAATTTAGAAAAATCTTATTATTCTTTTGTTTATTTATTTTGAGACAAGGTGTTGCTTTTTCACTTAGGCTGGAGTGCAATCATAGCTAATTGCAACCTGGAAATCTTGGGCTTAAGGACTTCCTGCCTCATCCTCCGGAATAACTAGGACTACAGGCATATGCTACTATGCCTGGCTAATTTGTAAAGTTGTTGTTGAGACAGGGTCTCAGTATATTGTCCAGACTGGTCTTGAACTCCTGGCCTCAAGAGTGCTTTCTACCTCAGCCTGCCAAGGTGCTAAGATTATAGGTGTGAACCCCCATGCCTGACCTGGACAACTTATATGTATTTTTTCTTCTGCTTCTTGAAATATATGCAAATTATTTTACCAGCTAAATAAATTTGAATCATTCTTTTTAACTTATGGTTGTCTTTATCTAAGACCTGGATTCTGTTGCATCGTTTTTTGTTTTTTGATTTGGCAGAAATTTATTGTTTTAAAAATTTTTAAAGTTGATTAAGAACATGCAAAAGTTGAGCCCAAAGAATAGAATTAAATTCAGCAACCAGAATGGTAAAGGGTAACAGATACTAAGTAGGTGCCTTTGACAAAAAACTGATCATCCAAGGTGATTATCTGACATTTGGAGTCTGAAGTACTTACACTGCAGAAGCGAGAACAGTTTAATGTATGACCTGTACAGCAGAGTTTCTAGCTATATCATGATTTCTTTTTATTACTTAGGAAGAGTTAGCGTGGTTATGTGTAGTCTTTAGTAGATGACCTGCATTCATTTAAATTAAACAGTATTTTCAACAATAGTGTATATATAAGGCCACAATATTATTTATTTCTCATGCTGCCTTGTCTAAGAGGCTGCAATATTTTGAACAAACCCTTAAAGTAGTAATTTTTAACATCAGTGCTATTTATTCTTTTGAAATATAAAATGTCTTATATTTCAGTGAATTAAGGTCATATTAATCTCAAAAATACTATATACATCATGACTAGTATATGAAAAAATTTTTACCTAGATATTTTCTGATTGAATTTACCAATCCCTTATTTAATCTAAGCTTTTCTTTAAGATGTTTTCAACTTCTTTTCTTCTCTCAACATAACCTTTCTCTGATTGAGAGCTGTTTTTCTGTCCAGTGCTTTGGGTATCTGTTTCAGAAGCTTTGTGAGTATCTTACAGTGTCTGTAAGCAAGGTGGGGGTAATAATGACAGCTCATGGAGCTATTTTATTCAGACTTATGCTGGGCATCTAGCAGTATTTTTTTCCCCTATTGCCATTACACATAGAATCTGAGGTTGGAACACTGTTTCCATTTCCATTACTGCTAAAGTGCAGTTCTACCCAGGAGTCCTGCAGGCTCTCCTGCAGCCTAGGGGCCCCTGCACTGTAAGAGGGTGTGGGAGCACAACTACAGCAGTCAGCATTTGCATGGGCTGTAAGCTCTGGGTGGTAAGCTGTGCCTTGGTGGCAGATGGCCAGAGTTGGAAGTGGATACAGGCCAGCAGAAGATGGGTGCTCGGAGAGTCAGAAATTATTTCTTTGAAATGTAAATAGCCAAGAAGATAGATTCTTTCATTACTGTTGCTGTAGGAGAGTAGAAGCAACCTGGCTCTAAGTTGCAAAACTACCTCATGCCTTGCAGATATGGGAATTTTGTTTTTCATTGGAATATAGCAAATTAGCTAACACAGATGACTCCCCCTTTCCCCAATTATCAGGTGAATTTAGGATGAACTATATATGATAAATGGTGTGGTCAGGTCTGCTGCTTGAGGACTAATTAAGGTGACTTACATTCTGTCTTTTTAATCTCTTAGCAGATTATCTGTAATGCATGTCACATTCTGGTTGAGTTGTGTAATTTAAACCAGTTTTTTGTTGTTGTTGTTCTACCATTGTAGAGAGTTTTTCTGGGATTAGAGATGATTTTACTTGTAGTTATATTCCCCAAGCATTGTCCAGAATTACCAGACATAGTATAAACTTATAAGGTGCCTACCAGGCTTCACTCCAGAGAGGCTTTCCGTCTTGGGCTTCTAGTCACAACTCATACTTGTGCAGCAAAGTGCATGCTGCCCCTAAAATCTGCAGGCAGAATGGTCTCTGCCTATTTGGGATCTACAGTCTCTTCTAGAGAAGTTCAAACAGACTTCTACCAAAACAACTCCACAGGGCAGCAAGCAACCATTCAATGTGTTTCAATGCCCTGGCTTCTTCAGACCTGAAACTAACTCAAAGACCCTGGTACCCAGAGACCCAAACAGGGTCACACGTGTATTAATTACATGACTTGAGACCTCAAACTCCTCCTTTTTCTCTTGCCCAAAGGCCCACAAATGTGTAGAGGGCACCTGCTGCTTTCTGACCCATCCAAGACGTAAATCTGCAGCTCCAAATTCTAAATCCAGGTCATGGGATTTGAGAAAAGAAAGTAACTTTTGTCAGAAGAATCCGAGCTGTTTTACTTATCAGGCCCAGAGAGATGTTATAATAAGGCCATAAACATGACCTACTCCTCACTTTTAATGTATTCTTTCCTTGAAAGTGCTTGCTATTGTTACAAGTAGCTGTAAGTTAACCTAATAATGCCACACCAGACACTGTAACCCACACTCTGTATTATATGGTCACTCACCAATCACTAACTAATGTTATTTCTGTAAACCAATGAGAATTGCAGACAAACAACTTTGCATCAGTTCACTCTTTTGTCCCGCTCCCCCGCCCTCTTTTTTTTGCCTTTGAAAATCCACTTGGAAGTACTGCTAATCAAAGTGTATATTCAGGTCAACTTAAAACTATACTCCCAGGTAGCAATCCTCAAGCTTGGCCCCCATAATACTCTTAATTATATCAGTTTCATCTCAGCTTTTTTTTCTAAAGGTCAACATTTTATGGAATGTGTTAGAGCAGTCTCCATCAGGAAATCTCTCCTCTGGTTTTACTCTGCTTGCGGTAACATCCAAGATTGCTGAGCTAGGTTGATCCCACTTAGAATCTGCACGGGAGATCTCGCTTCTGCCTGGGATTTACAAGACAGGACAAGACTTTGGATTGAAGATGAACAGAAAACCCATGGGAGACATGTTCTGCATTCTGAGACATCTTAAAGTCCTTCTTTTAGAGGGATTTTTTGAGCATTTCAGATTGTCCCATGACCTGTTACATTTGTGTGAGAGGCTCCTGGTTTAAACAGAACCTCAGGCAAAATTTTTAAGTGTAAACCAGCACATGAGCAGTGGGAGGTTAGCAGCACATAATAGCAAGAGCCATGACTATAACTACAGTTACCTTTAAACTGTGATACTGGAGTAGAGAATTTTTGTCTTTCCTCTTAACCGAGTTAGCTCATCAGAACAGGTACTGTCACACCTGGATTCAGGTTCTGCAGCTCCACCAGGGCAGTTTTATTTGCTATTCAGAATCAACCTGAGTGTGAATTTCATGAATCACAATGAGGGCATCAATCCAGGGACACCAGAACTCTCTCACCAGCACCTGGGAGTCTCTGAGAAATTTGGAAATGTTCTATGCAAACTGTGGCCAGGCTGATAAGAGGGTCTAATTTTGCTTCCCTCTCAGAGTAAGAGGAATGAGTTACCTAGTACTTGGTTCTCTCCTCAGTCTGTTTGGTTGGTACCCAGGTGGAAATTGCTTCAGTACCCTGGTACTTAGTGTAAAAGAAAAGAGAGGAGATATGGAGATTCAAACTGATGTTTTTTCATGATTAGATTCAGATTTTAAGTTATTTATTTTTTGGCTGGGTGTGGTGGCTCATGCCTGTAATCCCAGCAGTTTGGGAGGCCAAGGCAGGCGGTTCACTTGAGGTCAGGCGTTCAAGACCAGCCTGGCCAACATTGTGAAACCCCATCTCCACTAAAAAAAACTAGCTGGGTGTGGTGGTGCATGCCTGTAATCTCAGCTGTTCAGGAGGCTGAGGCAGAATCGCTTCAACCTGGGAGGTGGAGGGTGCAGTGAGTTGAGATTGCACCACCACACTCCACCCTGGGTGACAGAATGAGACTCTGTCTCAAAAAAAAAAAAAGAAAAGAAACATATTTTAAGTTACTTATTTTTTGACTACCAATATTACAACAGTGATGTTTTGTTCTTCTGTGTGCAATGGCACATGATGAAAATTTGTCCTATTACAGTTGATGTTAATTTCATTCACTTGGTTAAAGAGCTCTGACAGATTTTTCTACTATAGAGTTAATTATTTTTCTCTGCATTACTAAGTACCTGTTGTAAATTTACTGGCTAATTTGTTTAAACCATCACATTTATTCTGTAAGCAAGCTCACATCTCTTTTTTAATTCTCTTTGCATATACCTTACTTTGAAAAATGAAGGCTGTCATTGTTTACTGGTCAGAAAAACTGGGATGAACCCAGGCTCTGCCACTTACTGGATGTTTGACAGAATATTCTCATTGGGCTAGAATTATTGGCATCATTGGTGGGCTTCTTAGAAATTCAGAAACTCAGGCTTCACCCCAGACCTCCTGAATCAAAATCTGAAGTTTCCAGTTATTTGTTGTACACATTAAAATGTGAGAAATATCTTCTAACTCACCACAACTTTTCCATTTGAGAAATACACACAACTTAGTCCGTACAGTGTAAATATAGTACTCAAAATTGTGCAATGCCTGTGTGGGTACCCTTAATTTTATACTTTGTCATCTAGAAAGATATTGTATATATACTGGATTTATGGATCTTATGCATTTTTTCCTCAAAGTTAGTGAATATATTTGAAAATATTTCTGAGTTAAAAAATTATCTTATTGGATAATTCCAGGACTCAGTCAGAACTGGTTCTCTTTACTGTCATTTTACCTTAAGCCAAATTAAGAATTATGCCCATGGCCACTTAGTAAGTATGTAGTATGTGGTTTTTGGTTTTATTTTGTTTTTTTGTTTTTTTGTTTTTTTTTCAGAGACTCTTGACATTCAGGGATTCAATCATAGAATTCTCTCTGGAGGAGTGGAAATTGCTTGACTATGCTCAGCAGAATTTGTGATGTTAGAAAACTACACAATAGAAATGTGGTGTTAGAAAACTACAGAAACCTGGCCTCTCTTGGTGAGGATAACTTCAATACACAATTTCTAATATACTCTGTGAGTTTTTTTTTTTTTCTTTTGTTTTTTGAGATGAAATCTCGCTCTGTGGCCAGATTGGAGTGCAGTGGCATGATCTCGGCTCACTGCAACCTCTACCTCTGGGGTTCAAGTTATCCTCCTGCCTCAGCTTCCTGAGTAGCTGGGACTACAGGCGCACGACACCACGCCCAGCTAATTTTTTGTATTTTTAGTAGAAACAAGGTTTCACCATGTTGGCCAGGATGGTCTCGATCTCTTGACCTTGTGATCTGCCTACCTCAGGCTCCCAAAGTGCTGGGATTACAGGCATGAGCCACCGCGCCTGGCTTTTTTTTCTTTTGTATAATGTTTTAGGGAATCTCTGCTTTGCATGAATGAATTTCAGATCGCCGTTTTTAAGAAAAACTTAGGGATTTGTTGGTGTAGAAAATAAAATCTTGAAGATGTTGCATCATGACATAAACCTTTTTCTTTCTTCAGCTGATCTGTGTCCTTTATTTTAGATTAGTGGTAACTCCAGAAATTCAGAGGCATAAAATATTGTTGCCTGCACCTTATAATCACATTACCACTTCCCATTACCACCACCTGTTTTTTTCCCTGGGAGACTGGGTCTCGCCGTGTTGCCCAGGCTGCTCTCAAACTCCTGGGCTTACGTGATTTGCCTGCCTTGGCCTGTCAAAGTGCTGGGATTAGAGGTGTGAGCCACCATGCCCAGCCAACCACCACCAAGTTTTGATTCAGCACAGCACTGGGTAGTGGAGCTAAGGACCCACAAATTAGAAAAGTTTTTAAATATCATAAAGTTTCTGTGAGGAAACAGTATTTGGTGTTAAATTTTTAGACTCTTTTGTTTTTTCCACTGAGCACAGTACTAAGTTAGTAATTGGAAAATCCCAGCAGAAGTCATACTACTTTTTCTAATGAAAGAGTCCTTGGCTGTTCTCTAAACCAAACCTGATCACCTATATGGAGAAAAAAAAGCCCCGGAGGGTGAGGAGACAGGAGACAGTAGCCAAACATCGAAGTAGGTGGGAGTGAATAAAGCAGATGACACAGATGAGATGTCCAAAGGTCAAGGAGAAAGCCAGATCTTAAAATGTGGTTTGTGAAGCTATGTTCCAGTGGAAATCATTTCTAAGAAGCCCTGGTTTCTTTCTCTTGCTCTCATATAGAGACAGACATCTTCTGTCCCATGCTCTTCAATTCTCTAAGGACTGGACTTCCTCTTCCACAATCCTTCTTCTAGCTTACAAAGAAAACCAAAGTCCTTTTCATGGCTTACAAGGGACTGGAGGACCTGGCTGCCTGCTCTTTTATTGCTTTTCAGGACATGGGGCTATCTGTGATTTATAAGGAGCTCTGTGTTAAACATTTTCTAATTTCCATTTTGAATCTTGTCTAAAATGTGTAAGAGTAGTGGAGATACTGGGATTTGGTTTAGAAATCCCAGAAACACCACACCCAGATGTTGTATGTTTTCTGCTTTATAATTTCATATCCTATGAAGGTTTCAAATGTGATTCTACAGAAATTTACACTCAAATCATTTTATCAGAACACTAAGCATCTGCCCCATATAATAAAATCTAATGTTATTTTACTTCAAAATTTTAAGTTTTTTAGTATGTACCGAGGCATATATTGTAAATGCTGTGTGCCCCAATTCCTAAACTGTACATGGTTTAATGTATCTGCTTTCTACATTTAAAAAATGTACTGTGCCACTGAGGAACTTAGAACATTGCTGAGCATGTATTAAATTCCCATTTGTTTCCTGATTTTTAAATAGTTATTATTTTATAATTTTTTCTTGTTTAGTTTGAAGCTTACTAGGATTGTGTCATTGATATGTACGTATTTATATATACATACACATGTATATACATAACATGTCCTTGATATGTATGTATGTTTTATGTATATGTATATACACACGTGTATATATGCGTGTGTGCATTAACATTGATTTTTTTGACCAATAAAAATTGCATAATTATGTATTGTGTATATTGTAATAATTTGATAGGTATAATATATTGTAAAATGTTTAATACAATTAAGTTGATGAAAATTTATGTCACCTCACATGGTTATGTTTTTTTGTAGTGAGAGCACTTGAGGTCTCCTACTGTTGTAGCAAATTTTAAGCATACAAAACACTGTCTTAACTACATTTTAAAGCTATACATTAGATCCCCGAAACTTATTTATCTTATAACTGAAAGTTTGTCCTGTTTGAACATCTTATCATTTTTTCTACCTCCAGAGCTTGTCATTACCATTGTAACTCTCTGCTTTTTGAGTTCAATCTTCTTAGATTCTTCATTTAAGTGAGATCATACAGTGTTTGTCTTTCTGTGCGTGGCTTATTTTGCTTAGCATAATGTCCTCAGGTCCATTTGTGTTGTTGAAATAGTAGAATTTCATTCTTTTTTATGGGAGAATAATATTTGGTTGTCTATTTATACCACATTTTCTTTATCCATTCAGCATCCACAAATAAGTCATTTTTAAAAAAAATATCCTTGACAGTTGTCAGTAATGCTTCATTGAATACAGGGGTGCAGATATTTCTCTGAGATACTGATTTTATTTTGTTTATATACAGAAGTGGAATTGCTGGATTGTAAGACAGTTCTAGTTTTTTAAAATAACCTCCATGCTAGTTTTCATAATGACTCTTCCAGTTTACAACTCATTAAGAGTGTACAGAAATATTTTGTCACATCCTTGTTAACACTTGTATTTCTTCTTTTTGATAGCCATTCTAACTGCTGTAAAGTGCTATCACATGATTTTGATTTGCAATTTGCTGACACATGGTAAATGTTTAACATCTTTCTACACACCTGTTGGCCATTTTAATATGTTAAAAAATATTCAGTCTGTAGCCGGGCGTGGTGGCACGTGCCTGTAATCCCAGCTACTCGGGAGGCTGAGGCAGGAGAATTGCTTGAACCCGAGAGGCAGAGGTTGCAGTGAGCCGAGATTGCACCATGGCACTCCAGCCTGGGTGACAGAGCGAGACTCCATCTCAAAAACAAAAACAAAAAAATTCAGTCTTTTGCCTGTTTTTTAGTTGGGTATTATTATTACTGTTTTGCTTCTGATTTGTGTGAGTTTCTGCTATATTTTGAATACTAACCTCTTACCATACATGGTTTGCAAATATTTTATCCCATCTTAAAGGTTCTTATTTCTTGCTGTGCACAATATGTTTAGTTTGATACAGTACAACTTTATGTTTGGTTTTGTTGCCATACTTCTGATAACATATTTAAAAAATCATTGCCAAGTCAGTATCATGGAGGCTTTTCATATGCTTTTTTAAAGATTTTTTTAAGGATTTATGTATTAAATTTAAGTCTTTATTTTGAGTTAATTTTTGTGTATGGTACAAGAAATATGATTTAATTATTGTGCTTGTGAGTATCCAGTTTTCACAGCACCAAGTACTGAAGATGCTATGTTTTCTGCATTGTGTATTTGTAGTGTCCTTGTCAAAGATTAACTTTAGATGCATAGATTTACTTCTGGGCTCTGTATTCTGTTCCACTGGTTTTTGTGTTGGTTCCTATAAATATACCATTCTATTATTTATACTGTAGCCTTGAAATGTAGTTTTAAATAATGAAGTATAATGTCCCCAGATTTGGTTTTATTCCTCATGATTGCTTTGGCCATTAAATATTTCTTATAGTTTTATATGCATTGTAGACTTTATTTTCTATTACTATAAAAAGTGGCACAAGAATTTTGATAGGAATTTGAATTAATCTTTGCTTTGGATAATATGGCACTTACATAATATTTATTCTTCCAATCCATAAACATGTCATATATTTACATTTATTTGTATCTTCTTTAATTTCTTTCATCAATATCTTATTTTTTTGTTTAAAGATCATTCACCACACTGGTTAAATTTATTGCCAAGAAATCTATTATTTTGTTGCTATTGTAAATGAGATTTTTTTTACGGGTTTATTGCTACTCTATGTAAACAAAACTGGTATTTGTATGTTAATTGTATATTCTGCTACTTTACTGAATGCATTTATTAGTTTAAGCTATTTCTTGGTGTACTATTTATGGTTTTACATATATAAGATTATGCCATCTACAAACAGTGACTTTTTTTCTTCTTTTCAATTTTGATCTTCTACGTTTTCTTGCTTAATTATTGTATGTAGGACTTCCAGTTCTATGTTCAAATAGAACCATTAGAATGGGAATAATACAGACTTGCATTGGTGTTTGCATTTGAAGGAGCAAACACCTCTTTTCATTTTTATAAACTGGTTTCAGTAGGTAAAGATCTTCATCTTTTGGGTCTCAAAGCTGATGAGATCTTTTCTGGGCTTGCAGTAAAAAGGGTTGTAGCTGGGTCACAAGGTTGCTGCCAAATCTGGAGTGGGTTTTACTTTTAGTGGGCTTGTTACCAGGAGCACATGTGGTTGTGAGTCCTGTCATGTTTTTGGGCAGACTGGATTGTCTTCAGGACTTTCTGTGGAGCAGGCACTAGGGCAGGGTTCTGTTATATGGTGGGCCTAATACCAGATGCGTGGATGAGTGTGGCTCCCACTGAGTACCTAGCAGGGTTTCCCCAGGTTATCTACAAACAGTGACTTTTGAACTGTTTTGTGTGGGTCACAAGTATGATGCCCTCAGCTTTTTTCTTATTCCTCATGATTGGTTTAGCCATTCAGTATTTCTTGTAGTTCTATGTACATTGTAGGCTTGCATTTTCTATTACTATGAAAAGTGGCACAGGAATTGTGATAGGGATTTGAGTTAATTTTCAGATTGCTTTGGATAATATGACACTTTGTTAATCAAAGGGCCTGTCTTCTCAAAGTGACTCTTCTTGATCCTGGATTTTAGCACAGTTTCCTAATGCCCTGTATCCCAAAACTCACTATATTGTCCAGGCTGTTCTTGAACTCCTGGCCTGAAGCAGCCCTCCTGCCTCAGGCTCCTGAATGGAGGAGATTACTGTCATGAGCCACTGTGCCTGGCTCTCTCATAAAGTTACTTTGGTTGATGGATGGCTGACTAGTTTTTTTTTTTTTTTGCTGCAAGGGAATATAAAAGTAGGGAACTCCTATTCCATCATCTTGATAATGTCATTGTCTCCATACATTTCTGCCTTATTTTGTTCTCTTGTATGTCTGTGTGTTATTTTAGGTTCAAACATTAAGAACAACATGGTAGAATTTATACATTGTGTAAAAAGTAAATTAGATAGCTAGTAGGTACCCTATATATATTATAATATTCACCTGTAAGATTAAATTTAGTGCAGACAAAAGGGCTCATTAAGATTTTCATCCACTTTTTTCACCATCTGTCCAAACTGTAATATAGTTTATGCCCAAATTTTTATTTTATCAGTTACTCTTAACCATATTTCGCAAAATTTGTATTTTTTAAATTTAGAAATGTGAGGGTATTATTTGCTTTTAAAGGCTGTATTGCAGGTTATTTATTTTGTAAAATAATAGCATCAATATATTAGTAATATAAATAGTTATTTGTAGTGTAAATACTTATTAAAATTTTCTCATTAGAGAATTTTATTAATTATTGTAGTGCATTTTCTGTAAAATTGTACTGCCATACACCACAGGGCAATGATTCAGAATGCCTGGTCTTCATAGATGCACAGTCACGGATGAACATTGTAGTTATTTAGAAGATTCTTTTCTACTGTTGTATCAACGTTCCAAACAAGATTTTATGGGTAAATGTTTCTCTCATTCTAGTTTTGCAGTTCCATGTTAACTGTATTTTTATTTTAGGGTAGGTTCCTTGACATTGGTTTATTGTATTCTTGGTTTTACCTAAGCATTATTTTGGATGACAATGTGCAGCTTTTTATGTACAGTTTATGTCAATTTGCAGTTTAATTGCAATATGAATTAGCCATATATGTATTCACAATTCAATTTAAGTTCAACAGAGTTAATGAAAACTAAGCAAACTAATGTTACATTATAAAGCCCCAGTCAACTATCTTATACTTAAGCAAATACACCGAATAATAGTTTGTAGCTTTATTGCTGCTTTTGTTCAAACTATGTTTTTATATCCTCTGTGACCAAGGAAATTCCTGATACTGTCCTATCAGGCTAAAGAAACAAAAAGCCGGGCGTGGTGGCTCATGCCTGTAATCCCAGCACTTTGGGAGGCCGAGGCAGGCAGATCACGAGGTCAGGAGATCGAGACCATCCTGGCTAACACGGCGAAACCCCGTCTCTACTAAAAATACAAAAAATTAGCTGGGCGTGGTGGCGGGTGCCTGTAGTCCCAGCTGCTTGGGAGGCTGAGGCAGGAGAATGGCGTGAACCCGAGAGGCAGAGCTTGCAGTGGGCCGAGATCGCAGAGATCGCACCACTGCACTCCAGCCTGGGCAACAGAGGGAGACTCCGTTTCAAAAACAAACAAAAAGACAGTGATTATACTTTCAAGTGACAGTTCATCCCAGATATTCCATATGTAGACAACTATGCTCATATTTGTTTGTTTTAATAAGGCTGTGGTCCAAAACCTTACGTTTTTGTAGAAATTAAAGCTTTTCAGTTCCATTCTAAATTAAGGACAGCCCCATGATCTAAATCCAAGGGTGATGGCTTAGAGTGAGGACCATTTCTTGTTGACATGGAGATGGTTGAGTTGGTCTACAGTAAATCTATGGGAGAGGCAGGTTGTAATAACTTGGAAGTGTTGGCTGCCTTCATGGTCTCAAAGTTCTTTGCCAAGTTCACCTTAGCAGTGCTGTACTGTTCTGCTGTCAAGTTGGGAATGCTTGGCCAGTAGTGGTTCTCTGCATGGTCCAAAACTGCAGATGCTTCCCTGATACACTGCCTGCCAGAAATGCAATTGTAGCAAAGGAGGTCGATAAGGGGACAGAAGCTAGCTGGCCACTGCCTGGTGGGGAAGAGCAGTGGGCACCCAATCCTAGCTTACATGCCAAATGCCATCCTCATCCCAGTACCCAGGGGTGTCTCCCATAATGTGCACTGCCTGGCCTTATGTAAATAGAGAGCTCAGCTAAAGCCTAAAGTTGTAAAGGCGCCTTTCTGGAGCCCCAAGTGTGCTGGACAACTCACTAGCCATGGAAAGAGCCTGGTTCCTTGTGGCCACAGAGAGGCAATGATTGAAGCATGCCCACATTGCAAGGCCTTCTGGAGTCTTCATGTGAGAGTTCAGCTCTGGCTACAGAGGACATTTCCGGTGTCTAGAGATTCTCAGTGTCTGGCAGGTGGGAAACTGATTGATGGCATCTGCTGGCTTCTGGAGCACTGCCTGGCGGTCCTTATCTGTGGGCCCCAGCCAAGGCACTTCAGAAAGCTTGATCTCTGGCTAGCATTCTGGACTGCAAGACAGCCTGGCTACAGCTAGCGCTGGATGGAGAGAGTTGAGTGTGGTGAGTGGGAACAGTGTGCATTCTGCCACGTGGCATGGGGTTTCTTGTGATTCTGAACTACCCAGGTGTGGTGACCAGAAGGCAATCAGGGAGGGGAAACAGTCCGGCTCACAGACATGGTTATTTATTGTCAGTGGAGAGAAGTTCACTGAAGGAGATACAGAGTGGGGGTGGTGCATTAACGTAATTCTCAGGGCTGAAAATGCCACCTTTTAATAATTTTTTTCTTAGGACCCCACAAGTGTGTCATTTTCTGTTTTTAATTCCATGTACAAACATAGTGCTCTCCTCAAATAATGAAAGTAGCACTATTATTATGTTGGGAAGAGAGCGGCAGCACTTATGAATAAAAGCCCATTGACAGATTGAGCTCATAATGCATACACTAATTTATACATGATATGATTTCAGGCCATGCATAATGTGTGCTTGTCAATAAAAATATGAATTTAAAAAATTAAACAGTTTCTCTTAAAATGCAGCTATTTTAGCATTGCTCTTTACGTTATACCTAACATATATAAGGGTTTTTGACTCACACAAATGGTCCACAGTTTTAGTAAATGTCTGTTTTTTCGCAGTAAACCATATTCTTAATACAAATGTTAGCACTCAGTACTGCTTTTTATTTTTATTTTTTATTTGTAACTTTTAAGTTCAGGGGTACATGTGCAGGTTTGCTATATAGGTAAGCTAGTGTCATGGGAGCTTTTGTACAGATTATTGCATCATCCAGGTATTAAGCCTAGTATTCATTAGTTATTTTTTCTGATTCTCTCCCTCCTCCCACCTCTACCCTCAGATAAGTCCCAGTGTCTTTTGTTCCTTTCCATGTGTCCATGTGTTCTCATCGTTTAGCTCCCACTTACAAGTGAGAATATGCAGTATTTGTTTTTCTGTTCCTATGTTATTTTGCTAAGGATAATGGCCTTCCCCTCCAATCAGGTTCCTGCAAAGGGCATGATCTCATTCTGTTTTATGGCTGCCTGGGATTTCATGGTGTATATGTACCACACTTTCTTTATTCAGGCTATTATTGGTGGGCATTTAGGTTGATTCCATGTCTTTGCAATTGTGAATAGTGCTGCAGTGAACATACACATGAATTTGTCTTTATAAAAGAATGATTTATATTCCTGCGGGTAATACCCAGTAATGAGATAGCTGGGTCAAATGGTATTTCTGTTTTTAGTTCTTTGAGGAAGCACCACACTGTCTTCCACAATAGCTGAACTAATTTACGCTCCTACCAACAGTGTATAAGGGTCTTTTTCTCTGCAACCTTGCCAGCATTTGTTACTTTTTGACTTTTTGATAATAGCCATTCTGACTGGTGTAAGATGGTATGTCATTGTGGTTTTCATTTGCATTTCTCTAATGATCAGTTATGTTGAGCATTTTGAAATACGATTTTTGGTTGCATGGATGTTTTCTTTTGAAAAGTATCTGTTCATTTCCTTTGCCCACTTTTTAATGGAGTTGTGTTTTGGTTTTTTTTTCTTGTAAATTTGTTAAGTTCCTTATAGATGCTGGATATTAGACCTTTGCCAGGTGCATAGTTTGCAACAGTTTTCTTCCATTCTGTAGGTTGTCTGTTCCTCTGTTGATATTTTTCTTTTCTGTGTAGAAGCTTTTTAGTTTAATTAAATCCCATTTGCCAATTTTGCTTTTGTTGAAATTGCTTTTGGCGCCTTTGTCATGAATTCTTGGCCCATTTCCATGTCCTGAATGATACTGCCTAGGTTGTCTTCTGGGGTTTTTATAGTTTCAGGTTTTATGTTTAAGTGTTCTATCCATCTTAAGTTAATTTTTGTGTATGATGTAAGGAAGGGGTCCAATTTCAATCTTCTGCAAACAGCTAGCCAGTTATCCCAATAACATTTATTAAATAGGGAATCTTTTCCCCATTGCTTGTGGGGTTTTTTGTTGTTGTTGTTGTGATATAGTCTCACTCCATTGCCCAGACTGGAGTGCAGTGGCACCCATTGCTTATTTTTATCAGGTTTGTCGAAGATCAAATAGTTGTATAGTTGTAGGTGTGCAGCCTTATTTCTAAGTTTTCTGTTCTGTTCCATTGGTATATGTGTCTGTTCTGGTACCATGCTATTTCGGTTATTGTAGCCCTGTAGTATAGTTTGAAGTTGGGTAGCATGATGCCTCCAGCTTTGTTCTTTTTGCGTGGGATTGCCTTGGCTATTCAGGCTATTTTTTGGGTCTATATGAATTTTAAAATAGTTTTCTCTAGTTCTGTGAAGCATCTCATTGGTACTTTAATAGAAGTAGCGTTGAATCTATAAATTGTTTTTGGGCAGTATGGCCATTTGTACAATATTCATTTTTTTTTCTATCTTAAGGATGGAAATGTTTTTCCATTTGTTTGTATTGTCTAATTTTTTGAGCAGCATTTGATAGTTCTCCTTGTAGAGATCTTTCACCTTCCTAGTTAGCTGTGTTTCTAGGAATGTTACTCTTTTTTGTGGCAGTTGTGAGTAGGATTGTGTTCTTTATTTGGCTCTCGGCTTGGCTGTTGTTGGTATATGGCAATGTTAGTTATATTCACACGTTGATTTTGTATCCTGAGACTTTACTGAAGTTGTTTGTCAGCATAGGGAGATTTTGGGGCGAGACTGTAGGATTTGTTAAGTATAAGATCATGTCATCTGCAAACAGGTATAGTTTGACTTCCTGTCTTCCTATTTGCATGCCCATTATTTTTTTCTCTTGCCTGATTGCCCTGGCCAGGACTTCCGTTACTGTGTTAAATAGGAGTGGTGAGAGAAGGCATCCTTGTCTTGTGCCAGTTTTCAAGGGGAATGCTTCGAGCTTTTGCCCATTCAGTATGATATTGGCTGTGGGTTTCTTGTATATGGCACTTATTATTTTGAGGTGTGTTCCTTCAATATCTGGTTTATTGAGAGTTTTAATCATGAAGGATTGTTGAATTTTATTGAAGGCCTTTTCTGCATCTATTGAGATAATGATGTTGTTTTTGTCTATAGTTCTGTTTATGTGATAGATCACATTTATTGATTTCCATATGTTGAACTAAACTTGCATCCCCAGGATAAAGCCTACTTGATCATGGTGGATAAGCTTTTTGATGTGCTGCTGGATTCAGTTTGCCAGCATTTTGTTGAGGCTGAGGTTTTTGCACTGATGTTCATCAAAAATATCAGCCTGAAGTTTTCTTCTTTTGTTCTGCCTCTGCCAGGTTTTGATATCAGGATGATGCCGGCTTCAGAGAATGTGTTAGGGAGCAGTCCCTTCTCAAGTTTTTGGAAGAGTTTCAGCAGGAATGGAACCAGCTGTTCTTTGTACATCTGGTAGAATTCAGCTGTTAATTTGTCTTGTCCTGTGCTGCTTTTTGGTTGGGAAGATATTACTCAATTTCGGAGCTCACTATTTGTCTGTTCAGGGTTTGAATTTATTCCTAATTAAGTCTGGGGAGGGTCTATGTGTCCAGGAATTTATCCATTTTCCTCTAGATTTTCTAGTTTATGTGCATAGAGGCATACATAATATATTCTAATGGTTGGTTGTATTTCTGTGGCATCAGTGGTAATATCCCCCTTGTCGTTTTCTGTTGTATTTATTTGAATCTTCTCTCTTTTTTACTTTATTAGGCTAACTCATGGTCTATTTTATTAATTAAAAAGAAAACGCCTCCAGGATTTGCTGATCTTTTGAATTGTTTTTCGTGTCTCAGATTTCTTCAGTTCAGTTCTGATTTTGGTTATGTCTTGCCTTCTGCTAGCTTTGGGATTTGTACTTGGTTCTCTAGTCATTTTAGTTGTGATGTTAGGTTGTTAATTTGAGATCTTTCTAACTTTTTGATGTTGGCATTTAGTGTTATAAACTTCCGTCTTAGCACTGCCTTAGCTGTGTCTTAGAGATTCTGGTATGTTGTATCTTTATCCTCATTAGTTTCAGAGAACTTCCTGACTTCCACCTTAATTTTATTATTTGCCCAAAAGTCATTCAGGAGCAGATTATTAAATTTCCATGTAATTATACGGTTTTGAGTGAATTTCTTAGTCTTGATTTTTAGTTTGTGCTGTGGTCTGAGAGATTGTTATGATTTCAGTTGTTTTGCATTTCCTAAGGAATGTCTTTCTTCTGATTATGTGATTGATTTTACAGTACGTGCCATGTGGCTATGAGAAGAATATTTATTTTGTTGGTTTTGGGTGTACAGTTCTGTGGATATCTATCAGGTCCATGTAATCCAGTGCTGAGTTCAAGTCCTGAATATCTTTGTTTATTTTCTGTCTCAATGATCTAATACTGTCAGTGGGGTATTTAGGATAGTTATATATTCTTATTGAATTGAATCTTTTACTATTATGTAATGCCCTTCTTTGTCTTTTTTGATCTTTTTTGGTTTAAAATCTGTTTTGTCAGAAACTAGGATTGCAATCCTTGCCTTTTTCCGTGTTTTATTTGCTTGGTAGATTTTCCTCCATCGCTTTATTTTTAGCCTACATGTATCATTGTGTGTGAGATGGGATTCTTGAAGACAGCGTACCAGTGGATCTTGGTTCTTTATCTATCTTGCCATTCTGTGTCTTTTTATTGGGGCGTTTAGTCCATTTCCGTTTAAGGTTAGTATTAAAATGTATGGTTTTGATCCTGCCATCATGAAGGTAGCTGTTTATTTTGCAGACTTGTCTACGTGGTTGCTTTATAGTGTCACTGGTCTGTGTACTTCAGTGTGTTTTTGTAGTGGCTGGTAACAGTCTTTTCTCTCCATATTAAGTGCTTTTTTCAGGAGTTTTTGTAAGGCAGATCTGGTTGTAATAAATTCCCTCAGCATTTGCTTGTCTTAAAAGGATCTTCTTATTTCTTTTTTGCTTATGAATCTTAGTTTGGCCGAATATGAAATTCTGGGATGGAATTTCTTTTCTTTAAGAATGTCGAATATTGGTCCCCAATCTCTTCCGGCTTTTAAGGTTTCTGTTGAGAGGTCCACTTTTAGTCTGATGGGCTTCCCTTTGTAGGTTACCTGACCTTTCTCTCCAGCTGTCTTTAACATTTTTCCTTTTATTTCAACCTCAGAGAATCTGATGATTATGTGTCTTAAAGATGATCTTGTTTTGATGTGTCTTACTGGTACTGTCTGCATTTTTTGAATTTGAATGTTGGCCTCTCTAGGTAGATTGGGAAAGTTCTCATGGATGACATCCTGAAATACATTTTCCAACTTGCTTTCATTCTCCCCATTTCCTTCAGGGACACCAGTGAGTCTTAGATTCATTCTCTTTACATAACATGATATATCTTGGATGTTTTATTTGTTCCTTTTCACTCTTTTTTTTTTTTACACTATTCTTGTCTGATTGTCTCTTATTTTAGAAAGTCAGTCTTCAAGCACTGAGATTCTTTTCTCCATTTGGTGTATTCTGCTATTAATACTTGTCATTGCATTACAAAATTCTTGGAATGAGTTTTTTAGTTCTATCACATCAGTTATGTTCTTTTCTTTACTGGCTATTTTGTCTGTCAACTCTTGCATTGTTTTGTCATGATTTTTAGCTTTCTTGCATTAGGTTTCAATGTATGCCCATAGCTCAGATGATCTTCATTTCCATCCATATTCTGAATCCTATTTCTGTCATTTCAGCGATCTCAGCTTGGTTCAGAACCCTTCCTGGAGAGGTGACACAGCCGTTTGGAGGAAAGAAAGCACTCTAGCTTTTTGGGCATTCAGAGTTCTTGCACTGATTCTTTCTCATCTTTGTTGGTTTATCTACCTTCAATCTTTGAGGTAGCTGACCTTTGGATGCGCTTTCTTCTTCTTCTTCTTTTATTGTATTTGATTGCCTTGAGAATTTGATTGTGGTAAAATGTGGATTCAGCCAACTGGTTTTGTTTCTGGCAGATTTTAGGGGGCCAGCACTCAGTTCCCAAATCTTGGACTTTGTGCTCTCCGGGAGATTTGTATTGAACCTCGTTTGTTTTCTGGCTCCTGGAGGTTTGGAATCCACTGCACTGTGTGTATGGTGGGGGGTGAGGTGCAGCAGCTGCAGCAGAGTGCTAGTGGGTGCTGGGGTGCTTGCCGTGCTACAGGCATTCATTGGAACGGTGAAGGCAATACAGCGGGGGGTTAGGAGTGGCGGGAGTCCTTGTTGCAGAGTGTGTGTGCCATTGTGCTGGAGGTGGTGTTGACTTAGGGCCAGGATGCTAGTGGTGCAGGTCTGGGTGCCTAATCTGTGCCCTACAAGCAGGAGTGATTGCTCAGGGGAGGACCTGCTGTTCTCTGTGCTGTGTTAGTGCAAGGGTGGGGTGCTAGTGTGGGTAGAGCTTGCTGGCTCTGTGCCTGCCAAGGCTGAATCTGCAATGGTGGTTGGTGGGGGGGTCCACCAGCACAGGTGGACAATGAAAGTAAAACCTGCCCATATAGACATGCACCAGCAAAGTAATATGGAAGTTACCATGGTCCTGGGGGAAGCTGCAGTATGGGAAAGGAACAGACAGGCTTGTGCGTGGTCATAGGGGGTCATCTCGCTGGAGCTCTTCACCAGTCGGGCATGGTGCATCAGTGCAAAAGCTACAGTGTGGGCCCCCAGGACACCCAAGACTGCCCTGCAAGCAGACATGGCCAGGCTGGGGCCCCAGGATAGGCCAGCAGACCAAGGGATGCTCAGGTCAGACCAGCGCCATCTGATAGGCAAGACAGCCCTGTGGAGATCAGATCTGACAGTTCCCCTAAGGCTGCTAAAGTCTCCTACTGGAGCAAGTTGAGCCTGTGGGGATGGTTGGCCAAGTCCACACTTCACTACAGATGCTTCTTTATCAAACCCTTTAGGCTCTACATCAGTTGGCTTGCTATCTCTACCAAGTAGGGGTTGCAGCTCTAAGGGACAGCAGCTCTCCCTGCTAACTCAAGTGTCTCTGGTGGTCGAGGGGTCTCTTCCTGCTTGGGGTTCCAGAGGCCTATGAGAGTGGGTTGCTTCTTGACAGTTCAACTCGTTCTCCTGGAGCTGTTGTGGTCCAAAAATGAGTCCCGGTGTACAGTAGCCCCATGCATTGTTTCCAGCTTTCTGCCACTTCAGACCAGCTTTTGTGTCTTCCCTCTGTCCACTCTCAGCACCTTTCCTCTGAAGATCTGTTAAAAGCATACCTGTCATCTCAGTCCCTTGGTGAGAGCTGTTTTACCTGGCTGCATCTAGTTGGCTATCTTGCCCTCCCATGCTGCTTTTTAAGATAAAACAAAATTGACTTTCATTAGTCATACTTTCACCTTTAATACTAAAGCAAATGCTATAAAATTGAAGTTATTCAAACCTAAATATTTTTGACAGAAATTATATCCATATTTCTGGAAAAGCTATTAATGTCCTGATATACAGTGAACTTTTGTTATCATTACTTTTTATGCCTTTATGAAACTAAGGGCTTCCTTGAGTCTCTAGTCTTTCTGTCAAGAACATTAACATCATTCTTTTATGAGGAATGAAAGTACATTATGATTTATCTAACTTCTAAGTCTATTTAGGCCAAAAATTACCACAAAAGGCCGGGCACGGTGGGTCATGCCTGTAATCTCAGCACTTTGGAAGGCCGAGGCAGGCGAATCATCTGAGGTCGGGAGTTCTAGACCAGCCTGATCAACATGGAGAAACCTACTAAAATACAAAATTAGCCAGGCGTGGTGGTGCATGTCTGTAATCCCAGCTATTTGGGGGGCTGAGGCAGGAGAATTGCTTGAACCCGGGAGGCAGAGGTTGTGGTGAGCTGAGATCACGCCTTTGCACTCCAGCCTCAAGAATGAAACTCCTTCTCAAAAAAAAAAAAATTTACCACAGAAAATTGATAAATTAATATTGTAAGAGTGTGATACATTTAGAGTATGGACTTCTATATAAAGGTCACGTACAATTTTCATTGGATAATTTTCAAAGTCTTCAATATGAATACTGAAATGAAAAAGGTTTAATAAATATGAAGGAGGAAAAAGAATGGAAAATGTAGTGTGGTTTCTTAGAAATATAAAATCCTTATAGAGATTTATTTATAATTTGTATCCTGTCAATTGCTAAGAAAAGTATTAGGGCTTGTCATTAAAATTATATTGAAGTATATTATACATACATAAATATACATAAGTTATAAGTACATAGCTTGATAAGTGTTACAAAATTCTGCAACATACCTACATAACTAGCCCTTAGTTCAAGGAGGAGAGCATTAAAAAGAGGAATAAAGAAAGGAAAGAAGGAAGGAAGGAAGGAAGGAAGGGAGGGAGGAAATAAGAAAGGAAAAATTAAAAGAAACATGGATTACTAGAAATCTAGATGCCCTCTTGTAGTTTCTGCCTGTCCACCAAGTGCAAACATTACCCTGATTTCTAAAACCATTAAGTAGTTTTGTCTATTTGTGAACTTTATGGTCATAAAATATGTACTCTTTGTGATTGGCTTCGTTCACTCAACATTCTTAGTGGTGCATTGCTTCTTTTTCATCCATAATCTAATCTATCTATATTTATTGCTGTATTGTATTCCATTGTATAAAATCAACTTGTATTGTTGATAAAATTTTGATTGTGTCTAGTTTGGGACTATTATATACTCTTGCTTTGAACTTTTTAGAGCATGTCTTTGGTGTCAAGGTAGTCATGTTTCTGTATGCTAGAGACCTGGAAAAAGTGCTAGATTATAGGTTATGCATATGTTCAGCTTTAGTATATACTGCCAAATGGTTTTCTAATGTGGTCCTTACAATTTACATTTCCACCAGCAGTGCATGAGAGCTTCATTTGTTCTACATCTTGGCAAACATTTGGTATGTTTTCTTTTTTCATTTTAATTATTTTAGTGGCTACGTAACTGAACTGCATTGAGATATAATTTGCATTTCCTTGATAACTAATAAAGTTGATGTCATTTTACATGTTTAATGGCCATCCGAAGGTAATTTTTCTCAAGTATCAGTTTAAGACTTGTATCGTTATATTGCATTGTCTACCTTTTTCTTATTGATTTGCAAATACTCTATACATTCTGGATACAAGTATATTGTCAGATATATATATACACACACACACATGAATATCTTCTTCCACTCTAGTTTTTTATTTTCTTAATTTTGATAATAATAATTTCTTAAATTGAATGTAGTCACACATCAATTTTTCTTTTTTTCTGGTTATTTTTGTTAATTAATTTATTATGTATGTATATATGTGTGTAAGAGATAGGGTTTTACTCTGTCACCCTTGGTGAAGTGCATTGACATTGTCATAGCTGACTATAGCTTCGAACTTCTGGACTTAAGCAATCCTTCCATCTCAGCTTCCCAGGTAGCTAGGACCACAGGGGCATGCCACCTGCCCAGCTAATTTTTTTTTTTTTTTTTTTCCGTAGAGACGCATTCTCACTATGTTGCCCAGGCTGGTCTTGAACTCCTTGCCTCAAGTGATTCTTCTGCCTAATCCTCCCAAAGTTCTTAGATTACAGGTATGAGCCACCACACCTGGTCCTGGTTTCTATATTTAGAAGCTTTGCCAATTATAATACATATGTCTCTCTTATGTTTTCCTCTAAGAGCTTTATAATTTTAACTTTTGCATTCAGAGCTACAATCATCTATAATCAATTTATGTGTGTGGCCTGAGATAAGAATCAAGATCTTTTCTGTGTGTGTGTGTGTGTGTGTGTGTGTGTGTGTGTGTGTGTGTGAATGTCCAATAGGCTTGGCACCACTAGTGCCAGTATAAGATGTTATTTACTTACTGCATTGTCAACTTTGTCATTAATAAGTTGGTCATATATATTTTGTAAAAGTAGTTTTTAAAAGAATTTTATTTTAGTTGAAGGTTAATTGGCAATTTCTGATAGGTAAAGTCTCTAGTTTTGTTTGTTCTGTTTATATTGCATTCTGGCTTTCTTACTTAGAAACCTAAAGCACTGGGACTGCCACTATAATAGCCTCCCTGTTAGGATTTTTAAACACTTGTTTTTATTTATTTTACATATTATGTATCCGTTGTTCTGACTCCTTAAAGTTGGGTCTATTATTTCTAAGTTCTATTGGTAACCTTTACATCTAATAACTGTTCACAGCACACCTGATGTCTTATTTCATGTGTGATTCAGTAGACTTCCAGGCAACAAATATTATATTTATGAACCCTACTATTAATTCTTCCTTTTCTATAATGATAATTTTGCAACAATTCAATAAGTCCATTTTAGAAAATTTCTTTTTTTTTTTCTTTTTTTTTTTTTTGAGACGGAGTCTTGCCTTGTCACCCAGGCTGGAGTGCAGTGGCACAATCACGGCTCCCTGCAATGTCCACCTCCCAGGTTCAAGCAATTCTCATACCTCAGCCTCCCAAGTAGCTGGGATTACAGGCAATTCCACTTTTGATTTAACTTTGTCGGGAGTTCCTTGACCACTCTCAGAATTGATGACTCACTAGAAAAACTAAAAACACTTAGAAAAACTGTTACATTTATGGCTATAATTTATTAAATAGAAAAGATACAGATTATATTTAGGAAAAAAAAATAGGAGGTAGGAAAGCTTTCAAAGGAGACCAAGTGCACATCTCCAGTTGTCCTGTCACAGTGGAGTCACACAAGCAGTACATAATTTTCCCAGTCATAATGTGACATGTGCAAAGTTTTGCCAAGTAGAGAAACCAACCAGAGTCTTGGTGTCCAAAGTATTTTGTTGGGATTCAATTGCATAGGCATGCAGTGGGCACATGACTGGCTCTAGCTACTCAATCACCATTTCTACTGTAGAGGTCAAACTAATACAGCATGGCCCAGAGACCCATGCATACAAAAACAAGAGATTCACTTCCATTTATATGGTTAGAATCATACATATGTTGTTGCCCAAGACCTCAAGTGAACTAAGACAATCTTTCTTATCAGGTAGAATTTTCTAAGAGCATGGAGGTTACCTTCTAAGGGCAAGTCTAGAGCCAGTTCTGAAGACCTTTAAAATGTACATGGTCGGGGAAGTCCACACCAATTGAATTAACATTTTGTTGCAGAGCTTTATACTGTCATTGGTGCAGGATATTTTATATTGAATTATTTGTTCATTTGTCACAAGGCCTAAAGCAGTCAACAGCTCACTGTTGAATGAATACATCATTTCCAAGTACCTGTTCTCAGGCATGAAAATGTTCAAGGCTTAAATAGGAAAATCAATGATTACCTTGGTGATGCAAGAACTTCCTTAAACTAACCATTTATCTACTCTCCAGTCAAACCATTAATATTTAAAATGTGCAGAAATAAGCAAATACGACTATTAATTGAGATGTGCTAACAACTTAGAATTCTGAAAAAAACTACAGCTAGATATTTACCTTGCTCTATCTCCAGCTAAGGCTGATCACTTTTGGCTGTCCATGTGTGAGGAACACTATTTACAAATTCCATGTCAAACATGTTAAAAAATATTCCATGATACTTGTTAAAGCATAATTAGAAACACTTTATTCAGAATAATAAGATGGGTATAGATACCACTGCAGTAAGATTTTTGTAGTTGGGGAGAAAGCTTGTGCTCAACTCTAAATATAGACAGTATGGGTAAGTAAGAACTTATAGCCAAGGAGCAAGCTAAAGGCTGATGGATGAAAACTTACTAAGAGGAAACAAGGATGAGGGGTATTCTGGTTAAAGTGATCAAACCAATTCTTGCTGGGGACAGCCAGGGTGATCAGACTTGTGAGATGGTGGACAGTGAGAAACCTTATGAAACATTGAAGCTGATCAGATATTAAGGATGAAATGTTCTTGCTAAACTGACTTTTCAAGGTAATTTGCTACAACTGAATTTTACAAGAAAGTTTATAGATGGGCCTAGAGTAAGGTACAGAAATCTGACAACAGCAATAACAGAACAGGAGTCACTCTGAGAGAGACTTGAAACTGGGACCTAGAATTTGAATTACTTGCTTGATAAAGAAGACACAAATTTTTTCTATTATGTTTTATTTGAAAATGTGATTTAAGACTGTAGAGAAGTAGAAGATGAGAAAAGGAGACAGAGCCTGCATCCATGACAAGGAGATGGCCAGTTTATCGTTTTCTGTCTAGATCTGTTATGTTAAACATGGGCTCATGGACATCCAAGCTGAATATGCATGGTCAGTGGAGCAAAACTATTGCAGGTTCCAAAGGTAGCACAGCTGAAAACACAGGTATCATCGGGTAAATTTAGTCCCAAGTAAGTAGAAAAAAATGAATTAAAGTAATACATGTCTATGAACCTTAAATGCCTAATAAGTGAATACATAAATTAATTTTGTGGATAAATCAGGCAAACTGGGAAAGTATTCATTAAATAGAAAATGTTAGAAATAGAAAACAAAATGCTCAAAGATCTTGGCCGGGCATGGTGGCGCACACCTGTAATCCCAGCACTTTGGGAAGCCGAGGTGGGCAGATCACGAGGTCAAGAGATCGAGACCATCCTGGCCAACATGTTGAAACCCTGTCTCTACTAAAAATTCAAAAATTAGCTGGATGTGGTGGCACACGCCTTTAGTCCCAGCTACTCAGGAGGCTGAGGCAAGAAAATCGCTTGAACCTGGGAGGTGGTGGTTGCAGTGAGCTGAGATCACATCACTGCACTCCAGCCTGTTGACAGAGCGAGATTCAGTCTCAAAAAAAAAAAAAGTGTATTCTCGAGACATTTAAAAAATCCTCTCTCAAATCTAGAGCCAACAACTAATGAAACATAGGTATTAGTGACCACTTAAGACAAAGAATAGAGCTTTAAAAATAAACTGAGATGATCACTAAATAAGTTACCACAACTCAACAGCAAACAGCCACAAAGCCTAGGGAGGGAGGAGAATTTGATTTCCAGATTTACTACAGTATAGTATTCAACATGTCCACTTTTCAACAATAAAAAATGATGAGCCAGGCAAGATGATGTGCACTACAGGTCCCAGATACTCAGGAGGCTGAGATGGAAGAATTGTTTAAGCCTAGGCATTTCAGTGCCCTATGATTGAGTCTGTGAATAACCACTGTACTGCAGACTGGGCAACATAGGAAGACCCCATCTCTAAAAAATAAAATAAATAAATAAGCAAATAAAAAAATAATTAGTCGTTCAAATGAACAACAAAATATTATTCACAGGAAAATACTAATGAATTAACAGAAACTCTCTTAGGAAGCACAGACATAATATTTATTAAACTAAGCCTTTACATCAACTTTCATAAGCATGTTTTAAAAGCCAAAAGAAAAATGAACAAATAGCAAATGAGTAAAACAATGTTCCACCAAATAGAATATATCACTAAACAAATAGGGACTTTAAAAAAGTCAACCAAATAGAAATTCTAGAACAAAAGTATACTACCTGAAATAAAAAATTTACTAGAGGGCTTTAACGGAGCACTTGAGCAAGCAGATAAAAGAATTGATAAAAATAAGAGTCTGCTAAAAAGTAAACACAAAAGAAAAAGATAATGCAGAAATTTAGAAACAAAACTTTCAGAATCTCTGATTATCACCAACATTTAAACTCTGCTTGCAAGCACCACTCCCTCTGTGGTTCTGTGTGGTGTCCAAGGTGTTTCTTCCTTGGCATGTGAGAATATGTAGTTAATAAGCTAAAGTCAGTTTTACCAGTGCCAAGCATCATGTGTTTGGTCATATTCTTAACCCTAACAGGCAATTTTTCCCTCATCAAGGTGGTGATCAGGAGGTAGATGAAACAAAGCATTCCCTAATTACTGTGGGGCAGGAATGTAAGGGAGAGTTCCACTTACAGTCTCCCTGAATGCAAAGCCCATGGGGGTGGGGTGATAGGCTGCACCTAAATGGCAGGATGAGAATGGAAGACAGAGCCCTGTTCAGTATTTGCCTTGACAGTGCATTCAGTTCAATTTGGGTTGGGAGAAGCTAGGCCTCAATATCGCAGGGTGAGGATGAAAGAGTTCTGCTCCTAGTTTTTGTAACACTAGCACTGTGGGAAGAGAAGTGTTATGCCTTACTTGTGTGTGATGTTTGCCAGAGTATGAAAAAGTGTCGTCAAGTAATCACTTTCTGCATAGGCCATCTTTATCCCATGCTCCTTTGGCTAGAGAGAGCATGTTAGATTTTTTTTTTTAATTATTTTTCAGTTGCCTTTTCCAGGTTACTGTGTTCTCTGCTACTGAACCAGGATATATAGGAGGCAAAACAAAACAAAAGACATACCCAGGGCAGTAGCCGTTAAACCACTCCTGCTGTTCCAAGTTAGTCTGCCTTCTTTTCTGTACTTTCAGAGTCTTTAGACTGATGCTTTATAAGTTTTTATAAGCCCATTGCTATAATTTTTGAGAATAGAATAGAGTTTGCTTATCCCATCTTGTCTAGAACCAAAAGTTTCAACTTTCAGTGTTTCAAGAACATTTTGAGATATTTAAATCCATGTTATCTTGTATTTTCGGCATTAAGCAGTAGCCCGTCAGTTCTCATACCTTCTAAACTGCTGCAGACTCCTGAAATTTTGGGTATCATCACTGCATTTACAAAGTGCATGATGCAGCCAAAGATGTTAGGGGAAGTTATGGGTAAAATTTGGAGCTTCTCCTCCATGCCTTCTTATCTGGAACATCTCTCTACATTTTAGCCACTGGGGAAACCCTGAAATTCACCCTCTCCTTTTTTTTTTTTTTTTTTTTTCAAGATTTTTAAAAAAAATTCAGGGGTACATGTGCAGGATGTGTAGGTTTGTTACATAGATGTGTGCCATAGTGGTTTACTGCACAGATCACCCCATTACCTAGGTATTAAGCCCAGCATCCATTAGCTATTCTTTCTGATGTTCTCCCTCCCCCCAGCCCCCAACAGGTGCCCAGTGTGTGTTGTTCCCCCAACATGTTCATGTTTTCTCATCAATTAGCTCCCACTTATAAGTGAGAACTTGCAGTGTTTGGTTTTCTGTTTCTGCATTAGTTTGCTGAGAATAATGGTTTCCAACTCCATCCATGTTCATGAAAAGGACATGATCTCATTCCTTTTTATGGCTGCATAGTATTCCATGGTGTGCATGCACCATATTTTCTTTATCCAGTCTATCATTGATGAGCATTTAGGTTGATTCTATGACTTTGCTATTGTAAATAGTACTACAATGAACATACGTATGCACGTATCTTTATAAAAGAATGATTTATATTCTTTTGGGTGTACATCTGGTAATGGGATTGTTGAGTCAAATGGTATTTTTGCCCCTGGGTCTTTGAGGAATCACCACACTGTCTTCCACAATGGTTGAACTAATTACACTCCCACCAGCAGTGTAAAAGTGCTTCTTTTTCTCCACAACCTCACCAGCATCTGTTGTTTTTTTACTTTTTTTTTTTTTTTTTTGAAACACAGTCTCACTTTGTCACCAGGCTGGAATATAATGGCATGATGTCAACTCAATGCAACCTCCACCTCCTGTGTTCAAGTGATTCTCATGCCTCAACCTCCTGAGTAGCTGGGATTACATGGTGGCATGCACCACCATGCCCAGCTATTTTTTTCTATTTTTTAATAGAGGCAGGGTTTCACTGTGTTGGCCAGGCTGATCTTGAACTCCTGGCCTCAAGTGATCCACCTGCCTCGGCCTCTCAAAGTGCTGGGATTACAGGTGTAAGCCACTGCCCCCAGACTGTTTTTTGACTTTTTAATAGCCATTCTGAGTGGCATGAGATGCTATCTCACTATGATTTTGATTTGCATTTTTCTAATGATCAATTTCTAATGATCTAATGTTAAGTTTTTTATTTTTATATGTTTATTGGCTGCATGTATGTCTTCTTTTGAGAAGTGTCTGTTCATGTCCTTTGCCCACTTTTTAATGGGGTTGTTTTTTTCTTGTAGATTTGTTCATGTTCCTTGTAGACTCTGAATATTGGACCTTTGTCAGATGGATAGATTTCAAAAATTTTCTCCCATTCTGTAGGTTGTCTTTTCACTCTGATGATCATTTCTTTTGCTGTGCAGAAGCTCTTTAGTTTAATTAGATCCCATTTGCCAATTTTTGCTTTTGTTGCAATTGCTTTGGCATTTTCATCATGAAAACTTTGCCTGTGCCTATGTCCTGAATGGTACTACCTAGATTTTCTTCTAGGGTTTTTATAGTTTTGGGTTTTACAAACGTAAAAGTCTTTAATCCATCTTGAGTTAATTTTTGTTATGGTGTAAGGAAGCGATCCAGTTTCAACTTTCTGCATATGGCTAGCCAGTTATCTTAGCCCCATTTATTAAATAGGGAATCCTTTCCCCATTGCTTGATTTTGTTAGATTTGTTGAGGATCAAATGGCTGTGTAGCAGGACGAGCTGCAGACAAAACTCCTCAGACACCAAGTTAAGGAAGGAAGAGGTTTATTCGGCCGGGAGCATTGGCAAGACTCCTGTCTCAAGAGCCGAGCTCCCCGAGTGAGCAATTCCTGTCCCTTTTAAGGGCTCACAACTCTAAGGGGGTCCATGTGAGAGGGTCTTGATCGATTGAGCAAGCAGGGGGTACATGACTGGGGGCTGCATGCACCAGTAATCAGAACGAAACAGAACAGGACAGGGATTTTTACAATGCTGTTCCATACAATGTCTGGAATCTATAGATAACATAACCAGTTAGGTCAGGGGTCGATCTTTAACTACCAGGCCCAGAGCACGGGGCTGGGCTTTCTGCCTGTGGATTTCATTTCTGCCTTTTAGTTTTTACTTCTTCTTTCTTTGGAGGCAGAAATTGGGCGTAAGACAATATGAGGGGTGGTCTCCTCCCTTATTCACCCCCTTTGAGACTCTCACTCATTTTATTAGTGGGAATTCTCAACTTCATTTTCACTACCTGTGTCTTCCTGCATGACAGATCGATAGTGATTTATGTAGTACACTTGTGCTGAAGCATTCTGGTGAACTAGTGTAGCGATGAAACCTTTTACCATTTGAATGAGTACAGATAGTAAATAAGGGATCAGTAAGCAGGTTCCTATTACTACGATTTTTATTATAAGAGTTTTAAATCCTCCTAGCACTGGGAACCATTTTTAAACATGGCCTCAGAGTCAAATCCATGCCACACTTGTACAGGCACATGTGCCAGTTTCATCATGTCTTTAACTATATCTTCGACTACTTGCCCCGATCATCTATGTACAGGCAGCAATTGGTAAGGTTAAATTTTCTACAGACTTCTCTTTCAGCTGCTAGCAAGTAGTCGGGAGTCCATTTATTTTGATAGATAGCATTTCTCATCTGAGTTTCTTGCCGGGCCAGAACAGTCAAGGTTTTACCGGTTTTATTAATGATGATCTCCAAGACAGATTACAACCGTATGATTCAGTTGAGCATGTAAATGGGGGTCCGGTATCCCCACGAGCTGTCTTGTGCCTAAGTGGCAGGCCCATAGTATTGTATGTATATGCATTGCATTAATGTATATGTACAGGTTGTTTCCCAAATGGAGATTTGCCCAGACATTGTGGTCCTCTTTAAACTTTAAAGGGCTAGCAGACAATGCCATGTTTCAGAATTGTGATTGGTGGTCTTCACTTTGGATCATAAATATTTGTATTGGGCTAAGAGTATTGTGTAAAGGGACTCTGTTGAGCCTGTTTTTTTTCTAGCTAAGTGCTACTCATGATGGGCCTAGGAGGATCAACATTAACACGATCAGGGACTTCTTACAGAAGCCAGTTAATAGACCTCTTCCAAACCTACAGAATCACATTACTTAAAGTGGGGCTCAGAATAGCAAATGACATATGCACACTGAAGTTTCAGAAGCAGTGCTTAGCTAAGTGGCTCTCAGCCCAAGCTTCCAATTAGGATCACATGGCCAGTTTAAAGAAATACTCTCACTTTTACCCTCCCCACAGGTTCTGTCTGTTGGTCTGGGTAAGAACATCAGTGTTGTTTTAGTTTAGTACCCCATGTGATCCTAAGGTAAGGCCAGGGTCAAGCATGAGGGCCCTTAGATACATTTGTGAGAGTTGAGTTCAGCCTTTGTTCCAGAGGAATGTCACAGGGCCTGCCCTCCTTTGGTTTGGTGTGGTCAAGTCAGTGCAGCCAATATTTTTATTGTTGTAGCCAAAATTGCTGGCTTCCATGGCAGAGAAGGGCACTTGATAGCAGGAAAATGAAAACTCACATTTTGACCTTTACGTAGGAGCTCATTGTTCCTGTCTTGTGTGATGAAGTAACAGAAGAGTAGCTTTTTCTGCATTTCAAGGTCCTTCTGCCTGTGTGTGTGGTCATATCAGGTGAAGGAGTTGTGCTGACATCTCTAAAGGCATATTCTCAAGATGTGTGATTTGTCCAGATAATCTCATCTGAACAGAAATCAGAAAAAGAGGAAGAAATGGCTGGTAAGTGAGTACTAGGTCAAGGGCTGGGTCAGCTGTTTCTCCAGGAATGTCGCGTGTTTAAAACTTGCAGACTTTTATTTATATATTTGTAATGTTTCTGCCTAATAAATTTATTTCAAGTACTTTTTAAGTTTTTCTTCTTATGATAGTCAAGGGGCTCTGAAAAATATTTCTTTCCTATATATCAATGTTTTATATCCATTCAGGCTCTTTAAGTGCCATAAGCAATCTTTACTATAAATTTTGACCTGCAAAATGAATGTTTCTTTTGTATCTGTTGAACATAGGCAGGTGTGGATGCCCAAGATTCCCGTTGGAGATGGATTTGGGTCCTTGGATTAGTTAAAGGAAAGTTGATGGAACTTTGCATGAAACTGATGTTTCTTTATGATTAGATTCAGATTTTGCCTTCTTGACCTATGCTATTATAGCAATGATGTTGTAACCTCCTGCTGTGCATTTTTACACGTGATACCAGTTTTTTCTGTTACAGTTGATGTTAATTTTATTCACTAGGTTAAGGTGCTCTCTGACAGATTTCTTCACTATAAAGCAAATTAGTTTTCTCTGTATTATTAAGTACATTGGGGAGATTTAATAACTGATGGGCATAAACCATCACATTTAATTTGGAATTTCTCCTTCTTAAATTATTTGGCCTATATTTTGCTTTGGAAAATGAAGGCTCTCGTTTAATGGTCAAATGAACTGAGATAAATGCAGGCTCTGCCACTTAATGTTTGGCAGAATATTCTCCTTGGTTTGGAAGCATTGGCATCACAGGTGAACTTGTTCAAAATTCAAAAAGTCAGGTTTCAGCCCAGACCTTCTGAATCAAAATCTACATTTTAAACAGATTTCCAATTTCTTGTCATATGCATTAAAATCTGAGAAGCACTTCAGATGATTTTTCCATCTGAGAAATTTATCCAGCTTATCCTGTGTAATGTAAATATAGCTATCCAATATGTAATGCCTGTATTGGCGCCCTTAGTTTTATACTACAACACTTACAAAAATATAGCATCTACACTGGTTTTGTAAATCTTATGCCATCCTCTTTCCTTAGAGTTACAGAATGCATTTGAGAATCTTTGTGTTTTAAACAATGTCTTGCTGGACAATTTCTGCCAGAACAAATTCACTTTACTCTCTTCAGTTGGAGTCAAATTAAGAATTCTGCCCATGGCACATTTTGTAAATATGTGTGTATTTTCCCCCCCAGGGACTATTGGCATTCAGTGATGTGGTCATAGAATTCTCTCCAGAGGAGTGGGCATGCCTGGACCCTGCCCAGCGAAATTTGTATAGGGATGTGATGTTCGAGAACTACAGAAACCTGGTCTCCCTGGGTGAGGATAACTTCAATACACAATTTATATTTCATACTACGGATTCCATATTTTTCACTCCTGAAATGTTACCTGAGAGTTTATTATTTGCATGAATGAGTTTTCGATCTCTGCTTCTAAGGAAAACTTGGGAATTTGTTGGTGTAGAAAATAAAATCTTCAAAATGTTTCATCTTGACAGAAATTTTAAGGTGATCTAAATTCTTCACTCTAGATTACTGGTAATTCCAGAACTTTAGTGGCATAAGATATTGTTGCCCACACCTCAGAATCTAATTATACTACCAAGTTTTGATTCAGTAGTATTGGGTAGTGAAGCTGAGAACCTGTATGTTTTTGGGAGGCCGAGATGGGAAGATCACCTGAGGTCAGGAGTTCAAGACCAGCCTGGCTAACATGGTGAAACCCCATTTCTACTAAAAATACAAAAAAAAATTAGATGGGCGTGGTGGCATGTGCCTGTAATCCCAGCTACTTGGGAGGCTGAGGCAGGAGAATCACTTGAACCTGAGAGGCAGAGGTTGCAGTGAGCCGAGATCGTGCCATTGCACTCCAGCTTAGGCAACAAAAGCGAAACTCTGTCTCAACAAACAAAAAGAACCTATACATTTAAAATCCTTTCTAAATATTGTATAGTTAATGTCAGAAAATAGTATTTTTGGAGTAATTTTCTAGAACCTTCTAAAAAAATTTTTTTCCTACTGAGCACCATACCAGGTTGGTAACTGGAGCATGCCAGCAAGAGTTATGTTATTTTTTCTAATGAAACAGGTCTTGCTAATGTCTAATCCAGACCTGATCACCTTTCCAGAGCAAAGAAAACAGCCTGGGAGTTTAAAGAGACAGGTGATAGTAGCCAAATTTCAAGGCAGGTAGGAGTAAATAAAGCAGATGACACAGGTTAGAGGCCCAAATGTCAAGGAGAAAGCCAGAAATGAAAATGTGGTTTGGGCAGCTCTGCTTCAGAAAAGCCTGGTTTTCTTTGTCTTCCTCTCACAGGAGCATCTTCTGCCCCATGCTCTTAAGTTCTCTAAGGATTCCACTACCCATGAAGTGATTTTCCTTTGAGGTTACAGAGTGAAGCAAAGTCCTCTTCATGGTTTATAAGGCACTGTATAATCTGACTGCTTTTCCATTGCTTTGGGGAACATAGGAATATCTACATATTTTTGAGGAACTCTATTTTATACCATTTAATTCTCTTTTTGCATCTTGTCTGAAATTTGCAAGAGTAGTGGTATATTGGCATTTGGTTCAGAAATCCCAGGAACATCACAGACATGTGTTGTATTTTCAGCTTTATGATTTTCTATCCTATGGAGGTTTCAAATGTGATTTTACAGAAGCTCATACTCAGTGATTTTATCAGAACACTAAATATAAGAAAATCTAAACTTATTTTACTTCAAAATTTTATTTTCTAAGTAAAAACCGAGATTGGTAATTTAAACTCTATGCCCACATTGTTACAATATCAACAGTAATATAATTTAATATATCTACTCCTTACATTTAAAAAAATACTATTTTATTAGGGAGCTTGGAAGATTGCTGAGCATATATTAAACTCCCACCTTTTACCTTATTTTTAAATAACTATATTTTAAATTTGTTTTTATTTACTGTAAAGCTTACTGGGACATACACGCATATACATGCATGCATATATATTTGTTTGTGTAACAACTCTTTTACAAATAAAAATTATGTCCAACATAAAAATTTGATGTGTACACATTGTACTATAATTAACACACTCAAATTGATTTGGAGTGAGAATTCCTAATGTCTACTGCCTTAGCAAATTTTAAGCATACAAGACATTATTATTAACTGTATTCATAAAATTACACATTCGATCTTTTAAATTTATTCATCTTAAAACCAAACAACAATTCCAGCACTTTGGGAGGCCAAGGTGGACAGATCACTTGAGGTCAGGAGTTCGATACCAGCCTGGCCAACATAATGAAACCCCATCTCTACTAAAAAAAACAAAAATTAGCTGGGCATGGTGGTGGGTGCCTGTAATCCCAGCTACTCGGGAAGCAGAGGCAGGAGAATTTGCTTGAATCTGGGAAGTGGAGGCTGCAGCAAGCAGCCACTGCACTCCAGATCCTGCCATTGCACTTCATCCTGGGTGACAGAGCAAGACTCTGTCTCAAAAAAACAAAAACACTGAAAAACACCTTCCCAATTTATTCACTTCTAGGCCCTGCCAACTCCCTCTGTACTCTCTGCTTCTGTGAGTTTCACCATTTTGGGTTCTTTGTATAAGTGAGATCATACAGTATTTGCCTTTTGGTATCTGGCTTATTTTACTTAGCATAATGTCTTTCCAGTCCATCCATGTTGTTTAAATGGCAGAATTACATTATTTTTATGACCGAATAATATTTTATTGTGTATGTAAACCATATTTATCCATTTACTGTCTAAAAACATTTAGGTTATTGTCATATCTTGGCAATTGTGAATGATACTGTAATAAATACGACGATGCAGATATTTCTTTGAGATACTGATTTCATTTCCTTTGGTTATATACACAGAACTGGGATTGCTGAATTTTATGATACTTGTATCTTTTTCTAAGAGCCTTCATACTAATTTTTATAATGACTTCACCCATTTACAACTTTTAAAGTATACAGTACAGGATTTCTGTTTCTTCACATTGTGTGTTGTGTTGTGTTGTGTTGTGTTGTGTTGTGTTGTGTTGTGTTTGAGATGGAGTTTTGCTCTTGTTGCCCAAGCTGGAGTGCAATAGCACGATCTCAGCTCACTGTGACCTCCACCTCCCGGGTTCAAGTGATTTTCCTGCCTCAGCCTCCCAGGTAGCCAAGATTACAGGCATGCACCACCACACTTGTCTAATTTTGTATTTTTAGAAGAGACGAGGTTTCACCATGTTGGCCAGGCTGGTCTCAAACTCCTGACCTCAGGTGATCTGCCCACTTCAGCCTCATGTAGACATGAGCCACCACGCTTAGCCTGTTTCTTCACATTATTGTCAAACTGTTATCTCACTTTTTAATATATATGTATTAGTCATCTTAAGTGTGAAGTGATATTTCATCATGGTTTTGATTTGTGATTGCCTGATGATCGGTGATAGCCCTCTGATATATCTGTTGGCATTTGTATGTCTTCATTGGAAAAATATCTATTGGGTCTTTTGCCTGTTTTTCAATTTTATTATTATTATCATTGTTATTGTGTTCCTTTTGATTTCTGAGTTCCTCATATATTGTTGATATCTACCTTTTATTTGATATATGGATTGCAAATATTTTCTCCCATCCTTCAGGTTTTCTTATTTTATTGCTTTTCTTGCTGTGCAGATGCTTTTTAGTTTCATGCAGTCCAACTTGTTAATATTTGCTTTTGTTGCCTGTACTTTTGGTGTCATATCCAAAAAATCGTTACCACAACCATATCAAGTAGTTTTTAAAATATATTTTCTTTTAAGATTTTTAAGGATTTCTGTCTGACATTTAAGTCTTTATTTTGAGTTAATTTCTTGGTATCATATAAGAAAAAATGGTCTAATTTCACTTGCATGTAGATATTCTTTTTGCCCAGCATCAATTATTGAAGAGACTATCTTTTGTGCATTGTGTATTCTTGACGCCCTTATTAAAGATTCATTGACCTTATATGCATGGGTTTATTTCTGAGCTCTCTATTTTGTTCCATTTTTTTGTATCTATTTTGTTCCATCCTACTCTTATTACCATAGTTTTCAAATAGAGCTTTAAATCAGAAAGTGTGATGCCCCCAGCTTTGTTCTTATTTCTCAACTATTCAATGTCTTGTAATGCTATATAAATTTTAAAATTTTATTCCATTATTTTTAAAATGGCCACTGGAATTTTGATAGGAAGTTTATTGAATCTATTGATTGCTTTGGATAATATGGCACTTTACAATAATTAGTCTTCTAATTCATAAACATTGGGTATCTTTACATTTATTTGTTTTTTTCTTGTTTCTTTTATCAATATTTTATTTCCCAATGTAAAGATTTTTCACTTGTTTACATTTTTTGCTAAGAAATTTATTTAGATGTTACCGTAAATGAGTTTTTTTATTAAGTGGTTTGTAGTTAGTGTATTAGAACAAAACTGATATTTGTATAACCTTTTATATTCTTCCAATTTACTGAGATTTTTGGTTTATTTGTTATGGCTTTCTACATATAAGATAATGTCATCAGCAAACAGCAGTATTTTTACTTCTTTCTTTTCAATTTTTATGGCTTTTAAAAAATTTTCTTGCCTAATTGTTCTGTCTAGGACTTCCAGGACTATGTTAAAATAGAAGCATTGATAATGGGCACAATATCACTTTGCATTGGTGTCTGTGCATTTGAAGGAGCAAACACCTCTACCAGTTTTTATAAACTGGTTTATACAGGTAAAGATTTTATCCTATTGGGTCTCCAGGCTGATGAGGTCTTTTCTGGGTTCATAGTAGAGAGGGGATATACCTGAGTCCTAAGGTTGTTGGCAGGGTCCACAATGGGGTCTATCTTTGGTGGGCTTATTAGCAGGGGCTTGTGTGCTTGTGAATTCTGTCTTATTTCTTGGCCAACTGAGTTGCCTTCAGCACTTTGATCTATAGGGCAGACACTTGGCCTAATACCAAGTGTTTGTATGTGTGCGGCTCCCACCCAGTACTTGTGAGGTTTTTACCAAGTCACAGGTCTCTAGGTTGGCAGGACTGTCCATGGAATGTAGCTTAAAGGTCTAGAACTGAGTTATTCACCTGCTTCAGAGACCACAATAAATGTCAAGGTCTGCAGTTCTGCATCTGTGGCCATGAATGAGCATCTGACCCCAGCTCTCTGAATGGGCAGGATCTCTTCTTGACTATGGCTGGGAGGAGTTAATGACAGTTACAGTGTTACTTCAGAATTCTAAGTGGAATCATGTTAAATGGGCCATTTCCTCGTCTGTAGCCAAGACCAGCGGTCCTCAAGTTTGCCACCTGAAGGAAGACTTGCCTTCTGAAAAAGGCTTTCCTTGGTCTTGTGCTTTTAGCAGGGTGTTACAACCCCCTCCCTGAATCACAAAGCAATCATAAATGTACTTTTTGTGTGACAGGGTCTTGCTATATTACCCAGGCTGGTCTCAAACACCGGGCCTGAAGTAATCCTTCTGCCTCACCCTCTCAAATAGCTGGAATTACAAATATGAGCTATGGTGCCTGGCTGTCTCACAAAGACACTTATGTCCATAGATGGCTGATAAATTTTTGTTGCTTTGGGAGATATGCAAGAAGAGGACCTCTTGCTCCAACAACTTGCTGATTTTACTCTTCCTATATGGTTTCACTTTCCATTTAGTTTTCTCTTTGCATTTCAAATTCTTGTGGAATTTTTTAATAAACATATCTATTTGGGAAACCTAGTGGGGAACGTATGTTCTTAGTAAATCTTATATGTATTCATGAGTGCTTATAAATTATATATGTTCCCAATAAATGAACACTTTTATTATTACTTGATGTTCATATTTTCTCTTGTGACAATTTTGGCTTAAAGTATACTTTGTGAAATATAACAGTTGTTGACATATAATGTACTTTTCCCAATATAATTGTTACCTTTCCAACTGTCATTTGGTTGCTATTTGCATAGAATCTTCTTTCTTCCTGCCACTTTTAGTCTGTTATACCAGTCGTCTAAAGTTAGTCTCTTGGAGACAAGACATAGTTTGTGGTTTTAAAAATTTTTTTCTAAATCTCTTTATTCAGTCTTTTGATTGGGATGTTTTGTTGATGAATAGTTGAATAGCTGTCTATAACATAATTACTTACTATTGTCATTTATTGTTTTATCGGATTCTTGTAGCCATTGCTTCTATTCTCTTCTTCTGTGTGTGTTTATGTGTACTCTGTAGGTATTTTCTTTGTGGTTACCATGAGAATCACTAAAACCCCCAAAGTTACAACATATAATAAACTGGTAATAGCTTAACTTCAGTTGCATATGGAAATTTTTTTCATTATATTTACCCTAAACTTCATATTATTGATGTCACTAATTATATATTTCATATTATATAGACATCAACAGATGTTTATTATTGTTCTCCTGCATTTTTCAAATTGTAGAGCATAAGTAAAAGTGTTTTCAGCACCATCATTCTAAAACTACAGAATTTTATTTTTGTGTATGTGTACATCTTTCCCAGTTATGTATTTGTATATAATTTTTTGTTTAACGACACATTTTCAGTGGGCTGGAGTCCATTTTACATGTTCTATGGGACAGTTGTACTGGCGATGTAGTTTTTCTGCATTTGGTTATCTTGGAAAATCTTCATCTTCTCTTAATTGTGAAGGACAGTTTTACGGTTAATAGTATTCTTGCTTGAAAGTTTTTGTTTTTTCTTTCAACACCCTGATTATATCACTCAACTCCCTTTTGCCCTGCAAGGTTTCTGTTGATAAATTCACAGGTAATCCCATAGGAGAATGCTTATAAATGACACATCACTTTTCTGTTGCTGCTTTCAACATCTTATTCCTCTCTGTGATTTCAAAATCTTGCTTATAATGTGTCTTGTTATGGTTCTTTTTGTGTTTATTCTTGATTTTTTTTACATCTTATGTATAAACATTTCTGTTATTTTCTTGTATTCTTCAGTCCCACAGTTTGTTTCTTGTTATATATTTTATTATCTTGTTGATACTCGCATTTCCTGGTTTTATTTAGTTGTCTTCGTTCCCATTTCACTTATTGAGCATCATTCAGATGAGTCATTTGAATTTTTTAGATAATTTATACATATTTATTTTCTTGGAATTAATTTTTTATTTATTTTGTTTCCTTGATTGGACCATGTTACCCTGATAACTTTGCATATGTTGTAATCTTTGGTTCATATTTGGGAATTAATAAAATGCCACCTGTCACACTCTTTATAAGTGGCTTTGTCCTGGAGGAGGCTGATGCTATTTGCCAGGTTGGAGATTCTTATAGCCTCTCAAACCTCTTCTTATGATTTGTCTTCTCTGGAATTGTGTGTTTACTGTTCAGCTAAAGAGATTTGTTCATGTTTCTTTGTAAAAACCTGTAATCATGTGCTACACCTGGTGTCTGTCTGTGGCACTGTGATCTCTCTGCTGCAGTAGCAATTATTTACCTTTGTTTTTTTTTAGCAGACCAAAGCTGTCATTCAAAGCATACCACCATTTCTTTCAGTAGTCTTTGTTATGGGAAACAGAAATCAGTCTTTGGAAAACCCCTAAAAGCCAGAAGTATGGGCACATGTGCAATGTTTTGTTTTTTTGTTTTTGTTTTTTTGTTCTTTGCTTTGAGGGAGAAGCCAGGAGTTTGAAGTTTACTCTTAAAGGCACCATGCTGTATTGGGGTGGAGGAAAGGCTGTATGTATAAATGTAACAAACTTTACTTTCTATTCTACATGGATTTTGCAATTGTGCTCACCTAGGGTGTTGCAAACTCTTAGCTAGATTTTCTAGTTTTCAAAAAGGCATTTTGGTCAGTATATTTTTGTTAAGTTTATATGTTCAAAAAAGAATCATGGCCTGTGATATTTTATTATGCCATCTTGTTAATGTCTCTGATATAATTATATTTATTAGATTTGTAAAGTATATTTCCTGGAGATGAGTGAGCAGAATAACTTTTTATTTTTATTTCTTTCAGCTATTTTATCTTATTCCATTCAAGACCTTTTGCCAGAGCAGGATATGAAAGATTTATGCCAAAAAGTGACACTGACAAGACATAGAAGCTGGGGCCTTGACAATTTGCACTTAGTGAAAGACAGGAGAACTGTGAATGAAGGTAAGGGGCAGAAAGAGTATTACAATAGACTTACTCAATGTTCATCAACTAAAAGCAAAATCTTTCAATGTATTGAATGTGACAGAAATTTTAGCCGGAGGTCAATCCTTACTGAACATAAGAGAATTCATACTGGAGAGAAACCATACAAATGTGAAGAATGTGGCAAAGTTTTCAATCGATGTTCAAACCTAACCAAACATAAAAGAATTCATACTGGAGAGAAACCCTACAAATGTGACGAATGTGGCAAAGTTTTTAATTGGTGGTCACAACTAACTAACCATAAGAAAGTTCATAGTGGAGAGAAACCCTACAAATGTGATGAATGTGGCAAAGTTTTTAATTGGTGGTCACAACTAACTAGCCATAAGAAAATTCATAGTGGAGAGAAACCATACACATGTGAAGAATGTGGTAAAGCCTTTACCCAGTTCTCAAACCTTACACAACATAAGAGAATTCATACTGGAGAGAAACCCTACAAATGCAAAGAATGTTGCAAAGCCTTTAACAAGTTCTCAAACCTTACTCAACATAAGAGAATTCATACAGGAGAGAAACCCTACAAGTGTGAAGAATGTGGCAACGTTTTTAATGAGTGCTCACACCTAACTAGACACAGGAGAATTCATACTGGCGAGAAACCCTACAAATGTGAAGAATGTGGCAAAGCCTTTACACAGTTTGCAAGCCTTACTCGTCATAAAAGAATTCATACTGGAGAAAAACCCTACCAATGTGAAGAATGTGGCAAAACTTTTAATCGGTGTTCACACCTAAGTAGCCATAAGAAAATTCATACTGGAGAGAAACCCTACAAATGTGAAGAATGTGGCAGAACCTTTACTCAATTCTCAAACCTCACTCAGCATAAAAGAATTCATACTGGAGAGAAACCCTACAAATGCAAAGAATGTGGCAAAGCGTTTAACAAGTTCTCAAGCCTTACTCAACATAAGAGAATTCATACTGGAGTGAAACCCTACAAATGTGAAGAATGTGGGAAAGTTTTTAAACAGTGCTCTCACCTAACTAGCCATAAGAGAATTCATACTGGAGAGAAACCCTACAAATGTAAAGAATGTGGCAAAGCTTTTTACCAATCGTCAATCCTTAGTAAGCATAAGAGAATTCATACTGAAGAGAAACCCTACAAATGTGAAGAATGTGGCAAAGCCTTTAACCAGTTCTCAAGCCTTACTCGTCATAAAAGAATTCATACTGGAGAGAAATGCTACAAATGTAAAGAATGTGGAAAAGGTTTTTACCAATCCTCAATCCATAGTAAGTATAAGAGAATTTATACTGGAGAGGAACCTGACAAATGTAAAAAATGTGGCAGTCTTTAAAAGCTGCTTACATTATACATGGCTTCAGTAATTTCATACTGAATAAAAGTGGTATGAGCATAATGACTGTTTAAGGATGTTTCACAAAATGTAAGCTTCAGAGTGCACAACACTATACTGAATGAAATTTATAAATGTAAAAGATTACAGTACCCTTATTTCAAAGATCTTCCTGTAAATAGGATCTGTACTAGAGGAAAAACCCTTAAGCAATTATTCAGACTTTATTCAACTTTAGAGGATTTTATGGGGGCAAAAAACCTCCTTCAAATGTGGAAAAACATTTTTTCAAGATATATACCTTAGAAAACACCAGAGTTTATAGTATAGTAGAATATATTTTACAGATACAGTGAATACAAACAAATGTCCAAAATAAAGTCTAAATAAAACATTACATAATTTACTGTAGAAAGTACTAAGGCACTAACAGTTTCAGATGTTACTTTAAAGCAGTATTGATTGTCGAGAATAATTCAAAGTTAAAATAGATAATTTAGTTGTATGTAAATTTAAATGAATCAAGAGATGATGTCTTTTTGAAGTACCGTTACATTCATGTTATACTTTTTTGCATTAAAAGTTTTTATATTTTTGATTATACATTTTAATATTGATGTAATTCATAGCTCAAAATCACTTGATTTTATATTTATTGTTTATGTTAAAGCATGTGGTCAGTTGCTGCATAAGAGCTATGAGAAGTTCTTCTATATTAGATGACCATCATTTATATGCTTTTTCATGAATGATTAAGGGCACTTAAATGTAACATTTATAAGGGAAATCTAAGTAGAAATGCTTTTTCTTGATGTATAACTGTTTTAAGTAACACATTAGGTATTCAGAGAAGTATTTTGCATTATAGTAATAGGGAAACATTTTGAATTTTAGTAGTAAAATGTTTTATGAGTTGCACATTAAGGTAATACAGTAGCTTTTGAAATGTTACTTTTAGAATGCAATTTCTTTTCATAAAACAAAATGATTTTTAATGTGTTAAGAATATTTTGCATTGAATGAAGTATATCTTGCCATAATAATTAACCTATACCACCTTAGACAAAGTTGTAGGTAACAGATAGTAACAATACACTACTGGGTAACAGTGAAAGGACACTGTCCTCTAGTAATCTCTTTTTCCAATGGCTTTTAATTTCAAACAACTTGGGGAATTTTTTTTTATATGATATGCTTTGGTGTTTTTGTACCTTACCTCATGTTGAAATGTGTTCCCCCATGTTGGAGGTGGGGTCTAGTGGAAGGTGTTTAGGTCATGGGTGTAGATCCCTCATGAATGGATTGGTGTTCTTACCACTGCAGTTAGTGTGTTCTCTGTTAGTTCATGTGAAAGCTGGTTGTTAAAAAAAAAAAAAAAAAAAAAAAAAGCTGATATTCCCCTTGCTTTGTCTTTTGCTATGATACCCCTTTGCCTTTTATCATGCATAAAAGCTTCCTGAGGCCTCATCAGAAGTTAAGCAGATGCTGATGTCATGCTTGTATAGCGAACAGAACTGAGGCTAATAAACCTCTTTTCTTTATTAATTTGCCAGTGTTAAGTATTCCCTTCTAGCAGTACAAAATGGACTAACATACCATAGGTTATATTTTAATTTTTTTCTTTTGTAAATACTGGACAATCATACTCATATAATCTTCAGTACAACCATTATAATTGCCCACTATAATGATAATTATAAAGGAGTATAATGAAAAGCCATGTATTTTGAATCCTGAATGACTATTTACAAAATGTCATACTACATTTTTCTTTGAGCCTGTGACCTCTCTGGCCTGTAAAAACACATACATACACTTAGTTTTGATTAACATGCAGTTAATTTTATAAGTCTATCACTCTAAACGTAAGTGTTAGCTTTAAGAGAATTATGGAGCATGTAATTGTGTTTGAGTGTAGGTGTGTACTTTTTTGAGAAAAAAACAATATTGGAACAAAATATAATTTAAAAGTATTGGTAATTTACTAGCAAACTAGGAATCTGAAAGATTCTGAAAGTAAATATTTATTCTTTGCTTTGTATTGAATTTACTTCTGTAAAATCTTATGGCTGCTGGCTTAGAATCTTCTCATGCAAATCCTGTTTTTTTCTTGTCTGTTGATCATACTAAACCTAATGTATAGTTTTCTCATTCCAAAGTTCATAAAATTTTCTCTATATTCCTGAGAAATTCTAAGAATAACTTTCATAAAATGTATTAATGTTCACAAGATAATTTTAAGATGTAATTGTACAATGTGTGTGTTGCTGCATTTTATTTAATTAGTACATTCTATTTTTGTATTTCAGTTGGAGAACCCTATTTTGGCTAATTTTTACTTGGTTTTTGTTTCCATTTTAATATTTTACATAATTGAATTTTTTTCACTTTATTGAGCCACTTTGTTTAGATGTACACTGGGAAGGCTTCATAATTCACAAAGTTGTTTTGACATATAAATGAAGTGAACAAACACAGGAAAGTGCTAGGTTTCCTGGGGGTATAATAGATGCTCTATAATTAGCAGTAAATATTCTTGTTTAAGTCACTTTTTGGCTACAAGTAAGAGATTAGAAATATTCAGCATAAAGAGATGGCATTAACTCTGCATGTAAAGAAAACACATGTATACCCAGGCTGTACAGCTGCCTCTGAAATTAAGAGGAATGGTGTTCGTTTCATAGTTATCTCTGGTACTTCACTATTATTTTATTTTCACCCCCAACTATGCGTCAGTCATAGCTCTTTCTCTTCTCTGCTTATTACGGCTACAGATTTCTCACTGTTCTCTGCAGCCCATGTAATTTCACACAGTATTTTGTAGGTTGTGATAAGAAATTTGAAATTTTTAATATAGTGAAAAATTGGATTTAACTGGAGAGTTTGAGGACATTTTTAAGTTATAAATGCACCATTTGAATCATGTAATTGGCATAATTGGGATGTACTCTACACAGTTTATAGGATTAAATTACTGAGTTAGTAATGTTTGTATGAAAGAAATGTTATTAGATTCTACCACAAAATGTGGTAAACATGAAATCAGTTAGAATAAGTAAAGCATTAATAATGGTAGGCTATATATCATAATCACTATATAAAGAAACATTAGAATTTGGAAACCCCTTAAGCAAAAATATATCTTAGAAATCTTAAGGACACTTAATGGCAAGCAAAAAAGTTTAAATGTAGTCTTTTATAAATTACATATAGCACAATTTATGTGTACATGTAGAATCTTTTAGTTTTTAGTGTTTATGTAATATATTATACAATAATAAACATTTACATTTATGTTTACATTTATATTTAATTTTTTGAGTTTAATTTAAATTTCTAAATGCTTCTGTGGATTTAAATTTTAGAATAATCTTTTCTTCCCCGTTGACACTGGAATCTTGGGAAGTTTCTTACTCATATCACAATATGTTTTATTTAAATGGGTGCAGCTTACATTGCAGAATTTATATAAATAATCACAAAACGAGCCAATTCCTTAGTCATTTTCTGTATTAAAAAACTCAAGAGATCTAGAGAGCTTTTGGATTGAAATAGTTCCTTGGTGATATTGGATGCAAACCTGATTTCTGTGTTCACACCATGGCCAGAGATGGGACTGTTAGCTCCACCTGCTTCTTTAATGTCATCCATATGATCAGCATCAGCACCAGAAACTCCAGGTGTCCCAAACTTAAAGTGAAAGCCATAGAGTCCATTGGTGACTGCCATGTTCTGTGCTGGTTCTAGAACATGCTGGTCAATATCAGAGTTTCTATGCTTATGGCTGATAAGTAGACATTTTTAAAAATCATAAAAACTGTATTTTCTATATAGTTCAGCTAAGGTTATGAAAAAGATGCAGACTCAGTATTTGGAGAATTGCTTTCGCTCCATGATGTGTTTAAAAATTATTTTTAAATTGACAAAATTATATATATACATATATATATCTTGTAACACATGATGTTTGAAATGCTTAATTCTAGCTAATTAAAAATGCTTTACCTCAGTAGTTATTTTTATTGTGAGAACGCTCAACATTGTCTTGGCACTTTAAAAAATATATATATATTCTCAATAACTGTAGTCACTCTGCACTACAATAGGTCTCTTGAACTAATTCCTCCTAGCTAACAGGCATTGTTTATCATTTAACAGATAATTCTCTAAGCCCCGTTCTCCTAAAACTTCAGCATGTCTTCTTTCTAGTCTCTACTTTTATGAGATCAACTTGTTTAGATTCCACATGAGTGAGACTGTGAGGTATTCATCTTTCTCTGTTCTGCTCCATTGGTCTATTTATCTGTTTTTAATGCCAGTATTGGACTGTTTCAGTTACTGTAGCTTTGCAGTATATTTGACTGTCAAGTAGTGCAATGCTGCCAGCTTTCAGAGTCTTTTGCTGTACTATATGAAGTTTTGTTTTTTTTGTTTTTGTGAAAAATTTTATTGATATTTTGATAGGCATTATGTTAAATATATACATCATTTGGTGTAACATAGACTTTTTAGCAATATTAATTTGGCCAATTTATCAATAAGGGATAACTTTTCATTTATTTGTGTTTAATTTTATACCTCAATTTTCTTTAGCTTTTAATGTAGAGATCTTTAACATTTTTGAATAATTTTATTTGGAAGTAAACTTTTTGTAACTATTGCAGGTGTCAGTTGTTTTCTTTATTTGTTTTTCAGATAGTTTGTTGTTAGTGTATAGAAATGCTACTGACCCTTGTATCTTGATTTTGTATCCTGCAACTTCAGTGAATTTATTCTAAGTGTTTTTAAAGTTTTATACATATAAGACTGTGGTATCTGCAAACAGGGACAATTATTTTCTTTCTTTCCAATTTGGCTGTCTTTGGTTTTGTTCTCCAATTGCTCTGGCCTGGAAATTCAGTAGCATGTTAAATAAGAGTGATGAAATTAGATATCTTTGCCTTACTATAATTCTTAGAAAAAAGGCTTACAACTTTTGAAGGTTTAGCATGATGTCAGATGTCCATTTGTCATATATGGCTTTTATTGGCTTGAGGCATGTATGTTCTATATGGAATTTGTTTTGAGATTTTGTCGTAAAGTAATTTTGAATTTTCTAAAATTCTTTTTCTGCATTCACTTAAAAGTTATCATTGGTTCTGAGATCCTTCATCTTTGTCAGAATCTAGGAGGATGCATCTATACCTAGAGGAGGACACGAAGGCATCATATGTTACATTCTCGTGACATATAATGTCTACTGCTTATAATGTCTACTGTGAGTTTCTGACTCCCCAAATGAAATTGAGGCCCAGAAACTCCTAACTGCATTGTTCATTGAATAATGCCAAGTGTCTGGCTGGAAATGTGACTATTCAGATTAAATGCTTAATGTATGTGTGTTGACTAAATAAATCTCAACCAGAACCTTCTCAGATATTTTGTTGAACATGGGACTTTTTTTTTTTTTTTTTTTTTTTTTTTTTTACCAGCAGGGGACCCCTGTTTTGTCTATGTCAAGAACAAAGACCAGGCAAAAGAAATGTCAAACCACATTTGCAAATGCAAAAATGGACTTGCTTTTGATATGCTTTTCCCAACAATAAGGGACATGAGTCATTGGGGCATGTTACAGAGAGTTTCAGTAAAATTCAGAAGAAAATAATAAATATGAACAGCCACAGCATGCCCAGAAGCCTTTTTATGGAGCCAGGCATGGTTGACCTGCTTTCCATGTCTCAAAACATTAGTCCCTACAAGAACTCTATGAGGTTTATCTTCTTTTCACCCATTTTCAGAGAAGAAAAGTTCAGTTCAGAGAGCTGCAGGAACATTGGGGACATCTCCAAGACACAGCCAATAGGTGGCAGTCATCAGTGTGTCTTGGAAGGGACAAACATTGAGCTTCTGAACAGCTACTCCAGGAACTATGGTGCTGTGGTGAAGTCCTGGTTAGGAGCCTAGGAAAATGGTGAAGGAAAAGATGGTCCCAGCCTTCAAAGCTGAAGTCAGGAATTCCACCAGCATCTCCCTTCTCCCTAGCCTGGTGGTCCACATCATGCAGATTTACTCTAGATTCAGCTTAGACTCATTTTTATACTACACAGGGGACAAGGAGGGAACTACAGTCAGTAATAGCAGCATGAGCCTCAGGTGCTTTGGGGATTGAAATTCAGACCAGGAAATTCCAATACATCAGTGCATGTGGAGGACATGAGTATTTAAGGAGAAGGTTCTAGGTTTCCAAAGTAAAATTGGATGTGGAGGTTGGGGATTGATTCAAACATTAATACTTTCGAGACATTTTTATGGTGTTTGTCAGCTGTGGAGCAACAGCACACATCTGTATTAATAGCCTGTGTTAAGAGATTACTGTGAATCCTGAAAAACATCCTGATTGTAGATATGAGAAAACACAGGCTTTTGCGCATCAAATGGCTACTCAAAGCATGTAGTGTGTAGTTCAGAATTGAGAACATGCGGAGTGACAGTGGTGTGAATTTTCCTGTAAGCTACCTGAAGTTCTGTTTGCTCTCGTGGAGGAAAAGAGCCTTGGAGAAGTTTAATTTTTTCTTTGTTTGGAAAGAATACACAGAGCAAGATGATTTACAATAACTCTTTTGACCTAACGCACATACTTGTTTAACATTAAGGGGAGTCTTAAGAAACAGCTACAGCAGTTTCTCACCTGGCAAAGACAAATGCTGGGAAACTGCAGGGCCAAGGATGTGAGCAGATGATGCAGGGAAGAGAAACCCCAAATAAGTATTAAATGGTGACTCAAACTTACCTGTTAAACAACTGGAAATGCAAGGAATTACATGAATTTCTTTGTTACACAGACACCAGATTGGCAAAAAATTAAGTCTTAACATTCAAGGGAGGCTGGATATAGGGAACCAGCAATATTGAGAGACTGCTGGGGACACTATGCTTGCCACAGCCCTTTTGGAAAGTAATCTGGCTGTACCTATTAAAGTTTTACCCATGCATATTCTTTCACCAAGTTACCCCTTTCTGCAGTTTATTACTATATATTATGAGCTGAATTGCATTTTCTCCCAAAAATGTATGTGTTCACATGTTTTAATAGCCAGTGCCTCAGAATGGGAATATATTTGGACATATGATTTTTATAGAGGTAATTAAGGTTAATGAGTTTGTTGGAGTGAGCCCTAATCCGATATGACTGGGGTCTTTATAAGAAGTGATGGTAAAGATACAGAAACAGAAGATCCTGTGAACACAGCAATGGAAGACAGCCATCTACAAGTCAAGGAAAATGGCCTCAGAAAAAACACCCCAGCCATAGCTTGATGTCAGATTCCTAGCCTCCAGAATTGTGGGAAAAAAAATCTGTTATTAAAGCCTTGAGTTTGTGATGCTGTATTATGACAGCATAGCAAACCGTTATAGTTTGTTAGGACACATACGATATGTTTCCTGCAGCACGACTGAAGTGGAACTAAAATGTCTTCATGCCAGGTTCCACCAGCATTGAAAGGCTGAACCACTGTGGGAAACAGCTTTGATTATGAAATAACATAAAGATGTGATATCAAAACATGTAAGGGCAGAGCTCTTGCCCTGATGGGACTATAGGCATGAGTTCTCTGAGATGACACATTGCAGAGAAATGCATAGGATACCTTAACCTTTTTGGGTTAACCCCCAGCTCCCCTTTTGTAAACACTTCCCTCACAAAAATACTGGTGTGTAAGGTATGGAGAAGGAGCTGTCTGCTATAAGAGATACCTGGGTGCAGTTATTTAATAAAAACAGCAACATGCAAAGATACTCATGGCCTAGTGTGAAGTAAAAGCAACAAAAAAATGTCTTCTCTGATATTCCTACAAGTATGTGAACAGGGATTTACGCCTAACCATTTGCCATTTAGGACTCATGAAAGCCAGACTCCTTTGGGAAAGAATGGTGAGTTACCCTAGTGGAAAAGCCCTAGGACAGATCCCAGAGTGTCTATATATTCAGGTCTTGGTCCTGGGCCCACTTTTGTCTCCTCTGATCCCTGTCTGCAAAGACCTCTCTGTGCCCACTCCCACCCAAGCCCAGTGCTAGATATGGTTGGTGGCATGGTATACCTGCCCTTCATCCAAAGAGATGGAGTAGTTGGGCCCATCAAACAGCTTTTTATTGATCTCCTGCATGGAGCTCTGCAAAGAGAGTGCCTTGCAGCTAGGCCAGGAGGCATCAGTGGTTGCCTGGTTGTCATCACAGGGGGACACTTCCATTAAAAGTTCTCCAAAGGTTGAGGCTTCTTTAAGCCATGATTACACCACTGCACTACAGCCTGCGAGACAAAAGTGAGACCCTATTTAAAAAAAAAAATTATCCCTATATCAGGCATAAAAGGGAATTCCCATAGACCTTCAGCCAGGGAGGAAACCAGATCACGGTTTGAAGTCTTGGGGTTCACATCCAAGAAGACAAAATTGTTTTTCAACACTCACCTCGCTGTCCTGTCATGCCCTGTGGTGTGAACCTGACCAGCTCACTAAGGCTTCCGACACTTGATGATCTGCTTGTGTCCAGAAATAGCCTCCTCAGCACTTGCTTTCCCCAACACATGGTGTCAGAAAGACATGTGAGTCTTATTTAATAGGATCACAGGTGAGGCCTCACCTGCATGGGCCTCTCCTGAGATGCCCTGTGTTAACCTTTGCATGCCCCCTGCCAAATGGCCGGAGGCATCAGTGGTGAGAGTTGAGCCAATGCCTGCATTGTCGGAAAGCATTCTCACGTCAGGCCTTATCAAGAGCCTTGGAAAGTCAGGATATAGCAGAACATCTTGCTGTCTTGAGCATTTCCTGCTGAGTGAGTTGACTACTGGGGCTGTCTCTAGAATGTAGGGGCCTGGTTACCAGGGTTCTAAGTTATCTTGGGGTCTGTCACCAAGAAAGTAAGGTTACTTCAGGGTTCTATCCCCAGGACCCCTTCCTTCCATAAGACCTACCCAAAGGCCCTGCTGGGCTACTGATTTCTCACGCTCCCCACCATGTCAACTCCTTGCCTATACACAGTTATGCAAGCACTGCCTCTCTCAGTCCCTTACAGAGACTGGATGCAGTCAGGGCCCCAGGTTTGTGGTGACACAGCTGGATCAGAACTACTTTTTTCCAACCAGTTCTGTGACCCTAGAAGTCATAGTGTATTTTGGTGCCTACCCAGCCTCCTGACCTACCCAATGGGGATTATACCAGCATCTTCCTAGAAAATTCATCAGGTACAAATGATGCCATAGTGTCACATGAAGATAATGCACAAATTTAGAGATGAAAGAATTCCAAGAAGGGGTGGGCGGTAGCATGGACTACAACTCAGACAGGCCTGGGCCCAGCAGTGTGGTTTTCGAAAGTCACTTCTCGGCCTCATTTTTCATTCTGAATTAGAGGTTAAAATCCAAATATTGCCATCTTCCAGCTAATTACACATTCCAGTGACTTTCTGTTATATGTAAAATCAGACCCTTGTGCTGTATATCATGTGTGCAGCAGCCACAAAAACTCAAGAGCACTATGGGGCTAATGACTCACTTCTGACCAACAGAATTCAACAAAGACAATGGGATGTCACTTATATTTCACCTCAGGCTGGATATCAGGGTCTGGCATAATTGGGCTTTGGCAAGGGCTCTCAAGTTGTAGGCTGGAAACTTAAGGTTGTACACCTACCTGGCAAAGAGAGTAAGAGCTTTTTAATAACTATTTCATAAAGCCAATAAATCCAATTATGAGGGCTTCAGCCTTAGAATATAATTGCCTTCCGTTTCCTCAGCTTTAAGATGTCAAAATATGAATTAGACAATTATGTCATGACTAAGCCTGAGCATATTTTATGTATGTAAAGCTATTAATATTTTTTGTGAACTACAACATATCTTTTGCCAATTTTTCTATTTTGTGGATTATCTTTTTCTAGTCAATAATCTTGTGATTATTATTTAATCCAGGGTCCCATTATCCTCTAGGCAACTGCTCTCTCCTGGGAGGGTGTGCCTGGTCGGGTTTGCCTTACCTTTTGTAGCTACCCTATCCTGTATGCCGTTTGGCTGTGGTTTTCTTCTTCAATCCAATCCTATCTACATTTCATGTTTTAATGATTTTTCCTGACTTCTAGTTTAGTGAGGATACATCTTAATTTTCAGAGTGAGTTATTCTAAGAATTTGTGGTAAAGGAAGGTTGCCGCAGATGACCTGTCAGCCATCTTAAATCAGAAGATCAGAAGTTATCTGATGTATATTGCACTATTTAGTCTGATACTTCTGAAATGGTAAATGCTTCTCTTTGGCAAGAGAGAACACAGGAATATTGGAGGATTTGCCTCATTAATGTATACTCATCTTGGCATAATTGTGCTAGACTGATTATTAAGCTAAAGAGGGTAAACAAAAAAGGGAGCCCAAAAAGGTAAAAAGTCTATCTTCAAATTTATCACTGACAGTATTATCTAATAGAATTTTACTAAAGGCCCCATCCTGGCTTTTGAGCTGCATTAATCTATTGTGTCTGGATACTATTTACCTATTCAGATGAGCCATTTTTTAAGTTGTGAAACTTCTATAGTCACCGTTCACTAATGAGTCCTCTAGGAACTAAACTGTTCTTTAACAAGCTTAACTGAGGTAACTGGAATGAAACAGGCCATAAATTACACAGGGTAGCCTTGGCTTGTGGCTTAGGGAAAATATTTTTCTAAGTTTCTTATGCTCAGTGACAGATAACATGCCCTTGCAGCTTCTCCTTGAGTAGGCCTTGCTGCAGTTCGACGGGATATCCTGCTCATGAACTGTGGGGATGAAAAGCATCCCTTGCTCACTATAAAGAGTCCACGCTCTCTCCTTTTTCTTTTCTTTTTTTCTTTTTTTTGAGATGGGGTTTTGCTCTTTTTGCCCAGGCTGGAGTGCAATGGCAGGATCTTGGCTCACTCCAACCTCCACCTCCCGGGTTCAAGCAAATCTCCTACCTCAGCATCCCAAGTAGCTGGGATTACAGGCATGCACCACCACGGCCAGCTAATTTTTTGTATTTTTAGTAGAGATGGGGTTTCACCATATTGGTCAGCTGGTCTTGAACTCCAGACCTCAGGTGATTCATCCACCTCGGCCTCCCAAAGTGCTGGGATTACAGGCGTGAGCCACCGCACCCGGCCTCTCCTCTATTTTTTTAAACAGACTCATTTCATCACTCAGGCTGGGGTGCAGTGGAGTGATTTTGGCTCACTGTAGCCTCGATCTCCTGGGGTCAAGCGATTCTCCTTCCTCGGCCCCCCAAGTAGCTGGGACTACAGGTGCACGCCAGCACACCCAGCTAATTTTTTGTAGAGACAGGGTTTTGCCATGTTGCCCAAGCTGGTTTCAAATTCCTGACCTCAAGCGATCCGCCCGCCTTGGCCTCTCAAAGTGCTAGGATTTCAGGCATGAGACACCACACCCCACTGAGAACAGAAAAAGATAAAAAAGGTCTACTCTATATCTCAGTCAATGTGTTATTTGATTCTGAGATAATAGCTGCTGGGCCTTGCTCTTTCCCCCTGCTGATATATAAATACCTTGGAAAAACTTGGTTCACAGGCTACAGATGAGCCACTACAATTAAAAGTAGAACTGGCATCTACAGTTTTGCTGAGAAGACAAGGAGATTGGTGATCCCAGCTTCCATTAATCTCCTCTCCAAGAATTTTCTCCTGGGAATGTTGATAGCTGTTTTCTGACATAATTAGATAAAGAAAGTAAGCAAGATCAAATATTTCTGAGAACGATGACTTTTCAGTTCTTGTTTGAGGGATACTTTAATAACTTGCAGCAGAAAATGTAAGTTTATTGTATTTAATGTAGTCAGAGAAGTTTACTGTCAATTATTTTGGGAAATAAATACACCCCAAACTTATTTATCAGGCTCCTAATGGATCAGAGAATTTTATGTCTTTAATAATGTGATGAAACATATGAACACATTAACCATGAAATATAGGGAAGAAAAAAGGATATCTAATTTATTCAGAAAAGCTAGGGTATTCAGATTCAAATGGGTGTATTTTTCTTTATCCCACTGCCCTGAGTCTATTGAGAATACAGATTATGGAACGTTTAGATATTTTATGGAAATGAAGTCACAGTATGAGAAGAAACTCCCAATTTATTTTTTAAACTTTCTTTTGCAACTCTTGAAATGGAAACCTCAGGAGATTCAGAACACCAAACGGGAGCTCTAACAATGTAGATATTTGAGTAAAAGTGTTTTGTATCCCCCAGGAAGAAGTCATATCCCTGAAGTTTTGGGACAATAATATACCTACTAGACTAAATTGTGAATATATCCATAGGTTTGATAATAGTTCAGCCTGTTGATACCAGTTCTATAATTAGCAATTTAATTTCAATAATTAAACATAACTTAATTCAACCAAGTTGAATTAAAACTAGTATCAGGCTTATAAAGGTTCTGCAGATACTACATTTATTAAAATGTGTTTTGATCTGCTTTGGTATTGGAGCTAAAAAAAATCCATAATTCTGGCTAGCAAACAGATTCTCAGTAAAATTCGTAACAGTCCACACACATATATGGTCCATCATTGTAAACATAAAATGCCAAGCTGGATAGAGTGTCTTAAGATGTTTTCTGATTCATGGCTGGTCTCTTGTGTTCAAATACATTCATGGTTTTGGCAGGAGAACCTTTATTCTGAGTTGGGCATGAGTATATGAACCTGTGGCTTATGTAAACAACTGGGGTCTACAAGTGTTCACATTTGGCATCACACATTTGACTGTGTTCACAGTTTTAAAAATATGTTTAAAATATAATTTGAATTTTTAATCTACTTTGAGTTAAATCTTTGTATATGATGAAAGGTAAGGATCTAGTTGTATTCTTCTGCATATTGCCAGCCAGTTATGCCAACAACATTTATTGAATAGAAAGTCTTTTCTTCATTGCTTGTTTTTGTCAGCCTTCTTAAAGATCAGATGGTGGTAGGTGTATGGCCTTATATCCAAGTTTCCTATTCTGTTCTGTTATGTGGATTAAAGATTTAAATGTAAGATTGCAAAATATAAAAATCCTGAAAACAAACCTAGAAATTACCCTCCTCAACATCGACTTTGGCAAGGAATTTAAGACCAAACCCCCAAAAGCAATTGCAACAAAACCACAAGTTAACAAATGGGACCTAATTAAAGATTTTCTGCAAAGTGGAAAAAAAAAACAGAGTAAACAACCTACACAATGGGAAAAAAATATTCATAAACTGCATCCAACAAAGGTCTAATACCCTGAATCTATAAGAAACTTAAGTCAATAAGTAGAGAATGAATAAGCCATACAAAAGTGAGCAAAAGACATGAACAGACACTTTTCAAAGTAAGACATACAAGTGGCCAATGAGCATATAAAAAAATACTCATCACAAATCACCAGAGAAATGCAAATTAAAACCACAATGAAATACCATCTCCCCACGCCTGTAATCCCAGCACTTTGGGAGGCCAAGGCAGGTGGATCACGAGGTCAGGAGATCGAGACTATCCTGGCTAACACGGTGAAACCCTGTCTCTGCTAAAAAAATATATATAGATATAGATATAGATATAGATATAGATATAGATATAGATATAAAATTAACCAGATGCGGTGGCGTGCGCCTGTAGTCCCACCTACTTGGGGGGCTGAGGCAGGAGAATGGCGGGAATCCGGGAGGCGGAGCTTGCAGTGAGCCGAGATCGTGCCACTGCGCTCCAGCCTGGGAGACAGAACGAGACCGTCTCAAAAAAAAAAAAAAAAAAAAGAAATACCATCTCCCACCGGTCAGAATAGCTTTATTAAAAAGTCAAAAAATACAACACATGCTATCAAGGCTGCAGATTGAAAAAAACCCATACCCCGTTGGTGGGAAGGTAAATTAGTTCAGCCACTGTGGAAAGCAGTTTGGAGATTCTCAACTTAAAACGTTACCATTTGACCCAGCAATTCCATAACTGGGTATATCCCCAAATGAAAATAAATTATTATACCAATAAGCCACATGCACTCATATACTCATCACTGCAGTACTCACAGTAGCAGAGAAGTGGAATCAATATAGGTGCCCGACAATGCTGGATTGTATTAAGAAAATGTACATTTACACCATGGAATACTATGAAGCTATAAAAAAAAAAATCGTGTTCTCAGCAGCACCATAGATGAAGCTGGAAGCCATAATCTAAAGCAGATTAACTCTGGAACAGAAAACCAAATACCACATGTTCTCACTTAGAAGTGGAAGCTAAACAAATAGGCACTATGGATTCCTAGGAGAGTAGGAAGAGAGATGGGCATGTGTTGAAAGACTACCTGTGGGTGCCATGCTTACTACACCCAATATACCTGTGTAACAGTCCTACACATGTATCCCCCTGATTTAATAAAAGCTGAAATTTTAAAAATCACATTGTACACCACAAGTATATATAATTGTAATTTGTCAATTATACCTTAATAAATCTGAATAAAGAATAAAATATAATTTGAACGAAACATTTGTAGAACCATTTAAATGAGTAGTTTGGCCTCCATTGTATTGGAATAAAGTGTAAGATTGTTATGGTCTCAGGTAGGACCTTTACCAGGGTGGGCTTCAGAGGGCCTCCCTGCTTTGATCAGGTAAATGTCTGCCTGGCTGAGGGCTTTTTACCTCCCAGGAGCTCAGCTTTTGTCTGCCCAGAATTAAATTTAGCTGACACAGAGCAGGTCCTGTGTGTCTGTGGCAGTAGCTTTCCCTGGTCAGGAATGATCAGAAAGGTCTCAAGTGGAAGCTGCTCACTGTCCCAAGATTCTACGCAGTTCCTATCCAGTGAGGATTGCACACCCCTCACCTAGAACTTTTCTATCCAGCTCTGTGAAGGGCTGCCCTAGCCTTTCAGGTTCCATGTAGTCAGGATTTTTAAGCCCCCATTCAACCCCTGTTTACTGCCTCAGAGTCTCTATGCTTATACTCTGGTTTTAATAATTATGTTAAACTTTAAAATAACTTTTGGGACTGGGAGGCCAACACAAAATCAGACTACCAGGAATCCTCATTCCCATTTGTGTGTTCCTTCATGTGAGGCTTTTTATTTTTTTTTATGTCTGGCATTTTCATATTTGTAGATGTCTCAGGTTTACTGGGCTTGGGAGGCTCCATTTGTTAGGAAAATTATGGCAATGAGTAGATCACCTTTTTTTTTTTTTTTTCTTAGGATAGGATCTCACTCTGTTGCTCAGACTGGAGTGCAGTGGTGCCATCATAGTTCACTGGAGCCTCAAACTCCTGGGCTTAAGCAATCCCCTTGCCTTAGGCTCCCAACTAGCTGGTACTGCAGGCACATGCCACCATGCTCTACAAATTAAAAAAAAAAATTGTAGAGACAGGGCCTTGCCATGTTGCCCATGCTAGAATCAATTTTTCTAATGTTCTGAATTAAGGGTTTATAAGTCTGTCAGGATGTCCCGCCATATTTGCAATTCTGCCCTATTTGCAGTTCTAGAGAAAAAAACCACACATTTTCGTCAGACTTATCCATGCACATATTGGTGTGACGGACCAATAGGGCTGAATTTTTTTTCCATGCCCAGTGTAGTATGAATATTGTGACTGTCTTTTATCCTATACAATCATTGTTTGCCAGTCTCCATAAGGGATTCTTCATTTTCCATCCAACATTTGCAGGGTGATGTTCCCTGAGCTTCCAGCCATAGATCTTTTTCCTTCATATTTGATATTCTTTCTCAGGGTTACCACATCTATTTTTATACTTCTGCTGATTATTCCCAACCACCTTTAGCTATGACTCTGGAGTCACAATATGACTCCAATCTACCTCTTCAAAGTTATTCCACCAAACTTCTTTACATTTCTTACAAACTGGCCAAATTCAATGTTCTTGGCTCTCCCTATGCCTCCATAAAGGTGAATTTGATGTAAGGCCCTTATTTCCAAGGAGCTTATCACTTAATGAAAAAATGTGAAAAGCATATCTTTTTTTAAATGTAAAAAAATAGGACATGTGGTTCCAGGAGTCCAAAAGAGGTGCTTGCAGAGGAAAATCAGAGAACATTCACGTAGGAGCTGATCTTGAAGGATGGGTAAGATTCAGAAATGCAGTGATGCAGAGAAATGCATTCCATGCAGAGCAAAATGCAAAGGTAGAACTGAGTAAAAAGTGTACAGAGAAGAGAGTGGTTTTGTTTGCCTGACATTGGAAAGGTAGACTGAAAAAAACTCAGGAAGGGCTTTGATGTACAGGCTTAATTTGAATTTTATTCCAGGTGATATAAATACTTCTATGATTTTAGAACAGAGCAATGACATTATTAGAACCCTGTCCCTCAATATTCAACCTGCCACCACCATATGAGATTAGGGAACAATAGGGGGAAGAAAATGGAGAAATTTTTGAGTTAGGGGAGTGACAGTGGGGATGGAGAGTTAGAAAGGATATGAGGTAGAATTTTCAGGGCAGGGAAGATGAAGGGCCCATAATGAGCTTCAGGTTTGAGCCTGAGTGATTGGGAGGCTCCGGGTACTATAAACAGTACAGAGAAAACACAGAGGGGCAGGGGGAATAAATTTAGGGCATGTTGGAGCTGATGGGATCTCTGGGAAACCCTGGTGGAGACTCCTACTCACATCATCATCTCAACCTTAGTGTTTTGAACTCCAGGTCAGGTTGGTCTGGTTCCCTTCCCTACTCCTCTCAGCTAGGAAAAGCCTACTTTGGTGCCCAGGCTTGTGTGACTTGAGGGAGTAAATACTTCAGCAGCTCCCCCTGACGTTCATGCTGTGGGTCAACCTAGGGATGATTATGAGAACCTTGCAGCCTCACTCCGGCTTCTGTGCTCTACCTCACAGGACTAGCTTTTGATTGTCTCCAAAAATTCTTGTCCCCTTTCTGAGGTTCTGACATATACAGTCTCCTGGGACAAAAACCCCTGCCCCACGTCTTGTGCTGGGGTCCTAATATCCATGGACAAAACCTAGAGGATGAAAACTAATCCTTAAAGATAACTGGTTTTCTAACTGATCCATCAGCCTAGGTGACACCTTATGGTTTCTGATTATTGACCATTTTTAAGCCCAATAGGGTTGGCTCAACTCTTCTTCCTGCAAGGTCCAGTCGCCATGCCTGTATCATCCTCACAAATGGACCCTGGCCCTCTCTCCACTTCCAGGTGCTACTTCAAGTTCAACACCACACTATGGCAGGAACTCAGAAAGTGTGAGCTGACCAGCAGGTGGTCACACTCCACCTTGCACTTACTTGGAGTTTTTGATGGAAGCATCTTGCCTCTTGCCTCTTGGGTTTTCAACAATCCCATAATTTTTCACCTCTGAGCCTACCCTGGTTGTAGATAACCCACCACTGGACACCTGACCTTTTTGCTACACTGGAGGGCTCAAGACTGCTGCTGTTCATATCTCCTGTCTTGGATGACGTTTCTGCTAGTTGCGTCTTGGTTCTAACAGTGCCATCATCCAGTTCCATGAGAGCTTCCTTTGCATTCATAGTTTGAGGTTTGCAGAAATAAAACAAAATTGGAGGGAGGTCTGGGAGAATCCAGGTCCTCCATGACTGATTTAATCAAACATCTTTAGTCACCTTCTTCTCATTCTGAAGACTTCACATAATTAAAACTTTTCCGGGCCAAACACTAAATAAATTTTACACATGCTGCTTGAATCACTGTGCAAGCGTTCTATGAATTACTGTGGATTTCTCAGAGATTAATATCTCTCTCAAACTATTCCTCTGGGTAGGCTGAAGCCAGCAGCTGTGGAAACTCAAGATTTGCCTTATCCAATGAAGCTTTAGGACAGGGCTGCCTTTCACATTTCTCAGATATACTTCTTATTTGGAAAATATTAACACTCTTGGCAACTATGAGCTCCTCAAATATTCCACAGTTTTTCAAAAATTTGAAATGGAAAAGGTAATTGTACGTATTTAGATCAGAAATTGCTTGGAGTTGCTGGGATTTATTATAAAGGCTTTTCATATGTTTTAATTAAACTTACATTTTTAAAACACATACAAATATATTATTATGAAGTATATGAGAAAAAAAAGCTTTCTCTCTACATTTTATTTTTAAGACCAGAAAAATATCTGCAAATATAATTGAAAGTTTGGGGAATATCTGGCTCTTGTTAGAAGCAATTGAACACTGTCAGCCAGCCTTGGAGATTTTGCCTGTTGCAGTAGAATAATGATGTGTGGTGTTCCAATTCCTTTTTATCTGGAGATGGAATTTACTTGTGAAAATAGATCTTACTCATTAGGGCTTGTTATTCTCCTCCTCTGCTTACCTCTGTATGCCAATGAGATGGCTGTGACTAAAATGGAAGTTAAATGAGTCCATTTGATCTGAGCTAGCATATTAATTCTTCACATGTGAATTAAATATATCTGTTCATATATACAAATGAATATAAGTATATTATTGATCATATAGCTATTTCATGTTAGCAATGAAAAAGCTCAGTGTCAGAGATTGTCTAAAATACTTCAAAAGACCATTACATTTTGCAATGTGATATATTTCTTTGGATGCAATTTAATATAGCACAGCTAACTTACGTAGGAAGAGATGGGGCCAGATCAACATCTTGAAATAAAACCTCAAAATACACCAAGATAGAACCTTTTTAAAGCATAAATTTCACAGGGCCTATAAAACAATAACACACACACACACACAAAAACCAACTAGCATGATGAATAGAACAGTACCTCATATCTCAATACTAATGTTGAATGTAAATGGCCTAAATGCTCCACTTAAAATATACAGAATGGCAGAATGGATAAAAATCTACCAATCAAGTGTCTGCTGTCTTTAAGAGACTCACCTAACATGTAAGGGCTCACATAAACTTAAGGTAAAAAGGTGGAAAAAGATATTTCATGCAAATGGAAACCAAAAGCAAGCAGTAGCTATTCTTATATCAAACAAAATAGACTTTAAAGCAACAACAGTTTAAAAAGACAAAGAGGAGCGTTATATAAAAATAAGAGGATTAGTCCAACAGGAAAATATCACAATTCTAAATATATATGCACCTAACACTGGAGTTCCTACATTTGTAACACAATTACTATTAGACCTAAGAATTGAGAGATGGCAACACAATAATAGTGGGGTCTTCAACACTGCACTGACAGCACTAGACAGGTCAACAAAGAAACAATAGCTTTAAACTATACCCTAGAACAAAGAGACTTAACAGATACCTGCAGAACATTCTACCCAACAACTGCAGAACATACATTCTTTTCATCAGCACATGAAACATTCTCCAAGATAAATCATATGAAGGGCCACAAAAAAAGCCTCAATAAATTTAAAAAATCAAAATTATATCAAGTACTCTCTTGGACTACACTGGAATAAAATTGAAAATGAACTCTAAAAGGAATCCTCAAAACTATAAGTGGAAATTAAATAATCTGCTCCTGAATGATCTTTGGGTCAACAATAAAATCAAGATGGAAATTTAAAAATCCTTTAAACTGAACAATAATAGTGACACAATCTATCAAAATCTCTGGGATACAGCAAAAAGGACAGTTCACAGAATTAAATGCCTACATAAAAAGTCTGAAAGAGCACAAGTAGACAATCTAAGCTCACACCTCAAGGAAACAGAGAAACAAGAACAAACCAGACCCAAACCCAGCAAAAAAAAAAAAAAGAAATAAGAAAGATCAGAGTAGAACTAAATGAAATTAAAACAAAAAGCAATACAAAATATACACACACACACACACACATATATATATATATATATGCTGATTCAAAAGATAAAATCAATAGACCATTAGCAAGAGCAACCAAGAAGAGAGAAGATCCAAATAAACTCAATTAGAAATGAAATAGGAGATATTACAACTGATACCACAGAAATGCAAAAGATCATTCAAGGCTACTATGAACACCTTTGTATATACAAACTAGAAAACCTAGAGGAGTGATGAATTCATGGAAATATATAACCCTCCTAGATTAAACCAGAAAGAAAAAGAAACTCTAAACAGATCAATCCCAAGTAGCAAGATTGAAACAGTAATAAATAAAGGTCAGGACCAACAACAACAACAACAAAAAGTCCAGGACCAGATGGATTCACAGCTAAATTCTATCAGACATTCAAAAAAGAATTGGTACCAATTTTATTGACACTATTCCAAAAGACAGAGACAGAGGAAATCCTCCCTAAATCATTCTATGAATCCAGCATCACCCTAATACCAAAACCAGGAAACGACATTAAAAAAAAAAGAAAACTACAGGACAATATCCTTGATGAACATAGATGCAAAAATTATCAGCCAAATACTAGCTAACTGAATCCAACAGTATATCAAAAAGATAATTCACCATAATTAAGTGTGTTTCATATCAGGGATACAGGGATGGCTTTACATACACAAGTCAGTAAATGTGATACGCCGTATTAAATAGAATTAAAAACAGAAACCACTTGATCATATTAATAAATGTAAAAAAATTATTTGACAAAATTCAGCATCCCTTTATAATTTAAACCCTTAGCAAAATCAGCATAGAATAAAAATACCTTAAGATAATAAAAGCCAGCTATAATGAACCCACAGCCAACTAAATGAAGAAAAGTTGAAAACATTCTCCCTGAGGGCTGACTCTTGAACAACATGGATTTGAACTACATGGGTCCAGGTACATGCAGATTTTCTTCTGTCTCTGCCACCCCAGAGTCAGCAAGACCAGTATCTCCAATGAACATATGTTCTCTCATAATTTTCTTGATAACACTTTCTTTCCTCTAGATTATTTTAAGAATATATGGCACATTTATCCGCACATCACCGCTGCATCATGAGAACACAGAGTCTTGGTGTTCACTCGTGTGTGTGCATGTGTCTTACATGAGATATAGCTTGCTTTTTACTCTATGATGGGAAACAGAAAAGTGACAGTAGAGGCATCCTGCTATTAATTTACTAATTATGAAAAGTTCTACTAAACATTTTCCCTTACAGATCTGGAATTGTCCCTGCTGCTAGGGATAAAGTCAAGATAAAAATTCTGGTCCTCCGGCTGTGCGCAGTGACTCACACCTGTAATCCCAGCACTTTGGGAGGCTGAGGTGCGCGGATCATGAGGTCAGGAGATCAAGACCATCCTGGCTAACACGGTGAAACCCCATCTCTACTAAAAATATAAAAAAAATAGCTGCACGCGGTGGCAGGCGCCTGTAGTCCCAGCTACTTGGGAGGCTGAGGCAGGAGAATGGCGTAAACCTGGGAGGTGGAGCTTGCAGTGAGCTGAGATTGCGCCACTGCACTCCAGCCTGGGTGACACAGTGAGACTCCGTCTCAAAAAAAAAAAAAAAAAAAGGAAAGAAAGAAAAAAGTCATAAGTATAAATGGAACTACAAAGAGTAGCATGCCTGAGTGAGTGTTTCCCAGCCGTGACAAGAGACAAAGGTATGCAAGGCATGATTATCAAGTGATTCTGCATTTCAATACTTGACCTAATTCCAACAAAAGAAACTTCATGTGCTCACTGATTTTAAAAAATTACTTATAAAGTATGTTCACAGGCATCCTTATGTTTCCCTACTACATTCAAAAAAAAACTGCTAAGTGTTCACATAAAAGTAATCACCCACTTCCTAAAACACAGGATACAAGTAATAAAGGAAAATAAAATGTGGTAAGGTGCTTGCTGAGATGTGCATTTTCACAGTCATTCCCTGCCAGGACACAGGGCAAGGACTAAAGGGAGAGTCAGAGGGGAAGAAACCAGGGTGAGACATGACCATCTATATCAGGATACAGGCCAATAAAAGTACAGAATAGGAAACTAATCTTGAAGAATAGAAAACAAAAGCAAAAGCAGAATAGAATTCTGACCTAATTTGTTGTGCTGAGGGTGAAAAATGGAGTTCAATTCCATGCTGTCTCATCACCAGCTAGGTAGATACTGATGTTGTAAACTGAAATTGAGAAAAGAACAACGAATATGATAAAGAAAAGCAAAAATGATCTTGGAAACACAATCTGAAATTTCTGCAGTCAGATATGTGGGGATGTTCATCTGGAAACGATTCACGATCTAGAGCTCAGGAGAGAGATCTAAGCTCAAGGTAAAGATTTGAAAAGCAACAGAATTTCAGTGGTAGCTGAAGCCAGCAGCTTGAATAAAATAGCTCAAAGAGAACCTAAGAGATTGGAAGGACAAAAGGAGCAAGTACAGAATCTGAGGAAACACTGATATTTACCAACGGAGGAAGAGAAAAAGACCATGACAACTGAGAAGAAATAAAATCTATAAATATATTTCATAATATTCACAGGTTTATGAAAAAAAGTCCTGTGATCACAGAGACATCGAGAAGATATATTTAAATATATCATCCCATTTGTAATAAAAAGTCAATAAAAAAGGACACATGACATTCTTCAACATGTTAAAAAGGACATATCTTGGCCCAAAGAGCAGCTTCATAGTTAATGAGGAAATACTGGAAGACACATATGCTCCATCTCTACAAATACTTACCACTGTACAAGAGGTACTGTTCAATTCAAATGAAGAGAAACAAAAATGAGAAAGACTATGATTTGCATATAATTTAAACCTAGAAAACCCATGAGGATCTTCTTAAAACTATTCCAAATAAGAAAGCTCAATATGCTGGGTACAGTGGCTCACACCTGTAATCCCAGCACTTTGGGAGGCCGAGGCAGGTGGATCACCTGAGGCCGGGAGTTCGAGACCAGCCTGACCAACATGGAAAATCCCCATCTCTACTAAACAAAAATTAACCGGGCATGGTGGCACATGCCTGTAATCCCAGCTACTCGGGAGGCTGAGGCAGGAGAATTGCTTGAACCCAGGAGGCGGAGGTTTCGGTGAGCCGAGATCACGCCATTGCACTCCAGTCTGGCAACAAGAGTGAAATTTCATCTCAATAAACAAAGAAAGAAAGAAAGAAAGTTCAATGTATACACAGACTACAAATGTCTGCATACATGTAATAACATTCATATTACAACCACACCTAGACAACACACCTAGCAGTACATTTAACAAAATTAGTATAGAGCTATATGGTGGCAGGGGGAAAAGTGAGGGATACAAAAGATAATTAAGCAAATAAAAAGATATATGAACAGGAAGAGTCTACATCACAAAGATGCCAATTCTCCCTAAGTCAGTTAAGTACTTTAATATCATCCTATGAAAATAACACATTATTAGATATTGATAAGCCAGAAGAACACTTATGTGGAAAATTAAACAAGAATAGACAGTGGGTGGTAGGTTCTATTTCTGTTCACCTAAAACCTGGTCCTTCCTCCCTGTGTTAGTCAGCTGTGTCTGCCATAACACATTCCACGGACTGGGTGACTTAAACAACAGAAATTTTGTTGCTGACAATTCTGGAGGCTGAAAAGTCCAAGATCCAGGTGCCAGACAAATCACTTCCTAATGAGTTCTCTCCTCCTGGTTTACAGATGACACAGCCTTCTTGATGTGTACTCACATAACAGAGATAGCTAGATCTCTCTCTTCCTCTTCTTATAAGACCATCAATCCTACTGGATTAAAGGTCTCAACTCTTATGACCTCACAAGAGGTCACATGGGTGCCCTCCTAAGAGGGTACCTTCATAAAGAGGCAGCCACATTGGTAGTCAACATAACCAACATGTAGACATGTAGTCAGCAAGTCTACATAACCAAACCATAATAAAAACTTTGAACACAGACTCGAATGAGATCCTTGTGTTGTCAATGTCCTGTGAGTACTGATATGTATTGTTGGCAGAAACAGACAATGGCCACAAGGCTCCACAAAGAGCAAACAACTAGAAACTTGTGCCAGGTGGTTCACAGATCCTGCCCTATGCACCCTGTTCCTGTTTGTTGGTTAATTTTAGTTGATCTTTTCATAGTAATAAATCATAACTGTGAGTATAAAGCCTTTTCTAAGTTCTTAATTCCTTCTAGGATTACTGAACCTGTGGGTTTTCTTGGGGATCCCCAAATTTGCATCTGTTATCAGAAGAATCATAGCTCTGGGGATATCTAATCGTCTTACAGAAAAAAACAACATAGAGATAAGCACACCAAGGGTATACAATGATAAAATTGTCACACACGAAAAAAAGATAACAGAAATCTGGGTAAATACAAATAAACAAAACAATGGAAATGGTGGATATGTGAGTGAACATATATATTGATCTTATTTCTGAACTCGTTAAAAAGCCACCGACCCTTTGAAGCAAGAAAAAAAATGTATTGTGGAGTTTATAACATGTAGGAGTAAAAAGTATGATAAGCATGGAACTGGGAAGAGCTAAAGGGAAGCATCTTATAAAGTTTGTATATTATACATCAGATGGCATACTACTACTTGAAGGTAGCCTGTAAGTCAAACATGAATATGATGAACCATAAAACAACCATCAGTCCAGGTGCAGTGGCTCATGCCTGTAATCCCAGCACTTTGGGAGGGCAAGGAGGGAGGATTGCTTGAGGCCAGGAGTTGGAGACAAGCCTGAGCAACATAGTGAGATCCTGTCTCCACAAAAAAATTTAAAAATCGAAACAAAAAAAATAAAAAAAGTTACAACCAATAATCCAAGAAACGCACTCATAGATCATATAAAAAGAGAAAGTGGGCTAAATCTGGCATGGTAGCCATAATTTGCATATTCCTATTCTGTATGAGTTGCTTCTGTGGAAGAAAGACTTGACTTGGTGTAGTTAAAAAAAAAAAAAGACAGAGAGAGACAATGAAATGGACAATCTGAAGCAAAGTCTAGAGTACAGGAAATGTATGTGTGACACAGATAGAAAATATTAAGTAGAGACAATAGACTTTTTTTTTTTTAAGACAGGGTCTTACTCTGTCACCCCAAGCTGGAGTACCAGTGGTGCTATCTTGGCTCACTGCAACCTCCACCTCCCAGGTTCAAGCATTTCTCCTGCCTCAACCTCTCGAGTAGCTGGGACTACAGGCATGCACCACCACACCCAGCTAATTTTTGTATTTTTTGGTAGAGACGGGTTTCACCATGTTGGGCAGGCTGTTCTCAAACTCCTGGCCTCAAGTGATCCACCCACCTCGGCCTCCCAAAGTGCTTGGATTACAGGCGTAAACCACCATGCCCAGTCAGTTTTTATAATATAAAAAACTTAAAAGGGGGGGGTGCCAAGATGGCCAACTAGAAGCAGTGACAATTGGAGGCTCCCATTGAAAAGATCCAAAATAGCATACAAATCCTGCACTGGCAACTGAGATATCCAGATTCTGTCATTAGGACTGACTAGGTGGCTGGCATGACCCAATCAGAGAAAAGAAGAGCAGTGTGGTGCGGCAGCTCACCTGAGAGTGACAAGGGGCAGGGGAGCCCTCACTCCCAGCCAAGGGAGGTGGTGAGTGAGAGTGCTACCCTCCCTGGGATACCATGCTTTTCCCACAAAACTGTGCAACCCACGGATCAGAAGATCCCACTCAAGAGCCCACGCCACTGGGGCCTTAGGTCTCAATCAGGGAGCTGTGCAGATTCTCAACAGCCACTTGGCTAGAATTGGCCTAAGCCTGCTGAGTTCCCAGGGAGAGGGGCAGCCATCACCACTGCTGCGGCTGTCTACCATCTAAGCCATCTGAGATCCTTGGGGGAGGGGCAGCTGCCAACACTGAAGCTGTAGGGCCTCCCTGCAGGAACTCCAACTCCACCCAGGGGCTTAGGTACAGAACTCTGATCTCCCTGGACCTGAGCCCCTAGGCGGAGGGGTGCCCATAGTCTCCGCAGACCAGCAGACTTATTCTTTCCTCCTGCTAGCTCTGAGGAATCCGGGCAGCCCAGACGAGTGGGTTTCCCCCAAGTGCAGCAAACCTCCTCCACCAAGGGACAGCCAAAGTGCTATGTTAAATGGGTCCTGCTTCCTGTGCCATCCAACTGGGTCAGACCCCCCAACAGGAACTGTCAGATATCCTATACAGGAGCGTTCCTACTGGCATCAGGTCGGTGCCCCTCAAGGTCAGAGATTCCAGAGAAAGGAGCAGGCCTTGGCTGTTCTTCAGACTCGAATGACATCTCCAGGTCTGGGAGCAAACCAGATGAATAGGGACTGAAGTGAACCCCCAGCGAACTGCAGTAGCCCTACAGAAGAGGAACCTGACTATTGAAAGAAAAACAAAAAAACAAAAAGCAATGACAGCATCAACAAAACAAGTACACACAAAAACCTCATCCAAGGGTCAGCAGCCTCAAAGACTGAAACTAGATAAACTCATGAAGATGAGAAGGAGTTAACAAAAAAGCAATCTAACTCAGCGTTAGAGAAGAGTACAGAGTGCCTCTTCTCTAAATGATTGCAACATCTCTCCAGCAAGGGCACAGAACTGGACAGAGCATGAGATGGACGAATTCACAGAAGTAGGCTTCAGAAGGAAGGTAGTAACAAACTTTGCTGAGGTAAAGGAGCATGTTCTAACTCAACGCAAAGAAGTTACAAACCTTAAAAAAAGGTTAGAGGAGCTGCTAGCTAGAATAACCAGTTTGGAGATGTACATAAATGACCGGATGGAGCTGAAAAACACAGCAAGAGAACTTCGTGAAGCATATACAAGTATCAATAGCCCAATTGATCAAGCAGAAGAAAAAATATCAGAGATGGAAGACTATCTTGCTGAAATAAGGCAGGCAGACAAGATTAGAGAAAAAAGAATAAAAAGGAGTGAACAAAACCTCCAAGAAATATGGAACTATGTAAAAAAAAAACAACCTAAAACTGATTGGAGTACCTGAAAAAGACAAGGATAATGGAATCAAGTTGGAAAACACACTTCAGGATATTATCCAGGAGAAATTCCCCAACCAAGAAAAACAGGCCAACATTCAAATTCAGGAATTACAGAGAACCCCACTAAGATAGTCCACAAGAAGATCAACCCCAAGACAGATAATCATTAGATTCTCCAAGGTTGAAATGAAGGAAAAAATGTTACGGGCAGCCACAGAGAAAGTTCAGGTTACTTACAATGGGAAGCCCATCAGACTAACAGGGGATCCCTCAGCAGAAACCCTTACAAGCTAGAAGACAGTGAAGGCCAATATTCAACATTCTTAACAAAAAGACTTTTTTCAACCAAGAATTTCATGTCCAGCCAAACAAAGCTTCATAAGCAAAGGAGAAATAGAATCCTTTTCAGACAAGCAAATGCTGAGGGACTTCTCACCACCAGGCATGCCTTGCAAGAGCTCCTAAAGGAAACAATATGAAAAAGAAGAACCAGTACCAGCCATGGCAAAACAGACAAAAATGTAAAGACCAATGACACTATGAAGAAATGGCATCAACCATGTGAAAAATAACCAGCTAGCATCATGATGACAGGATCAAATTCACACATAACAACATTTACCCTAAATGTAAATAGACTAAATGCCCCAATTAAAAGACAAAAACTGGCAAATTGGATAGCGTCAAGACCCATCAGTGTGCCATATTCAAGAGACCCAGCTCATGTGCAAAGACACACATAGGTTCAAAATAAAGGGATGGAAGAAAATGTACAAAGCAAATGGAAAGCAGAAAAAAGCAGGGGTTGCAATCACAGTCTCTGACAAAACAGACTTTAAACTAACAACAATCAAAAAAGACAAAGAAGGACATTATATAATGGTAAAGGGATAAATTCAACAAGAAGAAAAGCTAACTATCCTAAATATACATGTAACCAATATGGGAGCACCCAGATTCATAAAATGAGTTCTTACAAACCTACAAAGAGATTTAGACTCCCACACAATAATACTGGGAGACTTTAACATCCCGCTGTCACTATTAGACAGATCAATGAGACAAAACTAAACGGATATGGCCAGGTGCAGTGGCTCATGCCTGTAATCCCAGCACTTTGGGAGGCTGAGGCAGGTGGATCATGAGGTCAGGAGTTCGAGACCAGCTTGACCAACATGGTGAAATGCTGTGTCTTCTAAAAATACAACAATTAGCTGGGCATGGTGGCAGGCGCCTCTAATCCCAGCTACTCAGGAGGCAGAGGAAGGATAATCATTTTAACCTGGGAGATGGAGGCTGCAGTGGGCCGAGGTTCTGCCACTGCACTCCAGCCTGGGCAATAGAGTGAGACTCTGTCTCAAAAAAAAAAAAAAAAGGAAAAGAAAATTAAAAGGATATTCAGGACTTGAACTCAACTCTGGATCAAGTGGACCTAATAGATATTACAGAACTCCCCACCCCAAAACAACAGAATATAATTCTCAGTGTCACATGGCGCTTAGTCTAAAATTGGCCACATAATTGGAAGTAAAACACTCCTCAGCAAATGCAAAAGAACTGAAATTACAACAGTCTGTCAGACCACAGTGTAATCAAATTAGAACTCAGGATTAAGAAACTCACTCAAAACCACACAACTACATGGAAATTGAACAGCCTGCTCCTGAATGATTCCTGGGCAAATTATGAAATTAAGGCAGAAATCAAGAAGTTATTTGAAACCAATGAGAACAAAGAGACAACATACCAGAATCTCTGGGACACAGCTAAAGCAGTGTTAAGAGAGAAATTTATAGCACTAAATGCCCACATCAGAAAGCTAGAAAGATCTCACATCAACACCCTAACATCCCAATTAAAAGAGCTAGAGAAGCAAGAGCAAACAAACCCAGAAGCTAGCAGAAGACAAGAAATAACTAAGATCAGAGTACAACTGAAGGAGAGAGAGACAAGAAAAACCCTTCAAAAAAATCAATGAATCCAGGAGCTGGTTTTTTGAAAAGATTGACAAAATAGATAGACCATTAGCTAACTAATATAGAAGAAAAGAGAGAAGAATCAAATAGGCACAATAAAAAAAGATAAAGAGGATATCACCACTGACTCCACAAAAATGCAAACTACCATCAGAGAATACTATAAACACTTCTATACCAATAAACTAGAAAATCTAGAAGAAACTGGTAAATTCCTGGACACATACAACCTCTCAAGACTAAACCAGGAAGAAGCTGAATCCCTGAATAGACCAATAACAAGTTCTGAAATTGAGACAGTAATAAATCGCCTACCAAGCAAAAAAAGCCCAGGACCAGATGGATTCACAGCTGAATTCTACCACAGGTACAAAAAATCAGTAACGTTCCTTCAGAAACTTTCAAACAATTGAAAAAGAGGGATTCCTCCCTAACTCATTTTATGAGGCTAGCATCATCCTGATACTAAAACCTGGAGAGACACAACAAAAGAAGAAAATTTCAGGCCAATATCCCTGATGAACAACGACACAAAAATCCTCAATAAAATACTGGCAAACTGAATCCAGCAGCACATCAAAAAGCTTATCCACCACGATCAAGTTGGGTTCATCCCTGGGATGCAAGGCTGGTTCAACATATGCAAATCAATAAATGTAATCCATCACAGAAACATAACCAATGACAAAAACCACATGATTATCTCAAAAGATGCAGAAAAGGCCTTCAATAACATTCAATGTCCCTTCATGTTAAAAACTCTTAATAAACTAGGTATTGATGGAACATCTCAAAATAATAAGAACTATTTATGACAAACCCACAGTCAATATCATACTGAATGGGCAAAAGCTGGAAGCATTCTAAATACCAAAGGACATCGTTAGTTAACGAATGCTAGACTAACTAGATACCAAAGCTTGCTCTGTGAAAAATCCCCACATAATCATTGAAGTTTACAACACCCTAAACCCCACCACCTTGCTCCCGGTATCAGAGAGCCCAGTTAAACATAACTATGTAGAGGTATTAGACTCAGTTTATTCTAGTAGGCCCAACCTCTGAGACCATCCTTGAACATCATTAGACTGGGAGCTGTACGTGGATGGAAGCAGCTTCACCAACCCCTGCAAAGTGACTCTGAAGAAGACCACAAGCCCTGCTCCAGTCACACCCAGAAGCTGACTGGTCCACGCACGGCTGAAGCATGAGGAAACTCATCACAGGACTCATTTTCCTTAAAATTTAGACTTGTACAGTAAAGACTTCAACTCACCTTCCTCAGACTGAGGGCTGTTCCCAGTGTATACATCAAGTCACTGAGGTAGGACAAAAGGTTGCTACAGTCCTATTATTTTATGGTTATTATAAGTATACTGGAACTCTAAAAAGAACTTGTTTTTATAATGTTATTCTATACAAGGTATGTAGCCCAAGAAATGACCAACCTGATGTGTGTTATGACCCATCTGAGCCTCCCATGACCACAGTTTTTAAAATAAGATTAAGAACTGAAGACTGGTGGGGGCTCATAAACGATATGAGTAAAGTGTGAGCCAAAACAAAACAAAAAAAAGAGGTGCCCAAACAAGTCACCTTAAAATTTGATGCCTGTGCTGGCATTAATAATAATAAATTAAAAATAGGATGTGGTTCTCTTAATTAGAAAAGAGACTATATGGCAAAAAATAAGTACATTTATCATGAATTAAGACTGTGTGAAAATAAATATAGATACTGGTCTTGTGTCATTTAGGCTACTTGAATAAAAAAAAAATGAAAAAATCCTGTCCACCTTCAGCAAGAGAAAACTGGCCCTTCCTATACCAGTGGTCAGTGTAATCCCTTAGAACTAGTTATAACCAACTCCCTTAATCCTCGCTAGATAAAAGAGAATGTATAATGCTAAAAATTGATGGAGCTGGACTGGATCTTCAAGTAAATATCGTGGTTTGAGAAAAAGTTTATAAACGCTCTCCTGAGCCAGTATTTCAAACCTTCTATGATGAACTGAATGTGCCAGTACCAGAAATTCCAGGAAAAACAAGAAATTTGTTTTTGCAATTAGCCGAGCATATAGCCCAGTCTCTCAATGTCACTTCCTGTTATGTATCAGCACAAGTGTACTATATGAATCATTATCAGCCTATTGCACAGGAAGATATAAGTAGTTAAAATAAGAGTGAGAACTCCCACTAATAAAAGTGAGAGTCTCAAAGGTGGGAAATGAGAGAAGAGAGACAGACCCTCTCATATTGTTTTGTATTGTTTTATACTCAGAAAAGAAGAGCAAAACAAAAGGCAGGTAGCCTGGCGCATAGGAACCAGACCCGAAACCAAGGAACCAGACCCGAAACCAAGGAACCAGACCTGAAACGAGGCCTGGGCCTGCCTGACCTAAGCCTCGTAGTTAAAAGTCGACCCCTGACTTAACCGGTTATGTTATATGTTCCAGACATTGTATAGAAAAGACATTGTGAAACTTCCCAGTCTGTTCTGTTTCACTCTGACCACCAGTGCATGCAGCCCCTGTCACGTACCCCCTCCTTGCTCAATTGATCACGACCCTCTCACTCAGGCCCCCTTAGAGTTGTGAGCCCTTAAAAGGGACAGGAATTGCTCACTTGGGGAGCTCAGCTCTTGAGACACGAGTCTTGCTGATGTTCCCAGCTGAATAAACCCCTTCCTTCTTTAACTCAGTGTCTGAGGAGTTTTGACTGCAGCTCGTCCTGCTACATCTTTTTCTCCTCTGTCTCTCTTTTTCTCCTCTGTCTCTCTCTCTCCTCTCTGTCTCTCTCTCTCTTCTCTGTCTCTCTCTATCCTCTCTATTTCTCTCCCCCTAGGGTAGGGACCTATGGGAGTGGAGCTACTCTTTCTTCCCCTGAGAAGAAAGGAAAGGGGGGTGGTTGTTTCAGGTTCAATCCTTGAAATTAGCAGAAGTCTCAACCCCTCAACACGAGGGATGTCTCGCCTTGCCTGTCCTGGAAGGCTTAACCCCTCAAATCAGGGGGTGTCTTGCCTGTCCTGGAAGACTCAATCACTCAAACCAGGGGGCATCTTGGCTTGCTTGCCCTGGAAGGCTCAACCTCTCAAACCAGGGAGTGTTTTGCCTGTCCTGGAAGGTTGACCTGTTTCTCCCCTTTCCCCCTCTGAAGGTCCTTTGCACACTTCCCACTCATGCTGTCCTCTCTGGTCACTCCCCCAAGGTAGAATCAGGCCATTTTAGTGTTGGCATACCAATATAAATCCTATGGCAGGATCCACCCTAAGCCATATGAAGTAGCTATGGAACTGCAGAGAGGACCTACTCACTCCATCCAGCAGGACTTGTCACCATCCACATGAAAAACACCGCAAGCAGGGTTGTTTGTGATCATTCACGCACACACACATTTAGCCCTCCAGAATTTGACCACCAAGGAAGTGCTTTACCGGCTCCCACAGTGTCTCCTTCCTTGGTCAGTGCACAGAGTTGTCACCGCAGTATGTTAGGATCCTTTAAGCTAGGTTGCTGGCCAGTTTTTTTTTTCTTCCATGTTGCTGAGAGCTCAAGTTATTCCTTGCACTGGGTGGGTCTGGATTTCTCATCCCTGAGGCTGCCACAGTAGGGTGGGGTGCACCTCCTCACGAGAGAGAACCAGAGACCATCCTCAGAGGGGGATGTAATCCTAGATGAGCCCCCAAATTGTTATATATAAAGTTTTGGTGCCTCAAAAGAAATAGCACTCGAATATAAAATTTTCTTTTTAATTCTCAGCAAGGCAAGTGACTTCTATATAGAAGGGTGCGCCCTTACAGATGGAACAATGGTGAGTGCACACTTGGACAAGGGAGGGGAAGGGGTTCTTATCCCTGACGCACATGGCCCCTGCTGCTGTGTCATTCCCCTATTGGCTAGGGTTAGACGGCACAGGCAAAACTAATTCCAATTGGCTAGTTTAAAGAGAATGACAGGATGAGTGCTTTGGCAGGAGTCAGAGCAGAGCAGGTAGCAGGTAATTGGAATGAATTAGGGTGGAGCAGGTGATTGGAATGTAGGGTGGAGCAGGTGATCAGAATGAGTCAGGGTGGAGTAGGCAATCAAAAAAGGTTGCTTTACGAGGAAGTTAAGTTTAAAAGTGGAAGGCAAAGAATTGAACATACTGACATATTCTTTGAAAAGGAATTTAGAACTCATATCTAACAATTCTAAGCCCCCAGCCCTCCCCCAACCATCTGAATGGACTTCTCTGTGAGGGCATTCCAAAGTTAACCAGAACGACTGATTCTGGCAGTGATGGGAAGTGAGGGTCAGACATGCCTCATTATACCCTCCAGCATTAACATTAACACAGACCTTAAGTCTGACAGGAAACATTTATGATCTATTCTCTCCAAAGACTGCTACCTGGAGGCTTCATCTGCGTGATCAAACTTTGGTCTCCACAACCTCTTATCATAACCCAGACATTCCTTTCTATTGATAATAACTCAACTGATTGCCAATTAGAAAACTTATAAATCTACCTAGAACCTGGAAGCCCCACTTCAAGTTGTCCCGCCATCCTGGACCAAACTAATGTATATCTTAAATGCATTTGATCGATGTCTCATATCTCCCCAAATGTATAAAACCAAGCTGTGCTCTAACCATTTTGGGCACATGTTCTCAGGGTCTCCTGAGGGCTGTGTCACGGGCCATGGACACTCATATTTGGCTCAGAATAAATCTCTTCAAATATTTTACAGAGTTTGATTCTTTTCATTGACAAGTGTGCGAGGTGGATCTGAACTAGGAAAGAGGTCCTGCACAGGGTTTTCTTGGAGCCCCTGCCATCACTGCCCTTCCTCTTCAAACAGCAAAATGTGGAGTTTGAGTCATCGACTTGGTCTGGCCTTGAGTGGTGAAATGGAGGGTGGAGCAAAGTGGGGGTAAAGTTTGGGGGGTGGTGGGTAGGGGTGTGAGAGATTTCACTTTTGCCCAAGACCTGCTTCTGGTTTTCTATTTTCCTAATGCATGCTCTGCCTTGCTCAGATTCCATTATCCTGTTAGAAATGCTTGTTCCCTGGTGCCACAAAGAAATCGCACTCGAACATAAACTTAATTCTCTCAGCAAGGCCATTTTTACTTTCTGCAGAAAGGGTGCTCCTTGTGTTGCGGGAAGTCAGGAACCCTGAACGGAGGGACTGGCTGAAGCCATGGCAGAAGAACATGGATTGTGAAGATTTCATGGACATTTATTAGTTCCCCAAATTAATACTTGTATAATTTCTTACGCCTGTCTTTACTGCAATCTCCAAACATAAATTGTGAAGATTTCATGGACACTTATCACTTCCCCAATCAATACCCTTGTGATTTCCTATGCCTGTCTTTACTTCAATCTATTAATCCTGTCATCTTGTAAGCTGTGGAGGATGTATGTCGCCTCAGGACCCTGTGATGATTGCATTAACTGCACAAATTGTAGAGCATGTGTGTTTGAACAATATGAAATCTGGGCACCTTGAAAAAAGAATAGGATAACAGCAATGTTCAGGGAACAAGAGAGATAACCTTAAACTCTGACCGCCAGTGAGCCAGGTGGAACAGAGCCATATTTCTCTCCTTTCAAAAGCAAATAGGAGAAATATTGCTGAATTCTTTTTCTCAGCAAGAAACATCCCTGGGAAAGGAATGCATCTCTGAGGGTAGGCCTCTGAAATGGCCGCTTCAGTGGGTGGCCGTCTTTTATGGTCAAGCTGTAGGGATGAAACAAGCCCCAGTCTCCCATAGTGCTCCCAGGCTTAGTAGGACAAGGAAATTCTCGCCTAATAAATTTTGGTTAGACCGGTTGTCTGCTCTCAAACCCTGTCTCCTTAAAGATGTTATCAATGACAATGTGTGTCTGAAACTTCATTAGCAATTTTAATTTCGCCCCAGTCCTGTGGTCCTGTGATCTCGCCCTGCCTCCATTTGCCTTGTGATATTCTATTACCTTGTGAAACACATGATCTCTGTGACCCACACCCTATTCATACACTCCCTCCCTTTTTGAAAATCACTAATAAAAACTTGCTAGTTTTGCAGCTCAGGGGGTATCACAGAACCTGCTGACATGTGATGTCTCCCCCAGACACCCAGCTTTAAAATTTCTCTCTTTTGTACTCTGTCCCTTTGTTTCTCAGACCAGCCGACACTTAGGGAAAATAGAAAAGAAACTACGTGAAATATTGGGGATGAATTTTGCCCGATATCTGGCTGAATTTTGCCCAATATCTGGCTGAATTTCCCCCGATATCCTCGCAGATGGAACAATGATGAGAGTACACTTGAACAAAGGAAAAGCAGACATATTTATCCCTTACGCATTTGGGTCGTCCTTCTGCCGTGTCCTGCATCCACTTGCTGGAGCTGGACCTCACAATCTTAAACTGATACCTGATTTGCTAACAACCTGAAACTTTCCTAAATAGGTAAGTGCAAGGGAGAACAAAGAAGGAGAGGAAATTGCTTATGAAAGGTTTAAAGAAGCAATAACATTTCCAAATAAGGAAGGGGCATAAGCTATGAACTAAGACTTGCCAGGGCCTGTCCAGACATGCCTGAGTAAGGCAAAGCAACTAACTGGGCTAAAGTGTAAGAACTAATAGTTGATAGGGGGCTTCAGAGTAAGAAGCTATTATCTCTAGTGTCTATTATTTTATTTTTAAACTAAGACGAGCTCTGAAGAGGAACTTTTCTACTTTCTACACTCTCTTATTCTACAATTGCCCCTCAGTGACTCCATTCTGTAGAACCAGGAAGCTCAGCCTTGATCTTCCCAGGGCCCTCTTGCCCCTGTGAAAGGAAAATAAATCTCAAGACCCTAAACTAAATAAGCCAAACGGAAAAGTCAATCTGGGAACTGGGTCACACAAACCTGCCTCCAATTTTGTGTCTAAATAAGATAGCTACAAAGATTTAAAAGAAAAAAAAGCATCGCACCTCTCTCACAATTTGCCCACAAATTGTGGGCTCCAAGATTTTTACCCTAAAACAGTTCTGTTGCATTTAACCCTGACAATGTAAATTGATAGCTTATATTCACAGGTATGGAACAAAGGACAGAACTCAAAGTCATCCCTCTGCCTGAGATATATTCATATCTGATTGCTTCCTCTGCCCTATGTTTATCTTATGTAAAAATGCAGATTCACCAAGCTAGACAAATGTGTGACTATTTCTCTACCCACCCCCACATGTAAATTGTGTATTCATTGAATGGCTGATCAAAAACTCAAAAGGATGCAACCACTTGCCTCTTATTTACCCATACCCTTTTCAAAATTTCTTCCTCAATCCCCAATACCCACCCTTTTCCTCTTAAATGTTGAGGTCCCCAGATCCTCCTTGGAAAAACCATGGACCACATTTTTTCCTGTGGTTCTGTATTCTTTTCTGGGCACCTCCTTAACTTTGGAAAATAAACCTCTTAAAATGATTAAGACTTGCCTTGGTCTTTTTTTTTTTTTTTTTTACACCTCAGACTTGGAATCCCTAACCCCCCTTCCTCAGACTCCTGGACCCCAGGGCTTTCTCTTAAACACCCATTGGTATCACATCTGGGGGTCCCTTAAATACAGGACAGTGGGGAGGGGCTGGGTAGAGGGAAATGGTGCCTGATATTCTGCCCTCTGGGATATGGATCATCATTTCCTCCCTTTGTGGGCCTCAGGCTTCTATCCATAAAAATGGAAATAGTAATACTCATTTGGTTGTGTAGACCTTACCCAGAGCCCACCTCTAATAATATAAAGGCCAAGAATGCAATCCCCTTTTTTGCCCCTAAGAAGGTAAAGTCCTCAGAGCCAAGGAGAGAAGACTCAAGGATGATAACCATGTATTGTAGTGTAGAGAGCACCCTTGACATAAGTAACCCCATCTTAGAAAAAAGACTCCGTTTTACATTTCTTAGGACACTTTGACAACAAGGATAAGATATTTTGCTTAATAAATTTTTTTAAAAAGCCTGCATCCAACCATATAAGGATATAAGCAAGCTTACTCATCCACTATCAGTTCTCACCAGTGGACTCTGTCGTCATAAAAATAGCAGGCCATCAGCAGCTCAAAACAGCTGTCTTAACTAACACCATCTTGCTGGCACTCATAATAAGAACTTGACGTCTGCTGCCAAAGCCTCTGTCTGGCCCATCAAAGATTCTTTCTTGCAAGATTGATGGACTGCCTGGCCCAGACCAGAAGATTCTCTTTGTCTTCATTTAAGTTCTCCTTGAACTGGTTTTTTTAACATTTTCTCCTATCTCTTCTCTCTTGATGTTAATGTTACTTTGTTGTCAAATGTTTAATCTATAACATTTACATATTAAGTATACTATTACGTAGGGTTTGCAATATTTACTGACTTTTGGAGTGGCTTGAGCCTGTGTGCCTGTGGCTCTGACTACCCAGTGAATGCGAACTACTAAGTAGAATTGCCTCCTTGGGAACTCTGTGTAGCTTGTCGCTTTTGTGATTGAACAGAATCAATAAAAGCCTAACATTGTGGAAAGACACATATATCCATGGGCTTCCTTATCTCTGACCTTGCACCACACTTGAGATATAATTTTCAGTGTTCCAGTTTACATGTCTGTCATTAAAGTTATTTCTAATTATTTTGCTTTTGAGTTTATTGTAAAGAGAAGGCTTTTTAAATTTCATTTTCATTGCTCATTTCTTAAGTGCAAAAATATAACGAGTTTTTTGCATCTGTTAAGTTTGCTGAATTCCTTTATTAGTTCTAATATTTTTTACTGAATTTCTTACATTTTTCTAAATACAAGATCATATCATTTGTGAACAAAGATCATCGTACTTCTTCCTTTCCAATCTAGATGGTTTTTATTCATTTCTGTTGCCAAATTGTCCTGGTTAGCACCTCCAGTACAATGATGGACAGATGTCATTAGAGCGGATGTATATATCTTGTTCCTGATCTTAGGACATTAGTATGCAGGTTTCCACCACGAAGCATGGTGTTAGCTGCAGGGTTTTCTGGTTTTCTTTCCTTTTTCTTTTTTCTCTTTTTTTTTTTTTTTTGAGACAGAGTTTCACTCTTGTGGCCCAGGCTGGAGTGCAATGGCACGATCTTGGCTCACTGCAACCTCTGCTTCCCGGGTTCAAGTGATTCTCCTGCCTCAGCCTCCCAAGTAGCTGGGATTACAGACACGCACCACCATGCCCAGCTAATTTTGTATTTTAAGTAGAGATGGGGTTTCACCATGTTGGTCAGGCTGGTCTCAAACTCCTGACCTCAAATGATCCACCCATCTTGGCCTCCCAAAGTACTGGGATTACAGGCGTGAGCCATTGCAGGGTTTTCATGTGCCCTTTATCGGTCTGAGCATATTCCCTCCTGTTCTTATCTCGTTGAATGTTTTCATCATAAAGATGTTGTATTTTGTCAAGTTTATTTTCTGCATTTGTTGAGATGGTCATGTGGTTTATTTATGATTGTATTGATATGGCATATTATATTAAATGATTTTTGGCTGTTAACCAATCTTGTATTGGGAGGAATCCAACTTTGGCATGGGAGATAATTATTTCTATATGTTGCTGGATTCTGTTTTCTTGTACTTTTTTGAAAAATGTTCTATCTTTAGTATGGGGACAAGAGTCACTCCTCTTAGATTCTAATCTGCCACATTGACGCCTAACTAAGCATGAGTCTGAGAGTGCCTCCAAGATGTCTAGTTCAAGTCGTACTCTCTATGTAGAAACACCTATTTACTGTAAGTCTCGCCATTCCTCCAAAACAACCCTCGATGCTACAGCATACATCATAAACCGTGACGCCCGCAGCACTATTTCAGTTGCCTGTGCGTTCCTTCCAGGACACATATACTTTTTCCCAAAAAATATATAAGCCCTGAGTCTAGGGGGTAACAGTGCCGAGATCTACCCGTCTTGTGGCTGCCCAAGACCATGCTTCTGTGAATTCCCCAATAAATCACCTCCAAGCGACAAACTGGATTTGTCTGCCTCATTCTTTGGTTTCTCAGTTCCTTCTGTGTTTGGGAGTCACTTTGCATATATGGCCCCTTCAGAAAACATAGTCTCAAAACCTCACACCAAAGACCAGTGACTAGCAGAAATTCTTGAGCTTGCAGGATGGCACATTAGAAAATAAACAACTTGCCAAAACCCTGAAACTCCCCCAGCTTGTGATATCAAGAAAAAAAATCGAGGGAGAAAAAAACAGGGAGACACTGTCCCTACAAAAAGTAAAAATAAGTCTAGCGTGGTGGGGCATGCTGTGGTCCCAGCTATTAGGGAGGCTGAGGTGGGTGGGTCACCTGAGCCCAGGAGTTCTAGGCCACTGTGCCCCAGCCTGGGCAACATGGAGCGAGGCTGTCTCTTAAAAAAGAAAAAACTGCCTGAAACCAATTGGAACCAATATGGCCAGCTGGAATTTCCACAGAATGAGCTTGTTGACTTCATGGCCTGAATTTCGATGCATGTTTCATACTAACTCCCCCTCAATTTGCACATGGGACCCATGAGGTGGCATGAAGAGATAACTGCACATATCTGGGAACTTCTCAGACCTCCTCGTTTTCTTTTTCTTTCGAGACAGTCTCACTCTGTTGCCCAGGCTGGAGTGCAGTGGCACAGTCTTGGCTTACTGCAACCTCCGCCTCCCAGGTTCAAGCGAATCTCCTGCCTCAGCCTCCCAAGTAGCTGGGATTACAGGCCTGCGCTACCACGCCCGGCTAACTTTTCTATTTTTAGTAGAGACGGGGGTTGCATCGTGTTGGTTAGGCTGATCTTGAACTCCTGACCTCAGGTGATCCACCCACCTCGGCCTCCCAAAGTGTTGGGATTATAGGCCTGAGCCACCGCGCCCGGCCATTCAGTGTATTTTCTAATGTCCCTTTTGATTTCTTCTTCGACCTTTTCATTAGTTTGAAGTGCATTGACTGATTCCACATATTTAAGTTGCCTGGAGTTCCTCCTGAATAGACAGTAGCCTGTCGGGCTGGGAGAACAAGGACCTGGGGTTGTGCACTCTGTGGAGCACAGAGTCCCTGCTGGAGCCACAGGCGGTGAGTCAACGGGCACCTCCTGGCTAGGAGGTCTTCCCAGGCTCGCCTCATTGCTCCTGCAGCTGCAGGGTTCGCTGGACCCCGGGCGTCCCGCTGCCCGGAACACAAGGGTAGGGAAGGGTTGTTACTACGTTTCTTGGCTGGGGTTGCAGGGCCGGTGCTTGCCACCAGGGGGCGGCGGGCCCCTCTGTGCTCAGAAGGGACATGAAGCCAGGGAAGCCCCAGGGTCATCCTCGGCCCTGCCGCCCGCCCTGCCTGCCCCTCCCATCCCGTCCTCTCCCCGCCTCCCTACCATCCCCGCCCCACCTGGCCCTCCCGCCCCGGTCCCGCCTCCTTCCTCCCGCCCCCTCCCCGCCTGTCCCTCCCGGCCCCGCCCCGCCTCCCGCCCCAACCTAGTGCCCGACAGGAAACTTCCCACCTGGCACTGCCCCCAACCAAAGTCATGAGGGCAAGGCTCCGGTTCCTGCCCTCACAGGGTCCCAGAAGCAAGGGCAGTGAGGACCTGGCCTACGTCCCTGGCACGGGGTGTCTGATTCTCCTTCGCTGTGGCGGGAAGCTGGCCGGATTTGAAGGTAATACCCAAGACCCCGATTCCCGACAGGAGAGGCGAAGGGAACGGTCTCGGGAGCAGGCAGGCTCTGCCGCGGAGCCGAAGGCCTCCGATGGGAGCAGGCATGCATCTCTGAGTGGGGCCGAGGGGGTGGACACTCTGGTGCCTTCCTGCAGGGGAGCGGGGCAGCAGGCTGCAGAGGAAGGCCAGGATCCAGGGGCCGCGGCTCCCTAGGCGGGGCCAGGGGTCCAGGCGGAGTCTGTTTGGGGCGTGGGGCGCCAGGTGGGGTCTGCAGGATTCTGCCCATGGATTTTCCTCTAGCTTCAAGACAGGGTCTGGCTCTCCCAGGGGAACAGGGTAGGAGCCCAGCTCCAGCTGTTTTCCTGTAGGTCAGAGCCTAAAGTGGGAGGGTAACTGGGGCCTGTGGAAGGGGACTTCTGGGGTCAGCCCCCAGGCAGAAGTGAGAGGCCCAGGCCCCTGGAGTTCCTGCCTCCAGGGCTGCTGACTTTGGGGGTACAGACCACAGGACACTGGACATCTTGGTCCCTACCCTTGGCTTCTAGGCCAGTGGAACGAGTCACTGACTTGGAAACCAGGGCCTGCCTTCTTTCTGCATGGGGACCCAAGGTGCAGCTGGTAGTTGCAGTTCTATGGGACGCTGGCACCATTTCCTGCCACAACCACCCACAGTGGTGGATGGGGGACAGGGCTGAGGCTGACACTCTGGAGCATGGATGAACAAAGGGAAGGATGTGGCCTTGGATGTGGCTCTCAAGGATGCCCCAGACCTGAGATGTGGGCTTCAGGGTAGCTGGCCAAGGAGCTGCCCCTTCCGCTGGGTCAGCAGGCGGAAGGGCACAAGCATGAGGATGGTCTTGGTCCCTGGGGAAGGCACCTTCTCCTCAGGTCACAGCCCCCAGGATGCAGGGAGCCTGACTTTGCCACAGCCAGCAACAACTTGACCTGGGGCTCCTGTCTCCGCCTCCATGGATTCCAGCCAATCACAGTTGCAAGCCCAGGGCAGGGCAGGCACTTGCTGGAGGCGCCCATAGGCCCCATCATGCTCCCTCGCTCTGTGTCCTCCCAGGCTAGTCTGTGCAGACACAGCAGGGCCTGACTTTTCCAGCCTTCCTGTGGGGGCCCATAGGTCCCACTCCCCAAGGAATCTGGGCCACTGCATGCCCTCACCCAGGCATGGTGGAGTGCACAGCCATTGTCCCCACACTTGCAAGTATATCCATCTTTGTGCAGCTCCCACGTAGCCTTAGGTCTTGAGCATCTGCATTGTTTCTGACCCCTTTCCTCAGGAACACTAGTTAGCTGCAGCCTGCCTGTCTTTTCTCACACTTGACAGGGATGACACGCAAAGGGCAGGGGCTAACCGCCGCACATCTGCAGCTCCTCACCTCGCACCCCAGGAGGCTGGTTCCCAGGGCGACGCGGCCTGTCAGGCCTCTTGCAGAGGTGCAATTCCCTTGCGAAGGCCCTCACATGTGCTGACACCATGCCTACTCAACCCCGGACAGGATCCCAGGGCGGCATACTTGGGAAATGGGCGTCCTGCCTGACACTTCAAACTGCTGTCTAACCACACTCTGCACAGCGGCTGCCCCACAACCCACCTGGCCCTGGTGTCAGCATTTTTTTTTTTTTTTTTTTTTTGCCAACCTGGAGTGAGGTAGGCAAAAGGAGTCATGGTCGTTGACTATTGAGTCATCGATGCTGGCTGCAGTTCAGCCGTTGCCCTGTGGAGGGCTCTACCTCCCCCACAGAGCTTCTGGCATTTGCTTTTTTTGCAGCATCTGTAACAGCCCCAGCCTGAGATTCTCAATGCTTGCTTTAACCAAGAAAAAGTGACTGTGGCTAGCAGGGCTCTCAGGAGTGTCTGTGCACTGCCTCCTGACTGCAGAAGCATGAGGGTCTTCACATACAGTTCAGAAGCGCAGGACCAAGCAGCCTGGACGGTAATGGGCTGCGACCTGTGCTACCTTGAGCCACCAGTTCGCATTGGGCCCCGGCTGCCCTGGGGTCCGCAGTGCTGCCCTCATCATGAGAGAAGCTGAAGGACAGCTGGTGCCCACCACCTGGTGGTGCCCCCACCCTGCAGGTGCTGGACCTGCTGCTCAAAGGGGAGCCCCAGCTCCGGCAGAGGCACCTCAGCTGCCTGCTGGCAGTGCCTGGGGCACATACCCCCACCCTTGGCCTCAGCCTGTGCGGTAGGGTGCCAAGAGCCCCAAGCTCAGAGGTTACCGGAGGGGCTAAACGGGTGAGCCACGCCCACACTCAGCCTGGTCTTGGTCCTGGCAAGGCTGCAGCCGTGCATGTTTGCTACCTCCCCCTCCTCCCCCACAAAGCACCTTTGCCGCCTGTGGTTTGGGCAGCGCCAGCTCCATCTGTAGGAGGCCGGATGTCTCAGGGCATTCCCGTGCAGACCAGGGGTCCCTGGGAGCTAGCACGGGGGCCCAGCATACAGGTCCCTGGAAAGCTGTTGGCTTGGAGCGCATTCATTCGACAGACACATATGAAGCACCTACTGTGTAAAGCTGCCTTTGCAAGCACTTCACATGATTCACTGAACAGAGCAGACAGAAACCCCTGCCTTTCTTGGGGGCTTGCATCCTAGACAAGTGCCAGCGGCCCCATTGGATGCCACGGGCAGACAATGTGCATAGCCATGGCACGTGCTGTCCCTGCAGATTCGGATGCCTCCTCCCCTGCTGGGGTTGGGCAGCCAACCAGGGGCCAACTGAAAAAGTGCTGGACTCTCGGTCAAGGACAGGGCTGGGAGAGTGCCAGTCTCCACAAACTGTGGATCCACTAGAGGGTTCAGGCCTGGGGCATCTTCTGCAGGAGGATCCCACGAGAGTCCATTCCCCACCACAGGCCGCTGCTCACTGCTGTGCCTTGATCAGCCTGGACGAACCCACCCACACCTCCATCATGCCCAGTGTGAAGAGGGGCCAGGGACCCACCACTCCTGAGAACAGCATCCTTGGGAAGACCCAGCTGTGAGTGCACAGCAGGCACAGTCCCTCAGGCCCAGGTGAGGATTCAGCAGCAGATGGGATTCCACCCCATCCGTGGCCTCTCTAGCTGCCCACAGGCCCTGGAAAGGCAGGGAGGTGGCAAAGGCCAGCCCAACCCAGCCCTCCACTCTGGGTACCCAGAGGAAGGCACAGGCTGCTGGTTCTGCAGCCCATCACCTGGAGGTGATGGAGGCCAACCCCAGCCCTGCCTGGAGGCCCTGGTGAGCTTGCCTAGCACTGCTCCAACCCCTCCCTGAGCCCACAGGGCAGAGCCAGGGGTTGCCCAATGGCCTGAGACGAGGGGACAGGGCTGGCCTATTAAGAGGAGCCTCCAGAGAAGGCACACCAGACACAGACTCCTGTCAGCTCAGGCGTCCTGGCCTAAGGAGGCAGGGCCCCCAAAAGAGCCAGGTCCTGGCACCATCTCCGAGCTCCCAGCAGGCCTGCTGCAGGTCAGAGGGGCCACATCCCATCTTGGGTCCCTGACCTCATTGGGCCTCACCTGAAAACAGGCACCCAGGCAGTGGCCGTGAACAGCCAGGCCACGAGCCTCGACAGGGGTGGGCCCCAGGTCACAGAGAGGGCGGTCTTTATTTCTGGAAGGGCCCTGGAGCAGGAGGCTGCCTCTCATCCACCCGTCCTTCTATCCTCACGACAGGCGCTACGGGTCCGCAGCAACATCAACAGCCGCTCTCAGCTGCTGCAGCAGCTCTTTGGGCTGTGGTGAGAACGCGCTGGTGTCCACTCTCTGGAAGTCGGGGTGCGCAACCAAGGAGGCCAGCACCTCTGTGATGCGCCCGGCATCAAAGGCTGCCTGTTCGAAACCCAACCCAGCACGGTCCTCAGCGGCTGCCTCCTTCAGGACCAGGAGCCTCTTCTCAGCGATGACCTTGAGGAAGTGGTAAAACTCTTCAAAGTTGATGCCCGAGCAGGACCTCATGATGACCTGGGCAGAGGGAAGAGGCCAGTGAGTGACACCATGGACACAGTCCAAGCTGCAAAGGACCCGACATGTGCCCAGTCCCCAAGGACAAAGAGGGGACCAATAAGACAGAAGCACTGAGAAGCTGGGCGGTGACCAAGGGAGTCTGAGCCATGCAGCCTAAAAGCCTCCTCGAGGGCTTGGCCCAAGCTGTCCCACACTCTCACAGCCGGCACCTACCCACAGCTCGGCCTGACGGCCATACCCGCCCTGAGCCTGCAGGCCTCCCAGGGACCTGGCATCGATAGCCTCCACGCACAGCCACCCCACCTGGCAGTGGTGGTGCCAGTCGGGCATGGAGTCCCTCCACTCGCTGACCTCCTCCTGCACGGCGCATAGCTCCTGCTGCAAGAAGCGCCACATGTTGGCCAGGTTGAAGCCATTGACCCAGTTGTGGTTGATGGAGATGGTGTCATCCTGGAAGGAGCACAGTGCAGGCAGGCTTGAGCCCATGGCAGGTGCCCCCCGACCAGCCCACATCTCCTGCGCCAGGAACCCACTGTGGGGTCCAGCCCTCTGCAGCCAAGAGGGCCCTCCTGTCTCCCAGCAGGGCTTGCTCAGCAGGGAAGAGGGTGTCGGGCTCAGACCACCTCAGGCCACAGTGAACCCAGAGCAAGTAGACCCAGGGACCGGCAGTGGGTGAAACAGAGGCTGGGCCTCAGCGACACCACCTTGTGAAGGGGTCAGCCTCACCCATGAGCCACCCCATTCCAGCCCTGCTCTGGCTGGGAGAGTGGGGAGGTGGTGCTGCCGTCTTCCTGCAGGAAGGCCCCTGATAGGGGGCAGGAGAGCTGCACATTACCAGGTTGTGCACCTGATGGTGCCAGCCACTGGGCACAAACACCATCTCGCCCGCCTCCTGCGTGATCTCCAAGGGTGGGCCAGCAAGCTGGCTCCGCGGGTACAGGTGTGTGTCACAGAGTGCTGGGGAGGTCACGTCGTAGGGCAGGTTGCTGTGGCGGTCCCGCAGGGCCTCTTCCTGCCCTGGGGGGAAGAGGAGCCACTTCTTCCTCCCACAGACATTGACAGACCAGCTGAAGGAGCGGAAGATGTCAGCATGGAATGGGGACCTGCAGCAGCAAGAGCGCCTGGTTCATGCCTGTAGGGGCTGGTATGGGCTTTGCTTGGCACCCCAGAGGCCTGGTCCAACTGAAGGAGGGGTGGCCCCTTGGTCTCAAGGGATGGCACCCATTGTGAGGCCTGTGCCAAGCAGCCCCCCTCCTGCCACCCTGAGCCTCCCAGTCCACTCTGTCACCAGGCCCCTTCGGGTTCCACTCCCACATCCATGGCCTCACCAGCTGCCCGCAGGCCCCGCGTAGACAAAGCGGTAGTCATCCACATCCAGTGCATCCCAGAACTCATTCAGCCAGTCGGACGAGAAGTACACAGGCAGGGTGAAAACGTCCTCCACCGGGAAGTCCCTGTGAGGAGGGCGCAAGGGCACCACTGACAGCACGTGAGGCACGAGGAGACTAGGGCTGCACGAGTGGGGCAACTGAGACCAATCGGCTCCAGTGGAGCTTCCAGATGGCTGCAGCCCCCAAAGAGCCCCAGACCCTCCTCTGGGCCAGATGCTGCTGGCGGGGGAGGGGGGGCAGTCTGACTCCAATGGTTCTGCTTATGAGAAAGTACTGATCATGCCTATAATCCCAGTGCTTTGAGATGCTGAGGTGGATGCATCACCTGAGCTCAGGAGTTCAAGACCAGCCTGGGCAACATGGTGAAACCTAGTCTCTTAAAAAAAAAAAAAAAAGCCGGGCGTGGAGGTGCACGCCTGTAATCCCAGCTATTAGGGAGGCTGAGGGGATCTATCTGAAAAAAAAAAAGGAAAAAAAACATATTGACCTCCCAAAAAACAACACTTGCAGCCATGCGGAAGACAATCCAGTTTCTTTTAAACAGATTAAAGTGCCTCACGGGCAAAAATAGCTCCTCTTTGTGCAGCCAGGGGCCACCTTCATCGGAAAGGCCTCTGGGTTCACGCAGCGCTAGGGAAGGCAGCGCCTCGGTGCGTCCCAAGCCCCATTACCTGCACAGGTGCCAGTCTTTGAGGTAGAGACAGCCCCTGGGAGAGGAGTAGCCCGCCTGGATGTACTCTTTCCAGTAGGTGATGTAGTCTCTGAGAGGCATGTGCTCCTTGGGGTTCGAGTTGTATTCTCGGACCCCACAGTTCGCAACTGGTACAACCACGTCTCCTGAAATGAAAGTCAGGCACGGTCCATGCCATCTCCCTGGGCCCCGTCCTCACTCCAAACCGTCTGCAGAGGAACTCTCCAGGGGCCACGCGCCTGGCCTCCTTCACCCTCCCTGGTGCCCCTCTCTAGGCGGGGGCCTCCCGGGCCTGGGTCCCGCCGGTCTTTCCTCCCCGCCCGGGGTCTGCGCCCGCCGCCCCACCGTAGGTCCGTAGCAGGTGGTCGAAGTCGGGCCTGCCCGCGGGCGTCACCCAGCGCCGCCGGCTGCCCCAGCCCTGCGTGAAGGCGCTGGAGAACACGCAGGGCAGGTTGGGCAGCAAGAAGCCCCGCACAAAGTCGGCGTAGGAGAAGGCGCCCGGCTCCGAGACGAAGGCTACCCGGCCCGGAGCGTGGCCGCCGCCGGGGACATCGCCTCCCAGGCCTCGGAAGTGGCGGTCGGCGAGGGCGCGCGTCTCGCGGTCCATCCAGCTCGGCACGGGTCGAAGAACCCTCCTCCTCACTTCCGCCGGAGCGGAAACGGTGAGGACCACCCTCGGAACCAGAAGACACCGGGCGCCGCGTTTCCGCCCCACCAGCGCCTGGGGCTCCGGCCCTGCACGCACGCGCGCGGCTCGCCGCGGTCTTCACTGCGCAGGCGCCGAGCGGCCGAGGCGCCGCAGTAGGCTCTGGGGCGCGTCTGGCGTCCCTCAGGTGAGCGACGGCGCTGGTCTGTTGGGGGCCCGGCCGAAGCCAAGCCGTAGCGTCCGCCCTCGGCTCAGTCCGCGCGCTGTGGCTGACACAGCCCGAGCCCTCCTTCCCACATCCCCGGGGGGTGGGGTGGTATGCGGGCTGCGCTGGGAGAAGGGCGGGGACAGAGGCGGTTCTGGGGGCGGGAGTGCGGCGGTGCTGGGGCGCCCAGGGATCATGGGACCCGGAGAAAACGGTGGGACCTAGAGGGAGAGCTGGGGGGCCCTGGGATGGTGAGATCTAGCGGAGATGGTAGGGTCCTGGAGGGGACGGTGGGGACCTGGAGAGGACGGTGGCACTTGGAGGAGATGGAGACAGTGGGGATTTGGAGGGGATGGTGGGACCTGGAGGGGATGGGGACAGTGGGGACCTGGAGGGGACGGTGGGATCTGGAGGGGATGGGGACAGTGGGGACCTGGAGGGGACCGTGGGATCTGGAGGGGATGGGGACAGTGGGGACCTGGAGGGGATGGTGGGATCTGGAGGGGATGGGGACAGGGGACCTGGAGAGGACGGTGGGGACCTGGAGAGGATGGTGGCATTTGGAGGAGATGGGGACATTGGGGACCTGGAGGGGACAGTGGGGATTTGGAGGGGACGGTAGCACTTGGAAGGGATGGGGACAGTGGGGACCTGGAGGGATCAGTGGCACCTGGAGGGAACAGTGGGATCTAGAGAGGATGGTGGGGACCTGGAGGAAAATGGTGGGAGAGCTGGAGGGGTCAGGGTAACCTAGATGGGAGAATGGGGCCCACAGGGCACCTGGAGGGCATGGCAAGGGGCCCCAGGGGATGACGGGTGTCTGGAGAAGATGGTGGGGAATGAGGGAGGGTGTGAAATGAAGGTGAAATGAAGGGATTTGGGGCTGTGTACACATGAGCAGGGCTGAAGTGGGAGGACATTGGAGTAGTGACATGAGGAGTGTTTTGCCAAACTTGTAACTGGAGTTATCCCAAAAGTGGCGGCAAGGGAGTTCCCCACACTATCCTCAGGTGGGACCAGTTGGGATACCAAAGAAAGAAGTGCTAAATGCATGGTGAGCCCAGAGCAGTTTTTTTTTTTTTTTTTTGAGACTGTGTGTAGTGGCGCCATCACAGCTTACTGCAGCCTCCACCTCCTGGGCTTGATTAATTCTTTAATTCCCCTGCTTCAGCCTCCCAGGTAGCTGGGACTACAGGCATGAGCCACTATGCCCAGCTTAGTTTTCTGGGTTTTTTTTGTTTGTTTGTTTGTTCTGTAGAGACAGGGTCTCTGTGTTGTCCAAGCCAGTGTCGAACTTTTGGGCTCAAGCAATCCTCCTGCCTTGGCCTCCCTAAGTGCTGGGATTACAGGTGTGAGCCACTGCACCAGGCCCTGCCTAGAGCTTTTGTTAAGGGAACTTTCATTTAGAGTGGGCTGCAGTAGTCCTCTAGATGGGCAGTAAGGGAAAAGGGACGTCCTCCCTAGGTATCTCTCTTGGAAGGGGTGTGGGTTATGGAGTTTATAGGAAGGTTTCAGGAATTTGGCTGAGGGCCAGGGTCATTTTCTCTGTAGTAAACCTAGATACTTTCTTCCATACCTGGAAATGTTAAAGGCCCTGGATTGGGTTGAAGCCTGGTGGGGAAAACCTGTGGTTGGGGCACAGAGGGGTCAGGGTACTCTGTGATTTTCGGCCAGAACACGAAAGTGGGGCCATGGGGGACCCATGTGATGTATGTCTTGGTGTGCTGGAGAAATCAGCTCAAAGCTACCCACATGGATGCAGAAGGAAAGATAGCAGATTTATTGCCCCCGAAGCCTGGCAGGCTGTGTGCCCATAGGCGCCCTGTGAGAGAGTGCAGAGTTTGGGCAGCATTTCCTAGGCGTCTTGACAGGGAGGTAGAAGGAGGAACAGTCAGAACCGCTCATCTCTCCCAGAGAAATGAGAGGCAGCTTGTGCTGGTTTGCACACAGTGAGAGGCTTTTGAGTTAGGTTTGGAGGTCTAATGACATTCTAGGAGCCATCAGACCATGACTGTGTCTTGTAAAATCTGGACACTGGGCTATCTCATTCCAGACCAAACAGAGGCATCCTAAGCGGGAGAGGGGCACCTGCCTTCCCTTTATGAAGCAATGGAAATGTTGTTTTATTTACTCTTATGAGCGGGGATATGGGAGGTTCTAGGAGTGCTGGGGCTCTGAGCCTTGCTGGAAGACTCTTTCCAAGGGGTGTGAGGTTTACTCAGGAGAACAGGGAGGAGCAGAAGAGGGAGGACCAAGGTCTGAGGAGTTGGAGGGAGGACTAGGAGGAAAGTGAGTTTTGGGAGTCTGAGTCCAGGTGGAGGTGGGAAATGGGGGCAGGGACAGGAGATGGAGAGTTGTTTTGGGGATTGTGTGATTCAGTGCATGATATGGTCCCTTCCTGGTCAGCCCCATTGTGACTTGTGTGATCACGGTATGCAATTGTTTATTGGTTTTTTTTTTAATACTAGAGAATCAGAATGTCTGGAGAAGTTACAGTTGGAGAGAAAGAATCACGTCCAGTTCCATCCAGAGATGACCGGGGTTTTTTTTGCTTTGTTTTTGTTGTTGTTGTTGTTGTTGGTTTTTTTTTGAGACTGCATCTTATTCTGTTGCCCAGGCTGGAGTGCAATGGCACGATCTTGGCTCACTGCAACCTCCGCCTCCCAGGTTCAAGTGATTCTCCTGCCTTAGCCTCCTGAGTAGCAAGGATTACAGGCGTGCACCACCACGCCCAGCTAATTTTTGTATTTTTAGTAGAGACGGGGTTTCACCATGTTGGTTAGGCTGGTCTTGAACTCCTGACCTCGTGATCTGCGTGACTTGGTCTCCCAAAGTGCTGGGATTACAGGCGTGAGCCACCACGCCCAGCCGAGATGACCGTTTATTATTTCCTGGTGTAGAGCCGGCTTTTCTACATTCCTTCACACATTCATTCATTCATTCATTCATTCTCTCTCTCTGCTCTTCTCTCCCCCCAGTCCTTGCCTATACGTTCACGCACATGTATGCACACACACTCACACGTACACAGAGTCTCTTTCTCCATCGTGTATAATATACATATGTAAACTTTTGCTGCTTTTAGCCTTTTGTTTTTTACTTAACAATATGCTGTAACATCTTGCCACATGTTGACCTCAATATTGACAATTAATTGACCTTGCCACATATTGTTCCTTAATTGCTAGTAGTCATTTGATTTTGGTTGTGGTGCATGCAGATCATGGGAGGCCAATGGGGAAGATGTGGGGAGCAAAGTGTTTATAATTGTCTCAAGATCTTGGAATGTGGTTCCGAGTTTGCCTCATGGGGAAACTGAAATTCAGGTGGGCATTGCCTGGAAGGAGTTCATGCAGCTCCGTGGTAGAGCCTGTTTCCTAAGAAAGTAGCATTTGGGTTAGCAGGTCCACAGCTCCCTGAGATCACTGAGCGCCTAGGACTTGGTGGGAGATGGAGCTCTCGTTCTCGAGATGGAACTCTGTGGTTTAGTTCCCTGGTCTGCAGGGTGCCCCCTCGGGTCAGTGTCACCGCTGTATACACAGGAGGCCTGGAGTGTTATCAGCTCTCATGGGACTGGAACACAGGCTTGTGTCACCCAGAGCCTGCTAATCAGCCCTGGCATCGCTTGGGAATGGCAAGAAATCCACATTCTTGGGCCCCACACAGTACTCCATTAGAATGGTTTTTTTGTTTTTGTTTTAAAACGGGGTCTTCCTCTGTCACTCAGGCTGGAATGCAATAGCGCTGTCTTGGCTCACTGCAACCTCTGCCTTCTGGGCTGAAGTGATCCTCCCACCTCAGCCTCCCAGAGTGCTGAGATAACAGGTGTGAGATTACAGTGGCTCACACTGTGCCTGGCCAGGACAGGTTTTAAGTCAGCACTTTGGAGAAAATGCAGTACGCTTTTTGCCGAATATGTGCTCCTCTCTCACTGTGTTGCGTGCAAACAGTCCTAGTGAGCATGTCTGCACTTTGTGGCTAGAGCTGGGAACCTCTGAGGGAGTGGAAAGAGGGTCTGGGGAGCAGGGGAGGGGAGCCTGGAAGGATTGGCCGCACCCTACCGCCCCTGTGGGCACACACAGCCACCACTGTTCTCACTTAGCTTCTTGGTTGCGAGGTAGTGGAAGGTGTGCGAGATGTTTGTTCTGTGACTGTGGAAATTAACTAAAAATAAGTTGTTTACTGGATACTGAGCCTCACTCAGGGGACCCTTGAGTGATGGAAATGCTGAAAGAGACCCATTGTACAGATCATCCTGCGTGCTGAGCCATCCCTGTGCTGCAGACTTCCTCCCCAAGAGCGTCACTTGTGTGGGTTGGCTGCAGACACCCTTGGGCTACTGGCCATGACCTCCCTCGAGGATTCAGCTGTGTGTTCTCAGGGTCAGCGCGGGTCCCCAGGCCCACACCTGCACTGGAGGAGGCAGGTTGCGGATTGCAACAGGCAGGGACACCATGAGGGCTCCAGGACCTGGACTGATTGCAGAACTATGTGATACAGAAGGGCATAGGCACAGCCCTGTTTCCATGTGGTGTGGTTGTGGTCAACTCAACACAAATTCATTGGGTGCCCATGGTGTGTAGCGGGCCTTGCGGTCCTCCCATGACAGTGCCTTCTCTAGTGCGACAGTCATGAAAGCACCAACTCTCTGGAGTTTTGCTTGGACCATGGTTGGTGACAGTGCCTTAGGAAGGCAAGGAAGCCCTCTGATCAGAGACCTGAGGAGTGGAGCCACCAATGAGACTCCCTGGCGTGGAAAGGCTGCTGGGAGCAGAGGGCAGGGGAAGGCCAGGGCAGGGAGGCTGTGGGTCCTGCAGAGTCCATGAGGCTGCGGTAAGGAACTTGGATCTCATTCCAAGTACACAGGGAAGGGCTTTGGGCAGAGAAGTGACATATTCTAATTCTGTTCAATGACTATCTCATTGACTGCTGGAGGGGGAATGGGTGATAGGGACAGGATGAGGTCAGGAGGTTGCCTGAGAGGTTGTCCAGGTGTGGAGGGAGGGAGGACTGCCTTGGATAGGTGGAACTGGAAAGTAACTAAAAGTAGATTGTTTCCTGGAGATTGAGTCTCACTCAGGGGGCACAAGTATGATGGAAAGACTGAGAGAGACCCATTGTACAGATTGCAGTGTGTGATGAGTGAGTCCCTGTGACTACGACTCCTTCCCCAAGTGTGTTGCTTGTGCTGGTTGGCCCAGACAATGCCTGTGCCAGGTCAGTGGTGTGGTCTTGGGGTGGAGGGCGGGGACCAGCTGCCAGGACATGCTCATGGCATGTTTCTGGGAGGGGAGGAAGAGAGGAGTCAGAAGTCCTGGGCCCGTGGTGCCTTTACTGAGAGAGGAACTGACTCTGGTGCTGCTACACTGGGGTGCCCATTAGGGGTGGGAGGAGATGCCCAGCAGGTGATAGGGGAGGAGCTGAAGGAGGGGCTGTGAAGTTGGGGTGCCCGTTAGGGGTGGGGGCGGATGCCCAGCGGGTGACGGGAGGGGCTGTGAAGTTGCGGTGCCTGTTAGGGTCAGGGACAGATGCCCAGCGGGTGATAGGGGAGGGCCTGTGAAGTTGGGTTGCCCGTTAGGGATGGGGGCAGATGCCCAGCAGGTGATAGGGGAGGAGCTGGTGGAAGGACTGTGAAGTTCAGGTGCCTGTTAGGGGTGGGGGCAGATCAGCGAGTGATCAGATGTCCAAGTTTGAAGTGTGAAGGAGTCTGGCTGGAGTGGGTTTTTGGGAGGCAGCGGCTTGGGGGTGATGTTGAGTTTCTGGCCTGTGTTGTCTCACCTGGAAAAAGAGGGTGCAAGGAGGAGAGGTTGTGCTCTGTGCAGTCAGGTGCATGAGGAGGCTATGGCCAAGGAGAGTGGACGCAGGCGCTCATGGAAGTGGGGCTGGAGACCTGGAGAGGGTAGTGGCCAGGGAGCCAGGGTGCAGTGACTCTCAGCAAGGCCCCTCGGCTCATGGGCCAGGTCCACTACCACATTTTTGTAAGTGAGGTCCCGTGGGGCGGCACACCCCATGTTGGTGTCTTGTGTGTGGCCACTTTCATTCCACCCCAGCAGAGCTGTGTAGTTGTGACAGAGACTGTGCGTGGTCCTTCACGGAGAGTGCAGTGCCTGGCATGGGAGGGCCAGAGAGGTCTCGGGGCTGAGAGAGAGAGGGTGGGGTCAGGGCCCTGGGAGGAGGGTCTGGCCTTGGAGGTGAAAAGGGACCACGTTCTCCTGTGGCCTCTGTGTGGGGCCAGGCGTGTCATCAGGTAGGGGAATGGCTGGCCGGCATGGGGGCCATATCCAAGATTGGGCTGCTTCTGATGTTCCATGGGGTGTCCTCGCTTCCGTCCTTGCACTGCATCTCCGTTGACTAAGGTTTAATGGGAAAGAAGCCCTGGAAACCTGCAGTTGGAAAAGGGTGGCTACAAGTTTCTCTTCTGGCTTCTTCTTGGGTTGTTGTTAAACTTGAATACTTTCCTTACATTTATTGTTTAAAATGTGATAACAAGAAGAGCCTTGGTTGTTCATGTCCTAATTTTTTGGTCTTTTTTCCCTTCTTTCTTTTCTTTTTTTAAAGAGATGAAATTTCACTCTGTTGCCCAGGCTGGAGTGCAGTGGTACAGTCATGACTCACTGCAGCCTGGACCCTCCAGGCTCAAGTGATCCTCCTACCTCAGCCTCCTGAGTAGCTGGGACCACAGGTGCACACCAGCATGCCCAGCTTTCCTTTTGAATTTGAAACATTTTAGAGCTGGTGACCTTAGGTCTTAGTTATTTTAACAGTAGGTAAAAAGGTCCAGAAGGTGAGGTGATGTTTCCAGAGCTGTAAACTGTGCTGCAACACCAGTAACAGGACTTCTCCGGGGAGATTGTGCATAATTTCCCTCCACACTCCTGGAATACCTCCCAACCATGCCTGCTTAGCAAAGGTTAGCACATGTTGACTGTCCACACTGTGTCTAGCTCTCTGTATAGAGGTGGTGGTGGTGAGGCGTGGTCCCTCCCCTCAAAGGCCAGGTATGGCTGAGGTCTGGGCAGCCTCTTCGGCCAGGAGCGTGGGCACAGCAACTCCAGGGCTGAGCAGGGAGGGCCACGGCCCCTCTTGTGGGTACTGGCTTGCCTGACTTTGAGGAGCATGACTGATGTAGTTTATCCTCCTCCTAATTCTGAGAAGCAGACATCTTTTTTTTTTTTTTGGAGACGGAGTCTCGCTCTGTCACCCAGGCTGGAGTGCAGTGGCGCGATCTCGGCTCACTGCAAGCTCCGCCTCCCGGGTTCACGCCATTCTCCTGCCTCAGCCTCTCCGAGTAGCTGGGACTACAGGCGCCCGCCACCACGCCCAGCTAATTTTTTTGTATTTTTAGTAGAGACGGGGTTTCACCGTGGTCTCGATCTCCTGACCTCGTGATCCGCCCGCCTCAGCCTCCCAAAGTGCTGGGATTACAAGCGTGAGCCACCGCACCTGGCCAGCAGACATCTTTGTGCCCCCATAGTCCAGAGCCTGCTGGGTGGCCTTGCATCTGCTGTGGCAGAACAGCATCATGGGTTCTGTGTGTGGCCTGCCGGACCCTCGCTGTGGCCCTGGTGGGGAGTGGGTGTCCCTGGAGGGGGTGGGTCCTGTGTATGGCCCACTGGGCCCTTGCTGTGACCCTGGGGGTGCTGGGGGTGTAGCTAGGTTGACCATGGTACTGAAGGTCTTGGCGCCCTCTTCTGTGTCTCCTGAGGGGCCATGTGGGGTGCTCAGGTGAGTATTCCCCGGTTGCAGAGGAAGGTGCAATGAGATACCTGCTGCCTAGGGCTCCCTCTGGCCTCCTGCCGGTGGTGAGAGATGGTGTCGCCTAGGAAGGGCAGCTCTGGCCCACCCATGGATGTGCTTGGCCTTGGTGTGTGCTGCAAGCCCACCTGTCAGGCCCTCCCCAGAAGAGGAGGCCAGCCTTAAATCTCCTAGAGCCTTCCTGGGCAGGGAGAGTGCGAGGTGCTTTGTGTTTGTTGATGTTGGGGTTCCCTGCAGTCTGGCTGAGACAGGTTCTCACAAGGCCTCCTGTGGGCTCCGGCCTCCCGTGGGCTCCAGCCTCCCTGAGCCCCGGCTCTCCTCTGTGACTAGGTGCTGTAGTCACTGCTGGCCTCGGCCCCTTGCTGCCCCTGTGTTGCGTGTTCGAGACTACAGTAGGCTCGCCTTCCCGGCAGTCCCAGGCCTTGCAGGCTCTTCCAGAAGGTTCTCTGACACCTGCTCCCTTCACTGCTCAGTGGCAGTCACAGGCCGTGTCATCGTTGCTGGTCTTTGAATGTCACTATCTGTCTGCTCCCCTGGACCTCCCTTGGTGCCTGGACTGTGTCCTGTGTCTCCTTAGATACCCACATCCTAAGAGCTGCTTTCTTGGAGTTGGGAGACGGGGTCAGCCAAGGTGCCCTGGGTTCCTTGAGCTTTCACCACAATAAGTTGTCTACAGGGTCCCTCGAACTCTGACATTTTTATTATTTCTAAGTCTCGTATCTTATTGTGTGTTGATGATAGAATTCTCTTAATGTAGCAGCTTCCTTTTCGGCTTCTCCTAATCTCAGGTACAGTCGACCCTCAGTACCTGTGGTTTGGTCCCAGGACCTCCTGCAGATGCCCAGGTCCCTGGTGTGAAGTGGCGTGGTATCACATGTCCTCTCTGTGCATCCTGCCATCAGCCTTACGTCATCTCTGTCACTTACAAGCCTGCCACGGTGGCGTGCTGTGGGGGTAGTTGGTGCTGTGTTGCTTAGGGAATAAAGAGAGGAAAAACAGTCTGTGTATGTTCAGTGCAGGGACAGCTTTTTTTTTTTTTTTTAGTATTTTTTGACCTGTGCGTTGTTGAATCCACGAATGTGGAGCCCAAGGATGTGGCGGGCTGGCTGTACTGGTGATTAGTGATCAGTTCACACGAGCGATGAGAGCCGGTGATCTGGACTGATCTACAGAGTGGACACCAACAGCTGATTGGCATGTATGCGTGTCTGGGAAATTCAGTCCTGACCTTTCTACGGAGATTTAAAAGGAATACTGGGAGGTGTTTGTGGAATACTTGAGCCACATCAGCGTAGAAGTTAAATTCATTGTGCCGTGAAGGAGTCGGGTCATTTCGCTTTAATGTGGCCCCTTACTTTTGTATATATTGAGCACATTGCGAGTGAAGTTTCCTCCCCCTCCTCTCTTCCTCTTCTTCCTCCCTCCCCCTCCTCTCTTTCCTCCTCACCCTTCTGTGTGAGCTTTTGTGGTTAGGTGTTGTCTATGGCCAGCTCTGTTCAGATACTAAAAGCAAAGAGACCAATGGCAGATCCTGGGTGTGGTGACACCCTGGCAGTCATGAAACAGGTGGATTCAAGAAAACGGCAGGCTCTAGGTGCTCCTGCCTGCCAGGCCAAGCTAGTGCTTGTGGGTGCTCCTGGGTGCTCACAGGAATAGTCCTGCCTTGGGGAGTGGCTGTGCTGTGCCAAGCACCTGGGAGCGCCCTGCTGACCTCATGAGGCTGTGGGGCCACACAACTGTCAGCCCCACTCAGGGATAGGGGCGGGAGGGAGGGGCTCGCTCACTTGCCTGAGCCCACAGCCTCGGGTGGAGCTGGTTGCCCTGACTCTGCACTTGTGTTGTCGGTGAGAGGAAGCGTGCCAGGATCTGTGTGGCCTGTGTGGCTGTGCTCTTCTCCCTGGGCTTTTGCCTGAGGCAGTGGTTTGAAATGCTCTTGGAATTGTAGCACCCAGCTGAAATTTAGTTCTGGTACACCTGTCATGCATGCGTTTATTAATTTTAATGTGATTTTCTATTGTTTGTTATAAACATCCAATAAGCCTTTAATTGAACCATTACGTACAGAAATACCAACGAATCAAAAGAGCATGCAAAATCACAAGTGTACCCAGGGCAAGGGGTGGACAGAAGCAGCCCCACAGAGGCCCCTGCAGGGCCTTCCCCTTTCCCCAGGTGTAGCCATCTTCCTGACCTCCTAATGTTGAACTTTTCATATGCTTACTTTCCAAACGAAATAAAATTTGTAGAAAGTCTTGATGTCCCCAAATAGAAACATCTTAGGGTGTTGTCAGCTGAGAGTGGGTGTGTGGCATTTGCTGCCTAAATACTTAGTGGCATCAGAGAGCAGTCTGGTGTGAAGGACCCACACCCCGGAGCAGAATGGCCTTGCAGATGTCATACACATCACCCAGGGGCTATATGGGTCTGAGATGGCTTCCACCTTCCTGTAGGAGGCCCCAGCCTTGATGGTCTCAGCCATCTCGGCACAGCAGGCGTCCTGTCTGCCTGGGTCCCATACACACATGGTGGATCTGCGCCACAGCTGGAGAGCCTCGGGTTCAGGAAATTCCCCATACTGTAATGGGCATGTCGGCAAGACAAGCCTGCTTACCTCCGCCCCCAGAGGAGACGTCATCCTTAGTACCCGGCTCACATCCTCTCTCTGGCCAAGAGGGAGAAACCAGTCACAGCCCCAGGCTGCTCGCCACGCAGGCATTCTGGAAAACAGTCTGGGCCGAAGCTGCCATGGACACTCAGGGATGTGAGGAGAGGTGCATCCCATCCACATCCACCCAGTCTCATCCTGTCTAGGCTTCCAGCGGGATTTCTCATTGATTAGCCTGGCTGGGACCAAATCTGTCCAGTCATAGGACATTCAGTCAAGGCTGCCACCTCAGCCATGCCCCAGGGGCCCAGCTGCACAGACATCTCAAAGCCCCAAACATCCATCCCATTCACTCAGTGACAGGTTGTTGCCAAGGAGGGTAATTAATGAAATGGGGCCCTTCCCCTCTCACGACTTCCAGCCAGATGAGCAGGCGGCACCCTCCATGTGCTGAGTGCCATGCCCCCGGAAGGAGGGCAGGTGTGGGAGAAAGTGGGTGGGGGCTCCATCCGTGGCCACATGGGCATTCTGTGGACTTGGGAGACTAGCCAGGCAGCCCCCACAGTCCAGCCACACCTCCTTCCCTGCAGTGGTTGCACACCCTGTGGTCTGCGTGTGACGACATATTGTGTGTTCTCAGATGGCTGTGTCCTCATGTAGAACGCTGTAAGGTTAGGTGGGGTTATGAGAAGGGAAAACACTTGTCTGCAGGATTGTTTTCTCTATGCAATGAAGTTGATGAATGGAAGTTTCCAAAGGGGAATGTGCATCTAGAGGGAACATCATGGCCAAAAGACAGTGCTCCTTGGAACGGTCTGAGAGTACATCCTGGGACTGAGGTCCGAGGCCCAGGGCCCTGGCAAAGTCTCCAGTGATGTCCTCCTCAAGTCTCATCCAGCAGTGGACACTGATCCAAGCAGGGTGTCTTTGCTGGGTGCAGGGGCACAGAGTGTGGTGAGGGGGATAACAGTGTGAACCCTCTGCCTGGGTGATGGGCATGAGTCTTGACTCAGGGGTCCTGGTTCCAAACCAGGCCTCCTGCTCTGGCTGCTCCTCCTTCACCTGCTGAGAGGGTACATGGGCTTCGTCATGCAGCCACAGGTGGATAAGAGTCAGCCATGTGCTGCAGCCTGTGTGAGCCCAGAGCCGCAGGGGAGGCAGCATCCTTGTGGGGTTGCTTGTGTCTCCAGTCCACGGGTGACGGCACAGTGTTACTGTCTCTTCTCCTTCAGAGGCAGAAGAGGCCTGGACCTTGGCGCAGACAGACCCAGGAACAGATGAGCAGGGACGTCTGCATCCACACCTGGCCGTGCACCTACTACCTGGAGCCCAAGAGGCGATGGGTTACTGGACAACTGTCCTTAACGTCGCTGTCGCTCAGGTTCATGACTGACAGCACTGGAGAGATTCTGGTCAGCTTCCCCCTCTCCAGCATAGTTGAGATCAAGAAGGAGGCTTCGCATTTTATCTTCAGCTCCATCACCATCCTGGAGAAGGGCCATGCCAAGCACTGGTTCAGCTCCCTGCGGCCAAGTCGAAATGTGGTCTTCAGCATCATCGAGCATTTCTGGAGGGAGCTGCTGCTGTCTCAGCCTGGAGCCGTGGCAGACGCATCCGTCCCAAGGACCCGGGGCGAGGAGCTGACGGGACTCATGGCCGGATCCCAGAAACGCCTGGAGGACACGGCGAGGGTCCTGCACCACCAGGGCCAGCAGCTGGACAGCGTCATGAGAGGCCTGGACAAGATGGAGTCAGACCTGGAGGTGGCAGACAGGTGGGCTTGCTATGTACACTTTGCAAGGCACACACAGAGTAAGATGCACATGTGTGGAGGCTCACAGGCACTGTTCCAGGCCAGTGCACCATATTTGCACACATCCAGCATTCTGAGATCATGGCTGTGCACCTGCTGTACACGCTTAGTGGGTACACACAGTAAGATGCAGCACTCGGAAAGCGAGGCTGTGAATACACTGTGCACTCTGCTGGAAACACACAGTGAGATCTGAGTGAGTGCTGGCTCACTGGGTGCCTGGCACCACTGCCGTCCACTGCACCATGCTGAGTCCACACCCAGCAAGCAGAGACTCTGCTGTGACCTCCTGTACACACTCCTCTGTTTCTGGCTCCTATGTGGTGATGGGGACAGGCCCTGGCCTCTGAGGTCACAGAGGGTGGAGTGAGGTCTGTCTTGGTGACAGTGTCCGTGAGTGAGGTGTCTCCTGTCAGCATCTGCCATTTGTTCATGAGCTATGTTCTTCTGTTATGTTTCTTAGTATGAAAATCCTAGTGTATGTCCAGAAAATTTCTTCAGTTTGTTTAAGAATGCTTTTCTTTTTCCAAGTCCCATTTTTGCTTTCTGAGTCCTGCTGTCTTCTGTTTGGGTACTCCTTTCTTATTTGGCTTTCTTTTAGTGTTGCTATTCTAGTGTATGTTTCTGGTTTTTATCTTCCTACCATTTATCATTTGTACTTGTAATTTCTTAGAACCCTTTTGTGTTCCTCCAGTTTCCTGGAAAAACCTTCGGGTCTTGCGTCATGGCCTGAGCATCTTCTCTGTTCGGATATTATTAATAGCCTTGTTTTGCTTATGGTTTCTGGGTTTTCAAGGTGCTTGTTTATTGCCTTTTTTGTCGCGGTCGTTTTTCCTGAGATGGTGTGTGTGGGGCTGAGGTATCAGCCATGGGCTTTTTACTGGGACCCTCAGTTCCTCGTCCTGGGGTCCTGTCTGGAGTGTGAGTCTTGGGGGGCTGCTTTCTGGCTCAGGTAGAAGGTTTACTCCCTCTGCCCTCAGGTTCCATCCAGTCCCTCTTCTGGGATCCGGGGGTGCCCACTTGGGTGGGTCCATCTGGGAGCCGAGGGTCTCCCAGTGCAGTGCCACATGGACTTGTGCCTGTGTGTTGCTGGTTCTTCCTGCCCCTGCTGGGAGGGTGCTGGTACTCCCTCCTCATCACCCCATAGGTCTCTGGCATCCTAATGGCATGGTCTCTCAGCATGCCACTGCTGGCATACTATCCACCTTCCTGGATTTGCCAGTCTGCCCGTTTTTCAGTGTCAGGCTGCCACTGTGTTTGTCTGTTTCCTTTGTCTTTGGAGAAGTGTGTGTTGAGTTTGCCATCCTTCTCTATTGCTCTCTGCCCCTTTTTTAAGGACATGTCCTTGAGAGCGTGCGCGCGCGTGTGTGTGTGTATGTGTGTGTGTGTCTGTGTCGTCTGTATGTGTATGTGCGTCTGTGTGTTTCTGTTTGTGTCTGTGTATTTGTGTGTGTCATCTGTGTGTGTGTTTCAGTACACATAGCTCAGGTTTTTACATGCTTTCAATTACTTTTATTATTCCTTAAAAAGTCGTTTTGAAGCGTGTTCTTTCTCGTTTTGTGACTATTCGGAGGAAAATGAGAACTTCCTCCCAGCACCCACAGCTTCAGTGGGCAGAAACTCTGTGTCCCTGGAATCCCGCCTTGGCATTGGCCACTGTCCCTCAGCCCTAAGCTGGGGTCATATTGGTGCATTAGTATTGCATGCAGATTAGTTGGACTGAGGTCACATCTTGTACTTGACTAAGAGGAGATCCTTTCAGTCAAAGCTTTGCTGGCACAAGGCTGCAGCCGAAGATGACAGAGCCCCCCGACAATCCCAGCTCCTCTGTGTCGATGGCAGATGTGTGTTCTGCCCTGGTCAGAGTCTGCAGGGGGCCAGCAGCTGGAGCCCCAGGGACAGTTGCAGGCCGAAGGCCATGACTCTGTTGCTCGGATCAGTTCTTGTTGTTTTAAGGCCTTCAGCAGATTGCACGGGGCCTGCCCGCATTACAGGCCCAGCTGCTTTCCTGGGAGTCCACCAATTTCTATTTACTCTCATGGACACACACCATCACAGACACGTGCAGAGTAGTGCTTGACGACTGGGCCTCGTGGCCCCGCTGTGTGGACACTAATGTGACCATCACGGCCTCCTGGGAGGCACGTGCACTGGAGAGCTGGGACCGGCCCTCTGCCCTCCGGCCTGTGGGGTTCTGGAGCCCTCCCCACGGTGCCTCCGTCCTGGCTTCTCCCTGCTCTGGCTCGCTGCTGAGAGGTGTCCCTGGGCCGGACCCTGAGAGTGTCTGCAGGGGAAGGCCTGGGGATATTCGCAGAGGACTGAGCCCTGGCCATAGGCGAGGGTGCTGCGGTCCTGGAGGGGAGGCTGTGGGTGCACAATATGGCTTTCCCTGCTTCCTGGGTGTCGTCCTCCTCCCAGTCACAGACAAAACAAATGCCATGGAGAAGGAGCATCTTTTTCTGTGCCCAGCCGAGTTTCTGCGTGGCCACGTGGCATCAGTGCCAGCGTTGTGTGCACCCAGAGACTGTGTAGAGGGAGATTGGGAGGAGGCTGCCAAGGCACACGATTATCCACGGCATGGACCCAAAGCCCCCGTGTTTGCTATTGACTCCTGCTGGGAAATGAGCCAGGCACCAAGTGATGGGCCTGTCCCTTCTTCTGGAAATGTAGTAGGTGACCCAAAGACTGGCTGAGCCAGAGAAACAAGAGTTCCACCCACAGTGCCGGCATCTGACCCAGCCCCTGGGCCCCTTTAGTAGTCCCTGAACACTGTGGCTTTGATTGTGCGGTGAAGAAGAGCCCGCCCCGTGTCGCCCAGTCTTGTGGGACAGGCTGCCCTATGTTCACCTGCGTCGGCCTGCACTGCCACGTCTCTCTCCTGCTCAGCAGCTATCTCCCAGAAGTAGCCTGCCACCCTGCGCCAGCCCCACCACCTGTCCCACTACCTGTCCTGGCCACCACAGGCCCCACCATCGGCCAGGCGCGCTCTCAGCTGATCCTCGGCACCCCCATTCTCGTGTGCCGAGGAGCACATCAGAGTGAGGCCCTGTGCCTGCCTGCGTTCGTGTCCCATTCCTTCTTAGTGCTGGTGCTCAGAGCTCTTTCCCGCCAGGCAGGAGGATTGAGGTCGTCAGCCTGGCAGGACTGCAGGTCGCAGTGTTGGAGACCACCTGGCCTTTGCCCACGCTGGTCCCTTCAGGTGCAGGCAGCCTTGGTGCCTTCTCCAGGCCCACAGGCAGGACGCCCAGCCTCCAGGACATGCAAGAAACAGAACAGACACAGGAAAAAGACAAATCTGACACAGGATTTTGAAAAGCAGGTCAGAAAAACAATGCGAAGGAATGGGGCCAATTACATAAAGACTTTTTTTTTTTTTGAGACGGAGTCTCACTCTGTCTCCCAGGCTGGAGTGCAGTGGCACGATCTCTGCTCACTGCAAACTCCACCTCCCAGCTTCCTGCCATTCTCCTGCCTCAGCCTCCCGAGTAGCTGGGACTTACAGGCGCCCGCTACTGCACCCGGCTAATTTTTTTGTATTTTTTAGTAGAGACGGGGTTTCACTGTGTTAGCCAGGATGGTCTCGATCTCCTGACCTCGTGATCCACCTGCCTCGGCCTCCCAAAGTGCTGGGATTACAGGCGTGAGCCAGCGCGCCCAGCCGAAACTTTGTTTTTAAGTATAATTATTTTTTGCAGCCTTATTGAGGTATTGCTGAGAAAACCTGTGTATATTTCAGGCATGTGGCTTGGTGATGCGATGTTTGTACCCACTGTGAAGTCACCACCACAGTCATACCCATGAACACGTCTCTCATGTCACATGCCTGTCATTTTGTTCCCTTTTTCTTTTTTTTCCTTGAGAATGTTAAGGACACCTAAGATCTGTGTTCTTGGCAGATTTCAAGTGTACTATTAGTATGGAGAGCTGCAGCTACCATGTCATTACTGCCCAGAGCTCATTCATCCCGTAACCGAAGCTGGTGCCCTTGGCCACTCTCTCCCCGCTTCCCCACCCGCCCCACACCTGCCCCTCTCTCTGTTTCTGTGAGTTTGGCTTCTTTAGGTTCCACATGTGTCATGCAGGGTTTTTCTCTCTGGTGCCTTTCACTCAGCATAATGTGCTCCAGGTCTGTCCATCTTGGTGAAATGGCAGGATTTCCTTCTTTTTTATGGCTGAATAAAATTCCATGGCATATAGACACTATATTTTTGTACCCGAACTCAGGTCTCGGCCACTCATTGCTTGAAAGCCAAAATCCAAGAGATGAGCTTTGGTGAAAGGAAAGTTAGCTTTATTAAGGAAGCCAACAACCTCTGGGTGGTAGACTTGTTTTCAAAGATCACCTCCCCTGGAGTTGTGACTCCAGATCAGGGGTTTTTAAGGGAAATTAGGGGAGATGATTAAAGCACCCTTGTGAAACCTGCAGAGTCTCAGATGGGCAGTTAATCCTTGCTTTCTTGGTCAGATGGAGGACAGATGCCTTGTGGCCTTCTGCAGGCACCATCAGCCTATTCTTACCAGGCTGGTCAGCCCATTCCCAGAGCTGTTGGTTCCCAGAGCTGTTGAGTCCCAGAGTGAGTTGTTGGTTCCCAGAGTTGTTGGTTGGTGTATTTTCTTTTATTTCTGTTGAAGGTCCTGTTTTCCCAAGCATTTTTCATAATCTACAGACTCAAGCAAAGCAATAATTATGTTCAAGTAAACAAGCTTTTCTCTAACTTGGAGTCAGTACTGTTCCATTTTCTCAATCCATTCGTCCGTGGATGGACACGTGGTTTCCATGCCTTGGCTATAGTGAAGCATGCTGCAGTGAACATGGGAGTGCCGGTGTCGCTTTGAGATACTGATTTTATTTCCTTTGGCTATTGTGGAGGCTAAAGCAACTCCATCTTGGATACTAATCGGCCTTGTTAACATCTGATTAACCCCATTTCCGGGGATGCCTCTAAGATTTCTACCTCACTTATTGTTCCTTGTGTAAGGGCAGGTACTTAACCACATACCCTGCCCTTGGGCAGGTTCACAGGGCATTCTTATCTTTTCCTGCGGGGTCTGTCCTACACATATGTCCCCTGTAGTGCAGAAGCCCTGGGTCTGGGGGCCATGGCATGGGATCCACTGTCTCATCTCACTGCTGCCTAAGACACAGACCTGCCTTCCTGTCCATAAGTCGCTGTTTGATGCTTCCTTCTGAGAAGCGGGGTCTGTCATCCTCTTTCTGCAGCCTCTCAGCTTCCTCATGTTGGAGGCAGTTTTACATAGGCCTGCTCACCATGGAACAGGTGTAAACCCACAAGCAGGATTGCAAAATCATGGTGGTTCTGAAATAGGAAAGGTTCCCTTGTCCCCCTCACAGGGCATTCGACAGGGCACTGAAGCCAGCCACTGAAGCCGTGGCTGGCCAGCTTCAGTGCCCTGCTGCCCAGACCTCCAGGGGATCATACAGACAGGCAGGCTGTGGGTCTCCGACCCCACGACAGCGTCTAGGGGTGGATGTTTACTGCTCCTGGAGCCCCAGTGGGTGTGTGCTACCATGTGCTCTTTTAGTTTAGCCATCTGTAGGTGGCTTGTGTTAACCAGCTCAATTAGACCCTCTACCCTGTTGCAAGGACAGAGGGCTTTCTGTATCCTGGGATTCTTGCTTTGGTGTACCAGAAGAATCAGACTGCACGTGGGCTTGGAAAATAAGTGCAAGGTTTTATTGAGTGGAAGTAGCTCTCAGCAGATGGGGAAGCCCAAAGGGAGATGGTTTTCCCCTGGAGTTGGGCCACTCAGTGGCCTGGGCTCTCCTCCAACTGCCCCAGCCAAACTCTGCATCATTCTGCCAGTTGGTTGGCCTACAGCCGTGCTGGTGCCTATGCGCATTCCTCTCGACATCCAGCCGCCCTTGTGTCCCTCTGCTGATGTGCTCCTCTTGAGGTCTGGCCACCTGTGTGTCTGCCTGCTAGGGTCTCAGGGTGTTATAGGCACAGGATGGGGGTGTGGCAGGCCAGGGTGGTCTTGGGAAGTGCATTTGGGCAGGAAAACAAAAATGCCTGTCCTCACCTTCCTCCATCTGTCCATCCGTAAGGGTGGAGCCCTAGCCAGGGACCACGCCCTCCTCTACCCAGCATTTCCCTTCCCCTCTTCCATATCATTTAAAGAGACCACGCCCTTCCCTTTCCAGCACTTCCAAAACGGTTCCTCGTTAATTTTTTGAGGAGCGTCCATGCTGTTTTCTGCAGTGGCTGGATAGAGATTTTTAAAGTGCGTGCACCCATGTCATTGTGTGCTTGGCAGGTCACCTCACGGCACTGTGATCAGAGCTGGTGGCCTGTCCTGCTCCTTCAGGAGGCACAGGAGCATTGCAGGCCTTTGAGGGGAACACTGAGGAAATGAGGGGGTCACAGGAAATTGAGAGGACTAAAACTAGGACCCGTGAGAGGGAATCAAAAGTGTTTTGCCTGGAGAGGAAAGCTGACCAAGACTGCCTAAAATAACTGATGGCTGTCACTTGAGACCTTTTTCTTTAGAAAGCTAAACTAGGTCCTTTAGTTGTATAAACCAAAAGTAAAATCCTGAGCACCCCAGCTGACTGAATGGATCCCATCTTGGCCAAGGGGATTCCAAAGTAATCCTGAAAAACTAGTTCAGACCATGAAAAGAAGGAGGAGGTCAGACATGCCTCATTATGCCCTCCTCCTCCTGAAGGTTGGAATAGGAAACACTTGCCATCTGTCGTCTCTAAGTGCGGCCACCTATAAGACCTAATCTCCATAACAACCTTGGCCTCCCCTTATCTCCAGGCCAGACACTCCTTTCAGTTGATTCCAGGTTTTTATTTATTTACTTTTTGAGACAGAGTCTTACTCCGTCACTTGGGCTGGAGTGCAGTGGCGCGATCACAGCTCATTCCAGCCTCCACCTCCTGGGCTTAAGTGATCCTCCCACCTCAGCCTCCCATGTAGCTGGACCACAGGCATGCATTACCATGTCTGGCTAGTTTTGTTTACTTTTTTTTCTTTTTTTCTTTTATTTGAGATGGCGTCTCACTCTGTCACCCAGGCAGGAGTGCAGTGGCGTGATCTCGGCTCACTGCAACATCTGCCTTCTGGATTCAAGCAATTCTCCCACCTCAGCCTCCTGAGTAGCTGGGATAACAGGCGCACACCACCATGCCCAGCTAATTTTTGAATTTTTAGTAGAGACAGGGTTTTGCCATGTTGGCCGGGCTGGTTTCGAACTCCTGGGCCTCAAGTGATCCACCTCGGCCTCCTGAAGTGCTGGGATTACAGGCGTGAGCCACCGTACCCAGCCTGGTTTTTTAAATTTTTTGTAGAGATGGAGTCTCACTTTGTGCCCATGCTGGGAGTCCAGGTTTTTAGATAATAACTCTTAACTAAAGGTGACAGGAATGCACCCACAGGCACCAGCTCGCCTGCAGGCCACCAACCAGCAGAACGACGTGGAGTTTGTCTGGGACAATTGGAGGAGAACCTGGGCCACTGAGTGGCCCAACGCCAGGGGAAAACCATCTTTTAGCCAATTGCCAATCGGAAAATCTTTGAATCTACCTGTGACCTGTAAGCATCTGCTTTGCGTTGTCTTGTCTTTCCAGACTGAACCAATGCATTGATTGATGTCTTATGTCCCACTAAAACATATAAACCCAAGCTGTAACCCAACTACCTTGGGCACATGTTCGCAGGACCTCCTGAGGCTGTGTCACTGGTCATGGTCCTCACATTTGGCTCAGAATAAATCTCTTAAAATATATTACAGAGTGTGGCTTTTATCAACAGTGGTAAAGTAATAGGAAAGAAAATTTGGCTTAATAAAAGCAACACTTCTGACTATATACAGTTGTTGAAAGCCTAGTAAGTTGTCACATGAGCAGTGCGTCTCTCATCTCTTAGATTGTGTAACATGACTCACATTGGACCCCAGCCCAGAGGACCTTCAGTCCCCTTTCAGTTTTGAGATTCCTAGGTATGAGTATGATTTTTCTTCTTTCTTTTTCAATATCAGTTTCCTTTAAGATCTAATTTGCAAATTAGTCACCTTTAAGAAAATCCCCTGTGCGTGACCAGGTGCCACTTTGATACACAAAATATTTCTGGACCTGGCCCCGGCCATTTAGATCAGGCTCCTGCCTGTCCTTCTGCCTGCTCAGAAGTCTCTGACCATCCTCAGCAGTGCCCTGATGGTGGTGGCTCTGCCCACGTGTATTTCCAGCAAACAGTTAGGGTGCTGCCTGTCTGAAATGGGGTAGGTCTTGGAGGGGATGTCCCAATCATGTGGAGAGGCTGGCGAGGGGCTTATGCCTGGGGTCCTGGAGATTGCACCTCCCGTGGCGTGGTGCTGCCCAACAGCAGCTCTAGGTGTCTCCTTAGGCCGAGTTATCGTGCGCAGCACCCAGGGCTGAGCGTCCTGGTCCTGCCGTGCCCCACTGTTTCTGGCTGTGCTCAGGGACGTTTCTCCCTTGGCAGTGCTTCCCATGGGTTGAGGTGGGAGCAGACCTCCTGCCAGGGAGCCCAAGAGGCAGGGAAGCAGGTTGTTCACCTCGATCTCACTTTTTCCAGGTTAGAGACTGTGAGTCAGGGGAACTTTCTCCAGATGAAGGACGTCTCAGATGTGGAAGTTCAATTCTCTTAGTCTCTGCTCGGAATTTTTCCTTTCTCTGTGGCTCCAGGGGCCATCCCATTCTCACATTTGAGTTTTGGGATATTGCTGGTGCTGTGCCTTTGTTTCTGGTTTTCAGTTGGAGGAGCGGAGCCAGCTTGTGTCTATGGCATGATTTTGGAATCAGAAGTTTCCACGTTCATCCCTAGACCTTCACTATAGGGCTAGGAGTCATCACTGTAAAAGAAAACCTAAAGTCATCACTGTAAAAGAAAACATGTGAGTGTGGCTCTTGGCAACTAAAACAGACCATCTTGGGTGCAGCCAGCACAGGGCACCACTTTGACATTTCACATCCATCTACTGCACCAAAAATCTTAGTCACTTAGAGATAAGTCAGGGCAAGGAGGCCACGGAGTGCTCACTCATCTACCTTCATCAAAATCCCAGACGCCAGTCAGCAAACTGACTGTGCACGTTTTGTTTTAATTTGGATAATGATACATAATCTTGACTAAGAATGGCCTATAATAAATGCAGGATGTGTACTGTAAACTCTTGCTGAGGTCATATGATGTCTTCCTATTGATGTATGGGATACTGAAGCCAACGGCAGGTGTAGTAACTGCAGTTATTTTAAAGCAGGGGTTAATGTGATATATTGAGATCTGCAATAACTAATGTGATGAGATTTCTGTTGGTGACAGTCAAAGGTTCGACTAATACTGAAGCTGTCTACATTCAGGATGGAAGGAAATGCCACATTCAACTGGAAGTTAGTGAAAGTAGCCGTGATTTTCCCCATGTAATCTTGCTAATAATTCTAATAGGCTGGCCCATGGCAGTTAGCTTAGGTGCAATACCACAACCATGGCAGCCATTCCTTCAAATGAGCCCATCCTTTTCTCCCCCCAACATACCCACTGATTCTGTTCTCTGGAGAACCCTGACTGATGCAGTCACCCCGCTGGGCAGCATGGGGAAAGAAACAAATGAGCTCAGGGTGCTCCAGGAACAGCCTGGACGTTTCTGGATCTGCCCCAAGGGAAGCCCTTAGCTCCTGTAGCTGCAGGACAGAGCTTTCTGAAAACAGAATCTGGAGTCTCCTGCTGCAGATGGCTGAATTCTAACTGTGCATGGCATCTGCTGTGACATTGAGGGCATGACCGAGAAGGAACGGGACCCTGAGAACCCCATTGTAGACGCATGGCTGCAGTCTGCAGAAGGTGGGGACGCTGAGTCCCTGAAGGCCACAGAAACTTCCTGGCTAGTAAAGGTAGCCCTTCCTCCCAGTCTAGGGAGATTCATCCTGCAAGACATGCCGGATTCTCCTCAGCTTCTGTCCCCACACATGTAGATGCTTAACTAGACTCCAATCCCAGCAGAGGCTGAAAGACAGGGTGCAGAGTGTACTCTGAGGAGGAGGTGCGGTCGGCACCAACAGGAATCTGGAGCATGCGGATGAGAGTGGGTGTTGAGAGTGTGGGTGGTGGGGAAGCACTCTAATGCTGGGTCTGGCTGAGGCTGGGGGAAGGGGCCTGCTAGGGAGAGCTTCAGTTGTCACGTATGCCTCCTACAGTATGGAGAGTGCAGACGTAGAACATTCCATCACTGCAGAAAGGTCTGTTAGATAGCTCCCTAGACAGTAAGTACAGGTTTCATTTTGAATCAAGATGACCCGGATCAAGGCAGCAGGGTGTGGGCAGAGCGATACTCTAGGCAGAAGGTGTGCATTTTTGCTGTCTTTTTGCTGGTTGGCTTTGCATCTAGATGAATGTTCTCACTGCCCTGGCCCCCAGCTTTCTCTTCTCACACTGGAGATAAAAGTCCCTGTGCTTCCTGCTTCATGGAGTGCTTGTGGAAATGAAGTAGAGTAAAATGGCAACATGCTTTACAAAGATTAAAACCGTTTTCCAAAAAGAAAGTATTACTCCTTAAAAATGAACTGATCCAGTTTTCCATGTTTTGTTTGCTTTTTCAGATTGCTGACAGAACTGGAATCTCCTGCTTGGTGGCCCTTTAGCTCCAAGCTTTGGAAGACACCACTGGAAACAAAGCCCAGGGAAGATGTCTCCATGACCAGTTGTGAACCCTTTGGGAAAGAAGGGATACTGATAAAAATTCCTGCCATTATTTCCCACAGAACAGAGTCTCACGTTAAACCAGGGAGGCTCACCGTCCTTGTATCTGGGTTGGAAATACATGACTCCAGTTCTTTGCTCATGCACAGATTTGAAAGAGAAGACGTGGATGACATCAAGGTCCACTCACCTTATGAAATTAGCATCCGCCAGCGGTTTATTGGAAAGCCAGACATGGCCTATCGTTTGATATCTGCCAAGATGCCAGAGGTTATCCCCATTTTAGAAGTGCAGTTCAGCAAGAAGATGGAGCTGTTAGAAGATGCATTGGTGCTCAAAAGCGCAAGAACCTCTTCCCCCGCAGAGAAGAGCTGCTCAGTCTGGCATGCAGGTTAGTGACCGACAAGGCAGTGAGCGCGTGCACAGACTTCTAAAATTACAGCCAGACTCAGCACGCCTGTGGGAAATGCCTAACAGATGCGTCACCTAGAGCAGCTGCTGGCCTCCAGCTTGCTAGAGACAGCTTGTTTGTTTATATATAAAAACAATTCCAGACCATTTTCCTTGTACTTGACATCTGCGAATCTGAAATCACTGAGAGTTAACTGTACACTTGATAGGTGTGTGAATTCCAAAGCGGTCGGTACCATGCTTTGTATACAGTTTGTCCTCACCAAAGCTCATGTGGAAATGTGGTCCCCAGTGTGGCAGGGCTGGGAGGTGTTTGGTCACAAGGACTCTGCCCTCTGGGTGGCTCAGTGATGTTCTCGTGGTAGTGAGTGAGTGCTCCCTCTGGGAAGCCTGGATGAGTTCTGGGAATGCATTAGTTCCCAAGAGTGGGTTGTTAGGAGGCAGGATGCCCCTCTGATTCTGTCTCTTTGCCTATGTCTGCTTCCCCCTCGAGTGTCTCTGCCACAACACGAGAGCCCTTGGTGGAAGCCAGGGCATGCCCTTGGACTTCCCAGCCCACAGAACCGTCAGCTGACTAAAGGTCTGTTCTTTGTAAATTACCGAGTCTCAGGTGCTCAGTTGTGGTGATGCAGAACCTGCTACAACACAGAAAGGGCTTTCAGAATGAGTGCATCAGAGCAAAAGGAAGCTCCTGCTGTTGTCTCTCTCATCTCACCTCATTCTGATGTGGGAACCAGCACCTCAGGATTGTGACTGGCACCATCTCCACTTCCCCTGGTGGGGCCATTCCCATCACCCCTACTTTGCCCACTCCTGTTTCCCTGGACATTTAATCTAGGTTTTCCTAGCCTGGCGCCCAAACATGCTATTAGGGATCTGTGTGTTTGAGAACTGTGCAGCGTGGTTCTGTGTGTTTGTGGCATTCTCAGATGTGTGTAGAGTGGCCACGGTACCTTCCTGCAGACTCCATTGTAGATTGTGAATGCTCAGCTGGCCTGTCCTGGGGGCCGGGCTGAGGGGCAGACACCCTGGGTCTTGGCATGACCACCAAGTTTGGCCTACCTCCTCCCTAGCACAGGACCAACGCTCATGTGCTAGGAGCCTCCATGGTCCTGCCCGTCTGATGGGAGGCTGGTGGCCTCTTGGTGTTATTCTTGCCTTTACCTTTTCCTTGGTTAGGAGGTGGGGCCTCTGATACGTTGTATTTGTTTTGGCCCTGCAGGTTTTGCTCTGTGGATGGCCTGTTCTGTTTTCTTCTTTCCTCATGTGCTTTCTTCCCCCACAGATGTGCACGACTTTCCTACTATCCTAGACCATCAGCCTTGGCTGGCTTTAGAGGCTATAGCCACTTCCTGTAGACTCTCTTCCTCCCTTACAGAAATCTTTTATCTTGCCATGGTAAAATCCACCGATTTTCCCCTGCAGTTTGTCTTCGAGCTCTGATTAAGAAATCTGAATGTCATAAAAGACTCCATTTTCTAATATTAGCATTATAGCTAATATGCATACATGTATACATATGTACACATGTGTATCAATGCATATGTATTGTGCATGTATGTGACATGTACATCCACACTAGAATGCATGTCTATAGGTACAGCATATAAAGCTGTACTCTTCAGGATTTTAATTGCCAGGTATCTGTTAAAAGTAAGAGATATTTGCTACCCTTTCAGTTTCTCTAATTTTTCTCTTAAGAGAAAGATTTCAGTTCCCATAACCTGTTTCTCTAACATGAAAATGTTTTGCTTGCTATTCCAGATGACTTCAAGTTTTGGAAAGAAATACACATAATAATAGATTGAGTCCCATTAGCCCCAGGGCTGAATACACACCCTAAAAATGAAAGGTGCACACCTTAGATATGCAGCACGTGGTTGAATCACAGAAAACCTACCACCTTTCTGTATATGCCTTAAAGTCAGGGGTTGCAAAGAGAGGCATTGACCCCTATGGAATGGAACATGTGGTGTGAAATGTAACAAAATCCGTTGATCAGGATGAGGAGATCAAAGGTCACCATGAGCTGCTGTCACTAAAGGGCAGGCCCATACCCGAGTGTCCTAGTGGGAGACAGGCTACAGAAGCATAGGAAGCAGAGGTCTTCACCCACATTCAAGGTAAATGGTACAGGTGTACTCCTGCACGTGGCTTCAGGGAGGAGGTATGTGATGTGCTGTGGAGTTGGGGACTGTCCTGGTGGTGTTGGGACTGAAGAGGGGTCCCCGGGTATGTGTGGCATCAGGCAGGAAGTTTGTGACATTCTGAAGAGTTCAGGACTGCTCTCCAGGGTCCCAGTAGAGAAGCACTCAGTGTGTTTAGTGGCCCTGCCATGTCGCCAACCTGGCTGCACTGTGGTGGCAAGCACTCCTGTGTTCCACGGGTTGGTGTTTGTAAGTGGGTTCCTGCAATCTGTGCTGTTTGAGGTCAGAGGGCTATCATGACCTTTTCTGGGGGCCTTAATGTGCGTTCAGGATTCAGGACTGATGGCGTCACCCTCCCTGCTCGGCTAGGAGGGCCCCCTTAGTTTAGGTCACCTGAGTGTGGGTTGTAGCCACAGCAAGCACCGTCTTTTCACTTGCACAGCTGCACCCGGCCCGTGGTGTTTTGAGTACCTGGGGCAACCATCTTGCCACGTGGCACACGCAGCACACAGTCCCACAGGGACCTGCTGCATGTGTGGGATGGACTGTTCCTCCTGTGGGGGACTGTTGTGCCCCCTTTCCGTGCTCACTTTCAGCCCCATGGGCATCCTGGCCTGTCCAGGTAAGTGCTGGTCTCATGGGGGCAGCTGCGCCTCCAGAGGGTGTTCTTGAAGAGGCTCCATGCAGGGGTTGGAGCGTGCGGTGCCCTGCCTGGTGCTGTTAGCAAGAAGGCGACGCCCCGTTTGATGGGAGCTCAGTAGTCTGTGGGGCACTCGTGGCTCTGAGGCCTTGCCTCTGCCTGCCGCCTGTTGCTGTTGTCCATGCGTAGGCACAGGGACTCTGTGCCAGCTTCCCTGCGTTTACTGCTCTCAGCTGGAAACTGTGGGCTCCCTGGAGGTGGAAACCATGACGGATGTCTCAGAAATCCCTGCCTCTGGGACGAGTGCTGGTGCACATGTGGCCACAGGGTGGCAGCCTCGCGACACCAGACGGGCGCTTGTCAGGGAGGGACACCCGGGGCGGGGAGCCTTTCCAGAGACCTCTGCAGGGCTGCGTGCCAAGCGCACGTTTTATTTTATTCTAGACACTCGTCCTTGCCTTGAGGAGCACCCAGGACCACACAATCACCCTCCTCACATGTCTCTGGGGCCTGTGGGTTCTGACAGCCTTTCGGAGGCCGGGCCAGGGCTTGCACAGCAGCCTCCGTCTCAGATTTTCTTGCAGTCAGCCTGGGCTGTGGTTTGGGAGGAAGGCCACAGGGTGAGGTTTCCTTCCCACACATCCTACCAAGAGACATGCACAGTATTTTCTTTTTATTTATTTTTTTCTTTTAGAGACAGGGCCTTGCCCTGTCATCCAGGCTGGAGTGCAGTGGTGCAATCATAGCTCACTGTAACTTCAACCTCCTGGGCCCAAGACATCCTCCTGCCTTGGCCTCTCAAGTAGCTGGGACTAAAGGCACATATCACCATGCCCAGCTAATTTTTTTTTTTTTTTTTTTTTAGTGATGGAGTCTTGCCGTGTTGCCTAGGCTGGTCTTGAACTCCTGGGCTCAAGTGATCCTCTTATCTCAGCCTCCCAGAGTGCTGGGATTTCAGGCGTGAGCCTCTACCCTGCTGTGCACAGCGTATTTGAAGGCTGTTTGTTCACTGAGTTTTTTCTTTGTCACTCACTGCCTGTCTTAGGGCTAAGGCCTGCCTGGGCTTCCAGCTCCCTGATGACAGCCTTGCCTGTACCTCTGCTTCCCTGGGCCGTGTGTCTGTCTGCACAGCAGCACCAGCAGCAGGACAGGGCAGGAGGCAGGTGTATGGAGTGGGCAGTTAGTAAAGGACCAGAGCATTGGGGTGGCTGAGGTTGTCTCTGCAGGTCGTTAGTGCCAGGCGTCTTTTGAGGCAGGGAAGTTCCCACTAGAGCTGAAGCACCCAGGAGCCTGCTACGGCACTGCGGGCCCGGGTTGGACTGACTGGGGAGCCTGGGGGTACTGCGTCAGCTGGCCTGGAGCCTATCAGAGGAAGCCGCTCAGCCCCCACCTGCACGCGCGTATTGGTTGAGTGGGAGATGGAGCACACAAGCTGCTGTCTCCTCCATTCAGCTCCCTACGCTGTCCTTACCTGTGCGCTAGCTTCATGGGCCCACTAGGCCCAGCAGAGGCCTTTCCTGGGTGACAGGTGAGCGTTGGAGGCCAGGGCTGAGGGAAGGGGCTTGCTGGAGACAGACAGGCTGGCGGCCCAGGTCCCCGCTCCCAGGCAGGTGCAGGCAGCCCCTCCTCAGCACTGGCGGTGAAGACGGAGCTGTGTCTTGCACAGGGGCCTGTGGCCTCAGGGCACCCTCTTTCCAGCTGACCAAGACATTCTGCAGCCCTCAGTGTGCCCTGGGCTCTTCCTGGGCTGCCTTCCTGCACCCCCAGGCCAGCAAGGCCATGCCTGGGTGTCTCGAACACTTCCTACTCCCAGACAGTCGAGTCACCCCACCCCTCTTGCTGTGAACCACCTGTGATGCTTTTGTTTAATTGCAGTCACTTATGACCCCAAGACAAAAACCATCCTTACAGAACCAAATTAAGCTTTCCTGGAAGAAATATTAAAAAGAGTGACTCAGCAGCTCCACGAGCACTGTGGCTCTGGAGATGGTGGGACGCAGCCTCACCAGGACCCCAGCCACCGTGCCCAGCAGAAACATCCATGGCTTGAGGCTTAAGCATTCTGTCCAGCCTTCTGAGTGTTTAAGCAAAGTCCTATTTGTTAAAATTCCAGAACGGGCTGAGTGTCTCTGTCACACAGCCTCAGGTGCTGAAATGAAAGCTATGTCCTAGGTAGGGAGGCCCAGGGGCTCTGCCCTTAAGAGGCTGTGTCGGCTGGGCACGGTGGTTCATGCCTGCAGCCCAGCACTTTGGGAAGCCAATGTGGGAGCATCACTTGGGTGCAGGAGGACGAGACCAGCCTGGGTAACATAGCAAGACTCTATAAAAAACATCAAAATTAAGCCAGGTGCGGTGGCTCACACCTCTAATCCCAGCAGTTGGGGAGGCAGAGGCAGGCGAATCACGAGGTCAGGAGTTCAAGACCAGCCTGACCGATATGGTGAAGCCCTGTGTTACTAAAAATAAAAAAAATTAGCCGGGTGTGGTGGTGTGCACCTGTACTCCCAGCTACTCAGGAGGCTGAGGCAGGAGAATCCCTTGAACCTGGGAGGCGGAGGTTGTGGTGAGCCGCGATCACGCCACTGCACTCCAGCCTGGGTGACAGAGCAAGACTCTGTCTCAAAACAAACAAAAACACAAAAATTAGCAGGTAGCGGTGCTGCATGCCTGTGTTCTCAGCTGCTCGGGAGGCTGAGGCAAGAGGATCACTTGAGCCGGGAGTTTGAGACCAACCTAGGTCACATGCAGTCTCTACAAAATAAATAGTTGTTGTTGTTTTTTTAAAAAGCCCCATTGTAGCCAGGGAATTGCAGCTCGAGAAGATGCTGAGGAAAGCACACAGTCCTTCAGCTCCCAACACCCAGCAAGTCAAAGGGCACCAGCACATAGCAGGCTTGTAGACCATCACACAGCACACTGCAGACAGCACACTGCAGACCAGACTACGAGAGCCTTGGGCAGGGCAGGGTGGGGTGTGGGGCTCTTGGAGGAAGGAGGCACTGGTGCAGCGCAGGCTGGGCAGTTTGTGCCCCTCCATTCCTGTGGCCTAGGCTGTGCTGGTGCTGCGAGGTGGACGGGGGCCACCCTGTGATCTCAGGTCACCAGGGGCATGCATCCTCTGAGTCTGTGGCTGTGTCTTCCAGCCTAGCTTGGCCTGTGCACTGTGGCTCAGTGTTTCAGAGAAGGGCTCCTCAGTGAGCAGCTTCATGTGAGGGCCTGCAGGCTCCCATGGGTAATGCACAAATTCAGAGAAGCACAGTAGTGGGCCGCAGCTCCCCAGAGAGCACCCACATACAGCTTGGGTGTTGCAAACCTAGGTTGTGAAATTGTTGTTGGTTGTAACCAGATTTTGTTTCTTAAGAGTGGGATAGGAAAACAGCCTTCTGGGCGATCTGTCCCACTGGTGCTATCTGTGAAGGGAGCCCCTCAGTTCCCACCTGAGTCTTACCCCACTTCCCCACTTGCATCTGCACCCATCTGCGGGGCCTGGAGCTGCACCCTCTTTAGGGCCATCCTTGTGCTCAGTCCCCTGTGGTCCTGGGCAAGGCTGGTCCTTCTCTGCTCAGCCGGGTGCTATCAGGGAGGGTGAGCTTGTCAGGATCATTTGGGGGGTGATAGGCTGGTGGGGGTGGCGTCTTGGAGGTGGCATCTGTCTTGTGGAGGGTGGGGTTGGAAGGTGAGCTTGTCAAGATCATTTAGGGAGTGATAGGCTAGAGGGGGTATGCCCTTGGCCCCAGCAAGAGTGCACCCCCAGATATCCCCCCTTTCATCTCCTTTTCTGAGGTCATGCTCGGCCGCTGCTCCCGGGCTGCATTCATCAGGAGTGAGGAGGGCATGGGCTCTGCTGGCTGAGGTAGGACCCTGGGAGGGATGCTGAGGCCGCCTACCCGCCTGCCTGCCCCATCAGGAGCTGGCATTGCAGCTGCACTCTCCCTGCCTGTTTCCTGACATCCTCGTAAATGACGGCTGCACCAGATGTAGGGGAGCTGCATGTGCTGCAGAAGAGCAAACAACATTGCGCCCTTATCTGGGCCCCGGGGTGTCAAGGCTGCCATTGAAGCTGCTCTGTAAATAAAGGGCAGGTGGCCTCTGCAGGAGGCACACTGGGCCACCTTCTGTGGAGCGAGACTGCCTCTGGCAGGTGGCCTGGAGCCCCGAGGCTCACCACAGGGCGGAAACACCCAGGTCCTCTCTGAGCCTGACCACGGGCAGCTCTGACTCACCTCCCACCTCGGTGGCACAGACGTGTGGCAGTGCTTGGCCTGGGCTGTGGGCCACTTCCTGTGCTCTCCAGAACTGCAGCCTTCTGCAGAGTAGCTCAGATGTCACTGCAGTTCCCCAGTCATGTGCGTGATATGCATTTCACCAGAGTTCAATGATTCTTGTGTTTTATACTCTTAAATCTTTAGCCTTTCTCAAAAATAAAATAAAACCACTTGGGATGTAGGGCTTTTACTCTGAGAGGTACAGAGTGGCCACCGTCTGTTTGCAGTGTTGCAGACGCTAATCCTTCAGGGCTGGGTGGCAAGGCAAGGCTCACAGAGGTCGAGAGAGGAAGCAGTCCTGCATGTGGTGGCGGGAGGAATACTGCCTCAGAGACCACGCTGTGCCATCCAGAGCACACGAGGGTTGTTGCACCTCCGAGAGATGTCACTGCTGACCATCTGGTCTCCTTGCAGCATCTGGGCTGATGGGCTGTACCCTGCACCGTGAGCCACCCTCAGGAGACCAGGAAGGCACGGCACTGCACCTGCAGACAAGCCTGCCAGCCCTTTCCGAGGCGGATACCCAGGAACTAACCCAGGTAAGATGTCCCCAGTGCCATGCCAGCCAGCGCTGTGTCCCAGTCTTCCCGCAGGCTGCTCCTCTCGCCTTCCTGACCACAAACAAGCTCTGGGTCATCCATCCATATTGGCCTCGCACCAAGGAGGAGCTGCTGGCAGCTGCAGGGAGGGAGGAAGGGCAGTGTCCGTCCCAGGTCCATACACTTCCTGCAACACAACATGCACCACATTCAGACACATTCCTATGCACACACAGCTGCCCTGGCTACCACCTGCACCCATTGTACATGTCCATGTGTGTGTGTGCACAGGTGTGTATGTTTACTATGCATGTACATGTGCATGCTGTGTGTAGTGTGCATGTACTGTACACACTGTGCATTTATGTGTACTCTGTGTGCTATGTGTACATGTGTTATGCATGTACTTGTACTGTGTATATGTCCATGTGCATGTGTGTGTACTTGTACTGTGAGTACATGTGTGTATTATGTGTGTTGTGTGTGTATGCACATGTGTGTGCTGTGCATGTGTATGTGTTTCATGTATGGTGCAGGTATATGTGCTGTATGTGTACCTTGTGTGTACTGTGCATGGGCATGTGTGTATGTGCATGTCTTGTGTGTGGAGCGTGCATGTACTGTACCTGTACATGTGTACTCTGTGCTGTGCATGTGCGTGCATGTGTGCTCTGTATACTGTGCATGCATGCAGGTACATGCCTGCTGTGTGTTGCGTGTTCTGTGTGTGCACTGTATGAGTGCATGCACAGTCGGGTGCCTGGCTCACTCGGCCCTCATGTGCTGAGCACTGGTTAAGGAGGCTCAGCACTTTGTGCCTGGGAGGCTGGAATTTTAATGTTCAGTGTAAATACTCCTGTCTTGTCCAGAGGTTGCTGGCTAATATGCTGGCTTTCCAAGTAATTTTTGAAGCTGTACCCAGTCATCATATCACTTCATTTGTAAATATCTCCATATGTATCTTTAAAAGATAAGAGCCATTCAGAAAGAACCATACTGCCACTGTCGCCTTAGGAAACAGGAAGTCGTTCCTCAGCACCATCCAGTATCCAGGCAGTGCTCCAACCTGCTGAGCCCTTGCTGAAGGGCGTGTCCCACAGGGTATGTGGCGCACATGCAGTCTCCAGGTGCAGCTTCCGTCTCGTCTTCCCCTGCAGTTGATTCCTTGAAAAAGCAAACCTGTCTGTTGGGCTGAGACTGTGCACTTTGGATCTTGCAGTACTGTGTCCACGCAGGGCGTGGGCTCCCCGTCCCTGAGCCTCTGAGTCGGCAGCAGGTGGGTCTGGGGCTCTTGTCAGGCCCGGTCCTGTTTTTGTAGGGAGTGTTTTGTGGGTGGCTCTGCCCATGTCCACCAGGAGGTGGATAAAGACACTCTGTCTCTTCAGCCTGTTTTTAAAAACCAATTCTTACTTTACGTGTCTGTATAGGCATAAACTCCTTTGAGACCAGCTTGTTTGGGGAAAAAGGTGTTCATCTTTGCTCTGGGGTAATTCAAGTGGACACGGCTTGTCACTTTTTCCTCCCGGCCTCACTTAGTCATGTCTGGTAATGGCACACACAGCACTGCCTGGTAGGTGTAGCCAGCTCACTCTGCAGGTTCCTAGTCACCTTCAGATACACTCACTGCCTCCAGAACATTCTTGGCCTGGGTCTCGTTTGCTCGGGGTTTTTGAGAAAGCTCAATACTGTAAAGACAGACTTACCTGATGCTTTCCCAGCCATCCTCCTGAGAGTGCCTCGGCGCGTGGCTGAGACTGGCAGGATCTGAGCACACCCCACTCCCACACCCCACAAAGGTGTCCACGGCCGAGACGCTCGCTGTATCCCACAGTTGTATTTAGACTGAAGTAGGAACAAAGCTTTAAGACAAAAAAGTAGGAATTTTACCTGTTAATTGCAATGGTGGCCATGTAGTTGGAGAGGCCCTCAAGTGTCCACACAATCAGACTCTCCTGTCACGTGTGGCGTGTTCTTCACCTCAAAGCCTGGGAGCGATGGGGAGGTGGTCAGGTGACTGCACGGAGCTGAGGGCGAGTGGGGCTCCCCACCAGCCATCCAGGCTGCGTCTCCCCTGGGGCTGCATGGGCACTGCCATCATTAAAGATCCAGCAAGCCCAGTGGCTCAACACTGGGAGGAACAGGCTCCACATTCAGGACTCTGGCATCAAGGCCAGTGGCAGAGCGGGAGGAAGCAGTCACCCAAGGTATGGGGTTGGGAGGGCCCAGGAAGGCCTGGCGTGCCTTGGGGGCAAGGGCAGCACGTTGGTCAGATGCGGGCCCCCTTCCTTGCAGGAGGAGCCTAGTTTCACAGGAGACTGTCTTTTTGAGGCAATACATGTGTTTCCTATTTAGAGAATTCCTAGTGCACAGTTGAAGCTCAAGCAGAAGCCAGAGTGAGTTACATTTCTGGGGAAAATAAAAATGCCCGAAACCCCCCTTCATCCAGCTGTGGTTCTGTTGCGGATGCTATTAAAGCCATCATGCTGAAACGTGTCCCAGTGGTGTGGGATGCAACTGGGGGTGCTCAGGAGAGGGTGGCTGTGATCACACAGGACAGGCAGGGGTGACGCGGCGAGCCCTGCTGTCTCTGGGGCCGTGGCCACTGTGTCACTGTGGCTGTGGAGGGTGGAGGGCCGGGGGCTGTAGGAGGTGGATTTGACAGAGCCTCTGACCTGCTTCTGTTGTCTGCTCCTCTTTGTGGCTGTGGAATCCACTGGGGCCCACGCCATGGACGCGGTGCCTGGACACAGTAGAACTGGAGGTGGTGTCGGGCAGTTCCCTGGGACACTCCAGCTCATGCAGCCTCATCTCTCTTGTCCTGCTTTGGGGTTGCTGTGTCCACGTCCCTCTGTCCTCAGGGAGGAACCAGGTGGACACTCAGTGTAGACAGACACTGGGTCTGGTGGGAGAGTGGGTGGGAGCCTCGCTGGTGCCTGATGGTGAGAAAGAAGCCTGCTGCACTCCTGCCGTGGTTCCTGACAGGAACAGATGTGCCATGGCCGGTCCCTGTGGGCGCAGGTCCCAGGGGATGCTTGGGTGACGCCTCAGCCTCCTGCCTTATGGCATGGGGCGACCAGCATACCACTGCCTGTGACATCTCCATAAACAACAAATGCAAACACACGTGGTAACAGGAAAGCCATGCAACTCATTCCATTCAAAGTCAAAGGGTTCCCAGGGAGCTGAGCCTGGTGCTGAGACGGGGGTGAGACTGAGGGTGCAGTTAGGCTCACATGGGGCTCAGGTAGGGCTCACGTGGGAGTGTGGGACGGCAGCTTCTGGGCATGTGGGGACCCAGGTGTTTCTGTCCTCACGTCTTTGTTTGGCAGAAACCCTCTGCCCACTCCACAGCGTCATATCCCATGTGTACCAGTTCTGGTGATTTGCTGGAACACTCTGAAGTCATTCTGGGGCTCCCTGCCTTCTATGAAACTATCTTCAGAAGGTAACATCCCTTTCTTTCCTTTTGTTTCTCTTTTTTAGGAACTGGAGAGTGCATTGCATCTTCCTCCGGGACCCCTGTTCCTGGTCTGGCTTCCCTCACATCCCTGTCCCTGATGTCTCTAATCTAAACTTCCCTCAATTAATCTGTGTCCTCTCCTAGTCGGGAAAAAAATCAATGGTTTCCTGCCTACCTAATGAACGTAAGATAATCATATTCACAGAGTGTCTCCCTAGTACTTGAAATAAGGGTCTTAGTCAGTGCGCCATGAGCGCCCTGGCTTCTTTGAGCTCACCGACCATGTCGGGGCCCAACAGCCCCATGTGACTTTGGGCCCCTGCAGTCCCCAGGGGCAGGAGAAGCTGCATGGACACCGTGCTCTGTACTGAGCGCACCTGACACAAGCGTCGCTCTCCTGCCTGGCCCCAGTGGGAGTGTGTGGAGCAGGCGAGTTGGAGAGCAGGTTATGGCCAGAGGGGATGGTGGGACTGGCCACCCCCAAGGTGTCTGGGCTCTGCGGGGGCACTGAATGCAGCACCCACCCTCCGAGGCTAGCCAGGCAGGAGTGGGCCTTGCTTGTGAGTGAGGAGGGGTGGGGAGGCCAGGCTCCTCCTCCACTCAGGCTCTCAGCGTCCCGTACCTTCCTGCTTTTCCAGGTTGTTCATGTCAAGTGTTCATCACGACGCAGGCAGGAGGTCGATATTTTGGGGGACTGTGAGGTTTTGTGATGTTGTTTTTATTTATGGCCTTGACAGCAGTGTGATAGAAGCGCTGAGCTAAGCCGCATGTTTGGGGATCTGTGCCTTCACTATGAGTTCCTATTACTCATGCTCCTGACACCACATTACACGACTTTCTAAATGCTGATCCATAAGAAGAGGCTGGGAATGGGGACAGGGTGCCAGGCAGCCCGACATCCACACAGCAGGAGGCCATGTCCCAGGGGTGCCCTGGACCAGGTGTGGGGGCCCTGCATGCACGTGGCTTGAGGGCGCCCTGTAACTCAGACTTACAGCAGCTGGGTGGAGGCGGCATCACAGGGAAACACCATGCCTTTCCTTTTAACCTGTATGCTCTTTGGCTAATGGGTTTGTGACGGTGAGCACCTGCTCGCCTGCCTCTGTGCACCCTGCCCACCCCCACCCACACCCTCTGCTTTTGCGGGTGAGCCACTCCTGTGCCCATGCCCCCCAAACTCCCATTGTGCTGGGCATGACTGCAGAGGACCCAGGACCCTGGGCTGAGCAGGGCCCATGGCTTCAGAGTGATGGGGACAGGAGGCCATGCCAGGCACAGCCCTTGGGGTCCTGGATGCTCACACCAACCGGTACCCAGAAACCACCTGGGAAACTACCGGTACAAAGGGCCTGGCAGGAGAGAGTGTGGGACCCGTGCTGAGGGCCGGAGGCCAGCACCTGACAAGCCCCCTCCCAAGGCCACTCCCAGGCTGCACCAGCTGAATAGGTCGAGCAGAGACCGAGTGCTCGACTGAGTGCTGAGTGGGACTTCAGGCTTGGAGGACTCGCCCCACCCCGAACCTTTCCTGTCCTCCCAGGTGTTGCTTTAATGAAGGCCAGGTGTGCGTGGCAAGTGCTGGGTGTCATGGAGTCCCTGGCTGTGGAAGGTAATACGTGTTATAGCAGTGGGGAGTTTCTCATTATTCACTTTTTAAAAATTGTGGTGAAATATATAAAACACAAATTATGCCATTTTAAGCATTTTTAAGTGTACGATTCAGTGGGGTTAATGAAATTCACCACCACTGTCCTGCACAGAAACTGTTTCTGTGAGACATGAACCCATGTTTCTGCCCCAGCCCCCCGCCCACCACTCTGCCTTCCATCTCTGCCAGCCTGCCACTCTGGGTTCCTTACAGCAGGGGAGTCACGCAGCCCTTGTCCTTTTGTGCCTGGCTTATTTCACTTGGCATACAGTTTTCAGAGCCCATGCACTGAAAACCCCTCTGTTGGTGGATGTGCGAGCTGTTTCCTCCTTTTGGCTGCTATGGAGAATGCTGCTGTAAGCGTTCACGTGAGCATCTGTTTGAGGCCCTGCTCTCAAGTCTTTGGGGTACACAGTGGTCCCCTTATTATCAAGGGAAATGCTCTAAGACCCCCAGATCATAAAGCTTTACCCCCATGTTTTCTTAGGAGTTCTGTGGTTTTGGTTTCCTCTTTAGGTTGTGAGCCCATTCTAAGTTAATGTTTGTGTGCTGAGTGAGGTGAGGACCCAGATTTATTCTTCTGTGTGTCCAGATCGAGTTTTCCCAACACCATTTGGTAAACTAGCTGTTCTTTCCCAATTGAATGGTCTTGACACCCTTGTTGAAAATCCGTTAGCCATAGATAATATGAGTTTATCTCTGGTTTCTCAATTAATTCCATTCTGCGGTCTAATGTCACTGTTTTGATTACTGTAGCTTTGTAGTAAGGTTTTTTGTATTTTTTGTTTTGAGACAGGGTCTCACTCTGTCTCCCAGGCTGGAGTGCAGTGGCATGATCTCGGTTCACTGCAACCTCTGCCTTCCGGGCTCAGGTGATTCTCCCACCTCAGCCTCCCAAGTAGTTGGGACTATAGGTGTGCACCACCACGTCCAGCTAATTTTTTTTTTTTTTGTAGACATGGAGTCTCCCTATGTTGCCCAGGCTGGTCTTGAACTCCTGGGCTCAAGCAGCCTTCCCTTCTCAGCCTCCCAAAGTGCTGAGATTATGGGCATGAGCCACTGTGCCTGGCCAAAAAAAAAGTTTCAAAAGTAAAAAATAAAATAAGTTAAAAAGAGAAAACAGCATATAGGATAAGAATATAAAGAAAAATTATTCTGGCACGGCTATATAGTGTTTGTGTTTGAAATTTTATTACAGAAGAGTCAGAGTTAAAAAAATCGTAGTTTGTAATATACAAAAGTTACAGGAAGCTAAGGTTCACCTATTACTGACGAAAGACTTTTTAAAATAAATTTATTGGAGCCTTAGTGCGCAGTGTTGATAAAGTCCACAGTAGTGTTCAGTCACGCCTAAGCCTTCACGCTCACTCACCGCACACCCAGGGCCGCGTCCAGTCCTGCTCACAGGAAGCGCCCTATGCTGCGTGCCATTTCGTATCTTTATGCTGCACGTTTACTGCACCTTCTCCACGTTTAGATGTGCAGGTGGTTAGTGTGGTGCTCCAGCTACTTGTGCTGCTTGGTGCTGTGGTGCCATGCAGGCCTGCAGCTTGGGGGGGTGTGCCCCGCTACACAGCCGGGCACCGCAGGCCCTGCCCCCTCAGTGTGTGTATGTGTGCTCTAGCGTTGTCCCACGATGAGACCCCGAGCCATGGTTCCTCAGGATGCATCCACATCATTAGGCAGCACATGACTATTTTAGTATATCATGCTTTTGTTTTCATTCATCTCAAAGAATTTACTAATTTCCCTTCCATCACCTGTTGGTTGTTTAATTTGTAAACACTTCAGTTTGCCGTGTTGCTAGCTTCCCTCTGCTGTGGTTGGAGGAGACACCTGCTGTGGATCCATCTCTAGGCATGTTGAGGGCTGCCTCCCAGTCCGTGGCCCATCTCCCAGCCTGCGGCCCATGGAGGCATCTGGTGCAGAGGAGAATGGGCTCCTGCGGTTGTAGGTGGAGCGCTCCGCACTGGTCTCCTGGGCCATGGGTTTATAGTGCTGTGCAGGCTGCCTGTTTCTGTATGGATCCTCTGCTTAGCTGTTCTGTTCATTTTGACATGTTTGCTAGCCTTTAAATGTGGTCAGCAGGTATTACGCAGTCTTGGTTCAGGCTGGGAAGTGGGTTTGTGCAGCTGTTGACACCATGTGTTGAAGGATGAAAGAGCAATGCCGGAGGCAGGTTCACTGGGCCAGGTGTCACCCACCGGGAGAGTGAGGCTGCATAGTGGCCCTCAATGGCAAGGGTCAGCAGTGTGGCTGCTTCTGAGCTGTGTGTCACAGCCCTGAGTGTTGGGCCCTGTTCCTGTCCCCTCCATGCACAGCAGCGTCCCGCCTCGAGGTGTAGGTGAGAGGCAAGGGGGACGGGGCCGCAGCTCGCAGGGCAGAGCATGAGGTGCCTGGCAAGTTGGGAGCAGACTCATTGGCCATAGCTCTGGCCGTGTTGGTTCAGGCTGGGAAGTGGGTTTTGTGGGGCTGTGGCCAACCCCTTGGAAGAGCCAAATTTTAGTGCATTTTCAGTTTGTTTCCTATTTTGAGGGTACCACTGAGGTTCTTCCACGTGTGCGATGCACCTTCAGTGGCACTCAGTTCACATTCACTGAACACTTTAGTGAGGATTCATCGTCCCTCAAACACTTGGCTTTCTTAATGGGAATCTCCATCCGTGGTCTAGGAGCAGGGAGCGCTCTTGGGCAGGACAATCCAGTCCAGGCCCAGCTCCTTGCTCCGCATGGCGTTTCCTGTGCGCGCCTGGAGTGAGCTCAGCTGGCCCGGCTGAATCAAAGTCCCCTCTGAGCAGCAAGGCCGCCGTGCTCACTGCCTCGACCCACCGCCGCGGGGGCGTCCTGAGGAGGGGGGCCCTGCGTCTGCCCCCCCCGCTAGTGCACAGACCACCTTGGCCTCCAGGAATGCAGCAGAGGGGACTTGGGCGGGCCGCAGGGTGGTCTGCGAGTGCCGAGTGTGACAGATTGCAGCAGAGAGTGTTCTTTACGGCCTCCAGAGCTTGGCTGCGGTGAGAGCCAATTTTCCCCCTTTACATTCTCTGCAGCATATTAATGGCCCCAACTGGTAGAACTATTTTGAGTTGTAGACAGCTTGATTTATCCCAGCTCTGTTCTTAAATGGTTGCTAATTTCTCACTGCTAGAAAATTCACAGTTCCTCAGTGAGTCAGCTTAATGACACGGCCAGGGCAGCCCAGCTAACAGCAGACTGCTCTCGGTGCTTGGCTTGGTACGGTGATGTGCCGCACTCCGGCATCGCGAGGCGAGCCAGAGCAGACATGTCCCGTGGGACACAAGAGCCGATGTCCCGCAGAGTTTGGAGGCTCAAGGCCCTGCATGCCTCTGGAGAACCGTCTTCCCGGGCTGCTGGTGGCAGCGAACGCACAAGCCCGGGACGTCTTCAGGCCCCCAGCACTCAGCCTTGCCCTAATGGTGCGCGCATGGACACACAGCTGCTTTGTAGGTGGGCCCACCCTACTTCATTAGGCTATTTTTCCATATTTATTTTTTGCCTTTATAAACAAAATGGAAATGGTGAGAATGTTAAATGCTCTTGTCTTTGCTCTGCAGGGCTTCTGGCCTATGTTGCTGTCAACCCAGACAGTGTTGGTGATGCTTTGCTCTGAGTCTGCAGGAGCTTTGTGGAGACAGAGACTTTCCTAGCAGGGCAGCAAGCAGAAGCTTTTCTTCCAGAACAGCCTTTGCTCAGGGCATGAGGGAGCCGGCCAGGCCCACAGCGCCCAGGGCATCCTCCTCACGGATGTGTTGGAGGAAAGTGGCTTTGGTGCTATCCTGGGGAACCATGGCCATAAGCTGGCAGTGTCAGCCACACTTAGTTGCGTTTCTTTGTTCAGGTTGTGCCTCTTGCTGCCTGCCTGAGTCACCTAGGGCTGCTCCCCTTCCTGGCTCTGATGCCCTCAGCGGGTCCCACAAGCTGCTCAGGACCGCAGAGTCCAGGCATGGGTCTGGCCAGGCATCCACTGATGCTTTAAGCTGCAGCTTCTGTTAGGAACACTTCTCCCAGGTCCGGCTTGCAGGCATGTCCCAGGGCCAGCCTGGATTGTACTGTCCTTCAAGCACTCCTTGCTCTATTTCTTTGAAGTTTATAAAAGTTTGTTTCCCCCAAAACCCAAAGCACTTTTAATCAGGTAGTTTCTGTGGAGGTCGAACTGGCTGGAAGGAAGGCCGGTTCCTGGGTTTCTTTACTCATGTAGCAGGGACTCAAGGAAGTCTGATTTGCACCTGGCCTCTGACTCAGAGCCCATGAAGGTTCCTGTGTGAGGCCACTGGCTGCCCTGGAGCTGACAGCATCCTGCACAATGGCTAGATGGCTTGTCACCCCAGGCCGCAGAGGAACAACTGTTTCTAGGGTTTGGCCAGACTTCACATTCTCCATTCTTTCCATCCCTGTTATGTGGAATGCACACGATGCCATGTAATTACTTCAGTCCCTTCTTAAAGGAAAAAGAATCTGGACCCGCACTCCAGGACACTAGCAGTTTGAAGGTTTGCTTAGGAATGTTCTTTGTCTGCAGACCCAGCAGCTGTACAGATCGCTCTTGTGTTTTTGCACTATTAATTAACTTCAAGTGCAATTTTGGCAGGCAGGCCAAGGGTCTCAACAGGCTATTTGGAATGAGTTCTCTTTTAAGGCCTTCAATATGGTGAGACATTTTCAAATCAAAAAGTACAGCGGGAGCCAGCCTTTATTTTGTCTGTGTATACAATAAAATATTCCGCTTCTATAGGCAGATCAGCTGGTCTTAGTCACAAATAAATTGTGCATATTATTACTGTGCTTAATAGGCAAAAACCTGAAGTATAGAAATTTTTGCTATTCCTACTGCTTTCTTATGCACTAGAAAAAGGCATGAATTCAATGTCTTTTTTTTAAAAAAGTTATTTTATTTTCTTCTTTATATTCTGGGGAGATGTCATAGACCATATTTTTAGGTTGGGAATAATTGTACATACTCATGGGTTACGTAGTGAAGTTTTCCATACATGACACATAAAGTGATCACATCACACCAGGGTCACTAGCACAGCCAGCATCTTGGGCACACGCCACTCTGCCTTGCAGGGAAGGTGGTGGACAGGAGTGCCGGGCTGCCTGGATCTGTTGGAGATGACCGTGGGGGACAGGCGTCATGTGGGGAAGATAGTGAACGGGAGTGTGGCGCTATCGGGGTCTGTGTGGAGGTGGCCCCAGGTGGACGGGCTTCATGCCTCCCTGTGGTCCTGATCTCCATGTGGCTCCTGATCCCTGAGTTGTTGCGGGTCTCTGCTGGGCCTTGCCGTAGGTAGTATAACCTTCATGGTGGCTTGCTAGGACTGTATATAAAAGAAGAATATGATGTATGTTTAATAATTATTGGCATTGATGTATGTCAAATGGCACTCTGTGTCTATTGGGTTCAGTACAGTATTTTGTTTGTTTTCCCTATCATTTTTACCTTTCAACATCTGGGTCAGGGTTAGACAGATTTAATATGGCTTATTCCGCTACTCTTAGTGTCATCCTGCCGAAGACACTCCAGTCAGAGAGCCAGAACAGGTCCTGGCCCAGCCTCCCTTGGATGTCCCAGGGCCCTGCCACCACCTGTAAGGGGTATAGGACTTCTGGCGGTGACCTGGCATGTGGCCTGGGTCATGCCCCACAGCATCTGTATGTGCAATGAGTGTATCCTCAGGACCGGGGGCAGGTCACCCTGTCTGTGAAACAGGTAAAATGTGCCACGTTCTTAGAACAATGTCAGCTTACACTGCATATCCAGTAACTCAGCTTTCATTCAGGATAGCTATGGGATGGTAAAAACAGAAGACAAAGTTGTGTATATACTTTAATCTCAAATTTGAGTTATTCACAAGAGTGTATGGACATAGCGACGGGGGAAAAAGCCAGATCGGAGTGTGCTCGTGTCACTGATGGTGCCAGCCTAACAGTGGTCTGGATTATGGACAGATTTTGTTTTATTCCTTAACTTCTCTCATGTTTCCTGGTTTTCTACATGCAGTTATTAACAGAAAAGACAAATAGTGGTGTCTCCTGATAGCACTGCACGCCGTGGTCATGGAGAGGGCAGAGCTGATGCAGGGGCTGGTAGGAGGCATTGGAGCTGTGGGTCCTGGCAGGGACTTGGGCCATCTCCCCAGCCGTCAGCTCACGGGAGCCCTATGGCCCTGAAGGACATTTAAATGCTAAATACACTTAAATCACGTCTTAGTATGGTTGACGAGGGACATAGGGACTGAGACCAGAGCCCGAGCGGATGCATGTCCCTGGCTTCCAGGAGGCCTCCTCACAGGATGTGGGCACAGGGACAGTGTGAATGTGCAGCCCGGCCATCCTTTCCAAGGGCTGTGCCTGCTGGTTCCAGCAATGCCCTCAGGATCACCTGACAGCAGGGGCAGGTGAGAAGGGAGCGGGTTAGCAGAGCCAGCGAGGGGTGGGCTGAGGCTTTCTTTCCTCTCTCGGTACAATTTGGATGTGGGCCACGTGAGATCATGGGCCAGGCGGTGGAAAAGACCTCCTGTGTGAGGTCATCTGCCCGTCCTCCTGGAGCCACTGACCCCACCATATACTTTCCAGAGCCTCATCCAGCGATCTAAGTTATGACTCAACAGATGGAGTTCCTGCCAGCTCCCGAGGGTGCAGAAGCCCTGCTCTCTGGGACTGGGGCTCTAGTCAGGCATTTATTCATCTGTCTTATGACAAAGATCTCAGCAGGAAGGCCGGGTTTGGAAAGGGACATGTGGCTCATTTCACCTCTGCCGTGTGCCTGTGAGTGACCTCAGCCCCCAACTCCCTGTGCCGTCTGCAGAGGGGCTGGGCACCTGGCCGGGGAAGGGCTCCTTCTGCAGCACGGCAGCCACCCTGGCTGGGCCCTTTCCGGTTTTCACAGCTTGTTCACATTTGTGATCTCATGTGAGCCACACCGTTCAGTGGAGGGAGCTGGATCTGACCGGCTGGCCCTCTGTCCTGGCCTCCTCCATACTGTTTCTCGTGGGTCAGACGAAGGCCGGGCCATAGGCGGGGGGGCATTGCTTGTGACCCTGAATCTCAAGCTGCATGTGTCCCACCGCTGGCCGCCCTGCTGGGGAGCACTGAATCTCCTGCCCTGGCTGCCCAACCCTGCAGGACGCTGAGCCTCCCGCCATGTCACTGGGCGGAGCGTGGGGAGGCTGCTCCCCCAGGGCTCAGGTGTGCTGTTTCTAGAGGCAACCAGAGGAGTTGCAGGGGCCCCCATCAAGATCACCACCCCTAGACCCTGGGTGGTCACTGCCGTCCAACTGGTGGGGACACAGAGCACTGAGGATTCCTTCTCCTGACCTAAGCAGTGATCCAGAACTTTCCCTGAAAGAGGACATGGACATTTATTGAAAGTGGTGGGTCACTCAAGTTTCCTTTCCAGTGTATTCTTCTCCATTGTCAGGTGGGCTTATGAGGCTTCTAGACCTAGGCTGAATGTGTAAAGCAGCGCTTCACAGTGTGGTTCACCTTCCTAGATTCCTCACAGAACACAGCCCATTAAGCCACAGACACAGCACCAGCTTAGCCCTCAGCTCATCGCCCCCACTGCACCCAGGGGACACATCTCTGTGCTAGCATTCCTGGGGCGGCCCACCCCATCCAGCCTTCCCCATCCACACCTGCCTGGCCCTGCATGCCTCCAGCTTCTGCACCTGCTGGGCCGGGGACCATCTCCCACACCCCCACGGTGCTGGCTGCCCTCCACCATGTGGAGAGTTTCATTCTGTCATTTGCATTGTGCATGAAACATCTCACACTTAGAGACAAGAGAAGGGGTTTGTGTTTCTTTTTAATCCTGCTTTCCTACTCCAGTCTGCAGTTAGGGACCCACGTGCAGACAGGTCATGAGCACAGTGGCTGGGCGAGAGCTGGGACTCAAATCCGAGCTGCCTGCCCAGGTCCCCAGCTGCCCTGCTGTGGGCAGGAATTCCACACCCACATGCAATGCTCCCACAAGGTCAGCCAAACAGAGCACTCCAAAGCCTGGAGATGGCAGGCCAGGGTGTGGCCACTACACCAGTCAGGAGGTGGGACCAGGCAGCTGGCAGGAGGTGGGGCGGGTACCTCATCTCACCAGGCCTGTACTGGCAGAGGCAGAGCCATGACCTGACCCTGGTGCTGGGCTGCTGGCTCCCTCCTGCTGGCTTGCAGATGGCATCACCCAGGTGGTCATGCAAAGGCTCTTGGGTGTGTGAGACGGGGAGATGTTGTCTGTGCTAGGGTTTGCAGAGATGGCAGCCTCTGCTGTGATCTTGTGCTTCTCCCCAGATCCTGAGGAGGATGAAGGGGCTGGCCCTGGAGGCCGAGAGCGAGCTGGAGAGACAAGACGAAGCCCTGGATGGCGTCGCAGCGGCTGTGGACAGGGCAACCTTGACCATCGACAAGCACAACAGGCGGATGAAGAGGCTGACCTAGGGGCAGAGCGTCCCTGCATTCCTGTTTCGCCCTGCACATCCCCCTGAGACGGAGGGCTGGGAGGCAGTGCCAGGGCTGCAGAGGCCTATGGCCCTCTGGGGTGGTCTTCCTCTGGATGGGGCTGCTACTGTGGGGCCGCCTCCACACTAGGGGCCTCCCCAGGTGTGCACCATGCCTGCCCCCAACTCGGCTGTCCCTGTTGCTGGGCAGGACCCAGCCACATGTTCTGCAGATGCCACAGAAGTGTGGACCATGGTGGGACCCCAAGGACACTTGGCACAGGCCTGGAAGAGGCCGCCCTCGTCTTGTCTCAGCTCCCTTTCATGGACAGACCGGCATTCTTAGCTGTACTATGAATCTGTGAGTGAAGTTAGAGCCCAGCTCACTGAACCAGCTCACTTTGAGGGCATCCTATAAACACCCAGCTATTCTTTTATCGTCTCGGTTTTAGCCAAAAGTGAAATTAGCATGACTGCACCTTTCAAACAAAAATATTGATTTCTGCTTTTATGGCCCCATTTCCATCCAGAAATAAAGGGAAATGCTGGCTTTAGAGTGGTTTTTAAAGATGGGTGCCAGTGTTTCCACCTGGTGCCTTGTGTCTGGGTCAGCGGCCACTCCCTCGGAGGCCCTGGGGGAGGTGAGCATGGCCTCTGGTGGAACTGCGTGTCACATTGCAGGTGGCGCCCCTTTGCCATGCTGCTTCCAGATGCCCCGTGCAGGGCTGCAAGGAAGGGTGCGGGCACATGGGAGGCGAGGCCCAGGATGGTGCCACGGCCCAGCCTGTGGGGCCTCCACACTGGTGCACCCAATGCCCAGTGGTGCTGCCTTCCCAAGGCTGCTCAGTGAGCCTCACACACAGGTGCCCTTGCAGCTCTGCAGCCAGAAGCCCCACATTGAGATATTCCGGGTGTGCTCCCTCCAAACGTTCTGGGGAGGGCCCTGCATGGCCTCTTTCAGCTCCCTGTGGCTCAGGCGCGTGGCTGCACACTCTAGTCTCTGCCCGTCATCTTATGGCCAGCTCCCAATCTGTGCATCTCAAGTCCCCCTCCCCTTTCTCTTAGAGGGTCGCCTGCCACGGGTCCAGGGCCCAACCTAATCCAGGATGGCCTGGTCTCGATGTCACTCACTGAGGATGTCTGCTAAGACCCCAGTTCCACAGGAGGCCCTGCTCTGAGGCTCCAGCTGGACTAGGGGCCGCAGTGCCAGCTGCCAGAGCCGGCGTAGGTGCCTGGCAGGAAAACTGGGAAGCAGCCTCTCTAGAAAGCCACAGCCCAGGGAGCTCTGAATTTTTTTTTTTTTTTGAGGAGGAGTTTCACTCTTGTTGCCCAGGCTGGAGTGCAATGGCACGATCTCGGCTCAAGTGCAATGGCACGATCTCGGCTCACCGCAACCTCTGCCTCCCAGGTTGAAGCGATTCTCCTGCCTCAGCCTCCCAAGTAGCTGGGATTACAGGCATGCGCCACCACACCTGGCTAACTGTATTTTTAGTAGAGATGGGATTTCTCCCTGTTGGTCAGGCTGGTCTCAACCTCTCGACCTCAAGTGATCTGCCCGCCTCAGCCTCCCACAGTGTTGGGATTACAGGCGTGAGCCACTGCGCCCGGCATTCTGATGTTATTTTTTGTTTGATTTGGGAAATTGCTTTCTGCTCTCTTTTTCTTATTTGATTTATACTTAGCAGCCTGCAGAAGGAGACCCTGCCCTGTCCCCTCTGGGGTCCTTCCACTAAGGCCACAGGTGAGTGAGTGCTCCCAGCCTGTCTGGACACCCCAAGGAGGCCAGTGTTGGCCCCCAAGCCCAGCCCAAGGCATGCGGACACCACGGCCCCTCCCTCCTCTCAGTGCTGGGAGCTGGCAGCAAGAGCTCAACATGCCTGCAGCCACCGTGCAGACCCCCATCAAGCCTGGAGGAGGCTGCACCCTGTCCTCAGGACCTCACAGTGTGAGTGGGGTCTCCTCTGTTGCTGACCCCTCGCTGTTCTCAGGACTTCACAGTGTGGATAGGGTCTCCCCTGTCCCTGACCCCTCGCTGTTCTCAGGACTTCACAGCATGGGTGGGGTGTTCTGTGTTTCTAACCTCTCACTGTTGGCAAGTCCTTGCAATATCAGGTGAGGCCGTTTGTGTCATTTGACCATCCCTTGTCCACTGGACCTCAGAACTAACATGATACACAGTAGTAAGAATGTAGAAACTTTCCCACTAAAATCACGACCAAGACCCATACGTCCGCTCTCACCACCTCCTTTCAGCACTTTAAGCTCTAACAGATGGAACAAGGCAAGAAAAGGAAGTTAAAGTTTAATGATACTGAAAGAAGAAACAAACTCTCTTTGTTCACAAATGACATTTTCCAGGTAGAAAGTGTAAAAAGGGATCAAGAAAACCCCCTAGAATAATGAACAACTATTCAAGATTTCAAAATATACAAAAGTTAATCACTTTCCTATGTACCAACAATGGATGAGTGGATTTGAAGTTAAAAACAAAGTACTTCTACCTTAGCACCCCCAAACATAAAATACTTAGGTACAAGTCTAAAAAAATGTGTACTCTTTCTATATATATGAGAAAAACTACAAAACCCTGATGAACAAAAGAAGAACCAAATAAATAGAGAAAAATTCCATGTTTATGGATAAGAAGACAGTATTTTCAACATGTTCGTTCCTTCCAGCTTGATCTATAGATTAAATGCAATTTCAGTCAAAGTCCCTGCAAGTTATTTTGTGGATATTAACAAATGATCCTAAAGTTTATATGGAGAGGCAAAAGACCCAGAATAATCAATTCAATACTGAAGGAGAAGAGCAGAGTTGGAGGACTGACACTACCTGACTAGAAGACTTACTAGAAAGCTGCAGTTACCAAACCAGCGTGTTATTGGTAAAAGGAGAGACAAATAATAGAACAGATTAGAGGACCCAGAAATAGACCCATATAAATATAGTCAACTCATCTTCTAAGAAGATTCAAAGGCACCACAATGCAGAAAAGATGGTCTTTTCAACAATGGTGCTGGGACAACTAGACGTCCACATGTGCAAAAGAAATCAAACACAGACCCTACACCCTAAACAGAAATTAATGAAAAGGAGCTGGATGCGGTGGCTCATGCCTATAATCCCAGCACTTTGGGAAGCCAAGGCAGATGGATCACTTGAGGTCAGTTCGAGACCAACATGGTGAAACTCTGTCTGTACTAAAAATACAAAATTAGCTGGGCATGATGGCGAGCACCTGTGATCCCAGCTACTCGGGAGGCTGAGGCAGGAGAATTGCTTAAACCTGGGAGGTGGAGGTTGCAGTGAGACAAGATCGCGCCACTGCACTCCAGCCTGGGTGACAGGGTGAGATTCCGTCTCAAAAAAAAAAAAAATTTATTCAAAGGGATCACAGACCTAAAAGTAAAATGCCAACTAGAAATGTCCTGGAATATATCATAGGAGAAAATGTAGGTTACCTCGGGTACGATGATAGCTTATACATTTTTTTCACTTATTTAATTGTTAATATCTGTGGGTACATAATAGGTATTTATGGGGCACATGAGATGTTTTGATACAGACATGCAATGTGCAATAATCACATCAGGGTAAATGGGGTATCCATCACCTCAAGCATTTGTCCTTTTTTACAAACAATCCAATTATACTCTTTTAGTTATTTTTAATGTACAATTTATTGACTATAGTCACCCTGTTGTACTGTCAAATCAAAGGGCATATTTCTTCTTTCTAACTGTATTTTTGTACCCATTAACCATCCTTGCCTCCTCCCCAAACCCCCACTTACCCTTCCCAGCCTCTGGCAATGATCCTTCTACTCTCTATCTCCATGAATCTGATTGTTTTAATTTTCCACAAAGAAGTGAGAACATGTAAAGTTTCTTTCTGTATTTGGTTTATTTCACTTAACATAATGATCTCCAGTTCCATCTATATTGTTGCAAATGAGAGGATCGCATTCTTTTTATGGCCAAATAGTGCTCCATTGTGTGTATGTGTATATACTTTCTTTATCCATTGGTCTATTGATGGACCCTTGGGTTGCTTCCAAATCTTGGCTATTGTGAACACTGCTGCAACAAACGTGGGAGTGCAGATACCTCTTTGATATACTGACTTCCTTTCTTTTGGGTATATACCCAGCAGTGGGACTGTTGGATAATATGGTAGCTCTCTTTTTAGTTTTTTGAGGAACCTCCAAACTGTTTTCCCTAGTGGTTAATTGGTGGCTAATTTACATTCCCTTGGTAATGGCTTTTTAGATATAGCATAATAACAAAACCATGATCCATGAAACAATAAATTGACAAGCTGGACTTTATTAAAATTTAAAACTTAATGCTCTGCAAATGACACTGTCAAGAGAATGAAATGACAAGCCACAGACTGGGAGAAAATATTTGCAAAAGACGTCTGACACAGGACTTCATCCAAAATAGAAAAAGAACCCTTGAAGCCAGGCATGGCTCCCAACAACTCAGGGGGCTGAGACGGGGGAGGATCCTTTGAGGCCGTAAGTTTGAGACCAGCCTGGGCAACCAAGCCAGACCCCATCTCTAATAACAATGCTAAAATCTAAAAAAAAAACTTGTGTGAACTCTTAAAACTCAGCAAAATTTAAAACCCAAGTAAAAGTGGTACCCAAAGACCATAACAAACACCTCACCAAAAGATATACAGATGGCAAATAAGCATCTGAAGAGATGTTTCACATCACACGCCATTAGGGAACTGCAAATTAAAACAAGGAGGAGCAACTACACACCTGCTAGAATGGCCAGAATCCAAAACACACCACCAGTTGCTGGGGAGGATGTGGAGCAACAGGAACTCGCATCCATTGCTGGTGGAAATGCAAAATGGTGCAGCCACTTTGGAAGACAGTTTGGCAGTTTCTTACAAAGTTAAACATATTTTTACCATATGATCCAGCAATCATGCTCCCTGGTATTTACCCACATAAATTAAAAACATGTTCACACAGAAACCTGCACATGAATGTTTATAGCAGCTTTATTCATAATTGTCCAAACGTGGAAGCAGCCAAGATGGGCTTCAGCAGGTGAATGAATCAACTGTGGCCCATCCAGACAGTGTATTATTCTGTGCTCAAAATAAATGAGCCATCAGGTCATGAAAGGAAATGGAAGAAACATGAATGCATATTGCTAAGTGAAAGAAGCCAATGTGAGAACTATGGGACACACTGGGAAAGGCTGAACTATGGAGACAGTGAAAAGATCAGTGGTTGTCAGGCATTGGAGGCAGAGAGGGATAAACAGGCAGAGTGCAGAGGAGTTTTAGGGCAGTGACGCTGTTCTGTTTGATGCTCTAGTGATGGATGCATGTTGTCATACATTTGTCAAAACCCCTAGAATATACAATATTCTGTAAACTTTGGGTGATACTGTGTCAAGCTAGGCTCATTGATTGTAATAAATATACCACTGTGGTGGGGGATTTTTATATTAGGGGAGGCTGATGGTGTAAGCTGGGGTATATGGAAACTCTCTGTATCTTCCACTCAACTATTCCGTAAACCTAAAACTATTCCTCTTTTTATTTTTTTGTTTTTTGAGATGGATTCTCACTCTGTCACCCAGCTGGTGTGCAGTGGCATGATCTTGGCTCACTGCAACCTCCGCCTCCTGGGTTCAAGCAATTCTCCTGGCTCAGCCTCCCAAGTAGCTGGGATTATAGGCATGCGCCACCATGTGCAGCTAATTTTTGTATTTTTAGTAGAGGCGGGATTTCACCATGTTGGCCAAGCTGGTCTTGAACTCCCTACCTCAGGTGATTTGACTGCCTCGGCCTCCCAAAGTGCTATGATTACAGGTGTGAGCCACCGTGCCCGGCCTCTTTATTATTATTTTTAATTATTATTACCAGTTTTGAGACAGTGCTTCTGTTGCCCAGGCCGGAGTGCAGTGGTGCGATCACAGCTCACTGCAGCCTTGACCTCCTGGGCTCAAGCGATCCTCCCACCTCAGCCTCTTGAGTAGCTGGAATTACAGGCGCATGTCACCACACCCGGCTAATTGTTGTATTTTTAGTAGAGACGGGGTTTCACCATGTTGATCAGGCTGGTCTCGAACTCCTGACCTCGTGATCTGCTCGCCTCGGCCTCCCAAAGTGCTGGGATTACAGGCATGAGCCACTGCGCCCGGTCTAAGAAATACCTGAGACTAGGTAATTTATATATAAAAAAAAGGTTTAATTGACTCAGTTCCGCATGGCCCAGGAGGCCTCAAGAAACTTAAAATCATAGCGGAAGGCAAAGCAGAAGCAGGCACCTTGGCAGGGCGGCAGGAAGAAGTAAGTGAGTGCAAGCAGGGGAATTTCCAGATGCTTATAAAACCATCAGATCTCATAAGAACTCACTATCACAAGAACAGCATGGGAGAAACTGTCCCCATGATCCAGTCGCTTGCCACGACATGGGATTACGGAGATTACAATTCAAAATGAGATTTGGGTGGAGACACAGCCAACCCATATCATTGGGCCTTAATGACACCTGCAGAATCCTTTCCAGCCCTTAATTAGTGTTTGACTGAGGGGTTGAAAGAAGCTGCAGTGCACCAGGGCCAGGAGTCTCAGGCATCTTGGGATCCACTGCCCAGCGTTTCCTCCATCCAGAAGGCCATGGGCCAGCCCTGCCCTCTCGCTTACCTGCTCGGGGTGGATGCTTCATCCCTCCATGTACTGTGTGCCAGGCCTCAGGAAAGTACCTCTTGTCTCTGAATGTCTGTCTCTGAATCAATAACGTGGGGATGTCCACACATCCCACACACAGTTCTGAAGACACACTGTCCCACCCACTGGGAACCTCACCCCAACCCCACACGCAGGTCCCAGTGAGTGGGCATTGCCACCTCTCTGCAATTTCTTCTCCCACTCACAGCACATGTCACCACCCGCCACTGCTGCCCTCCTCCCTCAGCTCAGGGGCTGATGGAGATGTACTGATGCCCCTCCTGAAGGTCACTCGTGTTCAGAAGTCCCACAGAGGTGGTAAGCCTGGGAGACATCCCCTCCCTTCCCCTCCCTTGGTGTCTTTGAGGGAGGTGGAAGGCACGCAGCGCACTGTGGAGAGACCCTGCTGCTGAGAAGGGCGTGGCACCTGTCATAGGCACTTCTGGCTGCTACAAGTTCCCGGGCATGGCGGCTGCAGGGTGGCAGCCAGCTCGGAAAGCCAGGATGGGCCAGGGAGGTGTGGAGGCCCACAGCAACTGTAAGCCCCAGGAAAAGGAGGGCTTCTTCTGCTCTGTTGACTTGCTGTGAAAAAGGCCAGCTGGATGGATACAAGCCTCCGCCATGGAGAGGCTAGAATTTGCCCCACATGTTTTAATTCAGTGGTTTCTATCGGTGGAGTATTTACAGCAGTGAGGTCAGGAGTCCTGTCCAGTACACGGGGCACTGCTGCTGGCCAGCCCGAGAGGGGACGTCATAGTTTGCCCACTGGTCACGAATACGGAACGCTTAATGGGCACCTCAGTCCCAGGGAGGAGACCGCGGGAGAGGCGGCGGTACCAGGGGCCCGGCCTTCAGCCGCTTGCTCCGCACACTCAGGGTTCCCCGGCCCTCTGGCGCTGGGGGAGTTGGGTCGGTTGTGCATGCTGCATGGCCAGAGGCTCGGGGCCAAGGCCACCCTCCCGCACCAACCACTCTGGGAGACTCCAGAGCGCGGCCCTGAGATCGTGCCACACTCACCCCCTGGAAAGGAGGCAAGGCCGCCCTGGACCGAGGCGACTCGGAGTCCCGGGAGGAAGGAACGGACACACCGGCCTCCCTGCGGAGGAGGGAGAACGTGGTCCCCGGTGGTATCAGGAAGAGGCAAGGCCGCTGGTGGGGAGAACCGGGAGCGTCCACTGTGACTCCGAGCAGGAGCCCAGAGCCAGAGGTGGGTGTGTGTGGTGTCTCAGGAGGGCACAGGGCACAGCTAGTCTGAGGGAACCAGGGTGTGGGGCAGGGCCAGCCTGGCAGGCCGCGGTGCCTCTGACTGAAATGCAGTAGACAGAGCAAGACACTGCAGCTTTGCAGCTGCGGAGAGGTGGGCGCTGTTAATAGGCACAGACGCTGACACCGGCGTGTCCCCAGAAAAGCCAGGGTGCCCAACCTCCGTAGGGTCTCTGGGAGCCGGAGAAGGTAGGGGTCTCGGTGTGGCCGGAGCGATTCACTGTCTGGCACCCACGATACCGGTCTCCTTTGCTTTCTTTCCATTTTCCACCATGAGTGGGAAGGAATCCGAGTGCAGGAGGGAGGAGGGCGGCCCTGCAGGGCCGGGCCGCGACAGGCAGGACGAGCCCAGCAGAAGCACGGTCCTGAGGCCGCCGGATTCCGATCCAAGGCCCAGAGTGTCCGCGGCAGAGCCGGGCTTCACCGAAAGCACACGCTCAGCGGCCGTCCCGGCGAGCGCGCAGCCCCAGTGAACCAATGGTTCAGCATTTTCAGAAGAAAGCCTGTCGGCATAGACTTTCCGTGATTTCAAAGGAGACGCTTCCAAAACCAAGGTCTTGGCCTAGATTTGGAAGCGATCCCTCCAGAGTTTACTTTTGGAGACCGGTAGCGACCGGGCCTGTTGGGACAACAGCCCCGAGGGCTACGCTGCGTGGACTAGGTTCCAGACGCGCGCTGGGGAGGCGCTTCCCGGCTAGTTCCTGAGCTCGCTCGGGAGGAGTGTGCGCCGCAGGTGCCGGCGCCGGGACCAGCCAGGGCAGAGCTAGCAGGTCGCGGCGGGCGAGGGAGGGGATGTGGGTGTGGCCGGGCGGGGGACGAGGTTAGGGCGCGGCCTGGGTGGGCCGTGACGGGGAGCGTGAGCTGGGGTATGCGCAGGGCACGGCCTAGGGGTGAGCACGACACAGGGGCGGACCCTGGGTGGACGCAGAAGGCGTGGGGTGGGAGGGGAGGGAGTGGGTGGGGAGAAGGGCGGGGCCATGGTATGGGTGGCAGGGTGGGCGGGGTCCTAGGTGGGTATGGGCGGGGTCCTGGGTGGGTAGGGGCGGGCCGAGGGCGTGGGAAGCGATGGTTGGGTCCTAGGTGCGGGCGTGATAGCGGGGCTGGGACGAAGTGGGCGGGCCGTGGGTAGGCGCAGAAGGCGTGGGGTGGGGACGGAGGGCGTGGCCGGGCGAAGTGGTCGGCCTGGGACTGGGGTCTGTAGACACCCGCGTTGGGATCTGGGCGGGGCGATCGGCGCGGAAGGAGTGTCCAGCCCGGGCCCGCGCCCGGGACCGGGGGTGGGAGCAGGGCGGCCAGCGGAGAAGGCAGAGGAGGGGAGATACGGGCTCCTCCAGGTAGCGCAGGAGCCCCCTCCGGCCGCCGGAGCCCCGCGTGGGCGCGAGTGGAGGGCAGGAGCCGGGGCGGCGGAGGAGCGGAAGGGATGCTGCGTTGCCTTGGAGTGTCAGGGTGGGGGAGGAAAGACCAAGGGACCCACGTCCTTCGCCCCCGCCTCGGAGTCCCGGGCCGGCTAGTCTTCCGCAGCCTGCCCAGCGCCCGGGACCTAGGGCTTTGCAGGAGTTCGCCCGGGAGCTCTACCAGAGCGTGCGTCCTCCCCGCCGCTCCAAAGGTGGCTTGGGGCAGGTGGGGCATCCCTGAGGGAATGGAGGGACCCTGCTGCCTAGGGAAGGTGAGTCGTGTGTGCTCGGGTGTGTGTGCACTGCGTGGTGTGTGTGCGCTCGGCTTTTGCTTGTCTGTGCGAGTGGGGGCGGGGCCGTATCCACCGGACACTAAGAACTCTGTTGCTTTCAAGCCCCCATTTGGGGACCATTCTGGATTTTTCACATTTCTTCCAGTCTGGCACATTCCTCCCCAAACACTGGCGTCTTCCCATGGCAGGAGGGATTTCACTGCTTGTGGGGCTTCAGTGCTGAACCAGACAGCCCTGAGCAAACCAAGACCGAGCTTCCCAAACCTGACCAGGAAGGAGCCCTGGGTGCATCTGGGATCCACGTGGTCGACAGAGAATCAGCTCGCAGCTCACCACCCCAGTGACTTCAGGGCACCTTCCCCCTGGCGCTCCTCAAACGAGCCAGGGAGTGGACCCCGCTCAGACTCCCCTCCTGCCTCCCAGACCCTGCAGGCCTACCCGCCCCAGTTGCCCTTTGCCCTCCTGCAGCCTTCTGGGGGTGCTACATGTCTGAGGCCCGGTCTTCTGTCCTCCTGCTCCTCCTGATCAGGGGTCTGGGCACTCTCCCTAATTCATCGAGAAGACTCTGACACCCAATGCCCGTCTTTAGGCCCCAGCAGATGCAGAGAAGTGGGCTTCACACCCACACCTGCCTGATCTCAGGTGCTGGCTCCTGCAGCCACAGCCCTGAGCCCTGGCCCCTCCAGGCTGTCTGCTGCTTGTCCAGGTGGGCATGAGCTGATCAGTTCCTGGCCACCGCCCTTCAGACCCCATGCCAGGACTTTGGGTTGGGCTCTGGGCATGGCACTGGCCAGGCCTGGGTGCCTCCTTGAGCAGCTGAGGGCTGGGAGGGATGACGATGTCAGCGGCTGGCTCCAGGCCCAGGCTGGCCACCTGGTGGCCATAGCTCTCACAGGCTGGGCCCCCGCTTCCCCTGGCTCCCCTCTTAGGGGCAGGAGACCCTCAGTGGCCTCACTGCGGACTGCTGGACAGGCCCTGTGTGGAGGCACCATCCGGGTCCACCATGCCTCGTGGGTCAGAACATCCCTGTGAAGCGCATGGTGTTTTCTGTGGCTGCCACAGGAGGCTCTGGCCAGGGTTGCACCCCACTGTGGCTCTCATTTTTTTCAAAGCCCAGCTTACCTCCTTCCTGAGCAGCCAATGCCTGCACAGAGCACAGAGCCCAGAGCCAGGTGGATTAGGAACCCAGCTGATGAGAAGCAGAGGCCCTTGGTTTAAGCCTGATCTTGTGATAGACAGGAAGCGGAGACCCTCTAAGGGAGCTCAGGCTGCCTGAGGCCACCTGCCCAGCAGGCCCCACAAAGTTCTTCCGCTCTAGGAGCACTGCAGCAAGGTGCCCTCTTAGAAACCAAACCAGATGGCTTGACCCCACTCAGCACCTCGAGTGGTCGACCCCTGAGTAGCCCCACTGGGCAAAACCATCCCTGCCCAAGGAAGCTGTCCTTAACTCAATTTTTGCCTTTCCAGGTCTTCCCTGAAAGAGGCCAAACAGGTTTTTAAAAGTTTAAGAAAATCAAACAGAGGAGGAGAAAAATAAAGCCACAAATACGGAATCATGGAATAATGAGGGTCTACCATAATTGATGGGCCAATCCCTTTACCCAAGGCATGTGTTTGTTTGTTTGTTTGTTTGTTTGTTTTTGAGAGGGAATCTCTGTCGCCCAGGCTGGAGTGCAATGACACGATCTTGGCTCACTGCAACCTCCACCTCCCAGGTTCAAGTGATTTTCCTGCCTCAGCCTCCCAAGTAGCTGGGATTACAGACACCCGCCACCACACATGGCTAATTTTTGTATTTTTAGTACAGACTGGGTTTCACCATGTTGGCTAGGCTCGTCTTGAACTCCTGACCTCAGGTGATCCACCCACCTCAGCCTCCCAGAGTGGTGGGATTACAGACATGAGCCACCATGCCCAGCCAAGGCATGTATTCTTACGCTTGAGATAGAACAGGTCTACCAACATTGAATAGAAATCAGGGAGTGCTCACTGTTTGGAAGAGAAGGCAGACAATGAAACTGGGTAGACAGGCGGCCGTGGAGCACGGCTCTGGCCTCTGAGATGCCTGGGGCCGAAGCCAAGGATGGATAGATCTGTGTTTCTGTGCCTCACAGCATGAACCTAGATAGGTGATGCTTCCTGGGAGAAGCAGGCTTAATCCAGGCACTGCTTTCTACAAAGAGCTGTTCTCAGAGGGCCTCTCTGAGGTCAAGGCAGGGTCTTCTGCCAAGGCATGCTGGCTGGGTGGGGTCCCAGATACCTACGGCTGCAATGGGATTTGCAGGAGATGCAGAACACCTGAGGCCAGTGCTCTTCATAACCTGCCCCGGTGTCTAGGAGCTCCATAACACTCATCCTGTGACCCTAACACTAACCCTGATCCTCTACCTAACACTGACCCTACCAATAACCCTGACACTAACCCTGACCCTAACACTGACTTTAATACTGACCCTACCAGTGATCCTGACATGAACCCTGACCCTAACCCTCACTGTATCGCTGACTCTCACTGTGACACTGTGACCAAGACCCTGACCCTAAGTCTAGCCCTAAACCTGATCCTAACACTAACACTGACCATGAACTTGACCCTAACTCTAACCCAGGCTCTAACCCTAACCCAGAACCTGACCCTATGATACTGATACCCTAATGCTGACTCTGACCATAACCCTAACTACGGCCCCAACCCTAACCCTGACCTTATGACCTTGATCCTAACCCTAACCCTGAACCTAGCTATGACACTGACTCTAGTCCTTAACCTAATTCTGATCCTAATGCTAGCCCTAACCTTGACCCTGACCCCCCGACCCCGACCCTGACCAGGGCCCTAACCCTATGTTTGAACTAAATGTCTTCACGTATTAGGGATGTTTTAAGGTTCTTGTAAGTTTTGGATGCATCTTGCTGACTTGTATTATTTATAATTACAAACACAAGCAGCTACGATTGAGCTTTGCAGCAAATGTTTTCCTTCTCTTGACTTCTGGGTCAGTTTAATTAAAATGTGCTTTGCTGTTGCAAGTCAAGCTTTTTAAAAAGCCATTGAATTTATTGGACAAAACACAATATGTTGTAGCTGAGACCACACGGCCATTCAGAGTCCCAGATTTTGCATTTTTGTGTGTATCAAAACAGTCTTGTTATCCTCACTGCCTTTAGAGGTATTCTGCTTGACGTACATAAAAATGCATAATTCAAAATACTGATTTCATTTGATTCATTGCCAAAAGTAAGTTTGAAATCCACAAACACGTAGAGACAGACGCACAGCAGCAGGCAGATGCTGAGACTGTCTCAGGCACATGGGATGCACACACAGACACACGGGGAAACACACACACACAGCATGTGCACGGAGCACCGTGATGCACAGAACATATCAGAAAGTAAATATGGAGTTACCAGAAGGTCAGGCTGCTTCCTCAGGTGAAGCACAGAACCCCCCTGCAGGGGCCCTGGGATCTCATTTGTGAACAGTCCAGGAGAGGCCCTGGCCCCAGCAGGCTCCTTCCAGAGGCCTCAGAGGTCCTGTGGTGCCTACCCTGCATCCAGGCTGCAATGCCCCAGATCTCCATGCTTTGTAATCTTCAATGTCTGGGCCGTCAGGGGCTGTCCTCTCGGGGCCAAATGTGATGTGGGGCTCACAGCGGGTACTTTGAGGAAGGGCAGGGTTCGCATTTGGAAACCCCCCAACACACACCGTGTCCAATCTCCTCCCTGTGTCAGGACAGAGGAAGGCTTCATGGCCCAGAGGCCTGTCCAGGCTGGGTCACCATGTGCAGTTTGGCATGTCTCTCCCTCCACAGGCCTCCATTTCCCCATCTGTACAGTGGGGGTCTCAGCGGCCCAGCAGAGGGAGCTGCTGCTGCTCAGGTCCTTGTGCATGAGTGTCCAGCATCCGGTGGAGGGGCAGGGCCGAGGGTCTGAGCGGGGCTCCGGAGACTCCCAGGGCTGTGTCCTCGACCTCTCCCACTGTGAATGCTGAGAGCCACACGGACCCCGCAGCTGAGGCTGGGTGTCTGCTGGCTGTGTTTGGGGCAGCCTGGAGCCTTCAAGATGCCCAGCCAACCTCAGGCCACAGAAGCCTAGCCTGGGGAGGGGATCCTGGGTTGCTGCCCCAGCTGGGGACAACTCAGGGACACACAGGCCCCAGGGGTTGACCACAGGCTCCTCAGCCAGGGCCTTAGCCAATCATAGGTGCTCCAGGGGCCTCTGCTCCAGAGCATGGGTCTGGAGGCTGAAGCCCTCCACCTCAGGGCTGTGCCAGGCCTCGCGGGGGTCAAGGGCCTCTCTCTGTGGCATCTCTGGCAGGCACAGCTCACCCCAACCCATGGCAAACGCTCTGCTGGAGACAGAGGCACAGCCTGATGTGGGTGATCCCCCTGCATGGGGCCATCTCGCTGCCCCAGGGGCCTGTGCTCACGGGGGTGCAGTGTCCCATAAACCTCCCAGGGGTAGATCCCACACCAGCAGGATCCTCTTCCAAGGAGGCTGGGAATCAGGGCCTGGGCTCCTCAAAGGGTCCTGGGAAGTCCTGGTCACTCCAGCACAACCTCCTGCACAAGTGACCGAGTGTGCCACCCACTGCTCTCCCGATGCTGGGCCAGGGCAGCCTAGCCTCCAGCCAGCTGTATGGAAGAGGGACTGGGAAGGAAAGGTGGGGCCGCTCAAGTCAGGGCTGGGCTGCCCCAGGGTCCTGGGGGCTTCTGCCCTTCCATTTTGCTGGGCAGGCCCTGTGGTGCTAGGGGATGGGAGGTGGCCTGAGGGGCTATCTTCTCGAATGCCCCAGAGCTCGGAGCCTACTGTGCTGGGATCAGCCAGTGCTTGGCCCTGGGAGGAAGACAGGCAGCCCTCATGCCTTCCGAGGAGGCCTGAGCCAAAAGCCAGCATCCCTGGGAAGCCAGGCCATGGGAGGAGACCTCTTTCCAAACAGGTCTCCTGCTGGAAGCCACATCCCAGCCGCACTTCCCAGGAGCCCCCCCAGCCCTCTGGGGCCAAGAGGAGTCAGGAGCCATGCTGCCTGCGGCTGCTGGGCTGGAATGTGGGATGAGGGACTGGGATCGGGTTTCCTCCCCTGCCTGACTTGCTCATTTCAGGAGGGGAGCTGGGCCCGACTCTAATCAGGACCAGCTGTGCTGGCTGCAGCAGTGGGGGATGTGCCTGCGGGGAGAGCAGGGCCATGCACTCCCTCCTAGCTCCCAGGAAATCCCCAGGAAGCTCTTACGGTGGGAGAAACTGAGGCCTGGGGTGCGGAGCTGCAGCATACCCCTGTCCAGCCACACGGGGCCCTGCCCTGAGAGACGCTGGCTGCCTCCATAGGCCCCCAGCTTCCCCAGCACCCAGTGCCATCAGAGCTGGTTCTGTGCCTCTTGGCAGCGGGGGGCAGGGGCATCGCCCACTGGGATGCTCCTCAGGCCAGCTGCAGAGGGCCGTCCCAGGAACACCACAGCTGTGGCGAAGGGAATTTCATACTGGGAGCCCCCCGGCACCCCAGCCATTGCAGAGGGAGGATCTAGCCATGTCTGGGCTGCTGGGCCAAATTCCACCACACCAGCTTGGGCACAGGACCAATGCCGTGGGCGGCCACGGCTCTGTAGGAGCTGGAAGTCAGGCTGGCCTTCAGTCGGGGAGCCGAGGTGGGTGGGCCCACTGGGTGCTGGGGAGGAGACAGATCAGTTCCACTTTGGCTGAGACTTACACAGAGGCTGGGCCCTGGAGTGGGGGATCACAGAGGGTGAGAGCGGCACTGTGGCTGGCTCAGGGCTGAGGGGTGGTGTGGCCCTGGCAGGAGGGTCCTTGGCAGGACACAGAGGGTAGCTGGGAAGGTCAGGCACTGGGGCAGGGGCTGCAGGGCCCAGCTCCAAAGGAAGCAGTGTGCTCAGACACCTGCGCTCCAGACCCCAGGGGCTTCTCTAGGCAGGGATCCTCCAGGCCACCCAGCAGCCCCGCACCAGGCCTCACACTGCTGTTCTCCTATGAGGGGCAAAGAGAGTTGGAGGAAGACACCTTGGGACAGGCCCAGCTGTGGGGAGAGGCAGCAACACACAGGCGGGGCTGGGCCCCAGGGCAGGTCCCTTCTCGCTGCCTTCCAAGCCCAGCGGGCAGCAAAGGCACCACAGCCTTGCCAGGGCCACGGCAGGGGTCTTCCCACAACCTCCTGAACTCCCCCTTCCCTCAGGAGGTGCCCCCAACCCCTCCTTCCCACAGGAGCCCCCCCAATCCCCTGCTTCCCTCAGGAGCTCCCTCCACCACCCCCTCCTTCCCACAGGAGCTCCCCCTACTCCCTCCTTCCCACGGGAGCTCCCCCCACCCCCTCCTTCCCACGGGAGCTCCCCCCACCCCCTCCTTCCCACGGGAGCTCCCCCCACCCTGTCCTTCCCACGGGAGCTCCCCCCACCCCCTCCTTCCCACGGGAGCTCCCCCAACCTCCTCCTTCCCTCGGGAGCTCCCCCCACCCCCTCCTTCCCACGGGAGCTCCCCCCACTCCCTCCTTCCCTCGGGAGCTCCCCCCACCCCCTCCTTCCTCAGGAGCTCCCCTACCCCTTCCTGGCCTCTGGTGCAGAGCAGACCTGGGGCTCTGGTCTGAGGGGGGTGCGCAGTGGCCTGGGACCTGGGGACACTCTGGGAGCTCCTTGCACACAGGAACATGTGCTCCAGTGCCTCTGCAGGGCCCCAGGTGTAGGAGCAGAGCTGCTTCCCAGGGATTGTAGCTCAGCTGGACACAGGGACTCAGCTCCGCTGGGATTTGGACTGTGGGCACTGTGTGTGGCCTTCAGAGCTTCTAGCCCGTCCTGAGAGAGGCCAGTGACTGGTAAGACATTCTGGGCTCTCGGAGCCTGCACGGCTCAGGGACAGGTGTTCTGGCCTAGAGGTCAAATACCAAAGCCCCTCACATCCTATCCACACACCATCTACCCACCCAATGCAGAGGCTTATCAGTGGTCTCACATACAGGGCACAGTTGCCACAGGGCTGCAGAGTTGGGTGGACAAACCCCTTAACATCCCCATTCCTCTCTCAAAGTCCTTCCAAACAGAAGCCACTGTCACCCACAGGGCCTGATCTAGAACTCCCTGCACCCCCAGGCCCGCTCTGGAACTTCCTGCACCCCCAGGTCTGCTCTGGAACTCCCTGCACCCCCCAGGGCCCTCTCTAGAACTCCCTGCACCCCCAGGCCTGCTCTGGAACTCCCTGCAACCCCAGGCCCTCTCTGGAGCCCCCTGCCATGTATCTGCGATGTGCCCTGCATGGTGCATGGTAGGCTGGTTACTCACAGCAGCTGCCCAAAGTCTCCTTGGGGCTGCTGCCGGCCCCACCCACAGTCCGGTCCCCTCCTGGACACAGCCCTCTCCAGCCTCATCTGTCAAGGGGGAGCCCTGATGGGCTGCAGAGCAGGAGGAGGTGGGTCCCTGAGGAGCGCTTGGATGACCCCAGGGGTGGCTGGTGGTATGGGCTGGTGGTAGGAGACCTGACGAAGCATGTTCTATGTAAGGGGCTGGGTGGAGGTGTTGGGTGCACCTAACTCAAAAAGTCTGGAGTTGTGCTTAGTGACCAGGGGGCCTAGCCCAGGATGTCTCTGTAGCAAATCCCATCATCCCAAGAGAGACCCAGAAGCGCCTCCCATAATCCTTCCTCCAAAGGGACCATGAAACCCTCCAGCATGCAGCTGCCCCCACTTCACCCTCCTGGGGTTGGGAATGTACCTTCTCACCCCACCTCGAGGCCAGACCTGCTGCAGCCCTCATTCGCCCTTGGATCTGTCGAGCATCCGGGCTTCAGGCTGTCCCAGCTCGGACCAGCTTCTCCTCTGCCTCAGTTTCTCTGTCTATGATGGCCTTACAAGCTTCTTTCTGCCCAGCTGAAAATAAGGTGGCACGTGGTGAGTGGCCAGCAGACACCCAGGATGGGTCAGGTGGCTCCAGACACAGCAGGGGTGGTGCCAGGACCACAGCCTCACTTCTGTAGCATCCTCAGTCCACAGACAGGAAGACCCGGGAAGCCCGAGTTGCTGCTGTGGCCTGGGGGCCCCAGGACCACTGACCCCACTCCACTCTTCCACACAGGTGGGGGCTGTGAGATCCTCGAGAGAGAGGGGGCACAGGAGGAAGGTGGGTGTGGCGATGGCTCAGGGACCACCTGCAGCTCCAGCTGGCCTGGATAACTGCAGGGTCTGTGGGGCAATGGCCCTGCTACAGGACTGGGGCCGCTTCGCTCCTGAATGCTCACCTGCCCAGGTAAGTTTACACAGAAGCCTCCTCACCCACCCACAAGAAAGAAGCAGATGTCCCTGTGAGGGTAGCGGTGGGCACAAAATCACAGATAACTGTAGGAAATTTCCAAGGAGATGCAAACATTCTGTGTCTTTGTTGGGGAGATAAACACAGCTGTAAGTAAATTTGTAGAATATCATTAAACTGTACCCAAAGAATGTATGCATTTCAAAGTATGTGATGCAAAAAGGCAGTAGAAAACAAATCAATTAAAAGGGTAAATGTGGGCCGGGTATAGTGTCCCATTCTTGTAGTCACGTTGCTTTGGGAGGTGAGGTGGGAGGACGGCTTGAACCTGGGAGTGGGAGGATGCAGTGAGCTGTGATCACACCACTGCACTCCAGCCTGGGTGACAGAACAAGACCTTGTCTCAAAAAAAAAAAAAAAAAAAAAAAAAAAGCAGGAGGCAGAAGGGAGGCGGTAAATTCACCCACATATTTGAGTCTAGTTACCTGGCCAGTGACATAAGGGGAAGAGCCAGACTACAGCACCCAACAGATCCAGAAAGTGACGGTGATCCAGATTCCTTAGCAACTTCTGTGACCCAACACAACTGGATTCTTGTAATCGCTAACAAAATCCAAAGGAATGAGGATGACATATTCACCAGATGGAACAGGAAGACACGAAGAGAAGAGAAATGCCCCTTTTGGACCTCTGTGATCACTGTGGTGGGACCAGGGCCATGTGGCTGCGTTGCTTTCTCCCTGGGCCATCCCTCAGAGGGACCTGGGTCCTGGGAGCTCTGGCTTCAGTGGAGCCATGCGTGATGCTCTAGGCCTGTCCGTCTTTGAAGCTTGGGAGGCATCTAAGATGCCACAGGAGCTTCGTGCCTCTGAGTGGGGCCTTGCTGGGCAGCTGTGCACCTGGACGGCAGGGTGTCTTCCGTTTCTGGCGGTAGGCTCTGCGGATCCCATTCACTTCTAATGTGAAGGCTGTATAACTCTCCCAGACCCCATATTCTGAGATTAAAGCTGGTTTGTGTGATAGAGGGTCACACGAGACATAGAGATCATAAGGCATCTGTCCTAACACCGTGTGGGGTCCGTGTAGGCAGTTCTCTTGCCGTGTGACTGTTGGACATGTGGAAGACGCCCAACACGTGGCATCTGCTGCAGGTCCAGCTGGGCGAATTTTACTGAATCCAGGTAGACACCACACCATGGGAGATTGCACCATGTCTTCAAAGATTACAGACAAAAGCAGGTGGCTTGCACCAAACTCTTTGGAAGACTCTGGAGATGACATGGCCATTGTCAAGATGAAGACCTTGGAGACTGATTTGTCCCTGTGGTCTGTTAAAACAGAGGCCATAGACTGACGGAACAAACTTTTTGTGGCAGAAGGTGCCAAATTGTAAAAAAACCTAAGACCATGCCAGGCAAGGAGTTAAGTCACACAACCCTACACTTAAAGAATAAACTGTGTTCTGGCTGTGCTACAAGGGTTTTCTTTTTTTCCAGCAGCCAAACAAGCATTGGCCTCGAGCTAAGCAACGTTAAGACAATTGCAGCTCCTCCAGCTCACAGAGGCTGACTCTCTGACCCCCTGCTCCACCAGCCATGACTGCAGCATTCACTGGATGGGACACTGATTTCAGGAGCTTTCTCCTGATGAGAGACCGTGACTACGAACTGGTTCTGGCCGGTTTATAGAGGCTGTGCACTTCCACGCCATCATGTCCCTGCTTCACCTTTTGATGTCTAGAGCCTAACTGTAGTACATTTAAATGTTAAGTCTCGACCCCAAAGTGAACATGCACTATATGTTACATGCATGTTTGTTCAGTATGCATGGGTGTGTCCCCCCCCACCACAAGAATTTGTGAATCTTCATAGCTCCTCTTGTAACCTGTCGAACGTGTATGCTTGTCCAACCATCCAGTGTCTTTGTTTTGAAATGACTAGGTACCTGCAGGGAGCTGCAGCTGTAGTACTCAGAGTCCCCATTGCCCTTCAACCTCCCCAATCGTGACATCTTATTTAACTGTAGAGTACAATGCAGACAACTTTACTGCAGACCTTATTCCGTTTTCAGCCTTTTTTAAAACCTTCGTTCTTGCATGTGTGTGTGTGAACACATCTAGTTCTATGCCACTGGATCCTGTGTGGAGATTCTTGGAACCACCACTGCCACCAGGATACAGAACAGCTCTGTCGCCTCCAAGGAGCTCTTACACCACTGTGTAGAGTCATGCTGCCCCAAAAATCCACTTCTCCATAAAGCAATGACAAATATTGTCAAAACCAACTTTTTCAGAACTCTGGAAATTAATCAAAAGTTTGCCAAAACCCAAGGAGTATTTAGTAAAGAAAAACATATAAAAAGGATTATGTACCATAATGAAGTGGAATTTACAGCATATCAGAAAATATTGCCTAATCCAAAATCATGAAGATTTATTCATGTTTTCTTCTAAGAGTTCTACAGTTTTAGCTCTTACATTTAGATTTATGATTTTTTCTCCTTCCTTCCTTCCTTCCTTCCTACCTTCCTTCTTTCCTTCCTTTCCTCCTTCCTTCCTTATTTCTTTCTTTCTTTTTGTTTGTTTTTAAGACAGAGTCTCACTCTATCACCCAGGCTGGAGTGAAGTGGCACAATCTCATCTCACTGCAGCCTCTACCTCCTAGGTTCAAGCAATTATCATGCCTCAGCCTCCTGAGTAGCTGGGATTACAGGTGTGTGCCACCACGCCCAACTAATTTTTGTATATTTAGTAGAGACAGAGTTTCGCCATGTTGGCCAGGCTGGTTTCGAACTCCTGACCTGAGGCGATCTGCTCACCTTGGCCTCCTAAAGTGCTGAGATTACAGGCATGAGCCACCATGCCCGGCTCTTTCTATCTTTCATTTGCCTCCCCCCTCCCCCACCCCCCCCTTCTCCTTCTTCTTTCTTCTCTCTTCTTCTTCCTCTGTCACCCAGGCTGGAGTGCAGTGGTATGATCATGGCTCACTACAGCCTTGAACTCCCAGGCTTACACAATGCTCCCACCTCAGCTTCCTGAGTAACTGGGACCACAGGCACGTGCCACCACACCTGGATATATATATACACGTATATAGACGTATATATACGTCTATATATATATACACACACGTATAGACGTATATATGTCTGTATACACGTATAGATGTGTATATAGTCTATATACGTATATACACATATATACATATATGTGTGTGTGTGTATATATATATGTGTATATATATACATTTTTTTTGAGATGGGGTCTCGCTATGTTGCCCAGATTGATCTCGAACTCCTGGGATCAAATAATCCTCCCACCTCAGCCTCCCAAAGTGCTGGGATTGCAGGTGTGAGCCACTTTGCTCAGCCTATGATCCCTTTTGAGTTAAGTTTTCTGTGTGGTGTGAGGTGGTGTTTAACTTCATTAGTTTGCAGCTAAGCATCCAGTCATCCCCAGCAACATTTATTGAAATGGCTATTCTTTCCTCATTGAATTGTCTTGACTGTAAATGGGAGGGTTTATTTCTGGATCCTTAATTGTATTCCATTGACCTCTATATGTATCCTTATGCCAACACCAACAGACAGCCAGTGCTCTTTGTGTAACTTTGTAACCTTGAAATCAGGAAGTGTGAGTCTTCCAACTCTGTTCTTTATAAAGACTGTTATGGCAATTCTGGATCTCTTGAATTTTCATATGAATTTTAGGATCAGTTTATTGATTTCTGAAAGAAATTAAAAGGCAATTAGGATTTTGATAGGAATTTCATTAACTGTAGATAATTTGGGGGAGTATTGCCATCTTAATATTAAATCTTCTGATCTATGAACATTAAATGTCCGTGAATTTATTTAGATATCCTTTAATTTCTTTCAACATTTTGTAATGTGCAAATCTCACACTTCTTTTATTTTTAAGTATTTTATTCCTTTTGATGATATTGTACATGGAATTGTTTTATATATACACTAGCAATGAACAATTGTTTGAATTGTTCATTGCTAGTATATATTTAGCAGAGAGAGGGTTTTGCCATCAATTAATAAATTAATAAATCAATCCCCATATATTGATCCTGTATCCAGCAACTATTGTTAGTTCTAACAGTTTTTTAAGTGGATTCCTGAGAGTTTTCTATATGCAGGATTATGTTTGCAAATAGAGATCATTTTAATTCTTCTTTTCCAATCTGGATGTCTTTTATTTCTTTTCCTGCCAAATTTTCCTGGCTGGAGCCTTCAGTACAATGTTGAATACAGGTGGTGAGAGGAGATACCTTTGTCTTGTTCCACATCTTATGGAGAAAGCATTTAATCTTTTACCATTAAGTATATTAGCTGTGGGGTTTTTGTAGTTGCCTCTTACTAGGTTGAGGAAGTTCCCTTCTGTATCTAGTTTGTTGGGTACTTTATCATGAAAGGGTGTTGACTTCTTTCTTTCTTTTTCTTTTTTCAGATGTGGTCTCACTCTGTCACCCAGGCTGCAGTGCGGTGGTACGATCTCGGCTCACTGCAACCTCCGCCTCTCAGGTTCAAGCAATTCTCCTGCTTCAGCCACCTAAGTAGCTGGGATTACAGGCACCCACTGCCACGCCCAGCTAACTTTTTTGGGTACTTTTAGTAGAGATAGGGTTTCACCATGTTGGCCAGGCTGGTCTCGAACTCCTGACCTCAGGCTCTCCACCCACCTCAGCCTCCCAAAGTGCTGGGACTACAGGCATGAGCCACCGCACTCCGCCTGACTTCTTTCAAATGCTTTCTCTGCACCTGTTGAGATGATCACGTGGATTTTGTTCTTAATTGACTTTTGTGGTTTTTTGCTTGTTTGTTTTATATTTATTTTTTTACACTGCAACCATGACAGATGAACTTAATTGATTTTTGAATGTTAGTCCAACCTTGCATTCCTGGGATGAATCTCACTTGGCCATGGTGTATAATACTTTCAATATATTGTTGGATTCAGTTCGTTAGCATTTTGTTGAGAAATTTGTGTACCTATCGTAAGAGATATTGGTCTGTAGTTTTATTTTCTTGTGATGACTGCATCTGGTTCTGGCATCAGGGAAATGCCTCAAAGAAAGAGTTGAAAGCCTGACTCAGTGGCATGCACCTGTAGTCCCAGCTGCTGAGGAGGCTGAGGCAGGAAGATCGCTTGAATCCAGGACTTTGAGATCAGCATGGGCAACATAGTGATACCCTACTTCTAAAATAAATAAATAAAAGGTTCTTTCTTCTTCTATTTTTGGAAGAGTATATGAAGGAATTAGATTAATAATTCTTTAACTATGTGGTAGAATTAATCATTGGAGCCATCTAGACCTGGGCTTTTCTTTGTGGGAAGTCTTAAAATTATTCTTGTAATAGCCTATTCAGCTGCTTTATTTTTACTTGAGTCAGTTTGGGTAGTTTGTATCTTTTTAGGAAGGCGTTCATTTCATCTAAGTTACCTCATTTGCTGGCATAAAGTGCTTCATAGTATTCCCCTATAAGCCTTTTTTTCTGTAAATCATCCCTGATTTTAGTAATTTGAGTCTTTCTGTTTTTATTGTCACTCTAGCTGAGTTTATTAATTGATCTTTTCAAATAACAAACTTTTAGTTTGTTGATTTTTCTATATTTTTTCTATTTTCTATTTCATTGATTTCTACTCTGATCTTTATTATGCCTTTCTGCTGTTTGCTTTGGGTTTGGTTTGCTCTTCTCTCTGTTGCATAAAGTGGAAGATTAGGTTATTGATTTTAAAACTTTCTCTTTTTTTTCATGTAAGCATTTAAAGCTATGAGTTTACCTCCATGACTTGCTTTAGCTACATCTCTTATGTTCTGCTTTCCTTTTCATTTATCTCAAAATATTTTCTACCTTATCTTGTGATATATTTGACCCACTGGTTATTTGAGTGTGTTAATTTCTACGTATTTGTGAATTTCCCAGTTTTTTTTTTGTTATTTCAGATTTATTTCCATTTTGGCTAGAAGATTTTATTTGCATGATTTCAATCCTTTAAATTCATTGAGTTTTTTTTTTTTTTGGTCTAGCATATGGTCTATTCTGAGAAATATTTCATGTGTCTGGAGAAAAATATGTATTCTGCTATTGTTGCATGAAGTATTCTACAGAATCTCTGTTAGTGCTAGCTGGTTAGTGGTGTTGTTCCATTCTTACACATCCTATTTGATCTTTATTCTAGTTCTCTTATTCATTCTTAAAAGTGGGCTATTAGAGTTTCTAGCTCATTATTGTTTAACTGTCTATTCTCTGTTCAATTGTCAATTTTTTGCTGCCTGGATTTTGTGGTTCTGTTGTTAGATGCATATATGTTTGGAGTTACTATATCTTTATAATGAATCAACCCTTTGTATAATTTTAAGTGTCTAATTTTATTCTCTAGCAATAATTTTTGTTTTAAAGACAATTTTGTCTGGTCATATTATAACTACCCTAGTCCTTTTATGCTTTCTGTTTTCATAATATATGTTTTTCCGTCCTTGTATTTTTAATCTATGTATCTTTGAATCTACAATATGTCACCTGTGGACATGTAGTAGGATCTTGTTTTGTTTTGCTTTGTTTTTGTCAGTCTGACAATCTCAGCATTTTGATTGGATATTTTAATTCATTTATATTTAACGTTATTATTGATATTGTTGGATATATGTCTTTCATTTTGCTTTCTGTGTTCTATATGTCTCATGCCTGTTTTGTCACCTTTTTTCTTTGCGTTTCTTTTTATATAGTTTCTATTGCTGGTTTTAAGTTTACTAATCTTTCCATCTATAATATCTAATCTACCATTAATGTTATCCAGTGTACTTTTAATTTCAGACATTATTCTTTCATTTCTATAAATTGTTTGTCTTTTTTACATCTTTCAGGTTTCCATGTAAATTTTTGATCTCATGGAATGCAGTTATAATGTCCGTTTTAATGTCCTTGTCTACTCATTCTGACATTTGAGTCAGCCACTGGTCAGTTTCAGTTGACCAATTATTCTACTCATTATGGGTTGTGTTTTCTTGATTCTTTGTATGCTTGGTATTCTTTGAGTAGACATTTGAGTACTGCTCAGTCTAGTGTGAATTATTCCTTATTGCTCAGGCAGGAACATCATACGAACACGAATTATGAACTTTTCATATCTGGTTAGTAGAAACAGGCACTATTCCCAGCCCTGGATATAAGCACTGAGTAGTATTTTCCTTCTTTTGGGAAATTCTTTATCCAGCCTAGGGTATGTTTCTCATATGCTCATGAGGATCAGCACTCAGCTAAGTATGTAAAGTAAACTTTCTTCAGTTCTCTAAGGTTCTCTCTGTATGCATATCTTACATCTCTGGTACTCTGTCCTGAGAACTCTAGTCATCTTGGTCTCCTGGACTCTCACCTGTCTCATCAATTCAGGTACTCTGCTAGGCTCAATATGGGTTTCTTCTTCTTGTGCTATGGTCTGGAAGCTGAGACAATCACAGGGCTAATTCCTTTTCTTTCCTGTCTCTCAGGGATGGCAGTCATTCATTGCTTGATGTTCAGGTCCTGAAAACTCATTTTTCTATATTTATTCTTTGTTGTTGTTGTTTCAGATGAAAGGTAAATTTGGCTCTTGTTACTACATCTTGGCGACCAGAAGTATAAATTATTTTTATTGTTTGATTCAAACAAAATTAAAACAAAAATAGTGCTTTAAAAACCGTACATGTATATAGCATTGAAGTACATTCATACTTTTTCTTTTCGAGCATCCTTTTTTTTTCTTCCCATTCTGGGTAGTTTCTTCTGATTTATCTTCTAAATCATGAATTTTCTCTTTATCTGGGTCTGAACTGTTGTTAAAGCCATTCAGGGAGTTCTGAATTTAGAGTTTGTGCCTTTCATTTCTTGAAGTTTCTTTTTGATTCTTAAAAATAATTTCCATCAAATTTATAGTTTCCAGTTGTTGCAAAAAATTCACAAGCTTAGTTTTATCCCCTAGAGCATAATAAGCACATTCATTTTACAGTTTTGGCTGATAATTCAAGTATTTGCATTTCTTCAGGTCTGATTTCTATTGTTTCTCGGTCATGGTATGATATCTCACATTTCTGGTCATCTTTATGTACTGAAAGGTGTTTAAATTTTATTTTTAGAAATAATTTAAAGCTAGGGGTGATATTATCATCACCTTAAGAGGATTATTATCTGCTTCTGCTAAGCACATGGGGGCGCTAGGAATCTGGATTTACCTTACACCAAGTTCAGGGTTTGAGATTTTCTGAGCCACCAAGATGACTCAAAGCTGGGCTTCAGTCCATCAAAGGGTTGGTTTACTTCTGATTCACCCTTACTCCTAGGGTGCATCCATTCTTGTTTTCAGCCCAAAGCAGGTGTGGTTTAGCATGGTCCACACCCTTGGTGAATCCTAGACTCCCACATGTGTTTCCTTAGCCTAAAAACACTGCCAAAAAAATGACACAAAGTCACTTGGCTGCCCTTTCTTAAAGGGCAGAAACAGGCTTGAATGCTTAGATCTCCTCACTCCTCTAGATATTATTCTGGTGATTCATTGCCATGTTTTTGATATTTCCTGCTTCTATGGAGATGGCTTTTATGTTTTGTCATAAATTGTTAGTTGTGGCCGGGCACAGTGGCTCACTCCTGTAATCCTAGCACTTTGGGAGGCTGAGGCGGGTGGATTGCTTGAGGCCAGGAATTCAACACCCAGCCTGGCCAACATGGCGAAACCCCGTCTCTACTAAAACACAAAAAAAACTAGCCCAGCATGGTGGCACACGCCTGTAATCTCAGCTACTTGGGAGGCTGAGGCACAAGAATCACTTGAACCTGGAGGCAGAGGTTGCACTGAGACAAGATTGTGCCACTGCACTCCATCCTGGGTGACAGAATGAGACTCTGTCTCAAAAAAAAAAAAATTGTGTTCACTGGGAGGGCTGGCCCTTATTACATTGTTCACCATTATTGGAAACATGTCTGTATTTCAATCTAAAGTCATAAAGTGTTCTCTTTGTCATTTAAGGGTTTGCTTTTTTAAAAAATACAGCATGAGGTAGGGTTCTTATTTCACTTTTCCCCATGTGGATAACCACTTTTCCAAGAACCATTCATTGAATAGTTCCTCTTTTCCCCACTGATCTCCCATGCCACCTCAGTCTGTATTGAAATTCCATATCTATAAGGATTTAATTCTGAGCTCGGCTCCTGTAATGGACTGAATGTTTGTGTTCTCCCCAAATTCAGATGTTGAAATCCTAACCCCCAGTGTAATGGTATTAGGAGGTGGGGCCTTTGGGAGATGGTTAGGTTGAGAGTGGCGTCTTCATTAATGGTATTAGTTCCCTTATAAAAGGGGCCCCTGAGTACAATTTATTTTATTTTATTTTATTTTATTTTTATTTTTTAGAATTTCGCTCTTGTTGCCCAGGCTGGAGTGCAATGGTGCAATCTTGGCTCACCGCAACCTCCACCTCCCAGGTTCAAGTGATTCTCCTGCCTCAGCCTCCTGAGTAGCTGAGATTACAGGCATAAGCCACCATGCCCAGCTAATTTTTTGTATCTTTAGTACAGGGTTTCTCCATATTGGTCAGGCTGGTCTTGAACTCCCGACCTGCCTTGGCCTCCCAAAGTGCTGGGATTACAAGCGTGAGCCACCGCACCCGGCCCCTGAGTACTCTTTTATCCTCCTTCTACTATGTGAAGTCACAGTGAGAAAATGGCAGTCTTCAACCCAGAAGAGAGCTCTCATCAGAACCTAACCATACTGGCACCCGGATCCCAGGCTTCCAGCCTCCAGAACTATAAGAAATAAATGTCTGTTGTCTATAAACCACCCAGCTTATGGTATTCTGCTATAGCATCCTGATTGACTAAGACAGTTGCATTCTCGATCAATATTTTTTTGTCTCTGCATATGCACCACTGAGGTTTTAATTACTGTAGCATCATAATAAGATTTGGTATCTTATAGGGAAATTTTGTCTGCCTTATTCTTCTTGAACCATTACTCTTCCACATGAATTATAACTTTTAAAATAAATTTTTAGTGTGCATTTAAAAGCTATGTTGGGCAAAATAGTAACAATAAAAATCAGATAGAAACCCTAGAGATAAAGAATACAATAACTGAACTAAAATGTTTGACAGAAAGCTACAATAGTAGACTTGATCAAGCAGAAGAAAGATTCAGTGAACTCAAAGATAGGAATTTTGAAATTATCCAGTCAGACGAGCAAAAGGAAAAGAAAAATAAAGGTCTATGGGAATTATGGGACAACATCAAGAGACTAACCTATGCAAAATAGGAGTCCTTGGAGGAGAGACAAAAAGGCCCAGAAAGTATATTTAATGAACTAATGGCTGAAAAGTTTTCAAATCTGGGGAAAGATGACAACATCCAGGTACTGAAAGCTAAGAGGCTGTCAATTAAATCCAATCCAACAGTTCACCAAAATACATCATAATCAAATTATCAAAAATCAAAAACAAAGAAAGAATACTGAAAGCAGTAAGAGCTAAAAAACATATCACAGTCAAGAGAGTCCCAATACAGCTGTCAGTGGATTTCTTGGCAGAAACCCTGCAGGCCAGGAGAGGGTAGAATGATATATTCAAAGTGCTGAAGGGAAAAAGACCCTGCTATCCAAGAATATTTTCCTTCAGAAGCAAGACAGAAATAACTTTCCCAGACAAACAAAGCTAAGGGATTTGATCACCATTAGGCTTGCACTAGGCTTGGAATTGCTAAAGGAAGTTATTTAAGCTGAAATGAAAGGCTACTACCTAATAACATAAAACATATGAAAGTAAAAGCTCAATGGCATAACTAATACATAGTCATATTCAAAATACTGTAAGTGTGGTGTGAAAAGCAACTGTACCTCTATTATGAAGGTTAAAAGACAAAACTATTGAAAACAACTGTGGCTATAAGAAATTGTTAAGGGACACAAATTAGAAAAAAAGGTAAATTTTAACATAAAAAATCATAAAAGGTGTTGGGGGGAGTGAAAGTGTAGAGTTTTTGTTTGCAATCAAAGTTGTTATCAGCTTAAAAAAGCCTGTTTTAATTATAAGATTTTTATATAAATGCTAGGATTTGAATGTGCCACCCAAAAGTTCATGTGTTGGAAATGTAATCCCTCTGCCCTCATGAATGGATTAATGTCACTATCATGAGACTGGCTTTATTACAAAAGCAGTTCTCTCTGGCTTTCTTGATTTTGGTCTCTTGCCATGTGATGCCTTCCATTATGTCATGACTCAGCAAAAAGGCTCTCATCAGATACCAACACCATGCTCTTGGACTTCTTAGCCTCCAGAACCATGAGATAAATAAACTTCTATTGCTTATAAATTACCCAGGTTGTGGTATTCTGGTATAAAAACAGAAAAGGGACTAAGCCAATAGGTCTTATGGTAACCACAAAGCATGAACCTATAGTAGATGCAAAAAATATAAAAAGAAGGGATTCAAAGCAGACCAGCACAGGAAACCACCAAATCACAAAGGAAGACACCAAGAGAGGAAGAAGCAAATAATCTATGAAACAACCAGAAAACAAATTACAAAATGGCAGCAGTAAGTCCTATCAATATTTGACTGGAATGTAAATGAATCAAATTATTCAATCAAAAGACACTGGGTGGGTGAATAGATTTTTTAAAAAAACAAGAAACAACTATACACTGCCTACAAGAGACTCACTTTACTAGTAAGGACACACAGAGTGAAAGTGAAGGGTTGGAAAAAAATATTCAACACAGATGGAAACCAAAAGAGAGCAGGGGTAGTTATATTAATATAAGATAAAATCAACTTTATGTCAAAAATGATAAAAAGAGAAAAAGAAGGTCATTATATAATGGTAAAGGGCTGAATTCATTAAGAGGAAATAATAATTGTAAATATACACACACCTGACATTGGGGCATCTAAATACACAACATGATTATTAAGTGAACTGAAGGGAAAGATAGACTTGATACAATAATAGTATTTTACAATAATACACTACCCCACTTTCAACAATGAGCAGATCATATAGATGGAACATTAATAAGGAAACACTGGACTTGAATTACACTTTAGACCACTTGGACCTAGCAGACTTATGCAGAACATTTCACTCAGCAGCAACATAATACACTTTCTTCTCAAGTGCACACAGAACATTCTTCCGGATAGATCCTATGTTAGGTCTAGGCCACACAACAAGTCTTAACAAACTGAAGAACTGATTATATCAAGTATCTTTTTGGATCACAAAGGCATGAAACTAGAAATCATAATGAGAAATCTGGGAAATTAACAAATATGTGGAAATTAAACAACGTGTTCCTAAACAACCAACAAATCACAGAAGAAATTACAAAGGAAATTATTTAAAAAGCCCTTGAGACAAAAAATGAAAACACAGCATACCAAAACTTATGGGTTGCACCAAAAGCAGTCCTAAAAGGGAAATTTATAGCAAGAAATGCTTATGGCAAAAAAGAGAAAAGATCTTGAATAAACATTCTAATTGAAATGGTTTGGATATCTGTCCCTTCCAAATCTCATGTTGAAATATGATCCTCAGTGTTGGAGGTGGGGATTGGTGGGAGGTGATTGGATCACGTGGGCAGATCCCTCATGAATGGTTTAGCAGCATTCCCTTGGTAATAAGTGAGTTCATGCTCAGTTAGTTCACATGAGATCTGGTTTTTCAAAAGCCTGGGACTCCTCCTCTCTCCCCTGCTCTCACCATGTGACATGCTTGCTCCCCTTCACCTTCCACCATGACTGGAAGCTTCCTGAGGCCCTCACTAAAAGCAGATGCTGGTGCTATGCTTCCTATACAGCCCGAATAATAGTAAGCCAATTCAAAAAACCTCTTTTCCTTATAAATTACCCAGTCTCTAGTATTTCTTTATAGTGATGCAAAAATGGCCTAACACACTAATGCTACATATTGAGAAACCAGAAAAAGAAAAAACTAAGCCCAAAGCTAGCAGAAGGAAGGTCATAACAAATATTAGAGCAGAATAAATAAAATTGTGACTAGAAAAACAATAGAAAAAAATAAATAAAACTAATAGCTAGTTTCTTGAAAAGAACAAAGTTGACAAACCCTTGTTAGACTAGAAAAAAAAAGAAAAGACTCAAATCTCAGAAAGGAAAGTGGTGGCATAACAACTGATATCACAGAAGTAAAAACGATCACAAGAAACTACTATAAACAATTGTACACCAAAAATTGGATATCTAGAAGAAATGAATACATTCTTAGACACATAAAATTTTCCAAGACTGAATCATAAAGAAATAGAAAATCTGAACAAACCAATAACAACTAAAGTGATTGAATCAATAATGAAGTTCTTCCATCAAAGAAAAGCCCAGGATTTAATGGCTTCACAGCTAAGTTTTATCAAAAATTTAAAGAAAAACCAACATCAATCCCTCTGAAACTCTTCCAAAAAATTGAAGAAGAGGCAACATTTCCAAACTCATTTTATGAGGCCAGTATTACTGTAATACTAAAGCCAGACAAAGGTACTACAAGAAAAGGAAATTACAGATGAACAGATACAAATACAAATATCCCTGATGAACATAGATACAAAAGTCCTTAACAAAATTCTAGCAAACCAAATTCAACAGCACATTAAAAAGATCATTCACTATGATCAAGTAGGATTTATCTCTGAAATGCAAGGATGGTTCAATATACGCAAATCAATAAATGTGATTCATCACAGTAACAAAATGAAGGATAAAACCACATGATTATCTCAATAGATGCAGAAAAAGCATTTCATAAAATTCAATACCTTTTTTATTTTTGAGATGGAGCCTCGCTCTGTTTCCCAGGCTGGAGTGCAGTGGTGAGATCTCGGCTCATTGCATCCTCTGCCTCCTGGGCTCAAGAAATTCTCCTGCCTCAGCCTCCCATATAGCTGGGATTACAGGAATGTGCCACCACACCTGGCTAATTTTTGTATTTTTGGTAGAGATGGGGTTTCACCATGTTGGCCAGGCTGGTCTTGAACTCCTGACCTCAGGTGATCCACCCACCTTGGCCTCCCAAACTGCTGGGATTACAGGTGTAAGCCACCATGCCCAGCCTAAAATTCAATACCTTTTATGATAAACACTGTTAACAGAATAGGTATACATGCAATATACCTGAACACAATAAAAGCCATAGATGACAAATGCATAGCTAACATTATATTCAATAGTGAAAGTTGAAAGCTTTTCCTCTAAAATCAGGGACAAGACAAGGATGCCCACTTTCATTACTTTTTTTCAACATAGTTCTGGAAATCCTAGCCAGAGCAATTAGGGAAGACAAGAAAATAAAAGATATCCTAACTGGAAAGGAAAAAATGAAATTGTCTCTGTTGATGACATGATATTATACAAAGAAAATCCTAAAGACTCCACCAAAAAGCCATTAGAACTGATAAATTCAGTAAAGTCGTAGGAAACAAAATCAATATATAAAAATTAGTGGCATTTTTATACACTAATAACAAGCTATCTGAAAAAGAAATTAAGAAAACAATTCCATTTACAATAGCAACAATAACAAAATACTTATTTTATTGTCTATTTATATTCATATTTTATTGTCAAATACTTCTTTATAAGACTTGTATACTAAAAACTATAAAACCCTTGTGAAAGAAATTGAAGAAAATACAAATAAATGTAAAGATATCCCATGTTAATGGAGTAAAAGAATTAACATTGTTAAAATGTCTGTAGTACCCAAAGCAATCTACAGATTCAATGCAATTCATATCAACATTCCAGTGTCATTTTTCATAGAAAATGTCATAGAAAAAAATAATCCTTAAGTTCATATGGAACCACAAAAGACCTCAAATTGTCAAAACAATCTTGAGCAAAAAGAACAAAGCTAGAGGCATCAACACTACCTGACTTCAAAATATATTATGAAGCAATCAAAACAGAATGATCCTGGCCAAAACAAAACAAAACCAACCAAACAAACAAACAAAAGAAAACAGACTCACTGACCAATAGAATCTGATAGAAAGCCAAGAAATAAGCCTGTGCATTTATAGTCAATTGATTTTTGACAAAGACGCTTAGAACATACATTAGAGAAAGGACAGACTATTCAATAAATGATGCTGGGAAAACTGGTTATCCTCATGCAGAAGAATAAAATTAGACCCTCATCTTACACCCTGCACAAAACTCAACTTAAAATGGGTTAAAGACTTAGACCTGAAACTATAAAACTACCAGAAGAAAACACAGGGAAAAACTTCACAACATTGGCTTAGGCAAGGAATCTTTGGATATGACCCCAAAGGCTCAGGCAACAAAAGAAAAATAGACAAATGGAATTGCATTGTATTAGTCCGTTTTTATGCTGCCGATAAAGACATACTTGAGACTGAGTAATTTATAAAGAAAAAGAGGTTTAATGGACTCACAGTTCACGTGGCTGGGGAGGCCTCACAATCATGGAGGAAGGCAAGGGGGAGCAAGTCATATCTTACATGGTGGCAAGCAAGAGACAATGAGAACCAAGTGAAAGGGGTTTCCCCTTATAAAACCATCAGATCTCATGAGACTTATTCACCACCATGAGAACAGTATGGGGGAAACTTCCCCCATGACTCAATTATCTACCACTGGGGTCCCTCCCACAACACATGGGAATTATGGGAGCTACAATTCAAGATGAGATTTGAGTGTCTCATATTTAGGTCATGCTGATGCAAGAGGTGGGTTCCCATGGTCTTGGGCAGCTCTGCCCTGTGGATTTGCAGGGTACAGCCTCCCTCCTGGCTGCTTTCACAGGCTGGTCTTAAGCGTCTGCAGCTTTTCCAGGTGAACAGTGCAAGGTGTCGGTGGATCTACCATTCTGGGGTCTGGAGGACAGTGGCCCTCTTCTCACAGCTCCACTAGGCAGTGCCCCAGTGGGGACTCTGTATGGGGGCTTCAACCCCACATTTCCCTTCTGCACTGCCCTAGCAGAGGCTCTCAATAAGGGCCCCACCCCTGCTGCAAACTTCTGTCTGAACATCCAGGCATTTCTATACATACTGTGAAATCTAGGTGGAAGTCCCCAAACCTCAGTTTTTGACTTGTGTGCACCCACAGGCTCAACACCATGTAGAAGCTGCCAAGGCTTGGGGCTTGCACCCTCTGAAGCCATAGCCTGAGCTGTACCTTGGTCCCTTTTAGCCATGGCTAGAGCAGCTGGAATGCAGGGCACCAAGTCCCTAGGCTGCACACAGCATGGGGGCCCTGGGACTGGCCCAAAAAACCATTTTTTCCTCCCAGGCATCCAGGTCTGTGATGAGAGGGGCTGTGAGAAAGCTCTTTGATATGCCCTGGGGAGACATTTTCCCTGTTGTCTTGGCCATTAACATTTGGTTCCTCATTACTTATGCAAATTTCTGCAGTCAGCTTCGATTTCTCCTCAGAAAAGGGGTTTTTCTTTTTCTATCACATCATTAGGCTACAAATTTTCCAGACTTTTATGCTCTGTTTACCTTTTAAAACTGAATATTTTAACAGCACCCAAGTCACCTCTTGAATGCTTTGCTGCTTAGATATTTTTTCCACCAGATATCCTAAATCATCTCCTTCAAGTTTAAAGTTCCACAAATCTCTACGGCAGGGGCAAAATGCTGCCAGTCTCTTTATAAAACGTGACAAGCATTACCTTTACTCCAGTCCTTATCTCCATCTGAGACCACCTCAGCCTGGATTTCATTGTCCATATCATTATCAGCATTTTGGTTGAAGCCATTCAACAAGTCTCTAGGAAGTTCCAAACTTTCCCACATTTTCCTGTCTTCTTCTGAGCCCTCCAAACTGTTGCAACCTCTGCCTGTTACACAGTTCCAAAGTTGCCTCCTGGCAGGGAAATTGTTTTGGGAGGATTCAAGCACATTACATTTATTGTCCACTATATTTCTATTATTACATTGTAATATATCATGAAATAATTATACAACTCACCATAATGTAAAATCAATGGGATAAATTTTAGCAGGTATAAATGAAGGCTTGATGAATTTTTTTTTTTTTTTTTGAGACGGAGTCTTGCTCTGTCACACAGGCTGGAGTGTGGTGGTGTGATCTCGGCTCACTGCAACCTCTGTCTCTCAGGTTCAAGCGATTCTCCTGTCTCAGCCTCCCAAGGAACCAGGATTTCAGTTGCACACCACCACACCTAGCCAATTTTTGTATTTTTAGTAGAGATGGGGTTTCGCCATGTAGGCCAGTCTAGTCTCAAACTCCCGACCTCAAGTGATCCATCTGCCTCACCCTCCCAAAGTGCTGGCATTACAGGCATGAGCCACCACGCCTGGCCTATTTCTTTTTCTTTTCTTTTCTTTTTTTTTTTTGATAGCTGGGTGGCAGATGTATAAATTGTCATTGACCTAACAGAATTAAGTTGGGCCATGGAGAAAACTGAGAACATCACGATTTAAAACACAGAATTCTCAAATGGACCAGTGTGTTTAGACCTGACTGTGGAATGGAATGCCACACCTAGGCATACGAGGTATGGTTGGGGCACTGTCACATGTCCAGCTTGGGAGCCATCATGTGCCCAGGTCAGGAGAGGTGAATCCACGAGACGCAGACATGTGCTGGGGGTGCAGTCGCATGTCCAGGTCAGGTGCCCTCACTTGCTGGGAGTGCCATCTCCTAGTGGGAGCCAGTCACCTGCTGGGGTGCAACTACCTGGTGGGGGCGCAATCCTGTGCTGGAGACACAGTCACGTGTCAGGAGCTAGTCACCCGCTGGGGGCGCTGCCTCGAGCCTCATGGCTGCCCCTGCTTCCAGCATGGGCCCACTCGGGCCCTCTGCCCTGGGCCTTCTGCTGCTGCTCCTGGTGGTGCCCCCTCCCCGGGTCGCAGCCTCGGTCCACAGACACCCAGAGAACCAGGGAATCTCCCTGACTGGCAGCGTGGGTAGGCCCTGCCCCAGGGGCGGATGGGCGGCTGGAGACAGTGCCCTTGGGGCTTCTCTCAGTGCCGGGGCCTCCTCCCCCATGTCGCCTGCCTGCCCCTTCCCCTCCCCCATGTCCCCTGCCTTCCCTTCCTCCTGTGTCCCCTGCCCCTCCCCCACGTCCCCTGCCTGCCCTACCTCTCCCGTGGCTCCAGCGTGGCTCCACCGTGAGCTCCGTTCTCCCTGCAGCCTGTGGTCGGCCCAGCATGGAGGGGAAGATCCTGGGAGGCGTCCCTGCGCCCGAGAGGAAGTGGCCGTGGCAGGTCAGCGTGCACTACGCGGGCCTCCACGTTTGCGGTGGCTCCATCCTCAATGAGTACTGGGTGCTGTCGGCTGCGCACTGCTTTCGCCAGTAAGGGGGCGCGGGCCTGGGACGGTGTGGGTAGCTAGGCCTGCAGGGTGTGCCCACAGCGGCTTGGATGGACCCCACGCAAGCCTCCCCCTTCACCACTATCGACCCCCTTCACCACTGTCGACCGGCACAAGGCCAGGTCCCCACCAGTGAGGCTGGTCCCCAAACACACAGCTGGGTCCCCATCCTTGAGGCTGGTCCTCCAAGTGCACAGCCAGGTCCTCAAGAGTGACGCTGGTCCCCAAGATCACGGCCAGGTCCTCACATGCAAGGCTGATCCCCTAAGTGTACAATTAGGTTCCCATGAGCTAGGTTGGTCCTCAAATGCACAGCCTGGTCCCCACGAGTGAGACTGGTCCTCAAGGGCACAGCCAGATTCCCACAAGTGAGGCTGGTTCTCAAGTGCACAGCCAGGCCCCTCAAAAATGAGGCTGCTCCTCAAGTGCACAGCCAGGTCCCCATAAGCAAGGCTGGTCTCTAAGCACCTGGCCTTCCCGATTGCTCCTCCAACAGCCCCGCATGCTGCCCCGCACAGCAGGCATGCCTCTTCTGTGGTCATCTGACCTCCAGAGGGATGTGTGCAGCCAGGTTGTCGGTAAGAGTCAGAGCAGGTCTCACATGCATGGGCTGCTGGCCTGTACAGCTGGTGGTCGTGTACAGACTTGGGTCCCCAGAGCCTCCATGGGCCAAGTCGACTCTTTAGGGGGCAACTCTGCCAGACAGCCAGATAGGTCCCTACTATGCTGCAGGAAGAAGCTGGCTTTTCAATCCCACCGAGTGAGTGCCAGCCCCTTGCACTTGGCCTCTCCAGGCCTGTGGGCTGACCACACAGGAAGCTGCGGGCATTGTGCCTCTGTTCTCACTCCCACAGGGACAAGAATATAAAAATCTATGACATGTACGTAGGCCTCGTAAACCTCAGGGTGGCCAGCAACCACACCCAGTGGTATGAGGTGAACAGGGTGATCCTGCACCCCACATATGAGGTGCACCACCCCATCGGAGGTGACGTGGCCCTGGTGCAGCTGAAGACTCGCATTGTGTTTTCTGACTCCGTGCTCCCGGTCTGCCTTGCAACTCCAGAAGTGAACCTTACCGGTGCCAACTGCTGGGCTACGGGATGGGGACTAGTCTCACAACAAGGTAGGAATACAGTGCAGGGCTTTGTGGGCAGGATGAAGGCTTCTCTTCCACCACAGGGAAGAAAATGCTCTGCCAGCTAAGGGGGTCCAGGTGTTTGGGGACTGGAATCCCCACCCGTCAATCAACATTTATTTGTTTGTCAGTGTGGATATTTTGTTGTTTTGTTTTATTTCTGACTGGCTTTGTTGTATGCAGAAAAATACAGCTACTTTGATGTGAAGTTGGTATGCAGTATATCAAGAACACAAATTTAAAAGCATAGTTTTCCTTAAGATTGTAAATGGAACTTAGAAATCTCTTTTAGCTTATCTAAAAACCATTTGTTATTAAACTTTTCTCCAGAAAGTCCTGTGCATTCTTTCTAGATTTATACCCAGGCACTTTTCAATATTTAGGTCTATTTTAAAGAGATTTTTTTAAATTGCATTTGCTAATTAGTCACAGCTATTGATTTTTGCACATTGATCTTATATCCAGTCATCTTATAGAATTTATTTTTAGTAGTTTATCAACTTATTATTTTGACAGTTCTAGATAAAAGATAATATTTTTCTTCTAGCAAAGACTATTTTATCACTCTCTTCCCATATTTTATCTTTTATTTTTCTTGTCTTCTTACAATGGTTGGAGCCTCCAGTAGAAATGATGCCAGATCTTGTCTTGGTTTTGGTTTGATTGGAAATGCTTATAATGGTTCACTATAGCATTTGTGGCCTGGCCTGGAGATTTCAGGTTGATATATTAAACCAGATTAAGAAAGTTACCTTTTATAGCTGATTTACTTAATTTTTTAAAAATTATAGATAATTATTGATTTTATTGAAATGCTTGCGGCAACTCTTGAGAGGATCATATAGTTTTGTTCTTTTAATCTATTGATGCCAAGAATAGGCATTTAAGCTGGGTGCAGTGGCTCACACCTGTAAATCCCAGCACTTTGGGAGGCTGAGGTGGGAGGATCACTTGAGCCCAGGAGTTTGAGACCAGCCTGGGCAACATAGTGAGATCCTGTCTCTACAAAAAATGCTGACTGGGCTGGGCTTGACGGCATGTGCCTGTAGTCCCAGCTACTCAGGAGGCTAACGTGGAAAGATCTCTTGATCCCAGAAGGTCAAGGCTGCAGTGAGCCAAAACTGCATATTTGCACCAAAGCCTGGGCAACAGTGAGACCTTCTCTCAAAAAAAAAAAAAAAAAAAAGGTATTTAATGTGAGATGGGTCTAGAATTTTTTTTCTTAGCTGATTTTATCTTTGGCATCAGTGTACTGCTGACTTTGTAGAATGAGTCAAAACTTTCCCATCTATTTGTATTCTCTGCAATAGTTTCTATTAAAGTAAAGATTAGCTATTTCTTGAAGGTTTGATGTGGCCATAAAACACTCTGATCCTAGTACCTTTTGTGGGTATAAATGATTACTCTATCTTACTCTCTGTTAATGGCTACTGGTTCATTCCAATTTTTAAATTTATTCTTAGGCCAATTTTGATGGATTGTATTTTTCTAGAAAGTTGTTCATTTTATTCCAGATTTTGAATAAAATGATATTGTATAAGATTGTAATTCATGTGCTCTTATTATTTTTCTGACCTCTCTTCATTCCTTATCATAGTTGCCAAAATTGTCTATTCTATTGCCTTTTTTTATATAAAACTACCTGCTACAGATTTTGCATTGGTGTATGTGGGGAGATGGTGGTGCATGGGACTTTATATGTTGGGTGCTTTGCTATTCACTCCTATAGCCATCTATTCATTTGTTAAACTTTTTATACTCTAAGTTTGCTTAACCAAACTTTTCTAATTTTTTGAGCTGAAAATACAAAAGATATTCAACATTTCATATTTTTTCTATGAATAAATTGAAGATTATAACTTGTCTTTTAAAGTCTCCTTTGGTCATGTTACAGGCTTTGAATTCTTACATATTTGTTATTCATTTCTCAAAAGTATGTGCACCCTATTTTAATTTTTTCTATATCCAAAAGTATAGGACAAAATTTTTCATATCTACAAAAAAGGCCATTGAAATTTTATAGGAATTGCATTGAATATTCAGTCCATGTTGAGTAATGTTGACATTTTAACAATATTAAACCTGCCTATCCATGAACATGGAATGTATTTCCATTTATTTGAGTCTTTAATTTCTTTCAGCAATGATTTGTAGATTCGAGTATACGAGTTTTTCACCTCCTTCATTAAATTTGTTTCCAAGATATGTTATTATTTTAGATGCTATTATAAATGAAATTGCTTTTATAACTATCTTTTTTGGATTGTTCTTTGGGGGTGTATAGAAACACAACTGATTTTTGGCTGGGCGCAGTGGCTCACGCCTGTAATCCCAGCACTTTGGGAGGCCAAGGCAGGTGGTTCGCAAGGTCAAGAGATTGAGACCATCCTGGCCAACATAGTGAAACCCCGTCTCTACTAAAAATACAAAAATTAGCTGGGTGTGGTGGCACGTGCCTGTAATCCCAGCTACTCGGGGGGCTGAGGTAATAGAATCACTTGAACCCAGGAGGTGGAGGTTGCAGTGAGCTGAGATCACCCCATTGCACTCCAGCCTGGGCGACAAGAGTGAAATTCCATCTAAAAAAAAAAAAAAAAGCAACACAACTGATTTTTTATGTGTTGGCCTTATACCCTGCAACTTTACTGAATTTGTTTATTATATGTAGTAGTTTTGTTTTTTTTTAAAGATTAATTGGGATTTTCTGTGTATAGGATCATGTCATCTATGAATAGAGATTGTTTTACTTCTTTGTTTCCAATTTGAATGGCTGTTATTTCTTTTTTTTGTCTAAATTGTCTGTCTAGAATTTCTAGTACAAATTAAATAGCAGTGATCAAAGTGGAAATCCTTGTTTTGTTTCTGATCTCATGGGAAATGCTTTCAGTCTTTAACCATTGAATATGATGTTAGCTGTCAGTTTTTAAATAAATGCCTTAATGTTGATGAAGTTTTTCCACATCAATTGGGATGATCCTATGTTGTCTTTTTTCTTTTATTCTATTAATGTATATTATATTGATTGATGTTCTTATGTTGAATTACCCTTGTATTCTTTGGATAAATCTCGCTTTGTCATGGTTTTATATGCTGTTGGTTATAATATTTTGCTGAGGGTTTTTATATCTATATTCTTAAGGTATGATCTGTAGTTATATTTTCTTATGGTGTCTTTGGCTTTGGCATCAGGATAATTCTGGTCTCATAGAATGAATTATGAAGTGTTGCTTCCTCTTCTATTTTTTGGTGGAGTGTGATAAAGATTGATTAATTCTTCTTTAAATATTTGGTAGAATTTACCAGTGAAGCCATCTGGTCCTGTACTTTTCTTTGTTGGGAGATTCTTATTGTTGAATCAATCTCTTTACTTGTTATAGATCTATTCAGATTTCCTATTTCTTCTGTGTAAGTTTAGATAATTCGTATGTTTGTAGAAATTTGTCTATTTCATCCAAGTTATCTCATTTGTGAGATAAGTTATTTCACAAATTTATAATCATTTTTGTGCATTTGTTTTTTGAATCCTGTTGCAAATAAAAAGTGGAATTAAAAACCAAATAAAAAGTGGAATTAAAAACCAAACTCACTTATGAGTGAGAACATGTGGTGTTTTGGTTTTCTGTTCCTGTGTTAGTTTGCTGAGGATAATGGCTTCCAATTCCATCCATGTCCCTGCAAAGGACATGATCACATTTTTTTTGCACAGTATCCCATGGTATACATGTATCACATTTTTTTAATCCAGTCTATCATTGATGGGCATTTAGGTTGATTCCATGTCTTTGCCATTGTGAATAGTGCTGCAATAAATATATGCATTCATGTATCTTTATAATAGAATGATTTATATCATGGTTTAATGGTTTTTATATTTGCCCATGCATTTACCTTTACCAAAGTCCTTTAATTTGTCATATGGCTTTGACTTACTGTTTTGTGTTCTTTCATTTCAATGTGAAGCACTCCAGTTAGCATTTCCTCTATGGAAGATCTAGTGGTGCAGACTTCCATGGCTCTTGTTTATCCAAGAACGACTTAATTTCTCCCTCATTTCTGAAGGATGATGTTGTCAGATATATAGGATTCCTGGTTGAAAGGTTTTTTCTTTTAGCACTTTAAGTATATCATAACCCTGTCTTCTGATCTCCTTAGTTTTTTATGAGAAATTAGCTATTAATCTGAGGATCCTTGTACATGACTAGACACTTCTCTCTTGCTCATTTCAAGATTCATTGCCTTTAGTTTAGACAGTTTGATTATAATGTGTCTTGTTGGGGGTTATTTGAGTTTATAATACTTGGAGTTTGTTCAATCTGAATTTGTAGATTTAAATATTTCAGCAGATTGCAAAATTTTGGACCATTATTTCTTCAAATATTCTTTCTACCTCATTCTGTCTCTCTTCTCCTTCTGAAAATACCATAACACATATGTGGTTCATTTGATGGTGTCCCAGGAGTCTCTTAGGCTCTCTTTACCTTCCTTCCTCTTTTGTCCTTTCTAATCCTTAGATTTTATAATCTGAATTGTCCTATCTTCAAGTTCACCTGTGCTCTCTTGTGCTTGCTCAAATTGTCTGCTTTGCCCCTCTAGTGAAGTTTTCATTTCAATTATTTGGCATTTTAATGCCAAATATTCTGTTTGGTTCCTTTGATAATTTCTATTTACTAATAGTATCATTTTGTTCATATATCATTTTCCTGATTTTCTTTCTTTGTTTATGTTTTCCCTTAGCTCTTTGAGCATATTTAATACACTTGTTTAAAGTCTTTGTCTAGACTTCTTCAGGGACAGTTTCTGTCCATTTATTTTGTTTTCTTAAGTGGGCCATAGCTTTTTTCTGATTTTTGTTGTTATTACTACTATTATTGAAAACAGGAGTATTGAGTTTTATACTTTTGAATATATAATGAATGTTATATGTGGCTGAGTATTGATTATAATAATGTATTAACTCTGGAAATAAGATTATCTCCAACCCCAGGGTTTTCTGTGGTGTTTTGATTGTTGAAAGCTATAGTAGTCTGTTTAATGATTTTCCCAAACTATTTTGCAAAGACTGTATTCTTTTTCATGTGTGGTCACTGAAGTCGCTATTCCTTAGCTTCTGTTAGCTTCTGTTATCTACTGTTTTGACAGTATTTTCTTGAATGCCAGGAGCTAAAAACCAACAAAACCAAAAATCTCTTCTTATGACCTTTGCAGGTTGGCTCTGTGCCAAGGCACTTTTTCAATACTTAGCCATGCTTGCACCAAGCCTAGGGATCAGCCTGAGGTGAAAGCTTTGGTTTTCTCAGGTTTACTTATGAGCGTGTGTCTTACCCTGGGCATGTTCATGGCCTTCCAAATTCCCTCAAGTACAGAGGTGCTTTTTCCAAAAATCTTTTCCAATTTATTTACTTTTTAAATTATATATTTTTTATTTTTATAGATTTAGGAGGTATAAGTGCAGGTTTGTTACATGGATATATTGCATAGGGGTGAAGTCTGGGATTTTAGAGTAACCATCACCTAAATAGTGAGTGTTTTACACAGTAGGTAATTTCTCATCCCTCATCACCTTCCCATCCTCCTACCTTGCCGAGTCTCCAGTGCATATTATTCCACTCTTTGTGTTGTGAACTTTATTTAGCTCCCACTCATAAGTGAGAAGAAGCATTATTTGACTTTCTGAATTATTTCACTTAAGATAATGGCCTCCAGTTCCATCCACGTTGCTGCAAAAGACATGATTTTATTCCTTTTTATGGCTGAGTAGTATTCCATGGTGTATGTGTATGATACGTATTATTTATTTATACATATAATATAAAATAATATGTATACACAAACACACCACATTTTCTTTATCCAATCATTTGTTGATGGGCACTTAGTTTGGTTCTATTTTTTTCTTTTTTGTTCATGCTGTCCCTGGGTGGGCTCGAAGGTTGGTTCTATATTGACATAGTTTGGATGTTTGTTTCCTCCAAGTCTCATGTTAAAATGTGCTCCCCAGTGTTTGAGATGGGGCCAGTAGGAGGTATTTGGATCATAGGGGTGGATTCCTCATGAATGGCTTGGTGCCATCTTTGCAGTAATGAGTGAATTCTTGCTCCATTTGGTTTTTGCAAAAGCTGGACTAATGTTTAAGAGCCTAACATCTCTCTTGCTTCCTCTGGCATCATATGACATGCCTGCTTCCCTTTCACCTTCTGCCCTGATTGTAAGCTTCCTGAGGTCCTCACCAGAGGCAGATGCTGGCACTATACTTCTTGTACAGTCTACAGAACTGTGAGCCAAAATAAACCTCTTTTCCTTATAATTTTGCCAGCCTTGGTTATCCTTTATAGCTATGCAAAACAGACTAATAGCCGTATTTTTGCTATTGCAAATAGTGCTGCAATAAACATGTGAGTGCAGGTATTTTTTTGTACAGTGACTTATTTTCCTTTGGATAAATACCCAGTGGTGGGACTGCTGGATTGAATGGTAGCTCTATTTTTAGTTCTTTGAGAGATCTCTATATAGTTTTCAATAGAGGTTGTACTAATTTTCTTTTTTTTTCTTCAACTTTTAAGTTCAGGGGTACATATTGCAAGAGGTGCAGGTTTGTTATGTATGTAAACATGTGCCATGGTGGTTTGCTGCACAAATTATCCCATCACCTAGGTATTAATCCCAGCATCCATTAGCTATTCTTCCTAATGCTTTCCCTCCCTCTATCCCCCCAAACAGGCCCCAGTGTGTGTTGTTTCCCCACTCCCTGTGTCCATGTATTCTCATAATTCAGCTCCCACTTATGAGTGAGAACATGTGATGTTTGCTTTTCTGTTCCTGTGTTAGTTTGCTGAGGATAATGGCTTCCAACTCCATCCATGTCCCTGCAAAGGACATGATCTCATTTTTCATGGCTGCATAGTATTCCATGGTATACATGTACCACATTTTTTTTATCCAGTCTATCACTGATAGGTATCTAGGTTGATTCCATGTCTTTGCTATTGTGAATAACGCTGCAATGGACATTTGTGTGCATATATCTTTATAATAGGATGATTTATATTACTTTGGGAATATACCCAGTAATGAGATTGCTGGGTCAGATGGTATTTCTGCCTCTAGGTTTTTGAGGACTCGCCACACTGTCTTCTGCAATGGTTGAACTAATTTACACTCCCAACAACAGTGTAAAAGATGTTCCTTTGTTCCTACAACCTCACCAGCATCTGTTGTTTCTTGACTTTTTAGTAATAGCCATTCTGACTGGCATGAGATGGTATCTCATTGTGGTTTTGACTTGCATTTCTCTAATGATCAGTGATGTTGACCTTTTTTTCATGTTTGTTGGCTGCATGTATGTCTTCTTTTGAGAAGTGTCTGTTCATGACCTTTGCTACTTTTTAATGGGGTTGTTTGTTTTTTTTCTTGTAAATTTGCTTAAGTTCCTTGTAGACTCTGGATATTAGACCTTTGTCAGATGGATAGATTGCAAAATTTTTCTCCCATTCTGTAGGTTGTCTGTTCACTCTGATGATAGTTTATTTTGCTGTGCAGAAGCTCTTTAGTTTAATTAGATCCCATTTGCCAATTTTTGCTTTTGTTGCAATTGCTTTTGGCGTTTTTGTCATGAAATCTTTGCCTGTGCCTATGTCCTGAATGGTATTGCCTAGATTTTCTTCTAGGTTTTTTATTTTTTTGTTTTTTGAGACAGAGTCTTGGTCTGTCACCAGGCTGGAGTGCAGTAGAGTGATCTCAGCTCACTGCAACCTCCAACTGCCTGGTTCAAGCAATTGTCCTGCCTCAGCCTCTGGAGTAGCTGGGATTACAGGCACACACCACTACGCCCAGCTAGTTTTTGTATTTTTAGTAGAGACAGGGTTTCACCATGTTGGCTGGGATGGTCTCTATCTCCTGACCTTGTGATCCGCCTGCCTCAGCCTCCCAAAGTGCTGCGATTACAGGCATAAGCCACCACATCTGGCCTCTAGGTTTTTTATAGTTGTGGGTTTTACATTTAAGCCTTTAATCCATCTTGAGTTAATTTTTGTATGTGGTGTAAGGAAGGGATCTAGTTTCATCTTTCTGCATATGGCTAGCCAATTCTCCCAGCACCATTTATTAAATAGAGAATCCTTTCCCCATTGCTTGTTTTTGTCAGGTTTGTTGAAGGTCAGATGATTGTAGGTGTGCAGTCTTATTTCTGAGTTTTCTATCCTGTTCCATTGGTCTATGTGTCTGTTCTTGTGCCAGTATCATGCTGTTTTGGTTACTGTAGCCTTATAGTATCATTTGAAATTGGGTAGCATGGTGCCTCCAACTTCATTCTTTTTGCTTAGGATTGTCTTGGCTATTCAGGCTTTATTTTTTTTGTGCCATAGGAATTTTAAAATAGTTTTCTTCTAATTCTGTGAAGAATGTCAATGGTAGTTTAATGGGAATAGTACTGAATCTATAAATTACTTTAGGCAATATGGTCATTTTCACAATATTGATTCTTCCTGTCTATGAGCATGGAATGTTTCTCCGTTTGTTTGTGTCTCCTCTGATTTCTTTGAGCAGTGGTTTGTAGTTCTTTTTGAAGAGGTCCTTCACTTCCCTTGTTAGCTGTATTCCTAGGTATTTTATTCTTTTTGTAGAAATTATGAATGGGAATTCATTCATGATTTGGCTCTCTGCTTGCCTGTTGTCAGTGTACAGGAATGCTAGCAAGTTTTGCATATTGATTTTATATCCTGAGACTTTGGTGAAGTTGCTTACCAGCTTAAGAAGCTTTTGGGCTGAGACGATGGGGTTTTCTAGATATAGGCTCATGTCATCTGCAAAGATAATTTGACTTCCTCTCTTCCTATTTGAACACCGTTGATTTCTTTCTCTTGCCTAATTGCCCTGGACAGAACGTCCAATATTATGCTTAGTAGAAGTGGTGAGGCCAGGTGCGGTGGCTCATGCCTGTAATCCCAACACTTTGGGAGGTTGAGGCGGGTGGATCACCTGAGGTTAGGAGTTCGAGACCAGCCTGGCCCAACATGGTGAAACCCCGTCTCTACTGAAAATATAAAAAAGTAGCTGAGTGTGGTGGCATACATCTGTAGTCCCAGCTACTCGGGATGCTAAGGCAGGAGAATCACTTGAACCCGGGAGGTGGAGGTTGCAGTGAGCCGAGACAGTGCCACTGCACTGTAGCCTGAGTGACAGAGTGAACCTCCGTCTCAGAAAAAAAAAAAAAAAAAAGTGGTGAGAGAGGGCATTCTCTTGTGTCGGTTTTCAAGGGCAATGACTGCCTCCAGCTTTTGCCCATTCAATATGATATTGGCTGTGGGTTTGTCATATATGGCTCTTATTTTGAGGTCTGTTCCTTCAACACCTAGTTTAGAGTTTTTAACATGAAAGGATGTTTAATTTTACCGAAGGCCTTTTCTGCATTTATTGAGATAAGCATGTGGTTTTTGTCATTGGTTCTGTTTATGTGATGGATTATGTTTATTGACTTGCGTATGTCAAATCACCCTTGCATCCCAGGGATGAAGCCAACTTGATTGTAGTGGATAAGCTTTTTGATGTGCTGCTGGATTCAGTTTGCCAGTATATTGTTGAGGATTTTTGCATTGATGTTCAACAAATATATTGACCTGAAGTTTTGTTGTGGTTGTTGTAGTATCTCTGCCAGGTTTTGGTATCAGGATGATGCTGGCCTCATAGAACAAATTAGGAAGAAGTTCCTCCTTTTCAATCTTTTGTAATGGTTTCAGTAGAAATGGAACCGGCTCTTCTTTGTACCTCTGGTAGAATTCAACTGCAAATCCATCAGGTCCTGGGCTTTTTTTGTCGGTAGGCTATTTGTTACTGCTCCAATTTCAGAACTTGTTATTGGTCTGTTCAGGGTTTCAATTTCTTCTTGGTTCAGTCTTGGGAGCGTGTATGTGTCCAGGAATTTATTTTCTAGTTTCTTTTCTAGATTTTTTTAGTTTATGTGCATAGAAGTGTTTATAGTATTCTCTGATGGTTGTTTGTATTTCTGTGGGGTCAGTGGTGATATCCCTCTTATCATTTCTGATTGTGTTTATTTGATTCTTCTCTCTTTTCTTCTTTATTAGTCTAGCTAGTGATCTATTTTATTAATTTTTTTTTAGAAAACCAGCTCCTGAATTCATTGATTTTTTGAAGGGTTTTTCGTGTCTCTATCTCATTCATTTCAGCTCTGATCTTGGTTATTTCTCGTCTTCTGCTAGCTTTGGGGTTTGTTTGCTCTTGGTTCTCTAGTTCTTTTAGTTGAGGTGTTAGGTTGTTAACTTCAGATCTTTCTAGATTTTTGATGTGGGCATTTAGTGCTATAAATTTCTCTGTTAGCGCTGCTTTAGCTGTATCCCAGAGATTCTGATATGTTGTCTCTTTGTTCTCATTAGTTTCAAAGAACTTCTTGATTTCTGCCTTAATTTCATTATTTATCAAAAAGTCATTCAAGAGCAGGTTGTTCAATTTCCATGTAGTTGTGTGGTTTTGAGTGAGTTTCTTAATCTTGAGATCTAATTTGATTCCACTGTGGTCTAAGGGACTGTTTATTATGTTTTCAGTTCTTTTGCATTCGCTAAGGAGTGTTTTACTTTTGCTATATGATCAATTCTAGAGTAAGTGCCATGTGGTGATGAGAAGAGTGTATATTCTGTTGTTTTGGAGTGGAGAGTTCTGTAAGTATCTATTAGGTCCACTTGATCCAGATCTGAGTTCAGATCCTGAATATTTTTGTTAATTTCCTGTCTCAATGATCTGTCTAATATTGTCAGTGGAGTGTTAAAGTATCCCACTATTACTGTGTGGGAGTCTAAGTCTCTTCGTAGGTCTCTAATAACTTGCTTTATGAATCTGGGTGCTCCTGTATTGGGTGCATATATATTTAGGATAGTTAGCTCTTCTTGTTGAATCCTTTACCATCACTTGGGTCCAGGGAGCCAAGCAGCATCATTCTGTGAACCCCACTTCCATGGCACCCCACAAGTTAAGACCGCTGGCTTGGAATTCCAGCCTGCCAGTCGCGATAGGCCGGAATCTGCTTAAGAAGGACCAGTTCCCCAGGGAGAGGAGCAGTGCCATCTCTGCAGTTGAGTCAACTCAGCTGTTCCAGCCTGCCGGCTCTGGAGAGTCCAGACAATCTGGATAAAGAAGGGTCCTCGACAATGCAGCACAGCTGCACTACCAAGAAGCAGCCAGACTGCTTCTATAAGTGGGTCCCTGATTCTGTTCCTTCTCACAAGGGACCACCCCCCCAGGGTTATGTAGGGACAGATTTCCCACCTTGCTGGGAATCCTGGGGCCTGGTGATACTGGCTTATGAGAGGATCACCTGATCTGCTGGTTGCAATGATTCATGGGAGAAGTGTGGTTTCCCAGGGTGGAATCACACAATCACTTCACCACTTCCCTTGGCTTGAGGGCGGGGATTCCTTTGGGTCCATGTGGCTCCTGGGCGGGCCATCACCCCACCCTGCCTTTCTTCATTCTCTGTGGGTGGACCTGTTTGCCTAGTCAGTCCCAGTGCGAGAACCTGGATATTTCAGTTGAAAATGCTGAATTCACTTACCACTTTCATTCCTCTCTGTGAGTGCCACAGACCACAGCTGCTTCTAATTGGCCATTTTGGTCTTGTACTAATTTTCATTTCTACCAGCAGTGTATAAGCCTTCCCTTTTCTCTTCATCCTCACCAATTTCTGTTGCTTTTTGACTTTTTAATAACAACCATTCTGACTAGTGTGAGATGGTGTCTCACCATGGTTTTGAATTTCTCTGATGATTAGTGATATTGAGCATTTTTTCATATGCTTATTGGCCATTTGTATGCCTTCTTTTGAAAAATGTCTATTCCTTTGTCCAAGAAGTGCTTTTGAGCATTCCCAAAGAAATTCTCACTAGCTCTTGCTCATGGGCCTTAGGCAGTATATTGTATATACTTATACTTTTATTGTACATATGTTTACTATATACAGTATATTGTATATAGTTTATGATTTTTGAATCTATTGTGTGCAATTTTCTCAATTTCATTTTAATTGTTCATTGTTAGGATATTGAAGTACACTTGATTTTTACTTATTTCATTTTGAGAAACCTAGTTTAAATTCTTTGTAATTCACTATGAGTTTTTTCATATATTATGTTGTTTGTGAGCAAAGACAGTCTTCTTACTTTCCAATGTGGGTAGCCTTTCTCTCTCTTGCCTCATTACACTGGCTACAACCTCTAATATAATGTTCAATACAACTGGGAATAGTGGATATCCTTGCCTTGTTCTTCATCTTAGTAGGGGAAATGTTTAGTCTTTCACCATCAAGAATGATGTGAGCTGTGGGGTTTTTTTGTAGGTATCTTTTAACAGATTGAGGAAGACTTCTTTTTTTCCTAGTTTGTTGAGTATCTTTGTTATGAATAGGAGTAAGAAATGCTTTTTCTACATCTATTGATATGTTCCTGTGGCTCTTGATTTTTATATTATTGATATATTATATTCAATTTTGGATATTAAACCCACCTTGCATTCCTCTTGGTCATTGTGTATAATATTCTTTCTAGGTTGCTGGAATCAATTTGTTAATACTTTGTTAAAGATTTTTGCAACTATATTTATGAGACATATTGGCTGAATTTTTCTTGTGATGTTTTTGTCTGGTTTTGGTATAAGAAAAATATTCGTGTTTATAGTATTGGTATTGTTTCCTTCTTAAAGATTTGATAGAATTCATGGACGAAGCCACCTGGGCCTGGGCTTTTCTTTATGGAAAGATATTTTTATTATTAATTTGTTATTTACTTTATGTATTTATTATTGTCCTATTACTTTTACTTTTTCTTATACAGGTGTATTCAGATTCCCATTTCTGCTTGAATTAGTTTAAGGTGTCTACTTTTTTTTTTTTTTTGAGATGGAGTTTTGCTCTTGTCACCCAGGCAAGTGCAATAGCATGTTCTCAGCTAACTGCAACCTCCGCCTCCGGGTTCAAGTGATTCTCCTGCCTGAGTAGCTGGGATTACAGGCACCCACCACCAAGCCCTGTTAATTTTTTTATTATTATTATTATTTTTAGTAGGGACATGGTTTCACCATGTTGGCCAGGCTGGTCTCGAACTCCTGGCCTCAGGTGATCTGCCCACCTCGGCCTCCCAAAGTGCTGGGATTACAGGCATGAGCCACCGGGCCAGGCCTTAAGGTGTCTAATTTGATAGCACACAGTTGTTCATAATAGTCTCATTATTTATTTTAATTTCTAAAAGGATAGTAGTAATATTTCATCTTTTCTGATTTTGGTAATTGGCATCTTCTCTATTTTTATCTTGGTCATTATAACTAAAGGTTTATCAATTTTGGTTGTCTTCTCGAAGAACTGATTTTTGATCACTGATTTTCCATATTACTTTTCTGTTTTCTATTTCATTGATTTACACTCTCATCTTTCTTATTTTCTTCCTTCTGATTGCTTTGAATTTAATTGTTCTTTTTCTAGTTTCCTAAGGTAGAAGCTTAGAGTGGTTTGTGACCTTTCTTCTTCTTCTAATATAAGCATTTAAAGCTATAAATTTCCTTCTATGCGCTGTTTTAAATGCTTCCCACAAATTTTGGTATACTGTGTTTTTGTTTTCATTTAGTTGAGGCTATTATCTAATTTCCCTCATAATTTTTTCTTCAAAGTTTCTTAATTTTAAGTATTTGGTGAATTCCAAATAAAATTTCTTCCTATTGTTAATTTTAATGCCCTTGTGCTTAGAAAAAAATACTTGCTATAATTTTACACTTTTTGAACTTATGGAGACATGTACTATGGCCTAGCATATGGTCTGTCCTGGGAGATGATCCGTGTGTGTTTGGAAAGAATATGTGTCTTGCTGTCATTGGTGTGGAAATTTTTATAAGTCACAGGTCAAGTTGGCTGATAATGTTTTTAAGTCTTCCATATCCTTATTGGTTTTCTGTCTTTTGAAAGCAGTTATTGGGCTGGGCACAGTGGCTCACACCTGTAATCCCAGCACTCCACCAGGTCAGGAGATTGAGACCATCCTGGCTAACACGGTGAAACCCCATCTCTACTAAAAATATAAAAAATTAGCTGGGTGTGGTGGCACGCACCTGTAGTCCCAGCTACTTGGGAGGCTGAGACAGGAGAATCATTTGAAGCTGGGAGGCAGAGGTTGCAGTGAGCCAAGATTACACCACTACACTCCAGTCTGAGTGACAGAGTGAGACTCCATCTCAAAAAAAAAAAAAAAAGAAAGAAAGAAAGAAAAAGAAAAAAGCAGTTATTTAGAATACTAAAATCTCTATGACTGCTGAATTGTTTATTTCTCCTTTCAATTATGCCGGGTTTTGCTTCATGTATTTTCAGGCTCTGATTGGGTGCATATATATTTATAATCATGTCTACTTGGTGTGTTGATTATCTTATCATTTAATCAACTGTCTTTCTTTATCCCTAGTTACATTTGTTTTAAAGTCTGTTTTGTCTGATATTGATCTAGCCATTTAGACTCTCTTACAATTACTGTTTGCATGGATATCTTTTTTCATCTTTTCACTTTCAATCTATATATGCCTCTGAATCCAAAGTGTATCTTTTGGTAGAAGGCATGCAGTTGGGTCTTCCTTTTTTATCTGGTCTGGAAATCTCTGCCTTTTGGTTGAAGTATTTAGTCCATCTTCACTTTGAATGTAATTATTGATTTTGTGGATTTAAATTTGCCATATTGCTAAATGTTTTCTATATATCTATATACTCTCTTTCCTGTATTCATTTTTCCATGCCTTCTTTTATGTTAACAAAGTGCCTTTTGGTATGCCATTTTCATTCTTCCCTTGATTTTTTAGACTATATTTCAAAAGATGTTTTCTAAACAGTGGTTGTAGGGCTTGCTTTGTTTATCACAATCCAGTCAGATTAATACTGATTTAATTCTGGTGAAATATAACAATGGTTAAATACTGAAAGCTTTCCCTCCAAGATCAGGAACAAAATCAAGATGCCTGTTTTCACCACTGGTATTCCACATTATACCAGAAGCTCTAGACAGACAAATTAGGTGAGAAAAATAAATAAAAGAAATCCAAATTGGAAAAGCAGAAGTAAAACTATCTCTACTTGCAGAAGACATGATCTTATATATATAGAAAATCCCAATGAATCCTGAAAACAAACACACAGTAACAACAAAATAAAACTATGGATAATTTTTAAAATCCAGCCAAGTGGCAGGGTACAAAATCAACACACAAAAAAATAAATTGTGCTTCTATGCAACCTCAATGAACAATTCAAAAAGGAAATTAAGAAAATTGTTCCATCTGCAATAGCACCCAAACCAAAATATACCTATGATAAATGTATCCAAGGAGATGAAAACTACAAAACTACATTGAAAACTATAGAACGTTACAGAAAGAAATTTTTGAAAACCTAAATAAATGCAAAGACAGCTGATGTTCATGGATTGGGAGACTTAATATTGTTAAGATGACAATATTACCCAAAGTGATCTACAAACACAGTCCTTATCAAGATACCAATGCCCCTTTTTGCAGAAATAAGAAAGCCAATCTTCAAATTTATATGTAATTAGAAGAGGCCACAAATAGCTAAAACAATCTTAAAAAAGAACAACATGGCCGAGTGCAGTAGCTCATGTCTGTAATCCCAGCACTTTGGGAGGCAGAGGTGGGCAGATCACCTGAGGTCAGGAGTTTGAAACCAGCCTGGCCAACATGGTGAAACGCCATCTCTACTAAAAATACAAAATTAGCCGGGTGTGGTTGTGGGCGCCTGTAATCCCAGCTACTTGGGAGGTTGAGGCAGGAGAATCACTTGAACCAAGGAGGCAGAGGTTGCAGTGAGCCGAGATCGTGCCACTGCACTCCAGCCTGGGCAACAAGAGCAAGACTCCTTCTCAAAAAAAAAAAAAGCAACGTTGAAGGACTCATACTTCCTGATTTCAAAATATACCATGAAGCTGCAATAGTCAAAATCATGGGTTATGGCATAAGGAGAGATATATAGACCAATGGAATAGAATTGAGAGTCCAGAATCACTGGCCCGTTCATTTTCAACGAAGGTGCCAAGTCCATTCCATGGGGAAGGAACAGTCTGTTCAACAAATTGTACTAGACATTCACATACAAAAGAATGAAGTTGGACCCTTACTTCATACCACATACAAAAGAATGAAGTTGGACCCTTACTTCATACCACATACAAAATTTACCACAGAAGTTATTGAAGACTAAGTACATCAACTCAAAGTATAAAATTTTAGAATAAAACTGTTGTTGGTTGAATTATGTCCCCCAAAAGATATGTTGACATTGACACCCCCAGTAGTCATAAATGGGACATTTTAGAAATAGGCTATTTGCAGATGTAATCAAGTTAAGATGAGGATGTTAGGGTGGGACCTTATCCAATATGACTGATGTACATATAGGAAAAGGAGAAGGGACACAGACATTGAGTGTGCATGTGATGACAGAGGCAGAGACTGGAGCCATGCACCTGCCAGCCATGGAATGCCAAGGATTTCTGGCAACTGCAAGAAGCTAGGAAGAGGAAAAGAAGGATCCTCCCTGAGACTCCTGAGAGGGAGCCTGGCCCTTCTGACACCTTAATGTCAGACTTCTGGTCTGCAGAGCTGTGAGAGAAAAACTTTTTGTCATTTGAAACTGCCCAGTTTGAGGTACTTTGTGACAGCAGCCCTAGGAAACAAATACAGAAACATAGGTCAAGAAATCACGACCTTGGACTTGGCAATGGGTTCTTAGATACAACAAAAACATGAGCATCAAAATAAATTGGCCAGGTGTAGCGGCTCATGTGTATAATCCCAACAGTTTCGGAGGCCAAGGCGGGTGGATTACTTGAGCCTAGGAGTTTGAGACCAGCCAGGGCAACATGGTGAAACTCAGTCTCTACAAAAAATACAAAAATTAGCTGGGCGTGGTGGTGTGCACCTGTAATCCCAGGTACTCAGGTGGCTGAGGCAGGAGAATCGTTTGAATCCGGGAGGCAGAGGTTGCAGTGGGCCGAGATTGCACCACTGCACTCCAGCCTGGGCAACAGAGCAAGACTCTGTCTCAAAAAAAAAAAAAATTAGCTGGGCATGGTGGCGAGTGCCTGTAGTGCCAGCTACTCAGGAGGCTGTGGTGGGAGGATTATCTGAGCTCAGCGGGTCAAGGCTGCAGTGAGCCAAGACTGCACTCCAGCCTAGGTAACAGACCTAAATTGTCTAAAAAAAGAATTGATAAATTGGGCTTCATTGAAATTAAAAACTTTTGTATATCAAAGACAATACCAAGAAACTGATAAGAATGGAAGAAAATACTTTCAAATTATGAATTGATAAAAGCCTAGTATCCAGAATATATAAAGAACTCCTACAACTCAACAAAAAGACAAGCAACCCAATTTAAAAATGGGCAGAAGACTTGAACTGACATTTCTCCAAAAATAACATGTAAATGGTCCACAAGCCCATGCAAGGATGCTCCACGTCATTAGTCATTAGGAAACACAAGTCAGAACCTCAGCGTCCATTCATCCCTTGCTAAAATGGCTGTAATCAAACAAATGGAAAACAGGTACTGGCAAGGGCGTGGAGAAAGCAGAGCCCTTGTTCATTGCTGGTGGGAATTTAAAATGACATACTCCCTGCAGAAACAGTTTAGAAGTTCCTCAAAAAGTTAAACAGGCCAAGTGCACTGCTCATCTTTAATCCCGGCACCTTGGGAGGCCAAGGCAGGAGGATTGCTTGAGCCCAGGAGTTTGAGATCAGCCTGGGCAACATAGCAAGACCTCAACTTTAAAAAAAAAAGTTAAACATAGAATTAACCTATGGCCCAATTACCATGCATAACAACTCCACTGCTAGGTATGTACTCAAAGGATTGAAAGCTAGTGTTCAAACAAGTACGTGTACATGTGTGTTCATAGCAGAACTATTCACAGTAGCCAAAAGGTGGAAACAGCCCACATGTTCCACAGTGGGAAAATGAAACAAACTGGGGCATAAACATAGGATGGAAAAGTATTTCAACCATAAAATGGAATACGTGCTACAACACTGTCGAGCCTCACAAACACAATGCTAAGTGAAAAAGCCAGACACTAAAAGTCCTATATTGTGCGATTCAATGTATAAGAAATATCTGGAACAGGCAAATAATACAGATGGAATACAGATTGGTGGCTACCAAGGACAGGGTCTGGGGTGACTTTTGGCTTGATGAAAATGTTTTGGAATTAGATGGTGTTAATGGTTATATGGCATTGTGAATGTACTAAATGCCACTGAACTGTCTGCTTTAAAATGCTTAATTTTATGTAATGTAAATTTTGCCTTGATTTTTAAAAAGTGCTGTCCAGGTGTGGTGGCTCATGCCTGCAATCCTAGCACTTTGGGAGTCCGTGGCAGGAGAATAGCTTAAGGCCAGGAGTTTGAGACAAGCCTGGGCAACATAGCAAGACTCTGGTTATAAAAGAGGGGTTTTTTTGTTTTTGTTTGTTTTTTACCTTTTTTTTTTTTTTCGAGACAAAGTCTTGCTCTGTTGCCCAGACTGAAGTGCAGTAATATGAACACAGCTTATTGCAGCCCCAACCTCCTGGGCTCTAGTGATCCTTCTTCCTCAGCCTCCTGAGTAGCTGGGACCACAGGCACGCACCACCACACCCAGGTAATTTTCTTTATTTTTTGTAGAGATGGGGGTCTCATTTTACTGCCCGGACTGGCCTCAAGGGATCCTCCCGCTTCTCAAAGTGCTGGGATTACAGGTGTGAGCCACCACACCAAGCCAAAAAAGTTTTTATTAAAAGCTTCCATAACAGAATTTTCATTGGAAACTCTTATCTTTCATGTGAGAATGCCTTTATTTTATACTCTACATTTTTATTTGAGACATCGTTTACAAACTCTAAAATCCACAAATATTAAGTATACAGCTCAATTATTTTAACATATTCTTTTTCCATTTTTTAAAATTTCATTTCCTGTAACATTGGAGTTACAATGAATTTTTAAAGCAAATTCCAGACACTACATTTCATCCATAAATATTTCAGTGTAGACAAACATTTTATTTATATATTTATTTAATCTTATTTTATTCTTTTAGTGGCAGGGTCTTGCTCTGTCACCCAGGCTGGAGTGCAGTGGCACAGTCATAGTTCACTGCCGCCTCTAACTCTTGGGCTCAAATGATCCTCCTGCCTCAGCCTTCAGAGGAGCTGGGACTACAGGCATGCGCCACCATGCCTGGATAGTTTTTACACATGAATAGTCCTGTTGCATCACCATCACCACCCTCCAAGATAAAGGACATTTCCTCGCTAGAGAAAACTTCCAGTATCCCCAGGTGACAAATCCGCCTTGCCAAGGTAACCACTATTCTGAATTTTGTCATCATTTAGTAGTTTTTCCTGTTCTTTTTTTTTTTTTTTTTTTTTTTTTGAGAAGGAGTCTCGCTCTTTCACCCAGGCCGGAGTGCAGTGGCGCTACCTCGGCTCACTGCAAGCTCCGCCTCCAGGGTTCACGCCATTCTCCTGCCTCAGCCTCCTGGGATTACAGGCGCCCGCCACCGCGCCCGGCTAATTTTTTTTTGTATTTTTAGTAGAGACGGGGTCTCACCGTGTTAGCCAAGATGGTCTCGATCTCCTGACGTCGTGATCCGCCCGCCTCGGCCTCCCAAAGTGCTGGGATTACAGGCGTGAGCCACCGTGCCCGGCCAGTTTTTCCTGTTCTTAAACTTCGTTAATGAAATCACACAGCATGGATTCCTCTGTGCCCAGCTTTTCTCGCTGACTACTGTTTTTGAGATTCATTCATGTTGTTTCCATATCAGCTGCTCATCCTTCTTTTCCTGTTGTGTCTTCTTTCAGTGTTTGCACGCGGCAAAGTTTCTTCTCTCCATAGTCCTGCTAATAGACGTCTGGGTTGCCATCAGTGTTTAGGTCATGTGAACAAATCTGCAACAGATACCACTGTGCAAGTCTTTTGGGGAATATAGGTACTTGTTTGTCTGGGGTCTATGCTTGGTAGAATCTGTTGGCTGTGGTGTAGGGATAAATTCAACTTTATCGGAAACTGCGAAATATGTTTCTAAAGTGGTCATGCCATTTTTCAATCCCATGAGCAATGTAGGAGAGCGCTAGTTGCTGCACCTCTTTGCCGATACTTGGTAGTGCCATCTTTTTCATTTCAGTTACGCTAATCATGTGTCACAGCCTCTTCTTGAGGTTTGCTGACTTGTAGGAGCTCTTTATATATTCTGGATACATGTACTTCAACGTGTATTGCAAATATTTTCTACCAGACTGTGGCTTGGTTTGTAATTTTCTTTTTTTGTTTACTTTTTCTTTTTTAGAGATGGGGTCTTGCTCTGTTTCCCAGACTGGTTTCAAACTTCTGGCCTCAAGCGTTCCTCCTACCTCAGCCTCCCAAGGTGTTGGGATGACAGTCGTGAGCCATTGCACCTGGCCAGCTTTTAATTTTCTTAGTAGTGTCTTTTGATGGGAAAAAGTTTTTGATTTTGATGAAGTCCAATTTATTTTTATATTAATATTTTGGTTTCACACATAGGGTCTTTTATATTCTGTTTATAAAGATTTGCCTATTGTAAGTTTACAAAGATAATTTTCAACATTTATTCTAGAAGCGTTTTGAATTTAACTTTTATATTTAGGCATAAGATCCATCTGAAATTAATTTTTGCATACGGTGTGAGGAAAAGGCCAAGTTTGAGCCAGCTGGTGGCGGTGTCACGCCTGCTGTGATTCCATGCGTGGCCCCCGCCGGGCTTGTGGTGCTGTCCATTGCCCTCTCCTGAGCACCGCCGCTGCAGATGAGCGTTGTAGTCTAGTAGTCAGGGCTAGCACGGGCACTCTGGACCCTTTGCATTTCCACTTGTGTTTGGAGTCAGCCCCCTCATTTCTACAAAATGCCTGCTAAGGTTTCGAATGATCCATTGTTTTCCATGGCTCTTGGTCTAGTTCCCTGAGACATCCTTTCTTCTGCGTTCGTCTCCTTGGCTACTCCTTAAGCAGGCTTTGAAAAATGTTCATTCTGTCTATTTGTCATGATGTCAGGATGTCTTAAGCTACAGGACTTACATACTCAGCTTTAAGTTTTGTTTGCTTTGAGCAAGTTAGATGGATGTTTTGGCCATTATAATGTGAAAACTCCTATTTCTTTGTAGTATGTCACCAATTTGTGTGCCTATGATAATTGTAAATACATGCAATATCTGTATTTCTTTTTTCAAATAAAATTCTTTATTTTATTTTTAAAAATTGAGCTAGGGCCTTACTATGTTGCCCAGGCCCAGGTCTCGAACTCCTGGGCTCAAGTGATCCACCTGCCTTGGCCTCCCAAAGTGCTGGGATTACAGGCATGAGCCACCATGTCTGGCTCTACTGCTCCATTTTAATGCCAAGGAATAAGTGTTCTGGCAGCACAAATTGGTCCATGCGAGGTAACGTGGATACAATCAGGTTCAGCCAACAATGTTTTGCATTTTTATGCTTCTTTCCTGCCAGCCCTAAGGAAGTCAGTGTTGCCTGAATGCTTTAATAAAACACATCCCTGTTTAAATGTATGCAACTGAGCCAGGTGCAGTGGTTCAAGCCTGTAATCCCAGCACTTTGTGAGGCTGAGGTAGGAGGATTGCTTGAGGCCAGGAGTTTGAGACCAGTCTGGACAACATAGTGAGACCCCATCCCTACAAAAAAGGAAATAGAATAAAATGATTAGCCAGGCATGGAGGTGCATACCTGTAGTCCCAGCTACTTGGGAGGCTGAGGCAGGAGGATGGTTTGAGCTCAGGAGGTCCAGGCTGCAGTGAGCCATAATCACACCACTGCACTCCAGCCTGTAACAGAGCAAGACCCTGTCTCAAAGAAAAAAGAGGTATGTAACCAGAGCAGGACCCTGTCTCAGGAAAAAAAAAAGGTGTGTAACTGAAAAATAAAATTTTAAAAGGTCTTTAATATGTATTGCATTTGAGCAACTTTCTCAGACTTTCCTGAGGGCTTAGTGGCCTTTTGAGACTGTGAACATCTTGTAGTTCAGACTGGTGACAGTTTTACAAGTGCAGATCTCAGATTCCTATGTCTTCTCCTGACATCCTCGATGTGCCACCACTCTTTCTGAGGTAACACTTCCTAAATGTCATCGCCGCCTTTTTGGGTGTGTTAGACTGTTGAGGAACAGCACCCTGAGGGTACTTAGAGTCACTGACATCCAGCAGAGGATGCCTACCAGGCACTTTCTTAATTCTTCCCAGGACTTAGCACAGGTGCCAACAGCCACACCCTCAGCAGATCTTTATTCCGAGCCATGTCTTGCTTGATTTTCTCTTTGCCCCTCGGCTTTATCTTGAGAATATTTTGCTAGCTAGAAAGACTTGTGAACAGACGCAGTTTAATTTTCCAACCCAGAAAACCTCAGCCCCTGTCTTACAGGGGTCAGTAAACTACAGATGAGGAGTCAGATCCACTCCATTGCTTGGTTCCGTGTTGTCTGTGAGCTTAGGATGGTTTTTACACTTTTGTTTTTAAAATCTTATTTTATATTTTGAGACACGGTCTTAGGCTAGAGTGCAGTGCGGTGATCATAGCTCACTGCAGCCTCAAACTCCCAGGCTCAAGCAATCCTCCCACTTCAGCCTCCTGAGTAGCTGGGACTATAGGCATGTGCCACCACACCTGGCTAATTTTTATATTTTTTGTAGAGATGGGGATCTCACTATGTTGCCCAGGCTGGTCTCGAACTCCTGGGCTCAAGCGATCCTCCTGCTTCAGTCTCCCAAAATGCTGGGGTTACAGGTGAGCCAGTGTACCCAGCCTACACTTTTAAATGGTTGGGGGAAAAAAAAACCCAAAAGAGGAATATTTCATAAAACATGAAAATTATTTAAAACTCAAAATTCAGTGTCCCTACATTTTTCTTCCAGCATATACATGCCCGTTTATTTACATATTGTCTCTGGCTGTTTCCATTCCACAACAGGAGAGTGGAGCAGCGGCTGCAGAGCTGAGATGGCCTGCAGAGCCTACAGTGTCTACTCTTTGTTTTCTCGCCCCTTCTTCATTGTGTGTCCTCTACAGTTGTTTGAAAATTGGCATCTTCTCTTTCGAGTTCCTCTCTTTTCTGTAGTGCCTTATCCTCAGCTAGAACCAGCCACTTGGCTTTCATCATTCAGCCTGGAAGTCACCTTGCAAAGTCTCTCAAGTTCATCAAACATATTTTGTACCTTCCATGTCTCCATCAGCAACAGTTTGTGCCACTTCATCCCCCAAGCCACCATCTTCCCAACCTCCTATATCAGTTTTCCCTTCATTTTTCCAGATTCTACTGTGAGTGCTGCTAGCCACCAGCTTCCAAAACCAAGACCACGTTTTTGGTATTTTAGAGAAGCCTCTAATTCCTAGATACCATTTGTGTATCATTTTATCTATTGCCACAAGAATGCTGCATTATAAAGAGTGAGCAGTCCTGGTTCACCCAGCAATGGGCCTTTACTGAGCTCAGGCAGTTGTGGGTCAGTGATGTAACCTGTGGGTTCTTCTGGTTGGGCTGAGCTTCTCCCGTCGGGCTGCTGGCTGGCCTGGCATAGCCTGAGCTGGGGGGCCGGACTCTGCCCCATGCAACTGTCTCCATCCAGCAGGCTGGCCTGGCTGCACCCCTCAGCAGTGGTGAAGATTCAAGACAGTGAGAAACAAGCACTTTTCCAAGCCCCTGCTTAAATCCCATTGACCAAACCATGTCCGTGGCAAAATTCAGATCCAAGGACTGGTGAAATGTGACACCGCACCTTGATGAGAGGAAACGCAAGACATATGGCAGAGGGCACCCATGTGGGAAAGGCGGGGAAGGGGACCCACTAGTGCAGTTCATTTTCCCTGAACTTGTATTTTACTACTCAGCAGTACAAACACTTTAAATAGTGTAACTCCATTTTCTTCTTTAACCCCTTATACTTTTGTTCTGTATTTTTCTTCTATACATTATATTGGCATGAATGCTGCTTTAAATCCAGTAATCCTTGACCACATTTTTCACTAGTCTTTCATTTTTAACCACAACCAGGAAAGGGTTGACCCGATGCCCAAATTCAGTTCACCCAAAACCAGGACCACCCACCTCCCAGTAACAGCCCTCAATCTCCAGCTCCATCTCACAAATGTGTGCATCCTCCTCCTCTCTGCCAGGGCATGTGGGCAGGCAGTTGTCTTAGTCCATTTGTGTTGCTGTAAAGGAATACCTGAGGCTGGGTAGTTTCTAGAAAAGAGGTTTGTTTGGCTCAGGGTTCTGTGGGCTGTACAGGAAGCATGGTGCTGGCATCTGCTTCAGGGCCTCAGGCTGCTTCCACTCACGGGGAAGGGGAAGGGACCACATGGCCAGAGGGGAGGGGAGTTCCCAGGCTCCTTTTAACAACCAGCTCTCTGTTGGAAGCTAATAGAATGAGAACTCACTCCCCCCACCTCCACAGCACTAATCTATTCGTGAGGGATGTGCCCCCCAGGACCAAAATGCCTCCCATCAGGCCCACCTCGAACATTTGGAGTTGAATGTTAACATGCCCAACTACAGCAGCAGGGCAGGCGAGTGGTGCCTGCAGGTCCATCTATGATCTGTAGGCCCAAGTCATATCCATGCTTCAAGGTACTCTCATTCCAGGAAAGCTTTCCCAAATTCAGCTCCACCCTCTCTCCCTTCTTAGACACTGAATGCCATTTCATATGTCTGGTGTCTGTCTATCTCTGTTTGTTTGGGGCACAGAATTGGATTCATTCTAATTCTCAGATCAAAAAAAAATTTACTCTACATTGGTTCCTGCATGGTGCTTTTTCAGTGTTTGCTTGCTTATAATAATATGTACACCAATCCAACAGGGAAACTAGAGCATTGACAATAATGGCCCTGCCCCATCTAGCCTTCCACCTCTCCTCTTCTGAGGGAACTTCTTTTTTTTTTTTTTTTTTGAGATGGAGTTTCACTCTTGTTGCTCAGGCTGGAGTGCAATGGCGTGATCTCCGGCTCACCGCAACCTCCGCCTCCCGGGTTCTAGCGATTCTCCTGCCTCAGCCTCATGAGTAGCTGGGATTACAGGCATGTGGTATCACACCTGACTAATTTTGTATTTTTAGTAGAGACAGGGTTTCTCCATATTGGTCAGGGTGGTCTCGAACTCCCAGCCTCAGGTGATCCACCCGCTTCGGCCTCCCAAAGTGCTGGGATTACAGGTGTGAGCCACCATGCCGGGTCTCTGAGGGAACTTCTTACCATGCATCTTTAACAGACAAGTCATAGTAAGTATATCCATGGATTCCCAGGCCTTTGCAGAGAATCCGTTGCCCTCAGGAACAACAGCCCACAGATTGGAAAGCTCCAACCTTGATCAAAGGAGCAGTAGACTTCACCGTCTCTAATGAGGACGGGCCTTTGTATTTTCCCAACACCCTGAGACGGACACTAGGAATAGCCTTGCCCTTTCTATGAGACATGTGTAGCCTTCTCTTGGCAGAATTAGTAAAAAAGCCATCCATACATAATGTAGCACAGGGCTCCAGGATGCATAAGTGAGCCGCAGCCTGCAAGACTTGGTTTATGGTGCCCCAGTCAAGGCCAGGAAACCAAATGTAACTGAAAAGTAGCCCTCATATTTATTTGGGTCACTTAGATGATATTACATGATATCCAATTCCACAACAACACATATTTCCTCTTTCATTTTCCTTCTTCTCCCATTCTGCCACACCCAACAAATCTTTGAACACACATACACACACACACACACACACACACACAAAAACCAGCCAGGCGTGGTGGCTCACGCTTGTAATCCCAGCACTTTGGGAGGCTGAGATGGGCGAATCACCTGAGGTCGGGAGTTCGAGACCAGCCTGACCAACATGGAGAAACCCCATCTCTACTAAAAATACAAAATTAGCCGGGTGTGGTGGCACATGCCTGTAATCCCAGCAACTCGGGAGTCTGAGGCAGGAGAATCGCTTGAACCTGGGAGGCGGAGGTTGCAGTGAGCCAAGATCACACCATTGCATTGCACTCCAGCCTGGGCAATAAGAGTGAAACTCCGTCTAAAAAAATATATATCAAACAAACAAAAAACCAACCAAGCACAGTGGCTCAGGCCTGCAATCCCAGCACTTTGGGAGGCCGAGGCAGGTGGATCACCTGAGGTCAGGAGTTCAAGACCAGCCTGGCCAACAAGGTGAAACCCTATCTCTACTAAAAATATAAAAATTAGCCAGGTGTGGTGGTGCGCACCTGTAATCCCAGCTACTTGGGAGGTGGAGGTTGCAGTGAGCCAAGATTGTACCACTGCACTCCAGCCTGGGCAACAGAGTGAGACCCTGTCTCAAAACAACAGTAACGACAACAACAAAACAAACACAAAAACCTCTGTGTTACTCCCCAGACTGTTCTGTCCTGATTTGACCCTTCATGGAACACTCTCTTACTCTGTCTGACATCTTTTGTTTTAACTTTTATACTTGTTTCTTTTTTGATAGAAATATTCAGGAAACCAAACACAGGATTGGGGTTAGGGCTAGCGGTTAGGCTTAGGGTTAGTGTTCCTTCAATATGTGGTGGGGATCCTCCCCAGTGAGACCTGGGCTCCTCCCCATCTGTGGTCAGGACTTCATTCATGGGTCATTGGGGTTACTCCCTGTCTGTGGTTAAGGATTCCTCCCCTACCCTCCATGAGTAGTGAGGTTTTCTCCCTGTGAGTGGGCAAAGCTTCTCCCTACGTGTGGTGGGGCTCCTTCCTGTGAGTGGTCAGGGTTCCTCTCTATGTGTGGTGAGACTCCTCCCTATGTGTGGTCAGGACTCCTACCTGTGTGGTGGGGCTCCTCCCTATGTATGGTGGAGCTCCTCCCTATGTGTGGTCAAAACTCCTCCCTATGTGTAGTGGGGCTCTTCCCTATGTGTGGTCAGGACTCTTCCCTATGTGTGGTCAGTACTCCTCCCTATGTGTGGTCAGGACTCCTCGCTGTGTGATGGAGCTCCTCCCTATGTGTGGTGAGGGCTCCTCCTCATTTGGTGGAGCTCCTCCCAGTGTTCAGGGCTCCCCCCTGTGTATGGTGGGACTCCTCACCATGTGCAGTGGGGCTCCTCCCTATGTGTGGTCAGGACTCCTCCCTATGTGTAGTGGGGCTCTTCCCTATGTATGGTCAGGGCTCCTCCCTATGTAGGGTCAGGGCTCCTCCCTGTGTGTGGTGGGACTCCTCACCATGTGCAGTGGGGCTCCTCCGTATGTGTGGTCAGGACTCTTCCCTATGTGTGGTGGGACTCCTCCCTATGTGTCATCAGGGCTCCTTCCTACGTGTAGTGGGGCCCCTCTCCATGGGCTGTCCCCTTGGTGTCCACTGTGGGGCAGGGATCCCCCCACCCCACCCGAGGCAGGTGCTGCCCCTTCACGGGAGCCCTCCTCCCACAGGTGAGACCTCAGACGAGCTGCAGGAGGTGCAGCTCCCGCTGATCCCGGAGCCCTGGTGCCGCCTGCTCTACGGACACATGTCCTACATCATGCCTGACATGCTGTGTGCTGGGGACATCCTGAACGTTAAGACCGTGTGTGAGGTGTGCCCCTCCTGGTCCATGAGACAGAGGTCACAGGTGCCCTGTGCCTGTGGACCCCAGGGAACCCCACTCTGGCCTCCCACTGACTAGCGGGAGCCCCGCAGCCGTGCCCCGAGCTGAGCAGGGCGATGTATGACAATGTGTGAACGCCACATGCCCACAGCAGGCCTCTCCTGCAGCTCTGGGCTGTGTTGCAGCCAGTAGAGAGGCTGGGTGAGAGGGGGGCACTGGCCCCTTCCAGCAGGGTCTGCACAGCCACCCCCTTGCACCCTGGGGGACAGGTGCAGGAGGCGGCAGGCCTGGGACTCCCAGTTCACAAAAAACTCTCTCTTCCTTTCTAGGGCGACTCCGGGGGCCCACTTGTCTGTGAATTCAACCGCAGCTGGTTGCAGATTGGAATTGTGAGCTGGGGCCGAGGCTGCTCCAACCCTCTGTACCCTGGAGTGTATGCCAGTGTTTCCTATTTCTCAAAATGGATATGTTATAACATAGAAATCACGCCCACTCCTGCTCAGCCAGCCCCTGCTCTCTCTCCAGCTCTGGGGGCCACTCTCAGCATCCTTGTGGCCATGCTGGCTGGCTGGTCAGTGCTGTGAGGTCAGGATACCCACTCTAGCATTCTCACGGCTGCACACCCTGCCCCAGCCCAGCTGCCTCCAGACCCCTAAGCATCTCCTGTCCTGGTCTCTCTGAAGCAGGCAAGGGCCACCTATCCCGGGGGTGGATGCTGAGTCCAGGAGTTGATGAGCAAGTGTACAAAAGAAAAAAGGGAAGGCGGAGAGGGTCTGGCCAGGGAGAACCCAGCTTGGGCAGAGTGCACCTGAGATTTGATGAGATCATTAAATATTTACAAAGCAAGCCTCTGAGATCACCGGTGTGGCTCCTTCTTCCCCTGCCGGAGTCGTTGTCCTCTTCCATGCACAGAAAGGAGGGACTATCACCCTTCCTGAGGCTCTCAGGAAAGGAGAAGCACAGGCCGAATCAGCTCTTTCCAGAAACAGAGCGGCGATGACACAGACACACTCCTCTGAATCTGTGGGATGAGGTCAAAGCCCAGGCCCAGGGAAAGGTCATTGCTTACGTGCCTTCACCTGTACATATAAAACAGCTGCAGACATTTAAACAGCCAATGGAAAAAAAAAAAAAAGTGTGTTGCGGGGGTAACCTGAGCTGAAAGTAGACACAAGCAAGGAACAAACACGGTAGAAGCATGAAGGAGCCCCAAGTCAGAAAAGCACCGAAAACTCATATTTCAAAAGTCTGCTCCTTGGAAAATATCAAACAGTGGACAGGGGTTGGGGAGGTCACTAACCTACCCAAGATAGGACATGAGAACAAAAATACACAAAATGAGAAATGACAAGTGAAAATGATCCACCAACTGAGACAAGGTAAGAAACCACACGAGAGAGTGTACAACTCTATATAAATAAATTTAAATGAAAAGCAGCACTTTTTAGGAAAACAAGTTTACTAAAACTAACCCCAGTAGAGAGGTTTTAGGCTGGGCACTGTGGCTTATGCCTGTAATCCCAGCACTTTGGGAGGTCAAGGCAGGAGGATCACTTGAGCTCAGGAGTTCAAGGCCAGCCTGGGCAACATAGCAAGACCCCTGTCTAAAAAAAATGAGCCAGGCATGGTGGTGCACACTTGTAATCCCAGTTACTCTGGAGGCTGAGGTGGGAGGATCGCTTGAACCCTTGAGGTTGAGGCTGCAGATATGATCGTGCCACTTCACTCCAGGCTGGACCACACAGTGAGACCCTGTCTCAAAAAAAAAAAAACAGAGAGAGAGAGAGCTAGAGAAGTTTTATTAAATAGACTAAATTTTTGTGGAAGAAATTGAGACATTTAAGAAAGAATATCCCCCTCACCCCGGTAAAAGTTTTTGGGGAGTCAAAAGCTACATATGGATTTTTTACTGCATGGGGGTACCAGTAACCCCAACATTGTTCAAGGGTCAACTGGACTTTCTTTTACAATTTTAAATAGTTGTCCTAGAGTTCACAATAAAGAATTACAACTAATCTATGTCCACTTTCAAAAAAACACTACCATTTCCCAGGTAGTATCTCCTCTACTGATGAGACATCAATAGCATTCTTCATTTCTGTTACAGTGGTTTTGATTTCTAGCATTTCTTTTTGTTTGGTTGGTTTTTGTCTTCACATTTTATTTTTATTTTCATAGATTTAGGGGTGCAAGGGCAGTTTTGTTACATAGATATATTGCATAGTGCTGAAGTCTAGGCTTTTAGTGTAACCATCACCCAAACAGTGAACATTGTGCCCATTAGGTAATTTCTCCTTCCTCATCCCCGTCCCACCCTCCCACCTCTCTGAGTCTCCAATATCTATTATCCACTCTCTATATCCATGTGTACACATTATTTAGCTCCCACTTATAAGTGAGAACATATGCTAATTGACTGTTTCTGAGTTGTTTCATGTAGGATAATGGCCTCCAGTTCCATCCACGTAGCTGAGTAGTATTCCATGATATATATGTACATTTTCTCTATCCAACCATCTGTTGATGGACACTCAGGTTGATTTCCTGTCTTTAGCATTTCTTTTTATTCTTTGAGTTTCATTGCTCTGCTTTCAGTGCCCCTCTGTTCTTCTGTGTGGCCCACTTTTCCCGTTTCAGCCCTTAGTATATTAATGCTAATACTTCAAATTCCCAGTCCAATAATTCCAAAATGTCTGCCATATCTGAGTTTTGTTCTGATGCTTGGTCTCTTCAGGCTGTGTGGGGTTTTTGTTTTGCTTATTTTGTCTTTTAGCATGGCTTGTAACTTTTTGTTGAAAGCCAGACATGATCTATTAAGTAAGTGGATCTGAGGTAAACTGGCCATTGGTGTGAGGTTTATCTGACTAGCAATTAGGCTGTTTACCGCCTCCTGAAGCTGTGGTGTTTGAGTCTGAACTTTCCCCTAATGATCTTGTTTTTGTCTCCTCTGTTGTCTTTGGGTCTTCCTGGAGGCTCCTTCTTAAATAAACAAGTAGCTCTTTCTGTAATCCTCTGATATTACATAGGAACCCCATGGATGTAATGATAAGGTGTGGGGATGAGGAAGCATTCTTTAGTTCTGTGGTTAGGTCTCAGTCTGTTAGTGAGAAGGTCACCACCCAAGTGTTTTTCTTGCCTTCACTTTCCCCCCTTAAGTGTGATGGGAAAATAATGGGCTGGCGTTGGGTATTTCCCAATATTCAAGGCTAGGGCAGGCTGGATTCCAGTATTTCCCTTCCCACGGGTCAGACTGATAGAACCCAAGTCAGTTAGGCTCTGGTTAAATAGTTTCCCTTGAGGGCAGGCTTTGGTTAATGAGAACAGACAGTGCTGGGCATATTTAAAATTGGCTACTTTTCTCCTTGCTCTGCCACAAACACTGGGGGATTCTTCTCTGCTCTTCACCCCGAGAGCCTGGTGTAGCTTCCAGGACTAAAACTCATAAAAGTGTGAGGACCCCTAAAAGTGGGCCCTGAGGAGTTTTAAGCTCTCAAGTTAACCCATGCTTAGTCTCCAGCAGTTCATCAATTACCCTTTAAGTATTTCCACTGGTGCTGACTCTGCTGGGGCTTCTCCTCCCCATAAGCTGTGATTGTCTCTGTCCACCTCTCTGTCTCTCCAGTGTTCAGGGAGGTGCTTTGTTCTGTGACCTCACTTCTCTTATGAATCTAAGAAAAGTTGTTGATTTTTAGTTTGTTCACCTTTTTTCTTGTTGTAAGGATGGGAGTGATAACTTCCAACTTGTTTACATGCCAAACCGGAAGCTGGATGTCACTCAGATACTTCTATAAAGAGACATCTCGTCATCTACTATTTGGTTGCCTAGTGACAAATTTATATAGAAAAGACAATGTCTTATTCTTTTCTTCAGAAGCTCTTGAGATCATGTGATTGTTCTTTTTCACCATCTAAAGCGGGCCAATTAGCTTTTAAATGTTATTTTTAGGTCATGGATTTAAATATATTTGATGGGTTTCAATTCATTGCAATTATTATTCCTATGAAAGCTCAAATTGCCCCATATTTGTACAACAGGAGCTTTGCCAGCTTGGTTCCTGAGTCCTTTTAACAGTGCTGGGCATAATAGTACTAATGGTATCTGCTAGCTTTCTTTTATATGGTTTGATAAGATGTTCAGGCTCATCTGGTCTATTTCCTGCCTAAGACCTAGAGTCAGTCATTCCCCAAGAATGTCTTCCCCAAGAAGTCTTGTTTTTTTGTAGTCAAACATAGTATTACAAGAGCACGATCTGAGTGCTTGGGAGATCATTGCTACTGAAGTTGGGATGTAAATTCCAATTTAAGTCCAGAGCTACAGAGTTTTTACTTATATTCTTTTTTTAGAAAAAGCAATCTGTAGTTTGTATTCCATATTGAGAATACTTTCATCAGTTCTAACAGTTTTAGTGTTTCGTTGGGGTTTTTTGGGTGGAGCCTTTAGGGTTTTCTATACATAAGAAATGAAATGTCATCTGAAAACAGACCATTTCATTTCTTCCATTCCTATTTGGATGTATTTTATTTCTTTTTCTTGCCTAGTTTCTGTGGCAAAGACTTCCAGTACCATATTAAATGGAAGTGGTGAGAGTGGGCATCCTTGCCACGTTCTTGATCTTGGAGGGAAATCTCAATTTTCGCCATTGAGCATAATGTGTTTCTCAAGGAGGTGATAGCCCATAATTATTCATTTGTTTTGTCACACATTCACACACAACAATCTCATAATCACATCATTAATGTGAACACTACCAATATGATGACTGAAAACAGCTCAAATGTTTTGGTATGGCCTTCGTTTCCTCGCAGTCTTAAATATTTGTAACTACAGTTACATCGCTGGAGCACACGCCAATTACGTTCTCTTCCCTTTAACTCTCATGTAGTGTTAGTGCAACAAGTGACTGTCTATTTAATTCTGGTCCTTGAATAAATGTCTCTTATGGATGTTTCAGGAAGGGCTCATGGAAGCAACCTTCCCTGATTTCCTACAAGTATATCTGTGTTCGTTTTATTCAAAGGGCAGTCTTCCTGGATATAAGTACTTGGCTCCCTTTTTCTTTGAATAAGCATCTTACATGTGGAACTCCATTTTATTATAAGATTGAGGCTTGTTGTCAAAAATATCTGATATTAATAATTCATTGTCATCCTGGCACTTTGGGAGGCCGAGGTGGGCGGATCACCTGAGGTTGGGAGTTCGAGACCAGCCTGACCAATATGGAGAAACTCTGTCTCTACTAAAAATACAAAATCAGCTGGACATGGTGGCGCATGCCTGTAATCCCAGCTACTCGGGAGGCTGAGGCAGGAGAATTGCTTGAACTCAGGAGTGGAGGTTGCAGTGAGCCGAGATCACACCATTGCATTCCAGCCTGGGCAACAAGAGCGAAAACGCGTCACAAAAAAAAAAAAAAAAAAATTCGTTTTCTTTCCGCTATGTCATTGGTCTTAGTGTTGATCTTTCTGAATTGAGTCCCAAGTAGATAATGTGCTATTTTAACACTAATAAAACATTTCAAACTTTTTCTTTTTTTCTCCAAAGTTTACTGACTCCAGGTTACCAGCCCTTGTTAAAGTTATATAGACTTGAGTTTCTTGTTTGTTTGTTTTTAGCGCTTATTTATTCATTTATTTTTGTAGAGACAGGTCTCACTATGTTGCCGAGGCTGGTCTCAAACTCCTGAGCTCAAGCAATCCTCTTGCCTCAGCCTCCCCAAATGCTGGGATTACAGGTGTGAGTCATTACCACACCTGGCTTCAAAACTTTTCTTAATTTAGAAAAAGTTTTAATTATAGTTTATTATTTGTTCTAGTATCTGAATCTTCCTTTCTTCTTAGAAATTCTATTAGTTTTTATTTTAAACTCTTCTGCCTACTTTATTTTTAAATCAATTTTATCAAACTTTACTTATCAATTTTCTTGAGTCTTTCTTATCCTTTTCTTAATTCATCTTTCATTTTTAAAATTGCCTTCCTGTCTGCTAGCTTTTCATTTGAGATGATTTTTTAAAATTTTAATATTTTCCCAAGTACTATCACCTCATTTCTATGTTTTTCTAATTCTGACTTATGCTGTTTTTTTCATGTCTTGTATCTTTTTTTTTTTTTTTTTTTTTTTTTTTTTTTTTTGAGACAGGGTCTCACTCTGTTGCCAAGCCTGGAGTACAGTGGTGCAATCATGGCTCCGTGCAGCCTCAAACTCAGGCTCAGGTGATTCTCCCGCCTCAGCCTCTCAATTAGCTGGGACCACAGGTTTGTGCCACCATGCCTGGCTAATTTTCTTTTTTGTAGAGACAAAGTCTCATCATGTTGCCTAGGCTGGCCTCAAATTCCTGGGCTCAAGTGATGCTCCTGCCTCAGCCTCCCAAAGTACTGGGATTATAGGCGTGAGTCACCACACCCAACCATTTTCTTTTTTTCTTTTCTGAGACAGAGTTTCACTCTTGTTGCCCAGGCTGGAGTGCAATGGCACGATCTCGGCTCACTACAACCTCCACCTCCTGGGTTCAAGCGATTCTCCTCCCTCAGCCTCCCAAGCAGCTGTGATTACAGGCATGTGTCACCACGCTCGGCTAATTTTTGTATTTTTAGTAGAGACGGGGTTTTGCTACGTCAGCCAGGCTGGTCTCAAACTCCTGACCTCATGTGATCCGCCTGCCTCAGCTTCCCAAAGTGCTGGGATTACAGGTGTGAGCCACTGCACCCAGCCCAGCCATTTTTTAAAATCTGTTTTGAAATAGTAGATTACAGTTTTCACCTCTTTTGAGTGCTTCTCTTTCTGGCATGCTTTCTTGTCTGTAGGGGTATTATTATTCTCTTTTCTCTTGCAATAATCTTGCAGAAGATTTGATCTCAACACTTTTGCATTGCTTGTGCTTGTGAGAAATTAAGTCTTTTCGAGCTTTCATAAAGAAGCATACTTTAGGATATCTGTCATTGTTTTCCTGTACCATGCATAACTGTAGCAGCTTGTTTTCCAAAATTCCCTGTCTCCATTTCCCGCTTTGACTTTTTTCCTGCCCTTCTCTTCCTTTTGTCATTATTGTCCATAACCTGCTCAATTTTGCCTCCACTGCCAATGGGGTCTCCTCAATGGGACCTGGTCCCAGAAGGGAGGCTCGGGGGGCCCTCCAGCACCGCCGACTCCCTACCCAAGCTGTGCCTTCTGTAGTGTGGGCTACTTGTCTTATGCTGGCCCATGTGTAAGCCGCTGCTGGCTCTCTAGGGATCTCCTATTTCCAGGCCCTCGATGCTGCTTCCACCGAGCAACACTGGTAAACAAGTGGGACTTGTGGCTGTTGGTGGTTTACCTTTCTCTGCTTGTAATATGGGAAGTAGGACAAGCCTTATCACCTAATTTTATTGTGAATGTCGTCTGTTTCTTTTACTCTCCAGTTGCTCTTTAAAAAAAAAAAAAATTGAGACAGAGTCTTGCTCTGTCGCCCAGGCTGGAGTGCAGTGATGTGATCACAGCTCACTGCAGCTTTGACCTCCGGGGCTCAAGCAATCCTCCCACCACAGCCTCCAGAGTAGCTGGGACTACAGACGTGCACCACTATGCCCAGCTAATTGTTTACATTTTTTAGTAGAGACAGGGTCTTGCTATGTTGTCCAGGCTGGTCTCAAACTCCTGGCCTCAAGCCATCCTCCCACCTTGGCCTCCCAAAGTGCTGGGATTACTGGTGTGAGCCACCACACCTGGCCTGCTCTGTCTATTTTATGTGGAGATTCAGAGAGACCTCAATTCTATGTCATTGCCACTGCCACTTCCAGAATTCCTCATTTGTTTTCAACAACCATTGTTATTTTCTACTCACACACATACATTTACTCTTCAGGGTCCTCTCCATACAAGCCATTTCTCCAAGGAAGAGTCGTGAGCATTAAATACAGTCACTTGTTGTACTAATAATAAATGAGAATGAGACGGGAGAGACGGTAGTGTATAACAGGGTGTGCTCCAGTGGTGTAACGATAGTTACAAATGTTAAAGACTGCAGGAAAACCAGAAGACCTCTTCTCCATTCCTTCTTGCAGTCCAATGCTTAAATTTGGGATCACTGCCTTTACATGAACTTCTACCATGGGGGGGTATGAAAAGGGAATGGGGTTGTAGCTGTGGTGGGGGATATGAAAAGGGAATAGGGTTGGAGGGGACTCCCTGGAGCTCAGAATGTCCTCGATCTGACTCCAGATAGTTGTTACAAGTGGGCTCACATGCACACAGATTCATTGAGCTGTTCCCTTAGGAGTGTCCTCTTTACAAACGTAAATGAACACTGATCATAGAAAAATGGTATTAATAATATTTAACGAGGTTTGGGAAAAATAGAATACTAGCTATCGAAATGTAAAATTGGGGTGGAGGGAGTAGGGCTAAGGTGTTCTAAGGTCTTGTATTATCCAGGGTGAGAGTAAAGATTTTGATTAACTTGAGACTTTAAAGATTACAAGCTGTAATTTTAAGACTAATCACTGAAAGAATAGAAACAGAGTGTGTCATTGTAATTAATAATGCAGGAAGTGGAGAACTAAAAAAATTTTTTTAAATCAGCCAATCCACAAGAAGGCAGGGAAAACGAGAAAATGTAGAAAAGCAAGAAAAAATAGAAAGCACAAAATAAGGAGGTATACATAAAAACCAAAACATCAGCAATTACATTAAACTTACAAGATAATACAGTTAAAATCAAAGATTGTCAAGATGGTTACAAAAAAAAGAAAAGAGATGCTATTACAAGAGACATACCTAAAACAAAAATTAATTAGAAATTTATTAAATAGAAATTTAATGCATGAGAGAGAGGGCCAATAAGGTTAAAATTTGGTACTTTGAAAGAACTGTTCATTTTTCTAAGTCTTCACATAGTTGTGTTTTATATTTTTATTTTTATTTTTTACATATTTTTTGAGACAGGGTCTTGCTCTGTCGCCCAGGCTGGAGTGCAGTAGTGCAATCTTGGCTCCCTGCAACTTCCACTTCCTGGGTACAAGTGATTCTCCTAACTCAGCCTCCTGAGTAGCTGGGACTACAGGCGTGTGCCACCACGCCTGGTTAATTTTTATGGTTTTGTAGAGATGGGGTTTCACCATGTTGACCAGGCTGGTCTCGAACTCCTGGCCTCAAGCGATCTGTCCACCTTGGCCTCCCAAAGTGCTGGGACTGCAGGCTGCGCCGTTAATATTTTATCCAGTTCGTAGTTATTTATGGGAAGGTTGAACTGATAGGAACTACGTAGCCATTAACAGAAACAGAAAGTACATTCATTAACCCACAGAGAAAAAAAACATATGATTATCCCAATTAATGCCTTTATAAGGTTCAATATCTATTTATGATTAAAATAGATGTAGGGCAAACTTGAAATATCAGGGAAATTTTCTACCTTGGCAAAGGCTACAGTTAATATCCAAGAGCAAGCATTATACTTTTTCTTGAAAAAGCAAGATGTAAAAATTTTAAAAATAAAATAAATAAAAGTAAAGCATTATACTTTTGTAGAAAGTTTCAATTCTCCTAAAGACTGGGAACCATATAAGAATGTGTTAGATGTCATATTGGGCATGTTGACCAAGTAGAGGAAAAGGGCTGGAAGAGAAGAAATAAAACTAATGTTATGGCAGATGATGGGATGATCTATCCTCCTAGAAAAATCTGCAGAATCAACAAACTCTTCAAACATTTTTAAATTCAGCAAGTTTGCCAGATACACAATCAATCTACAAAAGTCAGTTACATTTATTGCCATAGCCAGTAAATATAATCACAAAGAAAGAAAACAAAACCATAAAGTATGCATAAAACTCCTATGGAGAAAGCACACCCACTCTAAGGAAAGGCAAAGAAGAGGAAACGAGACATCCCATGCTCTTGCATGAGACAATGTAATATTAACGCATGTCCAGTTTTCGTCCAATAAATCCATATATTCAAAACAATTTTAACCAAAATTTCAATTGGATATTTTTGAAAGAACTCCACAAATTTAATCTGGAAATGTATGTGGTGGAACAAAAGGTCTGTAAATAGCTAAGTCAACCTGAACGCTAAGTATAAAGTTATGAACACCTACTTCAAAGCTATGGTGGTCTTAGTAATAAAGCTACTGCTTTGATGAAGGACAAAAAGGCCCATGAGACAGAACAGAGCTCAAGCAGATGCACGCATGAATGTGCTCCCCAGACAAGGAACGGCCAGGCTGCTTAGTGTAGATCATATCAGGAAACAGGGCTTGCTATAGGGAGAAAACTAAAACTGGATTTTACCTAACATCGCCCGTGAAAACGGCCACAGGGCCAATTAAAGACCTAGATACAAAACTTAAAATGGGAATCGAAAATGCAGAACATCTTTGCAACCAAGGACTGGAGAAGAGTCTCTCACATAGAGGCTGAAAAGCACAAACCATCTGAGGGAAAAAGGCTATTTAATTCCAGCAAGTCAAAGAACTTTTTTTTTGAGACAGTGTCTCACTGTGTTGCCCAGGCTGGAGTGCACTGGTACTAATCCCAGCACTTTGGGAAGCCAAGGTGAGAGACAGATTTTGCTTGAGCCCAGGAGTTCAAGAGCAGCCTGGCAACATAGCAAGACCTTGCCTCTAAAACAATTTTTAAATTAAAAAAATTAACCAGGCATGGTGGCGTGCACCTGTGGTCCCAGCTACTTGGGAGGCTGACGGGGGAGAATCGCTTGGGCCCAGGAGTTTGAAGGTGCAGTGAGCTATGACTGAGCCACTGCACTGCAGCCTCGAACTCCTGGGCTCAAACGATCCTACTGGCTCAGCCTCTTGAATAGCTGGGATGACGGGCACACACCACTACACCTGGCTAATCGTTTTTAAATTTTTATAGAGGTGGGGTCTTGCTATGTGGCCCAGGCTGGTCTCAAACTCCTGGGTTCAAATGATCCTCCCACCTTGGCCTCCCAGAGAACTTTGGAAAGGCCAGGACACTGGCTCATGCCTATGGTCCCAGTGCTTTGGGGGACCAAGTCAGGAGGATTGCTTCAGCCCAGAAGGTTGAGACTGCAGTGATCTGTGATTGTGCCACTGCACTCTAGCCTGGGCAATAGAGCAAAGACCCTGTCTCAAAAATAAATAAATAAATAAATAAATAAAATTTAAAAAGAGAGGCAAAGGTGGAAATAGCCCAAGTGTCCATCACCTGATGAATGGATAAAGCAAACATGGGCCATCCACACAGTAGAATAACATTCAGCCATCAAAAGGAGTAAATGACTCAGGCCACAACATGGATGAGCCTTGAAAGTCTGATGCTGAGTGAAAGAAGCAAGACTCAAAGGGCCACAGAATGTGTGATCCCACTTTGGACAATGTCAGGAATAGGCAAAGCCCGAGAGACAAAAAGCTAGCTGGTGGTTGTATAACTGTGGAACCAGGCCAATCTGGCTCAACTTTTATATAACAAAATTGTGAATTGTTTTTCAGTTGCCATGGACCCCAGATTGCAAGTTACCTGAACACATCCAGATGAACCAAGCTTGCAACCACAGGCAGAACCTAAGTGCTAGACCAAGGAACAGGGCAGTGAATTAAGAAACTGACACTGTAGGCCAGGTGAAGTGGCTCGTGCCTATAATCCTATACTTTGGGGACCGAGGTGGGCACACTAACTCTCTTTTGGTATGATTTTCATGGGTTATCAGGAGTTCGAGACCAGCCTGGCCAATATGGTGAAACCCTGTCTCTACTAAAAACACAAAAATTAGCTAGGCATGGTGGCACGTGCCTGTAGCCCCAGCTACTCGGGAGGCTAAGGCAGAAGAATCCACTTGGACCCGGGAGGCGGAGGTTGCGGTGAGTCGAGACCACACCACTGCACTCTGGCCTGGGTGACAGAGCGAGACTCTGTCTCAAAAAAAAAAAAAAAAAAGAAAGAAAAAGAAACTGACACCACATAACGGGATCCATGCTCCAATCAGATTAAGCCCCGGTGTCACCCCATGGTGGGATCCAATCAAATCATGCCTCTCAGCATCACCTCATTGCAAGATCCAATCAGATCATGCCTCATTACCCTCTTTATAAAACCTGCCTCAGATCCCAGCTCTGGGAGACAGATTTGAGCACTTCCTCCTGACTCCTTGCCAGTCAACACACAGTAAAGCCTTTCTTTTCTCAAAAGCTGGTGCCATAGTATTGGCTTCCATGCACGTCAGGCAGCAAGCCCATTACTCAGTGACAGTTGTTAGGGGATGAGGGGAAGGGAATGCAGTGTGATTGCTAATGGGTACAGGTTTCTTTTGGGGGTGATGAGAAGATTCTGGAACTAGACACAGGTGGTGGTTGCACAACGTTGTGAATGCACCTAGGGCCACCAAACTGTTCACTTTGAAATGGTTAATTTTATACACAAAGCTCACCTAACAAAAAGAAATGCAGTCACACAAAATGATTATGCACACATTGCAAGAATGTATTCCAGTAAAAGTGCACCTTAAAAATATGTAAATGATTACCCTCAGGTAGAGAGGGAAAGGAGAATGAATGTGGCAAAAGATAGCCATAAAGAAATGCACAGATGCTGGAAAAAATAAAAAAAGAAATGCACAGATGAGTACCTGAAAAGAGGTGTGGCCTGTCCAGATCAGCAAGACCAGAGAGAAAAAGGAAAAAAGAATGCCGATGTCCCTGTCCCTCTGCTGGTCAAGTGGCATGGCTTGTGAGGCTCCTGTGCTGGTGAGACCTGGGCCAGGCTGGGGTGGGGAGATATCAAACCCAGGATGGGAGTTGGGGAAGGCATGGGTGGGGTCCATCAGCAGAAGTATCTCCTCAACCCTCCAAGGGGCTTTACAAAGGCAGGTGCCATCCCACTCTGTTTTTCTTCTTGGACTTGAGATTGTGCAGGCCTGTCCCTTGGCATGCCTAGTAAGTTGTACATGCACTCCAGACCCTTTTGTATAAAAATTGTACAGGAGCTGTACAGTGGCTCATGCCTGTAATCCCAGCACTTTGGGAAGCCAAGGTGAGAGACAGATTTTGCTTGAGCCCAGGAGTTCAAGAGCAGCCTGGCAACATAGCAAGACCTTGCCTCTAAAACAATTTTTAAATTAAAAAAATTAACCGGGCATGGTGGCGTGCACCTGTGGTCCCAGCTACTTGGGAGGCTGACAGGGGAGAATCGCTTGGGCCCAGGAGTTTGAAGGTGCAGTGAGCTATGACTGAGCCACTGCACTCCAGCCTGTGTGACAAAGCAAGACCTTGCCTCTAAAAAAGCAAAAGAAGAAAAAGTTGGACAAGATGCAGATGACATTGCTTATGGGACGTGCCAGAACTGGCAAGTGCCTGGGAGAGGCCTCTACAGGTCCACAGCTCACCATGCCACCTGACTTTCCACTGAGGCCAGGCTGTTCCCCAGCGCCCCTCCCCACTGTGGTCTTTGTCCGCCAATACTACAGGACCATGCAAATGCTCATTTTGATGAGCACCCACAGGTGCCTTCAGAGTGCTACTGATGCCTGCCCCTTCTTGGGCAGGGACTGTCAGCTCCAAAGACCTCTTTCAGAAAGTGACCTGCAACCCTGATCCTCCAAATTCACTGGCTAGGCAAGTCCCACGACCACACCTTGCTCTGGAAGGGGATGGGTCAGGTCCAGGGGAGGAGTCCACCTGTGGGCAGATGAGGGTCAGAGAGACTGGGACTGTCTACACCTGCTGCTTGGGGTGCCTGAAGATTCCAGGGTTCACGATCTGGCCTTCTCTTCTGTGGATTCCAGGATCCGCCTCCCCACCCACCCCTGCAGGTGTGGTGGGCATCCTCAGCCTGCTGTGTTTATGCAGAAAGGTGTTCCTGGGACCCTAAGGCCAGCAATCTCATGCAGTTTCCAAGCGTGGCTTTCTCATCTGTAACTCACAAGTTTACAAAGTTACATCTGCAACTCTCAAATGATTCTCCTCCAAGGACAGACCAAAGGGTGGCCTTTTTCTGGTGGTGGCATCCTGAACTCTCCCACCACCAGGGGGCATTTCTCTGACGTCCAGGAAACTGAACTTCCCAGGACCCCCGTAAATTCGCATGGACTTCCCAGTAGATCCCTTCACTGCCCAGTAGGGCAGGCAGTGCCCAGAGACCCACCGGTGTGAAGCACAGTCATGGCATGAGTGACACTGGGTTTAGAGATGCTGAGATTGGCAGTGGCAAAAGGCAATTTGAATTTGGGGGTTCCCCAATCTTTCATTTGTCTTCAGCATTGGAATGCCCCCACTAATAGAAGCTACCAGAGAGACCATGTCTATGAACAGATCACAGGTTGCAGAAAGCCCGGCCCATGGGGCTCCCTCTCACACTCTAACCAGGCCCTGCAGGGGCACGCGGGGGACAAGGCCCAGCAGGCTGCGAGGGCAGAGGCTTCACCATGGTGCCCGGCGGCCTGTGCACTCCAGCATTGGGCCGAGCCACCCAGCGCTCGGCTCTGGTGGGGCACTAGGGCCTGCTGCTTGGGGGAGGTCCTGCAGAGTGGGCACATCTACTCCTGCAGGGGCTGCCTCCAGGGGACGCCTCCTGAGGGGCCTCTGCTTTGCCACCCAGTGCTGGGAATGCCACACACACTGTGCAGAAGAACCTCCATCTGCCCTTCTGCAGCCTATGTCTGTTCCTGAGATAGTGGCAGGGAGACGTGCTTCCTACGCCAGCATGATCTCCCCAGATCCAGCCCCTGGCCAGCTTCCGGTGAACAACTGGCCATGAAATCCAGACAGACCGTAGTGTCTGGTGCTTGGGGTGAGGGTTTAGGAGACAGGCAGGTGCACCTGCTCCTAACCCACAGCAAACTCTTCTCTCTTTTTCCAGGTGAACTCTGGGATGCCTGAGTCTGTAAACTGAGCCACATCTGGAGATGTGGTTCACAACTTGGAGATGTGAGCTGGGATGACACAGCTACAATCTCCCTGGGGTCCCTGGCATTCATGCCAGTGTCTCTTACTGCATAGAATCAATCCATTTTCATTGCTGTGTCCCACCGCCTCTCCAGGAAGTCTCCAGCAGGCGACATCCGCTCTCCTGACCCTCTCAGTGCCTCAGTGTCTCAAGGTCCCCTGTGTCTGTCATGATCCAAGGGCCTCTCCCCATCAGGAGGCCTCCCTGGAAGCTGCCCATCTCATGCCCTCCCCTGGCAGTGCATGCTCTCGCTCAAATCACTTTATCTTCTGCCCATCCCTGCATCCACTATGGTGGTCAGGAGCCTCCCCTGAAGTGTGAAATATCCTCTCTGAAATGTGGAGGGCAGTACAAAGGCTGCAACATTCTTCTAATAGCAACTGTGGAAGAACAGGATAGATAGAATGATGGGACATAACACCTGCAGGTATAATGGACAACAATCTTCCATTAATGAAGAAAGTATGTTTTCCACTTGATAAATCCCACTAAAGATGTAGATGCATATTTTTAAGTTCATATTTTATACATCTTAGTAAAACTTTGGAAAACCAAAAATAGATAGAAAAATCTTAAATGCTGAAAATAAACAGAAGGAGATTCAAAGTGAAATCAAGCTAATAAGGAACATACTGAATGCCAAAAGAATGTAGGGTCACATCTTCAAAGACAAAGGGAAAATAATTGTGAGCCTAAGTTTCTACACCCAGTCCAGCCAACACACCTGAGTGAGAATGAAATGAAAGTGTTTTGTCAGATATAAAAGGACTTAGAATGGACACTACAAAAACTGAAGGCCCCTGAAAGTCACTACATAATGTACACAGTGAGGAGAAAACTGAGCTCACACGTATGTTCTCTGATTACAGTGAAGTTGACTGGAAATTAATAACAGAAGGATATCTAGGAAATCTCTGTGTGTTTAAAAATTGAGAAATGCACTTCCAAATAACCTATGAGTCAAAGAGGATATTAGAAATTAGTTCAAACTGAATTTTTTTACCCAAACTGAATTTTTAAAAAGGAAATAAATTAAAAATAGGGAACATCAAAACCTGCTCTACAAGAACTACCCTACGAGAAATGCCAAGGGGCCCTTCAGGCTGAAATGAAAGAACACTGGACAATAATTCACAGCCACACGGAGAAATAAAGGGCACTGGTTCAGGTGCCTACAATGGTAATATGAAGGCCAGTAGAATTGTGAGGTTTTTTGTAATTCCTCTTCTTTCCCTATATGATTTAAAGGACAAATACATGGAATGACAATTACAAATATATGCTAATGGGCATACAATATAGAAAGATATAATTTGTGACAATAATAAGGAAGGAGGAGTAGAACTGTGTAAGTTCAGGGTTTTTGCATACTATTGAAGTTAAGTTAGTATTAATGAAAAGTAGAACATTATATTAATAAGTTTAAGGTGTTAATTGTAATCCCCAAGGAAACCACTAAGAAATAACTAAAGCATATAAAAAATGTAAATGAGAAGGGAACCAAAACGATATATCAAAAAAAAAAAAAAAAAAACAACTCAAACTAAACAGAAGGCAGTAATGGAAGGATTGAGGAACAAAAAAAATGAAACATTTCTAAAAATAAGAAAATGGCAGTAGTCTTTTCTTATCAGTAATTATTTTAAGTGTAAATTGCTTAAATTATCCAATTAAATAGCAGAGATTGGCAGAATGGATACCAATAGCAACAAAACAAAGCTTATGGTTCATCTACATGCTATCTAGAAGAGATTCCTTCAGATCCAAAGACATACATAGGTTGAAAGTGAAAGAACAGAAAAAGATAACCCATGAAAATCATACCAAAAGAGAGCTAGGGTGCCTATACAGACAAGTTAGGCTTTAAATAAAAAATAGTTAGGAGAGACAAAAAGGACATTATATTCAAAGGTTCAATCCATCAAAAAGAGACAACAACCATAGGCATATATACACCTAACAAGAGATCTCTAAAAAACATGAAGGAAAAATTGACAGAATTGAAAGAATAAAGTTTCACAAGAATAAAGACTTCAATACTCCACTTTCAATAATGGATAAAATAACCAGACAGAAGATCAATATGAAAATGGAGGGCTTGAACAATACTATAGACCAGCTAGACCTAGTAGATATATACAGAACACTCCATCCCCAGACAGCAAAATATATATTTTCCCCAAACACACATAGAACATTCTCTAAGATTTACTATATGTTAGACCACAAAACAAGTCTTAATAATTTTCTAAAAGTTAAAATTATCCAACTTATCTTCTCCAACCACAATGAAATGAAACTAGAGATTAACAACAGAAGGAAAATGAAATTCACAAACGTGAAAATTAAATGACATATTTTAAAACAGTGGGTCAAAGAAGAAATCACAAGGGAAATTAGAAAACATTTTGAGGTGAATAAAATCAAAAACACAAAATATCAAAAGTTGGTTATGCAACAAAATCGGTGCTGAGAGAGAAATTTATAGCTGTAAACATCTACATTAAGAAAGAAGATCAGTGCAGTGATCTGGTGGAGTTGTACAAAAAAAGAGAGAGAGAGAAAGAGAGAAAGAAAGAAAAAGAAAAAAAGAAAGAAAGAAAGAAAGAATCAGTTAATACAGTTGAAAAAAAGAGAAATATAACAGTAACCTAGCTTTTCACCTTAAGAAACTAAAGAAAGAAGAACAAAGTAAATTCAAGCTAGCAGAAAGAAGAAAATAATAAAAATTAGAGCAGAAATAAAAAATAGAAAAATAGAGAAAATAAATGAAACAAAAGTTGGTTATTTCAAAAGATTAACAAATTTGCCAAACCTAGACTTTCTAAGAAAAAAAAGAGAGAAAATTCAAATTGCTAAAATCAGAAAGTGGGAACATTACTATTGACCTTAGAGAAATAAGAAGGATTGTAGCAGAATGCTATGAAGAATTGTACACTGACAAATTAGATAACCTTGGTGAAATGGACACATTTCTAGAAACACAGAAACTACCATAACGGCCTCAGGAAGAAATAGGAAATCTGCACTGACCTATAATGGGTGAAGAGCTTGAGTCCATAAGAAAAACCTTTCTAACAAAGAAAAGCTTAGGACCAAGTGGCTTCACTGGTCCTAAGGGAAGTGCTGGGTGCAGTGGCTCAAACCTGTAATGCCAGTGCTTTGGGAGACTGAGGTGGGAGGATTGCTTGAAGCCAGGAGTTTCAGACCAGCCTGGGCAACATAATGAAACCCCATCTCTACAAAAATAATTAAAAATTAGCTGGGCATGGTGGTATGCATCTGTAGTCCTAGCTACTCAGAAGGCTGAAGTGGGAGGATTGTTTGAGCCCAGGAGGTCAAGGCTGAAGTGAGCTATGATTCTACCATTGCACTCCAGCCTGGGTGGCAGAGCAAGACCCTATTTCTAAAAAATAAATAAAAATAAATAAAAAATAGCACCAATTCCTCTTGAACTCCTTTAAAAATTAAAAGAGGGAAGAACACTTCAAAACTCATCCTATAAAGCCAGTGTTATCCTGATACCAAAGCCAGACAAAGACATCATTAGAAAAGAAAATTAAAGAGCAATATTCCTTATGACTATATATATGAAAATTCTCAGCAAAGTACTAGTAAAATGGAATTGGAATATTAAAAGTATTATACACCATAAGCAAGTGGGATTTATTATAGGACCCCCATGGTGGTTCAAGATACAAAAAATAATCGATGTGAAACACCATATTTATAGATAAAAACACCATATTTATAGATAGAAACCATAAGCATCTCAAGTGATGACAATAAAAATTTAAAACTCACTTGACAAGAGCCAATATCTTTTTATGATTAAAAAAAAAAAAACTCAATAGACTGAGCATGGTGGCTCACATCCGTAATCCCAAGGAGGCCAAGGTGGGTGGATTGCTTGAGCTCCGGAGTTTGAGACCTGCCTGGGCAACATGGTGAAACCCCATCTTTACCAAAAACACAAAAAAATTAGTTGGGCATGGTGGCACGTGCCTGTGGTCCCAGCTACTTGGGAGACTGAGGTGATAGGATCTCTTGAGATGAGGAGGCAGAGGTTGCAGTGAGCCAAGATCACACCACTATACTCCAGCCAGGGTGACAGAATAAGAATCCATCTTAAAAAAAAATACCACTTAATAAACTAGGAATAGAAGGAAACATCTTCAACACAAAAAGGGCATATTTGAAAAATCCACAGCTAAGAGCATAATCAATGGGAAAAAACTGATAACATTCCCCCTGAGATCAGGACAAGACAAAGATGCCTGATTTCCCCACTGTCATTCAACATTGTACTGGAAGTTCTAGCCACAGCAATTAGACAAGAAAAAGAAAACTCATTAAAATTGGAAAGGAAGAAATAAAACTATCTCTATTTTCACATGGCATTGTCTTATAGAAAACAAGGATTTAAAAAAAACTTATGACAGCTCATAAATAACTTTGGCAAAGCTACAGGATAAAAATCAGCATGAAAAAAGTATTTGTATACACTAGCAAAGAACAATCCAGAAAGGAACTTAAGAACACAATTCTGTTTTCAATAGCCTCTAAACAATAAAATGCTTAGAGAAATACATTTTATCAAAGAGGCACAAGACTTGCACACCATAAACTATAAAACAGGACTGAAAGATATTAAAGAAGACCTAATAAATGGAAAGACATCCCATGTTCATGGATTGAAAGGCTTAATATTGTTAAGATGCCATTAGTCCCCAAAGCAATCTACAAATTCAATGCAATCACTATTGAAATTTCCATACTGTTTTTGCAGAAGTGGGCATGCTAGAATATGAAACCAGAAAACCACTGGCTGGCACATTCCACAGGAGGGCCTGAAAAACTCTGCATTTATCAAGAGCATACAGTATGTCCCAAATGGCTGTCCTCCATGGGAGATGCTTTTCCCAAATGGGTGGGAATGTTGGGACTCTGGAAGAGTAGTAGCCAGGGCAACACAACTATCAGAAGCAGCATGGGCATAATTACCATTATAGTCAGCAAATTCAGAACAGCAGCTATAGGAATCTGACCTTTGAGGGTCCATGGAAATAAACTGAGTGAGAACTGGTGTCCCTGGAGCAAGTTTGACAGGCAGCCAACAAGAGTATCACTAATCTATAAAATGGGAAGTGGTCACTGATGAACAGAAGGCTGAGGTCAACCATCCTAGTGGAGACTCACAGTCTCTTCCCTTGCTTCCAGTTCTGAAACAATTTTCAGATCTAGAACTTGAGTCCCTATGAGGAGAGACCCTACAGCTCCTAGAAAGACTGTACAGTATTGATTCCACATCCCTTCCCAGTGGGATCTATGGCCACTTCCACAGTGATTCTATCTTAGGTAAAGGGAAACCCCTAGATACTTCAAGGGCTGTTGAACACAGGGTCCAAATGGAAACTGACCACTGTGGATCCAAATGGCCCATGCTACTACATTGCATAGGTGCCCAGAGCAAGAAAGGGCTCCAGGTGCAGTAAGAGCAGACACACCTCCAGGTGCAGGTTCCGGCTGCAGTACAAGCAGACCCACCACTTGGATGGCATGTCTCAGCAGATTCCATGGTACCAGATAGATTTAAGGTAGAAACAAACCCTGTGTGGGGCATCTGACCAGCCCCAATAGGAGGTGGGCAGGGCAGACCATCCCCTTGAGCCACTGTTAAAATGCTGTCCTGGGCATGCCACCAGAGCTTAGTAGAAATCGGACATTCAGCCAACTGACCAAGTGACCATGTGGCTGAAGCTTCCCCAGACGAGGTGAGTACTGACAGACCCACTAAGTCATAAACTTAGGTGGGCCCAACTGCTAACCATTGTGATACATAGGGATTGTGTCCAGACAGATTGAGAAGGCATGGTAACCTACACAAACAGGTGCCCCTATCCTCTGTGTCACCTGCTAGTATTGTATGGATGCCTTTCCTCAGTTCACCCCTGGCCCCATGGGGGTCCTTAAAACCAGCTGACAGAGAAGTAGGAAGCCTTGAACTCAGTGGTGAGGGGAGCCTCCCAATGGTGGAGCTCCCAGCAGGGCATTTGGGCATCCACCTTGTGCAAGAGAGAAGTGGTCCAAGATAAGGATGTAGGGAATACATCTAGTGAAAGATGAGCTGCAAATTGCTTAACTGATTGGTCAGGAGACTGGAAGGAACAACTTCCAGGAAAAATCAGGGACAAGAAGATTGGAGAAGAGACATCCAGTGGACTTATGGGAGTGGGTACAAAGTGTGAGAACGTTTCATTGCATGCTAAAGCCCAACTGAGACCATCCACCACAGAAGAGGCACCCAACCACTAGAAGGACAGGATGACGGGCCCAGAGACATCAGCACATCAGCAAGCCTATGTCCCCTGCCATCCCGTGAGCCTCCATGAGGTCATGGAGCAGCCCAGAGGGCAGAGAGGGAGATCAGGCATGAGCCCTCCAGGGTGGGCTCCCTTCCTCTCCCCAGGGCTGACTTCACTGATGTTGCTGTCCCTGAATCTCTACTTGCCAGCAAGAGTGGCCAAAGCTAAGGCCCTGTGCAGTACAATCTTTTGAAGAGACCAACCAACAAATTTGGGGGCAAGTTTATCACCTTGGACAAAATTTTATTCTGACCAGGACTGACATATATCCCAAGAATAGGTTTTCCTCTCTGGCCTGCAGTGATTCAGCCAACACCAACCTCTGACAGCTCATGAAGGTCTGATTGACATACATGGGATCCCACCGAGCCTCATCAAGGGATCACTTTTGAAGCAAGTGAGGAGTGACAGAGTGCACATGTTTTGCAGTGGGCAGATCTATGCACACCTATCCCCAAAGTCTGAAGAAGTTGAGAGGCCAAAGGAAGAGGCTGACATGTGCTAAGTAGCAAGAGGAAAAAAATATATAGGTAGATGATAGATAGATAGATAGACAGATAGATATAGAGATGATATAGATATAGATATAAATATAAATATAGAAGAAAGAAAGAGGCTGGCAAATCCAGTCTCTCAAGAAGAAACATTTAATAGGGACTTGCAAACAGAAGCCAGGTCTGTGTCATGGTGGCAGTGAGACAAGATGGTGAGCCCCCATACCATTCCCCCTAGACCCAGGGCTTACATAAACAGGGAAAGAGTATACATGATTCAGAAGAGCTGTGTGGGACAACTGAAGTATGATAACATCAAGGTTGTTTGGCAAAGGGCAGGATTTATGGTAAGTACCTGCTCTTACACAAAGAACAATAAAGTGAAAATCTTAGACACCTTCCCAGAACTGAGGTTAATTGGAAGTCAACATGGCAGATCGGCATCCAGGATGGAACTGCTTTAACTCCACAGCATGTGACCATGGGATCCATCAGCCCCTCTAGATGCTGCACCATTTGGAAGCTGCCAGCTGATAAAGTGATGGGTGGATTGTCCTCTTGAAGGTGCAGCTGAGACTCCAGCTTGGAGGTAAAGCCCTATGAGGATAGGGTGCTAACTTTCAGAATATGGTATAGACCTTCAATCAATGGCCACTCTATGTGGCTGTCTCCCCAGATGGTAGGATATATAGCTCCAAGAACTAAAGGAAAGACACAAGAGTAACTCCATTCACTATCTCTCCCAGTTGGAGAATGTGAGCTTCCCATCCCTGCAATCTAAAGTTTTGTGGGTCCACAGATCTTGGTTCCTGAAATATTTTGGATGTTTGTCACCTCTAAACTTCACATTGAAATTTGATCTCCAGTGTTGGAGGTGAGTCCTAGTAGGAAGTGTTTTGATCATCTCTCATGAACAACTTGGTGCCATCCTCATGGTAATAAGTGAGTTCTTGCTCTATTAGTTTCCACGGGAGCTAGTTGTTAAAAGGGGCCTAGGCGCACCTCCCTTCTCTCTCTCTCTCTCTCTTTCTCTCTCTCTGTCTCTCTGTCTCTCTCACTCTGTGATCTCAGCACAAACCAGCTCCCCCTCACCTTCCATGAGTGAAAGCTTTCTGAGGTCCTCACAAGAAGCAGATGCTGGCACTGTGCTTCCTCTACAGCTTGCAGAACCATGAGTCAAATAAACTTCTTTTCTTTACAAATTACTCATCCTCAGGTATTCTTTATAGCAACACAAATGGACTAAGACAGTTCCCACAGGGAGGAAACACCCACCAGGAAATGCAGCAAGATTCCAGCGGACTTATGGCAGCTGCTTCCACCTGATCACTTTAGGCAGAGAAAGGAGTCACAATGACAGCAGGGCTGATGGACATGGCACCATGAGTCGGGACCGGTGACATGCCATGGGGGAAGGGGTGCTGATGAATGTGCTTGGTGCCTGATGTCCCTTGCTGTCCCTGTGCCATAGCCCATGAAGGGTCACAGACTCCTCAGGGATGAGGACCTGGGCTGCTGCACTGGGTCATCTCCATCAGCAAAGGGAAGTGGGCCATGATGGTGGAGGAGGGAGATGAGCATCTGTTATGGCCTCAGGACGACCTGCAGCAGCCCAGCTGTCTTTTATTATCCCGCTGACTCTCCATTTGAACATCTTCTCAGGAATTGGGACCCACCAGAACCCTGAGGAAGCTGGGCCAGATGGAGTGCATTTGGTCAGGGAAGCAAGGATGTGGTGGATGCTGTTGGTTTCCCGCCCAGATCCTCTCCAGCAAGCAGTGCTCCCTGTGCCAACTGTGGTGAGTGTTGGCTGCCAGCCCCACACAGCTGTCCTCAGGAGTGTCAGCCTGAACCAGGTGGAGTGCCTGGCCTGGGAGGCCCCATGCCACTGCCCACTGCAGTCCAGACCATGGTCATGAATGGCCTGGCAGGAGGTGCACAGGGCAGCTGCCTTGTCCGAAGGTGGCAACAACTTTGCCAGCTGCTCTTGGGCACGAGGTTTCCTGTGGGCTCCAGCCGAGACCACATCCTGCTTAGTTTTCCTCCTCTGTCCTGCCCGCCACTTTGCTGCTGTTCTCCTGAGAACACACCCTTGCTCAGTAAATCTGCTCTAACAGAATCAATAAACTCAACCTAAAACAGGTTACCATTTCAATAATTTTTTAAAAATCATGATTGATAATAGACAATTTCATCATCTACTTAGGAATAAATCTAGCAAAATGTGTGCAAGATCTCTACCCCAAAAAGCTACAAACGATACGGAGAAAAATTAAAGAATCCTTCAATGAACAGAGCTGTGTCATGATGCCCCTCCAAAATTCATGTGTTGGATACTTAATCTCATTGCAGCAATGTTGGGAGGTGGGGCCCAAGGGGAGGTGTTTAGGACCTGGGGGCTCTGGCCTCATGAATGGATTGATGCCTCTATAAAAAAGCCTTTTGGGAGTGGGTTTTCTCTCTTCTTCTCTTCTGCCATGTGAGGACATAGTAAAAAGTCCCACACCGGATGCTGGTGCCTTGATCTTGGACTTCCCAGCCCTCAAAGCTGGGAGAGAGTACATTTCTGTTCTTTATGAATTGCCCAGTGTGTGGTGTTCTTTTACAGCAGCACAAACAGACTAAGGCACATAGTCAGGAGTTGGAACACTCAGTATTGTAAGGTGCCAAAGCTTTTCAAACTGGTCTATAAATTAAATGCTATTGCAATAAAAACTTCATTGTGTTGTGTAAATTGATCCTGATGCTAAAACTTATACAGGAAAAGGTAGTCAAGACACACTTTAGGCAGAGAAAGGAGTCACAATGACAGCAGGGCTGATGGACGTGGCACCATGAGTCGGGGCTGGTGACACGCCATTGGGGAAGGGGCGCTGATGAACGTACTTGGTGCCCGATGTCCCTTGACACAAGAAGTCAAGACATACTTGAAGAAGCAGAACAAGGTGGGGTGACTTCCTCTGTGGGATATTAACAAAGCTATGGTAATTAAGACAGAGGACATCGGTGTGTGGATAAACAAGCCCATGCAATAGAATAGAGAGCTGAGAAATAGTCATATCTTCATATGGACATGATGCAAAACCAAAATGATTCTGCATGGTAGTGGAGAAAGAGAAGTGTTTTCAACATTTATATGGAAAAATAATGAAACTTGACCTCTATCTCCCAACTTGTCAGTTTCAGTTACGTTTAGGTCCAACTGTGAAGACAGAACAAAACTTGTAGAAGAGAATATAAAGTATTTTCACAACCTCATCATAGGCAAATATTTCTTTAAAAGAATGCACAAGTTAGCCAGGCATGTTGGCAGGCACCTGTGGTCCCAGATACTCAGAAGGCTGAGGTGGGCAGATGGCTTGAGCCCAGGAGGTTGAGGCTGAAGTGAGCAATGATCGTGCTACTGCACCCCAGCCTGGGTGATAAAGCAAGACCATGTCTCTAAACAAAAAATATTTAAAATTAAAAAATTAAGGGGACCTGGGCAAGATGGCCAAATAGGAACAGCTCCAGTCTGCAGCTCCAAGCGAAATCAACACAGAAGGTGGGTGATTTCTGCATTTCCAACTGAAGTGCCTGGTTCATCTCATTGGGACTGGTTAGACAGTAGGTGCAGCCCACAGATGGTGAGCAGAAGCAGGGTGGGGCGTCACCTCACCCAGGGAGCACAAGGGATTGGGGAACTTCCTCCTCTAGCCAAGGGAAGCTGTGAGGGACCCTGCCATGAGGAACGGTGCACTCTGGCCCAGATACTATGTTTTTCCCGTGGTCTTCACAACCCACAGGCCAGGAGATTCCTTCAGGTGCCTATACTACCAGAGCCCTGGGTTTCAAGCACAAAACTGGGTGGCCATTTGGGCAGACATCGAGCTAGCTACAGGAGTTTTTTTCATACCCCAGTGGCACCTGGAACACCAGAGAGACAGAACTGTTCACTACCCTGGAAAGGGGGCTGAAGCCAGGGAGCCAAGTGGTCTAGTTCAATGGATCCCTCCCCCATGGAGCCCAGCAAGCTAAGATCCACTGGCTTGAAATTCTTGCTGCAAGCACAGCAGTCTGAAGTAGACCTGGGACACTTGAGCTTGATGAGGCGAGGGGTGTCCACCATTACTGAGGCCTGAGTAGATGGTTTTCCCCTAACAGTGTAAACAAAGCCTCTGGGAAGTTCAAACTGGGCAGAGCCCACCACAGCACCACAAAGCTGCTGTAGCCAGACTGCCCCTCAAGATTCCTCCTCTCTGGGCAGGACATCTCTGAAAGAAAGGCAGCTGCCCCAGTCAGGAGTTTATAGATAAAGTTCCCATCTCCCTGGGACAGAGCACCTGGGGGAAAGGGCGGCTGTGGGTGCAGCTTCAGCAGACTTAAGTTCCTGCCTGTCAGCTCTGAAGAGAGCAGCGGATCTCCCAGCACAGTGCTCAAGCTCTGCTAAGGGACAGACTGCCTCATCAAGTGGGTCCCTGACCCCCATGCCTCCTGACCCCCATGCCTCCTGACTAGGAAACACCTCTCAGCAGGGGTCAACAGATACCTCATACAGGAGAGCTCCAGCTGGCATCTGGCAGATGCCCCTCTGGGATCAAGCTTCCAGAGGAAGGAGCAGGCAGCAATCTTTGCTGTTCTGCAGCCTCCGCTGGTGATACCCAGGCAAATGAACTCAAGAAGACCTGCAGCAGAGGGACCTGACTATTAGAAGGAAAACTAACAAACAGAAAGGAATAGCATCAACATCAACAAAAAGGACATCCACACAAAAACCCCATCTGAAGGTCACCAACATCAAAGACCAAAGGTAGATAAATCCATGAAGATGAGGAAAAACCAGCACAAAAAGGCTGAAAATTCCAAAAACCAGAATGCCTCTTCTTCTCCACAGGATCATAACTCCCCACCAGCAAGGGAACAAAACTGGACAGAGAATGAGTTTGACAAATTGGCAGAAGTAGGCTTCAGAAGGTGGGTAATAACAAACTCCTAAAGAAGCTATTCTAACCCAATGCAAGGAAGCTAAGAACCTTGAACAAAGGTTAGAGGAATTGCTAACTAGAATAATCAGTTTAGAGAAGAATATAAATGATCTAATGGAGCTGAAAAGCACAGCATGAGAACTTTGTGAAGCATGCACAAGTATCAATAGCCAAATCGATCAAGCAGAAGAAAGGATACCAGACATTGAAGATCAACTTAACAAAATAAAGCATGAAGACAAGATTAGAGAAAAAAGAATAAAAAGGAAAAAACAAAGCCTCCAAGAAATAGGGGACTATGTGAAAAGACCAAACCTACATTTGGTGTACCTGAAAGTGACAGGGAGAATGGAACCAAGTTGGAAAACACTCTGCAGGATATTATCCAGGAGAACTTACCCAACCTAGCAAGACAGGCCAACATTCAAATTCAGGAAATACAGAGAACACCATGAAGATACTCCTCGAGAAGAGCAACCCCAGGACACATAATCATCAGATTCACCAAGGTTGAAATGAAGGAAAAAACGTTAAGGGCAGCCAGAGAGAAAGGTTGGGTTACCCACAAAGGGAATCCCATCAGACTGACAGCAGATCTCTCTGCAGAAACCCTATAAGCCAGAAGAGAGTGGGGGCCAATGTTCAACATTCTTAAGGAAAAGAATTTTCAACCCAGAATTTCATATCCAGCCAAACTAAGCTTCATAAGCAAAGGAGAAATAAAATCCTTTACAGACAAGCAAATGCTGAGAGATTTTCTCACCACTAGACCTGCCTTGCAAGAGCTTCTGAAGAGGCACAAATATGGAAAGGAAAAAACAGTACCAGCCACTGCAAAAACATACCAAATTGTAAAGACCATTGACACTATGAGGAAACCGCACCAACTAACTGGCAAAATAACCAGCTAGCATCATAATGACAGGATCAAATTCACACGTAACAATATTAACCTTAAATGTAAATGGGCTAAATACCCCAATTAAAAGACACAGACTGGCAAATTGGATAAAGAGTCAAGACCCATCTGTGTGCTGTATTCAGGAGACCCATCTCACATGAAGAGACACACATATGCTCAAAACAAACGGTGGGGGAATATTTTCCAAGCAAATGGAAAGCAAAAAAAAAAAAAAAAAAAAAAAAAGCAGGGGTTGCAATCCTAGTCTCTGATAAAACAGACTTTAAACTAACAAAGATCAAAAAAGACAAAGAAGGACATTACAGGGGGAGGGGGGAGGGATAGCATTAGGAGATATACCTAATGCTAAATGATGAGTTAATGGGTGCAGCACACCATCATGGCACATGCATACATATGTAACAAACCTGCACATTGTGCACATGTACCCTAAAACTTGAAGTATAATAATATAAAAAAAAAAAATAAAAAGCAATGCATGAAACATTAAAAAATAAATAAATGAATAAATAAAATAAAAAGAAGGACATTACATAATGGTAAAGGGATCAATGCAACAAGAAGAGCTAACTATCCTAAATATATATGCACCCAATACAGGGGCACCTAGATTCATAAAGCAAGTTCTTAGAGAACTACAAAGAGACTTAGACTCTCACACAATATAGTGGGAGACTTAACACCACATTGTCAATATTAGACAGATCAATGAGACAGAAAATTAATAAGGATATTCAGGACTTGAAATCAGCTCTGGACCAACCAGACCTAATAGACATCTACAGAACTCTCCACCCCAAATCAACAAAACATACGTTCTTCTCAGCACCACATCACACTTATTCTAAAATTGACCACATAATTGGAAGTAAAATACTCCTCAGCAAATGCAAAAGAATGGAAATCATAACAAACAGTTTCTCAGACCACAGTGCAATCAAATTAAAACTCAGGATTAAGAAACTCACTCAAAACCACACAATTATATGGAAACTGAACAACCTGCTCCTGAATGACTACTGGGTAAATAACGAAATTACAGCAGAAATAAATAAGTTCTTTGAAACCAGTGAGAACAGACACAACGTACCAGAATCTCTGGGACACAGCTAAAGCAGTGTTTAGAGGGAAATTTATAACACAATGCCCACAGGAGAAAGTGGGAAAGATCTAAAATCGGCACCCTAACATCACAATTAAAAGAACTGGAGAAGCAAGAGCAAACAAATTTAAAAGCTAGCAGAAAACAAGAAATAACTAAGATCAGAGCAGAAGTGAAGGAGATAGAGACACGAAAAACCCTTCAAAAAAATCAATGAATCCACCAGCTGCTTTTTTTAAAAGATTAACAAAATAGACCACTAGCCAGACTAATAAGAAAAGAGAGAAGAATCAAATAGACATAATGAAAAATGAAAAAGGGGAGATCACCACCGATCCCACAGAAATAAAAACTACCATCAGAGAATACTATAAGCACCTCTACGCAAATAAACTAGAAAATCTAGAAGAAATGGATACATTCCTGGACACATACACCCTCCCAAAGCTAAACCAGAGAGAAGTCAAATCCTTGAATAGATCAATAACAAGTTCTGAAATTGAGGCAGTAATTAATAGCCTTCCAACCAAAAAAAGCCCAGGATGAGATGGATTCACAGCCAAATTCTATCAGGGGTACAAAGAAGAGCTGGTACCATTCCTTCTGAAACTATTCCAAACAACAGAAAAAGAGGGACTCCTCCCTAATTCATTTTATGAGGCCAGAATCATCCTGATACCAAAACCTGGCAGAGACACAACAAAAAAAGAAATTTTCAGGCCAATATCCCTGATGAACATCGATGTGAAAATCCTCAATAAAATACTGGCAAGCCAAATCCAGCAGCACATCAAAAAGCTTATCCACCATGATCAAGGCGGCTTCATCCCTGAGATGCAAGGCTGGTTCAACATACAAAAATCAATAAACATAATCCATCACATAAACAAAACGAATGACAAAAACCAAATGATTATCTCAATAGATGCAGAAAAGGCCTTCGATGAAATTCAACACCCCTTCATGATAAAAACTCTGAATAAATTAGGTATTGATGGAATATATCCCAAAATAATAAGTGCTATTAATGACAAACCCATAGCCAATATCATACTGAATGGGCAAAAACTGGAAGCATTCCCTTTGAAAACCGGCACAAGACAAGGATGCCTTCTCCCACCACTCCTATTCAACATAGTATTGGAAGTTCTGGTCAGGGCAATCAGGCAAGAGACAGAAATAAAGTGTATTCAAATAGGAAGAGAGAAAGTAAAATTGTCTCTGTTTGCAGATGACATGATTGTATACTTAGAAAACCTCATTGTCTCAGCCCAAAATCTCCTTAAGCTGATAAGTAACTTCAGCAAAGTCTCAGGATACAAAATCAATGTGCAAAAATCACAAGCATTCCTATACACCAATAACAGACAAACAGACAGCCAAATCATGAGTGGACCCCCATTCACAACTGCTACAAAGAGAATAAAATACCTAGGAATGCAACTTACAGGGTATGTGAAGGACCTCTTCAAGGAGAACTACAAACCACTGCTCAAGGAAATAAGAGAAGACACAAACAAATGGAAAAACATTCCATGCTCATGGATAGGAAGAATCAACATCGTGAAAATGGCCACACTGCCCAAAGTAATTTATAGATTCAATGCTATCCTATCAAGCTACCATTGACTTTCTTCACAGAATTAGAAAAAACTACTTTAAATTTCATATGGAACCAAAAAAGAGCCCATATAGCCAAGACAATCCTAAGCAAAAAGAACAAAGTCATCATGCTACCTGACTTCAAACTATTCTACATAGCCTTGTACTCACTGTAGCCTTCTGTGACCAAAAGCATGGTACTGGTACCAAAACAGATATATAGACCAATGGAACAGAACAGAGGCCTCAGAAATAACACTACATCTACAACCATCTGATCTTTGACAAACCTGACAAAAACAAGCAATGGGGAAAGGATTCTCTATTTAATAAAGGGTGTTGGGAAAACTGGCTAGCCATATGCAGAAAACTGAAACTGGAACCCTTCCTTACACCTTATACAAAAATTAACTCAAGATGGATTAAAGATTTAAACGTAGGACCTAAAACCATGAAAACCCAAGAAGAAAACCTAGGCAATACCATTCAGGACATAGGCATGGGCAAAGACTTCATGACTAAAACACCAAAAGCAATGGCAAAAAAAAAAGCCAAGATTGACAAATGGGATCTAATTAAACTAAAGACTGACTGCACAGCAAAAGAAACTATCATCAGAGTGAATAGGCAACCTACAAAATGGGAGAAAATGTTTGCAATCTATCCATCTGACAAAGTGCTAACATCCAGAATCTACGAGGAACTTAAACAAATTTACAAGAAAAAAGCAACCCCATCAAAAAGTGGGCAAAGGACATGAGCAGACACTTCTCAAAAGAAGACATTTATGCGGCCAACAAACATGAAGAAAAGCTCATGATCACTGGTCATTAGAGAAATGCAAATCAAAACCACAATGAGATACCATCTCATGCCAGTTAGAATGGCGATCCTTAAAAAGTCAGGAAACAACAGATGCTGGAGAGGATGTGGAGAAATAGGAACGTTTTTGCAGTGTTGGTGGGAGTGTAAATTAGTTCAACCATTGTGGAAGACACTGTGGTGATTCCTCAAGGATCTAGAGCTAGAAATACCATTTGACCCAGCAATCCCATTACTGGGTATATACCCAAAGGATTATAAAGCATTCTACTATAAAGACACATGTACATGTATATTTATTGCAGCACTATTCACAATAGCAAAGACTTGGAACCAACCCAAATGCCCATCAATGATAGACTGGATTAAGAAAATGTGGCATCTATACATCAAGGAATACTATGCAGCCATAAAAAAGGACGAGTTAATGTCCTTTGCAGGGACATGGATGAAGCTGGAATCCATCATTCTCAGCAAACTAACACAGGAACAGACAACCAAACACCGCATGTTCTCACTCATAAGTGGGAGTTGAACAATGAGAACACATGGACACAGGGAGGGGAACATCACACACCAGGGTCTGTCAGGGGGTGGGGGGTTAGGGGAGGGATAGCATTAAGAGAAATACCTAATGTAGATGATGGGTTGATGGGTGCAGCAAACCACCATGGCACACGTATACCTATGTAACAAACCTGCACGTTCTGTACATGTATCCCAGAACTTAAAGTATAATGATTTAAAGAAATTAAATAAAATAAGGATACATGTACACACAAAAAGGAGTAGTCATCAAGGAAATTATTGAAATTTTTACTATATTGTAATTAAATTTTTATGTTTATCAGAAGACACTATTAAGCGAGTGAAAACCTATCAAGTCTAAAAAAAGTGTAACTCATAAAACTGACAAATATAAAGAATTCAAAAAAATGAACAAGAGAAAAACAACTCAATATAAAAATGGATAAGAGACACAAATGAACACCACAAAGGAGTATATTCAGATGACCAATATGCACATATCAGGGAAATGCAAATTAAAACTCTAATAAGATAAAACTACATACCCACCAAAATACCTAATATTAAAAAAAGAGAAAGAAACCCAGACAATACCAAGTATTGGCAAGAATGGAAGCACATGAAAATCTCATGCACTGCTCGTAAAAGTTCAAATTGGTTCAACTGGTTTGGAACATGGTTTGGTATTATCTACTCAAGGTGAATACGAATCTATTATTTGACCTAGTAATTCCATCTTTAAGTATATCCAAAAAAGAAATATGTGCACATATACACCAAGAAATATGGAGAAGTTATATTTATAGTCTCATTATTAACAACTGTCCCAAAAAGGAAAATAAACAAATATCCAGCAACAGAATAAGGCATTAAAAATAATGGCAGCCGGGCACAGTGGCTCATGCCTTAGATGGGAGGATCACTTGAGGCCAGGAGTTTGAGACCAGCCTGGGCAACATAACGAGATCTCATCACTGCAAAACATTTAAAAATTACTCAGGTATCATGACATGCACCTGTAGTCCCAGCTACTTGGGAGGCTGAGGTAGGACAATCACTTGAGCCCAGGAGGTTGAGGCAGCAGTGAGCTGTGATCATACCACTACTACTCCAGCATAAGTGACAGAGTGAGATCCTGTCTCTAAAAAAGAAAAAGAAAAAAAAATAGTGGTACAGCAATAAAAACAAACAATTCAAAACAGCAAGCGACAATTTGCATGAATCTCATAACTCTAATATTGAGCAAAAGAAGCTAGACACAACAGAATATACATTGTATGATTCCATTTATGTACAGTTCAAAACAAAAGCAAGACTAGACTGGCATTTAGGAATACAGGTGTAAAGAAAAGTGAGGAAAGTATTTTATAAAGCTCAGGATAGTGGTCACCCAGAGGAAGTGACAAGGAGGAGGGAAGAGGGAGTTCTCAGGAGGGGCACCAGAATGCTTCTAGGGTGCTGGGAGTATATTCTGTCCTGATCCAGGTGGCATTCCCATCATAAAGATATTTCTTTTGTTATCACTCTTTCATCTGTACAACCTTCTTTTATGAAATTTTCTGCATGGATGTTATTTCTTAAAAATGATTTTAAAAATGGAAAATGAAGGATGCAATTACGAAAACAGCATATAAAAGCAAACCTTCAGGAATTAATGGAGTTGGTTTTTATAATGTAACCTCAAAAATGTAAAATATAATTGCTTAAATTTAAAAAAAACCCACAGTGCATGGGTTCAGCAGACTACACACAGTTAAAGAGAGAAGTAGTAGAGGAGAAGAAAATCCAGAGAAGATGGGAAGATGAGAAATATGAAAGAGAGAGTAAGAGACGTGAGGGGATTCAATGACAGCATCTAATATGTGTCTGTCTGAAATCTCTAAAGAAGAAGATGGTAAGAATTTATTTAGGAATTTACATTAAGAGAATAATGTATTATACATTAAAAGAATTATGTATTAAGATAATTTTCTGGAACTGATGAAAAATATACATCCAAAGATCAAGGAAACACAACATTATTCTACACCTAGACATGTTATGGTAATGTTGAAGAGTATCATCAACAAAGAGAATATCTTGCAAGAACCCAAAGAGAAGGGAGAATCACCTATAAGGAAAAGACTTGTAGACTTCCGAACAATAGCAACATGGCCACCTGCCTCCAAGATGGTCTCCAATAATCCTCACCTCCTGCCATCTATGCCATCTATGCTTTTGTGTAGTCTCTCACAACACACTGGATGGGGTCACTCATGTGTGAGCAAGAAAGTACTGAGGAAGTGATGATGTAGGACTTCTAACGATAGATCATAAAAGGCACTGAAGCTTCCACCTTGGTGTCTTGAGTTGCAAATCCTGGAGGAAGTTAACCACCATACCGCGATATCACTCAAGCCAATTGTGGTGAAGTCCTCTCGGAGTGGAACTGCAGCCTCCAGCCAACAGCCATGTGAGTGAGCCATGCTGGAGGCAGCTCCTCCACTCCAACCTCTAGAAGGCTGCAGCCTCAGCCAACATCTGACTGCAATTTCATGATACAGCATGAGGCAGAACCGACCAGCCAAGTCACTCCCAAATTCCTGATCCACAGAAACCATAGAAAGAAATAAATCATTATTGCTGTGTGAAGCCATCAGTTTTGATGTAATTTGTTATGCAATAATGGATAATCAATTTATTAGAATAACAGCTACAAAGTGCTGAGAGGAAATAAATTGTATAAATTGTCAACCTAAAATTGTATATTGAGAAAATCTATTACTGTAAGACAATGGCAAAATAAAATCTTTTCAAAATAAATGGAAATGGAGGGGATTTAACATCAAAAGCCTGCTCTCAAGGCGTTTCTACAGTACATGCTTCAAGAAGAAGGAAAATAATCCGAGGACAGTCCAGTGTGCCAGAAGGAATGGTGAACAAATAGAATGGTAAAGAGGTGGATGAATCCAAACGTCTATAAAATAATGTCAGCATTTGCGAGGCTAAAGACAGAACTGAAATACTCAATAAGATTAATTTGGGAAGGATAGTTGGAGCTAAAATGTTCTAAAGTCCTTTTATTGCCTTGGGAATGGTCAAATGTTTAAATCTTTATGAACTGGAAATATGTATGTAATAGCTCAAGGAGCAACATTAATAAAAGAATAGAATAGGCATATATACATTTAAAACACATATGGAGAGAAAAATCAGTAAAGGGGAAAGAATATTAACCCTTTTTCCATTTAGAAAAAAGAAGTGCGGCTCATAGCCAGCGCTCATTTAATTTTACATAATCACACTCTTTGAAGCTGAAGCAAATATGACTGATTTTCAATGTGAAAATAAAATACAAAAATTGTTCTTGAAGTTATTTAGAAACAGAACTAACATCAGAATCATCTGAATTATCAGAATCGTCCATTTCAGAAAAATCTGATTCATCATATGAATCCTCAGCCAACTGTTTGAGAACAATGTTGACATCACGCATAGGAATGCTACATTTTCTAGGATTTGACATTTTCAGCGATCAAGAATTATTATATTTTGAAAACGAAAATACCACTTACCAAAAACAGAATGCTATAAATAGAATGATGTCTTTTGTTTCCAAAGTCAATCAACTAGAGTGATGTGAATATAATAATAAAAGTTGAATATTTCGTTGTAAAGTTATCTCAGGGTAAATGTTGCAGCTGCAAGTGCTGGTGGCAAGTACTCTCAGGGCAAATGAGAAAAGGGTTAAAACAAAAATCTCTGTTTAAAGAAACAAGGCAAGAAAGTAGAAACAAACAAACAGAAAATTTGGTTACAATGGAAATAAAATGTAAAATGATAGAAACAAGTCCAAAGATATCAATAATCACTGTAAAAACAAATGAGCTATTCTTACCACTTGAAAGAGCATGTCAAAGTATTTTTTTAAGTCTACAACCCCCAGCTATATGCTATTTTCAAAAAACACATCAATACAGTAGAATGCAGAAAAGTTTAAAGCAAAAATATGGGGAAAAATATATCAGACCAACATTAATTAAAACAGGTACAATTATATGAATATCTGACCTGATAGACTTTAAGAGAAAACACATTGCAAAGAGTCAGTGCTCTCTGAGAAAAGGCACATAAACTTGACCTAATAAATGTGAACAGAATTCTGCCCCAACAACAATGGGTGTGGTGGCTCATGCCTGTAATTCCAGCATTTTGGGAGGCCGAGGCAGGAAGATTGCTTGAGCTGGGGAGTTCAAGACCAGCCTGGACAACATAGAGAGATCCCATCTCTACAAATAACAAAAAATTAGCCAGACATGTTGGTGCACACCTATGGTCCCAGCTACTCGGGAGGCTAAGGTGGGAGGATCATGTGGGCCTGGGAGGTCAGGGCTGCAGTGAGCCATAATTACATCTCTGCACTCCAATCTGGGTGACAGAGTAAGACCCTATCTCAAAAAACAAAAACAAAACCATTTTCAACACATTTCCAACAGGATATACTATATAGACCAAGGTCTCTGACTACAAAACAACTCAATTAGAAATAAATACATAAAAGATTGTTTTCAAAAATCCTTATTTTTGGAAAGAGTTGCTAAAAAATGTTTATAGCAAGGTGGTTGGATATAAGATCAATATACAAAAGTCATTTAGATTTTATAAGGCAATAAACCATTAGAAAATATACTTTAAAAAGGACACAATTTACAGTAGTAACGACCACAACCAGAACTCCAAAAAATGTACACTCGTGAATCAATGTAGAAAACATGCAAAACCCACATCTTATAAAATCATAAATCATAAAACCATGCATACTGCCAAAAACAGTCATGCCATGGCTTGACTCCCATCCCAGTGAGAATGGGGCAGGAGGAACAAGAAAGGGCAGAGAAGAGGGGAGAAGGCAGGGACACACAGCTATCTGAAATCTGAGGGTCAGGCAAGCAGTGAGGGGAGGCTGTGATTCCTTTCTCAGGTGGAACTTCATGAACACTTCGTGCTGCCAGGCATCTCCCTTGCGTCTCCCTCCTCCTGCCCCCAGCATGCATACGTGCACTGAAAACACAAGGCCATGGGGGCTGGGATGCACCTCTGGCCAGGTGGCTGCAGCAGGTCAGCCTGCAGTTCCTGGGTCACCCCACCTGCCCACCTGCAGGGACGCTCTCCTCAGCCACCACTGGGCATTCACTGCAGCCTGCTGCTTTTCCACGTGAGCCTGCAGGGCGAGGCTAGGGGTCTCACCCCGACTGAAGGGGTGAGGCGAGGCTGGGGGGTTCTTGCTCTGAGCAGAGAGGTGGGGCCAAGGGGAAGGGGCTCACCCACCAGGCCCAGCGACATGGAGGTCAGAGGACGAGGCACACTGACTGGCTGGGGCAGCACGGGTGTCCAGGCCTTGGCTTCAGGTGTGGTCACTGGGGTCTCTGGAGGGCTCTCTGGCTCCTGATGGTGAAGCAAGACCACCCCTTTCCCACAGATCCATTAAATCAAGAATCAGAGTCCTCATGGGGTACTCCAACCTCAAGGACAGAAGCTAGAAAAGCTGGAGAGCAGAATAAAGCAGCTTGGCTCACCAGGTCTGGTCGACTCTTCTGGGGACACCAGCTGGAGGCCTCAGGAGCTGGGCTGGGGCTTGCAGCCCAAGCTGGAGAAGCCCAAGTCCAGTGTTTCCTTGGCCGCCCAAGCCGGTGTTTCTGGTTCTCAGGGCTGGGGCAGCTGTGCGGCTCTGTTCATGGTCCTCTGAGTACCAGTTGCACGGAGCCTGTGCACCCATCCCTAGCTCTGGCCCCGACAGACCCCCAGACCCCCATCATCTGGAGTGTCCGCCCGGCCCTACTCAGCTTCCAGGGATCTCTGACCACTCCCACCTGCAGGTAGCCTCAGCTAACTGCTCAGCCCCTCCTAGCCTCCTTGCTCAAGCACATGAGGTCTGCTTGGCATCCCCACGTCTCTGTAGACACTCGGCGCTGTGTCAGCCAGCTGGCTGGGCTCACATGGCAGCCACTGGTATTCATCCTTCCTCCTCCTGGGAGCAAGTCTTGCCTAGAGTGAGTGTGGCCAGAGGTGGGGCCACTGAGTCTGAATCTCCCTCTGCCCCTCACCTGGGTGTCACCAAGCTGTTTTAGCCTCTCTGAGGGTCATTTCCTCTGTGAGATGGGACTGTAGTATGCTGTGTCGTGAGGTCATCCCCACATGGATGCCACTTGGAGCCCACGGCAACAGGCCCACATCTCCTGGCCCCTGTCACCTGGGCAAGTGACCAGAGCCTTGGTGGGTCCCCGGGGAGGCTGGGAAGGTGTGTGTACAGGGTCCACCTGTAGCCCGATGGACAGGAGGGTATGGGGAGACCGACACACTGCAGCCTGGAGACCCCCGGTGGCCTTGATGTTCATCATGGGCATCAGTCGCGGCCCCCTCCCCTCAGCCAAGCCTCGTCCAAGTCTGGTCCTGTTCCTGTCCTGCCTGTGCAGAGAGGCCGGGCAGGGCAGGGGGACGAGGACACCCCAGGGAGCTGGCTGCACTACCCCTCCACCCCCAGTCTGTGCCCTGGGCTGGGCTGCCCGTCTGGGCCTGCGCATGGAATCAGGAGTACATTAGCCGTTCCTGAGTGAGCGCTGTTCAGGCCTCCCTGCAGGGCCATCACTCCTCAGTGCACAAATAGGAGGTCTCAGAGTCCCCCGCCCGCACCACAGGAGGAAGCCCGGAGGAGGGGCTGCAGGACCCCCATCCACAAGGGCGTTCAAGGCATCTCTGCATCAGGTAGGACATTTGGAGGGGAGGGGGATCCGTGAATCAGAGGCCCACTGGCCCTGGTGCCCCCCAACTCCCATGCCCAGTGACAGACCTCTTTACCTCTTCACCTAGCCCTGACCCCTCCCTGCAGACCCCCCTGAAAGCCCCTTTCCTCACCTTGTCCCTGGGACCATGGGACCCCCACCCACCCACAACTCTGTTGGAAAGCTCTGTCCTCCCTCTGTCTACTCCTTGGGAGCCCCCCAAGGCCCCTCTCTTCACCCACCCACCCCCTTCACGGGAACCCCCGAAGGTCCCTCCCTCTGTCAGCCCCGCTCCTCACCCTACCCTCCCTGCTCTCCTGCCAGCCTCCTGTGGGGTGCTGCCTTTTCCTTGTGCCCTGGAAGTTCAGGGGCCCAGGTGCAGCGGAGGGCAGGCGGAGGGTGCAGCTGCTGTGAGCAGGGCAGGCCCAGAACTGTCTGCACCACCGCTGCAGACTCAAATACGTGCCTGTGTGCAGACCACAGGCCAGCTGTCCCACAAGGTCTCAATCTGAGACCCCAGAGGCAGGTGTGGACCCCTTTGCAGGTGAGCAGCCTGTGGTGGGGAGGTCTGGATGCAGGCCAGGCTGAGGTTCCAACCCTCACAACAGAACCCTGCACTTCCTCCGCCAGGGTTCTGCACACTGTCGGTGCTTAATAAGTGCTAGGCACCCAGGATGGCCTCCCTGTGACCTTTGGGACTGGAGCAAAGCCCCTGCCCCAGGGAAATGGGTAAAGAGAAGGCAGCAGGGCCCCTTCACCACCCCTTGTGACCTGAACACCCCTTGTGGCCCTGCAGGGGCTCTGAGACAGGCCCACGTTGCTTGCAGCCCAGCTAATCACATAGACAGCTCCTCACCCACCAGACTTGCAGGCAGGTCTACTGGCCTCTCCTCAGTAGTTTAACGACCAAAACAGACCCTCCCGGTAAAAAGCCATTTTCTGACTGCAGCCAGGACCCAACCCATGAGCCGATCCCACGCTGTTCCTGTTCCGCTGTTCACCCAGAGGCCGTGAGTCAGCCCTGGTGGCCCGAGGCCAGCCGAGGAGGCGGGCCCAGTCTCGCCTGTGGGAACTTACCTGTTGGGGGCAGCCAGTGGCCACCCAACCCGGGCCATCACAGACAAGGGTAGTCAGGGCAGGACTGGACCCCAGGGTGTGGGCAGTCTCTCCTGTCTGCTTACAGGAAGACCAAAATGGGGGTGCCTGTGTCCCCCAACCACTTGGGAAGTGAGCCTAGTACTGTGCTGGGGGGCAAGGGAGTCCCTTGTTCTCAGGCTCTACCCTGGCCCTAGCCTGTCCAGAGCTGGCATAAACACAGCATGATCTGTAAGCCAGCCAGCACCAGACAGCTGGGGTCCCTCCCTGCGCCCTCCCTTGTCCAACAGACTGGCTGGGACTCCCCTGTGGCCCTGGGGCAGGCCTGAGGCCAAGGGGACAGTGGGGGGCTCCGTGGCTGCAGCAAGAGCTTAGGTGGGACCAGGGGTATCCTGCAGAGGGACCCCCATGGGGCTCTAGGTGGGAGGGTCCCACCCACCAGCTCAGTCACAGAGATAGGGCTGCCTGGGTCTCCTGAGATGCCCAGACCTCTCCCCTGCCCAGCCTCCCCCACCCGAGACCTCTCCACTGACCCCTTCCCAGGGCGCTCCCTCCCTAGCACCTTCCCCCTAGGCCTCTCCCCTACCTTCCCCCAGGCCTACCGTGCTCCCCTCCTGGGCAGCAGAGCCAGCCAAGCTTCTCAGCTCCTAAGTGGGGCTCTTGCGACTTTACAAGTCTCCCACCCCATAAAAGAGATCACCGCGGAGCTGTCCAGAACCTCTGGAAACAGCTGGGTCTGCCGGTGACAGGGTGGGTGGAGAGAGGCGGGACGGGAGCCTGGGAAGCCTGGGGGTCGCCCTGGGAGCTCCAGACACCCAGTCCAGGACCGGGCAGCTGCAGCCCTCCCCACGCAGCCACCTCCCCACCCACGACCCCGACCTCGACCCCGGCGCTGAGCCTCTCTGCTGGCTGCAGGGGTGGGGGGCTGGACAGGCCCTTCCAAGACATCCAGGAGTATCAGGCGGGGTTGACAACAAATGCCTGCTGATTAATAAAAGTTTGATGGGAATTTCATACGCTGCCTGGATCCTAAACATTCTCCAGGAACATCTGGCTGAGACCGGGCCGCCTGTTTATGTTCACAATGAGAACATTTTTTCCGACGCAGCCCGCAGCGATTGTCTCCCTCAGAAGCAGCGCTGGGGACGCCCTCCCGGGCCGGGCGGGGGGCGGGGGGCTGGGGCCGGGGCTGCAGCCAGCCAGCCTTCCTTGGGGCCCAACCCCTTCGCCGACCCTGCAGGGTGGGACCCCACCCCGGAGTGGAAGAAGGAACCGGAAGCCAGGCCTGCGGAGAGGGAGGGTGGGGGCGAATCCCTACCCCACCCGAGGGGAGGGGCCTGAGAAGGGCTTCCCCCCCACCCCCCGCTTCCTCCATTCTGCCCCCTCCCTCCTCCCTCTCCAAGATTCCAAATCTCCTTCATCCCATAGAGGGGCTTCCTGGCTTCTGGCCCGCCCGCGGTGCACAGCCTTGCCGGGGGAGGGGAGGTAGTCAGGGGAGTGGTGTGGGTCACCAGGGAGGGGAGGGGACACCCAGCTGGGGCTGCCAGGCTCATCGTCTATGGTGGGGACCGGGCTGTGGGCCCCTTTGGCCCTCACCTCCGTGACCGGGTCCAGTCCCTCCTGCCCTGAGCGTAGGGCCTCCAGGGGTACCTCTGGGGGCGTCCAGGAAGGGGAGGGCAGCCGTAGCGTGGAGGGCCTTGCGCACCCAGGTGGTGATGAGGGCGGGCGGGGTGGGGGGAACGTGCAGCCAGAGACCGTGCTAAGACCCCGAAGTCGAGCCCTGGGCAGGGGCACCCTCTGCCCCTCACCCCATCCCCACCTCAGCTAACGTGGCCCGCCCGCCCATGGATGGGGTCAGGGTTTCCAGGCGGCGGGTCCTGCCCCCGGGGCTGCACCGCGCCACTGTGTGTGGTCCTTGTGGCAGCCACTCATTTATTTTTCTTTCTTTTTCCCTCCTCTTCCTTTTTAATAAAATGCATCAGAGCGGAGGGCAGACGCCACCTCCGATGTCCTTATAAAACGTGTGCGCGGGCGCTGCGCATGCGTGTGTCGCTGGGGGCTGTGGGCTGGGAGCCTCCGGGAACTCCCCTCGCCAGGCCACCAGCCTCCCTACTCATGGGGAGGGGGCGTCGAGCCCAATGAGCTCATGCTGGGCCTTGGAGACCCGTCGACACTTTGCACATAAACAGGGAAGCACCGGGTCCCCAAGGCGGTGGGAGCCAGGCTAGGAGGGGATGGATGGTGGCCACCCCCAGGCCTCCCTCCACAGCCCCGAAGGAGCTTTACGGGGTCCACTATCCTGGGACCTAAGGCCCAGGGTTCCTGTTCTTGATGTTCTTGGCTGTAACCCCTGCCCCTGGACCATGCTCAGGCAAAGAAGGGGAGGGGCCTGAACCCACAGCAGCTCAAGGATGAATCCTGCTTCTGTTGGGTAGGAGAAGGGTCTGGCCTCTGTGAGCGGGTGTCCCCCACCACTAGGCTTGCAGTGCTGGGTAATGTGGTCCTGCAGGCCTGTGTGAGGGCCCAGGCCTCCCTCCAGAGGGGTGCCCAGCACGGCAAGGATGTGGGTGGATGGGACAGGCACTCCCAGCACCCAAACACTTGCTCTAAGCGACAGCCCAGGTGTTCCATGGTGTTTATGTTTTCCTGCAGAGCTGATCTCAGCGCCTACCTGCCCACCACACAGGCAATGTCAACAAATCCCTGTAGGTAGGCCCAGCCCGGCCTCCCCTGCAGGGCCTCAGGGACCTGCCACCCCCACCGAGTCCAGACACCTACTCAGTCATCCCAGGCTTCAGGTGTCCAGGGCTCAGGTGCCCACAGCCCAAGTGTCCACAGCCCAGGTATCCAAGCCCCAGGTGCCCACAGCCCAGGTATCTAAGTCTCAGATGTCCACAAGCCAGGTATGCATGGCTCACGGCCCAGGCATGCAAGGCCCAGGTGCCCACAGCCCAGAGAGCAAGACTGCAGCTGGCGGAGGGTCCTGGGCTGGCTCTTTACTCTCCGACCTGGCTGGGCCAGCGTTATCAGGTGTCACCACCAACCGCTGGCCACTATCTCCTGGAGGAGCCCTGTCCTTCCGACAGCACTGACAGGGCCATCCTCTTGTCACTCAGCTGCAAATAGCATTATCCACCAGCCCTGTGCCCGCCCCTCGCCCCCCCACCCCCACTCCCCTGCCCTACCCATGCATCCAGGAGCCTGGGAGGGCAGGGGCTGCTCCCATGCACCACAGCCCTAGCACCTCCCATGGGAGGCCCTGTGGCCCACTCCCCTCCCCACTGCAGACCCCTTCCCAGGTAGCTCTGGGGGCTCTGTGGCACCCACGGTGGGAAGGGGCTCAGGGTGTGCATCTAGGAGAGGGGTGAGTGGAGCAGGCAGGGGCTGGTGCTGCCCTGTGGCCTCTGAGGCTTGGCCACTCTCCGGCCTCACTTTCCCCTTCGCTGCAGACACTCATTCGGGGCCAGCCACCTGCTGGACAGAGCCACCGAGGACACTGCCTCCCTCCATCCCCTCCTGGTCTGCCCCTCCCCATGCTCCAGTCACTCTCCCCTCAGATCTAGAAATGCCACTCCCAGAGACTGTCCCTGCTACCTAGGGCAACCCCCCTTATCCTGCTCTGGGGAGGACCTCTGACCCCCGCCTTTCTCGAGGGAGCTGTGGAGCCAGAAGGAAGGCTCAGAGGATGCCGGCAGCCACGCCGCCCCAGTCTCAAATGATGAGGATGTGGGGAGGAAGGGCTCCTACCATGCCAAAGCCTGCCAGCAGTCTTTACTCGGGACAGCAGGGCAGCATCTGGGCAAGCAGGAGATTGGTCGGCAGGAAACAACCGGAGATTTTAGGGCCCCTTGGAGGGAGTGCCCCAGAGAGGGAAGGACCAATCCCACCCTGCAAGGCACCCAGGGGACTCTCTTAAAGGCAGGACGATTCCGGAACCCTTCCCTGGGCCCGTGGCCTCCCAGTGTCTGTTCCTGTGTCCAGAATGCTGGGTCTGGAAGTCTCAGCAAGGAGAGCCCCCAGCCATCACGGGCAGGACTTGGCAGAAATGACGCTTTTTCTAGAAGACTCTAACTCTCCTTGGGTCAGAGGTGGCCCAAGGGACCCACAGAGAGAGGCAGAAGGGGTGTGTGTCTGAGGCTGCATCACAGAGGCATTGCAGCTTCAGTCGTTGTCCCGGGGACTGGCCATGTCATGAGGACACTCAAGCAGCACCATAGAGAGATCCCCATGCAGAGAAACCGAGGCCTCTGGCCAACAGCTGGCCCCAACTCGAGGGGGCTTGAGCCCATTCCCCTCACAGATGCCCCGCCCAAGCCAACCCTCAATCCTGACCCACGACAACCACAGAGGCAGCAAGCAACGATTGAACAGAAACCAGTTCACTTGGGTTCCAGGTGCATGGTTATGCACCCAGAATACATACCCTTAAAGTCTGTGGGCGGATGATTTCCTGGGCACCCATGGGTGTGACCTGCTATGCTGCTGGGAAGCTGCCCCGGGGCCCACTGAGGCATACGGGCACACATGTGCACACCCAGACACTGATGGCTGTGGGAGGAAACAGCCCCGAGAGTGCAGCTGCAGCATCCCAGGGCCAGGGCTGGTGCTTACATGTGCCCACTGGGGCACCAGGGGGACTGTCCATACACTTCCACCCCAGCCAGGGGGAGGCTGCAGGCCTCCAGGGCAGAAAGAAGAGGGTGGGACCTCAAGATAAAGAAATAGGATCCCGGGAACACCTGCAAAGTCCTTCTGCAGGTGCGGGGCAGGTTAGGAAGGCCGGAGGTCGTGAGTGTCCTGTTGGGACCCTCCATGGGAGGCCACAGGTCCAGCGAGCCGCCTATCTATCCCTGACCAGAGATAAGGGTACCCAAGGAGGGGATCACTCTCACCTCAGCCCCCTTGTCCGTGGCCACCCAAGCCCAGGGACCACCCCTGTGTGCAGATGGAGAAACTGAGGCAGAGAGAGCTGGTGAGAGCTCTGACTCTGTATGGCTTCCTCAGCCCCAGGATCAAGCCAGAGGTGCTCCTAGAGTTTGGGGGGGGATGACATACATCTCTCTGCCTACCCAGGGGGCCGAGGAGCCAGGCCCAGATTGGGCAGGTGGGGAAAAGTCGTCCTGACCCTTCCAAGCAGCGGATGAAGTTGCACAGGCTGCACAGGAGGGGATGGGAGAGCCAGCTTGTGCTTAAGCGACACTCACACACACACCCGTGCACACGTGTGAGCACACACACACACACACGTGTGCCTGCCAAGTTGGCATGAGCTTGGCCTGGGACTCCCTAGCCTGGCCTCCCTCCTTGCACCAGGGAAGGCTCCGTGGGAGGCTGGGCAAGGCTGCCTGCAGCTGCACCCCAGACCAGCCCTGGAGCTTAGCTCCCCGGAGGGCAGCCATGGGGGCCGAGCATATGTGCTAGAGGCCCCGCCCCCCCGCCTGGGCGCAAGGGGGACCCCATGCCTGATTTACGACGGGGCTCCCGCACATGTGTCAAAGACGCCGTGTTAAGCACCGGCATAAAAATAATATATAGGTGACCGCAACGTTTTTATGACCTTCCTCAGCCCAGCCCTGGAATGCTGGGATCCAGCAGGTGAAATAACACACATTTCGGCGGCTGCAGCCACAGTGGCCCAGGGCAGGCAGGGAGTCCGGGAGGCTGCGTCTGGCCTCAGCCCTGGGGGGACCCTGTGTTGGAGTGTGCAGGGTCAGACAGAGAAGGCAGATGCCAGGACGGGGTTAGGATAGAGCCCTGGAGGACTCAGGACACACAGCATGGTGGGGCAGCCTGGGTTGTTCTGTGAGAGGGCCACCTGGCAAGGGCTCCAAGTGTCCCTTCCTGTTTACCCTGCACCTGCTTTCTGCCCCAAGGAATGGGGAATGCAGTGTCCCACAGACAGGCTGCAGAAGAGCCTTCCAGAGCCTGCAGCTGTTCTAGGGTTCCCCGTCATCATGGGGGCCTCGTCCCAGGGGAGCACAGCCCTTGAATTGGTGATGACCTTGGGCTGCAGCAGTGGGGAGGCTGGGAATGTCCCGCAAGTGAGCTACAGTTAGAAGGCAGCAGACAGCATGTGCTGCCTGACAAACACACCCACATCATCTCCACCTGTCTTCAAGTAGTAACAGTGAGGGGTCCTTCTAAAGGTGGGGCCAGCAGGGCCTGAAGATGCAGCTTGGGGGTCATGACGGAGGCTGCGTTTGGACCATGAGGACACTGGGTTTGCAGAAATGGCCACAGCAACACCTCAATCAGCCTCCAGCCTTTCACCCCTTTCACCTCCCATCAGGGAGGAGAGGCCCCCAGGGCTGGGTGGGCCTTTGTGATGCAGGTGGGCAGGGAGATAGGAGGTTCCAGGTCTGGACGAAAGGTGGGCCCAGCTCCCAACCATGCTCTCTATCTCTCGTCTCTGCCTCTTGTCTCTCTCTGTCTCTGCCCCTCTATCTCTCTCTGCGTCTCTATCTCTCTCTTTCTCTGTCTCTCTGTCTCTTCCTCTCTCTCTCCCCCCACCTCCTCCTGGAGCCCAGTACCAGGTAGTCAGGAAGCCCCTGGGGTGTCCAGGTGGCCCTGCAGGAACCCCGAGGCTGCCAGTCCTGATTGCTTGGTGCAGCCAGACAACAGCTTCTGTCCCACCCGAGACACGGGAGCAGCTGGGCTGGTGGCCGCGTAGCCCTGTGTGGAGCCAGGCTCTAAGATGGCGCTGGGAGCACAGAGCCCTGGATCCCACCCAGCTCAGAAAGGAGATGGGGAAGGAATTCCGGGAATTCGCAGGAAGGGGGTGGGAGGAACGAGGCTGGCGGGGCTCTGGTGGGGCTGAAGTGCCTGACTGTTCTCTTCTTCCTGGTTCTCTGAATTCCGCAAGAGCACATAGTATGTTTATGATCAGAAAAAACAACTTCTAACCCTGAGGCTTCCCTGCCCTCAGGCCAGAGACTGAAAACGACTCCTGGTTTTCAAAGCCTGTGTCCCCATCACCCCTGCTGACCACCTCCAGCCCAGGCCACTTCCCCACTCTCCCTCCAATCACCTCCTCCCTGCAGCCACCAAAGTCTGGCCTCTAGGCGGTGTCCCATGAGCACTTTCCAGGGAGCTGAGCCCGCGACACCGCAGCACCCACAGTTTGGGATCTGGGGAGGGAAGAGGGGCCAGGAGAAGAGCAGGGAATGACGGCTAGGGGTCTCTTCCACCTGCAGTCCCCTGAGGGCCATCAGGGTTCTTGGGCCTCCATGCCTGGCCCACCAAGAAAGGGCCTCCGAGACTCAAGTTCTTCTGCCTTAGGGCCCAGGAGCAGCGAGAGAGTGAGGTCCAGGACAGGGAGTGTCTGGGAAGAGGAAGGCCACAGGCTTGCAGGGCCTAGGAACCTGTGGCCCCTCTCTAGGAACCCCCGGCCCCTTTCAAGGCTGCGGTTTGATGCCACTGGAAGGCCACGGTCAGGTCAGAGACACCCCAGCCCTGACTCTGGGTCCATGCCTGCTGTGCTCACCAACCTGGGAGGACAGAAGAGGCCAGTACTGACCTGCCCTCACCCCTAGCTCGGGGGCTGGCTGCATCCCACAAACGTCCCATTGCCCACAGGCCAGTGGGCAGTTTGGGGCAGTGGCCTTGCTGGGTCTCCAGCCCATGTGGCTGGGGGAAGGGGAGTGCTTGCCGAGGAGGAGAAGGAGAATGCAGGAGTTGGGGGTCCTGAGTCCTGAGGGTCCCTGTCTGGTACATGACCCTTTCTGAGCCTGACATCCACAAACCCAGTGGGATCCTTCTTTGGCCAGCACCTCCTCCTGCAAGAAGCCCCCGACCATTCCCTTCTTCCATTCGGCTTTCCCCCAGAGACTGGGGGTGTCACAGGGGGTTCCCGAGGCCCTCAAAGCACCACTCAGGGACTGAGGGCATATAGGGTGTCCCCAGATGTCTGCCCCTGCAGACCCTCTTCTAGTATAGAGACTGGCTGTTCTGTCCCGGCCGCCCCTCGTGCCACCAGCAGCTCCACCACCCCCATCCAAACATTCTCAAACATTCACGGCCTGACTCGGAGGCAGCAAGAACAAAAGCACAAACACAACGCGAAGGGAATGGACTTATCTGCTGCGGCATCTTGGACATTCTTCTTCTGAACTTTAGAAACACTGCCTGGAGGCAGTTTCTCTTGGACTGCATTCAATGTTTCCGCAGGAGAAGGGGAGCAAGTGGGGCGGAGCGATCGCATCCTTTGGGCACTGGCATGGGACAAGGTGGGTGCCCGAGAGCCCTGGAGCACAGACATCCATGCACGGCTCTGTGCACCAGCCCAGGCGCCGGGTATCCACAGTGCAAGAGCCCACAAGCACACAACCACAACAGGCGTTTGCACACGAGCCCAGGATGTGTGGTGCCTGCAGGCGCGTGCCCAGGACCCATGGTGTCCACAAACGTGCCTATGCGTTTCACATGGACTCAGAGACAGAGTGTCCGCGACGCAAGCATCCACGCACGTGCCCCATGCCACATGCACACAGCCACGAAGGGTGCCCACACACAAGCCCGGGACACATTGTGCTTGCAGGCATGCGCCTGGGACTTTTGGTGTTCACGAACGCATCCATGCTCTTCACATGGACTCAGACGCAGGGTGCCATGACACACGTGTTCGTGTGTGTCCTCCCGTGAAGCAGAGTGTCCATACATGAGCCCAGATACATGATGCCTGCAGGCATGTGCCCAGTACACATGGTGTGCACCCACGCCCATGCATGGCACCTCCTGCTACTGTTTTCAGAGTCCACAGCTGTAAACACACACATAGATCCCTTTTCTCTGCTCACAGACCAGGTGGGAGCACATGCTCGTGCTCACAGTCACACGGCAGACAGGTTGGAGAGCACACTCACACCTGTCCAGGGGTCCACAAAAGCAACCTCCATGACACATCTACCCCCAGGCTTAGAGGGTGGGAGGCCTTGGGGACTTACGGAGGGGGATGGGGCACAGGGGCTGGGGCTGAGGCCAGGCTGCTGCAGGAGGGTGCCCCTAGACGCTGGGTTGGCTGGTGACTCAGGGTTAGCATGGCAGCCAGAGTCATCTACCCTTCCACTCACCCATCATACTGTCAGCCAGGACAGTAGCATTCCTGTTGCCACTGGATGGCCCATCAGCAGCATGGGCACATGGGGTCATCCCCTGAACTTGCTGCCATGCCCTCTGTGAGGAAAAAATTACTCATGATGCATGTTAACATCAGTGAGGAAGACTGCACCAAGGCACATCACGTGGGTGTGGGCCCCTGCCTCGGGGCCTTGGGGGAGATGGGGCTCAACCCCGACACAGCAGGGCAGTGGGTGGGGAAGCCGAGGAGCAGCATGGGGTCCGTGTGTGGGAATGACTGAGAGGAGACAGCAGGGCTGAGGGGGGGTCTGGCTAAACCCGCCTCACAGGGTCCTTGCTGCAGGCAGGCAGGGTGATCAGACATCACCTGGGGACGGTGGAGGATGAGGGACTCCATCGGATGTCATTGAGGGTGAGCAGATATCCAGGGTGTGGGGTTCTGCCTAAAAGGACTAAGTCAGGTTCTTTATAAAATTGGACCATGTAAGCCAGGTGCAGTGGCTCATGCCTATAATCCCAGCACTTTGGGAGGCTGAGGCAAGAGGATCTCTTGAGGCCAGGATGGCAAGACCAGGCTGGGCAACATAGCAAGACCCCATCTCTACAAAAATGAGAATAAAAATGAGCCATCAGACACAACTACAGAAGTGCAAAGGTCAGGCCTGGAGGCAGCGAGTTGGCAGCAGCCTGAGGGTAGGACTTGCGTCTGCTCGCGTACCTGCCGCCTCCAAGTTCAGATGCACTGGCCGTTCTCGCTGCGGCCATGAGCCGGGCAGCTCCCGGGGCCCAGCACCCCAGGCCTGGACTCCTGGGCCTCTGCTCGCTCCAGTCTCTGGCACCTTTCCCAGGAGGGGCTCTGGGTGAGTGCTGGCCCTGTAGGTCCCTCGGCCTGTCGGGAGAGCCACCCAGGACAGGGGCTTCAGACCCCTAGGCACTCTCAGCTCAGGAGGCCCAGCCTGGTTTCCTGCATTCCAGCAGAGGGCCAGATCTGACAGGGCAGCATTCCTCTCGCAGAGCATGCCCGGGGCGGCCGCTCAGCACCAGGCCCCGCTGGGAGTCTCACTGGGCAAAGGCGCCCAGCGTCCAGCTGCCTCCCCTGCAGGACCCCAGGAGCATGACCTGGGCTGCCAGGTGGCCTTGGGAGAGCACAAAGAGCTATTTGTCTTCAGGCTCAGGTGAGGCGGGCCTGCTAGGAGGCTGGAGTCAGACTGACTCCTTCTGACCCTATGGCTCCCTCTTCCCAGCAGCTTCAGCTGGTGCCTGCCCTCTCTCAGCCTCAGCTTCCCCACTGCCATCCATCCGCTCAGTCAGTTTTTCCTAGAGTGGTCACTCATGGACTCTGTTATGTGGCAGGGGCTCGAGCCTCCACCCTGCCCGGGAGGGGCCCACAGTCAGGAGGGAACGCGGGCAGGCAGCCGTGGGTGAGGCCCAGGACAGACGGTCCAGGGAGCTGTCAGCATCCAGAGCTGCAGTCAGGGAAGGGGACCCAGGTAAGGGGACCTCCGAGATGGGCTTTGCAGTGTGACTTAGAGTTCACAAAGTGAGAAGCGTGTTCCCTGCCAGAGGGTGGTCCTCAGGGGCCTGTGGTTCCAGGGTCCCATGACTAAAGCCTGTGCCCAGGAGAGATGAGCAGGGACAGGGTGAGGGCAGATGGGGCCAGGAGGCTTCCACAGGGTAGAAGCTTTGGTTACAATGACCTTTCCTCTTCCTGCAAAGCAGTGGCCCATGGGCCAGCCCTCCCACACTCCCTGTACCTGCCAGGCTTCGCAACAGCCCACAGAGACACACAGAGCCCCTGCCCAGTATCTCAGCTCCTGTCCCCAGGCATCCCAGTGCATGGAGGCTTCAAGAGGCAGAAGCCCTGTGTTTGGGAGCAGGCCTGCTGGGGACCACTAAGGGTAGGGGTCCCTCATAAGCCTTGGGGGGCAGCCTCAGAGGCCCAGGCCACTCAAACATGGGAGCCAGGCTGGTGGACAGGGCCATGGCCCCACCCAGAGTCCCCCAGCACTGGGCTTGGGCCCCCGCTTCCTCCAGGGGAGACCACGTGGGTGACTGAGTCCCATTTGTCCCCTCCAGCTCCTCCCCTGCCCCATGGGTCCTCCCTCACCCCTCACAGCCTCAGTGTCCTCATCCGGGAGATGAGCTGCCAGCCCCTCACATACAGGCTGCAAGCCATCTGCCACACTGTGGGAAATCTCTATTTCCTGGGTTCTGCAGTGTGGGGATGAGAGCAGGGAGACAGGACAAAGAGGAGGGGCCCTGAGACTGGCTCTCAGCCCTTGGTGCAGGCCACAGCTGGATTGGGGTATGGGGCTCAGGCCCAGTACTCTGTATCCAGCTGACCCCCACAGGATATTCTTGTAGCCTCCCCAGCAACAGAGAGCTCCCACCTCCAGGGACAGCCCATGGCTCTGGGGTCGCCATTCCACAAGTCAGCTGTGCCCAAGATGGGGGCCACCAGCTCCTGGCTGGGGATGGACCTGAGGTGGAAACAGCGCTGTCTCCTCCCTCCAGGCTGAGTGGCTCTGGATCTGGCTGTTTCCAGGGATAGAGCCCCGTTGCCTGGCTCAGCCAGCCTCATGGCTGTCTAGAGAATGCACGGATGAATGAACGAATGATTGACCAAACAAATGAATGAATAAATCAATGATTAACTGAACAAATGAGTGAATAAATGAACTAGTGATTAATCAAACAAATGAGTGAATGAACTAATGATTTACTCAACAAATTAATGAATGAATAAACTAATGATTGGACAAATGAACAAAGAAATGAATGGATAAGTGCTCAAATAAACAAGTGACTGAACTGATTGAATGAATGAACAAAGGAATCAATGAATGAACAAATGATTGAACAAAGGAATGAATGAATGAACTAGTGATTAATCAAACAAATGCATGAATGAACTAATGATTTACTGGACAAATTAATAAATGAATGAACACATGATTAAACAAAGGAACAAATGAATTGATAAATGAACTAAGGAGAAAATGAGTGAATGGCTGAATGAATGAACAAATGAATGAGGCACCTGGCCAGTGAGGAGTGAATGCATTTGTCCCTTCAGCAGATATCTGACCACCAGGGTCAGTGTTGCTGACAGGCCAGGGCCCAGCTCAAGCCCCCGTTTCCTTTTCTGAGGAGTATCCACAGGGTCTCATCCTCCCAGTGATTCAAGGCCCCTGCCTGTGGCCCAGTCCCCCAGCCAGCACTGGGAGGGTCCCACCTGCCTCTTTCAGCCATAGCCCCATGTACACCCATGGGTCTCCTCCCTCACCTCTTGACCCTGAGGTGGGTGGCAGGAGATAAGACAGCTGACCACTACTGGCCCAGGGATCTCACACATTATGAAAAAAAAAAAAATGCCTCAGTTTCCCCACCCCATTGCCCTCCTTTGGAATTTCTATGAAGCATACGTGGGGTGGTGCACACATGGCACACACACATGGACGGACACACACACAGTCACACAGCCACACACAGACCAGGAAGTCACGCACAGAACCTCGAAACCTCACGAGACCACTGAGGAGCCCGTGGCAGAGGACGCCCTGCCTGTGGGCAGCCCACACACTGACAGCTTCCTGGGGCCCACAGTGAACAAGGCCCAGGCCCCTAGGCAGACACACGCAGAGGATGAACAGGTGGATAGTGGCAGAGGAAGGAGTGGATCCCTGGATGGCTGCCTGGCGAGTCAGGCAGGTGGTGTGGGTGGGGTGGGGGTCATAATGGGAGGTGGGTGGATGAATCCTGGGAAGTTGATGGGGCTGGTTTCTACCATGGGGGACACCACAAAGCTCCAAGCTTGGCTCAGGAGGCTGGGCACAGAAGCCCATTCTTGTCCCAGCTCTGCAGACCCCACTGTCCTTGCCAGCCCCACCCTCTGCACCTCCCAGTCCTTTCAGATATTTCAGTCCCCAGGTGAGTGCTTCTGTCTCCTGACACAGGTGCTCCTGCACACACATGTTCTCATGCAGCACACTCAAGTGCAGGCTTATGCACACAGGCCACCTCTCACAGCTAACACAGGTCAAGTGACAGTGGGCCAGGGGGTGCAGGTGGGAGAGCTGGAGAGGGGGGTCTCAGTGAACCACAGGGGAATGGCCAGAGCAGGGGGAGGGGCGAGGATGAGAGGAAGGGATGGGGTAGCTCCAACAGGCGTATGACAGCAGGGTCACAAGCTGTACCCCCCTGCCTGGCCGCTGACACAGGGGGCCGGAAAGGCGGCACGGGGCAGAAGTGCAGGGCACTGGGCCAGGCTGAGGACCTTCTGCTGCCCTGGGGAGAGCCGCCCCCAGCCAGCCCCTGGGTGACGGGCCCTTCCCTAGATGCCACTGGTTCACCCCTGCCCTCCCCAAAGTCACATCCTAGGCACCCCTGCCCTCTGTCACTTCTCCTTTCCTTGCGAAGTGTCAGGTGCAGGTGCTCACGCCAGGCTCGGCAGCCCCCAGTCTGCTTTCCGGCTCTCTCTTTTTCTGTCTCTCTGTTTCTGTCTCTCTGTCTCTGTCTCTGCCTCTCTGCCACTCTCTGTCTCCCTCTGTCTCTGTCTCTCTGCTCCCCACCTCTGTCTCTATCTTCCCCCCGTCTCTCACTTTCTCTCTCTCTCTCTGTCTCCCTCCATCTTTCTCTGTCTCTCTCCTTTCCTCTCCCTATCTCTTCCTCTCCCTGTCTCTGTCTGTCTCCCGGCATGTCCCTCCCACTAGTGTCTATGTTCAGCTGTTTTCCTCTGGCTGTGTGAGGGCAGTGGTGGGTGCAGGGGCGTCCCATGCTGCTCTGCTGTTGAAGTTCCTTCATCCAGGGCCGAGAATGTGCTTGGGCCAGGGGTAGAAGGCGGGGCGCAGGCAGCCTGCAGTCCCACAGGAACTCGTGCAAGAAAAACTCTCTGAAGCTGGAGGGCCCACACACCCACCTTGGCTGTGGGACGGAGAGAAGCCCCTCCAGGATACACCTCCGCCAGGCAGCCCAGCCTGAACCTCTTTTCCACGCACTTCCCCGACTTCCACAGCCTCCCCACAGCCCTAGGTCACTGGCCTATGCCCCACCATGCCGGGACCAGACCCCAGAACGCCTCCCACCTGAAAGTGGCCTTGAAACACATGCCTCAGTCACACTCACAACAGACTGCAGGCAGGGCACCAGCCTGGTGCCACAGCCCACCAACAGCGTGTGGCCAGGCCAGAGCACAGACCCACGGGAGCCATGCTCAGTGTCCCTCCCTCAGTGTCAGCCCACAGAGGCTGGTGGCCATGGAAGCAGGAGAGACAGGACAGTGAGATAGACACATAGGGACAGACAATATCAGTGTCCTGGCTCCACAGGGTCTCCATGTCCGTGAGGTGACCTGGGCCATGTGTCCCCTCAGTGTTCTGTCTTTCCACAGTGTCCCCATGTCCACGGAGGGGGGCGGGACGTGGGCCACACATCCCCTCCACATCCCATCCCTCCACAGCATTCCCATGTCCACAGGGGGACCTGAGCCACGTGTCCCCTCCACGTCCCATCCCTCCACAATGTTCACGTGTCCATGGTGGGACCTGGGCCACATGTCCCTCCACATCCCGTCCTTCCACAGCATTCCCATGTCCACAGGGGGACCTGGGCCATGCTTCCCCTCCACATCCCATCCCTCCATGGCATTCCCGTGTCCATGGGGGGACCCGGGCCACATGTCCCCTCCACATCCTGTCTCTCCACAGCACTCCCGTGTCAATGCGGGCACCTAGGCCATGTGTCCCTTCCAGGTCCTGTCCTGTCCGTGCCCTGTGCTCCTGCCTTTGGGTCTGTAACTTTCAATTTCTTGGCCCAGTTCCAGGCTTGTCAACAGCCTCTGGCAGTCTGGAATTGGACATTCTCAGAAGAGGATCAGGCATGGTGCCCATTGGGTCTGTGCAGTTATGTTGTGCCAACTGTTTGCTTTTCCCACCATTTAGGCTCATTCTTGTGTAAAAGATTCCCAATTGCACAAGAACCTGGCTGGTCTTTCAGGGTGGGTAACTGGGACTAGGAGGGCCCCAGCCCTTTTTCTTTCGGGCCTTTGAATTGGTAGAAGCTCAGGGTCAATAGGGAGGGATCTCCAAGTGACCTTGGAGCTCACAGACCCCAGCAGAGAACCCCCCTCCAGCCCTCCTGGTTACCTCCCCGGCCCAAAAGGTCCATCGGGGACTGGCCCTGGGAGTCAAGGAAGCTGCGATACCTCCCCCTGCAGAGCTCCCCTTCCTGGGGAGCCTGGACCAGACCCAGCCTCTCCCGAGCCGCTGGCCAGCTCTCCAGCTCTGATCCGGTGAGCTTGACGTCATGAATTCAGCAGCACTTCCATGAGTACCCCTCCTCCCCTGTCCCAGCGACCATGCTAGACCAAGCAGTCTGTGGGGCTGCCTGGCCTCTTCCTTGGCTGTACCCAGGGCACATCGGGCCTCCCGTCCACACACACCAAGCCCCTGCTGGGGACAGGCACTGGGACCTTCCGGGCAGCCCACCGGGCCTCAAAAAGCCCCTCTCCCATGGGCATCATCCCCGAAGGCACCTGGCCCAGGATAGACACGTTGTCTCTGAGAGTGGCACCTAGGCCTGGGCAGGCAATCCCGGGAAGCTGCCTGCAGGAGGAGGTGGCACACTTGAATCATTTGTGATGGGAGTTCCACCTACAGGTGAGAAGGCCAGGAGAGTCCAGGCAGAGTTCCTGGGCCTGGACAGCATGTGGGCCATAGGCAAGGCAGGGACACTGGCCTCAGGAGTCAGAACATTGTCAGGGGAACAGATGGAGGGGCAGACTTGGGGCAGGTGACCGCCCGAGGAAACAGAAGTCCAGCCCTAGGTCCAGGTATTAGGGAGAAGGCGGCTAGGGACAAGACAACGGGGACCAGCCTCACGGTGGAGAAGCTTGGGAGGAGGGTGGGGGTGCTCACGACAGAGCCCTAGGACGGGCTCCTGAGAGGGCACATCTCCACCCCCCGCCCCCCAGGCTCAGCCCACTGCCCACTCCTGCATCCCCAGGGATGGGAGAGGAGACTCCCCTGATCTGAGGCTGCTCCCAGGGGAACAGGGACGGCTTACCCTGACCCCTGATGGCCAGGCCAGGCGGGTCTCTGTCTCTCTATGTCTCTGTGTCTGCCTCTGCCTCTCTTTGTTTCATTCTGTCTGTCTTTGTCTCTATTTGTCTCTGTCTTTCTGACTTTGCATCTGTCTCTGTCTTATTCACTGTCTGTAAGTGTGTGTGTGTGTCTCTCTCTCTCTCTCTGTGTCTCTGGGTCTCCCTGGTCGCCTGGGGAGGTCCTGCGGGTGATGTGGCCTGGTTCAGCCTTGTTGGCCGTGGGGAGGGGCCTCTCCTGCTGGCCCCGGCCTCCTGGGCCTTGGTCTCCCCACCCGTGCATTGAGGAAAAGAATCATTGGTCTAGGATAACAGACCTCCTGCCGTCCAGAGGCTGGGGACCCAGGGCCACGTGTACAGGCAAGGACAGTGGGCAGAGGGTTCCATCCTGGAACTCTCGAGACAGCACCAAGCAGGGGGTGGGGCTGACCAGGGAGGGAGGTGGCCTCACATTGCCTGGAACACCCAGCCTGAAAGAGCAACTGCTCCCCAAGCCGAGATCAGGGCAGCAGGGGCCAGGCAGGGCTCAGGAACCCGGGACATGCCAGCCTGGCCTGTCCTGTGGCGCCGCCAGTCCCCCATGCCAGGGCTGCCTCAGTGCTCCTGCCATCCTCTCCTCCAGCCCCACTGTGGGCACCAGTGGGGCGAGGATGCCTGATCATGAGCAAAGAGGGGCTCCCCAAACCCCAGGCTGAGGCTGGGGGCTCCAAGGAGATCCGAGACAGTGTGGGGCAGTGGGGGGACTGGGCAACCGGCATATCCCCACATCCTACAGCTCCAAGGAAGACCTGTCCTTCCCGCAGCCCTTGAAATTCGAGCCTAAGAGGATCTAGACCCAGGGCCTGGCCTCTGCAAACCCCAGGGTGGGACCCTGCCCACCTCACAGACCCACCCCACACACAGCTGGCTCTGGAGCCCCATCTGGGCTGTTCACAGACTAGCCAGGCCCCGGATGGTGGCTGGAGAGGGGCGCCCCTCCTCCCACACAGCAGACCCCTCAGCCGAGAAGGTGCAGCCCCATGGGCACCACAGGGCACCCCTTGCCCAAAGGCCTCCGGGTGGAAAGGAAGCCAACACCTCATGGCAGGAGAGGAGCCCACGCCTGCCTGGGGTGTGGGGGATGCAGCCCCACCCTGGGATCTTGGAAACACAGCCCTACCCTTGGGTCTGGGGGACGTGGCACCACCCTGGGGTCTTAGGGATGTGGCCCCACCCTGGGGTCTGAGGGGCACAGCCTCACTCTGGGGTCTGGGGGACATGGCCCTACCCTGTGGTCTGGGGGATGTGGCCCTACCCTAGGGTCTGGGAAATGTGGCCCCACCCTGGGGTCTGGGGGACATGGCACTGCCCTGGGGTCTTAGGGATGTGGCCCCCCTGGGGTCTGGGGGACACAGCTTCACCCTCAGGTCTGGGGGACACGGCCCAGGGGATGTGACCCCACTCTGAGTTCTGGGGAACACAGCTCTGCATTGGGGTCTGGGGGATGTGGCCCCACCCGGGGGCCTGGGGTACACAGCCTTACCCTGGGATCTGGGGGACGTGGCCCCGACCTGGGGTCTGGGGGACGTGACCCTACCCTGGGGTCTGTGGGATGTGGCCCCGCTCAGGGGCCTGGGGTACACAGCCTCACCCTGAGGTCTGGAGGATGCAGCCCCACCTTGGTTCTGGAGACACAGCTGTGATCACAGGGCTGGCAGCTCCCAGAGACCTAGTTGAACCCAACCTTGGCTCTGCCCTGGTCCTCTCTGGGCTGTGACCTGGGCATGTCAGGTGGAGGGGTGGCCAGAAGCGTACAGCTGGCCAGGCGGGTCATTCCCCATTCCTGCTAGAGCATGCCCAGCCGAGCTCCAGCTGTTCATGAACCCTCTGCCAAGGCCAGGTAGCCCTGTGACATCCCGGCTCCCAGCTGCAGTCCTTCCCAGCCTGTCATGGGGACAAGGCAGTTGGGCCCTCCCTGACCAGGGAGGCCTCGTGGGCCCCCCAGCCCTGCCCTGGGTCTGCCAAGGGGACTTTGTGCTCTGGGTGCAGACGGGGCGGGGGTGTGCATCCCCACCATGCCACTGGGGCTTGGCACTCGGCCAGTCATCCTCGGCTGGGGGCAGCAGGAGCCAGGGCAGCAGGGGGTTAGCCAGGTGTCAACCAGGGGATCTCCTGGGGTCAGTGGGCACCAGCTGAGGGCAACATCTCCATGGGATCCCGGGTGGCGGTGGTGTTCCCTGGAAGGTTCGCTGTGGCTCCCGTCTGTGCCTGAGCTCCCAAGAGCATCTGACCCTCACATTCCACCAGGGGGATAAGAGGGCAGCTCTCACAGGGCCCCAGCCCTGGACTGGGGAGGGTCATTGTCCCCTAAGCCTGGAGGTGCTGTTCAAGGTGGGTGGCTCTGCAGATGCCCCTGTCCGGCCCGGTGGGCAGCCACCCTTCCTGCTGTGAGCCTCAGGCACAGTGCCCACAGCCAGCCCTTCTGTGGGGACGGCAGCCAGAGGCTCAGGAGTGGGGCACAGTCCCTGGCAGCACCTGGACCACTCAACATGGGGTGAGAGGCCCACAAGCCCCGTCATCTTCACACACAAGGCTGCAGGGACTGGTCCGGGGGGCTGGGCACCCCTCAGGGTCACTCCAAAAGCGCCCTGGCTCCAGTCTCTGTGTACCTGGGAGCCTCAGTGCTCCTCCTGGGCTCTGCTCCCTCCTAGACTCGAAACTGCCAGGGCACCCGGGCCCCTCCTCCTAGGATCCCTGCCCCTGGGCAGCCCCTGCCTCACCTCTCCCTTCAGGGCCATCCCTGGGAGGGGTTTGCCCAGCAGCCCCTGGACAGAAGGAGTGGGCCTACTGTCTTCTTTCGTTCATATGGCATTTGAGCATGCATTGGGCCACATGCATTGGCCAGTGTGGAAAAGGAGCCGAGAGGCCAAGTCAGGATGGGGTCTCTGTGCCATGCCAGCAGGGTTCCAGCCTCCTCCCAACCCCATGGTTGCAGATTGGTGGGGTCCTCGAGGAACCAGCATTTCCCAGCTCCCCAGTTCAAGTCACACACTTCGCAGAGATCAGCCCCGCTTCCTCTGGGAGGGCAGTGAGGACTCCTGGGAATAGCGTGGCCCACCCCCACCCCAGGCTGCAAGGGCCCAGATGCCCCCATAAAACCTTCACGACCTCCATGTGGACCTGGGTTTCATATGCTTGTCCCCGATATGTAGGCCTTGTTATTTGGCACTGAGGACGCCCCTGGGGCCCCATAATGTCACTGGCCGCAGACATTCGGTGCCTATTTCCACCATTCAGAGCTGGCCACCCTGCCCAGGCCCTCGCTGTGGGCCAGGTCGGGGGACAGCTTGTTGCTCCTTCCCACTTCCTGTGTGATTCCAGGAGCTCTAGGCCTCTCTGGGCCTTCCAGTGGGCCCCGTGGAAAAAGCTCTGCTCCCAGCTGGCCAGGCCCAAGCTGAATGCCCCTGGAGGGACCCACGCCCACGTTGGAGGCAGGAGACTCAAGCGTTGGAAGTACAGGATCCAAATGCCTGGGGGTCTCCAGCTGCCCATAAAGGAGTCACAGTGACACCTTCTGGCTCCATGCCCGCTTCCCTGGGGAAGGGCCCTGTGGCCAGCATGGTGGGCACTGCCTGCCTGCCCTAGCCAAGCTGCACAGGGGACCCACGCCCGGGGAAGCTGACCACGCCATGGACTGAGGCGCAGGGCCCTACCCAGCACTGCCCCCGGAGGCTGCCAGGGGACTGAAGCTGGAGGAGCCTGGTCTCCATTGCTAGCCACAGAAGAGTCCACACCTCCAGCTCCCGAATTAACCGAGGCCGAGCAGACAGAAGGGAGGGGAGCCGCCAACTCCCAGTGCTAGAACTCCAAGTCCTGCCCGGGCATGGGCTGCCAAGCCTCCCACTGCAGTGGATCCCTTAGGAGGCACTCAGCTCAGCAGCTCATTGGGTTTCCTGTCCCTGTGGCCTGGCCCTGTCACCATTCTTCAGCCCCAAGGTCCTCCTGGCAACTCAGGTCCCTCACACTGGCTCCACACAGTGTCTCCCTGCCTTCCTGGCCTCTGCTCACCGTGCCCACCACCCTCCTTCTCCTCCCTCCTCCTACTCCCTCCCTCTCCCTACTCCCTCCTCCTCCCACCCTCCCCATACTCCCTCCTCCCTCCTCCTACTCCATCCTCCTACTACCTCCTCCCTCCCTCCTCCTCCTGCCTTCTCCCTACTCCCTCCTCCTCCTACTCCCTCCTCTTTCCTCCTGTCTCCTCCTACTACATCCTCCTACTCCCTCCTCCCTCCTCCTACTCCCTCCTCCTCCCACCCTCCCCCTACTCCCTCCTCCTACCTCCTCCCACCCTCCTCCTCTCCCACCCTCCTTCCTCCTCCCTCCTCCCCCCTCCCTCCTCCTCCCCCTCCTCCTCCTCCCTCCCCCCCTCCTCCCTCCTCCCTCCTCCTTCCTCCTCCCTCCTCCCTCCTCCTGCTCCATCCTTCTATTCCCTCTTCCTCCCTCCCTCCTCCTACTCCCTCCTCATCCCTTCTCCCTCCCTCCTTCTACTCCCTTCTCCCTCCTCCTACTCCCTCCTCCCTTCCTGCTCCTCCTTCTCCCTTCCTTCTTATTCCTCCCTCTCCCTTCCTTCTTATTCCTCCCTTTCTCTCCCTCCCTCCCACTCTCCTTCTCCTCCTTTCCTGTTCCTGCCCCTCCCTCCCTCCTCCTCCCTCCTTTTTCCTCCTCCCTCCCTCTTCCTCTTCCCTCCCTCTTCCTCATCCTCCTTCCTTGTTACTCCTCCCTCCCTCTCCCTTTCCCTTCTGCTTCTCCCTTGCCTCCCTCCCTCCTCCTACTTTCCTCCCTCTCCCCTCCCACTCTCTCCCTCCTTCCTAGAGGCTGCTGTCTTCTGCTGCTGTCCTGAGCAGCACAAGACATAACCAGGCCCATGCCCATTTGTCTTTTCACAATGGCAGGCTTTTACTGATGCTATTTCAATTATAAAAGCCACGAGCTGCAAGGAGTTCCCAGGGAGGCAGTGCTCCTTAGTACTTCCAGTTCACCGGGTTGTCAGGGCCGGCACCCAGGCTCAAGCCACCGCACAGGGCAGTAGTTACTGCATACCTCACATCAAAGCACCTTAAGCCATGTGTAATGGTATAGATTAAGCATTCCACAACCAAGTGACACCTAACAGCAAGAGAAACGGGACAGGAAAAGGGGTCAACAATCTGGTCCAAGGAGAGCCACATGGACAAGGAGCATCCTGGCCTGACCCTAATGGATGTCAGCATCTTGCAAAGAAGAGGCCTTGATGTGGCAGAGACTCGGCCTGCGGATGCTGAGTCTGACCATGAGTGACAGCAGGATGGCGTCTGTTACGAAGGCCGCCTCGAGCTGGTGAAGCCCTACTCTTTTTATAGCCACAGAGTCCTTGGTGAGGACGGATGGTAAACAGTGTGCCTGGCTACGCCCTTATCTGGTGGGGGACAGCCTCTGGATTAGGCGAACGTCTGGTCCCTGCTGGCCTGATGCCCTCTCAAGTGCAGGAGGGAGTCTTTTCCTAAGAGGGAGTGACTATGTGAAGAGTGCTGTGCACACCTGTGCAGCTTGTCCCATTCCCCACCCATGCCCGAGCAAACCATGCCAGCCTCCACACGCGCATGCCAGGCCCGTCTTAGTGACCCTGGCACCTGGACTCCCAGCCAGGCTGAGAGAAGCCCACTCCTCCCAGCCCCTCGCCAAGGGGCTGCCTCACCCACAGCCCACAGCCACCTCACCAAGGGTGGCCCACAGCCGCCTCACCAAGGGTGGCACCCTGCAGGTCCCTAGGCCTCCTTCTAGATGTGGCTAACACCTGTTCTGCCATCTTGGGGGCCACTGGCTCAGAGTTACAGGGACATCAAGGCTGCGCTGGCTGTGTGGGGGTCCCTGCCACTCTGTGTGGGCCAAGTGCTTAGAAAGTCCCCAAGGGGCTGGGCACAGTGGCTCATGCCTGTAATCCCAGCATTTTGGGATGCTGAGGCAGGAGGATTGCTTGAGCCCAGGAGTTCGAGAACAGCTTGGACAACATAGTGAGACCCCCATCTCTACAGAAAATTAAAAATTAACTAGGTGCAGTAGCACATGCCTGTGGTCCCATCTACTTGGTAGGCTGAAGTGGGAGGATTGCTTGAGCCCAGGAGTTTGAGGCTGCAGGGAGCTGTGATTACATCACAGCACTCCAGCCTGGGCGACAGAATGAGGCCCTGTCTCTAAAAAATTAAATAAATAAAATAACAGGACCTATGACCATGCCATGGGCCCCTACACTTAAAGAATAAACTGTGTTCTAACTGTGCTACAAGGATTTTCTTTTTCTCCAGCAGCTAAACAAGCACTGGCCTCCAGCTAAGCAACGTTAAGACAACTGCAGCTTACCCAGCTCACAGAGGCTGACTCTCCGACCCCCTGCTCCACCAGCCACGACGGCAGCGTTCACTGGACAGGATACTGACTTCAGGAGCTTTCTCCTGGTGAGAGACCACGACCATGGGCTGGTCCTGGCCAGTTTACAGAGGCTGTGCACTTGAGCACCTCTGAGTCCTGGAAAGACCTAATTGGAATACATTTACATGTGAAGCCTCCACCCCAAGGTAAGCATGCATCACATGTCATGTGCATGTGTGTTCCATGAAGATGTGTGAGGGCCACCCTCATGGATCTCCATAGCGCTCCTGTAGCCTGTGGAATATGTGTGTTTGGCCCCTGGACTGCACACCCTTCTCCATTCTCTGCTTCCTCCCAACCAGCTCCTCCCAACCAGCTCCTCCTCATGGTCTGTGCTGCCCCTGCACGGCTCCCTAGAAGCTGCTCTGGCCATACGCAGGCTGGCCAATGACCTCCAAGGCCCAGTCCACCTGCCAAGTTCTTCCTTCATCATGCTCACCGTCAGTCCCCTTGTCCACAGCCTCTTCCACCATTAGAATGACTTTCAGAAAACCAAAACTAAACAGTATTGATTGGTGTCATGTATTTGTAAAAATCAAGCAAAATATAAATGCACCATGAGAGTAAAACATGACCCCAGATTCCTTCCCTGAGAAGTAAACTGTGCTAATCCTATGTGAAATTTAATCCAGGCCTCCCTCGTGCATTCTATAGGATCCTGGGGTTAACATACAGGCCAAGAGAATTACAGTTTATTTAATTATAGGGCTCCCTTAAATGAATAGTGTTGACTGGAAATATGTTCTTTAAATTATGGGAAGGAAGTAAGGAGAAAAAGAAAGAGGAAAAAAGAAAAAAGAAAGGAAGAAGGGAGGGGGGAAAGAAGAGAAAGAGAGGAAGAAATAAAAGAAGGAAAAGAAAAAAGAGGTGGGGGAAGGAATAAAGGAGAAAAAGAAAATATGAAAGGAAAAATGAAAAAAAGGAAGGGAGGGAAGGAAAAAGAAAACAAGAAAGAAAAAAGAAAGAAGGGTGAGAGGAGGGAGCAAGGAGGGGAGGGAGAAGGGAAGAAGGAAGGGAGGAGAGGAGGAAGGAGGGAAGGAAGGGAGGGAGGAGGGAAGGAGGCGAGGAAAGAGGGAAGGAAGGAGGGAGGGAGAGAAGGAAGGAGGGAAGGAAGGATGGGAGGGAGGAGGGGAGGAAGGAGGGGAGGAGGGAAAGAAGGAGGAGAGGAAGGAGGGGAGGAAGGAGGGAAGGAAGGAGGGGAGGGAGGAGGGGAGGAAGGAGGGGAGGGAGTAGGGGAGGAAGGAGGGAAGGAAGGAGGGGAGGGAGTAGGGGAGGAAGGAGGGAAGGAAGGAGGGAAGGAAAGGGGAGAAAGGAAGGAAGGGAGGAGGGGAGGGAGGAGGCAGGAGGGGAGGAGGAGGGAAGGAAGAAGGAGAGAAAGGAGGGAAGGAATGAAGGGAGGAGGGGAGGGAGGGAAGGCAGGCAAGTGAGGAGATTATCTGGAAGGATCACTGAGGGACCCTGAGGTAAATCTTTAACATGTCAGGTATGTGTTGTTAAACACTCCTTCTTCTGGCTGGGGGCAGTAGCTCATGCCTGTAATCCTTAGCACTTTGGGAGGCCAAGGTGGGTGGATTACGAGGTCAGGAGTTCAAGGCCAGCCTGGCCAACACAGTGAAACTCCGTATCTACTAAAAATATAAAAACTAGTCGGGCGTGGTGGTGGGTGCCTGTAATCTCAGCTACTCGGGAGGCTGGGGCAAGAGAATTGCTTCAACCCAGAAGGCGGAGGTTGCAGTGAGCCAAGATCACACCACTGCACTCCAGCCTGGGTGACAGAGCAAGACTCCGTCTTGGGGGGAGAAAAAAAAGCTTCTTCCATTAAAATAAATGGGAGGATAGGAGCTGAGATAGGAGCCTTTCAGCCCATGCTGGAGGCTCCTGCTGCAGGCAGCCCCAGCCCCAGGCGTCATTGTGCTGGGAAACTGTGACGCTGAGAGGTTTCTGCTCCGTTCCTCCAGGGTTCAGTCCTCGGAGGATGGTAAGTGGGCTCCAACTCACCCACCCTCAGCCCAGCCTCCTCCCTAGATGTCTCCATGTCGAGGTCTTTATTTTTATCTTAACACAAGGACCTGCTTTTTTTTTTGCGCAGAGAGTCACACAGGCTGGCTGTCAGGCCGTGGCTATCCCTGCCTCTCTGCCTCCCTGCCCTGGCTGCAGGGCCAGCCCCGCTGCAGCTGCTGCCCAATTCCCTTCCTCACCACCCAGGGGAGCTGCTCCTTGGGACCTCCAGAATTTCTCTCCTTGGTTTGTGCCCTTGTTTTGTGAAGCACACCCTCAAATCGTTGACTGGAAAAGATGTGAGGGTGATGAACTTTTCTGGAATTTGCCTGCCTGAAAATGTCTTTATTCTAGTTTTTTAAAAGCAAGCTTGGCTAGGCATGGACATCTAGGTTGCAAATGACCCTCCCTACGAGTTTGCAAGGGGCCTCTGCATTTCAGCCCAGCATCCCTGCTGCAGATGACAGGCCTGATACTCCGGGCTTGATGTGCACATCAGTTAGGAATGACTTGGGTGGCAGATGACAGAAAACAGCCAACTCTAGCTTAAACAAACACACTTTCATTTGTTTTAAATCACACACACAACAAAAGCTAGGATTTGGCCTGGCGTGGTGGCTCATGGCTGTAATCCTAGCACTTTGGGAGGTTGAGATGGGAGGATCACTTGAGCCCAGGTGTTTGAGATCAGCCTGGGTAACATGGTACAACCCAGTCTCTACCAAAAATACAAAAATAAGCTGGGCATGGTGGCACCTGCTGTCTTTATAAAACTCATATAAAGCTGGTGCCTGTGGTCCCAGCTACTCGGGAGGCTGAGGTGGGAGAATAGCTTGAACCTAGGAGGTTGAGGCTGCAGTGAACCGAGCTCTCACCACTGCACTCCAGCCTGGGTGACAGAGCCAGACCCTATCTCAAAAAACAAAACAAAACAAAACAAAACAAAACAAAACAAAACAAAACAAAACTAGGGTTCATGCGAGAGCACCATGAGGTCACTGGAGCCTTTTCTATTTTTGCTCTGTCATCCTTAATGGGTCTCTTCCTTACTCATGATCTCAAGACAGTTGCGGTGACTCCACCATCACATCCTGTAGCCTATGCAGGAAATGGGTGCAAGGGAAAAGATGTGCTGAGCAAAATGGGCAGGCTTTCAGCAAAGCTTTGCCTGCTTGCTGGAGAAGAGACCTTCTCGCTGTAGGAATTTATCATGACATCTCATTGTCCAAAAGGGTGTCAAGTGCCCATCGTAGATTCTCCTACAACCAAGGAAAAGCTGACCTATTTTTTTCTCACTAGATTTCTTGGGCTTTATATTTCCAATTTTTATTGAAAATAATTACTTCACTGGCCATATTTTTGTTTTCAGTAGTTTACTTTTTTGTTTTATTGTTCCTTTTTTATAGATCATTTTCTTTTTCTTCTTCTTTTTCTTCTTTTTTTTGGACAGATTTCATTCATATTGCCCAAGCTGGAGTGCAATGGCATGATGTCGGCTCACCACAACCTCCGCCTCCCAGGTTCAAGTGATTGTCCTACCTCAGCCTCCCAAGTAGCTGGGATTACAGGCATGCACCACCATGCCTGACTAATTTTGTATTTGTAGTAGAGACGGGGTTTCTACATGTTGGTCAGGCTGGTCGCGAACTCCCAACCTCAGGTGATCCACCCGCCACGGCCTTCCAAAGTGCTGGGATTACAGGTGTGAGCCACTGTGCCCGGCAGATGATTTTCTTTCTTTCCTTCCTTCCTTCCTTCCTTCCTTTCCTCCCTCCCTCCCTCCCTCCTTCCTTCTTTCCTTCCTTCCTTTTCTTTTCTTCCCTTCCCTTTTTTGAGACAGAGTAGTGGCATGATCTTGGCTCGCTGCAACCTCAACCTCCTGGGTTCAAGCGATTCTTCCACCTCAGCCTCCCAAGTGGCTGGGACTAGCAGCGCCCACCACCTGTAATTTTTAAAAATTTTTGTGCAGAGAAAGGGTCTTGCTATGTTGCCCAGGCTGGTCTTGAACTCCTGGACTCAAGTGATCCTCTGGCCTGGGTCTCCCAAAGTGCTGTGATTACAGGTGTGAGCCACTGCCCTAGATGGTATTTTTTTCCCCAGGCCTTCCTAATGATACTGATTAGAGTTTATTTAAAACTCTTGTCTGCGCCCTGGATTATTTCTGTTTCTTTCAGCATCATTTTTTGGTCTGTCTCCCTGGAGCACTCACATGGACACATAAATCAGACCACATCTCACTTCTGCCTCAAACCCCTGACATCCAGAAAGCAAGGAAGTCCTCAGAGACTCAAAGAATCACAATGGCATTGCATTGAAACACACTGAATTTGAAAGAAGGAAGGACCCACGCACCTTTAGCAATACTAAAAAACAAACACAAATAAGGGAGGGAGAATTTTCTTTCCTGAATGATGACATCTCATCAGTGTAGCAGGGGAAACAGAATGAGAAAGCTGGAAGTGCTGATGTCAGGACTGAAGCAGGAGCATCCGTGGGGCCCAGGAGCATCGCCGTTCAAGGGCAGCTAACTCTTCACCTACCGAAGCAGGCAGTCCGCGAGGATGAGGCACGGCCTTGATTAGAGCCTGGATCCGGGAAAAACACAAAAAGCAAGAGCAGCTCAAAGGAACACCACGGGAGGGAGGATAGGGCAGGACAGTGCAAACGCTGTGGGCCCCAGACCATCCCGTCACGCTGTCACATGTGAAAGGAGAATGCCGATTCGCGTACGGTACCAGATGCCTCCAACTTCCTCTCTAAGGGGCCAAAAAGCAAAAAGACATGCATCTTGTTTTTAGAGACAGAAGAGAAGAGAGATCAAATGACTACAGCTCACGCCGGAACAACGTGGGGGTTAGGGGCGCCAGCCCCCATGCAGTGGAAAATCCCCACCTAAGTTTTGACTTCCTCGGCACTGAACTGCTAACAGCCTCCTGCTGACCGGAAGCCTTGAGGAGAATATGAACAGGTGATTAGCCCGCATTCTGCATTATCTGTGTCACATACTGTGTTCGCACAATACAGCAAGCTAGAGTCTAGAAACGTTAGTGGGAAAATCCCAAGGAAGAGAAAACGTAGTTCCTCTTCCCTGCATGGAATGGATCCTCCTAAAGGCCTTTGTCCTCCTGGTCTTCACGCTGCAAGGCTGAGGAGGAGGAGGGAGGGGACTTGGCCTCACTGTCTCAGAGGTGGCAGAGGCAGGAGAAAATCCGCAAGTAAGGGGCCCACACAGGGCAAATCCATGTTGTTCAAGGGCCAGCTGTAAATGTGAACAGTTGGTGAATCCTGGTGCAGGATGCTGGGCGCCATGGCAGGCAGACCCTCAGGCATCCTGTGACCCCTGTGCCCCAGGCTCTTGCCCTGACCTGCTTCCTGCCCAGCAGAGCAAAGCAGCGGCGCACCCCCCCCCACCCCTGTTGGCAGCTCCACAGACTTCGAGGCCCCTCCTTCCAGCATACTCTCTCCATCACCCCCACCTTGGGAAGTGGAGGAAGCCGCCCCTCAGAGAGGCCCTCCTGGCAGGTTGCTGAGGATGGCCTCGGGGACAGCTCCCAAGGACCCAGGCCCTCCCTCTGACAGGGCACAGTGCCTGGAAGCAGAACCTGCTCCAGGCCAGCCTCAGATGAGACCCTGGCCCTGGCTGACACATCAAAAGACCCCGGGTCTGAGGCCCCAGTCCCCTGAAATGGGTGCTGATAAGCCTGTGTGGGTGAAAACCCGTGCACATGCACTCATCTGCCACCCAGCCCTGGACAGACCCAGGGCACCTGTGAGAGCCACTGCTCCCTTCCACAGCTTAGGACTTGCTGCAGAAGGCAGGGAGGACTGGCTGCAGAGCTAATGCCACCCCTGGAGGCCTGGGCCACGCCCCACCCCAGCCCCTTCCCCTGTCTCTCCCCTCCTCTCCCTCCTCCTCTTTTAACTCCCCTCCTCCATCCTCTCCCCTCTCTCCTCTCCCCTCCTCCTTTCCCCTCCCTCCCTGCTGGGGAGGCCTCGGCCTCTGGCTGGTAAGCACAGCGGGAGCCCCCAGCTGTTGCCATGGATGTGGGCCCAACACAAACACAGGATGCTAGGCTCCCCTGCCAGCCCTGGACCCCCCACCTCCAGTCTGGCCCTGTGCAGGGTTGGGTGGGCAGATGAGGTCATTGCCATGGGAGCCCCCTCCACAGGGCTGCAGGGGGAGTGTTTATTTGGTCTTGTTTCCCTGGCAATCTGCTGGACCCCTGCTCCACTCTGTCCACCATCCACGGGGGCGTTCCGGCAAAGCCGCCCAGCCAGGCCCCGCTGCCCTTGGTGCCTACGCCAGCCCCTCCACCTGGCCTGGCCAGCCCCACAGCAGACCCCTGCCCAGAATCCCAGGCCTCCCAAGGGGTGGATGGGGAAACTAAGGCCCTGGAGCCTGGCAGAGGCAGGACCAGGCAGGGCCAGGACTCTGGTCCCCAGCCTAGGCCCTCTGCAGCCCCCAAAAGTGGCCTGCTCTTTCCCGATCAGCCCCCTGGGCCTGGCTCACCCAAGGCCGCCTCCAGGGAGGTGACAGCTCTGCCCAGCATCCGCTCCTCCAGGGCCAGCCAGCTGCTGTATGCATTGGGCAGTGGGCGGGGAGGGGCTTCCAAGGAGCACAGAGGCTGCAGAGAGAGTGAGCCCAGTGGGGCTTAGAGGAGCAGGGGCTCTAGTGCACGTCAGGGGCACTAAGACAGGCAGCATGGTCCGGGGATGAGATGCAGGACAGATCGAGGCCACCCCCTTGTGAACAGCCACCCCTGGCCACAGGATGAGGCCCACCTACATGAAGAGGCACCAGGAACAGAGTGTGCATGCAGAGAAGGTGAACCCCTGGGACCCCAGGCCCCAATGCAGGGGCTGCAGCCTGCGTAACCAGGTGGGGCAGGGAGTGAGTCTGAGCCTCCCACACCTCCAGACTCCTGCACCCCCGGGCCTCCTGGGCCGCCTCCTTCTACCCTGACAGCAGCTGCCTCAGGAGCTGGCCCCAGATTACCCACAGTGTGCAGCCTGGGCCAGACCCCATGGATGCAGTGAGGACATCATCCTGGGGTCCCTAACAGTTCCCAAGGTCCATGACACAGGAAGGGCAACACAGGACCCCACCACGGCCTGTCTGGGCTCTGGGGCGCCAGACTCACTCTTTGCACCCTCCCCTCCTCCTCCTCCTCCGTGTCCTTCCTCTTCCCTCCTCTCCTTCATCACCTCCCCTACTCCTTCTCCCACCCTTCCCCCTCCTCCTCTCCACTTTCTCCCTCCGTCTCTGAAGTCAGCCTGGAAGGCCAGGCAGGATCCCACCCAAACCTTCCTGCTGCACACCCCAGGCCCTTCTGAGACATTACCTAACCGCGCCTTCTTACCTAATCCCCTAGCCATCCCTTGCCGCCGCCTGGAGTGGAGCCAGATGCCTGCCACCGCCCCAGCCGCCCGGGCCCAACCAGCCTGGGCTCAAGCCTGGGCTTGCCTCTGGCCACCTGTGTGTCCTGGGCCTGTCTCCCACCTGCGAATGGCACCTGAGACTGCTTGGCTAAAGTAGCTCCACGCCCTGTGGGCCCTGCTTTCCTCACCCCCGCGAGCCAAGATGGGGATGCCCTGTCGTCTGGAAACTGCCCAGGAGCATCTGACCTGTGCTCGAGCAGGTGGGGAAGCACCTCGTGGATTCTAAGGTGTCTCCCCCCACCTGGTGGATGTCGTTGGACAGCGTGGGCCCAGGGCCAGTGGGAGCTTGTCAGCTGGAGGAGACCAGAGTGGGGTTAGGGGCCAGGCCTCAATCACCCAGGAAAGGCGAGGTAGGAGGCTAGAAAGGAGATGAGCTATGGCTCAGCACACACCTACAGCACTCAGTCACATGTGTGCATGCAGAGACAGATGCATGACACAGACATATGGACACGTGCATGCATGTGCATGCACCCACATGGACACAAACACCTGTGTGCAGAGACACACATGCACCTGTGTGCAGAGACACACGACACAGATTCATGCACACACACATGCACACATATTAAGGTAGCTGCATGAATCCAGCCACACATATGCACACATACATGCACTCGCACATGTAGACAGATACACGGACCCAGCCATACATACATACTTGAAGAGACACACACAGACACAGATGCATAGGCCTAGCCATATACGTGGATGCATGCAGACACACAAAAGATACACATATGTATGCACATGCATGCACAGACACCAATGCATGGAACCAGCCACACACATGCATGCAGACACACTCGAGACAGACATGCACACATGGACACAAATGCATGGAGTTAGCCACATATATGCATGCACACATGTGGACACATGCACAGACCCAGCCACATGTATGCATGGAGACACGTGCACAACACACACATGCATGCTCACATGTGGACAACACAAACCCAGCCACACACACATGCATGCTTGCATATAAATGCACACAGACATGTGGACACATGCACAGGTACACAATACCTGCAGACACAGATGCACTGACATGCAGACCCACACGAATCCAACCTCACACACACACATGTGCAGATGCAGACCAGACACACAGAGCATCCACCATACACAGGGAACCCTAGCCCACACAACTGGACCCAGGACAAAGGGGGAGGGTTGGCTGTGCACAGTGGCCTGTCCAGCCAGTCCACCCACCAGCGACTTGTCTCCTCAGCAGCCTGGCCCCCGCCTGCCTGTCGCCTGCACCCGGATTGAATTCAGCTATGGTTTCACTGCTGTCACTCAGAAGAATGGTCTCATTCAGGCCACCTGCTCCCTGGCTGGACAGCTCACATCCCCCTCCCGCGTGGGCACAGAGGCCCAAGCCCCTGACCACCCTGCCCTCCAGAGGCCTGTCCCTCCAGGCAGAGCTATCCAGTGTGGCTTCACCCAGCAGTGGCCAGAGGCTGAGGGCCAGGGGCCGGCACCAGGAAGCCCCCACCGGCCTCTTAGTAGGAGCTGTGGCCATGGGTCTGGAAAGGAAGCCTGGACTGTTCCCATCAGGGAGATAATCCCACATTCCTCAGTGGGCAGCCCCTCCCTCCCCGGTGCTGTGGTGGGCGTGGACCTGGATGTCCGGGAGGGCACAGACCAGACGCAAGGTGGCAGGAGAGGGGCAGGCAGGGTCTGGAAGGGCCAGTGAGGGGTTTCCTGCAGGGCATGTTGCAGCAGTGGGGGACCCACGACATGGGCTCAGAAGGGTGATGGAGGTGAGAGGAGGGTGAGGACTGTGGGCTGGGAACCGGCTCCGAGTCAGGGAGGTGAGGGGCTGTGCCCAGAAGACCCCAGATGCAGGGCAGGGGGATGATGAGGCCCTGCCGGGGACCCAGCACTACAAGAGTGAGGGGCCTCCTTCAGCAAGAGGCTGTAGGCAGGGGTGGGATGGAGCTAGGTGTCTGAGAAGACGGGGCTGGACAGGGCTTCCTATGGCACCTCAGGCTCTCCAGCCTGGACATGGGAAGCACAGAGACCAGGGTCAGCTGGGGCCATACACGCAGCCTGGAGATGCCTGCCCAACAAAGGTGCCCAATGTGGCTGGGAGATGGGGCTTCTCCCCTGGGGTTCCTTCTTAGGTCCTCCTCCTCCCAACGGCCCTCCTCCCCAGGGCTCTCATCCTCCTCCCCAGGTCCTCCTCTTCCTCAGGGCTGTCCTCCTCAGGTCCTCCTTCTCCCCAGGGCCCTCCTCCTCCCCAGGGCCCTCCTCTTCCCCAAGTCCTCTTCCCAAGGGCCCTCCTCTTCCCCAGGCCCTCCTCTCCAGGGTCCTCCTCCTCCCCAGGGTCCTCCTTCGTGGATACCCCTTTTCCCGAAAACCTCCCCCTTCCTCCTCCTCCCTGGTCCCTCCTCCCAATTTCTCCTTCTTCCCAGGCACACCTCCCCGAGCCCACCTCCTCTCCAACCCTCTTTCTTGTCCTCCTCCTCGCAGAGGCCAACTCCTAGGCCTCCTCCTCAGGCCCTCCTCCTCGTCCCAGGCCTACAGAAGCCCCTGTGAAGGCAGCAGACTGAGATGAGGCTATAATTTAAAATACATTTATTTAGTGTTTCCATTTGTTTCTGGTTCTGTGACACAAAGCTGTTAAATAAATACATTCTCCACAGTCCCTCTGGGACGGGCCACACAGATGAGGTAGAGAAATCATTGCACCCACGGAGACTCGGAGCACAGACAGGGCCCCTCCCACCCACCCACACCTGGCCAGAAGCCACCTGGGGGTCCAGGTCCCTCGTGGCAGGGCCCGGTGCACAGAAGGTGGCTGGGATCCTCTGGCCAAGGAGCGGGCTAAACCCCTCCCAACAGCCCTTTCTCCTCTACTGCCCCTCTGAAGAGAAGCGCATGAAACAGGAGGCTCCGGCTGAGTGGCCTCTTCATCCAGCAACACATTCGAATATATATGTGTAACCAGCTAGCAGACATTTTTGGTCTGCCTTGTTTAAAAAAATACTTTTCTGAATATTTATGACATAGAGCTAAATGTGGTATTTGATTAAAAATAAAAACCTTCCTCTGACTTGACGCCCTTCATAGACCCAATAGTGACTGAGTGACAGTCTTGTCATGTCATGAGGGTGTGGCCAGCTATGCTGCTCAGGGTCCAGTGGATGCGGACACTGCAGAGGGCACGGGCTACCACCCCCACCGCTTCTAGCCAGGCTTCACCAGGCAAAGGACAAACCCAGCGTCTTGCACCCACACTGTGGTATGGGGATGCAGCTGCAGGCACGTGTCAGGGTGCTCTCTGAACCACAGGAGAATAAAGGTTCTTATGTACTATAACACAGGGACGGCGGAGACCCACAGCAACATAAATAGGTTTTCTTTTAAAAACGCAGACACCCCGGCTTTCTGGAGACCTTGGGGCTCTGAGACACCTATTCACTCAGTAGTTCCTGTATCCATACCAGCAACCCACCCAGAACCCAGCCCACAGCCATCAGGACACCCACAAGATGGAGCCCAGGGCGAGAGGCTCTGGGAACCTAAGGCACCGCCATGCCACTGACAGCACAGCACGGCCAAGCTGACCACGCCAGTACACACACACACACACACACACACACACACACACACACACACCACGCCAGCACGCATTTACACAACACATGCTTACACACATTAACCACGCCAGCACACACGCACTCACAACACACGCACACGTATGCACACTGACCGCGCCAGCACACACACTCTCACAACACACACACACACACACTACACCCTCAAACCAAGCCAGGTCAGTGCAGGTCACCCTGTCCCCAGCACACACAACAGCAGGGCCATAAAGCATGGCGTTCCATGGCCAGATGCGAGCCCAAGACTGCCTCCACCGCATCTGTCCCAATCTGTCCCCCAGTGACACAAAGCAAGCAGCTTCCTCATGACATGACATGAACCAATCAAAGGACTGCCCTGCCCCCTCACCATGCCCACCCCTTCCCACCACCCCCAGCCCGAGAATCCGCACCGAGCTGCCTGGAGGCCGGGCCGTCTGCCCACAGGGTGCAGGGCAGGGGCCGCCGGCTGGCCCACCACATGGCAGTGGCTGGCTGGCATGGGGTGGGGGGAGCTGGCTTCCAGAAGCCCCAAGGGCTGTGGCCAGACGCAGCTCACTGTATTTCCTTAACTACACACATCTATCTCGATTTAGTGGTTTCAAACGACTAAGCAGATCAGAGGCAGGGTTAGGAGGGAACATGTCAGGGACAGAAGGCGGGGCCCTCCCAGACTGGGGCTTGGCCGAGAGCGGGTAGCTGCAGCCCGGGAGGTGGCAGGGATGGAGAAAATAATAATTATTATATTAGTTAAATAATCATAATAATTTAAAAGTCACTGATATTTACTCCAAAGAGAAGTGCTCAATGTCAGAGGTCGGCAGTGTCCCCCGAGCCTGGGCACCTGCATGGCTGGGCCCTGGGAGTGCAGAACAGGCTGCGTCCTCTTCTAGTGGTTTGAGTCTCTGAAGACAGTGCTGGTGTTGGGGCAGCCTGGGCCAGGCCAGTCCCCAACGGGTGGCCCACACGGAGGCCACATGGTCACCAAGGTGCACCTGCCACCCATGCCTCAGAGGAGGTGGGGAGGGAAAGCCAATGGATTGGCATAGGGAGCCGCTTCCCAGGAACTGGTGTGTTAGGGATGGGAGAAAGCTCAGAAAGCATTGGTACAATGCTCTCGGGTCAGAGGGAGGAAGCTGAGGCCCAGAGCTCAAGCAGAGAGGTTGCATACGCCAGACCAGAGCCAACTCCCGCCTCTGGGTCCTGGAGAGGGGGAGACACAGGGCTTGGACAGCCAACCCAGAGGACCCCCGGCACCCTGCTCCAACTGTACGCCCCAACATGCTAGAAAAGCCCCTCAGTCCTTGCAGGTGTAGACCTCTCACGCTGCATGCATGGCCCTCACCCTGCATAGCAGGGTTGGCCAGGCCCAGGGACTCGTCCCTTGCAGGTGTAGACCTTCTCACACTGTGTGCAATGCCTGCACTCTGAGCAGCAGGGCTGACTGGGCCCAGGGCCTCAGCCCTCGCAGGTGTACACTCCTCACACCGTGTGCAATGCCTGCGCCATGTGCAGCAGGGCTGGCTGGGCCCAGGGATTCAGCCTTGGCAGGTGTAGGCCCATTCATGCTCTGTGCAATGCCTGCACCCCATGCAGCTAGGACTGAGCCCAGGAACTCACCCCAGGCTGCTAGGGCTGAGTCCAGGGACTCAGCCCATGCAGGTGTAGACCCATTCACACTGTGTGCAATGCCTGTACCCCACGCAGCTGGGCTGGTCGAGCCCAGGAACTCAGCCTGTGCAGGTGTAGACCCTTCGCATCGTGTGCAATGCCTGCACCCTGTGCAGCAGGGCTGGCGGGGCCTGGGAACTCAGCCCTTGCAGGTGTAGACCTCCTCACGCTGCGTGCACTGCCTGCACTCCACATAGCAGCACCAACGCACCTGGCACTGGCAGGGCCTCGTCACCACCCGGCTCTGTGTGTTATGGCCACGGCCACAGCAGATGCTCTCACAGTTCTTCTCGCGGTGGCACCTACGGCCAGCGGTGCCCGGGGAGAAGCGGCCGGCCAGGCAGAAGCTAGGCGAGTCGTCCAGGTGCACCAGCTCTGGAGTACGGGGCAGTGGGTCGCTGCCGCCTACCCCCGAGGCACGGCCCCGTGGTGGGGAGATGGCGCCTGCCTCACCGGCAGCTTCGTTGGTGGTGCTGCCCACCTTGAGTGCCGTCTCATACTTGTGCTTCAGATGCTTGCCCACCTCATGGAAAGGCGCCAACTGCCGCCAGCAGGTCCGCACCGTGCATGAGCCTGACACACCGTGGCACTTGCAGGTGGTCTCCACCCCAGCCTTGATCACCTGGCAGGAGGGCACGGGAGGGAGGGCAGTGTGAGGGCTGTGCAGGTGGGCCCAGTGAGCAGACCCTGCCCCTGACCCCCAGAGGGACCCCACACCCCCACCCAGTCCCAGGCCCTGCTGGCGGGCATCACCACTGCACATCTCACATCCAGCTCAGTCTCCCGGCTCGTGGGGCTGCCTTACCTCCTCCAGGCTGCCGACTGCCCAGGACAGAAGCTCCAGGGCCGGCACCTCAGCCCCCAGGGTGGCCACCCTTGCATCTCCACAAGGGGAGGTTCCTGCCTGATGTCCACTCTGCGTCAGGGGCTGCCCTCAGCAGGGGCTGGACCTTCTGCCCCCATGCCCACAATCCCAGTCCTGCCAGGACTTCACATCTGCTCTCAGCACACAGCTCGCTGGACAGGTGAGGACAAATGTGACCTCATCTAGTGGTGTATGTCTGAGCTGACCGTGACCTCCCTACCCCTAGTATCGGGAACCAGGTGCTATTGCATACGCAGACGCGACCCCCAACCCACAAGTGCTGAGGATCAGCCTGCTGGGGGGCCAGTGAAGGCACCGCAGGAGCAGGGAGGCCCACGCTGCAGGGGAGAGGGGCTCCTGGGGAAGAGAGAGCTCCTTATACCACAGGAGAGTGTCCAGTCTGGCCCCAGAGTGGGGTGCACCCCTCACCCACAGCAAGGAGGGCCAGGTACCCACAATCCATACTGGGGGCTGCCACAGAAGCCTGGCTGGGCCTGCCCCCTCCCAGGACTTAGGGCCCCACCTGCAAAGACAGGCCTGCTGGGGAGGTCCCTTCCCAGGTGGGACCCGAGCCAGGCGGCTCTGCTCCCACGCCAGCAGCCCCCAGGAGGGCCGGCTCAAGGAGGATTAAGAAATCCAGCCACCTCTGGCCCGGCAACCGAAGAGTCACATTTAATGATGCTTTGCAGAGAAACCCGGACCAATTTAATTAAAATGTCGCTGACCCAGGCTCTGTGGAGCTAATGGAGCACCCTTCATGTTCCGACTTCTCATTAATCTCTTACAAAGCAGCAAAGAGGGGAAGGGGGGTCATACACAAAGGAAAAGAAAGGGCCTTGCTTGGGGCTTGAATCTGCCTTCGAAGGGTCTCCCCTGCCCAAGAAGGAGGAAGGAGGCACAAGAGGCCTAAACAGGGGAGGCTGATCCTTTAGTAAGTGGGTGACTGGGTACTCTGACTTCTCAATCAAGTGGGGCTCAGAGCAGGGCCGGCTCTATTTACCTCACCCCTCCCCAGGCTGGGGCTCTACATTCCCAGCCTGCCTGGCAAATGTGAAGATGAAGGCAGAAGGGAGAAATGCTCCTCAGCTTCCAATAGAGGTGTCAACCCTGCCCACCCCTGTTCAGGAACTGCAGAGATGCTGGGGGCTCTGTGCAGAGTGGGGTTACAGGTCCAGCCCGGACTCCCCCAGACATGTGGACCTGGGCACTGACAGGCTGCAGGTAGCACGCAGGATGACCAGAGAGCCGGGGTCACCCCGGGTCAGCCACCCCAACAGCCAGTGGCCCCTGGAAGAGCTCAGGAGAGAGCCCTTTTACCTCAAAGTCTGTAGGTCGGGATCCTGTCTCTCAGAACAGAGGCCTGGCCACGGAGAGGCCTGGTGGGGCAGAACGAGACTCCCCTGACTTGGGTGAGTGGGTTCTATACCCCTAACCCTTCCCTGGGATCCCCTGCCCACCATGCCTCCCACCTTGGTCTGTGGGGGGCACATCTTCCTCCCACCGGTCTTGGTGACAAGCCTGCCAGCTGGTTGACAGGTGGGGCCCACAGTGCCATGATCCTGGTTAGACCGCCTAACCAAGAAGACCCTCCTGGTGGCCCCACAGGGACCGTGGGGGCCCCTCTGTAGGCAGACATGCGGCACCCCTCTACAGAGAACCTAGGGTACCTCTCCCTGGCTAGTGCCCCGTTTGGTGGGTAGGGAGCCTTACGGGCATGAGAGGCTCCAGGACCATGGCTGGCACTGCACGGCCTCCACCCTCCTGCAGGGGGCCACTCCACTGTGTGCCTGCCCACCCTGCTGCAGCCCCGCCCCCAACCCTGCACCCTACCCCTACCCCCCGATGCTCTTTCTGGCCCTCCTTCCCACCCCACCAGCCCCAGGACCCACCCCCATCCCCCTGACACTCTTTCTGGCCCTCCTTTCCCACCCCACCAGCCCCAGGCCCCACCCCCATCCCCTTGACACTCTTTCTGGCCCTCCCTTCCCACCCCACCAGCCCCACCCCACTTGCCTTCACACCCACGAGGTTGTTGTGGAAGTCCACACGGGCTCGCAGATCTTTGCTTGACCGTCTGCCCAGGAATTCCTTGACAAACTTGCTGCTGTACTTGAGGTTGTCTCCGCAGCCCCCCCACTGCCAGGCCTCACGGTTCTCCAGGTCGGGCGCCTCATCGCAGGTACAGCGCTCCATGCGGCCCGCGCTGCACGCCTTGGCCAGTGCGTGCGTCAGGCCAGCCGAGGAGATGGCATAGAGGAAGGCAGTCTCCTTGAAGCCTGGGGTTGGCAAAGGCCGGTCAGTGAGCCCAGGCTGCCCAGAGTTCCCCCTTCACTGTCCTGCAGCCAAACCACCCCAAGAGTATGAATCCCATGTAGGGGCTCAGAACATCTTTCCTGGTGCTGCACTCGGGACAGGGTGTGGGTGTGCCCTGGGCACCACAGGGTAGGAAACGCCCAGGTGTCCCAGGCGCAGGGCTAGTTGGGGGGAGAAACCAGAGCCCGCCATGGCCATGGCTCTGGTTCTGTGGTCACAGTCCCCATCAGGGTCTCAAACCTCCCAGCCTCACCATGAGGCCATTGGCAAGGCCTGCCCTGCCCTGGGCCTTGGTTCCCCAATTTTTAAACAAGCTTATGCAGTGCAGTGGCACATGGCTGCAGCCCCAGCTACTCCAGAAGCTGAAGTGAGAGGGTTGCTGAAATAGGTGATGGAGAGCCCCTGGGAGGGGGCGGGAGGAGGCTGGGTGGGAGGGTGGCTGAAATAAGGCGGCAGAGCCCTCATGAGGGTGGGAGGGGCAGGAGGAGAGTCGGCACAGGCATAGCCCACTGGGCACTGGGCCATCTGGCAGCTGAGGGCTGTTGGGGCAGCCCCGGGTAGCCTGGGGCCCCGTCAAAGGCCGAGTCAGCATGCCCTGGCCACCAGCAACGACTGTGCCTGTGCCTAAAGCAGGGCAGGGCAGGCAGCACTCAGGGAGGTCCAGGGGCTGCCCTTTCCAGGGCCTAGGCCCAGGAGCTCTGGGCAGGTTGGGCCCCGAGTCCCCAGGAGTGCAGCCTGAATGGGGCCTCTTGGGATATGGACAAGGCCTGGGCTGCCACCTCTGTCTGGGGCCTTCCTGAGAGCCGGGCCGGCCACACTCACCTCGCTTGAGCAGGCTGGCCCGGTAGCGGCCCTCCAGCGTGCAGTTCCAGCGCTCAAAGCGGAACTGGAACTGGCACTCGAGCGCACTCATGCTCACGGCCTCCACCAGCGTCTCTGCCACTCCCGGGTCCCGGCGGCACATGCGCCGCTGCTTCCGCTCCAGCTTCAGCCGGTCGCAGGCCTTGTAGTGCGCCTGGGCGGCCGCCTCTGGCTCCAGGGTCAGCGGAAGGACAGTCAGGGGCTCGCTGCCTGTCAGCCTGGGCACAGAGAGGCCAGCATGAGCCCGGCCCCAGGAAGCCCTGCTGGAGCCTGGCCAGGTGTCTCGGTGGCCAGGGTACAGGGGACAGGCGTGTCCATCCGGGGGTGAGAGGGGCAGAAAGAATCCAGGATGAGCCAGGCAGGGGAGGGGGAGGCGAGAAGGGCCTTGGCCCCCTGCACACCCATGGCTCCCACTCCAGCGAGCATGGTCTCAGCAACCACAGGGCTGTCTGCTGCCGACTCGACCCCCACAGTTTCAGGGAGTCTAGCTGACTCTGGCTGCATTGGACAGATAAGACCCCCACAACACACACAACATACGCAAGAGGACAGCCCCGCCTAGGGCTGTGGGCAGGGAGGAGGCTCCGGAGCCTGAACCCCAAGCTATGCCTGATGGGCATCTGCCACATCCTCCACCCTCTTTGGCCCCAGCTGACCCGCAGGACCCCGCTTGAGGTCCCCCTACCCTCTGCCATGACCTGCTGGGATGTCCACAGTCCTGTGGCCCCCTGCAGCTTCCCAGCACTCCTGCAGTCTATGCATATGCCCCCAGGTTCTGGCTGAGGCCTCCCCACCTCAGTGCCTGGGTGTGGCACTGGGAAGTGGCTCTTGGTTCTCTGACACTCTACCCCTCACTTCACCAAGTCTGGACATCCTCCTTTGCAGGACAGACCTCAGCTAACCTATCCCCATAGGCCACCCCTGGGGGCCTCTGAGCTGATGCACACCACCCTCCATCTTTAAACAAGGCCTTGCACCAGCCCCCAGCACTGAGGACGCATCCCCAACCTCAACTGCTCCAGGAACCCGGCTCCACCCCACTGGGTGCCCCCTCCCCACAGCGGGCTGCTGGCTCACCTGCTGCTGCTGCTGGGCTCACTTCACAGGGCTTCCCTCACACCCCGCCCTGGCACAGCCCAGCCCATATTGAGCCAAGAGCCCTCAACCCCAAACCCTGACCCCGCCCCCATGTCACCTGTCTATCCTGGGACTGACCAGGCATGCTCTGCAGCTGTGTGTCAGACCTGCCAGCCCAGTGTCCCCACATGGGTGGACTGAATGTCAGGGGCCCCAGGTACGGCCACCTCAAGCCAGACTCAACCCTCCAGCCCTTAGGAGGGCACCCGCCTGGACAGGGACAGGGCTCGGAGGCCCCTCCCGAGAGCATCACTGGACATATGCTGCCCAACCCACCCCCAGCAGAACTCAGCAGAGAACAGCAGACTCAGGACGTTCTGGGAGCCACCGGGGTGCCAGCTTGGGAAGGCTCCCCCCACACCCTCACATGGCCCTGCTAGACCCCACCACCCACCCCGAGGGAGTAGGTCCTGCCCAGGGGTATGGAGGGGAGGGGCCCAAGAGGCTCCCTATCACACCCCATCAAAGGCAAGGCCACACAGGTGACCCCAAGGCTACTGAGGGGCACCTGCCTCCAGGGCCACAGGCGCAGGCCACAGGGGGAGCAGGTAGAGGCCCCAGGAAGGACCCCACAGCCCCTCCACAGGAGCCACCTGCCTGGTGGGCGTGCTGAGATACCCTGCCTGGCCAAGCTGACGTCCTGCCCCCTAAGCTGGTGTCTGCTCCTCCAGGATGCTCAGAGACAGCCTAAGACCCTGGGAGCCCTCGGAGTTGAGCCAGAGTTGCAGGCAGAAGGACCTGCAACGGCCCCCCACCAGTCAGTGAGCCACCAAGGGGTGCCGCGGAGGGGGTCTTCACTTGGAGAGGCCATGCCCAGGATTCAGGACACATACCTATGTGCCAGGCTGCCAGGGAGTGGGTAGAGGAGCCGCCCAAGGGCCCTTCTAGCAAATCCCTAAGGTCCCCGAGGCACAGGCCCCATGTAGCATAACGGGTCCCATGGGGAGGACAGGAGGGACCAGCCAGTTCTCCGAGCCTGGACACTGCCGTGGGCTGAGGTTGGGAGAGGCCTGGGTGAGGGAAGGAAGGGCAGTGCACACAGGTCCCCTCAGATGCCCTAGGGGTCAGGACAGGAGCACGGGGCGGCACTGTGGGCATCCATGCACAGATACCTCCAAGCCCCAGGGCTAGGGATGGGATGTCCCAGGACAGCTGGGCACACAGAACAGGGCTAGGGCGGGAGGCAGGCTGGGGAGTAGGGCCAGGAGAGCCACACCTCACACACAAGGGCAGCTTGCAGGTGGAGACCTCCATCCCCAGACGGAACACCACAGCTGTGACCAGAACAGCCCTCAGGAAGACGATAGCCTCCCACCTGTGCCTCCCCAGGCCTGGACCCGCCAGGATCCACGAGCCCCAAGCCACTGTCCCAGAAAACCCCTACGGCCAGGCCAGCATGGGACCTCCACAAGCTACAAAACCCAACTGTGGGTGTGGACAGGGGACAGGGGGAGGGGAGGCAGAGGGCGCTAAGAAGAGGAGGGGGAGGGGAAAAGGGGAGAGGAGGAGGGTAGGGGACGAGGGGACAACAGGAGGAGGAAGGTAAGAGGGCAGGGGAGGAGGAGGAGGGGGAGGAACCCCATCTACTCAAGCCACCCCTCCCTCCCTGTCAATGGGGACTGAGGATATCAGCCTGCCCTGCCCTCTCCCTGTGACCCACCACCTTGCCCACACTGGTCAGTGTGAGGCCCGAGCACACCGGGGCACTGAGAGCTGGTTTGACGGTGACTAGCTGAGTCCTCCAGCCTTCCCTAGGGCACCCCTGAAGCAGGCAGACAGCAGGGCAGCTGCCCTCCCCTCTGGCCCCAGGACACCCCTCTATCAGAGGCAACTCCCTAAATGCAGCTACAGGTGACTGACCCTGATCCAAGGCCAGGCAGGGTGGGCAGGGTGGGCCGTCGGCACTGGCAGAAGGGTGTGGAGGGAGGGTGGCCCCAGCCCAGGAGTGGCCAGGGATGGCCTGAGGCCCGAGGGCTATGCCCTTCCCTGGAGTAGTCACTGAATTCTGTGCTGCTCTGGCCATGGCCTTCTTAAGCTCCTGCCCCCTCACCTCTCCCACCCTGGGTAACCCCTGCCCCATGCCTCCTTCATTGTCAGGGTGGGCTCCACATATAGCCAACTGAGGGGACTCACAGCCTCAGGGGGTGCAGGTCGGAGGATAAACAGGCAGACCACAGGCCCCACAGGGCATGCTGGGGAACAGGATGGACGATCTCAGAGCCTGGGCCCAGCAGAGGGGGCCCAGACCCTCCGGACAGGCAGGGCTCCCAGGTGGGGCTCTCTGTCTGCCACACGACAGAGCCACAGAAGGGCTGAAGAAGGGAGGGGTGGTTCCCAACACAACCTCAGAACAGAGACGCTTTCTTCTGTGAGACTCACAAGTCACCGAAAAGTGAATATATTTGACTACTTAAAAGTGTAAAAATCTCTGCATAGCAAAAAAACAAAAAAGAGGCAGCGCAGAGTCCAGAGACCAACAGACAAATTACATCTGGGGCAAATGCCTACAACTCACACCCCAGACCAGGGGCCGGCGCTGTGCACGTGTGTGTGTGTGTGTGTGTGTGTGTGTGTGTGTCTGGATGCGTATCTCTTCCTATAAACCAATAACAAAGGAATCGACTGAAGACAGACAAAGGGTATAAACCCACAGGCCAAGGGAAGGAAACCAACTGGCTCTTCAAACCCATGAGCCGACACTCGGCCCCACTCCAAGACATTCTGTGCCTGCCTTCCCAGCTGCTCCAGAGACCGTGACGGGAGGGTTGTTTGAGCCCAAGAACTGGAGACCAGCCTAGACAACACAGCAAGACCCCATCTCAAGAAAAAAAACTATATTGATACATTATGCTTCGTTAATTAATAAGCACAAATCAAATGTCTGATGAGAATATTGTCAAGGACACGGGGAGACACTCTTCCACGGCTGGAATTCCGGACTGACGTATCTAGGAAACGTTAAAAATCATCCACTGTAGTGGTCTGAATGTTTGTGTCTTCCCCAAATTCATATGGTCAAACCTAACACCATCAAAGTGGTAGCATTAGGAGGTGGGGCCTCTGGAAAGTGATTAGGTGATGAACAGGATTAGTGTCCTTATGGACCCCAGGCTGGGTGCGGTGGCTCACGCATGTAAACCCAGCACTTTGGGAGACCAAGGCGGGAGGATCACTCGAGGTCAGGAGTTCGAGACCAGCCTGGGCAACATATTGAGACCTGGTCTCTATAAAATATTTAAAAATTAGCCAGGCGCAGTGGTGCATGCCTGTGGTCCCAGCTACTCAGGAGGCTGAGGCGGGGGAAACGCTTGAGCTTGGGAGGCCAAGGCTGCAGTGAGCTGTGGTTAAAATAATAATAAAATATAAATAAATAAAAGGGACCCTAGAGAGACCCTTGCCTCTTCTGCCATGTGAGGACATAGTGAGAAGGCACTGTCTATGAACCAGGAAGTGACCTCACCAGACACAGAATCTGCCACACCTTGACCTTGGCCTTCCAGCCTCCAGAGCTGTGAGCAGCATAGTTCTGTGTTTTACAAGCTCCTAGGCCGTGGTGTTTTGCCATAGCAGCCTGCGTAAACTAAGATGCCCGACAATTACATATATAATCACATCTTTCTGGAAGCACAGCCTGCACGTGCATTGTACCTTCCCAGCATGCCATTCAACACAGCCTTGTTATAGGAAGGTGCTGGAGACAGCAGGAAAGCAGCTGGGAACATCAGATCCACACGCTCTGTGGCGTGTCACGTGGTCCATGAGCAGCCAGCCACCCCATGTGAATCCATGCCGAGTCACGCCCCAGGTGTGCTCAGTGGACAAGCAGAGCCCAGCAGTGGGTGGATAAGCTCAGCAAGGGCTGCATGTGGGTGCACGTGTTTGTGGCTGCACCGGACCAAGCAAAGACCCAAAGATGGAGGAAGCACATTCTTCCCCACACAGCTGTGAGCTGTGCCGGCGCACAGATGGCCTATCCAGAATCCATGGAACTCGCTCCACACTCAACAAATGGCACAGGCCTGGGAGGTGGGGGCTGCAGTGAGCCACAGACACACCACCACACATCAGCCTAGGTGACAGACTGAGACCATCTAAAAACAAACAAAAAAACCAATCTGCATCACCCCGGTTTATATAAAGGTGGCAGCAGCCATCCTGGTCTTGTTCTTCATCTTCAGAGGAATGCCTTCAACATTTCAGCATGAAGCCGGACGTCCACACACCGTTTCAGGCCACAGAGGCGCCCTTTAGTTCTTAGTTTGCTAAGAACCTTTAAAAATGATAAATGAGGCCAGGCGCAGTGGCTCACGCCTGTAATCCCAGCGCTTTGGGAGGCCAAGGTGGGAGGATCACTTGAGGTCAGGAGTTTGAGACCAGCCTGGCCAACATGGTGAAACCCTGTCTCTACTAAAAATATAAAAATCAGCTGGGCATGGAAGTGCACGCCTGTAATCGCAGCTACTCGCTTGAACCCAGGAGGCAGAGGTTGCAGTGAGCCGAGATCATGCTACTGCACTCTAGCCTGGGCGAAAAGAGTGAGACTCTGTCTCAAAAAAAATCATAAATGAAAATTGAATGTTATCAAATGTCATCCCTACATCTTTTGAGTTATGACTTTTCTCTCATCTTCCTTCCTTCCTTCCTTTCCTTTTTTTTAGAGGAAGAGTCTCACACTGCCACCGAGGCTGGAGTGCGGTGGCACAATGACAGCTCACTGCAGCCTCACTGTTGCAGTGAGCTACAGAAACTGACCAATGTTCTGTGGAAGTTTGTCTTCCTAGACTCAACCTGGCCAGGACGGGCTCCATCCTTTTCTATGGGGCTAGATGTCTTCTGATAGTGTCTTCCTGGGATTTTCACATCTGTGTTTGTGATTTTCTTCTCTCTAGCTCTTCCCACTGAGTTTCAGTGCCTGTGTGAGGGGTCTTCTGTTTAATTTTCCTAGAAGAGTTTCTATCAGATGAGAATTATATCTTCTTAACTGTTTGTTCTGAAGAACTGGCCATGAAGCCATCTAAGGACTGAGCTATTCTTGGCAAAAAGATTTCCTTTCTGATCCAGTTTCTTTTTTCTTTTCTTTCTGAACAGCTTTACTGAGATACACAGGCACACCTTGAAGATGATGTAGCCTTGGTTCCAGACCATCGCAATAAAGAGAAGGTCAGAATAAAGCAAATCACATGAGTTTTTTTGTTTCCCAGTGCTTCTACAAGGTATGCTTACACTATAGCCTTTAAATGAGCAATAGCATTATGTTTTAAAAATAATACATATACTTTAGTTAAAAACACTGGACTGCTAAAAAAGGCTAACAATCATCTGAGCTTCACTGAGTTGTCATCTTTTCGCTGGGGGAGGGTCTGCCTCCATGCTGGTAGCTGCTGAAGTTTGGGGTGGCTGTGGAAATGTCTTTTTTTTTTTTTTTGTATCTTTAGTAGAGACGGGGTTTCACCATGTTGGCCAGACTGGTCTGGAACTCCTGACCTCTTGAATCGCCTGCCTTGGACTCCCAAAGTGCTGGGATTACAGGCATGAACCATCGCGCCCAGCCGGAAATTTCTTAAAGCAAGACAACTACGAAGTTTGCCACATCAATGGACTCTCCCTTTCGTGAAAGACTTATCTATAGCAAGTGATGCTGCTTGCTAGCGTTTTACCCACAGTGGAACTGCTTTCACAATTAGAGTCACTCTTCTCAAACCCTGCCACTGCTTTATCAACTAAATTGATATCAATTCTAAATCCTTTGTTGTCATTTCAACAATGTGCACAGCATCTTCACCAGAAGTAGATTCCATCTCAAGAAACCACTTTCTTTGTTTATCCATAAGAAGCAACTTGTCATCCATTCACATTTTCTCATGAGACTGCAGCAATTCAGTCCCATTTCCAGGCTCCACTTCCAATTCTCATTCTCTTGCTGCTTCCACCACATCTGCAGTGACTTCCTCCCCTGAAGTCTGGGATCCCTCAGAGTCATCCCTGAGGGCTGGAATCAGCATCTTCCAAACTCCTGTTCATGTTGCTGTTTTGACCTCCTCCCGTGAATCATGAATGTTCTTAAGGCATCTAGAATGGTGAATCCTTTCCAGCAGGTTTTCAATAGACTCTTCCCAGATCCATCAGAGGAATCACTGTCTATGGCAGCTGTAGCCTTATGAAATGTCTTAAATAATAAGACTTGAAAGTTGAAATGACTCCTTGATCTATGAGCTGGAGAATTAATGCACATTGTATTAGCAGGCATGGAAACAACATATATCTCCTGGCACATCTCCACCAGAACTCTTGGGTGAACGGGGCACTGCCAATGAGCAAGAATACTTTGCAGGAATCTTTTTTTTCTGAGCAGTGGGTCTTCACAGTGGGCATAAAATATTTAGTAAACCAGGCTGGGAACAAATGTGCTGTCATCTCGATGACATCTTTGTTATTCCATTTCTAGAGTACAGGCAGAGTAGATTTGGCGTAATTCTTAACAGTCATAGAATTGTTGCAATGGTGAATGGGCATTGGCTTTAACTTAAAAGTTACCAGCTGCATTAGCCCCTATCAAGAGAGTCACCCTGTCCTTTGAAGCTTTGAAGCTAGGCATTGACTTCCCCTCTCTAGCTATGGAAGTCCCAGATGACATCATCTTTCAGTAGAAGGCTGTTTCATTTCCACTGAAGATCTGTTGTTGCTGTGGCCCCCTTCATCAGTGATCTTAGCTGGAACTGCTGGAGAGCGTGCTGCAGCATCTCCAACAGCACTTGCACTTTTATGTTGCAGAGACTGCTTCTTTCCTTAAACCTCGTGAACCAACCTCTCTTCGCTTCCAACTTTTTTTCTGCAGCTTCCTGGCCTGTCTCAGCCTTCATAAAACTGAAGAGGGTTAGGGCCTTACTCTGAATTAGGCTTTGGCTTAAGGGAATGCTGTGACTGATTTGATCTTCTATCCAGACCACTCACACTTTCCCCATATCAGCAATAAGACTGTTTCACTTTACCATTTGTATGTTTACTGGAGTAGCGCTTTCCATTTTCTTCAAGAACTTCTTTGCATTCACAGCTTGGCTAACTGAGGCCCAGCTTCCAGCCTGTCTTGGCTTTGGACACGCCTTCCTCACTAACCTTAATCATTCTTTGCTTTAAAGTGAGGGACATGCGACTCTCCCTTTCACTTGAACACTCAGAGGCCACTGTAGGGTTATTAATTGGTCTAATTTTCATATTGTTGTGTCTCAGGGAATAGGAAGGCCTGGGGAAAGGGAGAGAGATGGGGAATAGACTGTCGGTGGAGCAATGAGGACATAAAACGTTTATCAATTAAGTTTATTGTCTTACATGGGCACGGCTCACGGCACCTCATAATACTTACAATAGCAACAGCGATGATCACTGACCATAGATCACCATAACAGATATAATCATGAGAAATTTTGAAATCTTGCAAGAATTACCAAAATGTGACACACAAGCAGGAAGTGAGCACACGCTGTTGGGAAAATGGCCCCAAAGGACGTGCTTGTGGCAGGGCTGCTACTAACCCTTGACATGCAATGGCACCACAGAGCCAAGCACAGTGGAGCAGGGTCAGGCTGCAGCTCACACACCACAAACTCACCCACTGCAAGATTCGCTGTGAATTCACCGATATGGGCAACTATCACCACAGTCAGAGGCAGGGCCTGCCATCTCCTCAGAAACTCCCCCAGCCCTGATCCACTTGCTTTCTTGATGGATTTGCCTATCCTGGATATTTAAGTGGAATCACGCAGCATTGACCTTTTGTGGCTGGCTTATTTCACCGAACACAATGTCCTCGAGGTTCATCCGGGCTGCAGCCTGTGTCAGAACATCCCTCCTAAGGGTGAATCCTATTCCATTGTGTGAACGGAACACGTTGTGCTCATCCATTCACGTGCTGAGAGGCACCTGGGTTGTTCCATTTTCCAGCTTTCATACCTGATGCCATTATGAACATTCACACATGTGTTTGTGTGGACATATGTTTTCACTTCTCTTGGGTATACACCTGGGAGTGGAGCTGCTGGGTCACAGGGAAACTCTGTGCTTAATCCCTTGGGAACTCAGATGTTTTCCAATGTTGCTGCACTTTATATTCTCAATGCCCCATTTTCTTTAATTATTATAGGATTAATGAATATTTCTGTATCTTGACTTAGTTTCTATTACTTTTCTTTTCTGATTTTGTCAGTTTCATCTAAATTTTCAGATTTATTGTCATGAATCTATTAATTGCTTTCTCCTGTTTTTGTCTGAAGAATCTGTAGGGATTCCCCTAGACAGGAAACTAATGCAATGAGCCTCATCTTTCTGGATTAGTCTCAGATACTTCCAAGAAGTGAGCTGTCATCTCTACGGCATGTCTACTCTTATGTAATTACTGTTGGCACTATTTCCAATGTCTTCCTTCTATTTCCTTTCATGTTGGCCTGTAGTTCTCTCTCTGTCTTCTCAACAGTACTGTGTGTTCTAGTTTCTCTCCTCTTCTAAAATGTGCACTTAAAGCTATCACTGTCATCATTTCAGTTGCTCCTAAACTGTAGCCTCAGTCACAACTTCAGGTCACGATGCAGAGCCTGAGTCACAGCCTCACGGAGCTCTACAAAGCCTGAGTCATAGCTCCAGTTCACCATACAGAGCCTGAGTCATAGCCTCAGGTCAGCTCAAGCTGATCATAGTGGGGGCTGTGACCCCAGTCACAATCTTAGGTCACCATAGACAGCCTGAGTCACAGACTCAGGTCACTATAGACAGCCTGAGTCACAGCCCCAGTTCACCACACAGAGCCTGAGTCACAGCCCCAGTTCACCATACAGAGCCTGAGTCACAGCCCCAGTTCACCACAGTCTGAGTCACAGCACCAGTTCACTATACAGAGCCTGAGTCACAGCTCAGTTTGCCATACAGATCCTGAGTCACAGCCCCAGTTCACCACACAGAGCCTGAGTTACATCCCCTGTTCACCATAGCGGAAACTGTGACCCCAGCCACAGCCTTAGGTTGCCAAGCAGACCCCAGATCATACCCCCAGTTCACATACAGAGCCTGAGTCACAGCCTCAGTTCACCATACAGGGCCTGAGTCAGACTCAGTTCACATACAAAGATGGAGTCACAGCTCCAGTTCACTATAGTGGGGACTGTGACCCCAGTAACAGCCTAGGTTTCTGTTTGCCACAGAGAGCCTGAGTCACAATCTCAGGCTGCCAAACAGAGACCAAGTCACAGACTCAGGTCATGCTGCAGAGTCTGGTTCACCATCTGGCCCTCTCCTCCTTCTTCTCTCGAGATTCCCTCTGTGCCCTAAGCCCTCTGAGTTGGTGAGTTCTCTCCCCTCCTCTAACATTCTAAATCCTCCGTCCTTGGAGTGTCTCTTACAGGGAAATTAGACTAACCCCTAACTACACTCCAATCAACCCAGCCTTTCGCCTGGAGCAGTTCATCCCCTAGGGTCTGGGGCCTCAGTTTACTCTCGTCTCATCCTTTCTGTTGACCATGCCTGTCCTGGGTTTTTTCATCCACTTTTCTTCTTTTTGGGTTTTTGTTGCTGTTGTTGTTGTTGTTATTCCACATTTTCCCTCTGCTCATCTGAAGCTGCATAGTCTTTTTTGTAATTTCCGCGGTCACCTTCAATGCTATACCATGTGTCTGTGACCTACCTAAGCCTGATGCTGGTCAGTGCCTTCTCTACCTGGGCAGCACAGGGCCAGAGAACACACTCCCATCGACACTCCCACCCTGAGTTATGTGCTAATTGCGTGTTTTACCTCCAGTTGGGGGCCCAACAAGACACTGTTTTATCAGTCAGCACTCCCTCCTGGCACCTTCAGAGCCCATGCTCTGCCCTCACTCCTTCCTGCATCTTGTTATGCAGCAGGGCCTCCGCCTCCTGAGGTTGGCACCAGCTTGTTGGTGTCCTCATGCTTCATCTGTATTCTTCTTTCTCGGATGGCTTTCATGATTCTCTGTCTTCAATCTTGTGCAGTTTTTCATTTTTTTTTTTTTTTAAGATGGAGTCTCGCTCTGTTGCTCAGGCTGGAGTGCAGTGGCGCCATCTTAGCTCACTGCAACTTCCACCTCTTGGGTTCAAGCGATTGTTCCTGCCTCAGCCTCCTAAGTAGCTGGGATTACAGGCGGCTGCCAACACGCCCGGCTAATTTTTTTGCATTTTTAGTAGAGACGGGGTTTTGCCATGTTGGCCAGGATGGTCTCGAATTCCTGATCTCAGGTGATCCACCTACCTTGGCCTTCCAAAGTGCTGGGATTACAGGCGTGAGGAACTGCACCTGGCCACCCAGCTAATTTTTGTATTTTTAGTAGAGACAGGGTTTCACCATTTTGGCCAGGTTGGTCTCAAACTCCTGACCTCAGGTGATCCACCCACCGCAGCCTCATAAAGTGCTGGGATTACAGGCATGAGCCACTGCACCCTTTTTTTTTTTTTTTTTTTTTTTTTTTTTTTTTTGAGACATGGTCTTGCTCTGTTCAGGCTGGAGGGCAGTGGCGCTATCTTGGCTCACTGCAGCCTCCACCTCCAGGACTCAAGTGATCCTCCTTCCTTAGCCTCCCAAAGTGCTGGGATCACAGGCATGAGGCACTATGCCCAGCATGCTGTGTGCTTCTAATGTGTCATGTTCCAGGGTGAACTTATTTTTACTTTTGGCCTGGGAAGACACTGGGCTTCTGGAATGTTCTTTACAGCTTTATTCAATTTCGGAAAACTCTCGTCCTCTCCCCTCATACATATCAGCCCTGTCCCACTCCCGCACCCTTCTTGGCTGCCTCCAGCATGGCCTCCCCGTGTCGCTGAGGTGTCCTGCCCTCTGTCTGACATCTCACCGCCTCTCTGGTATACTCTGGGTAATTTCTTCTGACCTATCTGCCGGTGTGCTAATTCCCTTCAGCTGTTTCTAATCTGCTTTTAAATCAGGCCATTACTTACTTTTTTCCCCCTCTAGCTCTATTTGGTTTTTCCAAACTTGCTGGGTCAGTCTTTGTGGTTTCCCGAGCCTTGCAGCCATCCCCAAGTGTCTTCCTTCCTAGAGGCAGAGTGAGGAGAGCCGCTACACTCAGCACCGCTGCTCCGCTTCCTGGGCTGCGGCTGTCTTTCGAGGCCCCCGTTGTGTTTCTGTGCAGGCCTGGTTAGCTCTGACCCCGGGCTGCTCACTGTACTGAGGAAACAGTTGGCAGAAACAAGTTGAAGGAGAGGATAAAGGTACTACAGTAGGTGGAACGGCGTCCCTCACCAAATGCGTCTAATGCAACCTCAGTCAGGGGCCTTATGTGGAATAAGAGGCATTGCAGAAATAACTGAGATAAGGATCTCAAGGCAAGATCATCCCAGACACGGTGGGCTCTTTAGAGCCAGCGGAGGCTGTCCTTATAAGAAAAAGGAGAAGACACAGAGGCGGATGAGAGGGCCACGTGAAGATGGAGGCAGGGCGCAAAGTGGCCAGTCACCAGCCAAGGAGCCCCACGGTTCGCAGCCATCACTGGCAGCTGGAAGAGGCAGGAAGGACCCTCCCCTCAAGCCTCCAGAGGGGCATGGCCCTGCGGACGCTGTGATTTCAGACTTCTGGCCTTCACACCTGAGACAGAAGTCCTGTTGTTTTAGGCCAGCCAGTCTGTGGTGCCTGACAGCAGTCCCAGGACACTAGCACAGATTTTGGAAAGGACCTCATTATGTGCACACCAGCCAGGCTTCTAGGGCCACCTGCAGTCCCAGAGCCAGGCCACCCAAAACCCAGCATGAGGCCAGGGCCTGGGACCACGTTGGTGACTCAGGCCTCAGCGCACACGTGGTGGCTGTGCCCTGCCCTGGGGGCCACCTGGGGCTGTGGGAGGGTCTCCTCTGAGTATTCTCTCCTTAGCGGACCCTGGCCTTTACTATGCACCCTCATCCCATGAGACCAAACCAACTTCACACTTCCTTGTTCAGCATCTATTCTTGCTATTTCTAGAGATCCCTACCAACCATTTCATCAGCTCTTTGACACTTACAAAGTTAAATATACACATACACATGCACAAAGACAACAACACACCCACACAAACCCCCCCACACAGATACACCCATACACACAGACACACATGTGTACACACACAAACCCATACAAACCCATAAACCCATACACACAGACACATGCATACACACATCCACAGGAACAAACACACCCACACAAACCCCCCATACACACAGATACACCCATACATTCATGTGTACACACAGACACACCCATATGAACCGATAAACCCAGAGATGCACGCATACGCTCGTGCAGACACACAACCCCCCACATGCATACATGTATACACACATGCACACATCCATCCAAACGCAAACACATATACATGCACACACATACATATACATGCATGTACACACGTAAGATCCATGTAAAAATTCAGCTTTAGTTGTTTCAAGCAGAAAAGCCTCTGAGTCTTGTGGGCCTGTTGCTGAAAACGGGCATCTATGCTCTCCAGTGTCTCGTGTCTTCATGTCCTAAACTACCTGGTGAGTGTGTTTTTTACTCTGCTACACCGGCAAGAAACTGAGGTTCAGGGGATTAAACAGTGTAGCGGCCTGTGCAGCCTGTGAGTGCAGAGGCAGGGCTGGGACCTGAAAGCGGCCTCTGACCTGGCGGCACCCCTGCCAGGCCCACAGCAGCACCAGTTCATGACTGCTCTCCCCGGTGAAGGGCCCGGATGGCGACGGCTCCACGGGACACCCATACCCCTCAAGCCCCAGCCGCCTCCCACCTCTGACTGTTGTTCCAGGTGCAGCCATGCAGGAGGACACAGGCCAGTTGGAGAGAAGGAAGACGTCTCAACACCCATACGTGGCTGCGGCTGCCATGCCACAGGGCACACAGAACAGTTCCACGCTCCAGATGGGGCCGCAGACATGCTGGTCTCAGGGACCATGGGGGAGGTGGCTCCAGGGAACGGTGACCCGGCCACCTCCTTGAGCCCTGGAAGCTGGCCGTGGTGGTGAGCACTGACCCCTGCAGAAGCTCCATGGAGACCATTCCCCAGCCCCACAGGAGTGGAGCTTAGCACACATGGTGCTGAGTCTGGGGACGGCCCCCTGCTCCTCGGGCTAGGCCTGATGCTGCCATGTCCTGGCTGCTTGGGGATTGGGCCACCCTGGAAGGACCCAGACACTCAGACACCTTGCCCTGAGCCTGAGGGCAGGCAAATGGGCCTTGTCCCCAGAGAGAACCCGAGACAAACAGGGTTAGCCACCCCACACTGCCCGGTCCCTAAAGCCACAGGCTCCTTCCGGGTCCCAGCACGATAGACAGGAAGTCCTACGGAGGGAGCACACATCACCAAGGCCAGCCTCCGACCTCCCTGCCTCCTGCCAGCAGGTCTAGCCACCCTGACCGGGACCCAGCTTTCTTCCCCAGGCTGGGACAGAGGGAGAGGAGACTGCAGTTCCAGAAGCCACAATGCCCCGCCAGCAAAACCTCAGTCCTGCAGACAGCGTTTAATTTCTGTGTGAAACAAAATCAAAACAAATTCTAGCACTGAGAAACCAGGGCTGAGATCAACTCTCCACCCTCCCGTGGTCTGCAAATCAACCCACCCCTAGCCCAGCTTCCAGCCCAAGCACGTCTGCTGTGTCCCTCGGGGCTGTAATGCCACCAGGGCCCAGCTGCACCCAGGAGGAGGTGGGACACATGCTGCAAGGATGGCAGGGGTGGCCTGTGCAGATGCCCAGGTGCCTGCCAGGCGAGGCATCCTCCGGCCTGACAGAAACGCCCCCTCCACCCTGCTGAAAGCACCGTGTCCCACGGCAGCACCTGGAATAAGCCCTGCCCTGTCTGTGTCTGCAGCATCCATGGGGTCCCCCAAACCAGACCACAGAGGCCAGCCCAGCTTCCCCAGGGCACTTGGGCTAACTGCCCTTTTCTGGGGCAGGGTCCTGGACCCCAGAGGGGGCATGGCTGGTCTGTGGGCTGCAAGACAGGCAACCAAGGCTGCACACAGGACTCCTGGGGGAAAGGTGAAGAGCAGAAGCTTCCAGGAGGCCTCTGTGCTCAGTGACCACAGCCCCCCATGGCCTTCCCAGACAGCCGCAGACCCACACAACTGGTCAGCAGGACAGCGAGAGCCATGCAACCTTCCAGCAGCCACCAGTGTCACCTCCCACACTGTCATCCCCTCTGGAGATCACTCTACTGTGGGTGTCACAGAGGGGGCATCCCAAAGTCCACCTGGCTCCCCTCCCCACCCACAGTGACTCCAGGGCTGCAGCCTCTGTCCCCATCAGGCCAGGAGGGATGCCGGCCCTGACGTTCTCCAGCTCTGGGAGGCTCTGGCAGCAGCTCCTCCTGGGCCAGACCTCCAGCCCACTTCCCCTGGCTGCACTGACCTCAGGTATCGCTAAGAAAAACAAATGCAGCCTGCGGCTTGCCTTTTTCCATCGTCCCATCCGGCCACCGGTCCTGAGGTGCTGCAACTGCCAGCTGGACAGCTGGGCTTCCTCTGGCAGGCAGCGGTGCCCAGCCAGCCAGGACCACGCCGGGAGGGCGACAGGCTCCAGGGAGGGCCCAGGCTGCAGGTCACGGAGCCGGGGCAGCCCAGTGCCACCCAGGTCAGCAGGCACAGCAACACCATCCCCAGTCACCTGCCACCCTGCCTGGCCTGGACCACGGATGTGCTTGAAAATGACCCCTGAAGGAAAACCAGGGTCACATCCCCGCCGGGGCTGCACTCTGCATGGCTGCTCTGGTGGGGCCATCAACACCTGGCCTACCATCCACACACAGGAAGGTGCGGCAGCCTGGCAGCCACGTCTGCACTGCACTACGTCTGGCCACAAGTGCAGACACAGCCCTGCCAGAGTCAGGGTCCTGTAGGACCCAGGGCTGGGCTGTCAGGTGAATGAGTAACACAGATTCACCTGGCAGGGAGAGCCTCATGCTTGAGGGAGTCTTGGGGTAGGGGGGCACACAGAATGCAGCTTGGAGAAGACCCCACAGGGACCCTTCTGGCCAATCCCAGAATTGGGCGAACAGGGAGAGAAGGATGCATCTGAGGAGAACACAAGGGGACCCTCCTGGCTGATCCCAGAGTTGAGCGACCAGGGAGAACAGGATGCATCTGAAGAGACCCCACGGGAACCCTCCTGGCCGACCCCAGAGTTGAGCAACCAAGGAGAGAAGGAGGCATCTGAGCAGTCACTGGGCTTCCTGCAAGAAGCAGCAGCCAGGGCCGACCTCGAGGGACAGGCAAGGCCCTGGGAGCACAGGGGAGATGGCACCACTGTGCCCCAAGGGCCTCACCTGACCCTTGGGGTCGGCCCCATCAGAGGTCAACTTCCAGCCAGAAGGCATGGGGTCTGGGGAACCCCCACTCCTGGCTGGCCTTCTGGGTTCCGGGGGCCTGGCTCAGTCCCCAGTCCCACAGACACTCCTGTGGGAGCCACCCTGCTCCGAGACAACTGCACCGGTCCTGACCCCACTGCCTAGCACAATGCACAAAGGGAGCCCGTGCCGCAGCCGGGATCAGGTGGCGCGACCAAGGCCTGTCAACAGGTGTCGCTTTCCCGCAGCCCCCACCCTCCCACAGGCATCACCTCCTCCCTGCCCCAGGGTCCAGAGCCTCCAGGAGGTATCCGTGCCTGTGTGCTCTTTCCTAGGGGAAGAGTCACCCACACGCTTCTTTGATGACCAAACCCCAGAGCAGGGCACCCCCAGCCCGGGCCATCCCAGCAGCCGGCGGAAGGTCCCAGGCCAGGGCAGGCACTGGGGCCCTCTGTAGCCTGCAGCAGGGCAGGAGCAAGATGAGGCCAGCTGTCTCCCCAACCAGACGTCTACCGGCTGTGGGCAGGACATCTGCTCCCTCAGCTGTGGGAGGCCAGGCGCTGCTGCTCCGTCCTTACTGCACACCCTCCACACCCTCCAGGGAGCCAGGACCCCCAAGCAGGTGGGGCAGGGAGAGGCTGGGGGTTCCAAGGCCCCTGGGTGCAGAGCAGGAAGGAGGACGGCCACCAGTGCCTGCAGGGGCCATGAGGCTGACACTCCAGGCCCTCCACTTACGGCCCCACTGTCAGGGAAGCCAGGCACCTGGGTCCCTCTACTGGCCACGGGGTCCCTGGCCAGGAGTCCTGGAGAAATGCCCCGACTTTCCACTGCCCCGTCCTCTCCTTTCTATGCTAAGAAGTCCCCAGGGAGTCCCCTGGCCCCCTAGGGCCTCTCTTCTCAGCCCTCTGCTGAGGTCTGCCCCACTGAGCCACTTCCATGATCTCTCGAAACAAGGCAGCTGCCTGGCCCCTTTCCTCCCTGCCCTTCTGGCCCTCCAGAGCACTCTGTGTGGCCTTTTTTCCTGATGCCAGGCCCCATGTGCTTCCTGGGGTGTCCTAAGTTGTTGGAGGGGGCGGGTCTCCAGGACAGCGCCTGCCCAAACCTAAGCCTGAGCTCTCAGCTGCTCCCAAACCCCCTGGCCCACAGTGCTCAGAGCACCCGACCCAGGCCCCAGCCAAGGGGTCACCCCAGATGCCGCCTTCTTGCCAGCCCCTTCCCAGGCTTCTCTTGCCCACCACACAGCCCCATGATTCCACACCTCAGGCCCACCCCTCCTTCTCCAGCCCTGCCAGGGACCCACAGGTGCCCCTCGTCCAGGCAGCCAGCTGTGCCCCAGGCCTGATGCTCAGAGAGGCAGAGCCATGGGACCAGGCAGGGTATGTCCTGCCCACAGCCGGCGGCCTCCCTCTTGGACCCTGCGGGGTCTGATGTTGGCACTAATGTGAGAAACACATCCCCTCCCCACGCCCGCGACAGCAACCTCTCCGCAGCCTCCTCTGAGAGTCCCGAGCACCCAGAACTGCCCCACACCAGGCTCTAGGAAATGGGGGATGTCCTGGCTGCCCCCACCCACCCAGTGGGGCTGCCAGGGTGTCACTGGCTCCTCGTGCAGGGGTAAGAGTGCCCACAGGCTCACAGGTCTAGAGACAAGGTTCTCCTCAGTCCAAGGAGAGATCCAAATATGTAAAGAGCTCTCATAACTCAACAGGAGAAAGACAAGCAGCCCCACTAAAAACAGGCAAAGGAGCTGCATGGACATTCTCCAAAGAAGACACATGGCCCATGAGGCCACGAAAGGATGCTCAGCGCCACTGGCCACCTGACAAATGCAATCAGAGCCACACAAGGTGCCATTCCACACCCACTAGGATGGCTGCAGTAGAAAATAAAACAGAAAACTAGTGTTGGCGAGGAAATGGAGAAACAGGCCTTTCTGTGCTGCCGGCAGAAATGTAAAATGCTGCATCCAGAAGGGTTTGGCAGGGCCTCAAAAACCTAAATGCAGGCGGGGAGCAGGGGCTCATGCCTGTAACCCCAGTACTTTGCGAGGCTGACGCGGGAGATCACTTGAGCCCAGGAGTTCAAAATCGGCCTGGACAACATGGTAAAACCCCGTCTCTACAAAAAATAAAATTTAAAAAAATTAGCCAGGATTAGTGGCTTGTGCCTGTGGTCCCAGCTACTTGGGATGCTGAGGCGGGAGGATGGTTGAGCCTCTGAGGTGGAGGCAGCAATGAGCCTTCATCACATCGCTGCACTCCAGCCTGGGTGACAGAGCAAGACTCTGTCTCAATAAAACAAAACAAAAACAAAAACATCACATGCAGCGTTACCAGTACCTCCACTTCTAGGTATGTACCCCAAGAACTGAAAACACACACACACACAAAACCTCACATACCAATGCTCACAGCAACATTATCCATCACAGCTAAACGGTGGAAGCGATCCAGATGTCCGTCAACTGATGAACGGGTCAAAAAATCTCTCGGAGAGTCTTCCAGTCGAGTCTAACTCAGTTGTAAGAAAGAAGGCAATACTGACGCGTGCTACAACAGTGATGCTGAGTGAGAGAAGCCAGGCGCGGAGGCCACACGGCATAGGATTCCATTTCTAGGAAACGTCCGGGACAGGCAGACCCGCGGAGAAAGAACGCAGATGAGTGGTTGCCAGGGACTGGGGGAGGGGAACCGGCAGCGACTGCCTAATGCGTGTGAGGTTTCTGGGGTGAGGAAAATGTTCTGGAATTAAACAGTGGTGAGAGCTGCATGGCCTGGCAAATGAGGTACTCGAAATCACAGGGCTGTATACATTAAAAGAGTGGATTTTACAGGACGTGAGTTACAGCCAATAACAAAAAGCCTCGGCCAGCCCTGAGGCCCACCAGGCCCACAATTCACAGTGGTCACTCCCTCCAGCCTGGCTTCTGGACCAGTTCCAAGCACCTTTCCAGCCCCGATGGCTGGCTGTGGGGCCATGGCCGGGGGCACCTCAACAATCCTTCAGTGCCAGCCTTGGTTATGCCTCTTCCAGGCAGGCCTCCAGGCTACTGAGGCCCAGAGAAGGGGGCAAATTGGCAGGGCCTGGCCTCCCACCATCGTGCCCCCCAAAGTAACCTGCAAATGTTTCCTGAGTGATGTAAACTGCAAGGGCCACCACCACAAAACAGCCTCAGGGTCTTTAAAGAAGAACTCCAGTGGGAAGCCTCAGCCCTTGTCCCGAGCCAGCCCGGGACCCCTAAGGAAAGGGCTGCAAGGTGCCAGGGAGCCAGGCAGCCTAGCAGCCAGGGGTGGGGGTCCAAACCCCGCTGGGCAGGAACAGCCCCCAGGCCCAGGCCCAGCCCTGACTCCATATCCAGAGGGTCTGGGCCCAGCAGAGGAGCAGCCCCGGCGTCTAATCCGGATCTACCATCTCAGCTGAGACCACAACCCAGCAAGGGTGAAGCGAGAAGGGCCTCCCAATGGAGGACAAACCACATCCTCAGACCACCACCAGGCCCACCCTCTTGCTGTAACCTTGGGGAGAGGGTCTGAGTCTGCACCCCAAGTCCTCCCTAGGACCTCGGGCCGGCCTCCCTGCTTACCCCTCTGTCTAGAAGGGCTTGGGGCCAGGCCAGCGAGGAAGCACAGGGACACAGCCATGGGAGAACCAGATGGAGATGCCACCTGCTAGCCAGGCCAAGGTGCAGGGCCAGGCCAAGGGGGAGCCTCTTCCCCAGAGGGGGTCCAGCCTGGTGGCCGGAGGCCTCTAGGAAGGCAGCGGGCGCCAGCCAGGGTTGGGTTGCAGCTCAGGGAGCAGGCAGGGAGGGCTCCCGTGGGTCCACGTGACCCTCCCCCAGGCCAGCCTCTCGTCTCCGGGTTCCTGGGCTGTAACTGGAGCCGCGTTCCTGCCCGGGAGCCTCCGTGCCAGGCAGAGCTTTCGAGAGGGGGAAGGGAGAAAACGGCCCTAGATCCCAGCCCCTTCTCCCTGCTTCCTGGACTGGAGCTGGGAAGGGCCACCCCAGCCCCCTTCCAGCTCCAACCCCGCCTGGCCTTTAATGCCCTGGGCCACCCCCTGCCTTTGCTGGGCCAGGAACCACAGCAGGAGAGGCCTCCACACAACCCAGCCTGGAGCCCTTTGTACCCTGCTTCCCCTCCCCAGCCCAATCTTGGGAACTGACTTAAGGGGGGCCCAAGGCCTCCAGCAGCCCAGATGGAACCTGGCCTGCCCTGACCCAGGATGCCCCCCAGCCCCTAGTTCAGGAAGGTGCTCATTCTCCATCAGTCAAACAGAGTCCTAGCTGCCCTCTGCAATGCCAGCTGTCCCCAAAGGCAGCACGCTTGCCCTCTGGACTTCCCACAGGGCAGCTACATGGAGAGTTGCCCTCGGACAGGACTCAGGAATTCTCCCTTGATGGGTCCTTTTGAGCCAAGAAGCAGGGCCAAGGGGGCCTGGCCAGAGAAGCCACAACGGCACTTAAGTCCTTGCTATGCGCCTGGCACCAGCCTGGACTTACTGTCTGCAAGAGAGCTGAAACACACGCACACAAAGCAGCAGAGCCCCTTGACCTTCTCCAGGGCACAAAGCCCAGAGATAGGTCAGAGAAGGAGAGGCCAAGACCCAGCGCCACCCCGTCTCCAGGAATCGGATCACAGCAGGGACAAAGCCGCTGCAGCCCGAACAAGCCCAGGGTGTGTCCCAAGCCCAAGAAGCAGAGCCTCCGCTGGGCCGGAGAGCAGGGAAGCACAGCTGGCTGACAAGGCCACGGTGAGTCACCGCGGACCTGTGGCCCTCCCTCCTGCCCTCCCGGGTGAGGCTACGGGCTGCACAGATGGCGTGCCGTGGCGTGCCAGCCCAGGCCCAGGGCCGTACCCACAGTTGGAGCCAGGAGAGGGCTGCGGGTGGGGGCCCCAGGGAACTGAGACACCGGGCTGACCCTGGAAGACGACCCAGAAGAAAGGAACAGAGAGAAGAAAGGGGGAGAAAGAAAAACACAAAGGGAAAGTTTCCCATGAAAATATTTTATTTTCTTTGAGAACAGGATACACCTGCAGGGCTCCTCGGCCCAGGCGGCCTCTCCCTGCCCGGGCGGGTGCCAGATTCCTGGACCAACGGGGCCCTCTGCCGGCCAGCCCGCCGAGCGCTGGCGCTCAGGCCAGAAGGCCGGGAACAGGTGACCGGCGGAGGGCGGCGGCCCGGCCGAGGGAGCGGCCCAGGGCGTCCAGGTCGGGGGCTGGGATCCGAAGGCCAGCCAGGGCTCCCAGCGGCGGCGCTCGGGGTAGGAGGCGGGAAGGTGGCGGGGAGGCCCGGGGCGCTGCCTCGCACGGCGCCACCCTGCACCTCAGCGCGCCCAAAGCGCAGCGAGGGTCCCTGTAAAGGTCGCTGGACCCGGCATCCCAGACCTCGGAGAGGGGGAGGGAAGAAGGAAGGGAAAGAAAGACAGAGACGCGCCGACAGCCCCGCAAAGCGCTGCTGCAGAGAGACGCGAGCACGGGCAGTGACACCGCGGGACGCCCCGGCCGGGCCCTGCGCTCCCGGCCAGGTCCCATGGACGCGCTCCCGCGGGCCGGGGCCCGGGCCACAGCGTTAGAAGCAAAGCGCAAGAAAAATAAATTCCTCCAGCTTGGAGGATTTCTCTCTCTCTCTCTCTCCGTTTGGGGCTCAGCGCGAGGAACATCTGGATTTTGTACGTATTGTTGTTATTGTTAAATTAACTTCTCGAGAAGAGAAAGGAGGGGAAGCTGCTAGGTGGGCGATGGCCAGGGGCTGAGGACTCAGGCTCCAGCCTTTTGGCAACGACACGGCGGCCCAAGGAAGTCGGGACCTGATCCCAGTCCCTAAGCGCGAGGCAGTCCTGCTCACGGAGGCGGTGGCGGCGGCGACTACGACGACGACGACTCGGCGGTCACGGAGGACCGCGGCCCGGCGCAAGCCCGACGGGTCCACCCGCCTGCCTCTGTAGCCCTGCCGTGCGGCGGACGGAGCGACGCGCGCGCCGCAAACAAATAGCGCCAGGCAACCCGGCGGCCCCGCCGCGCCCCGGCCCCAGCCACCCCGGGTGCCTCAGGGACTCCGGACGACCCCGCCCCGGCCCCGCCGCCCCCGCCCACCAGTGCGCGCCGGCCGCCGAAGGCACCTACCCGAAGTAGGCGGCCGAAGGGCGCAGCGCGGCGAGCAGCAGCGTCAGCCCGAAGGCCGCGGCCAGCCAGCGCCCCAGCGGGGACCCATCCAGCATCTTGCCGCGCCTCGGCGGCCGACCATCGCGCTCCCAGCTCCGCGCAGGGCGCGCCGCGGCCGCCGCCCTCTTATAGCGCCCGGAGCGCGGCCAGCTGGGCCCGGCCCCGCCCCGCGCCCGGGAGGGGATCACGCCGGCGCCGGGGGCGGGCCGAAACCCGAGCCGCGCGCGCCAGCCCGCCAGCCCCTCCCGGCCACTCGGGGCCCCGGCCGCCGCTCCCGGCGCGGGTCTCGGGCGCGCCCTGCCCGGCGGGGATGGAGGACGGGGAGGCGGGGAGCGGTGGGAACCGAGGGCGGGGCGTGCAAGAACCCGGGGCGACCACGGCGGGACGGCATTGGGGGGGCCGGGGGCGGGCATCGGGAAGCGGGTAGAGCGTTGGGGGCGCGCAATGGGAGCTTGGGGCGGCCCCGGGGGCGGGATTGAGGGGGAGGGGAGGGGAGGCGTTGGCGGCCGGGCTAGCCGCCGGCGGGGCTCCAGGCCGGGACGGTCGGGGATGGTTCCACAGAGGACCCGGCCGTCTGCCACGAGCTGGGCGCTGCGCGGCTGCTCCGGGGGAAGCTTGGTGAGGAGTCGGGCCAGCCGGTGATGCCTTCGCCTCTTGCGCATGCTGACCCCCTCGAGGAGCGGGGCCAGAGAATCGCTCCTTTCTGGCGGGGACTGTGGCCGCTTTCGGCCTGGGAATGAAGCGACGTAGCCTGCTGGAGCTGTGAGGTGAGTAGCTCTACCTTTTGGGGTCCTGGTGGTCTCCCCATTCTTAAATTGTGGGAGTGGAGCTAGCGGCTAAGTCAATGCCACACCAGCCATCGGGCGACGCCCTTCTCAGAGCCTGTTTCCTGGCCGGGACGGTGAGACAGAGGACTCCTGGGATGGAAGGTGCACGCCCAGACAGCTAGAAGCGCACAGTCACAGCCCAGGGACTCGTCCCCTCTGCTGATACAGATTTGGAGCTGCTTCTGAAGCAGAATGGTGTCAGAGAACCCAGAGCTGGCATTAGGATACAGGTGCACACATTCCAGACAGACCCGGGGGTGGCGTCCAGGAGAAGGCTTGTGAGTTCCCTGGATGGGGCCTCTGTGACATGCAACAAGGGACACAAGAACAGGGCTTGGGGTCCAGGCTGGCGGTGGCATGCCTGCCACCTGCAGACCCTGGTCAGTGCAGGATGGTGCCTCCAACACGGGCTAGGTTGCCAAGGCTAAGGACACAGGGCCAGCGAGCTTGCCCAGCCACGTGCTGCAGGGGCCTCAGAGACCTGGGCTGCAGTGCCAGCTGTCTAGGCAGTGCCCTCTGCGCCTTCAGGGACTGATTCTGGCACAGTGACCGCAGAGCCTGGGGGGTGGAGCACATGCCCCCGGAAGGCTGTGAAACCCTGCCAGTGGCAGCAACAGAGGCGAATATGAGGGGTCCTCAGAGGAAAAACAAAGAAGATAGGAGCAGCAGAAAATGGCCCCCACGAGGATCTGAGCCAACCTTGCCACCCCTTGGGCTCCTGGCCCTGCTTCCCTGGGAAAGCCTGGCCATGTGGGTCACCCCAGTGAGCATGCTCTTTCTGAGTCTCTGATGGCCAGCTTGCCAGGTGAGCTCCAGGTGCATGTGGGGCAAAGCAAGGGTGGGGAAGGGAGGAGACCGGGCCTGGGCAGTCACTCCCTCTCAGGGCCTCAGTTTCCCCGTCTGAGACCCATCCAACTCCAGCGAGTGGTGGCTTTTCTCCAAAGCATGATGTCCTGTGTGGGAGCCCTGGCCCCTGGTTCTGCTTTTCCACTAGGTGTGACTGGTCTCACATCCTTCCCCATCCATAGGATCCCCCTCCTGTGGGGAGAGGGCACTTGTTTGTCCTCTGTTGCTCAGGGGGCTGGGCCACCTCTCTTGAAATGGGGCTGACTCAGCAGAGGGAGCACAGACGGCAGCCCAGCCCACCCAGGCTGCAGCGACCCCAGTGGGAGGCCCACCTGCCCCACGGCCATGGGCTCCAGTGAGCCCCCAAAGTCTGGCTCCAGCACCAGGAGGTGAGAGGCAGCAGAGGGAAGCAGACAGGACGGGAGACCCCCCCCCCCCAACGATGGCATGCTTAAAGGCTTGAAGGCTGCCTCCAAGAAGAAGACGTGTGAGATTGTAAATATGCATCACAAGCGCCTCCAGCATCACAGAGCTCCCTTCCACTGGGGGTGAAGCGCTCTCCCAGCAGCAGCAGCTTGGTGGTCCCCAAGGAAGGAGGCAGCTGTCTGGCCAGCTGAGAGGCAGGGGGCTCTAGTCCCAGTCCTGCACTCTCAGGACCACATTTGGTACAAGAGGGTGCTGAGACGGATGATCCGACATCCATGGACTCGGGAAGGACCCTGCTGTTTCGCCAGAGAAGGGAGGCCATCAGCTCATGGCAGCTTTTGGTGGTAGTGGGAGTGGCAGGCCAGCCCTGAGTGGCCCCACCAGACCCCCACTTGAAGTCCCGGCCCAGCCCCAGCCAGGAGCCTATCAGAATGCGCAGGAGCCCAGGGCATGTAGCTGACAGGACCCAGGGCAAGTGGTTGGTAGGGCCCAGTGCCCGAGGCAGGGTAATGTCAGAGATACACCTGAGGTCTGGCAGGGCTGGCTCAGCTCTTACCTCCCTGCACCTAGGATGATGGTGGCAGATAGAGGCAGTCCCCTCAGCCTACCTGGACCCAGGGAGAATCACACCCCCTCCCAGGAATCTCCCAGGCTCAAACTCCCTTTCATGTCAGGCTGCCCTTGCCCACCATGGCCTGCCTGCTGTCTCAGCTGCTAGTGGCCCTTCCCAGAGGGCAGCATTCACCTGCCCAAGGGCACACGGTGCTAAGAAGGCAAGCACCTGCCCCCACCCCTTGCTTCTCTCAAGCCATATCCAGACAACCTTGGGCACAGTGTGAGGGGGGAGACGTTTCCCAGGAAGTGTGGGCTTTATTCTCATCTGCCATGCTGCAGTCTGGCCCCTATGTTTCTGTTGGAGAAGGTGGGGCTGGTGGTTCTCTGGCTGGAAGGTGCATTGTACCCCACAACTCCCTATGGCCTCCCAGGCCTAAGAAGCTCTGCAGGTAAGGGATGGCTTGTCCAGGTAGGCAGGACAAGCCATCACTGGGCCCACAGTCAGGTGAACAGAAGTCTACCTCCAGTCAAAAACAGGCCAGGTGTGGTGGCTTATCCCTCTACTCCCAGCACTTTGGGAGGCCAAGTCTGGAGGTTCATTTGAGGCTCAGAGTTTGAGACCAGCTATAGACACATAGCAAGACCCTGTGTCTATAAAATAAAAAATAAAAACAAGCGGGCCAGGTGTGGTGGCTCAATGCCTGTAATCCCAGCACTTTGGGAGGCTGAGGTGGGGGGATCACCTGAGGTCAGGAGTTCAAGTCTGGCCTGACCAACATGGTGAAACCCTGTCTCTACTAAAAATACAAAAAAAATTAGCCAGGCTTGGTGGTTGGCGCCTGTAATCCTAGCTACTCAGGAGGCTGAGGCAGGGGAATCGCTTGAACCCAGGGATCGGAGGTTGCAGTGAACCGAGATCGTGCCATTGCACTCCAGCCTGGGCAGCAAGAGCAAAACTCCATCTAAAACAAAAAAAAAGAAAAAGAAGAAAAACAGATTAGCAAATTAGCTGGGCCAGGCACAGTGGCTCACACCTGTAGTCCCAGCAATTTGGGAGGCCAAAGCGGGAAGAATCACTTGAGGCCAGGAGTTCGAGACCAGCCTGGCTAACATGGCGAAACCCCGTCTCTACTAAAAATATAAATAAATAAATAAAATAAGTTAGCTGGCCATCATGGTGTGTGCCTGTAGTCTCAGCTACTCAGGAGGCTGGGGTAGGAGGATTGCTTGAGCCCAGGAGTTCAAGGCTGCACTGAGCTATGATTGCGCCACTGCACTTCAGCCTGGGCAACAGTGAGACCCTGTCTGAAAAAAAAAGAAAAAGTCCAAGCTCCTCAGTCAAGTCCCAAATTTGAGCCAGTTTGCAGACCCAGAACCCCCTGGATGGAGGGGAGGCTGGGCCCCCTTGAGGGGGACCCGCTGCACTACCAAAAACTTACTGTTCTTACCTTTCTCCCAGCCTTCCCCAAAGGCACTTCTGACCTTTTACCAGGGTGACCATGCAGTGGGGAGAGGAGATAATCAGACCTTTCAGGGACAGTTGGACACAGCCCTGCACCAACATTGATTCCAGGAGAACCAGCAGGTCGCGGTGGCTCCAGGCACAGCAGGGGCTTGTAGAGGTCCTGGAACCCATGGAATTGTAGCTCAGTCAACTCCCAGTTGCTCCCACAGCTCCTGGAGCCCCTTCTGTGGTGGTTTCCCCAGCTCCAGATGTGTAATTGTAATGGATGCGCTGGGCAGCTGGCAGAAGCCCCAAGGGATTGCAAGAAGTGTTTAAGGCCAGGCTGGGTTTTCCCTGCCCTACCCCCAACTAGGGTTCAGCATGCTTTCCAAGGGGTGGGGGAGGCACAACCCTGACAGGTTGTGTCAGCGCCAGGGAGGAGGTGTGGGCTCAGGAAGGAGCCTCACCACGTAGAGAAAAAACCCCAAAAAGTAAGCCGCCTGTGAATGCTCATCACGTCCAGGCGCTCTTGCAAACATCCGTCTTCGTGCAGACCCCTGTCCTATGAAGTGCTGAATCCCCCACAGCTGCAGACCCTGACTATGCCCACACGAGACAGCATGTACAGGGGCTGTCTGAGCTGCCGTGGTGTCTGGGTGCTGCTGGGACGCCCTGCCGGGCAAAGGCAGCCACCCCCTGAGGCCAGGCTCATCCCGACCCCCCTTCCAGGCCCAGTCTGGATTCCTCAGGGAAGTGGTGTGGGTTGTGAGGGGCTTGGAGGGCTCTGGGCTCACACCCCCCCAACGGTGGGCCCCTCTCGAAAGCCAAGGTGCCCCCACCAAACAGAAGCAACTCTAACATCCTTCGATCCACTCAAGTCACCATGTGGCTGGGCAGAAATAGGTGCTTGTTCCCCTAGGCCTTGCCAGAAAGCTCAGGAGGCGGGACCCTTGGGAAACTGAGCGACGCCTCCGCCCCAGGGCCACTCCTGCCCCGCTGTCCCTGGCCGTGTACAGCAACTGGGCAGGGTGAGGATCCTGGCGGCTCCTATCTCCACCTCTCCAGTCCAGTGATCCAACCTCCTCAGTCCCATGCTCCCTGGGCCAGAGTCAGAGAGAGAGACAGAGATGGAAAGAGAGACAGAGATAAGATAGGAAAGAAAGAGAATGAGAGACAGATGGAGAGACAGAATGAATGAAAGACACGGAATTAATGAAAGATGAAGAGAGAGAATGAGAGGGAGACGAAAGAGACAGACGGAGAGAGATACGAAGACAGAGAATGAGAGACAAAAAGAGATGGAGAGGGAAAGACAATAAATGAATGAGATAGAAAATGAGAAACAGAGTAAGAGCATGTGAGAAAGAGACAGAGACAGCATGAACCAGTGAGAGAAAGGGAGCCTTTCCCTTGGGACAGGGAGGACAGAGAACAGGAATCCCCATGGCCACAAGCCGCTGATTAAACCCTTGCAGGAGGGGTGTGCAGCAGGGCTGCCTGAGCTGCCACAGTGTAGGCGCTGCCAGGATGCCCTACTGGGCAAAGGTGCCCCCCGCCACCACGCCCACCAAGGCCTGGGAGAACAGGGGGAGGCCTCCTCCCCAGCTGATGTGCTCCTCTCTGGACCTGGCCCAGCTAACAGAGTACATGAGGATGGGGTTCCAGGGAGCTGCACACCACTGCTCTGAGCTCAAGAGGCCATGGGGAGGCCCAGGGCGGGGAGGCTGTTGGCACCGCCCAGGGAGGGGGGGCCAATCTCTTGGGTGGTCTTGGAGGAGTGGGGCGAGAGGCTGCTTATCAGGAAATGTTGCCTCCTTGGGAAGGTTTATGACGCCAGGCAGGGGGTGTCCCTAGGGGAGAGGGCAAAAACCACTCATGAGTCATTTGAAATGGAGCTGGACAAAGAGCTCAAGCAGAAGCAACCCACCCAGACTGCCAGCCATGGGCAGAGTGAGCTCACGGGCTGCGCCGTGTGTGTGTGTGTGTGTGCGTGTGAGAGAGACAGACACAGACACAGACACAGACACAGACACAGACACAGACAGACACAGAACAGCTCCTGGGCTCACAAGGCCAGGCCTGGGAGGCTGAGCCCAGCCCGGGGCGTCTGCTGAGCTCAGCTCCCTGCAAGGCGGGGCTGCCCCCTGCAGGCCAGCTAGAGAAGGTGCCTGCATCCCCGCCGGCGCGCGCGCACGCCTCAGGCAGCATCCAGCACGGGACCTGTCCTGCTTATTCTCATGGATAGCACCATGTCCTCTGTCAGATGCATGCTGGACACTTGCATAGAAATAGTGCAGAGAGACCCTTGGTATCCGTCCCCCGGTTTTCCCCAATGGTAACCGCTTGCAAAACTCTAGGACATTATGACAGCAAGAAGTTGACATTGTTACAGGCACTCATTTGTGTGTGTGGGTGTTTAGTTCTATATTAGCTTCATGTGTCCACCACCACAATCAGGATACTGGACATTTCCATCAGCACAGGACCCCTCATGCTGCTGTTGCATAGACACAGCCCAACCCAGGAACCCACTCATCTGTTCTCCATCTCTCATTTTGTCTTTTCGAGGATGCCATTTACCTGGAATCCTACAGCAGGTAACTCTTTGGGATTCACTTTTTTACTCAGCAGAATTCCCTTGAGATCCACCCAAATGGATCAATAGTTCTATGGAAATCCATAGTTCATGACTTTACACTGCTGCATAATATTCCATTCTACAGATACACCACAGTGCATTTCACCACTCACTCATGGGCTGTTTCCAGTTTCTGGCTGTTACAAATAAAACTGCTATAAGCATTCATGTCCATGTTTTTGTGAACATAAGTTTCCTATCTCTAGGAAATATGCCCAAGAAAGCAAAGACTGGGTCACCGGGCAACTGCATGTTGAGTTTTGTAAAAATCTACAAACTGTCTTCCAGAGGGGCTGTGCCAGCAGGCACATTTTACACCCTCACCAACAGTGAAGGAGTGATCCAGTTTCTCCACACACTCACCGGGATTTGTAGTTGTCACTTTTTTATTTTAGCCATTCTGATAGATGTGTCATTGTGGGTTTAATTTGCATTTTCTTCATGGCTAATGATGTTGAACATTCATGATTTTTATTTGCCATGTGTGTATCCTCCTTGATGGAATGCCTGTTCATCTTTTGCACATTTTCCTTTTTATTTTAATTTTTAGAAATATTTTAAATATATATAATTTATTATTTTTGCCCATGGAGGCAAAAAGCCTCTGAAGGTCCTGAGAACATGTGCTCCTGCCCACTCTCTAACTGGATTTTTAATGTTGAGTTTTGAGAGTTCTTTATACATTTTAGGTATAACTCCTTTGCAAATGTGGTTTACAAATATGCCCTGCCAGTCGGCAGCTTGTCTTTTCATACTCTTCATATGGACTTTTGCAGAGCAAAACTTTTAAATTTGATGAAGTCCCACTTAACAATATTTCCTTTTGTGGATCATGCTTTTGGTGTCAAGCCTGAGAACTCTTTGCCTAGCCGTAGATTCGGAAGATTTTCTCTCATTTATTTTATGTGTTTTATAGTTTTACGGTTACATTTAAGTCTGTAATCCATTTTACGTTATTTTTTGGATAAGGTGTGAGATTTAGGTTCAGATTCAGTTTTTGTTGTTGTTGTTGTTGTTTTTGCCAATGGCTATCCAGTTGCTCCAGCACCATTTGTTAAAAGGGCTGCCTTTTTTCTATTGAATTGCTTTTGAACCCTTATAAAAAGGGTTCAGTTGTGGATATGTGGATGGAGCTATTTCTGAGTTCTCTGTTCCATTGATCTATATGTCTATCCCTCAGCTGTTACCACACTGTCTTGGTTTCTGTAGCTATATGCTGTAGGAAGACTTACCATCATGTAGAGCAATTCTTCTCATTTTATTCTTCTTTTCTAAGATAATTTTATGTAGTTAGGGTCTGTGCCTTCCATACATTTTAGAATAAACTTGTCTATACCCACAAATTGGCTGAAGATTTGATAGGGACTACGTTAAACCTACAGATCAATGTGGGAACAATTGGCATCTTTGCTATTTGAGTCTTCCAATCCATTAACATAGTATTCCTATTTATTTAGGGGTTTTGTTTTTTACTTCTTTCATTATCATTTTGCAATTTCAACACACACTTGATCCTATACATGTTTTTGTTAAGTGTAACTGAATATTTCATTTTCTTTGGAGTGATTGAAAATGGTGTGTTTTTATATTTATTTCAGCTTCCACATGTTCACTATAAGTATATAGAAATAAGATTATTTTTGTGTGTTGATATTTTATTTTGCAGCCCTACAGAACCCATTTATTGGTTCTACAAGGTTTATTTTTTAGGATTCATTGGTATTCCTATGTAGATAATCATGTCATCTGCCAATAGGAACAGTTTTATTTCTTCCTTTCCTATCTGTATGCCTTTTATTTCCTTTTCTTGCCTTATTACACTGGCTAGAACTTTGAGTACTGTGTTAATAAGAGTGATGAGAGCTGACATCCTTGCCTTGTTCTTGATCTTATGGAGAAAGCATTCCTCTTTTATCATTAATTATGACATTAGCTATAAAGATTTTTATATTTTTAATATAAAATATATTTTTAAAGTCCCCCTCTGTTCCTAGTTTGCTGAGAGATTTTGTTATTAATGGGTGTTCCTATTTTGCTAGGAGATTTTGTCATTAATGGGTGTTAGATTTTTCCAAATGCTCTTTCTGCATCAATACAATCATATGCTTTTTCTTCTTTAGCCTGTTAATATGATGGATTACATTGACTTTCAAACATTGACCTAGCCTTACATACTTGGAATTAATCCCACAAGGTCATGGTATGTAATTCTTTTTATATATTGCTGGATTCAATTTGCTAATATTGTGTTGAGGATTTTTGCTTCTAAGTTTGTAAGGGATATTAAAAATGAGTTGGGATTGATTCCCACCTCTTCTGTTTTCTAGAATAAATTGCATAAACTTCCTGGAATAAATTGTATAAATTCTTCTTTATTTTTTCTTTTTTAAAAAGTACATAGATTCTCACTGTGTTGCCCAAGCTGGTCTTGAACTCCTGAGCTCAAGTGATCTTCCCACTTCAGCCTCCCAAAGTGCTAAGATTACAGACATAAGCCACCATGCCTGGACTTATTTCTTCTTTAAATGTGTAGTAAAAGTCTCCAGTGAAACCATCTGGCCTTGGACATTTGGGGAAGGAATGTTTATTTACATCAATTTTTTTAAAATGGCCATAGGACTATTCAAGTTGTCTATTTCATCTTGATGGAGTTTTGCTAGTCTGTCATTTGTGAGGAATTGGTTCATTTTTCCTAAGCTTCTGAATTTATGAGAGTGGAAGTGTTCATGGTGTTACCTGATTATTCTTGTAATGTTGCAGGATCTGTAGTAATATCTCCAGTTTCATTCATAATATTGGTGATTTGTGTCTTGTCTCCTTTTGTCTTTTTCAGTCTTACTAGAGGTTTATGTTACTGATTTTATTTTTTTATATTTTATTACTATTATTATTATTTAGATGGAGTTTCAATCTTGTTGCCCAGGCTGGAGTGCAATGGCACAATCTTGGCTCACCGTGGCCTCTGCCTCCCAGGTTCAAGTGATTCTCCTGTCTCAGCCTCCTGAGTAGCTGGGATTACAGGCATGCGGCAACATGCCGGGCTAATTTTGTAATGTTTTTTAGTAGAGATGGGATTTCTCCATGTTGGTCAGGCTAGTCTCAAACTCACAACCTCAGGTGATCTGCCCACCTCGGCCTCCCAAAGTGCTGGGATTACAGGCGTGAACCACCACGCCTGGCTCTTATTTTATTTTTTAAAGCCAAATTTTTGTTTCATTGATATTTCTCTATTTTTTTCTGCTTTTGATTGCATTTACTTATTTTTCCTGTTTTTATTATTTTCGTCCATCATCTCGCTTTTGTTTCATTTTGCTCCTCTTTTCCTGGTGTCTTGAGGTGGGAATTTAGAATATTGATTTGAGAGCTTCCCTCTTTTCTAGCATTTATGTCCCTCTCAGCACTGCTTTAGTTGAATCCCATATATTTTGATATGTTGTATTTTCATTTTCGTTTCCAAATGTGTACACACCAAACAACAGAGCCTCAAAATCCATAAAGCAAAAACTGATAGAGCTGAAGATGTAGACAAATCCACAATTATAGTGGAGGACTCAAAATCTCTCTGTCAGAAGTTGATAGAACTACTCTAAGAAAATCAGCAGGGATATAGAAGAACTCAGTAATACCATTGACCTGGAGGGTCTGCTTGACACTGATAGAACACTCCACCCAACAACAGCAGAACATACATTCTTTTCAAATGCCCATGGAACATTTGCCAAGATGGAACACACTATACACCTCAATGAATTTAAAAGAATCGAAGTCACACAAGATGCACTCTCTAACGTCATGGTGGAAGATGAGGAGACCAAGCATGAAGCTGGCCAGCCCCGTGGGGAGGCAGGTGAGGTGCTGGGCCAGATTTTGGTGCTCCCACTGGGTTGGCAGCCCTTCTCTCCCCAGATGTTCTCCAGACTTGAGATTCACATCTGCAAAGTTTCCTTTTTCATCTTGGCAGGAGCTTTGAGCAGTAATCCAACTAAAAGCAGCTCTAGATTCTGCCTGGCTCTTCACCTCCCCATGGCTGGGACCCCCGCCCATGACTGTAGCTCCCTAGTGGGCCTCAAGGGGCATGAATTCCTGCATCCAGGCCCTTCCTGGTCCCAAGTACTTGTCCCTCCAAACCCCAAAGCAGCCCAAATCTAGTCAGGGGCCCCTGGTCCAAGGGTGCTCACTGATTCTCCTGGGAGGAGGGTGTGGGCAAGCAGGAGGATGCTGAGCTCTTCACTTGCTCATGGGCATGTCCCTGAGGGTGGGGCCAACAGCCTCCAGGGTTGGCTCTGAACTAGTAGCTCTTCCCAACATTTGACAGCCTCAGCCTTTGAGGCCAGGGAGGCCTGTGAGTGGCCCCTTTACCCCTCTGAGCCTCTCTGCCAAATTTAATTGACTCCCTGAGCTAAAACAAGATTCCAGGGAGTGTGGACCCCAGGAATATTTTTGTCTGAGATTTCGGTAAAGGAGTACTTTGTGTCTTTAAGCCTGGACGCAGGCACAGGCAGATCTGTCCCACCCAACAGTCAGCATGGGACAGTGGCTAGGCCCATGGCTCCCTACTCCTGCTGCATCCTATTTTATTTTATTATTTTATTTTATTTTATTTTATTTACTTTATTTTATTTTATTTTATTTTATTTTATTTTATTTATTTTATATATTTTATTTTATTTTATTTTATTTTATTTATTTATTTTTATTTTTATTTTATTTTTATTTGATTGAGATAGGATCTCACCCTGTCACCCAGACTGGAGTGCAGAGGTGTGATCATGGCTCACTGCAGCCTCAAGTTATCCTCCCACCTTGGCTTCTCCAAGTGCTGGGATTACAGGCATGAACCACTGCACTCAGCTTTCCTGCTGGATCTTTTGCCTTGGCCCTGCCCCCCACAACCCTGACCAGCCAGCGGGTGTTTAATGCAATACAAAAGGCAACATCCTCTCCTGCATGGACCCATCACTGAAGGTAGAGGCTGGGAGGTGGCAGGAGATCCCTCCGGGTCCTGCTGCACCTTCCTGGGCTGTGACTCTGCCTCACAGGAGCCTCATGTCCACCTCATGCCCATCTTCCATTCCCATCTTCCCATGCCACGAACTTCCAAGTCAACAGCTTTCAAAAAACGGTATAGGCTGGGCATGGTGGCTCACGCTTGTAATCCCAACACTTTGGGAGGCCAAGGCAGGCAGATCAACTGAGGTCAGGAGTTCGAGACTAGCCTAGCCTAGCCAGCACAGTGAAACTCCATCTCTACTAAAAACACAAAGAATTAGCCGGGTGTGGTGGCAGGTGCCTGTAATCCCAGCTACTTGGGAGGCTGAGACAGGAGAATCGCTTGAACCCGGGAGCTGGACGTTGCAGTGAGCTGAGACCGTGCCACTGCACTCCACCTTGAGCAACAAGAGCAAAACTCTGTAAAAAAAAAAAAAAAAAAAAAAAAAAAAAGACGGTATAACCAGCTCCCAAAGTGATGTGAGGTCAAAAGTCAAATTTCTGTCATTAGCAAGTACACATCTCCAAGCTGTTTACTTCTCCAATCAAACCCTCACTGATAGATACCCTGGGGTATGATGATAAAGACATCTTGTCTAGGGGCAGTGGCTCAAGCCTGTAGTCCCAGCATGTTGGGAAGCTCAGGCAGGAGGATCGCTTAGTCCAGGAGGTCAAGGCTACAGTGAGCTATGATCATGCCACTGCACTCCAGCCTGGACGTAGAATGAGTGAGACCCTGTCTCTTAAAAAATAATAATAATAAAGACATCTTCAGGTGTGAGTCAGCTTTGCAGTGGGCAAAGGTGCTATAGTCTAGAATTGGTTGGTACGTAGTGGTTCTGGTATCCATATCCACATCATTATAGCAGGGCCGTCAGGATAAAACTGCGGTAGATTCCAGGGCTCTGAGAGAATATTTGGTCCTGGGGATCCTCCCTCCCCAGCCAGACACGACCCCAGGCCCAGAAGCCAGTGTTACCCTGTGTATCTCCCTTGCAAGCACCCAGGTCTGGCCCCAGCTCAATTTGAGGAGGGGAAGGAAGGAGAAATGTTCCACAAAGATGTGCCAATGGGAAACCATTTTGAAGAGAGCAAATTAACTGTTTCCCAAATAAAAATAAAGTCACACCCTAGCTTATGCCATAAACAGTTTTCAGGTGGATTAAAGAGACTTTAAAATAATTGAAATATAGGAAAGCTTTTTATTGATTCCAGAGTAAGAAAGCACTTTGTAAGCATAGGAAGAAAGCGTTGGTAGTATCTGGGTAGAATGATACAAAATTTTTGGTGGCCATCTGGCAATATACCTCAGAGGTTTTAATTTTGTCAAAGATTTGACCGAGTCTCTAAGCATTTATACTAGAAAAGTAACAGAGATGCACAAAACATTCTGCACAAGGGCAGTGATCAAAGCGTTATTTACAATAGTAAAAAGTTACAAGTATTATAAATGTCCCCCAGGAGAACATCTGCTTTCAAATAATGTTTCCAAGAAACTTTAACTGTTTAAAGACATGAGGAAATGTCTGGTGGAAGACAGCAGTTTAACCTGTTTACACTCACTGGTTTCTTCTTCCTTTCAAGATCTCACTAAAATAATCATGAATGAGTGAAAACATAGAAGACCCATAGGGACAAGTTGATCAGGAGAAGCTCACTCAAGAGATTACAACAAATCCTTGAAAGAAAAAAATAAACAGATAGAGAAGAGATAACTGATAAGGCATGGCAGAGAGAGCTACAAGAGGACGGACGGCAGGGTCTCTGGGTAGCAACCTGGGACTCTGCTGAGGGCCACCAGGGCTGGGATGAGGATGGAGTGGAAAACAAGAGGATGGCTTAAGCAGCTGTATTGTGAGACTTCTACTCCAGCCAAGATTAAGTAAAAAGGATCAAATTTACCCTCCCTCCTGAAACAACTAAAAAATCTAGACAAAATGGATGGAACCACAATTTCCAACATTAGCCAACAGGCAGCACAGGACAACAAGCCCTGAGAGGGGACAGAGCGAGGTGGGTCCAGGCAGGGGCCAGTAGTCTCCCTGAGGAGACAGAGCCAGAGTCCCAGAGGCTGTTCTGGGCTGAGTCCTGACACTTTCCTACCCCCAAAATCCATATGTTGAAGTCCTAACCCCCAGTACCTTAGAATGTGACCAGATTTGAAAACACGGTCTTTAAAGAGGTGATTGAGCTAAAATGAGGCCATGAGGGGGTCCCTAATCCAATCTGACTGATGTCCCTATAAGAAGAGGAAGTCTGTACACACAGACACCGGGCTGCGTGTGCACAGAGAAAAGGCCATGTGAGGACATAGCAAGGAAGTGGCATCTGCAAGCCACAAGGAGAGGCCTCAAGAGAAACCAGCCCTGCCCACACCTTGACCTCAGAATTCTGGCCTCCTGAACTCTGAGAACATAAATGTCTGTTGTTTCAGCCCACCAGCCTGAGATATTTTATTATGACAGCCCAAAGCAAGCTGGCTGGAGTTCACAGGGCAGAAGACTGGAGAGGAGGAGGGAGCTTCAGAGGGCTGCCGAGTGTCCTCGTCAGGACTGATCAGTGCACAAGGGCAAGAAAACTACTTAAGATACGGGAAAGAACCACCTGAATTGCAGGAGAAAAAAATCGGTAGAGCTCACACAAAACTGGGAATAGGTCGCTAATATCCAGATCAGAAAACTTCGCAATTCATGGGACATTGAGAAGAGGACAAGAAGGACACAGAGATGGCCAAATGAACCCTTGACTATGAGTCACTCTGTGCTTGTTGAAAAACACTCAAAAGCAGTCTTTGAAAGGATCAGATTGCATCCCAAAACAAAGCTCAAAAACATTTAAAGAAATAACATTCAACAAGGTGAAGTTCACAATGCCAGCCATCCAATCAAATATAACTAGGCATGCAAATAAACAGGAAAATATGACCCATAATGAGAAAAAATTATATCAACAAAAACAGATCTAGAAATGAAAGAGATAATATAATTAGTAGATAAGATCATTTAAGCAACTATTATAAATATATCCCACATGTCCAAGAAGATAGAGGAAAGCAAGAGTATATGAAGGAGGTCTGGGCGCGGTGGTGCATGCCTGCAATTCCAGCATTTTGGGAGGCCCAGGTGGGAGGATGGCTTAAGGTCAGGAGGTTGAGACCAGCTTGACCAACATGGTAAAACCCTGTCTCTACTAAAAATACAAAAATTAGCCGGATGTGGTGGCAAACACCTGTAGTCCCAGCTACTCAGGAGGCTGAGGAGAATCACTCAAACCTGAGTGGTGGAGGCTGCAGTGAGCCAAGATCACGCCAATGCACTCCAGCCTGGGTGACAGAGCGGGACTCTGGTCTCTCATACAAGAGGGAGCACACCAGACCTGATTGGCAAATTACTGTGCATGTCTGTCCTAAGCTGTCTGAGGGGCTAGGGAGAGGTGGCCTGAAGGACTCATACAAGGTGCTTGTCTTTGTTTTGCCTAACTCAGAATGCAGATGGAAACATGGCAGATATTGTGTGTGTGTATATATATATCTACTATATATATAAAAATACTCTATATAATACTATATATAAAAATATATATATGTTTCTAGTGTGTATATATGTGTGTGTATATATATATATATATGTGTGTATATATATATGTGTGTATATATATATGTGTGTATATATATATGTGTGTGTGTGTGTATATATATATATATATATATATATATATATATATATGTAGCAAGGTGAACTCACATCCTGCAGATGCCTAGGGCAAAAGATTATAGTTGAGACCTACAATAAAACACTTAAGACCCAGTAGTAAAAGCTGGTGAGGGTTTATTTGGGAAATCAGGGCATTCAAAAGCACCCATGTGTACAAGGGGATTTAGAAGGCCACATGCATGCCCAGGGCAAGATGCATGCTCAGAAAACACCTGAGGAGATCCTAAGCTTCCACTTTGGGCTGATCCCTAAGCTAAGTGCAGGTTTGGGTAAGTGTTGAAGGAGTGCCTGGCTCAGAGTCAATCTGCAAAGTCTGGGAGTGGTTATTTGGTTTTTGCTGTTTGTTTGTTTTTAGTTCCTGATATTGAAGGGAATCTCTGTCAAAACACAAGCTGAGGTGGAGTGCAGTGGTTCACCTTTGTAATCTCAGCACTTTAAGAGGCCAAGGTGGGAGGATTGCTTGGGCCCAGGAGTTTGAAACCAGTCTGGGCAACATAGTGACACCTAGTCTAAAAAAAATTTAAAAATTAGTCCAGCATGGCAGCACACACCTGTAGTCCCAGCTACTCAGGAGACTGAGGTGGGAGGATCGCTTGAGCCTAAGAGGTGGAGGCTGCAGTGAACCATGATCATGCCATTACACTCCAGCCTGGGTGATAGAGTGAGATCCTGTCTCAAAAAATAAAAATATAAAATAAAAAAACACAAGCTGAACACAGGCTATGGACAAAATGTCAGTGACTGAATATGGCAAGGAATACAGTCTTTGCAAAAAATAGTTTGGGAAAGTCACTATAGAAATTATCTGCTACAGCCTTCAACAATCAAAAATCCAGCAAACACTGGGAAAAGGGATAATCTGATTTCCAAAGTTACCACAATATAATATTTAAATGTCTAGTTTTCAAAATAATTACACAGCATAAAAAAACATGAAAATATGGCCTATTCAAAGGAACAAAATAGATCAAAACTGTCCCTAAGGAGCTCAGGCATTGGACTATTGGATAAAGACTGAAACAATGATCTTAAATATGCCCAAACAGCTAAAGACAATGAAAATCAGGAAAACCATGTATGACAAAATAAGACTCTCAGTAAGAGACAGGAATTACAAAATGAGACCAAACCGAATTTTTGGCATAAAAGGTGGGCTAACTGAAATGAAAATTTCACTAGAGGGGCTCAATAGCAAATTTCAGCAGGCAGCAAAGTCTGCAAACCTGAAGGTAAGACAACTGAAATTATTACGTCTCGGGAATAGAAAGAAAAAAGAACAAAGAAAAGTAAACAGAGACTAAGAGCTGTATGAGACACCATCAAGTGGACCAACATACACAGTTAGAGATTCACAGAAGAAGACAGAAAGAGGTAGAAAGAATAGTTGAAGAAATAATGGCTGAAAACTTCCCAAACCTAAGGAAAGACATGAATATACATGTCCAAAAAGCTCAATGAAATTCAAGCAGGATAAACTTAAAGACACCCACACTAAGACAAATTATAATTGAATTGTTGAAGGAAAAAGACAAAAAGAAAAATTTGAAGGCAACAATATGAAAACATCTCATGCACAGGGGATCCTCAGTAAGATTAACATCTGATTTCTCATCAGAAAAATAAATGATGCCAGAAGGCAATAGGATAACATATTTAAATCTTGAAAGAAAAAAGAAAGCCCTGTCAACTAAGAATTCTATATTTAGCAAAAATTTCTCCTTTATTCTCACTTGAGAATAAAAGATAAATTAAGACATTTCTAGAAAAATGGAAGCTGAGGGAGTTTATTATCAGAAGATTGTTCCTATAAAAAATGCTAAAGGGAGTTCTTCAGGCTGAAAGGAAAGGACATTAGACAAAATCAAAGCCATAAGAAAAAGAATACTGGTAAAGGTAATCACATAGGTAAATATACAGGCCACCACTAATGTACTTTTGGTATGGTTTGTAACATCTTTATTTTTCTGTATGATATAATAGGCATACACATAAAATAATATCTATATATCTAACTTTATTGGCATATAATGTATAAAGATGTAATTTGTGACAAATAATAATATAAATGGGGAGGGACAGAGATGTATAGAAGCAGACTAGTGTATAGAAGACAGAATTGAAATTAAGTTGGTATTATTCAAACTAAGTTGAAAGTGGTTACTTTGGGGTAACCACTAAGAAAATAATTTTAAAATATGCAGAAAAGGAAAGAAGGGAATCAAAATTGTACACTACAAAAAATCAACTAAATATAAAAAAGATAGTAATTGCGGAGAAAAAATTATATAACACATAGAGAAAACAAATAAATGGCAGAAGCAAATCTTTTTATCAGTAATCACATTAAAGGTAAATTAACTAAAATCTCTAAGAAAGCAGATTGGCATGTTGAATTTTAAAAGTCAACATCCATCTATATGCTGTCTACAAGAGGCTCACTTTACATAGAAGGATGCAAAGAGGTTTAATATGAAAGAATAGAAAAAGACTTTCTATGTAAATAGTAATGAAAAAGAGCTGGGATGGTTATATTATTGTCAGAAAAATATACTTTACAAGAGACAAGGAAGAACCATATATACAGAGAGAAGTCTTCATACAGCAAGACAATATATGGCTGTAAACATATAAACACCAAACAGAGACCAAAAATGTATAAAGCAAACATTGACAGAATTGAAGGGATGAACGGTTCTACAACAGTAGTTGTAAACTTCAATATCCCACCTCAACAATGGATAGAAAAACCAGACAGAAGAACATTAAGAAAATAGCAGATTTAGAAAATACTATAAACCAATTAAACCTGAAAAACATATAGAGCATACCACCAAACAACTATAGAATACACATTATTTTCAACTGCACATAGAACATTCTCCAGGATAAATCACATGCTAAGCCACAAAACAATTCTTAATAAATTTTAAGAGATTGAAATAATCTGAAGTATTTTTCTGATCAGAATGGAATGAAACTAGAAATCAATACCAGAAGGAAAACCGGACATTTTAGAAATATGTGTAAATTAAACAAAACACCCTTAAACAACCAAGGGTCAAAGAAGAAATCACAAGGGAAATTAGAAAATAACCTTCAGACACATGAAAATAAAAACAAAACATACCAAACTTCTGGGATACCACGGAAACAGTGGTAATAGAAAAATGCATAGCTGTAAACACCTACATTAAAATAGAAAAAATATTTCAAATCAATAATTGTACACCTTAAAAATTAGGGGGAAAAAAGAGCAAACTAAACCCAAAGCTTCCATCCAAGAGAATGGAAATAATAAAAATCAGATCAAAGATAAATGAAAAAGAAAATAAAAACAATAGAAAAAAATCAATAAAACCAAAAGTTACTTCTTTGAAAAGGCCAGCAAAAAATGACAAATCTTTCACTAGAACAGCCAAGAAAGAGAGACACAAGACTCAAGTTAATAACATCAGAAATCAAAGTGGGGACATTACTACTGATTTTACAGAAATAAAAAAAAAATGACTAAATGCCATGAACAATTGTATACTAACAAATTGAATAGCTAACTAAAATGGATATTTCTAAAACACAAAATGTGTTAAAACTGACCCATAAAGAAATAGAAAAATTGGAACAGGCCTATAACCAGTAAGGAGATCTAATTAGTAATAAAATCAAGGCCAGGTGACCTCACTGGAGAATTCTACCAAACACAAAAAAGAACTGGGTGTGGTAGCTCATGCCTGTAATCCCAGCACTTTGGGGGACCAAGGCAGGAAGATCACTTGAGCCCAGGAGTTTGAGACTAGTCTGGAAACCTAGTGAGACCCTGCCTCTACAAACAAACAAACAAAAAACAAATAATTAATTGGGCATGGTGATGCACACCTATAGTTTCAACTACTTTGGAGGCTGAGGTGGGAGGATCACTTGAGCCCGGGAAGTCAAGGCTGCAGTGAGCCATGATCATGTCACTGCACTCCAGCCTGGGCAACAAAGCAAGACTCTGAGCAAAAAACAAAAACTAATACCAATCCCTTTCAAACTCATCCAAAAAATTGAGGAGGAGGGAGTGCTTCCTAACTCATTCACTGAGACCAGCATTACCCTGATACCAACACCAAACAAAGTACAAGAAAACCATAGACCAATATCCCTTATGAATATTGATGCAAAAACCCTCAAAAAATAAAAGCACAATGAACTGAGTAGCGTAGTAGAAAAATTATATATCTGACCAAGTGGGATTTATTCCTAGAATGCAATAATGGGTCAACATACAAAAAACAATCAATAGAATATACTGTATCAACAGAATGAAGGGGGGAAGAAACATGACTATTTCAATTGATTAAAAAATGATTAGAGAAATCATTTGACAAAGTCAAACACTCTTTCGTGATTTAGGAAAAAAAAACACTCTACAACCCAGAAATAGAAGGAAACTTTCTCTAGTTAAGGGCCATATATAAAAACCCCACAACTAGCATCATATAATCAATGGTAAAAGACAGATAGCTTTTCCCTGAAGACCAGGAACAAGAGAAGGATGTCCACTTTTGCTATTTCTATCCAATGCAGTAGTAGACGTTCCAGCCAAAGCAATTTGGCAAAAAAAAAAAAAAAAAAAAAAAAGCCAAGCACAGTGGCTCACACCTGTAATCCCAACACTTTGGGAGGCCAAGGCAGGTGGATCACCTGAGGTCAGAAGTTCAAGACCAGCCTGGCCAACATGGTGAAACCGCGTCCCTACCACAAATACAAAAAATTAGTCGGGCGTGGTAGCAGGCGCCTGTAATCCCAGCTACTTGGAAGACTGAGACAGAAGAATCGCTTGAACCCAGAAGGCAGAGGTTGCAGTAAGCCGAAATTACGTCACTGCACTCCAGCCTGGGCAACAAGGGTGAAACTCCATCTCAAAAAAAAAAAGAAGTTAAAGACACATTGGAAAGGAAGAAGCAAAATTATCTCTGTTCACAGATGATATGATCTTATACAGAAGAAATCCTAAATGATCCACAAAGAAACTTAGAGATAATAAAGAAACTCAGCCAAGTTGCAGGCTACAAAATCAACTTGCAAAACATCAGTTGCATTCTATACAGTAGTAATGAACAATCCAAAAAGAAACTTAAGGAAACAATCTCAGGCTGGGGACGGTGGCTCACACTTGTAGTCTCAGCATTTTGGGAGACTGAGAAGGGCAGATCACTTGAGGTCAGGAGTTCGAGACTAGCCTGGCCAAGATGACAAAACCCCATCTCTACTAAAAAAAAAAAAAAAAAAAATACAAAAATTAGCTGGGTATGGTGCTCATGCCTGTAATCCCAGCTACTTGGGAGGTTGAGGCAGGAGAATAGCTTGTCCCCAGGAGGCAGAGGTTAAAGTGAGCCAAGATCACACCACTGCACTCCACCCTGGGCAACAGAGCAAGACTCTAACTCAAAAAAAAAAAAAAAAAGAGAGAGAGAGAAAACAATTCCAAAAGCTACAGTTAGCAAAACAGTATGGTACAGGCATAAAGACAAACATATAGAACAATGAAACAGAATAGAGAGCCCATAAATAAACGCTCATTTACACGGCCAAATGATCTCCAACAAGACTGTCAAATCCATACGCTAGAGAAAGAATGCACTCTTTGATAAATGGTGTTGGGAAAAATGGATATGCACATGCAAAAGAATGAAGTTGGACTCTAAGTTTACACCATAAACAAAAATTAACTCAAAATGGATTAGAGACCTAAACTTAAGACCTGAATCTATAAAATTTCAGAAGAAAATGTAGAAAATTTGACACTGGATTTTGCAATGGTTTCTTGAATATGACACCAAAAGCACAGGCAACAAAGGCAAAAATAGACAACTGGGACTAGATCAGACTTTAAAACTTCTGCACAGCAAAGGAGACAATCAACAGAGAAGACAACCTACAACATGGAAGAATGGGAGAGAATACTTGTAAAACATATATCTTGATAAAGATTAATATCAAGAACATATCTAAAAACTCTTACAACTCATCAACAACGACAAGCACAACCAAATAAATTGACTAAAAAATGGGCAAAGAACTTGAATAGATGATTCTCAAAAGAAGACATACAAATGGCCAGTAGGCACATGGAAAGATGCTCAACATCCTAATCATCAGGGAAATGCACATCAAGGCCAATGAGATACCATCTCACACTCCTTAGGATGGCCACTATAAAGAAAACAAAAATAGAAAACATCAAGTGTTGGCAAAGATGTGGAGAAATTGGAACCTTTATGCACTGTTGATGGGCATGTAAAATGACACAGCTGCTATAGAAAATAGTATGGAGGTTTTCTACAAGATTAAAAATGGAATTACTGAGCCAGACACGGTGGCTCACGCCTGTAATCCCAGCACTTTGGGAGGCTGAGGCCGGTGGATCATGAGGTCAGGAGATCGAGACCATCCTGGCTAACACAGTGAAACCCCGTCTCTACTAAAAATACAAAAAATTAGCCAGGCGTGGTGGCGGGCGCCTGTAGTTCCAGCTACTCAGGAGGCTGAGGCAGGAGAATGGCATGAACCTGGGAGGCAGAGCGTGCAGTGAGCTGAGATTGCGCCATTGCACTCCAGCCTGGGTGACACAGAGAGACTCCATCTCAAAAAAAAAACAACAAAATACAAAATTAGCTGGGCATGGTGGCGCATTCCTGTAATCCCAGTTACTTGGGAGACTGAGGCAGGAGAATCGCTTGGACCTGGGAGGCGGAGGTTGCAGTGAGCCAAAATCATGACGTTGAGCTCCAGCCTGGGCAACAAGAATGAAATGCCATCTCAAACAATAAAAATAAAAATAAATAAATAAAAATAGAATTACCATATTATCCCTCAACCCCACTCTGGGTATAGGTACAGAGAACTGGAAACAGGATTTTGAAGAGATATTTGCACATCCATGTCCACTGCAGCATTAATTACAGTAGCCAAGGGGTGGAAGTAACCTAAATATCAGTTGACACAGGAATGGATACACACATACATACGCACATGATATATAGTATATATACAAATGTGATATGTGATATATACAAATGTGATATATATACACAAATGTGACATATACATATGTACAAACGTTGGCTGGGCACAGTGGCTCACGCCTGTAATCCCAACATTTTGGGATGCTGAGTCAGGCAGATCATCTGAGGTCAGGAGTTTGAGACCGGCCTGGCCAACATAGTGAAACCCCGTCTCTACTAAAAATACAAAAGTTAGCTGGGCGTGGTGGCATGTGCCTGTAATCCCAGCTACTTGGGAGGCTGAGCAGAAGAATCAGGAGAATCACTTGAACGTGGGACGCAGAGGTTGCAGTGAGCCGAGGTTGCACCACTGCACTCCAGCCTGGGCGACAGAGTGAGACTCTGTCTCAAAAAAGAAAAAAAAAGTTACATATACACATATATAAAAATATGATGTGTGTATATATAGATACATATATAAATGTAATATATATTATGTATATATACGAATGAGATATATAGAGTTGGCCCCTCAACAACATGGATCTGAACTGCATGAGTCACTTACACTCAGATTTTCTTCTGCCTCTGCCACCCCTGAGACACCAAGACCAAGCCCTCCTCTTTCTTCTCCTCCTCAGCCTACTCAATGTGAAGACAAAGATGAAGACCTTTGTGATGATCCACTTCCACTTCATGAATAGTAAATACGTTTTCTCTTACAAAGTTCTTAATAACATTTTCTTTTCTCTAACTTACTATATTGTAAGAATACAGTATATAATACATATACAAAATATGTGTTAACTGTTGATGTTATTGGCAAGGCTTCTGTAGTTAAATTTGGGGGAGTCAAAAGTTTTACATGGATTTTCAACCATGCAGGGGTTGGCGTGCCCTAGGTTAGTATGGCCACTATGAAGAAAACAAACATAGAAAACAGCAAATGTTGACTGTAGAATGAAAAGACACCCTACAAAATGGAAGAAAATACTTGCAAATTATATATCTGATAAAGGATTAACATCCAGAATATATAAAGAACTCCTACAACTCAACAACAAAAAAACTAATGTAAAAATCAGCAAAGGACTTCAACAGACATTTTTCCAAAGAAGATATATAAATGGCCAATAAGCCACACTGGAGGAGGTTGAAGAGACATGACGGCTAAATGCAATGCATGATTCTGACCAAGAAACTCTTTCTAAACAAGGCTTTTTGGGACAACTGGTCACCCTTGAACTGCTGTGACAATTAGACAGCAGTAATGGGTCAAGGTAGTGTCTTGATTTCAACGGTTGTATTGTAAGTATCAAAGTTCCCAAGACCCTGCCTTGTGGGAACCCACCCGTCCCTCAGTAGGGACCTAACCTCCCACCCAGGCCCTGAGCATTCACTCATTCCTTGGTCCTTTGACTCAGAGACCAGGCTGCTCAAAGATTAGACAGTCAGGTGGAGGGGTGGGGACAGTTGTTCTCATGCCATTGGTGAGGGTTCATTCTGAATGTCAGTTTAATGATATGTAGCAAAATCTTCAATGTGCATGACACTTGGGGCCAACTGTCCCACTTTGAGGAATTCATCCTAAGAAGGCCTTCAGGGAAGGAAGAACACAGCTGCCTGTTAGCAGCCCCAGGACTCAACTGACAAGCCCTCCCTGAGGAATGAGATTCTCCCCGCCCTGTAGCGTCTCTCCCCCGGAGGCCTTCTCCACCATCTCTGTCTACAGGCTTGTAAAAGCAGAGTCACCCCGGAGGGGAGGAGGCAGATGGGGAGATGGACCAGATAGGACAAACATGTCCAGAGCATGTCCTTGCACGTGAACACAAGATGGGATTCTCCTTGTGTTTGTCTTCTCTGGAAAGGGCCAAAATGGGTACCTAGAGAAGAGGGAAAGCCCCACAAGAAAGGGAGGGAGCAGAGACAAAAAGCAAGATAGAATCAGAGAATGTGCAGAGAGAGAGGGAGGGGGACAGGCCAGCTGGCCAGGATGGAGGGTCTGGAGGCACAGGGGGCTCCAGTTCAGGCCTCATCACTATGTGCTATGTTTGGATGCAAGTCTGTAGTCTCTCTGGACTGGTTTACCCACCAGTGAGATGTGAGGCTGGGCGTTTGGGCTGGAATTCTGGGATTTTCTATTCCATGGCACTGCCTAGGACAGAGTAAGACCTTGGAGGCTGGAAGTGTGGAATTAGTGTCTATTTTCCCAATGTCACAATGGCTCCCCTTGAGTTTATGATGGTCTGAAAACTGTGCTATTTTCTGAGTCAAGATCTGAGAGAACTAGGCTAGAAGAGGGGGCTCTTTGGAGACCAGAGCCCAGCTAAGCATCTGCCGTACTGTAGTGAAGGGTAACTGCTAACTCTGCTGCAAAACCCGGAATCTTGGCCCATTTGCTGTTGCTTATGACAGCATGCCTGAAACTGGGTAATTTATTAAAAAAACAAAATTTATTTCTTATAGTTTTGGAGGACAGGAAGTCCAAGACCAAGGGGGTGCATCTGGTGACGGCCTTCTTGCTGGTGGGGACTCTCTGCAGAGTCCTAAGGAAGTAGTGGGCATCCCATGGGGAGGGTGCTGAGCATGCTAGCTCAGGTCTCTCTTCCTCTTCTTATAAAGCCATCAGTCCCACTTCCATGATGACCCATTAATCCACTGATCCATGAATTGATTAATCCATTCACGAGGGCAGAACCCTCTGACTCAATCACCTCTCAAAGGCTCCACCTCTCAATACTGCCACATCAGGGATTACTTTCAATATGAGTTTGGAGGAGACAAGTGTTCAAATCATAGCACCCAGCTTGAACTAGGAAAATGTAAGGCCCACCTTGGACAGGTGATAGACAGGAGCTCTCCACTGTGGTTTTCCAGACTGACCAGAGCCAGCTGAGCTCACACATGTCCTGACTGCAGAGAAGGCAGAGCTCATTTCCCAAAGGACGAGCAGGGACCTCTCATCCCAGGCTCTCTACCCGCTGCACTAGACATTGAGCCATCCATGGCTGTAGCCACTAGCCATGCGTGGCTACCTAATGTAAGTTGAAATTCATTAAACTTAAAATTCAACACTAGGTTCCTCAGTTGCATTAGCCACACTGTCTAGAGAGAGTTTACACTGCAGCAGGGAGGAGGACTGAGTCCAGGGAGTTCAAGTTGGCTGGGGTTCACAAGGCAGAGTGCCAGAGAGGACTGACTGCATGGAGAGAGCTCCCAAGACTTTCAGAAGGGTTCCTCAGTGTATCCATCTGAGTGCTGGCCAGTGCACACATGTGATGAAACTACTACCTCAAAGAATTAGAGAAGCAATCTTCAGAGCTCACACAGTGCCAGCAACAGTTTGTCTTCCCAACAGCCAGAGTGGAAAAATCTAGTGATTCATAGGACATCAGGTGGAATGATCAGAAGGGTATTGCCTCAGTACTGGGGAAAAATTATCCCTAGACTAAATGCTGCTTAGGTTCTGCCTAACAAAGCTTAAAAGCAAGCCTCAGAAGAATTAAACTGTTTTCAAGTAATTTTACCGCATTCCAGAATAAAGCTGAAAAAATATGTATAAGAATACAAAAGTATTCAGAAGCAAGTAAGGTAAAATTCACAATGTCTGGCATCTGATCAAAAATTACTAGGCATGTGAGTAAGAAGAAAAATGTGACTCATGAATGAGGAGGAAAATCAATCAAGCAATAGAAACAAACATGATGACACAGATGATAAAATTAATAGACAAGCACATCAAAAAATTGCCTCTAGTGCTTCCACATGTTCAAGAAGGCAGAGCAAAGATGGAGCATGTTATGTGTGGAGAAGGAGTAGATATTTAAAGGCACCAAATCAAACTTCCAAAGATGAAAACTATGATATCTGAGCAGACACATGCACTGAATGGCATTGATGGCAGTTTAACACTGCAGAAGAAAAAATTAGTGAACTTGAAGACATAGCATAGAAAAAAGGACTGCAAACATGAAAAGAGAATCAGTGAGCTATGGGAAAACTTCAAGCAGCCCAACATAGATGTAAGTGGAGTCCCTGAAGACAGGACAGAGTTATCACAAGGAAGTGCCTTATGCATTTGTGGAGGCTGAGCACGTCCAAAATTCATAGGCCAGGAACTCAGGAAGACCATGGACAGGCTCAACCCATGGGCTTTCTGTCTCTATCCAGACAACCCAGGAAAAGGAGAGAGGACAATGACTAATCTCAATAATTAGAAAGGTGACATCTCTACAGATTCTATAGATATTAAAAAATAAGCAGGAATAAACATCTACATGCCAATAAATTCAACTTCTATAAAATGAACAAATTCCTTGAAAGACATCAACTACCAAAGCTCGCACAAGAAATAAATAAACAAAACAGTTCTATAGCTATTTAAAGAACTGAATTTGTAGTTACAAGCCTTCCTACAAAGAAACTTAAAGGCCAGGTGGCTTCATTGGTGAATTCTACCAAATATTTAAGCAAGAAATAATAACAATTTCCACAAACTCTTCCAGAAAATTAAAGAGTTGGAAATACTCATGGGTATTTCGTGAGGCCAGAATTACCCTAATGCCCAAATCAGACAAAGACATTATAAGGAAAAAAAATTCTAGATCAGTACTTCTCAGGAACATAGATACAAAAGTTCTTAACAAAGTTTTAGCATATCCAATCCAACAATATATAAAGAGGATGATACACCATGAGCAAGTGGGATTTATCCCAGGAATGCAAGGTTAGTTTAATATTTGAATATAAATTAATGCAATTCACTATATTAATTGGCTAAATAAAAACATATAATTGTCTCAATAGATGCAGAAAAATCACTTAATAAATTCCAATATTTACATAAAAACTCTCAGCAGATTAGAACTAGCTGTGAACTTCCTAAACCTGATAAGTGGCATCTATGAAAAACTTCAGCTCACATCACACTTAAATAAAACACTGCATGTTTCCTCCCTAAACATCAAGAACAACACAAGCACATCCACTCTCACCACTTTTATTTGACACTGTCCTGGAGTTTCTAGCCAGTGCCATAAGACAAGAAAAAGAAATGAAAGGCATCTAGAATTTAAAGGAAGAGGTAACCTGTCTTTATTCACAGGTAACACAATTGTTTATATGGAAAACGCCAACAAATCTACAAAAAAGAATAAATCTGCTGGAACTAACAAGTGAACTTAGGACAGTTGCAGGAAACAACACCAATATACTAAAAGTCAGCACTAGCAACAAAACATGGAAATGGAAAGAAGTAATACCACTTTAAATAGCTGATAGCTTCCGGACTAAGAGGAAGCTGCAGGTAGAGGGGGCAGGTGGAAGATTTAGGAGAGTATGGTGGTGGTTGCTGAGCCTGGTATGAGAACAGCCTGGAGAGAACAGGAATGAATGCTTTGCCAAAGCTTCTGGACCCACTGGGCTGGAGGACAACCAGCAAGGAACAGCAAGGAAGGAACCAGAAAGGAAGCTTCTGGACCCGTTGGGTTGGAGGACAACCTCGGCAACCCTCTGAGGAGGGAGAGACAGAACCTCTCTGCAGAGACTGCAGGTTGTGACACAGAAGCTGATGGCCTCGATTTCCCTCCATGAAATGGGAGAGTAGGGTGCCGTTGACAGTCGGAAAGGGTGTGCAGGAGGTGGATGCTAGGGAGGAAGCCCACAAAGGGGCTGATGGCCTGGCCTTGTAAGAAACAAAACATCATGTCTCCTTGGAGCCATGTCTCCTGTGCCTCGCGAGGCACAGCGGGTCCCAGCTTCTTCAACCAGGGAAGATGGCAGTCAATGGATACCAATGGCTTTTTCTCTTCACCTGTTCCCCCACTCTCCTGTTCCCTAGAACCATGTTCCCACATAAACCACCTGCACTCAGTACTTGTATCACGTTCTAAAAATCCCACCATGTCCCTGGAGCTCAGGATCTTCAAGGCCAAGGGGAGGCCCTAAAGATGAAGCTGGGGGTGAACCAGAGTGAAGGAGAGCATCTCCAGTGATAAGGGAGTCCCAGACCCATGATCCTGGGTGATGGGGGTGGACAGGAGGAGTGTGACTGTCAAGCTGCCCAGGCCCAGGCCCATGTGTGAACAGCAGCCCTGTGAATCTTGCTCTTGGCCTCTGAGCCTTGGCTCTGGCTTATGCTCCAAAGATGGTGACACTGCATCTCCTGTGGTCTCAGGGATCAGCTGGGTCATGCAGGCTTCAGCAGGGGTTCCGGTCACCACTATTCCCATGAGATAGGTCATACCCACAATGTAAAATCCCACTTGGCCTGCAGGACAGCCAAGAGCTGGGGAGGAGGCGCCGCTCATGCAACCCACGTCCTTGCCCAGAAGGGGCACTGCCTCTAGGGGAAGATTGGACCCAGTGCCGCCCTCCTCTGGCATCTCCACTTGGTGGCAGTATTGGCCCAGAAGCGGAACTCCAGCAAGCAGCCACCAACCTGTCCCTAAGAGCTGCTGTGGCAACAAAATTTAGCTCTTTCCACAGGAAAGTCTGGGGAGTCTAATGCCCTCATTTCACCGGGAAGTAAGTTATGGCCTGGGAGCCAGGATTCTGGATAATTAATCTGCAGGATTCCAGAACTCCATGATACTGTGATTTTTTTTTTTTGAGTCATGGTCTCTCTCTGTCACCCAAGCTGGAGTGCAGTGTCACAGCCATGGCTCACTGCAGCCTCGAACTTGTGGCCTCAACCAATCCTCTCACCTCAGCCTCCTGAATAGCTGGGACTACAGGTGCACCCCACCATACTCAGCTAATTTTTTTCTTTTTTTTGAGACGGAGTATGGCTCTGTCGCCCAGGCTGGAGTGCAGTGGCGCGACCTCGGCTCACTGCAAGCTCCGCCTCCAGGGTTCACACCATTCTCCTGCCTCAGCCTCTCCGAGTAGCTGGGACTACAGGTGCCTGCCACCATGCCTGGCTAATTTTTTTGTATTTTTAGTAGAGACGGGGTTTCACCGTGGTCTTGGTCTCCTGACCTCGTGATCTGCCCTCCTCAGCCTCCCAAAGTGCTGGGATTACAAGCGTGAGCCACCGCGCCCAGCCTCAGCTAATTTTTTATAGAGACGGAGTCTCACTATGTTGCCCAGGCTGGTCTCAAACTCCTGGGTTCAAGAGACCTGCTGGCCCCAGCCTCCCAAAGCACTAGAATTATAGGCATGAGCTACCTGTCTGGCGCATTGTGATTTTTTTTTATTCTCAAATTTGATTTTCTTATGGTTCTAAGACTCTCCATCTGTGGGTTTATGCTTGGAGAATCATAAGATTCTAAGATCAGAGGGTTCTACTGACTCAGTTCCCCTGCATCCTGTGATTCTGTGTTTGGATGGTTCCAGCATTTCATGGCCATTTCATGGGATCAACCAGGATTAACCACATGGCTAAAGGGAGAGGCTGATGGCCCTACTTCCATGGTTCCCAGATTCCATCTTCTCTTCCTCGTAGAGAAGTCCACAATTCCCCACACATCACCAGGCCACCTGCAAGGAGAGCAGGTTCAAGAAGTCACCTTGCAATGAGAATGAGATCATGTGTCTCCTACATCATGCCCTAAGGGAGAGAGGATGGCATGGAGCTGGGAGGTGGATGGCTGGGGTGTCAACTGAGAGAGACATGCCTGTTGCACCCCAGAGTTGACTTTCATGGCATCCAAGAGCTGCCTGTGAGAACACACACGGTTTGATTTGTGAAGGGATGTTCACACAACCATCATGCGTCAGCCTCCTCAAAGGTGGCATCTATGGCACAGCATGCGAAGGGCTTTGAGTCAACAGACATTCCTGGAAAGAAAGCGGTGTGGGGGTGTAGAAGGATCCCTGGAGGCTGGGACCCGGAAATCAGGGTCTGCCCTGCGGGCCCATTGCTCTTTCCACTTTGCCTTGAGCCCAGTCTTTCTGTACAAGGAGGGGCTGACCTAAGGTTCCAGTTGTTTTCATCAGGTGGGATCTGGTGAAGGGTCAAAATGCAACTCTAAGGAGGGTAGTTGGAGGGGTGACACCCGAGGAGAGAGCAATGTCTCAAAACAGACTGAATTATTTCCCAAAGAGGTACCCCAAGCCCTGCAAATGCACTCTCTAGGGAGTCTGGCCACTGGGCTCCTTGCCCTCATCCCACAGGGCAGCTCAGAAAGGCAAGCTCACGAGGACTGGCTCGTGTCCACCCACCCCCTCATTGCCCACAAGGACTCCTGAGCATGCCCCCCATCCTGGCGTGATCTTCTGCCCTGGAGCCAGAAAAGGATGACCTTCTGAGTTGGAGTCCTGCCGTCAGTCTTCCAGTCTTGGAGGGAAACATATACTCTACAAATGGTGAGCCTCAGAGAGAGCCCAGCCCTGCTGTGCTGCCTCCAGGAGGCTCAGGTGGCTGTGCCTCCTCATTCAGCCTCACTGAGCCTTTTCCACTTCCAGAACATGGTGAAATTCGCTTCCCTCTGACCAGACAGTGCTTGGTGGATCACCGGGCACACAGTGGGCATACAGTGGGCATGGTAGTCACTGTCATCACTCCGCTCCAGCAGCCTTCAAGAAATTATCTCATCTGACAACCCACGTTTACCATGAGGACCTTTTGGAGGCCAGGCGCAGGGGCTCACCCCTGTACCCCACAGTTTGGGAGGCCAAGGCAAGAGGATTGCTTGAGCCCAGGAGTTAGAAACTACAGTGAGCTATGATGGCACCACTGCACTCCAGCCTGGGCGACAGAGTGAGACCCTGTCTCAAACAAATAAACAAAAAGAACCTTCCGGAGAACTGAAGGAAAGTGGAAATTTGATCAGAGATCTGGGCTGGAGAGGAGAAAAGGCTTTTAAAATAGAAATATAACGGCAAGCTCAGAAAAATAGATACAGGGCAATGGTAAGAAGCAGACAGGTAACCAGATTGGGCTGCTGGCAGATGCTCACTGAGAGAAGCAGTGCAGTGGTGTGCCGCTGTGAGGGGAAAACAGGGTTGGTGCCCCCGCCACCCTGGTTTGCGACTGGCGTGCACGGCAAGGGGGCAGAGCAACAACTTCTGTGGGTTGGACCTGCCCTGGGCAGGGGCCATGGGGAGGCCACAGACCCTGGTCTGAATAAATACACAGCAGGAACCCAGAGCTGCGGATATGTAGACCCCACATACAGCCTCCCACAGGGGGCAGGTGACCCACAGGAAGACAGACAGCCCTGAGCTCACAGCCGTACCTGCGAAGCCTTGCCAGGACATACCCACATCAGTAATGTCCATGGAGGCTCTCATGGTGATATTAACGTGGAGGAGGTAATTCCCACAGTGCCTGGGCTGAACAACTCCAACAAAGGTGGAGACGGGGCGGAGGGACAGAGACAAGGAATGTAGAGAGGGGCTGCAGACAGGAAGAGCAACTCACAACTGTGCAGGAGGGCTCATCGGCTGTGACAGGAAAACACACAGAGACTGATAGAAAGACAGGATGGCCATAGACAGGAGGTGGGAGGCAGACAGGTCTGTGGCCCAGAGACCCTGTCTCACCACAGCAGCTTTGGGGAAGCAGGTGGCCATGTCATTTTCCTTGTCTCTGTTCGGCTGACCTGCGCATCTCAGGCCCAGCCCTGGCTGCTCTCTTTCCAGCTGCACTTCCCGAACTGTGTGCTAAGGCACCCTGGGACGCCACAGCAAATTCCCAGGGTGTTGCAGAATATCACATCTGTAATCCTAGCTCTTTGGGACGCCAAAGTGGGAGGATCACTTGAGCCCAGGAGTTCAAGACCAACCTGGGCAACATAGTGAGGCCCTCATCCCTGCAAAAAAAAAAATTGTTTTAAAGAAAGTACAATTGAGTCTTGGACAACATGGGGGTTGGGGCACCAACGCCCTGCAAAGTCAAAAACTTGAGTATAACTTTTGACTCCCTGAAAACAAAACTCCTAACAGCCTCCTGTTGACCAGAAGCCTTGCTGGTCCCACACACAGTCAGGACATATGCTACATGCCACATGTGTTATCCACTGTGTTCCTACAATAAACTCAGCTGGAGAAAGGAAACTCCTGCTCAGAAAACCTAGAAAAGAAGCCAGACTCACAGTTCACGAGGCGGCAGTGGGTCCTCATAAAGGTCTTCATCTTAGTGGTCTTCATACTGAGTGGCTGAGGAGGAAGACAGAAGTCTTGCTATGTCAGGGTGGCAGAGGCAGGAGATATCCATGCATAAGTGACCCACGCAGTGCAAACCTGTGTTGTTCAAGAGTCACCTGTCCTGCATGAACAAGAAGTGAGAGTGTTGCTTCCGGAGGGCCAGTAACTGCAGTTATGTGAGGATGAAATAAAAATATGATTCATTTATTTTTAACTGATTTTTTTTTTCAAATAGCTACTAATCATTAAGTTGCTGGACCTAATTACTTAATAAACAAAGCCCTAGCCTGAGGAGCTGGGGAAAGAATGACTATAAGTTGTTTTCTTGATTTATTTTATTTTATTTTATTTCGAGTCAGGGTCTCACTCTATCGCCCAGGTTAGAGTGCAGTGATGCAATCATAGCTCACTGCAGCCTTGAACTCCTCAGCCCAGATGATCCTCCCATCTTGGCCTCCCAAATGCCAGGATTACAGGTGTGCACCACCACACCTGGCCAATTGAAAGTTTTGACCTCAAGAACCCACTGCTTATGGAGAAGGCATCCAAAGAGTGACCCCCACAAGGAGGGTCAGGGAAGCTTCTAGAAGGAACCAAGTTCCAGTGGAACTGAGTGTGGAGGGGCACTCCGTCTTCTGACCCTGGACCCCTACCCTGTCCTGCTGCTGTTCCTTCCAGGGTCCCTCAGCCAGAAAGCCCCCAGAGCCTTGAACTCTGTCTGCCCAAATCCCTTCCCTGTTTTCCCCCAACTTATTTTTGCTCAAATGAGAAAAAAAAGGAAGCAAAAGATGACCAGTTAGTGTCTGAAATCCTGGCTTGCCCCACCCATAACAGGGGCTCACACCCGTTGTAGACAGGGAACTCACTGCCTCACACAGCAAACTGCCCATCAGAGATGCCCCTCCCACCTGGCTTACCCCACCCAAGCAGGTGTCTTACAGAGCTTCTGGGGTGGGCAGCACCTCCTCTCGCCTGGGGGCCTATTCTGGAAGGAGGGAGCACGCTCCCTGGGCCCTTCAGCAGGCCAGAAATTATGTTCCCTCCAGCACCATCCATACATGGGGAGTTTTGTTTCATCAAACACATGGCTGGCTGCTCAGGGCTTAACTCCAGAGCCGCCCGGTTGTCAGGCCTTCTCACACGTGCCGTCTCTGAGGACCATGAGCCCTTTCCTGATGCTGGCTTGTAAAGGTCTCACCCACCTCCCCGTTCCACGTGTTGGAATGTGGGTCTGTGTCCTGGCCAACAAGGAGGTCTATGGAGACAGGGCCGGGTCTCAGTCACCTTTCAGCACCCACCCGGCATGCCCCCAGGAGCCTGCCCTATGCTTTGACCTCGGCCTACGCCATCCCAGTCCCCAGCGCAATGCTCAGGTGGGGACATAGACCTTGACAGACTGGTCAGGGACAGCTCCTTTTAGGCAACAGCAGAGGGCGCTTCCAGGGAGGCCCCCTCACCTTCCGCTGCACCTCAAGCAAGGGACAAGAGGTGCTGTAGGCAACATCACCCGAGCCTGGAAGACGCTCAGGAGCAGCCCCTCAGGCCGCTGACATCCAGCTGGGGTCCCACCCTTGCTCCCCCGCTCTGCTCTCCACCCCACCCCAGCCCAGCCCCACTGACTTGGCTGCTCAGGAGCCGAGGCTCTTAGGAGGCTCACAGAGGGAACGAGGAGCCCCACATGGTACAGGCAGGTACCGAGGAGCTAGTTCCAGAAGCCTCCACCCGCTCCTCCACTCAGCCTACCCTGGCTCCCTGGTATCCAGAGTCTTCAGAAACAGGAGCCCTCGCTTGAGAGCTGGGCCTGGGCAGGCTGAGCTCCTGCCTGGGGCCTTGGAGTCTGCTCCTCCCTTCATCTTCTGCAGCCTGGGAAGCGGCCGGCTCTCAGTGTGTCCACTACCCAGGTGGCACGGGCAGAGGACGGGGCCTGATGGGGGAGAAGAAAGGAGGAGGGGCTTGGGAAACCAAGGGGCAAGAGGGCAGGACTGAGCAGGCTGCGCTCACCTGCCCCCTTCAGTGAGGTCACGAGGCCCATCCTGTCGGTGGGCAGAGCTGGCATCCTCTGGGGGGCTCTAATCCCTGAGCCTCATTGCTGGGGAGGTGGGGGTAACAAGAGTCTGCATGCCTCAGGCTGGGCTCAGGCGCACACCCCACCTGCAGCCCAGGTTTCCCCCAGTACCACAACTGGGTGGGATTTTTGCTGCAAGGCAAAGTCCAGAGGAGCACAAACACGCTCCCTCCCCTCCCCCTCCCTGTCCCCACCGCCGCTTCATTCCAGAGCTCTTCCCTCCTTCCCTCTGAGGGTGGGGGCCCTGCAGTGCCTGGGAGAAGCGGGTGGGCGGCCCGGCATGCGTAGCGGGAACTGGATTCCCAAGGTAGTGAGGAGCAAAGGGAACTTTTTTTCAAAGAGAATGGCTGTCACTCTGAATTCAGGACTCCTGACATAGTCACCAGGTGATCCCTAGGGCCGGTGTCCACAGGACCACAGGCTCCCTCTGCAAATGCAGAACCAAGTTGTGAGTGGGGCACACTGTGGGAAGCAGCTGCCTCCATCAGCCAGCCAGTGACACACCTGGGGACATCTCAGCCACCCCCTCCCTGAGAAGCTGCACAGAAGCGGCCACATGCCCATCCCTGCCTCTCCATGCACCTCCCTCCCGCAACTCTGCAGCCGCACAGGAGGCCTAGCCCACAGGCTGGGCAGTGCAGGATCCCCAGAGAACACACCACGGATGGGTCTGGAGTTGCTTGGAACTCTCAGAAGCTCCCGGAGCTTCCTTCCTCAATTCCAACGCGGTAACCAAGATTCCTGCTGCGCTTAGGTCACAGTGTGACTGCAGGAGGACCAGCCGCGGTGGGAGAGTGCCTCTTAACCATCCCAGTTATCAGGTCCCCCCGGGGGAGGCTGGGGACACTTTCCCTCTGCAAATTACAATCTCCCCAGGCAGCTCCCGGGGCTACACATGGATATGCAAATGACTGGGAGCTGGAGAATTGACTGGTCACTCGGTGACCTTGGGCAAGTCACTTTCCCTCTCAGGTCTTCCCCTCTCCATCAGCAAACTCCTATAGCTTAACTAAACAGTCAGAAATCTCTCTGGCAGAACAGGCCGCATAGCTCTGGGCAGACCTGGAGGCTGGTGGTCCCAGAACCTGGGGGCAGCACTGCGCTTCCCCACCGTCCCATCGCGTCAGGGGCTTCCACTGTTCTCTTCCCTGGTGGAGTGATGGGGAGAAAAATGGAGGGGTCAATACCTGCGCCACAGAGAGTTCCACTCGTCCCCAACTGTGACCCACAGGCGCGTGGCTGCACTTTGGAGGTCCACCTGGCCGCTGTCCCCATTGCAGGCTGCACCCATCCCGGACCCTTTCTATCCTCCGAAGGCGCGGACAGCCCTGGTCTCAGAGGAAGGAGTCCGGCCGCAGGCAGACCGGGCCAAAGGACGTGCACCCGACAACCGTCCGCTCCCGCCCCAAACCCCCGCCCCGAGAAGGTTGATGGATGAAGGGGAGCCCTAGCCCAGCCACCTCGGGGGCAAGAGACGGAGCTCGCCATAGACCAGGAGCGAGAGGGGGACTGTGGGTCCCACCGTGAGCGCAGGGCGCGCGGGGCTGGAAACCCAGGACGCGGCCCGGGAGTTCCAGGAAGGCGCCTGCGGATCGCGCAGCCCCGGGCCGGCCGTCTGCCCATCTGGCGCACCCCAGCGCCCCGCGCACACCTGGGCGCCCGCACACCAGCACGTCCTCAGACACACCGGCACCCACGGCAGCAGGAGGGGGCCAACGCCGCCGCCGCCGCTCGGGCTCCCAGGGCCCCGCCCGCCCCTGCCTGCCACTCCCGGGCCCCGGCCCCGGCGGGCGCCCCCCGCGGCGCTGCCCCGCCCCCGCCGCCCCGCGCCGCCCCGGGCCTCGGCCCGCAGCCCGGCCGCCGGCCCACCTGGCGCAGCGCCGCCCTCGGAGCCCGCGCACACCCGCGCACCCGCGGCCGCAGGAGGGCCCAGCGACGCCGCCAAGCCAGCTCCCAGGGCCCGGCCCGCCCCGGCGCTCACGCTCTCGGGGCGGACTCCCGGCCCTCCGCGCCCTCTCGCGCGGCGATGGCCCCGCTCGGATACTTCTTACTCCTCTGCAGCCTGAAGCAGGCTCTGGGCAGCTACCCGATCTGGTGGTGAGTGAGCCTCCTCGCGTTCGCCCCTGCCCCTGTGCGCCGCGCCCGCAGCAGACGGCCCCCTCGGGCAGGGACCCCGCGGTGGCCCGAGCCCGCGCCCTTCTGCTGCAGCCCCGCGTGCGGGCCGCGGGCGGTTGGTTTTCCTTGACGGCCACTTTGGACCTGTTCAGGCAGCTGGGACGCGTGGGTGGCGGAGCTTCCGGAGACATTGATTCCCGACCGGGGGAGTAGGGGAGGTTGCGGAGGTCCTAGCTGCCCCTGGCGTCGGACAGGGCGAGCAGTGGGCTGGGGAGAGGCTGAAAGAAGGTCGGCACGCACGGTGACCGAGGGGACAGGCAGCTCGAGGCCAGGGGACAGGCGAGGGAAGAGGGCCAGCGAGAGAGAATTCGCCTGAGACTTTCCTCAAAAACCGTATCTTACACACAAACACACACACACGTTTTAAAACAAAGTAGGTGAGACAAGACTGAACAGCTCGGAGCAGCGTGGTTACGTAAAGAAAGCTGGGACCCGGCGGGGAGTGGCGCAGAGCCGGCGGCGGGGCGCACTGGGGGCCGGCCCTGGGCCCCGCGCGCCTCCCCGCCGCAGTCCGGGCGCGGGGGTTTCCAGGGGGCCTCTCTGCGAGCCCTCCGCCTGGGTCCGCCTGGCAAGGAGGGGCTGCTGTAGAGAGAGGTAAGGGTGAGTTAAGCACGGGGTGTGAGGGGCTCCAGGACCCTCAATCAGAAAGCGCTGTGCTGCGCCCTCCAAGCCAGAAAAGGCGCGTTCCGTGAGACCCTCCCCAGCCTGGCGATGGAAGTGCAGATAAACCAAAGGAAGGGTCCCGAAAGGTCTCTCTCAGGCCTCCCACCTCCACCGCACATATCCTGTGGGAGGGGGAACGGGGTCCACACTTTCGCCAGGGCTTGTGATCCTTCAGAGCCCTCACCAAGCAAGGATCACCCCAGTTCCGAATAAGGGCTCTCTGAGATGCCCAAGATTGAGGAACACAAGTGGGAGGAATGTGGGCGCGCAGGGCCGGGCGCAGCGCTGGTAGGACCCGCAGTTGGAGAGAAGCCTCCCCACAAGCATGCACACTCCCCCCCATCCTTCTCCGACGGCAGCCTGGAATTATAATAATTACGCCGAGGGGAAGGGGGGAGACCCAGCGAGCCGAGGTACATCTAATCCGATAATAATTTTTCTCTTCGAGATGGTTCAGGAGCGGGGGCTCCCGCGGTAGGGGCGCCGGGCCAGGAGCAGCGGGGCGGGGAAGGGGCAGCCCTAGGCAGCTGAAGGGCCTGGAAGAGGCCGCGAGGCCGCGGGGACGCGCTTCCGGGACCCCCGCGCGCCCCTACTTCCGCGTGCCGCATTTCCCGTGCGGCACCTGCGGCGCCCAATGGCCCACCTGAGGGTCAGTCTCGGGGCTCGCCTTGGGGCGCGGGGTTACTGACGCGCGTCTAGACGGCCGCAGGGAGCCAGGGGCAGCGCGTCCGTCCGAGAGAGCCCCGAGGGCTGCCGGCTTACGCACCAGGCTTCTAATTAGAACCCGCCGCAGCGTTCCTGAGCGCAAAAGGAAGCGCCTTCGCCCCCGCGCCCTTCCCATAAATGTCGCCAGCCTACTGGCAACCCCGCGCCCTAGGATCTTTGTCTTGTCGGCCCTGAGGGCTCCTAGCCTCGGTCCCCATCCAACTCATACGCATGTATACCTCCTTTTCACCTGGGCCCCCTGTGTTCTACCCTGAATGGACCCTGAGACACCCTCGGGGACAGTCAGGCATTCCGCAGGGGAGCCAGGAGGAGCAGAGAAGTGAAGTCCCTGTACCCTCCACACCCTCCTATCAAGAGTCCAGGACAGCCCTTTGGCCACACAGGGAAGCGGGGCATAGAACCCCACCTGACACTGACCCGGGTGGGTGGTGAGGACCCCTCCCCCATCCCCACCCCCACTTTGTTCTCAGTAGGGTTCTCACACTTGGGGATTCTCTGCTTCCTGAGAAGCAGCCTCCTCTTGGGGGAGGCTGGCTCCCTGGGGACAAGTCTGCCCCCTTCTTGATCCCGTCTCTGCCCCCAGGCAGGCTGCTGGGACTGGAGCAAGGACAAGCCTTCCCCCAGGTGTGAGCAGCACACCGGCAGCATAGGTAAGAAGACTTACAGAAGGACACAGCGTTGCAGGACCCCTGCTGCTGGCATCCTACAGTTTAATAGCCGAGGAAGATTCTCTCTCTTTCTCTGGTCTTCTACCCAGTAGAGCATCTCCTCCTTTCTCCTGCCTCCCCGCATCCACCCCAGATTAAGCATCACCAGGGGAGGAGGGGACCTTGGCCCCTGCCAGGTGGGCTCCTGGTGAGCCCCAGTGGAGCAGAGCAGGCTGGGATGGGGGGCCTCTCTGTCACTCCTCACCTGCGCCCCCAGCCCCTCCCTAACATGAAGCCGCTGGCCTCTTAATTCTCCCCCCTCCACTATCACGGCACATGAAAGTGAAAGTGAAGGGGAATCTCCTCACCTGGAGAAACAAACCAGGAAACAGCCCAAATCAGGGTAATTAGGCTTTTGAAGTTGGCAGAGGGAGAGGCAAAGGTGTCCCTGTGGCCAGCAGCCCTGTGAGAGTGTGAAGGGCCACCTGCCTCCCCAGGGCCGGGTGGCCCAGAGGTGTCTTATACCCACGCAGCAGATGCCAGTGGTCCCAAGGCCGAGCAGGTCTGAAATGCAGAGAGATGGGCCTAGCCTGACACTGAATGGCCCAGAGCTGCACAGACGCCCAGGGGCATCCATTCTGAGCTCATCCGGTGACAGAGAGGAGCCAGGCAGGAGACCAGACCAAGGCATATGCACCTGACCACCTGCGTCCCATGAGGCCACAGACGGCAGGAACCTAGTGGCCCCCGCCTCCCTGCACGCCCCTTCTAAGCTGAGTTCTCAGGAACAAGAATTCTTGGAAGAGCCCACATGGACAGAGGACAGGGCAGCTGGGCTCCAAGGAGACCATGGCTCCATCTGAGAACAATCCCCAGGCATACCCACACTGCAGGGCACTCTGACCACCTCTCCCTTCTTCTTCCCATATCTGGGTTAATGGAATCTTGTCATCTCCCCAGGGACCCCACCAGGACCCTAGAGGTGGGCCTGTGCCTCCTGCCACTGCCTCCCCAGGGTCCAAGCCCACTTCGGGGCTCGCAACTGGATTTTGTTCATCTTTCATGTCCCTCTGCTGCCTTTACCAGACTGGGCTGTGGCACTCCCGCCATGGCCACCTCCTGCTTCTGTTCTCAGTCCTGGCCCTCTCCTGGGACCCACACCCTCCCAGCCACCTGGAGTTGCTGCCAGGCCTGGCCATACCCACCGCCGCTGCCTGGCAGAGCACAGCAAGCTCCGCCCTTCACCCAGCCCTGCTCTCCCTCTCAGGCCGTTCCTTCTGTCCGGCCGTCACCAGCTCCTGCTGGACTATGGGATCCCAAGCACAGACACCTGGCTGCCTGCAGATGGCCAGCCCAGTTGTCCCGGGGAAGTGCGGTGTGGGCTGTGTCCAGCCTTTTCCCTGCCCCTGGCCTGCTCCACAGCCTCACTCATGCTCCCTCCAGGGTCTCCCTCACATCCCTCTGGGCCTCGAGCTTGTCACTATGACAGAAACACATCACGACCTCCATTTTTATAGGGCATCTCACACAGCCCTCAACAGAACATGTAGGTCCTTTCAGGCCCCCACTCTCCTACACACTCATGGGTGCAAACAACCTCTTGGGCACAAGAGCTCAGCCCCTCCTCCCAGCCCTTCATGGGCTGGAGGGCCGGCACCCCTGGAGGCCCTGCTCAGCCAGTTTCTGCACTGCACCACCGCCAGGCACCTTGCCCCTGTGTCCTCAGTCCCGGTGGGCCTCATTGCGGTGGGGAGACAGCCTGACTGGAAGACGGGTCGGGTGAAGAGGCAGCTTAGAGAGGCAGGAGCCAGGAAGGGGTGCGGGAGGGAAGGAGCTCGGCTGGAATGACGGGTCAGGCACACATGTGTGGTGTGTGGGCAGGTGGCTGCAGCATGGGTGTTTTGGGGACTGAGAGGGGCCAGTTGGGCAGGGCAGGGACATAGCCCAGGGTACCCAGAAGCTCAGATGGGAAGGGCCTTGTGATAGGAGGGATGGTTGCCACTCCCAGAGTCGCCCTGCCTCCACATTAGCCTGCCACTGGCACACTCCCTCCACAGGCCTGGCCTCACCCTAGCCCCTTCTTCCTTCTCCCTTTGCCTACAGCTGTCTGTGTCTCTCTGTCTCTGTTTCTCTCTTCCCTGTCTCTGTCCCTCCATATCTCCATACTTTTGTCTCTCAGTCTCTCCCTGTCTTTCTCTCTCTCTTCCCTGTATCTGTCTCTGCCCATCTCTGTCTCTCTGTGTCTGTCTCTCTCTTTCACTCTTTGTCCTTCTGTCTCTCTCTGCCTGTTTCTGTCACTCTATCTCTTTTCATCTCTGTCTCTCTGTCTTTTGCAGTCTCTGCCTCTCGTCTCTGCCTCTGGTGCTGAGGACAGCAGTCACTAGCAAATAAAACTCGTGAAACGAGCTGAGTGGAGCCACCAGGGCAGCCCTCCCAGAGCTGTGGGATCTCAGGGCCCTGGGGGTGGCATTGCTCCTCAGAGCTGCCCACACACAAACCCCTCCTGAGGGTGACGGTCAGGAGTGGCCACACGTCAAGTGTCTGCAACCAGACATTGGCCCTGCATGACTGCCAGGATCCGTAGCCACCTCAGGGACCCACAGCACCCTTCCAGAGTGCAAAGCTCCTCCTGCCTGGTGCTCGCACCTCAGGCACTGGCCAGCTTGGGCCCTTGAGGCCAGCTGCCCCTCTGACTCACGGGGCTTGTTCTAACGATGTTTGCTTCGCATAAGCCTCCTGGAATCCTTTGTAGCAGGGAGAGCAGGATGAGTAGATACAGTCATAGCAGCCCAGTCTTAGGGGTGGTGACCGCCCAGTGGCCACTTCTTCCACTGGGTCCCTTGTGCATATCACCGTACTGTGAGGAGGGAAGCTCTGGTGTCCAGCAGCCCTCCCAAGACACAGGCAACAGGGCTCGCGCCATCTCCATCCAGGGACCCCGTTGGGGCTTCTCAATGTGGGGCCTACCGTGCAGAGCCCAAATGTGAATGCTTGGCCACCTGCCATGAAGAAATCAGAACAGAAATGGGAATTTAAAAAGGATTTGGTGACATTGTAGCGGTTTGACGGTGCTGCAACCATTTCTGTGGATTTTGTAATAATGGAAATTTAAAAACAAACCAACCACGTCCCTCTGTTGAGACTCTAGTCTGAGAAAGCCAGCCTGAAGCCACACCTGGAGCGATGGGGGTCAGGGGGATCTCTCAATGTGGACCACTGCCTGTAGCCCTCATCCATTGGATTTTTGACCCAAACATGAGACTTCTAACTTGCACCCTTTAAGAGTAGTTGAAGGGCTGGGTCGCTGTTTCTGTTCAGAAGACCCACTTCATGTCTCTGAAGGCTATTGGTTGGGGAAGAAGGATTAGACTCTGTGTGGCTCAAGGGGCAGGGGCTGGGGCAGAGGTTGCAGGTGCCAAGGAGGCTGGTTCTGGCTCCCAAAGGGAAAAAGCTCCCTAGGGATGAGAGCCTGTGCCCCAAGTGGTATCTGGGAGGTGCTGAGCTGCACCTACCGAGGCTGAAGAAAAGGAATGTCATTCACAAAGGAGACTTGTACAGCCCCACAGACAGACAGGGTCTCACTCTGTCACCCAGGATGGAGTGCAGTGATGTGATCTTGGCTCACTGCAGCCTCGACCCTCATGGGCTCAAGCGATCCTCCCATCTCAGCCTCCTGAGTAGCTGGGACCACAGGCGCGCACCACCACTCCCAGCTAATTTTTGTATTTTTTGTAGAGATGGGTTTCACCATGTGGCCCAGGCTGGTCTCGACCTCCTGGGCTCCAGCAATCCTCCCCCATCTTGGCCTTGTGAGTAGCTGGGATTATAGGCTTGTGCCACTACGCCTGGCTAGTGTTTTTTATTTTTTGTTGAGATGGGGTCTTGCTCCGTGGCCCAGGCTGTGCACTTTAATGTTGGACAATCCCCCACCCCACCCCTCACTGGTTATAGCCCTGAGGCTCGTGAGGGTACATGGCCGCTTCCTTGGCCTCCCTACTGGCCTCCCCAGGTGACACCCTGGAGGTGTCTCTCACGTTGCTGCTTCCACATTCCTTCCCCAGCAAAACGTGCCGCTGCCGCCCAGGGAAACTGGCAAGTGCGTGGCCGCGGGCACAGGAGCCACTGTGCCTGCTGGGACTCGTTCAAAGTATGTGTCAGTAATCCCAGCTGGGCCGGCGGGCAGGAGGAGGTGCGGGTTGGGAGAGCTCCAGGCAGGGCCGGGCAGCCTGGACCGGGAAGGGGTGCCGACACCCAGGAGGGACCTGGGGGCCTTAAGTCCTGGGGACCCTGGCCGGCTCACAAGGTGCTTGAGCTGCCAAGAGTGGTCTTCCAGGCAGCTGCAGTTCCACCACTGGGTGTGAGGAGAAACCAGGGCCCCGGGGGTCTCCCGGGCAGATGGGCACCCTCGGGCAGTCTCAGCCTGGGCTAGATGGGAGGTCGTCCACCAACAGGGAAACACTTCGAGCCTCAGGTCTGAGGAAGGAAGCCTTATCCCCGCCCATGGAGTGGCCCTGATCTTAAGAAGACAGATTTGGAACAGGATGTTTGCTCCAGAGGCCCCACAAAGCGGAAGCCCACCTGCCCAAGCAGGACCCTCCATGGCAGAGACACCCACCTGCCCTGGTCCTCCACACCTGCCTGCATTGCAGCTGTGCTGGAGCCAGAGGGGTCCCAGGAGGTGACCAGCTGGACTCAGGGCACAAATTGCATCCTGGAGGGGTGGCCCTGGCAGACCTGCGAGTGGGGTGCGCTGGGTCCCTCTCAGGCCAGGAGAAGGCTGAGATGACATCCAGCAGGGCAGCAGGGCCTGAGAGCAGTGTCCCCATTCCATGCACTGCTCCCCCCCCACTCAGAGCTTCAGGTAGGAGAGGGATCCATTACCCCATTTGACAGATGGGGAAACTGAGGCCCAGGAGGGGAAAGAGAGAAAGAGCAAACAAGCGAGTAACAGGGCCCAAGTTAGAGCCCATGCCCGCCTTCCAGACCTGTCCACACACCTGCGTGGAGCATTACTGTGAGGTCCCCACGCCCCCAGCAAACATGCAAGCACAGAGCCGTGCCCTTGGTACATGGGTGCTCTGAGTTTGCTAAATTTTACTGCTAAAAGACACCAGGCCTGGACTTGAGAAACCTAAGAGCCTGCCAGCCTCAGAAGGACTTGCACGGGAACAGTGGAGGCTGGATACGATGGCCACTCAGGATCTCCACAGCTGTGTGGCTGTGAGAAGGCCCCCACGCTTTGCCCTGAGCCTCCATCCACAGGGATTAGGTAGCACCTCCAGTGCCACCACATAAGACGGGAAATTGCACATGGGACCAAACCAAGCTGGGGAGGCCAGCATGGCCCGGACTGGGCTGGCCTACCGCCTGCCTTGTGGTCCTGGGCCAGCCTCCTTCCTCACCTGCATGTCACAGCCAGCGTCTCTGCCGTACCCCTGGCGAGCTGCCCGGCCTTTCAACAGAAGTGACGGAATGGGGAAGAAAAACCATTAGTGCTTGTGGGCTGCAGGCATGGCTGCTGTGACTTTGGCCACAGGCGGGAGCCATGGGTCTAGGTACTGGGGCCATTTTACAAAACTACATTTGTGTGTGTTCTGAGTGAATATGACAGCCTCCCCTTCAAAACAAACTATTATTAGGAAGAAAAAAAAAAGAACCTAAGAGCATTAGTGAAAATCTGGAAGGAAAGACAAGTCTGTGATCTTATCAACTTTTTCAATTTTTTGTTTTTCTAAGGATAGAAACAGTTTGTGTTCTGTTTTTGAAAACTCACTAAGCATCATCTCCATTTCTGGGGCCTTCTGGATGATCACACGATGGTTCCACTAGGCCTTGTGGTGCTGGAGTGCTGCGATCTGCTAGCCCAGCCCTGCCGTTCCCTCTAGAGCTGGGATTCCAGGGAAAGGGGACAGAGCAAGAGAGGTTGGAGATATTGGAAGAGCAGGGGCACATTCCCTTGGGACACGAATTTTGCACGGCCAGAGGGATATCTGGTGTCCCATCCAGTTGGGCAGTTAGAATTCCAGCCACTCAGCTGTGTGGCAGCTGGACGTGGGAAACACGGACTCTTCCTGGGACACTGTGGTGTTGGCAGTGAGAGGGGAGAGGGAATGAATTCCTCATCCGGTGAATCACAGGCTTGGGGTGCAGGGCATGGGGGCAGGGAGGGCAGGCTGGCCTCAGCCTCTCCCCCGGGACTGGGCCCAGCCTTCCTGCCCCTGCTGTTCCCACCGCCCTGAGGCAGGGCCCAGACCTCACTGTGATCCAGATCGATGGCATCCAGGAAGTGAGTAGGGAGTGACGGATGACAAGATCACCACCCCCACCTCCCGCCCCACCCCCGCCGCCCAAGTGCTTACCTGTGGTTCCTTGTGTGAGTGACCCTCAGCAAGGACCCTTCGTCCCTGACCAGACACTTGTTTGCATGCCTACAAAGTGTGGGAGAGGTCGAAGGGGAGATTGGAGAATTCATCAGAAGCCCCAGAAGCCCAAGTGGGCAGGACAGTGGCCACTCGTGGCTGCTCTGCTTGAGGCCATGAGCAGGCAGGAGCCACGAACTGACAGCCAGTGCTCAGGGTCTGTCTGTGCCCGTCACCTTCCAGGCACCTGATGTTGCCCCTTTCTGTCTCCCACACTTGCTTTAAGCGTCTGCTACTACCTTTCTCTTTTGGAGACCCTACTGACTACGGGGTGGAGGTAGGTCCCTGACCCCCCAGGGTGATTATCAGCAAGGCTGACTCCCCAGAGACTCGGCCCAAGGGAGCCCCCAAGGACCCTCAGAGTCCTCATGAAGACAGACACAGGCCACGGAGCAAGTTTAGACTCAAGGAAGCCATAGAAATTTCCCCGTCAGCCTTAGAAGGTCCAAACTAGAGGCAGCCTGGGTGAACCCAGCACAGGTTCCCCGTGGCACTCATGCTCCTGAGGCTACCCTGGGAGGACCCTGCTCTAAACCACAGCCCCCCAGTTCAGCTGGGGAAACTGAGGTTCCAACAGTCCCAAAGCTGCAGGTGCAACTGTTAGGGCCACCACTCATGTCCCCCTGGGTGGCCTCCTGGGGTGGAAAGGGGGCTTCACTGGGGACAGGAAGCCCTATGATGTCTTGGGTCATCAGCTGCAAGGAGGCTGTCCAGGGTCTGTGTGACTTGCGCCATTTATCTCTGACTCATTTATAAATGTTATTTTGCAGGGACTGGGGTTTCATACATGTACTCGTCCATTCTGCATTGCTATAAAGGAATGCCTGAGACTGGAAAGAAAAAAGATTTAATTGGCTTAGGGTTCTGCAGGCTGTACAAGCATGGCACCGGCATCTGCTTCTGCTGAGGCCTCAGGGAGCTTCCACTCATGGTGGAAGGCAAAGTGGGGGTATGTGTGTCACACGCAGGAGAGGGAGCAGGGGAGGGTGCCAGGCTCCTTCTAGCAACCAGCTCCTGCATGAACTCATAAAGGGAGAACTCCCTCATTACCACAAGGAGGGCACCATGCCATTCACGAGTGATCTGCCTCTGAGACCTAAATGAGTAGGGCCTACTAGGCCCCACCTCCAACACTGGGGGTCGCATTTCAACATGAGATTTGGAGGGGACACACATCCAAACTACATCAACACATTTGAAGGGCATTGTAGGATCTTAGAAAGCAGTGGCCCCTGGAGGCCAACATGCGGGAAGCCCTGTTCTGCTGTATTAGCTGGTGGCCGTGGCAAAGCTCCATTCCCTGAGTCTTGGCTTCCTGCTCTGGGAGGTCCCAGTGCCACCTATCCAGGTCACGTGGGTTTCAGGGAGCCACATAACGAGCCTGTGGGGAGGTCACCAGTGAGCCCTGCCCAGCAGGTGGAGGCCAGGTAAGGGGCTGGGTGCTGGTAGTAACAGGAGCGATGCTGGGTGGTGGAAGGGAGAAACAACCAGCTTCAGCAAGGCTCCCTTTCAGAGACAAGAGTGCTGGAAAAGTGGAGAGGCCGCAGGAGGAGGGAAGAGGAGGGACTAGCTCTCTAAAGACCACAGTGGCGGGCGCGGTGGCTCACACCTGTAATCTCAGCATTTTGGAAGGCCGAGGCGGGAGGATGGCTTGAGTCCAGGAGTTCAAGACCAGCCTGGGCAACATAGAAAGACCCCTCTCTACAAAAAATACAAAAGCTAGCCAGGCATCATGGCACAGGCCTGTGGTTCCAACTACTTGGGAGGCTGAGGCTAAGATGGGAGGATCCCTTGAGCCCTGGAGGTCAAGGCTGCAGTGAGCCCTCAGCCTGGAAGATAGAGCAAGACTTCATCTCTAAAAAAGTAAATTAATAAAATTTTACAAATAATAAAGGCCATGGCGATGGGCTGGCAGAGACAGCGGTGGCTCGGGTCCCTGGAGCTTGCATAGCAAGATGCCGGAGGTGGCACCCTGGCCCTCAGATCCTTCTCCTTCTCTGGGTCTGAGAAGCTTAGGTATTGGAACTCAGAGGTGGTCAGGAAATGCCAGCATGAGCAGGAAAGTGAGAGGGAGTATCTGCTGGCTCCCAGTGCTGCAAGACCCTATCTCTACAAAAAATACAAAGCAAGAGAACAGCACTGGGGCTTTGCCATTGGCTAACGCAGACTGACCTCCCCAGTTTGGGCACGAGCGCCCTTTTTACGTTCCAAGGTGGGATCCGGGAGTCCAGGTTGCATTGTATTTGATGCATCCTGAGAACTTGTGCCGAGAACAGGACCCTGGGGACACTCGATCTCAAAGATTGGGTTCTCATTCACTCTCCATTTGCAGAGCCCCTCCCCCACTCACTGCAGCCAATACTCCCTGGCGAGACCCTGAGACAGGCCTGTCTGTCCCTTGTCCCAGGCAAGCCTGGCCCACAGGGTGTGGGAGGAGGAAGTTACAGGTCATGGTTTCCCAAGCACTGATGGATTCCAGGCATCTGCATTCTCCTTGGATTAGAAATTTGGATCCTAGGAGCTTTGGGGGGCTGGTGTGGGGATAGTGCCTGTGCAATGTAGATTTTTTTTTTTGAGACAGGGTCTCACTCTGTCACCCAGTCTGGTGTAATCAGAGCTCACTGTGGTCTTGTCCTCCTGGGCTCAAGTGATCCTCCCACCTCAGCCTCCCAAGCAGCAGGGACTACAGGCATGTGCCACCACACCCAGCTAACCTTTGTATTTTTGTAGAGATGGGGTCTTGCTCTGCTGCCCAGATTGGTCTTGAACTCCTGGCCTCAAGCAATCCACCTGCCTCAGCCTTCCAAAGTGCTGAGATTATAGGCATGAGCCACCATGCCCAGCCTTGTATTTGATTTTCTTTTTAATGACCCAACTGATCCTTCAAGGCCCAGCCAAAATCTGGCGGCCCAGTGAGCCTCCTGGGCCCTCCTCTGCACTGCTCCCTGGCCCCACAGGAGCTCCCCACTGTCTGCCAGCTTTCCACCCTCCTCAGGCAGGGTCTGTGTGGCCCAGGCCTTCTGGTGGCCTGGTGCTGTCAGAAGGAGAAATCTCTCAGGAAGCAACTCAATGAACTGGAGGGGACCTCTGGTCCACAGGAGGCAGGACAAGCCCATCCTGACCCCAAATCCACAAGGGCCTGTCAAGGGAAGGGTCCTGTCAGGGCTGTTAGAGGCCAGGGATGCTGGAGCCACCTCTGGCCTGGCAGCTGGCCACCTGCACCCTGGCCATACTCAGGAAGGTGGTGGGCCAGGGCCCACCCAGGAGGAGGGTGAGAGGGTCACAGAGCTGGCTGACTCAGCACCCTGAGAATGGAGGCTTCAGACTTAGGAGTCCCCCTCTCTGCTTTCCCTAGAGACTAGGGACAAGGCCACCCCTCCCAGCCCCGAGCCTGCGAGCCGAGGTGGTCCCGGCTCCATGCTGGTCATAGCGTTCTGGGGGTGGGCAGAGTGACAGCCCCCAAAATGAATCCAGCATCTAGCCTTGGAAAAGAGATGCGCCTTGGAAATGGCCACATCCCCCAGGCCAGTCCCTGTTTTGTAAGCAGCGAGCTCTAAGTGGATTCCTTTGTTTCTCCTCATTCTAAGTCTCCAAGTAAAAAAAGGACATTCAACTACTCAAGCTTTTCCTTCTTTCAGACACCTCTTGCTCACTTCCCTGGCTGTAAGCCAGGCTGGCCCTGGAGCTTAGGTACCCGGCCCTTCTTAGACACACTCCCAGGCCTCAGCCATGACGCTCAAATGTTTGTCCCCTACAACATTCCATTAGGAAAATTTTCAAACATCTGGAAAAGATGCAGCCTTTGGACATCAAAGCCTTGTGTGTCCACAGCTCATACGGAAGTCAGCCTGCTTTATCTCACACCCACCATCCTCTCCATTCTCTATCTATCCGTCTTATCTTTTTATGCTTACGTCAGTCTGCTCTGTCCCAAACACTGTAGCAGGCACGTCCTGAACCAGTGCTGGATGTTTTGCAAGTAACATCCCACATGGAGTCACACCATAGAATGAGTGAAGGGGAAGCATCTGGGTTCATGGAATGGAGGCACCTCACCTGGGGCAACCACCTCACCTTGGCTTAAAAATGGAAGCCCCTTGCCTGGGCGCGGTGGCTCATGCCTATAATCCCAGCACTTTGGGAGGCCAAGGCAGGTGGATCACCTGAGGTCAGTTTGAGACCAGCCTGGCCAACATGGCAAAACCCCATCTACTAAAAATACAAAAATTAGCCAGGCGTGGTGGTGCACACCTGTAACCTCAGCTACTCGGGAGGGTGAGGCAGGAGAATCGCTTGAGCCAAGAAGGGGAGGTTGCAGTGAGCCGAGATCACACCACTGCACTCCAGCCTAGGCAACAGAGCGAGACCCCATCTCAAAACAAACAAAAAAAGGAAGCCCCTGCAGTCCTGGGCGAAGCAGACAGTTGGTCTCCCAGACTCACCCATGGGCACCCCCAGGCCCCTCTGTTGGGGTTCCTGGGTGCTCTGAGGTGCATGGTTTGAAAATCACGAGTCCAGCCCCTATATGGTCACTTCCCTGGCCTGGTTCAACCCACCTTCTCCTGTCCAGAGGCCTCTCACCCACAGTCCAGGTCAGAGACAGCTGACCTCGGCCACCACCACTCGGCCCTGGGCAGTGGCAGTGCAGACCATACCCCAGGGACCCCGGATGGTCATCCAGTGGCCGGGACTCAAAGGAAGAGAGAGGATGGGGGAGGAGACATGGAAGAAGACTGCCCTACAGCAGGGACACCAACCCAGCTTGCATCAGGGCTGGCCTCCGTGGGAGTGCTGGGATCTACAAAACGGTGGAGGGGGTATGCAGGGACACCTGGGGCAGGGTACCTGCATATAGTGAATGAATAAAGGAGTGAACAAGGGAGCTGACTGTGCAAGGACAGACCGCAGGGGTGCATGCTTGGGTGGTGGCCTGGGGATGCCCATGGGGTCTGGCACAGGGTTATGCACTCAAATGAGGGACAGACAGGAGGGAGGGTGACTAGGGAGAGGGAGGCCAGATCTCCAGGGGGTAGACATATTGGGGACCCTGAACGCTGGGAGTCCTGTCCGGAAGCCAGACTGGTTGGATCCAGTGGACACATCGACAGGTGGTCATAAGCATGAGAAACTCTCTCCCTCCACCCACCTCCACTAGTGCCCAAAAGGACCTGGTGATTTCTTTAAATTGAAGTGTATTTTGTACAGCAAAATGGAAGACCCTAAGTGCATGGCTCAATTCATTCTGACGTGAAGCACTCACGTAACCGACATCCCAGTCAAACACAGAGCACTTCGGCCAGGCTGGCCCGGCAGAGCTTCCCTGATGACAGGCACATTCCCTATCTAACTATCCCATTCAGGGTAGCCACGGGCCACACGTGAAGCACGGCTGGTGCCACCGAAGGGCTGAGTTTTGCATTTCTTGTATTTTAATTAATTTTAAACTTAATTACATTAATTTAAACGGCACAGGTGTCAAATGCCTTTTGCCAAAAGCAGAGCACAGCCTGGGAGCTGTTGGGACCTGGAAAACAAGGAGTGAGGTTGCCACGGTGCTGACCTCTCCCGCGATGAGTGTTGCCTGGTCTTGAGCTCAGATTGGGGGATGCGGAGGGCCCCAGGAGCATCTCACAGTTGAGCCCCTCCTCCCCACGTGCTCACAGGAGCCCATGCCTTCGGGTTTCTGAGCAGCGTGGCATCCTAGAGGCAGCCTTCATTTGTTTATTCACTCTCCTATTGACGGATGCTTGGGTGGCGTCCAAGTTCCTGCTCTCAGGCTCAAAGGCCTGGGAAGATTCCTGAACACGTCCCATTGTGGACACGTGTTTACATCTAGGGGTACACAGCCAAAAGCGGGCCTGCGGGCTGGCGGGATGGGTCTGAGTTCCACGGTGATTTCTGCGCTGGGTCACGCCTACATCCTGGAAGCCAGGCCTCCTCCCCCAATCCTAAAGCCAAGGGCATCCCTCCTCTGGGCAGCCCCCGCCTGACCCAGTCCCCAGCCTGAGTTCTCAGGTTCTAGCCCTGAGTTCCCCATTGGGCTCCAGGGTCACCTGGTGTGAACGGGGCCCATGCAGTTGTGCTGAGCAGGAATGTGGGGCTGCATCATTTCCTGTTACAGATCTGGACAATTTGAATTCTGAGCTGAGTTTTGGGGATAGGGCAGGTCAGGGTCCTGGCCTCGTAAAATCAGACTTCCAGATAAAACATACAGAAAAACACATAGATGATATCAAAACATCTAGAAAAAATTAAATAGCCAGCATTGAGTATTTATTCTGCACACAACATTGTGTTAAGCACTTCATGTATAACATACAGGCTTAAGAGCTGGGCAAGGTGGCTCATGCCTGTAATCCCAGCAATTTGGGAGGCTCTAGTGAGAGGTCACTTGAGGCCAGGAGTTTGGGACCAGCCTGGGCAACATAGCAGGACCTTGTCTCTACAAACTGTAAAAATAAAAATTAGCTGGCTCTGGTGGTGTGTGCCTGTAGTCCCAGCTAATCTGGAGGCTGCAGTGAGCCGTGATCATACCACTGCACTCCAGCCTGGGCAACACAGTGAGATTCTGTCTCAAAAAAAGAAAAATTAGAAGGCATGGTTTATGAACATTATTTTAGAGGCCATAGAGAATCTTTAATTGGGATTTTAAGTAAAAATTCTCTTACTTGCAAAATAAAAAATCACATTTCCTTCATGGTGGAAGCTGCGTCTCGCCCCCCAGATGCACTTGAGGCCCCAGAGCAAAGGGTCTGTATCCTGCTTATCTGTGTCGCTGTCCCAGCCCCACACTCACCGCTGGGTCTTGCCCTCTGCAGGTCGCTGGCTGTTGGGCCACAGTATTCCTCCCTGGGCTCGCAGCCCATCCTGTGCGCCAGCATCCCGGGCCTCGTCCCCAAGCAGCTCCGCTTCTGCAGGAACTACGTGGAGATCATGCCCAGCGTGGCCGAGGGCATCAAGATTGGCATCCAGGAGTGCCAGCACCAGTTCCGCGGCCGCCGGTGGAACTGCACCACCGTCCACGACAGCCTGGCCATCTTCGGGCCCGTGCTGGACAAAGGTACGGGAGTGGTCTGGGGGAGGGCAGATGAGTCTGGAGTGGGACAGAGTCTCCCGCCTGGCGCTGCCTGACATTCTCATCTGTGCACATGGTGGGAACAGTGCCTCATGCGGACGCTGGGGTCCTTCCCGCTTACCGCCAGGAGGACGGTCTGGGGCTGAAGCAGGACTGAGCCTGCGGGGTTATTCGGGTATCCCTCCTCCTCCTGCTCCCTGGAGAGGAAAGCGGGCATTCTAAGGTGACTCCAACCATGGCCAGCGGCGGGGCTGCTCCCAGGAGCCAGGGCACAGGCCAGGCTTGCAGAGGAAATACACAAACTTAAAGACCTACAAGAAGGGAGAGGTTTTGGGGCACCCTAGAGGACAAAGAGAGACAGAGAGAAAGACAGACAGAGAGAGAGAGAGAGAGAGAGAGACAGACAGACACAGAGAGAGACAGAGACACAGACACAGAGACAGAGGAACAGTGAGATGGAGAAAGATAGAGACAGAAAGATGAAGAGAGAGACAGAGAGAGACAAAGACAGAGAGAGAGACAGAGAGGGACAGAGAGACCAAAAGAGAAAGACACAGAGGAATAGAGAGAGACACAAAGATGCACAGAGACAGACAGACACAGAGAGAGACAGCAATAGAGAGAGACAAAGAGTGACAGAGAGACACACAGAGAGAAAGTGACAGAGAGACAGAGACAGAGAGAACATGGACAAGAATAAAACTTTAGCATCTTTTTTCAAAAAGTTGAGGTGAAATTCACATAACAGAAAGTCCGTGATTTTAAAGTATTCAATTCAGTAGCATTTGGTATCTCACAGAATTGTGCAACCATCACCTGCCTAGTTCCAAAATATCTTCATCACCCAAAAAGGAAACCTGTGCCCATTAAGCAGCCATTCCCGTTCTTCTCCCTTCCATAGCCCGTGGCACCCACCCACGTGCCTTCTCCCCTGTGATTTAGCTACCCTGCCTGTTTAAGAAATGGCATCACGCAATATTTTGCATCTGGCTTTTTTTCACTGAGCATGTTGATTCACCTGCACTGTGGATAGTTTCAGCACTTCATTCCTGTTCATGGGCTGAATAATATTCCATTGCATGGATGGAGCACACTGGTTTATTCATTCTTCAGGTTGATGCACATGAGCGTGGTCTCCACCTTTTGGCTGCTGTGGCCTTTTCTTGGACATACATGTGTTTGAACGCCTGTTTTCACACCTTTTGGTTTCTGTATCTAGGAGTGGAATTGCTGGGTCACAGGGTAATTTTGTTTCGCTTTGCTTGAACTGGGAGGTCAAGGCTGCAATGGGCTGGAACCATCACACTATTTTCCACAGCAGTTGCACCATTTTATATTCCTACCAGTATTGTTTGAGGGTTCCAGCTTCATCCTCACTGACACACTGTTTTCTGGTGTTTGTATTTCTTACTTCTAGCCATCCTAGAGTGTGAAGTAAAACCTCCTTCTGATTTCAGTTTGCACTTCTCTGATGACCAATGATGCCAAGCACCGTTTCATGGGCTTTGGGGCCATTTGTAGACCTTCTTTGAAATGTTTAGTCAAGTCCTTTGCCCATTTTTAAATTGGATTCTTTGTCTTTTTGTTGTTGAGTTGTGAGTGTTCTTTATATATTCTGGATATTGGACGTGCATCAGATGTATGATTGGTGAATATTTCTCTCTCATCATGTAGGTTTTTTCATTTTTGTGAAAGTGTCCTTTAATACACAAAATTTTTTAATTTTGGTGAAATCCAGTTTATTTAGATGTCATACTGAAGCAAGAATTAGCTAACCTAAGGTCACAAAGATTCACATCTATGTTTTCTTCAAAGAACCTAATAGTTTGTCTTTTACTTTGAAGTATTTGATCTATTTTGAGCTCATCTTTTTATATAGTATGAGGTAGGAATCTAACCACATTTTTTTGCATGTGGAAATTCAGTTATTCCAGTACCTTCTATGGAAAAAACTGTTCTTTTTCCCATCAAATGGTCTTGGCACCCTTGTTGAAAATTGATTGGTCATAGATGCATAGGTTTATTTCTGGACTCTCAATTCCAATCTATTGGTCTGTATGTCTGTCCTGTCACCAATACCACACTATTTTGATTGTTGCTGCTTTGTGGTATGTTTTGAAACTGGGAAGAGTAAGTTTTCCAACTTTGTTCTTTCTTTTCCAGATTGTTTTGGGGGGGACAGGAAAAAAGATCGTTTTGGCTATTTCGGGTCCCTTTCAAATATATGTAAATTTTAGGAGCAGTTTTTCCATTTGTGCAAAAAAAAAAAATGCGGCTGGGATTTTCATGGGGATTTCATTGATTCTGTAGGTTGCCTTGGGAAGCATTGCCTCCTTAACAATATTAAGTCCTTTAATTCAGGAGCTCAGGATCTTTCCATTTATTTAGGTCTTCTTCCTTAATTTTTTTTTGTTGTTTGTTTTTGTTTTTGAGACAGGGTCTCACTCTGTTGCTCAGGCTGGAGTGCAGTGGCATGATCATGGCTCATTGCAGCCTTGACCTTCCAGGTTCAAGCGATCCTCCTGCTTCAGCCTCCCAAGTAGCTGGGACTACAGGCATGCGACAGCATGCCCCCCCGATTTTTGTATTTTTTGTAGAGATGGGATTTTGCTATGTTGCCCAGACTGGTCTCTAACTCCTGGGCTCAAGCGATCCACCCACCCTGGCCTCCCAAAATGTTGGGATTACAGGGTATGAGCCACTGTGCCCAGCTTCTGTAATTTCTTTCAGTCATGTTTTGTAGTTTTCAGGATATGAGTTGTGTACCTCCATGGTTAATGTATTCCTAAGTACTATTTTTCTTTTTGATGCTATTGTCAATGGAATCATTTTTCTTTTCTTTTTTTTGTTTTGAGACAGTGTCTGGCCCTGTCACCTAGGCTGGAGTGCAGTGGCACCATCTCGGCTCACTGCATTTCCATCTCCCAGGTTCAAGTAATTCTCCTGCCTCAGCCTCCTGAGTAGCCATGCTTGGCTAATTTTTTTTTTCTTTTTTTTTTTTTTTTTTTTTGTAGAGGTGGAGGTCTCCCTATGTTGCCCAGGCTGGTCTTGAACTTCTGGGCTCAAGCAATCCTCTCGCCTCAGCCTTCCAAAGTGCTGGGGTTACAGGCGTGAGCCACTGTGACCAGCTTGTAATTGTTTTCTTAATTTTTTTTCAGATTTTCCGTTGTTAATATATAGAAATTCAACTTTTTAATCAAGAAATACATTTTTTTGAGTTTTGATCCTCAACTATAACCCTGCTTAATTTGTTTGTTAGCTTTGAGAGGGTTTTGGTGAATTGTGTAGAATTTTCTACATATAGATTGATGTCATCTGTGGATGGAAACTGCTGCCTTTCTTCCTTTCTTATTTGAGTGTCTTTTATTTCTTTTTCTTTCCTGATTGCTCTGGCTAGGACTTCCAGTGCTATGTTGAACAGAAATGGTAAATGTAGGCATCCTTCCCTCGCTCCTTATCTTAGGGTGAAAACTTTGAGCTGCCTGCATATATGGTGTTGGCTGCAGGTTTTTCTTTCTTTCTTTTTATTTATTTATTTTTAATTTCTATTTCAATAACTTTTGGGGTACAAGTGTTTTTTTGTTACATGGACAAATTGTTAGTGGTGAACCGAGATTTTAGTGCACCCCTCACCTAAATAATGTACATTGTACCCAATATATAGTGTTTTATCCCTGGCTTCCCTCCCAACCTCCCCCTTCTGAGTCTCCAGTGTCCATGATATCACTCTGTATGCCTTTGTGTTCTCATAGCTTATTTCCCACTTATAAGTGAGAACATAGGATATTTGGTTTTCCACTCCTGAGTTACTTCAGTTAGAATAATGGCTTCCAGATCCATCCAAATTGCTGCAAATGACATTATTTAAATCCCGTTAATGTCTGAGTAGTATTCCATGGTGTATATATACCACATTTTCTTTATTTTATTTTATTTTTTTGAGATAGGGCCTCGCTCTGTCATCCAGCCTGGAGTGCAGTGGTGCGATCTCGGCTCATTGCAACCTCCACCTCCTGGTTTCAAGCGATTCTCTTGCCTCAGCCTCCCAAGTGGCTGGGACTACAGGCACCCGCCACCAAGCCCCACTAATTTTTGTTTTTTCAGTACAGACGCGGTTTCACCATGTTGGCTGGGCTGGTCCTGACCTCCTGACCTCAGGTGATCCACCCACCTCAGCCTCCCTAAGTGCTGGGATTACAGGCGTGAACCACCATGCCTGGCCTTACACACCACGTTTTCTTTATCCACTCATGAGTTGATGGGCACTTAGGCTGGTTCCACAAGTTTGCAATTGGGAATGGTGCCGCTGTGAACACATGTGTGCAAGTGTCTTTTTCATATAATGACTTCTTTTCCCTTGGGTAGATACCCAGTAGTGGGATTGCGAGATTGAATGATAGAACTACTTTCAGCTCTTTAAGGAATCACCATACTGTTTTCCACAGTGGTTGAACTAATTGACATTCCTACCAGCAGTGTATAAGCATCCTCTTTTCTCCACGTCCACACCAACAGCTATTATTTTTTGATTTTTTAATAATGGCGTCCTTGCAAGAGTAAGGTGGTATCTTGTTGTGGTTTTATTTGTGTTACCCTGATGATTAGTGATGTTGAGCATTTTTACCTATGTTTTTTGGCCATTTGTGTATCTTATTTTGAGAATGTCTATTCATGTCCCTTACCCACTTTTTAATGGGATTGTTTGTTTTTTCTTGCTGACTTGTTTGAGTTCCTTGTCAATTCTGGATATTAGTCCTTTGTCAAATGCATGGTTTGTGAATATTTTCTCCCACTCTGTGGGTTGTCTGTTTACTCTGATGATTATTTCTTTTTGTGTGCAGAAGTTTTTAATTCAATTAGGTCCCATTTATTTATTTTTGTTTTTGTTGCATTTGTTTTGGGGCTCTTAGTCATGAATTATCTGCCTAGGATTGATGTCTAGAAGAGTTTTTCCAATGTTGTCTTCTAGAATTTTTATAGTTTCAGGTCTTAGATTTAAGTCTTTGATCCATCTGGAGTTGATTTTTGTATAAGGTGAGAGATGAGCATCCAGTTTCATTCTCCTACATGTGGTTTGCCAGTTTCCCCAGCACCAATTATTAAGAAGGGTGACCTTTTTCCAAATTATGTTTTTGTTTTCTTTGTCAAAGATCCGTTGTCTGTACATTTTTGGCCTTATTTCTGGGTTCTCTATTCTGTTCCATTGGTCTATGTGCCTACTTTTATACAAGTTCCATGCCGTTTTGGTCACTATAGCTTTGTAGTATAATTTGAAGTTTGCTTCAAATTAGTATAGTAGTATAATTTGTTTTTGCTTAGGATTGCTTTGGCTATTTGAGATCTTTTTTGGTTACATATATATATATATATATATATATATTTTTTTTTTTTTTTTTGAGATGGAGTCTCACTCTGTTGCCTAGGCTGGAGTACAGTGGAGCGATCTTGGCTCACTGCAACCTCTGCCTCCCAGGTTCAAGCCATCTCCTGGATTCCCTGCTCAGCCTCCCAAGTAACTGGGATTACAGGCATGTGCCACAACACCTGGCTAATTTTTGTTGTTGTTGTTTTTGTTTTTTGCATTTTTAATAGAGACAGAGTTTCACCATGTTAGTCAGGCTGGTCTCAAACTCCTGACCTCAAGTGATCCACCCACCTTGGCCTCTCAAAGTGCTGGGATTACAGGCTTAAGCCACCACACCTGGCCGGTTCTGTATAAATTTTAGGATTGTTTTTCCTAATTCTGTGAAAAATGATGTTGGCATTTTGAGGGGAATTGCCTTGAAGCTGTAGATTGCTTTGGGCAGTATTGTCATGTTCACAATATTGATTTTTACTGTCCATGAGCATGGGATGTGTTTCTGTTTGTTTGTGTAGTCTATGATTTTTTTCAACAGTGTTGGCTGCAGGTTTTTCATAAATGCCTTTTATCCAGTTGCCCCAGCTGGCAGTGGCTTTCTTTAACTTTCAAGGTTTTCATAGACCACCCTTCGATTAGCCACTGCTCCATCCTGAGAGAGTTCTGAGTTAGGCAAAACAAATTTTTTTTATCCAGACAGGTTAAAACAGACAAACAATTCCTTGGGGAAAAGATCTGTTCCGCTCCCTCCAGAACTATCCACCCACCCGGGGAACACCGGCCTTCACTGTCCCAGGGAGGCTTGTAGGCACCACCACATGAAAACACCACCAGGCTCTCCTAGCAAGTCAAGGTCATCATTTCCTCAAGTTGGCATTCAGTGGATTGCGGTGACCCTTTGACTACTTTCCAGAGAGCTAACAATGTCTGTAGTAACCGTTTGTGTCTAATTTTTTGGAGGGCCCTCGGAGCTTCCTTTTGGGTTCCAGGCTGCGTTCTGGGGTAGAGGACACAGATCCCACCACTTGATGGAGCATCAAGGTCACCTTGGGAGACCAGCATGTAGGGCGGAATGTGCATAGTACCATCCACCCCAGGGTGGCCCAGCACAGTCCTGCCGGCCGAGGCGGGGCCCAGGGGACCACAGCTGTGCTGAGCATGTGGTCAGCAGGCCGAGGAGACCTTGGAGACCATGGTGCCGAAGGAAGGCTACTCAGACAAAGGCGAGACAGGTCACGCTGGGAAAGTCCTCCCAGGGACCTTGCAGTCCTGGGGGTCCTGTTGGCAGAATGCCCAAGGCCGCAGTTCATCTCACTTCTCCACGAATCTGCTTCCCCGCTGGTTCCCTCATTTTATAACCGACAACCCCAGTTCTCTGTTGCTCAGGTCAAAAACCCTGGGCCCCTGGCTGCCACCTTACCCTCCTCCCTGTCCTCCCTGCAATAGTATGAATGCTTGTGCCCCACCCACCCAATTCCTACATTGAAATCCCCACCCACAGGTGACGGTGTTAGAAGGTGGGGCCTTTGGGAGGTGGTCAGGTCATGAGAGTAAAGCCTCATGAGTGGGATCAGTGCCACTGAGGCCAAGGTGGGAGGATTGCTTGAGGCCAGGAGTTCAAGACCAGCCTGGGAAACATAGCAAGACCCCATCTCTGCAAAAAATAAGTTAACATGTATTAGCCAAGCACGGTGCCTTGTAGTCCTAGCTACTCAGGAAGTGTCACTTGAGTCCAGGTTGAGGCTACAGTGAGCCATGATGGCACCACTGAGCTCCAGCTTGGGCAACAGAATGAGACCCTGTCTCTAAAAAATATAAAAATAAAAATAAATAGGCCAGGCGCGGTGGCTCACGCCTGAAATCCCAGCAGTTTGGGAGGCGGACGCGGGCAGATCACTTGAGGTCAGGAGTTCGAGACCAGCCTGGCTAACATGGTGAAACCCCGTCTCTACTAAAATACAAAAAAATTAGCCAAGGGTGGTGGCGGGCATCTGTAATCCCAGCTAGTCAGGAGGCTGAGGGATGAGAATCACTTGAACCCAGGAGGCGGAGGTTTCAGTGAGCCCAGATTGCATCACTGCACTCCAGCCTGGGCAACAGAGTGAGACTCCATCCCCAAAAAAAAAAAAAGGAATAATATAAATAAATAAACAAATAATAAATAAAAAGGAACCTCTCAGTCCTTCCACCACACATATGCTGACCTAGCGAGAAAAAGAGGTCTGACCCAGTGAGAAAGAGAGGTCTATGAACCAGGATGCGCCCTCGCCGGGCGCTGAACCTGCCAGTGCCTTGCCCTTGGACTTGTGCTGTTTTTGAGCTGCCTGGCTATGGTGTTTTGTTAGAGCAGCCTGCACGGACTGCGACACTCTCTGTGTCTTCCAGCCCCACTGGCCTCTTGGCTGCTTCTCAAACACTGAGCATGATGGCCCCTCCCTCCTCCTTTGCACTTTGCAGTCCCTTTGCCAGGAACACCCTTTCTCCTGTTGTAATTCCCACAGGCCCTCTCAAGAGTGTCCCCCACGCTCACTCCTATCCCCTCACCCTGCTTCACAGCCTCTGGTCAGCCCCATGAGCTGATGATTCTGTGGAAGGAGAGCATAGCCTTGCTCAGCCCCTGCAGCCAAATGCAAAGGAAGACCACAAGTCCTCTGGAGGGGAGGTGCCTGGCTCTGGGGGGCCTGGCATGTGCCCTGACTAGGAGAGAACCTGAGTGTGCAGCTGACACTGCCTCCAGGGCTGGTGGGGCCTGGCTGAGGCCGTCATGGGCAGGAGCCCTCCAGCATCCAGTGGTCATGGCCACGCCCCAGCCCCCATCACGGGCCTGTGTTCTTCAGGCGTGGGGAAGGCACTGTGGATCAGAGAGTGGGGACAAGAGGGTCAGGCTCAGAGTCCAGGCACTGGTCACTGTGGGCCTGGGATGAGGAGGACGTCCCTGAGGGACAAGTCAGGGTCCATGTAGGAGAAGAAACTGGAGCTTGGGGAGCTCGGAGAGTGGGCTTCCTGTGACCTTGAATGAAAGGCAGCTCACTTCCTGGAGCGTCAGCCTCCCATTTATAAAATGGAAGAATACTTACAGCTTGTCAGACCTCACAGAGCTGCTGGTTGGGGTAATACACCACGCAGCTCCCCTGGAGATGGCCGCCAGGGTGCACAGGAGTCAGGTCCCAGGGCCGTGCAGCTCATCAAGCGTGTCCAAGGGTGTGGTGTGTGATGCATTGTGTGTATGTGAGTGTGCACGTGCGTGGGAATGTGGTGTGCACATGCACGTGGTGTGGTGTGGGGTGTGTGCATGTGCATGTGTGTGCATGTGTATGTGTCAGGTGTAGTGAATGTGTATGTGGTTTGGTGGATACATGTGCCTGTGCATGGGTGTATGTGGATGTGCCTGTGCACGTGTGCATGTGGCTATGGCATGCATGTGCATGCCTATGGGTGCATGTGATGCAGTTGCTGCCCACTAGGGTTCCTGGGCTGTGCTGTAGCCAGTGGTGGCATGGAAAGAGGCATGGGCAACATATACACTGCAAAAGGCCAAGAGCACCAGACTGGGCCCTGTGCCATGTGGTTGCTGGCTCCAAAGCCAGGATGGGGTGCTTAGGGCTGCCCACTCCCCCTCTGAGAAGGAAGCAGGGATTTTAGGAAGAAAGCAGGAAGACTGTCCTGCTTGGAGCCATACCAGGTGATGGAGGAAGGCTGTGCTGCATGGGGTCAGAGGGGAACCTGCCATTCCCTAAAGCCCTGCTACGCTTGGGAATCTTTAGGATATTCCATTGCCCTCCAGAATGTCAGGGTGTCTCTCACTTGTGGAAGCGGGGAGGGCTCCTGCCCATGGATGGCATCAGCTCACTGACTCCCAACCTGGGCATCTGAGCCCAGCTGGAGGCCAGGAGGAAGCTAGCCTCATGAGTCACACCATTCAGGAACCTTGGGTCTGTCCTCCAAGCTGAGCCTTGGGGAGCCTGTGCCATCGCTGTCTGGATTGGACCACACCCATGGAAAGGCACAGATCTGCACAGATGGGAATCCCAGCCAGCAGATTGGCTGGGGCGCCAGCCACCTGAATGCAAAGCCCCAAAGTCGGTGAATAGCACTGGGTCCTAAACCTGATGGCACCTCCAGCTGCTTCGAGGAAAGGCCTATGAACGAGTCCTGCTCTGGAGTCCCCAAATCTATGGTCTAGGAGCCTGGTCATATACCAGAACTTCCTTCCCTTTTATGGCTGAGTAACATTCCATTGTATGGATAGACCATATTTTGTTTATCCATTCACTCATTGGTAGGCATTTGGGTCTTTTCAATTTCTTGACTATTATAAATAATGCCTTTTGTGTGAATGTGTATTTTCAATTCTCTCTGGCATATACCTAGCAGCAGAAAGTTAAGCATGGAGAGGAACTCCATGCTTAACTTTTTGAGGAACTGTCAAACTATTCCAAAGTGTCTGCCCCATTTTACATTCCCATCAGCAGGGTCTGAGGATTCTGATTTCTGCACATCTTCACGAGCACTTGTTATTTTCTGCTTGTTGGTTTTGTTCTAGCCATCCTAGTGGGTGTGAAGCAATGTCTCATTGAGGTTTTCATTTGCATTTCCCTGATATCTAAGGATGTTGAGCATCTTTTCATGTGCTCATTGGCCATTTGTCTCTCTTCCTTGGAGTGATGTTATTCCATTCTCCCACCCACATTTTAATTGGGTTGTCTTTTTGTCGTTGAGTTGTAAGAGTGCTTTATATAGTCTGCATACAAGTCCCTTATCCAATACATGATTTGCAAATATTTTCCCCCATTCTGTGGGTTGTCTTTTCACTTGCTTGATGGTGTCCTTTGATACATGCAAGATTTTAATTTTGATGAATTCCAAGTTATTAGTTTTTTATTTGGTTCCTTGGCTTTTGATGCCATATCTAAGAGACCATTGCCTAACCCAAGCTCATAAAGATCTACTCTTAATTAGGTTTTTTTTTAATAAGAGTTTTAGAGTTTTAGCTCTTACATCTCTGTCTTTATTTTAATTTTCATAGACGATGTGAGGCAGGGATCTAATCACATTCTTTTGCGTGTGGAGATCCAGTTATTCCAGCACCATCTGTTGCAGACTGTTCTTTCCCCTTTGAATAGTCTTGGCAACTTTACTGCAAATCAGTTAGCCCTGGATGTATGAATTTATTTCTGGGCTTTTTATTCTATTCCATTGTTCCATATGTCTGTCTTTATGCCAGTGCCACACTGTTTTGATTATTGTAGTTTTGTAGTGTTTTGAAATTAGAACATGTGAGTCCTCCTGCTCGTCTTTCTTTTCAAGGTTATTTTGGCTATTTGGAGACAATTACAGTTCCATGTGAGTTTTAGGATTAGCTCATCAATTTCTGCAAAAAAAGCTTAGATTTTTAGAAATTGTGTTGAATGTGTAGATCAGTTTGGGAAATATTGTTCTACTAATATTATGTCTTCTGGTCCATGAACACAGGATATCTTCCCATTTAGGTCTTTAATTTCTTTCATGGCATTTTGTAGTTTTCAGCATACAAATCTTGCACTTCTTTTGTTAAATGTATTCCTTAAATATTTTATTATTTTTGATGCTGTTGTGAATGAAATTGTTTTATTAATCTCATTTTTTAATTATTCGTCACTAGTGTACAGAAACACAAATGAGGCCGGGTGCAGTGGCTCATGCCTGTAATCCCGGCACTTTGGGAGGCCGAGACAGGGAGATCATTTGAGGTCAGGGGTTCAAGACCACCCTGGCCAACATGATAAAACCCTGTCTCTACTAAAAATACAAAAATTAGCCAGGCATGGTGGCACACACCTGTAGTCCCAGCTACTCAGGAGGCTGAGGAACAAGAATCGCGTCAGCGGGGCCGGGCGCAGTGGCTCACGCCTGTAATCCCAGCACTTTGAGAGGCCGAGGCGGGCGGATCACGAGGTCAGGAGATTGAGACCATCCTGGCTAACACAGTGAAACCCCGTCTGTACTAAAAATACAAAAAAAATTAGCCGGGCGTGGTGGCGGGCGCCTGTAGTCCCAGCTACTCAGGAGGCCGAGGCAAGAGAATGGCGTGAACCCCGGGGGGCGGAGCCTGCAGTGAGCCAAGATCGCGCCACTGCACTCCAGCCTGGGCGACAGCAAGACTCTGTCTCAAAAAAAAAAAGAATCACTTAAGCCCAGGAGGCGGAGGTTGCACGTGAGCTGAGATCACACCACTACACTCCAGCCTGGGCAACAGAGTGAGACTCTGTCTCAAAAAAACACACACACATACGCACACATACACACACAGGATCTGATTTTTAATATAGATCTTGTACTCTGTAACCTTGCTGGAGTTGTTGATCAGTTCTAATGTATTTTTTAATTTGCAGATTCCTTAGGGCTTTCTACATATAAGATAGTTTTATTTCTTCCTTCCAATCCGGATGCACTTTTTTCATTTTTCTTCCTTAATTGCCCTGGCCAGAGCCTACGGTTCCATGATGAATAGCAGAGTTGAGAGTGGACAAACAGCTTTCAGTCTTTCACCACCGGATAGGATGTTAGCTGCAGGTAGGCCCATCTTGCTTTTAAACTTAGTAGTTCTAGATGTGAGAAAAACTTTGTTCACATACATAAATAGATAAAAATGGGAGCACTTAGTTATCATGCATCTCTCAATTCTTTGAATTTTTTTAGAGTTATGTATGCCAAAAATCACATGGTGGCCTATCATCAAAATGTGGAAAAGGCCTATCAGCACATGACTCAGTTAGGTCCTCCTTAAAGTTTGTGGAAAACAGGGAATTAAAGGTGCCTGATTTTCACAATGGCTCCCAATCTTGGTTTCTGGGAGAAACTCCCTAGGGTATGGCACACTCCAGGAAGATCCAGGAGTCTCCTGGAACAAGACCTGGGACCCTTGGGGGTCTCCCATGGGTCTGGTGTGTGACAGCATCCCTATAGCATATGCCACAGGTATACATGTGGCACAAATGTATGCGGTAGGTCCCCTGGGAAAGCACAGAGATGCACTCTGCCACACAGCATATGCTTAGAAATGATGTATTAAGTCAGTGACCTAAGGACAATGGTGCATGCTTCGGAGAATCCCAGGAGGGCTTCCCAGGGGAGGTGGCCCCTGGGCTGAATCTTGAAGGATTTTCCTTCTTTAAAACACACATATCCAGTATTTTCTAGGCACTGTTTAAGTGTTCGACACACCATGGCCAGTTGAATCCTAATGCCTATCTGATGAGGCCAGCAGTGCGGTGACCCTGTTTTACAAATGAGGAAGCGGAAGCACTGTGACAAAGCAGAGACGTGAACCTTGGCAGCCTGGCTTCAAAGTCCCCAGGCAGAGGGGACAGCCCATGCCAAGGTTGGGGCTGACGTGGGGGTGAGCAGAGCCCTTAGGCAGGCCCAGCAGTGACAGGGCCTAGCTGGAGCATACAGTTTAGGAATCACTGGAGGAACCCTGAGCCCACAGGGAGGGCAGGTGCAGCCCGGGAGGAAGCAGAGAAGGTAGGACTACAGAGGATACCCAGTCCCCATGTGTGCAACCCTCCGGGCGGGGCGGGGATGGATCTGAGCGGTCACTGAGAATTTCTAAATGGGGCTCTTGGATTAATGCCGCAGGCTCTCCAGGGGCAAGTGGGCCTCACAGATGCCCAGGTCCTGTCCTAAGGTGCCGGCGTTGGGTGGGGGCGGGGAGCCCCCATTTCTGGTTGTTTTCCTGCTGCTATGCTGGCCTCTCTGCAAAGGGCTGAGCTCCTGCTGCGCTTCTAGCCTTCCCTCCCATCCCACTTACCTCCTCTCCACCCACTCCTTCTCCCCTTCTCTGATCCTACTACCCCCTTCTCCTTCCCTTTCTGATGGAGGAACACAGTCTGGGACCCCTCCTACCTCCTCATGGCTTAAATAGGTTTAAGTAGGAAAGGGGAAGTCCCGGCTCCTCCCTCCTGCCTGCCACAGGGACTCAGAAATGCTTGGAGTCCTGGTGGCCTGGGAGGAAGGAGCCCGCCGGGTGCCTCAGAGAGAGGCCTGCTCAGGAGGCCATTGTGCAGGCCCTGGCTGCACTCTCCATAATCATCTGATTGGATTAGGGTCAGGGCAACCCTAATCATGTCAAAGGTCACCCCAGGCTTTGTGGCAGGGGCCACAGGGTGCCTGGCCACCCCTGCCAAGATGGCCTTGTTGAACACAGTTAAAAACCCTCAGCCAGCTGTGAGGAGAGGGGCCCAGCCTCTTGTGTGTGTGTGCACATGTGAGTGTACACCCTAGTGTGTGCATTGTGAGGGGTGCATGTGTGTGCCTATATGTGCGCATATGCCATATATGTGCATGCCTGTGTGTATGCATGTGCATGTGTGTGTGCGTGTGCATGAGTGTGAACATATGAAGGAAGAAGCTTCATATCCTCACACCTCCTGCTTTCAGCCCCATCTGCCGTCCACCTGGCCTGGGGCTGGGGGCTGGGGCCACCAGACTGAGGCTGGGAGAAACCATCAGTCCTTGGAACATGGGGCTCTGTCACAGAAGCTGAGCCTGGTCCCTGAAGAGCCCTCTCTTCTGGGGTCCAAAAGGAGCAGGACATTCAACCTGCCTGGGGCAGAAAGCATTTGAGGAATTTTAAGTGCATGGAGACTGGGCACACCGTGCAGCTTCTCTGTCCCCTGCCGCAGGCCCCAGGCACTGGGAGGGCTCACTTCCCTGCAGAGCTGGAGACACCTCACTCTTGACCCCTGGCAAGGACACAGGTACAGAGAAAGGGCAGGGACGGCTGCAGTGGATGCAGCAGCCCAGGGCCCAGCAGCTGGATCTCAGGCGGCAGATGGCTCTGCGGAGAGCCTGGCCTGCTCTAGGCCAGGTAGGGCATGTGCTCCTTAGAGAAGGGGACGGAGGCCAGGAGCAGGTGAGGCCTGGAGCCTAGGGATGCCACCTGTGCCCACACGCTCAGTGCCCTCTAACATGGGCTGGGCCCAGGAGTCCCCCCAGGCTCTGGCACCTGCCAGAGAGGTCGGGGGGAGCGTAGTGGCATGGGGAGGTATGCAATCTCTTGTGCTTCCCAAGTAAATGTGCTTCCCACAACTCCCCGTGGACACTTCCCAGAGCCCTGGGATTTGCTTCTTCATACCCAGTGTGGGTGGGGCCTGCAGCAGTGGCTGTCCCACTTAGCCTTCACACACCACCGCCTCTTCACGCATTTCCAGTCCCCACCCACTGCCTTCGTCTGCGAACCCCAGGGTATCCCCACTCAAAGCACACGGCCAGATTCCTGGTTGGTGCCCCAGGACCTCTCCAGCCCCAAAGGGTGGGGAGAGTAATGAAAGGGTTCCTGCGCACCACATGTCAGTAAGCCTTGCTAGGTGCCCCACAAGGCCCCCCTCATCTCCCCAACGTCTTCCCCAGGCAGGAGGCAGCCCAGCCTCCTCTCCTCCCCGCGGAGCCCCCAGGAGCCCCTCGGGGGTGGTCCGCCACCTCCCTGTGTGTCCCCTGCCTATGAGGGCCAGCACAGGGGTGGGGCCTGCCTGCTAGGACATGGGGACACAGAGGGCAGCTCTTTAGGGAACCAGCATCCCCAAATCCAGGTTGCGACCCCTGACCCCCCCATCGGAAAGTGTTGCCGTTTAAGATGCGTTGGGGTGGGGGGCTCCCCTGGCTCCAGCGGCCTCTCTGCTATATCATTAACTCTCCCCAGTGGGAGGGGAACCCCGACCGACTCCCCGCCGCGTCCGGCTGGGAGCACAATATCCCAGCGACGGCGACAAGATTAAGCACAAGGGGAGAGTGCAAATGCGCGGGCGGTTCACACGCCCTTCGCGGTGCTGAATTAAAGCGTCTGAATGGGGATTTCCCCTCGCGCCGGACGGCCTGGCGCGCGGCGCATACTTCCAGGTTGCTATGACTGGCCTGCGCTCGCCTAATCACCGACCAGGGGGAAATTCATATAAAATATCGCCGGCCATTGTGGGCCTAACTCGGCGTGACAGTGGCGCACAAAGCCGGATTCAAGCGCCCCAGCGGGTCAGCACGGCGCCCGGCCGCGCGGGCCGCCCGGCGGTGTCAGGGGCCGTGGCCGCGGTGGGGCGCGGGCCGCATTCCGCTCTCAGGTGGCTCCGGGGCCTTTTGTGCAGGCCATGATTACCAAATGCCACCGCGACACCCCCTCCCGGCCGCCTGGCTCCTCCTGGGGCCGCAGGAATGAGGGAAGGTGGGCAGCCCCCGAGGGGAGGCGCCCAGGCGTCGGCTCCGGCAGGGACGGGGGCGCGGGCTGAGTCCCCCTGTGTGCCCCACAGCAAAGGGTCTTTTCCTTCCCCTGTGTTCAGGCCTCAGTGGGGGAAGACGGCCCACGCGTTGGCTGCTCTGGAAGCCTGTTGTGGCCTCCCGATGGGCACGAGAAGGATTTTGCTTGTCCTTTTTCAGGGGCGATGGTCCCCAGATGGCATGACATTTGGGGCCACAGTGACCTGCAGGCCCCTGACCAGTCTGATCAGGTGGTCCTAGCTGGGATCCAAGGCACCCCCTCACTCAGCCAGCCCCTTCTGGCAGCTGTGGCGTGAGCAGGCAGGAGATGGGGGCAGCACCAGGAGGGAGGGACCCAATGCGTTCAGGGTGGCCACTGTCCCCACAACTCTATGGGTCCCAGGTGTGTGGTGGGGGCGTGGTAATCATACAGGGTGCAGCGTGCACGAGGGGCTGTGTTCGCTGTGACCCTCCATCCCCCACGATGCCTGAAGGCCAGTCCCTGGAGTACAGGGAGACTGCTCCTCACTGGTGCATGGAAAGGGCTCGCAGATCAGGCAGGGGCAAGGCCTGTGGGGTGGGTCATTTGCCCTGCAGACCTGGAGAGAGAAGCTGGCTGCAGTAGGGTGCACTTGGGGGACAGAGGACATTTTTTGTCACAGTGGAGGTGAGAACTTCCCGGTGGAGATTCAGCAGAGTTTTTCTCTTGGGCAGTGGGCAATGTTGGGAGTCTGGGCCCCCAGCGCCCGGCTGGGCTGGCCACCATGGGATCCTGCCCTCGGCCTGTGCATCCCTGCTGGAGCTGGGGGTGTCCAGCCAGTCAGCATTGCTAGGGGAAAGAGACGAAGCCACAAGTTTCCACGGGCCGGGGACAGCATCGGAGGCCCCCAAGAGGCATGGCCAGGTGAGAGTGGGTCAACATCAAGAAGCAGACTGGGCAAAGGTGGCATCCCAAGCTCCTAGGAAAGGAGGTGTCAGCTGCCCCAGGATGGGGTCACAGAGGCAGAACCATAGCCCCCTTCCCAGACTGAGCAGCCCAGCCACCAGCTGCCAGCAGCCAGGGCCCTGAATCTCAGAGCCTGTGACCAAGGTACCCACCTCCAGGAAGAGGCCAGGCCAGAGACCCAATGACTACTGTCCACTCATGGGGGGATGGCCATCAGCATATCAGAGACACCCCCTCAACCCCCTTCTCCTGGCAGGCTCCTGTTCACGGTCTTGTGCAGGGTCCCATATAGCCCTTACAAAGTCATGGCCAAGCTGTCCATAGCCTGCCTTCTGGTCACAGCCCAGAGGAGGGGTCAGCACAGAATGGAATCTGAGCTTGGGAGATCTCATCTCAGTTGATGCATCAGAATCACTGGAGACCCTTTAAGATATAGGTGCCCCCCCCACCCCAGTTGAACTTGGGTCCCCAGGGTGGCCCTGCAGTGATTCATTGGCCCCCCAGCCATGACCATTGTTGGAAGCCTCCAGTCCTAATTCCCTGGTGGGCTTCCCAGAGGGGCCAGCCTGGGTGAAACCCTTCAGACTGAGCACTCTGCCTCCCCAAGGAGCTGGATTTCATTGTCCTATGGTCACATTTAACAACAATCCCCATCCCCTGACCCAGAACTTTCCCTCCTTCAAGTTGTTTGTCCCTCAGAAAAGCCACTCAGGAGTCCCCTCTGGACCAACAGGCATGTCCCAGGAACTCAGGAGTCCCAGGCTGTCCTTCTCCTCTCGCCCTGTATCAGCCCCCACAGCCTTTCCACAGATAGGCATGTCCCCCTCAGCCATGCAGTGGTGGCCCAGCCAGGCAGGTGGGCTCACTGCTCCCTTGAGGCTACGGCCATGGAAACACCAGCCATGGGAACACCCACTGGAGCTGCAGGAGCCCGTAATGATGGGTTCAGGGACCTCTCTTGGGACCCCTCTGTCTGGGCTCTGCACTCACTGCTGTGCAGCCTGGGGCCCATGGCTGACCCTCTCTGAGCCATCTTCCTGTCAGGGCCACTTCTCTCATTAGTTAATACAAGGATAGGCTTGGACCTGCTTTTCCCACTGTCACCCCAGAACAGGGCAGCCTCCATGCTGTGCTCCCTCAGCAGCTACCTTCTGAGCAAACACCTGTCCCTGCCGAAATGCTTCCTGGGTCAGCTCCCCGTGGGAAGGTCAGCTCTGAGGGGACAGAGGCTGCAGCCTTCTTTGCCACTTAAAAGACAGTCACTGCTTAATAAATAGTGGCAACTGAGCAACTTTAGTGAAATGCGAAAAGACAAGGATTTTGGAATGATTTGGGCAAATGTTGTTCAACGTTTAAGAATTTGGAAACGTGGCCGGGCGCAGTGGCTCACGCCTGTAATCTCAGCACTTTGGGAGGCCGACGTGGGCGGATCACGAGGTCAGGAGATTGAGACCATCCTGACTAACACGGTGAAACCCTTTCTCTACTAAAAATGCAAAAAAATTAGCTGGGCATGGTGGCGGGCACCTGTAGTCCCAGCTACTCGGGAGGCTGAGGCAGGAGAATGGCGTGAACCTGGGACGCAGAGCTTGCAGTGAGCTGAGATCGCGCCACTGCATTCCAGCCTGGGCAACAGAACGAGACTCTGTCTAAAAAAAAAAAAAGAATTTGGAAACATATCCTTCCTGTTTGATGTTCAAAGGTCCTTTTCTGAAGTTATGATAGTAGATATTTTATATATATATATATAATATCTACCATATATCTACATATCTATATCTGTCTATATCTTTTCCTGTCTCAACAAAATAAAAACACTTGGCAGTCCTCTGTTAGTCCCCAGATGCTCTCTGATACTTGAAAAGCCCATTAAATCCAAACCTAGAAACAAAGGATTTGTTAAGATCCCTCTAGTCCAAAAGTTCTGAGGTGCAAAAGACAAAGGAACCATCAAAGCTCATCTCATGATTATCTGCATCTGACAACCACACTGTCCTCAGCTGTGATGCAGCCTTGCCTGGCAGCTCTTCTGCCTTTCCCTAAATGCCCACCTCTTACCACCTAGAACTCCCTCACCTTCTCAGACTTTATCCATCCATCCATGATCCATTCATCCATCATGCACGATCCACCATCCATCAATCCATCATTCATCCATCCGTCCATCATCATCATCCATTTATCCATCGTGCATGATCCACCATCCATCAATTCATCCATCCATCCATCCACCATCCAACATCCATCAATCTATCCATCCCTCTATCTGCCATCCATCAATGCATCACCCATCTATCCATAAATCTATCATTCATCCATCCATCCATCCATCCACCATCCATCAGTTCATCATCATCCATCTATCCACCATCCCTCAATCCATCATCTATACACCCACCCATCCATCTATCCACTATTCATCACCCTTCCATCCCAGGCCTGCCTCGGAGCTCATGTTGTCAAGCCTTGCTATGTGTCCTTGTCCTCTCTACTGCCTCCCTTGTGAACTGTAAGCTCCCAAAAGCACATGGTTTAGCACAGTCCCAGGCAAAAAACCTAACACACACACCAGCAAAGCCTCCCACTAGAGATAGGGAAGGCTTCCCCTGGTTCATTCTCCTTACCAAGGCAAGGACTGTCTTCTCCTGAAAGTGGGTCATCCAACATCTGTTTTATTATCACCAGGACAGGAAATCCTTCAACTTTCAGAAAGCCTAGGTTGTTAGAAATTGTATCATATTGAACAGCAGTCCACTTTCTGGAGGATTTTTTTTTCTTTTGATGCAGTCTCCCTCTGTTGCCAGGCTGGAGTGCAGTGGCGTGACCTCAGCTCACTGCAACCTCTGCTTCCCAGGTTCAAGCGATTCTCCCACCTCAGCCTCTTGAGTAGCTGGGACTACAGGCGCACGCCACCACGCCCCGCTAATTTTTGTATTTTTAGTAGAGACGGGGTTTCACCATATTGGCCAGGATGGTCTCAATCTCTTGACCTCGTGATCTGCCCACCTCAGCCTCCCAAAGTGCTGGGATTACAGCTGTGAGCCACCACACCCAACCTCTGGGGGATTTTTTTACTGTGGTTATTGAGAGTGGGCACCTTGCTTCTTATTCATCTCATATTCCTAGTTCAGCCCAGTGCCTGGCTCATTAGGGACTCTCAGATCCTGGATGGATGGATGGATGGATGGATGGATGGATGGATGGATGGATGGATAATGGATGGATGGTGGGTGGTGGATAGATGGATGAATGGATGATGGGTGGATGATGAATGAATGGTGATGGATGAATGGTGATGGATGGATTAGAGATGGACAGATAAAGGGCAACAGATGATGAAGGGACAGATGATGAAAGGGATGATGGATGGATGATGGTTGAATGATGGATGGGTGATGAATTGATGATGGATGGATGATGAATGGATGATGGGTGAATGGATGGATGAGTGGTGGTAGATGGTGGATGATGGGTAATGGATGGACAATGGTTAGATTGTGGATGGATAGTGGATGATGGATGATAGATGTATGGATAATGTATGGATATAGATGATGAATGGGTGGATGATGGATGATAGATGGATGATGGATAGATGTGGATGATGGATGGATGGATGGATAATGGTTGATGGATGGATGTGGATGACAGATGATGGATGATGGGTGGATGGATAGATGGGTGGTGGGTGGTGAATGATGGTAGATGATGGAGAGTAGATATATGGATGATGGATGGATGGATGGTGAATGGATAGATGAATTGATAGGTGGATACATGGTAGGTGGTGGTAGATGATGGATGATAGGTAATGGATAGATGGATGGATGGATGGATGGATGGTGGATGATGCACGATAGATGAATGGATAGATGGATGGATGTGGATGACAGATGGATGAATGAACAAAAAGAAGGAAAGATAGATAATTGATACTTTGGATGAATTCAGTAAATAACTGCTAAATGAGACCACGACAAGTTTCTGGGAAAGATGGTTTTCCCAGGTGGAATATACTTCCCTTACAGAACAATTTTGTTATGCAGTTTCCTTTCTTCTTCCTTTCTCCAACAACTGATTGCTGTGTTAGAATAAAAGTCTTGGGCCTGAATAGGGCAGGCCTTAGGTGGCTCAAAAAGTTCAGCCAGTCTCCTTCCCAGGTGACTTGGCCAAATTGGCAGCATTTGTGTCTAAGCACCCTGTCTCCCAGTAGCCTGTGTCCCATTCTAGTGGGACCTCCGACACTCCACTCTAATGAAGGCATTTTCCTGCTGACTGGGATGATTTCCTGGCCTTCTGGGATGGCTGGCACTTCCCACGGGCAAGATGCCTCCGTTTCACCCCCATAGCTGCCTCTGTTGTGTCAACAAAAGCAGAAACCCCTGACAAAGGTGTTTGTGGCAGAGAACTTGGCTTCCGTGGAGGCTGGCTGCCAGGACTGCAGAGCCTGGACATGAGTCCTGGCCTCAGGGGAGCCCTGAGTCGGCTCCTCTGTAAACAGAGATGACTCTGGGCAGTGGTTCATAACATGTGTGCTTCAAACACCTGTGGAAATCTGATCAAAGCAATGGATTCTCTCTCCAGAAAGATGCCCATGCTCCCAGATATCCCCCATTGTTTGTGCTATTTTGGGAAGGTAGTGAACCTGCTGCAGATTCCCCCTAGAACCTTGGGTGGAATCCATCCCACAGGCTCAAATCTCCTGCCACTGTGGCTGTCACTTGGACATTCTGGGGGGTCTTCCTTCTGCATGGTTTCAGGACATTTTTTAACCTTTTATTTATTTTATTTTATTATTTTTAGATTAGAGATGAGGTCTCATTTTGCCTCCCAGGCTGGAGTACAATGGTGTGAACATGGCTCACTGCAGCCTTGAAGTACTGGGCTCAAGCAATCCTCCTGCCTCAGCGTCCCGAGTAGCTAGGACTACAGATGCACACCACCATGCCCAGCTCATTTATGTTTGTTTTTTTTTTTAAGAAAGGGGGTCTTGCTATGTTGCCCAGGCTTAACTTTTTATTTTGAAATAATTTCAGACTTACATAAACATCGCAGGAGTGGCACTGAGACTCCTGGGTCCCCTCGTACAACCCTGTGGTGCATAACCATGCCAATTGTTCAAAACTAAGTGTGTTCTATTCACCACACTCTGGACGTCACTCAGCTTTCCTTCGTTTTTCTATCAAGATCCCTTTTCTGTCCCAGAACCCCCTCCTGGGTCCCTTGTTACTTTTGGTGATGCCATGCCTCTGGCTCCTCTGCTCTTCCCTGTCCCTCATGCCCCTGAGACCTCTGAGAAGCACAATTAGGCATTTTGCAGAACAGCCATCAATTTGGGTTGGTCTGATGTCTCCCGACGATTAGATGCAGGCTGTGCATTTTGGGCGAGAATATCTCAAAGGCTGTATGTGGCCTTCATGCATCATCCTTGGAGCCACAAGGTATTGTGTGTCCCATTTCAGGCAAGGTTAACTCAGTCCCCAGCATAAGGTGGCATCTGCCAGGCTTCTCCAGTGCACAGTTAAGGCTTTTCCCATTGTGCCTGATAAACGCTGTGAGCAGTTGTGGAACTGCTTAGAGACTTTGTGGCTTCAACTTTAATGCAGGCTCTCTGCCAGAACATAGGGTCTCATGCTTTTCTGGCCTGTGGTCTTGCAGCTTGCAGCTTCTACTTCGGCCTCGGATGGGGGTGTCTGTCCCGGGATCCGAGCCTCTCTGCAGAGACTTCTTGTCTTCAGTCTTCACGAGTGAATTGAAGGCCTGCTCCAGGGTTTTCTCAGCATGGCAGGGAGCTCCACCTCCACTTGTGATGGGAGAGAAAATCAAGGTTCAGCCAGCTGGTGACCAAACTGAGCAAGAATGAGCTCTTTTCTGTCCAAGTGGAAGCCCTGAGCACCACCCGCCCTTGCCCTTGAGTGTGTCTGGCTATTGGGGCTGTTTGCCTGAGTTTTGATAAGCAGCGATCTCGAGGCCCTTGTTATGGGCAGGGCATGAGTGAGGCACAGAGAGCCCTAGCCTCAGGCTCTGGTTCTCCTCTTACCAGAAGCTCAGGAGCAAGAGGGAGGGGCTGGCCTTGGAGACAGACTCTTGTAGTAGCCAGGCCGTGAGGTGGGAAGGCAGGCTCAGCTGGGGTAGGGTATTCAGAGTGTGTGATGCCCAGGCCATTTGGGAGTGAGAGGGTCTGGCCGAGAGGGCAGGTGGAGCTGTGCGCCATGCATGAGCTCCAGGAGCACCCAGGACACTCCTCAACCCTGCCTCTCAAGCTGCCCTAGAAGGGAAACAGGGCAGATGACAGAGGAGGGGGTGCTGACTAGGGAGGGGACAACCTGAGTTCTTTAACGACAAGAACAGGCACTCAGGCCTGGAGGCTTAGAGAGGAAGTGCTCTGCATCCAGCCACACGTATATTCACTCAGGGACAGTGGGTTCAGCAAAGGCCCCTCCAGGCCTGTCTGTGAACTGATCAGTTGTGTTAGGGAAGTAACATGGGGTCGGGGGTGGGGGGCTTTAAGTTTCTTGGGGAGGTGTGGAGGAGGTGGCTGCCTAGCTGCTCCCTGGGAAAGGAAACAGCGGAGGTTACATGATGAGCCTGGGTGTCTTAGAGGGGCAAGGGTGGGCCTGCTCTGGGTAGGCTCAGACCCTCCTGGTTCCCTGACTCAGCCCAGGGCTCCTGTCCTTCACTCTGGCCCCAGGAAATATCTATGGGCTGGGCCTTGTGCTCCAGATTGGAAATAAAAGGTGAGCCAAACAGTCCCTGCCTCTAGGCAGCCGGGGCGAAGGAGGGAGTCAGTGGGCAAATCTTCCTGGTTGGGGAGGGGCAGCCAGGTGTAGAGGACACCCGATCCCTGGCCGCTCCCCTCAGAGCAGGCAGGGGCATAGCAGGTCCAGCCTGAGCCAAGGAAGGAACTGGAAAGAGCCCGAGGGGAGGACAAGGGGCTGAGTGTGGCCTGAGGCCAGGGAGCGGCATTGAGGTCAGGAGAGGAGATAGATCCAGAGGGGGCCTGGCATGGCCAGATTGGCATTGGGCGAAGACCTCAGCCTGCAGATAGTCCGTTGCGAGGGAGAGGTGTGCATGTGTATGCATGTGTGTGGTGCACGTGTGGGGGGGTGTGTATGTGTGTGCATCTGTGTGCATGCATGGTTTGTGTGTGGTGGGTTGTGAATGCATATGTGCATCCATGGGAGGTGTGCATGTGTGTGATGTGCATGGTGTGCATGCATGCATATGTATATGTGTGTGCATGTGTGTGTGTGCATGTGCATGGGGTGTGCATGTGGGGGGTGTGTGCACGTATGTGTATGGTATTCATGTATGTGTATGTGTTGTGTGGTGTGTGTATTTGTGTGTGTGCATGTCTGTGGGGTGGGGTGTGTATATGTGGGGTGTGTGCATGCATGTGTGTGCATGTGTATGGTATGTGTGGTATGCCTTCATGGTGTGCATGTGTGTGTGGGATGTGCATGTATGTGAGTGCATGTGTATGCTCTGCTTGCATGCATGTGTATATGTGTTCATGTATGTAGTTGGGTGTACATGTGTGCTTGTGTGTGGCGGGGTGTGCATGTGTGTGCATGTGTGTGATGTGTGCATGTGTGTGGTGTGCATGCCTATATGTGTGTGTTTGCATCTGTGTGTGCATGTGCATCAGGTGGGGTGTGCATGCGTGTGTGGTATGCATGTGTTTGTGTCTGCAGGCATGTGTGCATGTGGCTGTGCATGCATGTGGTGGAAGGAGGAAGCTGGAGGCTGGGGCCTCCTAGGGGCCTCTTCATGGCAAGGTGGAAGATGGACCCACAGATAAGAACCAGGAGGGGCAAATTGGCTGAGAGGCCCCAGGGCCACCTGGGAAGGCCAGAGCAGCCTGGGCAGCTGGGGCTGTTTCAGGACTGGACAGTCTCCGGCCAGCAAGCAGAGCCCTTTCTGAGCTGGTGGTGGGAAGTGGATACAGAAGAAATGGAGAGTTTTCTTCTGGACTTGTGGCTGGATGCAGTGGGTGTCCAGGCCTGACTTGGACAGGGCCCTAGGGAAGGGACGGGGTTGCTGGGACCCGCCATCAGGGGGCTGTTGGCCTATCCACAGAAAAGTCAATGAAAGCAGGCCTAAGGGGCTCAGGGGGCTTTGTCAGCAGCCAGGGGGACGCCAGTGCAAAGCCATAGCCTCAAATACCTTCCACTTTGTATGTTCTTGTCATGGGAGCAAACGTGTGTTCTTCTGTGCTGGCTGTGTGTGGATGTGTGTTGGGCCGTGTGGGAGTGTCTGAGTGTGTGCACACTAACTCACGCCTTTCTGTCCCTGCCGGCCTGGGCTCAAGGGCATCACAAGCCCCAGGTGTTGCTCTCTCGGTCCTCTCCTAGGCAGCCTGCAACCACATGCCTGTGTCCCTGAGTTAGGCCATTCTTGCATCGCTATAAAGAAACACTTGAGGCTGGTAATTTATAAGAAGAGATGTTTAATTGGCTCATGGGTCTGCAGGCTGCACAGGAAGTGTGGCTCTTGCTTCTGCTTCTAGGGAGGCTAGGAAGCTTCCAATCATGGCGGAAGGCAAAGGGGGAGCAGGCATGTCACATGGTGAGAGCAGGAGCGGGAGAGAGAGTGGGGGAGGAGGTGCCACACACTTTTAAACAACCAGATCTTGCAAGAACTCACTCGTAATCTCGAGGACAGCACTAAGCCATGGGACCCACCCCCCGTGACCCAGTCACCTCTACCAGGCCCCACCCCAGCCCTGGAGATCACAGTTCAACATGAGATCTGGGCAGGGTTAAACATCCAGACTACATCAGCCCCATCCACGTGAGGATGAAAGCTCCCTGGATGTCCAGGTGGCAGAGGAGGTCACAGCCCCCTACGATGACTCTGTTGTGACCCGAAGGGGTCCGTTGCGGGCCTCTGCCAAGGAGGAGCAGGGGACACAATGGGACATAGCCCTGTATCCCCGCCTTGTCCCATGGGAGGACCCTGGCTCCAGGAGAACCTCAGGCCTCCTTCTATCCCCATAGAGAGGGCCCATCGGAGCTCTCCTCTCCCTCCTGCTCTCCCAGAGCCTCCAGGGGAGAGAGAAGGTCAGAGCCAAGGAAAGGTGGGGGCTCAGGACCCTCCCACAACAAAAGCAGAGACATGGAGGAACCTGCCCCAGGGCACACCCAGCCCCCAGAGGCCAAGCCAAGGCTCAGGGGCTCCAAAGCCCAGGTGTCTTCTTGCTAGGTCTGTAAGATCCCTGCCCAGCAGCAGGTTGGGCTCTTTCCTGGTTGGCTCCCTGTTGGTTCCCTAGCTCAGACTGCAATGCTTGGCAAACAGCAGGCACTCTGTTCCTCACCTGTGTCGGAGGGTTGGTCCAAAGTGAGTGCCTGTCTTTTTTTATTTTGTTTTTTTTTTGAGACAGGTTCTCACGCTGTTGCCCAGGCTGGAGTGCAGTGGTATAATCATACCTCACTGCAGCCTCGAACTACTGAACTTAAGTGATCTTCCTGCCTCAGCCTCCTGAGCAGCTGGGATTATAGGCCCCCAGCCCTGAGTGCCTTTTATCAATGGAAGCAGGGCCTGGCCAGGCCCACCCCCTCTCCTCGTGCCCTTGCAGAAGTGTCTGCATACACCCACCCCCAAGACACAGCTCTTTCTTTCAACCTGTCTGGGGAAGCCTGGCTGGGGGCCTGGCCTCTGCAAAGCCCACACCACCCCTCATTCCCATCCCTCTGATCCTAGCCTCCAGAGCTTTCTCCTAAATTCCAGCCCTCCCCTACCACCCTTCTGCACAAGCAATGCCACTTCCCCAACTCAGCCTCTATTTCCCCATTTGGGGAAGAAGGAAGCTGTGTACAAGGACCCAGGCAGCTCCAAAGTTAGCAGCAGCAGACACCCTGCAGCCTTCCAAGCTGGAGGCAGGGGCATTTGGGGCACTGGGGCTGGCCCTGGGGAGGTGGGCGCTGGAGGTCACTGGTGTTGAGAAGATTCCAGAAGAGGCGGCCATACCTCTGAGCCATGCAAGTGCCAGTGCTTGGGGTGGAGGAAGGAAATGGCAAGAGGCACAGCAGAGGTGGGCGGTGTGCGGGGTGGAGCCACACTCTGGGGTCTGCGCCCCAGGCTGTCTGGGCAGCAGAAGGAAGTGGCTCTTGTCTGGTTTTACCTGCCTTCATTCAGTTGTATGATTATTTTGAGATCCTTTGTGCTATTTTTCTTGTTATTCCTAAATTAAATGCCGTTATGGACTTGCCACTGTTTTTTAACCATCCCTGTTGATGGACATTGGGGTACTTCCAGTGTGTGGCTTGTGTGAACATTTGCTTACAAGTCTTCGCACAGACACGGGTTTCCTCTGGGGCAAACCTAATGGCTGGTGTACGTTTACCCTTGAAGACAATGCCAAAGTGCCTCCCAAGGGGACTGCACCTTTCCCCGCCATCCAGCTGTGAACAAGGGTCAGGGTCTGATTTCTCCACATCCTTGCCAACACTTGCTACTCTTTGACTCTTTGACTCTTTGATTGCAGCCGTCCCCGTAGGTGTGAGGCGGCCCCTCATTGGGTTTTTTGATTTGCACATCCCCAGGATGGGTGATGTCGACCATCTTTCCAGGTGCATACTGGCCTTCCCTGTGCCTTTTTTTTAAAGACAAGGTCTTGCTCTATCACCCAGGCTGGAGTGTGATCATAGCTCACTGCAGCCTCAAACTCCTGGGCTCTAGCAATCCTTCCACCTCCACTTCCTGAATAGCTGGGACTACAGGCGCACACCACTGCACCTTGCTAATTTTTAAATTTTTTTGTAGAGATGGGGTCTTGCTACATTGCCAAGGCTGGTCTCAAACTCCTGGGCTCAAGCAATCCTCCCACCTCCACCTCCCAAAGGGCTGGGATTACAGGTGTAAGCCACCTTGCCAGCTATTTGTTTTCTGAGACAGGGCTTGAGTGCAGTGGTGCTATCCTGGCTTACTGCAGCCTCGACTTCCTGGGCCCAAGTGATCCTCCCGCCTCAGCCTCCTAAGTAGCTGGGGCCACACCCAGTTAATATTTTTAGTTTTTGTAGAGATGGGGTCTTGCTATGTTAAAAAGGCTGTCCTGGTCTCAAGCAGTCCTCCTACTGTGCCCTCTCAAAGTGCTGGGATTACAGGCATGAGCCACTGTACCTAGCCAAAGTTGATTGTTAAAAAGAGCCTGGTACCAACCTCCCCTCTCTCTGGCTTCTGTCACCATGTAATTTCTTGCACACACTGGTTCCCCTTTACCCTCCCTTTCCCTTCTGCCACAAGTGGAAACAGCCTGAGGCCCTTGCCAGAGGTAGTTGCTGGAGCCATGCTTCTGTGTAGCCTGTAGATCCGTGAACCAAGTAAGCCTCTTTGCCTTATACACCACCCAACCTCACGAGTTCCTTTATAACAATGCAAATGGGCTAAGACCCCTGCCCTGCCCAAGGCAGTCCTTTGAGCTGAGCCCTGTTAACCCTGCATCTCTCCTCTCTCTACAGCTACCAGGGAGTCAGCCTTTGTCCACGCCATTGCCTCAGCCGGTGTGGCCTTTGCGGTGACACGCTCATGTGCAGAAGGCACAGCCGCCATCTGTGGCTGCAGCAGCCGCCACCAGGGCTCACCAGGCAAGGGCTGGAAGTGGGGTGGCTGTAGCGAGGACATCGAGTTTGGTGGGATGGTGTCTCGGGAGTTCGCCGACGCCCGGGAGAACCGGCCAGATGCCCGCTCAGCCATGAACCGCCACAACAACGAGGCTGGGCGCCAGGTAGGTTCGCCGCCCGCAAGGGTGCTTGGGAAAAAGGAGCCTCCTCAGCAGGGTGTGTGCCCTGGTTCCTTGGGGCATATGGCCCGGTGAGGCAGGATGGTGGCCAGGCTGAGGGTCTTCTCGACCCCTGCCTGGGGTGTGTGAAGCTTAACACCATCCAGCTGCACCACAGCATCCAGTGCGCTCCTGGGGATGGTGAGCCCACCTGTGGACTGGGGTAGCCAAGAAGGAGGGATAAAGCAAAGGCCTGGTCAATAGGAGCCCCTGCAGAGCCCAGGGAGGGAGACAGCCAGGCAGCCACAGAGATGGGGAGGAATTCTGCAATGAGGAAATGCAGGCACACAAGGTGACCCGATGTCAAGGACAGCTGGCAGTAATTTAGGGGGAAGGAAGCTGGGAGAGCCTCCCAGGCAGCCTGGAGGTGAAAGACAACAAGCGACTTGGTCTGGGCAGAGTACACAGTGTAATGGAACAAAGAGCATCTTGATGTGGAGAGGCCAACCCAGACCAAGCCGTATAAAGCTTCGTGAGCCTGTGTCTTATTCTGTCTGGCTGCTACAACAAAGTATCTTAGACTGGATAATTTACAAACAATGGAGTTTAGTACTCACAGTTCTGGAGACTGGGAAGTCCAAGGTCATGGTACTAGCAGATTCCTTGTCCGGTGAGGGCCTTCTCCTCATGGATGATGCCTTCTGTGTCCTCACCAAGGGTGTGGATCTCTCTGGGGTTACTTTTATAAGGGCACTGTTTTAGTCCATTCTTGCATTGCTACCCGAGACTGGGTAATTTATGAAGAAGAGAGGTTTAATTGGCTCACGGATCTGCAGGCTGCACAAGCTTGGTAATGGTATCTGCTCAGCTTCTTGGGAGGCCTCAGGGAGATTTTACACATGGCAGAAGTGGAGTGGTAGCAGGCACGTCACATGGGCCAGAGCAGGAGCAAGTAAGACAGAGTGGGGAAGAGGTCGCCATGCACAGATCTTGTGTGAACTCACTATCATGAGGACAGCACCAAGCCATTCATGAGAGATCTGCCTGCATAACCCAAACACCTCCTACCAGGTCCCACGCCCAACACTGGGGATTACACTTCAACATGAAATTTGGAGGGGACACAGATACAAACCATATCAGGCACAAATCCCATTCACGATGCTCCACCCTCATGACTTGACTTGATCACCTTCTAGAGGCCCTACCTCTTAATGCTGTCACCTTGAGGGTAAAGATTTCTTTTTGGGGGGATGGGGACACAGAGTCTTGCTGGAGTACAGTGGCACCATCTCAGCTCACTGCAGCCTCCACATCCCGGGTTCAAGCGATTCTCCTGCCTCAGCCTTCTGAGTAGCTAGGACTATAGGCGCATGCCACCACACCCGGCTAATTTTTGTATTTTTAGTGGAGATAGGGTTTCACCATGTTGGCCAGGCTGGTCTCAAGCTTTCGGCCTCAAGTGATCCACCCACCTTGGCCTCCCAAAGTGCTGTGATTACAGATGTGAGCCACCATGCCCAGCCGAGGGTAAAGATTTTAACCCATGAATTTTTGAGGAACACAAACATTCAGACCACAGCAGCTTGCTAGAAAGGACATGGTCAGAAGACCAGTGGATGACCAAGGGAGGAAAGATGGCTGATGGGCAGTGACAGGTGTAAGGACCAAGTGGCGTCCACGGGATTTAGCAACATGAAGATGGCAGCTGACCTTGGCTGTAGAATCAGGGGACCACAGAGTGGTGAAGAGTGAACAGGGGATATTCACCTTTTAACAGTGAGGAACTAGATAACTCAGACTAATCTTCCTGCAGAAGACAACTTCAGATGCAGGATGAACTATAAAAAGCACCCTGTTAAAAGTGTGGAGTCCCCATAATTACCCAATTCATGATAAATGAGGCAGTGCAGTGCCATGGGAGAAATGGGCTTTTCAATAAATGGTGCTCAGTCAACTGGGTGGTGCTGTGGTCTGAATGTGTCTCCCAAAATTTGTATGTTGTAAGCTTGATCCCCAGTGCAACAGTCTGGAGAGGTGGGACCTGACGAGAGGTGTTTAGGTCATGAGGGCCTTGCCCTCATGAAGAGACCAATGCTGCTGTAAAAGGGCTTGCAGAAGAGGGTCTCTCTCTCTCTCTCTCTCTCTCTATTACCTTCCTGCCATATGAGGACATGATTTTCCTCCCTTCTAGAGGACATGACATTCATTCAGGGTGCCCTCTTGGAAGCAGATAAACCAAGCCCTAACCTGTCAGCACCTTGATCTTAGATTTCCCAGCCTCCTAAACCATGAAACAATACATTTATGAATTACTCAGTCTCAGGTGTTATGTTGTAGCAATACAGCATTGACTAAGACAGATAGCAACATGGAAAAAAAATAACCCTGGCTTGTTACCTCACACCATCCATAAAAATCAATTACAAATCCCAGTGGGAAAGATAAAACAATAAAACTTTTACAAGAAAATATAGAATATCTTTGTGACCTTAGAGTAGGTAAAGGTGTCTTAAACAGTCCAAAAAAGCACTCACATTGAAAGAGAAGTGGAATAACATAGACTATATTCAAAGTAAGAACATTCATCCATAAAAAGACACCAGTATGGGACTGAAAAGGCAACCCATAGAGGACACATTCACATACATACATCCACACTCACATATGCAGCAAATGTAGAGAAGCTACAGTAGGAAAAGAACTCTGCAGACTAAGAAGAAAAAGATAGACGAACCAATGGGAAAATTGGCCAAAAAATTAAAAGCCATGTTATGAAAGAAAATATAGAAATTCCAATACCTATACAAAAGGTGCTCAATGTTATGAGTCATCAAGAAAATGCTGTGAGAATCTATGTCCTGGAAATAGAGAGAGGAGGAAGGGGGTGTGTGAGACACTGGTGTTCTGGGGCAGGTAATTTGTAAAATTTTGTATATTTTGCACTTATAACACATATACTTTTTTGTATGTCTATTATACTTCCATAAAATGATTTTTAAGTGTCAAATAACTGGCCATCTAGTGAGGAATTAGCAGCCCCTGATCCAAGAGAAGATCCCAAGCCTGGTACCTGGGGTAGCTTTTGTCTAGGGGCCATTTGCTGACCTGGAAGAGACTACAGAGGTTGCACTGCATTTCCAGCAGACTCACAGAGCTAAGGGGCCCACCAAGGGTGCGATCTCTGGTAAATCCTTCCTCAGTGTAGGCTGTGACCCTGAAGAGCAAAGTCAAGCCAGAAGTAGTCTTGTCCTGTGCACATGGGCAGACTAGAAATCTCTCAAAACCTGAACTTGGATTAAGGTAATCCCAAATTACTGGTACGCCCACACACCTGGAAAAAGCAGACAAAATCCACTTTGGAGAAGGATGATATCCCTCCTCTAAGCCTATAAATGTTTCTATAATAATTTTTTAGAAAACACAATATTGGCTGGGCATGGTGGCTCATACCTGTAATCCCAGCACTTTGGGAGGCCGAGATGGGTGGATCATGAGGTCAGGAGATCGAGACCATCCTGGCTAACATGGTGAAACCCCGTCTCTACTAAAAAATATCAAAAAAAAAAATTAGCCAGGTGTTGGTGGCGGGTGCCTGTAGTCCCAGCTACTCGGGAGGCTGAGGCAGGAGAACAGCGTGAACCCAGGAGGTGGAGCTTGCAGTGAGCCGAGATCGCACCACTGCACTTCAGCCTGGGTGACAGAGAGACTCCATCTCAAAAAAAAAAAAAAAAGAATACACAATGTCCAGCACACAATCAAAGATAGTCTATCACATGATCTGATGACACGATGAGTTTAATCAGAAAAAAGAAAAAACAGAAACAAGTACACAGGGAATTCAGATACTGGAATTATTAGACATAGACTTTGAGGAGAAAAATGCTTACTTAGGTTCACAAAGCTAAAACACAAGTGTGAACATTGCAGCAGGAAACCAGAAACTATAAAAATAATATAATAGGCCGGGCACAGTGGCTCACACCCGTGATCCCAGCACTTTGGGAGGCCGAGGCTGGTGGATCACCTGAGGTCAGGAGTTCGAGACCAGCCTGACCAACATGGAGAATCCCCATCTCTACTAAAAATACAAAATTAGCTGGGCATGGTAGTGCATGCCTGTAATCCCAGCTACTTGGGAGGCTGAGCCAGGAGAATCACTTGAATCCGGGAGGCGGAGGTTGCGGTGAGCCGAGAACACACCATTACACTCCAGCCCAGGCAACAAAAGCGAAACTCCATCCCAAAAAAAAAAAAAAAAAAAAATATATATATATAGATAGATAGATAGATAGATAGATAGATAGATAGATTTGGAAAAGAATTACATAGAAATTGCAGAACTGAAGAAAAAATAAGGACTTCCAGTTAAAGATGAGAAGCTGAACCCTTCCATCTGCACTCTCCTGGAACCCACTAAAATAACAATAAATTAATTTTAAAATAAATAGATATGTAGAGATAAATATAAATAAAATATAAATAGATATAAGTAGAGACAGGTAATAGTAGATATAGATGATAGATATAAATGGATATAAACAGTGCCTAGAGATTATACATAGATATAGATGCTAATATAGATAAATAGGATGGATGGATGGATAAATAGATTAGATAGATAGATGGATGAATAGATAGAGATGGATGCTCATGAGAATACAGAAAATAAAGAGGAAGCAATGGTAACAAAACTTTGGAAGCTAAAAGCAGATACATGAATACTCAAGCAGACTCAAGAAAACTGAGTCTTAAGCCAGTAGAGAAGAAATTTGGGAACCAGTCTAGGAATTCCTAGTGTCTGATATCTTGAGAAGTTGAGATAAATATTGGGGCTGAAAACACAAAGATTGGTTGAAAGATGATTTTCAGAGTACTTTACAGCCCACTCACTCCACTACCCAACTCTTTGTAGCCAGGCAGCAGCCTCTCCTTTCCCTGTGGCTGAAGACTGGAGGTTTGTTTTCTGCAAAGCAAAGGTCTCTGATCTGAGGGACGCCAAGCACATCTCAGAGTGAAGCTTCCAAAGTGAAAATTTTCTCTCTACATATGGAAGTTCATGCCTTTCTCTCTCCTCCTGATTTCCTAATGCTAAGCTGTGAACCCTAGTTATCCTCCAGGCAAGAGGATGGAAGATTCTGCTCTGGGGACTCTGACCAACTCAAAAGAGGAGACTTCAAGATAGTGACTTGTGGAAGGTCCCAATAAAGCAATGCACCTAGATCACTCTATAGAGAGGACCAAAGTTGACAAGTCTCTCCCATGTACAGGAACTTCCAATAAGATTTTTAGTGTCCCATTTTTAAATACGAGCAGACAGCCAAGGATCATCAGACCTCTGAGGAAGGACTCTAACAACAATAATGGCAAAGTCCAAAACAAACAAACTCAAACAAAATTTATGGGAAAGAGACATTGTAAAGAGAGATGAAACTTCAAAGGATGATCATTAATATCCCCAAAAGATAAAACACTATATCCATGAAATTGGAACAGGATGGTAATTTTAAACATTCAGGTTACAAAAGAGCTCTTAGAAATTAAAAATATGATAACAGAAGCAAAATCCTCAAATTGAAAGATAGTTGAGACACCCTCCCACAAGACAGAAAAAAAAAAGACAAAGAGATTAAAAATAAGAGCAAGGAGAAGATTTGGAGGATCTGTCCAAGAAAGACAATGACAAACAAAAAGACGAGGCAGTCAGCAAAGAAACAAGGCAGGAAGCTTCCTCAGAACTGTGGAGCACAGGTTTCAGACCAAACAGGCCCACTAAGTGACGAGAACCACAGAAGAAAAAGATCTACTTCAAGACACGCTGTTGTGAAGTTCAGAGCCTACCACATAGAACAGCCCTCCAAGCTGCCAAGGAGAATGTTTGGGCTTCGGGATCAGGAATCAAAATAGTAGCAGACTTTTCGGGAGCAATAATGAAAGCTAGAAGAAAACAGAGTAACTCTAAGATGTAAAAATGATTTTAATGAATTCACTTCCCAGCAAAACTATCAATTAAATGGGCTAGTAGAAAAGATTGTTTTTAGACATGGACATTTCAAAAAATGTATAAGGCCTTTTCTGGGAAAAAAAAATAACTGCAAGAAAATGAGATTGATAGAATAGCTGATGTGTTTGGACATCTTGAAGAGAATATTTAGATAAGTAAGGGAGAATTTGAGACTGAATCAGTTACAGGTACATTGATAACACCAACTACAAAAAGTCATTTAGGAAAAGAAAAGTAATCGTAATAAATGACACTTAAAGTAGTCCCAATACCACAAGCAGTGAATATTGATGTGAAATTAAGCTAGTTTTTAGGGCAGGAGGGGTTGGTGGTTGGGAAGTGTGCATCAGTGTGGTGGAGTAAGGAGAGAAAACTAACTGCCACCCACCATGGCAAGAGGCCAATAAATAATGCCTAATGCTGAAAAATCAAGAGGTGTCAAGACAAGTGTGTTATTAGAGTTGTAGGCATTGCAAGGGGCTGCATGTAGGACCAGAATTCCTGTTTATCTAAACAGGTCTTGGAAACTGTTGGACTCTTTAATGTATGCACCTATACAACTTTGATCCAATGTAAAACTAAAACAAAAGAGGAAATAAAATGGATATTAGATAAACTAGACTGGGCAGGGCGGGGGATATGTTACTCAACAGATGCCCATAGGAAACAGTCAATATCAGAGGGAGGAGTTCAAGAAAGAGCCAGAAGGGGACGAGGAGGAGGCAGCATTGGGACCCAGAGCCCAGTTGAAGCCTTAGATTAGAACTGTCCAATAGAAATAGAATGGGAGCCACAAATGGCTCATAGATTATTATAATTTGTCCCACAAATGACACAAAGATCATTATAAATTTTCTAGTAGCCACATTTAAAGAGTAAACAGGTAAAACAAGTGTTTTTGGTTTGGGGTTTGGTTTGGTTTGGTTTGGTTTGAGACGGACTCTCGCCCTGTAGCCCAGGCTGGAGTGCAGTGGTGCAATCTCCGCTCACTGCTACCTCCCGCTCCTGACTCAAGCAATTCTGCCTCTGTCTCCCAAGTAGCTGGGATCACAGGTTCCCGCCACCAGGCCTGGCTAATTTTTGCATTTTTAATAGACACGGGGCTTTGCCTCAAGTAAGCCACCCGCCTTGGCCTCCCAAAGTGCTGGGATTACAGGCATGAGCCACCATGCCCGGCCAGAAACAAATTTTAATACTAAATTTGATTTAACTCAGGATAGCCAACATGCTATCATTTCAATAATGTAGTCAGTATTAAAATTATGAATGAGCTGTTTCTCATCCTTTTCTTACACTAAGTCTTGGGAATCCAGCATGCAGTTGGCACTTATAGCATTTCTGAATTTGCACTGTCATGCCTCACGGGCTCCTGTCTGGCCAGTGGCTGCCACAGTGCAGTGCCACCTAGACTGTTCTGATGTTCACATGCCCCTTCACGCTCACCCCGACCCCTTCCCCAAAGAAAGAAGGGAAAAGAAGCCGAATTCTCCACTGCCCATAGGGGAAACCGTTCGCTCCTCAGCCAGGTCCTGCCCCATCCCCCAACAGCCTTATGTCCCAACATTGCCTTCCTCTTCCTCTGCAGTCCCCATACAGTGACCAGCTTCCTGGGCCACTCTCATTACTCATGCTCAGGACTCCTGCCTTTCCACCCAGCCGTATACACCTCTGGGCAGCGTGCCTGGGTCCTCAGGGTCAAAAGGAACGCCTATCCCCCTGCATCCCTGCACTCTGACTGCTGTGGCTCTTCGTGTATGGCATCCCACGCTGCAGCTCTGTCCTTCATTCACTCCACCCTAGACAGTGTAGAAGTACTCAGCTAGGAGACGGGGAGAGGGAGCCCCCCAAGCCCTGACCTGGGAAGGCTTGGGTCTGGCAAAGGAGCAGGCACCAGTATCTGCACCATAGGAAGGGGGTGGCCCTGGGGCCCTGTCTGGGAGTCTGCCCTCTCTGCCCGGGGGCTTTATGGAGCAGGTGGGCTGCGGGCGACATGTAATGCTGTTTCCTCGGGGAGACGCACCAGGGGGCCGCCCTGACGCTGGCTCCTGCGCGTGCCCCGCAGGCCATCGCCAGCCACATGCACCTCAAGTGCAAGTGCCACGGGCTGTCGGGCAGCTGCGAGGTGAAGACATGCTGGTGGTCGCAACCCGACTTCCGCGCCATCGGTGACTTCCTCAAGGACAAGTACGACAGCGCCTCGGAGATGGTGGTGGAGAAGCACCGGGAGTCCCGCGGCTGGGTGGAGACCCTGCGGCCGCGCTACACCTACTTCAAGGTGCCCACGGAGCGCGACCTGGTCTACTACGAGGCCTCGCCCAACTTCTGCGAGCCCAACCCCGAGACGGGCTCCTTCGGCACGCGCGACCGCACCTGCAACGTCAGCTCGCACGGCATCGACGGCTGCGACCTGCTGTGCTGCGGCCGCGGCCACAACGCGCGAGCGGAGCGGCGCCGGGAGAAGTGCCGCTGCGTGTTCCACTGGTGCTGCTACGTCAGCTGTCAGGAGTGCACGCGCGTCTACGACGTGCACACCTGCAAGTAGGCACCTGCCGCGGCTCCCCCTGGACGGGGCGGGTCCTGCCTGGGGGTGGGCTTTTCCCTGGGTGGAGCAGGACTCCCACCTAAACCGGGCAGTACTCCTCCCTGGGGGCGGGACTCCTCCCTGGGCGTGGGGCTCCTACCTGGGGGCAGAACTCCTACCTGAAGGCAGGGCTCCTCCCTGGAGCCAGTGTCTCCTCTCTGGCGGCTGGGCTCCTCCTGAATGAGGCGGAGCTCCAGGATGGGGAGGGGCTCTGCGTAGGCTTCTCCCTGGGGACGGGGCTCCCCTGGACAGAGGCGGGGCTACAGGGTGGGCGGGGCTTCTCCTGGGTGGGACAGGGCTTCCCCTGCGGGGGCGAGGCCCCTCCCAGTGAGGGCGTGGCTATGGGTGGGCGGGGCACTAGGTAGGCTTCTACCTGCAGGTGGGGCTCCTCCTGAAGGAGGCGGGGCTCTAGGATGGGGCAGGGCTCTGGGGTAGGCTCCTCCCTGAGGGCGGAGCTCCTCCTTAGGAGTGGGGTTTCATGGTGGATGGGGCTTCTTCCTGGATGGGGCAGAGCTTCTCCTGACCAGGGCGAGGCCCCTTCCACGGGGGCTGTGGCTCTGGGTGGGCGTGGCCTGCATAGGCTCCTTCCTGTGGGTAGGGCTCCTCTGGGGCCAGGCTCCAATGGGGCGGGGCTTCTCTCCGCGGGTGGGACTCTTCCCCGGGAACCGCCCTCCTGATTAAGGCGTGGCTTCTGCAGGAATCCCGGCTCCAGAGCAGGGAATTCAGCCCACCAACCCTCTCATCCCCAACCCCCTGTAAGGTTCCGTCCACCCCTGTGTCGAGCTGGGAAGGTTCCATGAAGCGAGTCGGGTCCCCAAACCGTGCCCCTGGGATCCGAGGGCCCCTCTCCAAGCGCCTGGCTTGGGAATGCTCCAGGCGCGCCGACGCCTGTGCTACCCCTTCCTCAGCCTGTGGTTTGACCACCCACCTGACCAGGGGCCCTACTGGGGAAAGCCTGAAGCGCCTCCCAGCCCCCAACCCCAAGACCAAGCTTAGTACCGGGAGAGGACAGGGACTTCGCAGAGGCAAGTGACCGAGGCCCTCCCAAAGAGGCCCGCCCTGCCCGGGCTCCCACACCGTCAGGTCCTCCTCCCAGGGAACCGGCCTGCTCCGCCCATCTCTGCGCTGCTCAGCTGCGCCCCCTTCTTTGCAGCTGCCCAGCCCCTCCTCCCTGCCCTCGGGTCTCCCCACCTGCACTCCATCCAGCTACAGGAGAGATAGAAGCCTCTCGTCCCGTCCCTCCCTTTCCTCCGCCTGTCCACAGCCCCTTATAAGGGAAAGGTAGGAAGAGGGGTCCAGCCCCCCAGGCTGCCCAGAGCTGCTGATCTCATTTGGGGGCTGTTCAGGAGGTTTGGGGGGCATCAACCCCCCGACTGTGCTGCTCGCGAAGGTCCCACAGGCCTGAGATGGGCCGGCCACCGTCCTGGCCCCTCATGGCGGGACTGGAGAAAAGGTCCACTTTCCTGGAGCCAATGGCCCGGCCCCTCCTGACTCATCCGCCTGGCCCGGGAATAAATGGGAGGCCGTTGAACTCACCCGGCCCATATCCCTGGTTGCCCCATGGCCAGCGCCCCTCAGCCTCTGCCACTGTGAACCGGCTCCCACCCACAGGGTGCGGGGAGGAGACGCGGCCAGGCGGGGCTCCCGAAGAGCCCAAAAGAGGGCACACCGCCATCCTCTGCCTCAAATTCTGCGTTTTTGGTTTTAATGTCATATCTGATGCTGCTATATCCACTGTCCACTGGAGTTAGACGAATAGACGTGTTGTGTTTTTTTTTTTCCTTTTCTTTCTATGAAAGAAATTATTTTAGTCATAGCCTGTGAGTTTCAAACAATGGGAAAAGTGAAAAAAGAGAAACAAGCCGTCAAGGCTGTGGTCTGGGCTGGATGTTTGGTGGTGGGTCAGCACGGTGTTGAAAGAGTAGAGAAGATGCCCACTCAGGGGCTCAGGGCTTGGGTCCAGGGGCAGGGGGATGCCCCAGGGCCATGATGGGCAGGGGACCTCCAGAGCTGGAATTCCAGGGGGAAGGAATAAGGATAGCCAAGCTGAGGAAATGAGAGAATGGCCACTGGCACCAAGGCCTGGAGCAGGGTAGAGCCTCTGATAGGGAGAGAGCAGCAGGCACCTGGAGGCCCCAGGTAGGCAGCCCTAAGGTAAGGGGGTTGGCCGAGCCCCCAACAAGTCAGTAGAGCAGCAGGATGCCCACCACCTCCCCTCCCGCAGAGCCCATACTCACTCAGCTGACACCTTAGCACCAGCTATGGATGTGCCCCCCAACTCTCTAGGTTTAGGGACAGTGGCCTGGTGGTGTAGGATCAGCTGGATCCCAGCAGGACCTTGGGATGGGGCTGGCCATCAGGAGTTCCTCTGGGATCCTCACCTCGTGGGGCTGTGCACAGGGGTGCCCCCTGTGTGAGCCGCCATTTCCTTTCCACAGCCAAGGAAGGCAGGGAGAGCCCCTGGAACAGGCGAGCCATCCTGCCGACAGGAGCCCTCACGTGGCCTTCCTAGGGGTGCTGGGTGTGCCTCTGGAAAAGGGCAGCAGGGGCCCAAGGGCTGTCTCAAGGCCATGCCTTCCCCGTCCCACCCCCACCAAGGATCTCTGCTCCACTCTCTGCCCTCCCATGCCTGCCCGGTCCCCGTGCCCATCTCTGGGCCCTGACTGGATGCCCAGCCAGACCTTCAGGGCAGCGAATGCCGAGGGAAGAAGCCATGGGGGTGGGGCAGCCAGGAGCAGCCAGTGTACCTGCCTGCAGGCCGGGCCCAACACAGCCACCGTACTCAGGCCATGTGCATGCCGGCTGGGAGCCAGGACTTCATAGAACAGGAATGGCTGGCCATCCCCCAGTGTGCCCCGTGGTAGGAAGGAGGGTCAAGGCAGCCCCAGGAGTGGGGTGGGTGCACCAGCGTCCTAGGCATGGAGGTCATGGGAACACAACCCCCAGGCCCCAAGAGCCAGAGAAGGGCCAGCCCCAGGCAGGATCATGACCCCTCCAGGCACAGTGTCCCCTGACCCTGCCAGGCACCTGCCATCCTGGACCCTGAGGGCACAGGCCCAGGGCATGCAGCTCAGGCTGGGCAGAGGGGCCTGAGGGACTGCTGACCTCCCTCCCCACACCCTCGCCCCAAGGTGCCCTCATGGCCGCCCAGCAGGACACCCTCTCTAGGCCACACTGGGCCTGGCCACCCTCTCTGGGTGCCATTTTCAAGATAGAGCCCTTGCTCCTGGCCTTTGTGACGGGTCCACCAGAAGCCTGGCCTTCCCAAACCCCCACCTGCCCCTCACTACCCACTTCCTAGGTCCCCTTGGTCCTGTGCCTCATCCACCTCCCTGAGGCTACAGATCCAGCCCAGCCCCCACCAGGGCCCTGCTCCTCCCCACCCCAGGTCAGGTCTTTCCACCCCACTCACTGCCCAGGGCCTCCTCACAGTGCTGGCATAGTGAGACAACACAGCACCCACGGAGCAAGAGAGCATACCGCCCTCTACCATACCCTGCTGGCTGCACAGGGCTTCTGCCCAGGTCTGGCCGCTGCCCAACTCCTGCCTGCAGCAGCCATGCAGAGCCTCATGAAGCAGAGGCCCCTGCCCGAGGATAGTCAAGGAGGCCAGGCCCAGGAGGGGATGAGGGCTGAAGTGTGGCTGTTGGGGTGGTTGTGGGGAGGGAGTGCTTCTCCAGAGCCACCAGCCATGGGAGCACAGAGCTACAGGGCCTGTCAGGGCCAGGGGAGAAGGGACCTGGTCCAGGACTCTGGAGGTCAGGCACCCCTCTCCCTTGCCTCCCCAAACTGTGCCTCAGCTTCCATGCACCCCCAAGGTCTGGTGGGCACCCCAATATCACTCCCAGCCATGGCCTCATTGGCTGGGGCCGTGACGCCCATCCCAGGTGGGTCACCCACTGCTCCAGAGCAGCCCTGACCCTCCATAGACAGGGCCACTGGAATTCCCAGGGGGGCCCCGGGGGCAGCTGTGCTGCCATCTACAAAGAGGGAGCCAGTGACTAAGGGCACAGGACCCCTCTCCCCCGTGGTGCATCACCAGTGGGGGGACCCCAAGCCCGCTCAACCCGCCAGGCCTTCCTGAGCAATAGCCATAAAGGGTCAGTCCTTGGGGGAGGGCAGTGCCCCACAGGAGCCCCTGGTCAGCCCCAGCCCATGGGCACAGTGTCTCGTAGTCTGGACCCAGGTCACAGCCACCCTAATTAGCACCTACTGGGCCCCAGTGCCAGGGGCGTTGCAGATGAAAGACACTGACCCAGCCAGGAGGCGGCTGGGCAGGCAGAGGGCGCGAGAGCGTGGGCATGGCTGCCAGGTTGCAGAGACCTGAGCAGTCAGCATAGGCCAGGGCAAGAGCCCACACCCAGATCCAGGCCAGGGCCAACTGGGGGCTCAAAGCTGAGGTAGTCCCCAGAGGCCCCAGAGAGATCCCCAGCACCCAGGTTCTATCTCCACTGCTGGGGCCCAGAGAGGGGATGGTGCTGGCCTGAGGACACACAGTCTGCTGGAGACCCAGGGGGCCATCTGAGTGGATAGCCCAAAGTCCCCTTGCAGGCCAGGTGTGAAGGACCACTGTGAAGACGGTCTCAGCTGTCCCCATCCCCACTGTGGCCCTAGCAGAGACAGAGGGTGACTCCACAAGAGGTCCTGGATGTGTTTCTGAGGAATGGGGGTTGGCTGGTCTGCAGCCCCTGGGGCCATAGGATACACCCCAGTTTATAGGCAATGGGGGCTGAGAGGTGAAACCCTCAACTCACCCTGTGTAGGAGCAAGCCCCACCCCTGCCTGGGCCTCAGTTTCTCTTCTATGCAAAAGGCAGTGAGCCAAGGGAGGTCTTCCCTCCCAAGGGCCTGCTGGCTTGGGCTGCTGCACCTGGTGCACCGCCTCCCTCACCTGCCAAGGGCAGGCATCACCCCGGGAGCCCCAGCCCCCAACCCCCCAGAGCCTGCAGGCCTCCAAGTCAGTCTCAGAAGCCACCCCCCAGGGCGTTTATAGCCCATCCTGCCCACCCGCCCTGCAGAGGGAGGAAATGCGCCTGGTGGGCCTGTTCGCAGGTAGTTGAGACAGGACAGGAATAACCATATAAAAGGCCCGGAGGTAGTGGGGCCCCACCCCACCAGGGCTCCCCTGCCCAGCCCCCTGCACATCTCACCCTCCAGGCTTTGAAGTCCCGGAGGGGTGTGGCTGGCTGGCCCCCACCTTGGGCACCCCTCCTCTCTCTGACACTCCCCTCCTGACACCTACTTTCAGGATCCTGGGGCCTCAGTTTCCTCCCTTCAAGGAGGATCCTGGAGGCTGCCAGCCTGGCCTCCCCAGGACGCTGGGACCGCAGCAGGCAGGTGCAAGGCCAGCTCCAGGTTCCCATGCCCAACACGGGGTGGGGGTGAGGCCCTACTTACTGACTGCCCAGTGCCCGTCCCCAGCGCTGAGCCTTGGCTGGGTGTGCCCCGGGGCCCTGCCGGCCCTGGCCCTTGCCCCTGCTCCATCATGGGTCCTCTCTGGACCATGCTGGGTCGGTGGGGGCCTGAGAGGCTCATCAGTGGAGACGGCCCCTCCCCTCTCAACCAGGTTCCACACCCAGCCTAACTCCCCTAATGTGGGCCTGGCTTCACCATCCTTCAGTGGGTGGGAGAGGAGAGGGCAGAGGGCAGGACCCCTGACCAAGCTCTGGGCCTGTCAGCTCCCAGGGGCACAGCTGCTGCCCCAGGAGTTGACACAGCCCAAAAGATGACCTTGGCTCAGGGGGTCCTCGGCCTGTCCAAGGTTGGAGTGGGGTCCGTCACGGCCTCCAGAGAACTCCAGGACACAGGCTGAGCAGCCAGGAAGGAATTCAGGGCTTCCCTGCAGTCCCTTGGGCCATCCTCAAGAAGGAACATTCTAGAAGCTTATTGTTGGGGGAAGGCAAGGCCTGGGGGAAGATGCCCCTGAAGAGGAAGAGAAGCTGGGACTTGGGGGTGCCACACCCCAGTCTTTGGAGGGGGTCCTCCAAGGACCAGCGCATTGCAGAGATGATGTCAGGCCCAGCTTGCCATCCAGGCCTCAATATGCCTGTTTGTTTTTGGGTGGAGTGTCTGAGATGTCATCAGACATCAGCCACTCCTAAGCCCTAGCAAGGCTGCCCGGGCCACAGGTCCCCCAATAAGGTGTCCCTGTAACTTCATTCCCTGGAGCCTTCCTCCAGCCTGGCCCTCCCCGATGTTTCAGCCAGGTGGATATGTCCGCCCTTTCCCCTGCAGATAGCCTCTCACCAGGAATTACAATCAGGGCCGTGCACTCAGAGCCTGGCATCATCAGAGTGGGGGACCCAAGTCCCCAAGCCCAGGGCGGGGCTCAGTGGGTAGACTGTCCACCCTGCACTGAAGCCTGGAGTGAGAAGCCATGAGAGAAAGTCCACGGGGAGAACCAGAGGGGAACCCCTGGGATGCGGAGCCAGGCTCTGTCCTCTGCCAGGCTCTGTCCCGAGACCCTGCCCTTCCACCTGTAGGCCCTGCCCTTCCTGGGCTACTGGCAGAGAGGGTAGAGGAGGTTGGAGCACCGTGGGCTGCCGGCCCAGGTAAGACAAGTACAGACCCTCAGCCTGGACTGAGCTGGGGATGTGCCCCACCCTGGAATATAAGAAGACACGGCCCTGCCCTGGGGTCTGGGAGACAGCCTCACCCTGGGTCCTGGGGGAAGCAGTCCCACCCTGGGGTCCAGTTGTCGACCTGGGATGAGCCCTAGTTCCCTCTGCCCTACAGTGGCACCACTGCCCCCCACAGGCCCCACCCCCTCCCCTGGACAGCTCAGCCCTCTTTCCCAGTCTCCTCCCCTCATGGATCCCCCTTTCTGCCTCTGAACCCCTCAGGATGGATGCCTCAGGACAGGGCACTCAGGTCCCCGCTGGAGTCTTGCTTGGGTCTGGAGCCCTGGGTCCCAGGGGCATGACCTCCTGGAGCAACTTCCAAGGTCTGGGGGACTAGGTCAGTGTTCCTCCCTGCAGAACTGGACTGCTGTCAGTGGCTGCCTTTGGGATCATCTGGGAGGGGCTTCCAGGAGGAGGTGAGCATGGGGGCACTTCCTAGGGCTCCAACATCCTCCTGTAATTCTGAGATTGCATCCCTGAGGATGCCAGGAAAAAAGTGGGTGCCCATGGCAGCAGGGGAGCCCTCGGAAGGGGCCCCGCTGAAGCCTGGGAGCCACCACCCGCCTGCCTGGCCAGGATGGGAGCTCAGCAGAAAGTGCTAATTGCTGTTTAGCTCCAAGCTGACTCCTTGCTCTCTTTTTGTCTCTCTCTCTCTTTTTTTTTTTTTTTTTTTTATTTGAGCCTCTAGAGCACACAGTAAACAGTCATTTGGCTCTCGGGGCCCTGCAAATTGGTGTTTATGGTACGAAGATGAGGAGGATTTGTCCACCCAAACACAGGCTGGCTGGGAGGGAGGAAGCAGGGGTGGGACATCCCATCTAGGCCCAGCTCGGGGAAGCCTCCTTCAGACTGAGGAGCTGTGGTCTCACAAGCAGGGGACTATGATTAACCCAGGAGAGCTTCTAGGAAGAGGTGAGGCATTGGCGGCAAAAAGACCTCCTCCAGGGGAAGCTGCAAAGGCTCCACCATACCCTCAGGTGCCCATGGGGAGCCCTGCTCTCCAGACCCAGCTGGGATCAGAGCTTCCTGGCTGGGTCCCAGCCTGGGTCTCCTTCCAACAGCACACCTCACCTGCCCACCCAGCGGCCAGCTGCAGAATTACAAACTGGAATGCCGAGGCCCGGCCTCCTGGCAGGAGCAGGAAACACGGAAGTCCAGGCGCAGGCATATGGGCTGGATGTGTGGCTGGGAAAAGTGGATTTCCCCAGGTGTCTCCCCCTCGTTCACGAACCTGAAGTGGGCAGACTATGCCCCAGAGCCAGTGCCCGGGCTCCTGTATTCTGCTGCTGCCCAAACTCACCCCACCATGGCAGAAGGCCAAGAGGCCAGACTGGCGTTGCCCTCTCCCCACTCCATCCAAGGCCTGGCATGAGGCACCCGCCCTGCAGTGCCACTCCTCAATGGAGCACGTAGCCTGCAGCACCAACACCAAAGGCTGGGGAGGATGTGGGATGCTGGACATGGGAACCATCAAGAGAGTGCAGGAGGGGCAGTGTTGGTGGGTAGTGTAGACCAGAGTGTACAGGGCATGTAGAAGAATGGATAGTGTAGACGGGGTAGTGCAGAGGAATAGCACAGGTGGGATAGTGTAGGGGGATAGTGTGGGGGAATAATGTAGGGGGGATAGTGTAGGGGGAATAGCATAGGGGGATAGTGTAGAGGGATAGTGTAGGGGATAGTGTAGGGGGATAGTGTAAGGAGGATAGCATGGGGGATAGTGTAGGGGGAATAGCATAGGGAGACAGTGTAAAGGGATAATGTAGGGGATAGTGTCGGGGGATAGCATAGGGGGATAGTGTAGGGATATAGTATAGAGGGATAGTGTAGGGGAAATAGCATAGGGGGATAGCGTAGGGGGATAATGTAGGGGGGATAGCTAGGGGAATAGGGTGGGGGACAGTGTAGGGGGATAGTGTAAGGGACAGTGTAGGGGGATAGTGTAAAGAGGATAGTGTAGGAGGGATGGTGTATGAGGATAGCATATAGGGATAGTGTAGGGGGACAGTGTAGGGGGAATAGTGTAGGGGATAGTGTAAAGGGGATACTGTAGGGGGATAGTGTAGGAGGGATAGTGTAGGAGGATAGCATATAGGGATATAGAGTAGGGGGGATAGCATAGTAGGAGCATAGTGTAGGGGGATAGCATGGGGGATAGCCTAAGGGTATACCATAGCGGGGATAGCATAGGGGGATAGAGTAGGGGGGACAGCATAGGCAGATAGCCTAAGGGATAGCATAGGAGGATGGCATGGGGGGATAGCCTAGGGGGATAGTGTAGGGGGGACAGTGTAGAAAGATAGCGTAGGAGGGATAGCATAGGGGGATATCGTAGGGAGGACAGCATACGAGGATAGCATAGGAGGGATAGCGTAGGGAAACGGAGTAGGAGGATAGTGTAGGGGGTACAGTGTGGGGGGGCACTGTGTAGGGGGACAGCGTAGGGGGGATTGTGTAGGGGGATAGTGGAGGGGGCATAGCATAAAAGGGATTGTGTAGGGGGATAGTGTAGCAGAGAGTGCGTAGGGGGGTAGCATAGGGGATAGCGTCGGGGATAGTGCAGGGGGAGAGTGTACGAGGATAGTGTAGGGGGGATAGCACAGGATAGCATACGAGGATACTGTAGGGGGGAGAGAGTACGGGAGAGTGTAGGGGAATAGTGTAGGGGGATAGCGTAGGGGTATAGGGTAGAGGGATAGTGTAGAGGGGATAGATTAGGGGGATAGGGTAGAAGGACAGCGTAGGGGGATAGTGTAGGGGTATAGTGTAGAGGGATAGTGTAGGGGGGATAGATTGGGGGGACAGGGTAGGGGAATAGCGTAGCGGGGGATAGCGTAGGAGGGATAGCATAGTGGGGAGAGCGTAGGGGGATAGCGTAGGAGGGATAGCATAGAGGGACAGCGTAGGAGGGATAGCATAGGGGGATAGCATAGCAGGGATAGTGTAGGGGGATAGCATGGGGGATAGCATAGGGAGATAGCAAGGGGGATAGTGTAGAAGGATAGTTAGGGGGATAGCATGGGGGATAGCATAGGGAGATAGCAAGGGGGGATAGTGTAGAAGGATAGCGTAGCAGGGAGAGTATAGGGGGATAAGGTAAAGGATAGCGTAGTGGGATAGCATAAGGGAATAGCATACAGGGATAATGTAGGGGGATATCATAGGGGAAATAGCGTGGAGGGATAGCGAAGGGAAATAGGGTAGAGTAGGGGGATAGGGTATGGAGACAGTGTAGGGGGATAGCGTAGGGGGTAGTTTGCAGGGGGGATATCATAGGGGAGATTTTGTAGGGGGATAGTTTATGGGCGATAGTGGAGGGGGATAGCATGGGGGGATAGTGTAGGGGGATATCGTTGGGGGATAGTGTAGGTGGATAGTGTGGGGGGAATAGTGTGGGGGGATAGTGTAGAGGGGATAGTGTAGGCGGATAGTGTAGGGGGATAGCGTAGGGGGATATAATACGGGGATAGTGTAGGGGGATAGAGTGGGGGGATAGTGTAGGGGGATAGTATGGGGTAATAGTGTATGGGGACAGTGTAAAGGGATAGCATACGGGGGATAGCGTTGGGGGATAGAGTAGGGGGAGAGTGTAGGGGGATAGTGTAGGGGGGATAGAATAGAAGAATAGGGTAGGGGGATAGCGTAAGGGGATAGCATAGGGGAGAGAGCGTAGGGGAATAGCACAGAGGGGACAGTGTAGGGGATAGTGTAGCGGTGATAGCATAGGGGGATAAGGTAAGGGATAGCGTAGGGGGATAGCGTACAGGGAGAGTGTAGGGAGGATAGATTAAGGGGATAGAGTAGAAGGATAACGTAGGGGGATAGCATAGGAGGAGATACTGTAGGAGGGATAGAGTAGGGGGATAGTGTGGCGGGGGATAGCGTAGAAAGATAGTGAAGGGGTAATAGCGTAGGAGGATCGCGTAGCAAGGATAGCGTAGGGGGATAGCGTAAGGGATGGCGTAGGGAGATAGCGTAGGGGGAATAGCATGGGGGATAGCATAGAAGAAAACCGTAGGGGGATAGAGTAGGGGAGATAGCGTAGGGGGATGGTATGGGGGGATAGTGTAGGGGGATAGCGCAGTAGGGATAGCATAGGGGGATAAGGTAAGGGATAGTGTAGAGGCATAGCATGGGGGGATAGGGTAGGGGAATAGTGTAGAGGGAATAGGGTAAGGGGGATAGTGTATGGGGACAGGGTAGGGGGATATTGTAGGAGGGATAGTGTAGGGTACAGTGTAGAGGAATAGTGTAGAAGGAGAGTATAGGGGGGTAGCATTGGAGGATAGTGTAGGGAGGATAGTGCAGAGGGATTGTGTACAGGGATAGCATAGGGGGATAGCACTGGGTGATAGTGTAGTGGGACAGTGAAGGGAGGATAGTGTAGAGGGAGAGTGTGGGGCATAGTGTAGGGGGGACAGTGTAGCGGGATAGCATAGGGGGACAGTATCAGGGGGATAGAGTAGTGGGATAACATAGGGAGTAGCATGGAGGGACAACAAAGGGGGACAGTGTAGGGGAGATAGCATAGGGGACAGCATAAGGGAGACAGCATAGGGGTATAGTGCAGGGGTATAGCATAGTGGGGACAGTGTAGGGGGATAACATATGGGGGATAGGGTAGGGGGAATAGCATGGGGGCATAGCGTACAGTGAATAGTGTAGGGGGATAGCATAGGGGGATAGTATAGGGAGATAGTGTAGGAGGAATAGTGTAGGGTGACAGTGTAGGGGGAGAGTGTAGGGTGATATAGCAGAAGGATAATGTAGGGTGATAGTATAGAGGGATAGTGTACAGGAAGAGTGTAGAAGGAGTGTAGGGCGACAGTGTAGAGGGATGGTGTAGGGGGATAGTGTAGGGGGATAGTGTAGGGGGAGAGTGTAGGGTGATATTGCAGAAGCAATAGTGTAGGGTATAGTGTAGAGGGATAGTGTAGGGGGATAGTGTAGCAGGATGGTATAGGGGGAGAGTGTAGGGGGTAGTGTAGGGGAATAATGTAGGGTGGAGAGTGTAGGGGGGTCGTGTAGGGCAGTACTGTAGGGTGATATTGCCAGGGCGATAGTGTAGGGTATCGTGTAGGGGATGCTGTAGGGGGAATAGTGTAGGGGGGATAGTGTAGAGGGAATAGTGTAGGGGGATAGTATAGGGGGATAGTGCAGGGCGATAGTGTAGGGGATAGTGGAGAGAAACAGTGTAGGGAGGATAGTGTAGGGGAGTAGTGTAGGGGAATAATGTAGGGGGGATAGTGTAGGGGTGATAGTGTAGGAGGGATAGTTTTGGGGGGATAATATAGGGGTAGAGTGTAGGGTAATATTGCAGGTGTGATAGTGTAGGGGGATAGTGTAGGGCAATAGTATAGGGGATAGTGTAGGAATAGGAGGATAGTTTGGGGGGATAGTGCAGGGGGATAGTGTAGGTGGATGGTGTTGAGGGGTAGTGTAGGGGGATAGTGCAGGGGTATAATGTAGGGGTATAGTGTAGGTGGATAATGTTGGGGGATAGTTTAGGGGGAGAGTGTAGGGTGATATTGCAGGGGTGATAGCGTAGAGGGATAGTGTAGGGGGGATAGTGTAGAAGCATAGAGTATGGGGGATAATGTAGGTGGGAGAGTATGGGGGATAGTGTAGGGGAGATAGTGTAGGGCAATAGCGTAGGGTGGTATTGCCAAGGCTATAGTGTAGGGGGATGGTGTAGGGCGATAGTGTAGGTGATAGTGTAGAGGGATAGTGTAGTGGGGACAGTGTAGGGGAACAGTGCAGGGGGGATACTGTACAGGGATACTATGGCGGAGGGTGTAGGTGGATACTGAAGGGGGATAGTGTGGGGCATAGTGCAGGTAGATAGTGTAGGGCGATAGTGTAGGTGATAGTGTAGAGGGATAGTGTAGGGGGGATAGTGGAGGGAATAATGTAGGTGGATAGTGAAGCAGAATAGTGTGGGGCATAATGTAGGGGGATAGTGTAGGGGATAGTGCAGGGGTCACAGTGCTGTTGGGGTGGCAAGGCACCGTGCTCAGTGTCCATGATGGTTTGTGTGCTTTGTGTCTGGAGCATCACATGGGGACCCTGCAGACACAGAGTCCTGGTCACCCTCCCTGTTTCTGTGTCACTTGGCCTGCCTCAGGTGGAGGGTCAGAGGCCAGTCTGTTCCCTGTTAGTGTGGGCACTTTCCTGGGCTGTGCCTAACCATAGGTGGCTCTGCTCAGGGCATCCTGGCCCAGTGCTGCCTAAAGGTGTGCAGCTGGCCACCACCCACTCTGAGTTGCTTCTTTGCAGGCCAGTCCAGGGTCAGGGAGGAGGTCTGGCGTCTGCCTCTGTGCCCTCTTCTGCGGCCTGGGACTGATACGCAGCCTCCACCTTTATGGCATGAATCCCACCCTGGCCCCTTGGACATCGTGGCCTGCCGTGTAGCACAAGGGGCTTCCTCGGGCTTCTACACCACCAGCCCGGTGTGATGCCTGGCTCCCAGGCTCCAGGCCATGTGCCTAGTCAGCAAATGGGGCCCCTTAACTAGCCCCCAGCATGGCTGCTGTCTGCACCTGCAAGTCCATTGCACCAGTGCATCGGTTGTTTAGATCTTTCCCAGCTGTTGCCAAGGGTTCATTTCTCTCCTGGATCACAAGCACCCCTGTGTGCCAGGTGCACAGGGCCTCCTCCCACCACCTGCCTACTTACTTCAGCTCTGTGGGGGCCTCTGGGCCTGTACCACAGCCCTGGGAGACCCGGATGGGTGCCCAGGCTCTGGGCGGGTGGCTGTCCTGCGGGCCACGGTGACAATCTGTCACCTCCTCGTCTATCATCTCCTCCCATTGGGGCAGAAGGGGGCCCGGCACTCCCTGACTGCTTGAGTTCCTCTTTCTGCCCCTTCTCCTCCAACCACTGTCTCCCGCACTGCGGCCGAGCCCTGGGGCATACGCTGAGAGGGCAGTGCGACAGCCCTCCCCTGCCCTCCGTGCCAGCCTCCCTCACGGAGCCACCCACCCTCTGCATGTTCCTGCGGCACCCAGAACCTTCCACGGCAGCCCTGGCTACTCCCTGCCTCCTGAGAAAGGGGTCTCCCGGGTGTAGGTGTGTAGCTGGGCCTGCAGGTGATGGGCAGAGGAGCTGGAGAGGGCAGGGTCACTGCGCAGTCGCCTGGGAGCCATGGGCAGCACCCAGACCCCCAGGGTAGGAGTTAGGAGCTGACACAAGTAGGCTGGGACAGGCTGGGGTGCTCTGGTGTCCCACAGCCAGACTTGCCCTCCCACGGTGGGGCATTGGGGCCCATCAGTTCAGGGTATCCAGGAGAGTCTCCTTTTCATTAAGGCCAGAGGGGGCACTCACTGAAGGACCTAGCAATGAGCACGGTCCCCCGCCCAGGCTGGCTGCAGGCTGCAGTGACAGGCATGGGGGCTGGAGGCCCCTGGGGCATGGTTCTGCCCACCCCGGTAGCCCAGGCCTTGGGCACAGGCAGGCGGATGCTGGCAGCAGATGCTAGGAAGACAACAATGTCTTCAGCTGGGATTTTTAATTAACCTCAGCTGGCCCCTCCCGAAGGGCCCCAATTAAGTGAAGAATGCACGGCAGAGTGGGGTCATGCTCCGGGCGGGTTTTAATTAAAGCTCCGTGGCCTGGGCAGGAGCGCCCCCGCCTGACTGCCTCCTCCCTTGTTCTTGCGCTGGGCGACCACGCACCTCCAATGGGTGCTACAGGCCTCTCCTCCTCCCGCCTGTCAGGCCCCAGACCAGGCAGCCCCTCTCTGAGCCACCGTCCCGTCCTGGCATAGTCCCACCCACCTGCTCGTTCAAGCATTGGCTGAGGGTCTGTGGTGTGTCCACTGCAAAGGCAGACAGAAATCACACGAGTAACCATGTCAGATGTGCACATGCCATGAAGAAAGCAGGTGAGGTGAGGGACAGAGAGGGCTGGGCCACCATGCCCAGGAAAGGAACCTGCAGGAGGCGGGCAGGGAGTGCACCTGGAGGGTGGGCCCTGTGGACAGGAGCAGGGGCCTGGCTGAGCAGCTGAGGAGTCAGCCTGTGGACGCCCGCATGCAAGAATGAGAGGGAAGACAGAAATGTCTCCTGAGAAGAACTATAAACAGCAGCAAGCACATGGAAAGATGCTCAAAGTCACGAGTCCTTCAGGACATGCAAATCAAAACCACCACGAGACACCAGCTCACCCCATCAGGATGGCAGCTATTAGAGAAACAAACAAACAAAAGTCACCGGATGCAGTGGCTCTCGCCTATAATCCCAGCTACTCAGGAGGCTGAGGTGGAAGGATCGCTTGAGGCCAGGAATTTGAGATCAGCCTGGGCAACACACTGAGACTCGGTCTGTACAAGAAAAAATATATTAATTAGCTGGCATGGTGGTGCGTGCCTACCATCCCAGGTACTCAAGAGGTTGAGGTGGGAGAATCGCTTGAGCCCAGGAGGCAGAGACTGTAGTGAGCCAATATCACGCCACTGTACTCCAGCCTGGGTGACAGAGCAAGACCCTGTCTCTTAAAAAATTTAAATTCTTTTTAAAAGGTTAAAATGGTAAGTCCTATGTTATGGGTATTTTACCACAATTTTTGAAATGATTAAAATTTGAAGACAGAGGGCTGTGGGTATGGGGGGCTTTCAGCCACACTCAGCAGAACAGGGGCTGCATGGGGCTTCTGAGCAGGGCCCCACACCAGGGGCCTGGCTCCCCACAAGACCCCCAGCCTCACACAGTGGAGTGTGCCCCAGGACCGTGAGCCACATATTCACGGGTCCCACCATGAGAGCACAAGCGTCCAAGAACAGCAGCTGGGCAGGGGTAGCAGGTAGGCACGTGTGTCCCGCTTTGTTCAGGGCATCTTTGCATTAATCGCCACTGCAGGACCAACATTCTCCACAACTGGCTTCCTTTAGAGACACCTGGCCTTGGGAGCAATGAACGAGGGAAGGGAGGGTCTCCTCCAGGGTCACCATGAGCACTCTCCTCTGCCCAAGCCACGCCCCCTGGCCAGCCCGGACTCTCTCTCAAACCTGAGCGCCAAGGACTCCCTCCCCAACGAGCCTTGTGCTGGGGGATCCCCTTGGTTCTTCTGGGGATTTGGGATACAGTGTGCCCAGGAAGGGAGTAGTCTGATCCTAGCAGCCAGAGTCACCATGGCAACAGGTGACATCAAAGCCCAGCAGCCCTGAGCCTTACACGGGACCCAACCTGCTGCCCAAACTGACCCATGGGGGAGACACATGCCCGGCTGGACAGGTCAGGTGGCTGCCTGCAGAAAACTCATGATCCTGAGGCCATGTGGCCAGACACTCTATGCAGGGGTGCAAAGAGGATCATCTGAGGAACCCCAATGCTTTTAGCCCCAGGTATTTGACTCTCCCGGCCTTGGCACCAGACATGAGGGAAGGAGGTGTACTAGCATCACAGGGTGGCCACAGCAAGTTACCACAACCTGGGTGGTTCACAATAGAAAGGGAGTTATTTATTCGCAGCTCTGCAGCCAGAAGCCCTACATTGAGGCGTCCTGGGCATGCTCCCTCCAAAAGTTCTGGGGAGGACCCTGCACAGCCTCCTCCAGCTCCTGGTGGCTCAGGTTCCTCAGGCGCATGGCCACACACTCCAGTCTCTGCCCTGTCCTCATGGCTGGTTCCCCATCTGTGCATCTCAGATCCCCCTCCCCTTTCTCTTAGATGACTGATCACCTGTCACGGGTCCAGGGCCCACCCGAATCCAGGATGGCCTGGTCTTGACGTCACTCATTGAGGACGTCTGCCAAGACCCTGGTTCCACAGGAGGTCCTGCTCCGAGGCTTCAGCTGGACATGAAGGGGGATGCCCAACCTACCCCACCACAAAGCCTTCGAGGTAAACCCAGGCACTGACACCTCAGTTGGGACCTTAGAGCAGAACCAGGTTGCCATGGAGCCCAGGATCCTGCTTCCCAGGAACTGTGAGAGACCATCTATGCAGACTGCCGTTTTAAACCACTAAGGTTTGCTGGAATTTGTTACCAAGCCTTGGAACACAGACGGGGACCAACAGTTCCCCTCTCCCCAAAGACAACGGGCCATTCAGAATCCAGTGCCTTTGCTGCGGACCGCTGTGTCCTCTGAGTCCTCTCTGCCCTATGCAGAACAAGATCCATTTGGTTTTTTGTTCTTTTTTTGTTGGAGACAGAGTCTCGATGTCACCCAGGCTACAGTGCAGCGGCATGATCAAGGCTCACTGCAGCCTCGAACTCCTGGCCTCAAGTGATCCTCCTGCTTCAGCCTCCTGAGTAGCTGGGAATATATATACCTCACGACACTCAGCTAAGTTTTTAATGTTTTGTAGAGACGGGGTCTCACTGTATTGCCCATGCTGGTCTCAAATTCCTGAGCTCAAGTGATCCTCCTGTCTCAGCCTCTCAATGTGCTGGGATTACAGGCTGAGCTACCATGCCTGGCCACTTTGATTTTAGTGTCCTTCTCTGGGGTAGTGAAAAGTTGACCACCCTACAGGAGTCTCCAATATCGTTTTGAGACATTACTGCTCCGTGCAGCCCCAAGCTGGGGAGGTCACACAGAGTGAGTCTGTGATGCATCTTGGAGACAAGGCCCCCAGCCCAGGCGTACCTCTCCTGCTAGCCTCTGCCTGGAAGCTTGGAAGATGGAGAGGAAGCCCTGAAAGAGAGGTGCAGACCCCAGCCCCCTAAAACCTGGAGGTGGGTCTCAAGAGAACAGCTTCACCCAGGGGGAGCCCGGCAGGCACCTTCACAATGTGCCTCTCCCTTTCCCCCATCCCTGGGGGCCTGGCCTCTTCCCCACTCCCCGCCCCACCACCTCATGGGGACGTCACCCAGGGGTTGCCATGGCCCCATGCCCTGGTCAGCCTCCTGCTGGTGTCCTCATCACACCTCCATGTGGAACCTCTCTCGCACCCACCTACAGGCCTCATCCAGATGAGAACCCTGCCCTTTCACCCACACGGCCCTTCCCAAACAGGGCACACTCAGTCATTCTCTAAGGACAAAGGGAAGCCCCCCAATCAGCTTTCCTCACCAACACATCTCTCCCATCTCTGACTTCCTGCCACACAAGGCTCGCCTTAAACAAGCCTTACTTGACGCTAACATCCCCCGACAAGCAGAGCCTTTTGTCAAAAGTCTGCTTAGCCTCTTGTATGCCCACAGCAATGGTAGCTCACTGCCAAGATGCTTCCACATTTGGAGATGCAATCTGTTCTCTGTTGGCCCCTGCCACTGGCCTGGCTGTGTCCCCTGCCACAGACCCCCTGTCTGTCTCCCAGTCCCTGGTTGCCCCCAGAGAGCTCTGACTCAAAAAGGCCCTAGAGCAAAGTAGCTCCACACCTTCAGCCATGACTCTTCAAAGTCCTGGGGCAGCACCCAGTGCATTCCCAGGGCTCTGAGCTCAGATACAGGTCTCGATGGTGGCTGAGGAGATCCCAGGCAGGCCCTGAGCTGTAGGGCAAAGTTGGTCACCTTACAGAATCCCAGGTTCTGACGTCCAGCCTGGAAGTAGACTGGAAAGATCCCTCTCCCCCAGGATCCCCCCAGGGTCTCAAGGCTCAAGTAGCCATGATCATGCCACTGCACTCCAGCTGGGGTGACAGAAGGAAGGAAGGAAGGAGAGGGAGGTACTAGGGTGGGGAGTTGGCAGGCAGACAACTTGCCAAAGTCCCACAGGCAGAAGGGAGTGTCTGAAAGCAGGCAGAGGCCCACAGTCAAGGCCACTGTCTGAGTCCAGGACAGGCAGAAGGCTCATGTGTGCAGGCAGGGACCACTCTAGCTGACAAGTGGGGTTTCACCAATGCCTACGATAAGTGATGCATGGGACCGGAGAAATGGTGCCATCAGACACTTTAAGACTTGTGGCATGTCACTTTGGGGATGCCGGGTATTTTGTTATCCTGATAGGAGGAGTGGATTGGTATATGTACCCAGAGTCAGAACTTCTTTCGTTATTAGCACCTGAAATGGTAAAACCAGGCCGCCTCTCTCACTTCAGTTGATCGGGGAGTATAAACAATATTTCCAGCCGAGCGTGGTGGTACCCCCCTGTACTGCCAGCACTTTGGGAGGCTGGGTTAGGAGGGTCATTTTCCCAGGAGTTCAAGACCAGCCCAAGCAACAAAGCAATACCTTGTCTTTAAAATTAAAAATAAAAGAGAAAAAAAATATTTACAGATTTCATGCAACAGCTCTGAGATGAAAAGTTCTGATATTTCAGCAACAAAAACCACAGGTATTGCTAATACTGCTTTTGGGGAATGCTGCTTGCATTTAAGAGGGGAGGAAATGCTAAATGTCATTCAGAGGTTAAGAAGAGCCAAGATGTGCTTTTCTGCAGCCCCTCCCCAGGGTGCTCACCTCACCGGCTCCCCATTTGTCCACCCAGGCATGACAAGAGGCTGGAACCAGACAGAAAACAGTTCTTGCCCCAAGAAGACAGCCTGCCTGGGAAAACAAGGTCCCCTGAGAGCTAGTCCAGGGGAGGGGCATGTGCAGCTCTAGGCTTTTATCTGAGGTTTGGAAGGCTGGCATGAGATGGGGAAACTGAGGCCGGAGTGAGTATAAGGGGAAACAGGTGATGCTTCAAAAGGACCAGAAATCAGAGGACTGTGAGGTAACTCCCTGGAGTTCACGGAACTCAACTGTAATTTCCTAAGCCACTGTGTAGTGCAGGCAAGCCCCTGGGACCCTCACCACTGGCCACTGGCTTCCCGAATGACCCCAGACCCCAGCCCAGGCCCAGAAGGCAGGGCAGGGCCACCCTGAGCTGGGAGGTGGGGGCCTCTCCCAGGGCCCATGCAGTCAGAACAGCTGTAATAATTCCTGTGGTGTGCTCCAGGTCCTGTGGTGTGACCATCCAGAGGGTAGGCTTTGGGTAGGGGTCTGGGGGAGAAGGAAACAGGGCCAGGCAGAGGGGACAGCAGGGTCCTATCCCCACCTCACCCCCTAGAGAAGTCTTTAAGGGTATGAGTTCTTCCTGCCACACGTCTTGGAGGTTGAGTGCTTGGACTCAGCCCTGAGTGTGAGGAGGAAGTACTGACTCTGGTGGAGGCAGCGCCACCCCGCAGAACACACTGGCGTCTTGCAGTATGATTCTCCAGCTTTAGCCCACCTAGAATCTCCCAACAGAGAGAGCGGGCAGAGCAACCATGTGGGAGACAGAGTGGGGCAAGAAATCCAGGGAGGTGAACTCTGTCCTGGGATGCCTGGTGTAGTAGTGAGCTCCCCATCACTGGAGGAATCCAAGATAACACTGCAGTCTGCAGAGGCACCAAAGCGCTTGTTCCCCAAGAGGGAGGGCAGGGCTGGGGAAAGAGTAAAGGTGTTGGCAATAAGCAGACTTGGGCATGGAGTAGTCAAGCTCCAGAGGGGTTCCATACTAGCTGTGTGACACCAGGTATGTGTGAGACCTCTCTGAACACCTGTGGTCTGGCTCAAATGCCGCACACTTCATAGCCCTGCACTCAGAGGTTGACCAAAGTGCCTGCCAGGCCTGAGGTGGGCGGGGGTCCCCTTCACCTAGCCACAGTGGCTGCCTACTAGGTCTCCCACATGGGTATTCCTGCTCCTTTGCTCCAGACAGCCCATCTGTCCTTCCAGCCACCTTCCCTAGGAGGCCAGCCCGTTCTGCTGTTTGGCATCCCTGTCTCTGACCTGGTTCTCAGGTGCAGCCACCCCCAGAGGAGAGAAGCCCAGCCCAACCTGAGCTGGCGTCTTTGAGACTGACAGTGGAGGCGGCCACAAACGCTGGAGGGTCCCTGTCCAGCCTGGCCCCCAAACCCCTCCCTCCAGCCAGCTCATCCCACCCCTCTTGGCTAAACCTCATCTGATCCCAGGGACCTCAGAGGAGAGAGAAAGGCATCCCTACTCCCTAGGCAGCGTCAGGGGAGCACTGGGGCCTCAATTTCCCCAGGAACTCACTGCCTGAAACTTCTTAACTCCCTAGTGGGTCTCCTTCCAGGGGCAGAAATCTGGGTGTGACTACCTGGGCTCCCCTGCGCCTGTCTGGCCTGAAGACATCACCTTTGCCGCGGTGGTGGTGGGGAGGCCAAACCAGGAGCACAGAATCAGCAGGAAGGGACTTTTTATTATTATTTTCAGACGGGGTCTCACTCTGTCACCCAGGCTGGAGTGCAGTGGCACAGTCCTAGGTCACTGTAACCTTGAACTTCTGGACCCAAGCGATCCTCCCACCTCAGCCTCCCAAGTAGCTGGGACTACAGGCGTGTGCCACCACAACTGGCTATCTTTGTAAAATTTTTGTAGAGATTATGCTGCCCAGGCTGGGGGAGGTACATTTCTTAACCCTAGGGCTGGGTATACAGGAATCCATTTTATTACTTTTTAAACTGTGCATGTATCTGACATACACTCTTTCCTGTCTGCATTTTTTCACATTAAAAAATATATATTTTAAAGGGGCCAGGCACGGTGGCTCACACCTGTAATCCCAGCACCTTGGGAGGCCAAGGCAGGTGGATCACCTGAGGTCAGGAGTTTGAGACCAGCCATGGTCAACATGGTGAAACCCTGTCTCCACTAAGAATACAAAAATTAGCTGGGCATAGGGGCAGGCGCCTGTAATCCCAGCTACTTGGGAGGCTGAGGCAGGAGAATTGCTTGAACCTGGGAGGCGGAGATTGCAGTGAGCCAAGATCGTGTCACTGCACTCCAGTATGGGCGACAGAGCAAGACTCCATCTCAAATAAATAAATAAATAAATAAATAAATAAATAAATAAATAAAAAGTATTTTAAAGGAAGGGGAGGCAGGCTCTGGTTCCCACACAATCCCCACTCAGTGACCCTGGAGCCACCCCTGGCCACACTCTGCCAGCAGAGAACCAAAGCCAGGTCCCTTCAGCCCTAAAGCGGCCATAACCACATGTAACCCCCATGAAATGTCCGCACATGGCCCAGCTCTGGCTAAGCGGGGAGAGGCAGCACAACAAGAAGGTTCCACAGGCATCCACACCCCTCCCTGGGACTTTCCAAGAGCATCTGAGATGCCTGTAGGGTGGGAGGGAGACGTCCTTCCCCTAAACAGACAACCCTGCCACAGCTTCACAGAGGTGAGCTTTCAGACGGGAGCCCCAGGCAGAAAAAGGGACTGAATTTGGGGGCACGAAGGTCACCGCTTTTGGGGACCTTCGTAGCCCCCGCAGGTGCAGCCCTGGGGGAGAGCTCCGGCCATCGCAGCCTCCAGAGGCAGTGAGGACGCCCTGCCCAAGGGGCAAGCAAGGTAGGTGATGGGGGCAACAAAGGGGAGCAGGAGGCCTGGGCCAGGCCCAGTGATCCCACCCCCCAGGCCCTGCCCCCAGGCCTCGGCCTGGACAAATCAGGTTGATTCCCGACCTCCACAATACCCAGGGCACGGTGCTGCAGGGACACTTTCCCACAAGCCCAACCCCTCACAGCCGCACAAGGGAAGAGGCAAGAAGACCTGAGGGTGGTGGGCAGAGCCAGGCCTCCTGCACACGGAACACAGAGGGACTGCAACTGTCCTCTGTTCGGGTGCCTGGGAGCGGGGTCTCCTCCACCTCAACTGGATCTCAGCTGAAAGGCCAGCTCATTAGAGACCACTGTGACCTCCCTTCTGGGCAGCCGTCCCCAACCCTGGACCCCACCCCCACGGCCCCGGCCTCCCCCCGAGGTCCCCAGGCCACCTCCTCCTTTGCTTCATCTGTGGCCAGATCCCCGGCGTCTGCTCCGGGCCCAGGCATGAGCCCGCACGAGTCACTACGGCCGCCGGGGCGCCGAGGCCAGTGCGGGGACACAGCAAGCCTCCCGCCTTCGGACCTTCCGCCGTGGCCCCGCGAGTGCCACAGGTTTCCACAGGGCCGGGGCACGCGGACCCGCGCAGCCTGGGAGCCTGGGAGCCAGGGACCCCAACCCCGGGGAGGGGCGCCTCGCATCCCCGTCCTCACGCAGTCCCCGAGGGCTCCCGGTGACTGCCGGGTCGGGGAGGAGGAGGGTGGCAACCCAGCCCCGCAGCTCCAGTTGCGGCAGGAGCCCCCCGGGCCTCAGTCTCCAAATCTGTCAAACGGGCGGGAGGGAGCCACAAGGTGTCTCTTCGGAAGACTCACAGGCGCAGGCGCAGACGGGTGCGCGCCCCCAGGGTGCGCGCGAGCTAAGACCGCGGCCCGGGGCGGGGAGTCCCTGGCCCCGCCCCCTGCAGCCCTCCCGGAGCCAGCGCGCCTGCGTCGCGGGCGCCCGGTGGGCGGAGTTCCTGGCGTCTCCGCCCCTTACCCGGCGTGCCCCGCGCCCGCAGGCGCTGACGTGGCCGCCGTCAGAGCCGCCATCTTGTGGGAGCAAAACCAACGCCTGGCTTGGAGCAGCAGCCTCTGAGGTGAGGGCGAGGGGCGCGGGCCGGCGTGGGCCGCAGACACGTTGGAGCTGGCGGGGGCTGGGGACTGGCCTCGGGGCGACTTGAGGTTCGCGAAGGGCACGTCGATCCCCGCGGCGGCGGCGGCGGCGACAGGGCCGGGCCGGGGGCGGACGAGGACGGGCCGGGCTGAGGCTGGGGCCCGGCCGGAGTCGGGGCTGGGCGGACGGGCGGGTCGGTGAGCTCCTCGCGCCCCTCACAGGTTCCCAAAGTCTCCCGCGGCCGCTTGTCCTCCTCTGCCCGTCCCTGCCCCCGCCCGTCGCCCGGAAGTCCGCCTGGACGCCGGGCTCTTCTCCAGGAAACCTGGGCTTCCTGCTTCCCTCGCCTCTGCCCTTCTCGTTTCCCGAGGCCGCCCGCGCGTGGAGGGTTGGGGTTAGCTGCCGCGGGGGCCGGTGGGGGTCGTGGGGCCTCCCCCACCCGAATACAGGCGAGCGAGCGGCATCCGGGCGGACCCCCGCCTCGGGGACCGGGAAACTGAGGCTCAGGCGGCCCCGAGACGCCGTCAAGGTCACGTAGGTGGTGGGGGCTTGCACCTTCGCGTCCCGACTCTATCCAGTTCGTGTTTGCTCTGAGGACGGTACCGGGTCAGGGGCGGTGAGAGCGGGCAGGCAGATGGACAGGGACCCCGTGCCCTTCCCTGTCTGCTGAACGGAATGCGTGGACCTCCGGGGGAGCCCAGAGTGCCTCCCTTCACACCAGTGAGACGCGATTTGGGGTCATCACTCAGGGCCCCGGTGGCCTCCAGAGGGCCGGTCGATCTTCGTTTTAACTCCAGGGTGGTTTCCTTGACGTTGTCGGCAGTAGATAAGGCCTCTTCTGAGCTGGTGAATCTTTAACCTGCCTGAATCTTTAACCTGCCTGCAGAACGACCTGCTCGCAGACTCTAGGCCGCAGAGGCCGGCCCCAGCGCTCTCTCAGAGCACAGCCTGGGTGGTTACGGGGTGTGGGATTGGGGCTGGACAGCCGTGCGCACCTAGAGTGTTAAATAACCATTCCGACGGCACCTCCTGGCACTCCCTTTCAGTCCAGGCAGCCAGTTGCTGCTTTGCAGGAATTGAGCAGAAATGCACTCGGAATCGCGGGCAGGAAAAGAAGGGAGGTCGGAAGCTTTGGATGGTCCCCGAAGTCGCCGCCTAGTTGAGAGCTGTAGAGTTGGTGCCACTGCCCCTGTTGGAGTGGGCAGTTGTAGTTCTTGTTTCAGAACTAGTGGTCAGCAGTTTTCTTTGCCGGCTGTTGCAAGGCTGGTGGTTCTGGCGTTTTCCGCAGTGTGTTGGGAGGAGGGTGAGATGCCGTGGTGCAGTTGTGTGCTGCCCCTGTGGCCTTATGCTGTTGCGTTAGTCATTGTCTAACACGTATGACCGCATGAATGGTGTCCTCACTTAATTTGAATTGTCACCAGCACTGCCAAGGTAGCCAGAACCATAAGGTCCTGAAATGCCGTACTATTAGCTGGGTCCAAAATTGAGAAGAATTGAGTAGGGTAAATGTTAGTCACACATCTGATTGGCCACATTGTTAGAGTGTGTTGTCCACGTTTTCACATGTTGGTAGACCGGAGAATAGCTGTCACTTGTCTTCAGGTGTATCTTGTTGAAAATAAATCCAAATTACTGCAGCAGTAGGAATATGCTGTTGCCTGTGAGGCAGATTTTCAGATTTGCTAGTTGAAAAAGATTTGAAACAGTTGGTTTGGACAACAGCTGAGTCACACAATGACTGTGAGTGAAAAGCAAAAACTGGTTCTGTGCCCCTCACAGTTCTGGTTTTTGTACATCATGTGGTCTAGCTATGCGCTGTACCTCTTGCACAATATGGAGAGGACATTCAGACATCTTCACCTGCTCATCTCCCCCTACGGACCAGACAGGCCTGAAACTATAGGAAGATGCATTTGGTCTTTCATTTTTCACTTCAGTAAAATTTAATATTGACTGTCAGCTGCTGCGGTGATCATGGAAGTAGACCTAAGAGAAAAAAACCTGTTGTGCAAGTTCACACGCGGAGTAGTATATGACTGTGGTTTCAGAGAATTGAAGCAGTTCTTTTTAGATTCTTCAAATTAAATGTCTCCTTGGTACTTAAACCTGCACTTACTCACAGGCCAGGCTCACCAAGCTTTCCTACACACTTCTTCCTGAGCTGTGACCATTCTCCTGAGCAAGAGGCTGCAGCCAGCCTGGGCTGGCGGGCCCCTACTGTCTCTCATAGGCATTCTCTCCGCTTGACCTTTCACCTCCATAAACTCAAGAGGGTGAAAGGAAATAGAGTGCACTGTCAGAGGTAATTGGGAGAGAAACACGAAAAGGCCTCGCAGTGGGGATCTTAAATTATGAGAACTTGTGTTTTTTGTGTTGTGCCTGTTCCTCACTGGCACGGATAGTTGGTAGGGTTATTCTGCCTGTAGCATCTGAAGTGGTCTTTTGGCAAAGATTTGGCCCCTTCATGTTGGGATTCCAGGACTTGCCTTCATCCTCAGGTTCATATTCTCCTGTGGTTGTTACAAGCTCTCTAAGGCATAGTTGCACTTATTGCCTTACAGCTGCGCAGCTGCCGCACCGTCCAGGAAGGTAGTTTCACATTCTCAGGTGGGTCAAATGACCTTGTTAGCAACTTGACAGACATGTCCTGGATGCTCTTTGTTCCCAGGAGGCTCTCAGGTCCTCCCCCAGGATCCTGTCACTCAGCCACCTACAGGGATGGGGAGACAGTGAGGCTGGCTGATTAGCCATAATGTCCTTGACTAATCCTGGTTTCCTGGTTCTCACACAGTGGTAACAACGGCTTGCAGCCAGTTGTCAGCCAACAGACTGGGAAGGGTGGTGCTTCTTACAGGCCCTGATAACAGGAGAAGCCTAAATGACAACAAGAGAAGAGACAGGGAAAGCATAAAAGGCAGGCACATTTTCACAGGCACAGCAATTGAAAATGATTCTGTTTAGAAGGCAGACATTCTCCCACACCCCTGAGGCCCAGGGCTCACTGCTAGTGTACAGCATGAAGTGAACAGGAGAGTTGATTCAGTTCATGAACATTTCAGGAAGTTAGAAGTCTGTAGTTGTGGATTGCAAAATACGTATCTGGCCTGCCTCCCATTTCCTGGCTAAAATACTTGGAATCTCCAAATTGATGATGTCTTTTTGTACCCTAATGAGTTGACCAGTGACGGGCAGCCCCTATGAAACTTCAGGGTAGGGCTAGTCACAGGGCCAAGGCAGGATTAGAGTGTTTCAGCCCCACCCTCCAGTTTCCCCAGAGTGGAGAGGGACTGAAGATTGAGCTGGTCACCAATAGCCAATAATTTAATCAATCACACCTATATCATGAAGCCACACTTTCGCCTTCAGTAGTTAACAGCATCTACAGCCCCATGTTTCCACATTTGTACAAAGGAATGTTCAGACTGAACCACACTTAAGTACAATTTTGAAACAGCATGAGGCTGGGCGTGGTGGCTCACACCTGTAATCCCAGCACTTTGGGAGGCTGAGGAGGGTGGATCATGAGGTCAGGAGATTTGAGACCATCCTGGCAAACATAGTGAAACCCCATCTCTACTAAAAATACAAAAAAATTAGCTGGGCGTGGTGGTGTGCGCCTGTAGTCCCAGCTACTCGGGAGGCTGAGGCAGGAGAATGGCGTGAACCCGGGAGGCGGAGCTTGCAGTGAGTGGAGATTGGGCTACTGCACTCCAGCCTGGGCAACAGAGCGAGACTCCGTCTCAAAAAAAAAAAAAAAAAAAAGAAACAGCATGAAACTCCTTGTTGATGGGAAATACCCGAAAGACCTGCCTGGGCTTTCAGAGAGCTTCAGAAAGCTGAATTCATGGAGGTTCCTGGAGAGTGGCACGCCCAGGAGGGCAAAATAGTGCCATGTCTCTTCCCTCATACCCCGCCTACTACATCTCTCCATCTGTATCCTTTGTAATATCCTTTATGAAAAACCAGTAACCTTTAGTGTTTTTCTGAGTTCTGTGAGCCACTCTAGCAAATTTTGAACCCAAGGGGAAGGAGTTATGGGAACCCTGATTTATAGATGGTTGTCCAGAAGCACAGGTAAAATAACCTGGAGCTTGTGATTGCCTCCAGGTAGACAGTGTCAGAATTGAACTGAATTAAACGACACCTACCTGGTGTCTGCTGCAGAACGCAGAACTGGTTGCTTGCTTGGCATGTGGGGAGAAACCCCTGCTCATGTGGTGTGAGAAGCGACCTGTGTTATAAGAGTGTGTGAGAAACTGAGTTTGGGTTTTCCTATGTCCTCAAAATAGTATATTTTGAAAGCCTTCTAGGCAGAATGTATTAAAATAGTTTTTACTCCCTGAAGGGATGCCAGCAAGCTAGAAAGATTCATTTCTAAAGGGCTTCCAGTGGTAGCATGGCTAGACATGAGACATCTTTCCATTTGTGTCATACAGCAAGTTATTTTTGCAGTACCATATACACTATACGGGAAACTTTTAAGTATTTTATAGGTTTGATTTAGGTACAAATGGCCAAGAAGACTATTGTTAGCTATCTAGACTCATCCTGGGGATTGGGAACGGAGGCAGTTAGATGTGCCTGTGCTTCGTACCTTCTGTAGATGGGAATGCAGTTGCTCACTCACCAATCAAATTTATTGATTTATATTTAAAATACTATGAATACATCTTCTGGCAATTTTGGTGGTGACATTTTCCTTAAAATATTTGTACTAGCCAGGCACTGTGGCTCACACCTGTGTAGTGCAATCTACTTGGGAGGCTGAGGCAGGAGAATGGATCACTTGAGCCTAGGAGGTCAAGATTGCAGTGAGCTGTGATCATACCGCTGCACTCCAGCTTGAGTAACAGAGCAGGACCCTTAGCTCTTAAAAAAAAATTTATACCTACTCACCAGCTAAGGACCTGGGGGCAGGTTTAGAAAACAGATTTTGAACATGCATCCCTCCCTCCCTCTTGTGGTGTCTGACATCACTGAGCTGCCACACTTTTGCCTTCAGTAGTTAACAGCATCTACAACCCCATTTTCCCACATTTTTACAGTCAAAAGAATGTTCAGACTGACCCACACGTGAGTACAGTTTTTAAACAGCATGAAATTCCTTGTTGACGCGATAGGTTTTTCGTGACGAACTTAATTTTTAGGGAAAGCACATCTGCAGATGTGTACAGTTGATCTTCATGAGCCCTATGGGCCTGATAAACATTCTTTTGCCATTGTTTTCTCCTCTCCTTGGTGGTGAGTCACTTGTGCAGTGCCCAGCGGAAGAGGGTGGGAGGCTGGAGAGGAAGGCCTGTTCTGGGCAAAGGAAGCCCTGCTTGATGAGCATGAGGCTCCACGGGGGCAGGGGCTGTGACGGTGAGTGCCACACAGAGCTGCCCACACTGGTGGAGGGAAGGCAGGGAGATACCAGGACCATCCGGAAGGGGCTGAGTGTCATTTGACAGGTGCCATGTGAGCAGAGATGTGAAGGAGTGGCCCGGGACAATCAGGGCAGAATCCCCAAGGTGAGTGCGCTGGCTGGCAGAGTTTGGAGACCTGCCAGGAGCAGGGTGCATACTGGGTGGGAAGCCTGCTGGGGTGTGCAGTGGCCCTCAGAGGGGGTCTACGGTCCCCAGAAAAAGGAATTTGGTAATCTGTGGTGGCATTTTTGGGTGGTAGCACTGGCACCTTTGGCAGTGGCAAGAACACTTCCTGTCTGACCTTCATGTAGGGGAGGTCGTCTGATGTCCCAGATGACGTAGACCTGATGTCCTAGACCTGTTATAAATATGAAAAAAAATTTTGTGCATAGTTTTAACAGGTGTTCCGAAGTTCTAGGAACAAAATCACCTTATAAATCAAAGATGACTGTGTATTGTTCTCTTCAGAATCACAGCAAGAATTCGGTTTCCAGAAGGAAAACTACAGTAGTTGCTTCATGGACACAGCTTGCCCTTGAGGTTGGTGGTGTCAGTGCATGAGCAGCCTGGTAAGGGTGGTTCTCTGGCCGCCACACTTGGTCCTCTAGTGTGGTTGTGAAGTCACTTTCCTTTACTCTCCATTGCATCATAGTTGGGGCAGAGCAGTGGTTCTCTGCCGTCTTGTGCGAGTGCTGGGATGCTGTCTCTACTTCCTTTTGGGTTGCCAGAGGCATTTAGAGCACAGTGTGGGCATTATGTTGTGGACCAAGGCAGCCTATTGCAAGGACCTGATCTGGCGGCAGCCATGGGGCAGCTCTGAGCAGAGCATCGGGTCACCTGGCTGACTGGTGTGCTGAGAACACGCAGGAGGAGGCTGGAGATGGGGTTCTTGCCTGGGGAACAGGAGGGAGGCTACTTGCATCACAGCGGAGAATGCCTTTTGGGTTTGGGAGGGGTTTTTCGGCAGCAAAGCTGGCTGTCAAGAGGCAGGAATTGGGAGGAGGGTCTAAAGTCTTGAAGAGAAATGTGGGGTCGCTGTGTAGGGGCCACCGTGTAGGGGCCGCTATCACCTGGACAGCAGGACAGATGCCAGCATGTGTGTGAGACCTCGTCACTTGAAGGGAGGTCCCCAGAGTGTGTCCCCGGGGTGTGCCTATCACCTAGGTCTGGAGTGCATCCAGAAGCAAGGATTTCCTGCAAGGGCCGTGGCCTCCCTTTACATGTCTGACTACCCCTTCCCTTTATATGTCTGACTGATGAGAGTGGGGTGGGGTGGCAAGGTGGTGCTCGTCCCAAAGCTGGGGGAAACCTGGTGATGGCTCCTACTCCCATTGTTGCACTTTGCTTTTGATTGCTCTGGAAGAGCAAGTCTTTGTGTGGTGTTTCCCCTCAGCCCACATTTTTAAAATGAAAGTTTCTTGAAGGCAGAAATCAAGTTTTAGGCATTGGCTCAGTCACTGGTGCAGCCATTGCATTAATTTTCTTTAACCTGGTGCGGAGAAGCTACAAGGGCCCCACCCCCTTCTAGTGGTTGGAGGAAGGAGCAACTTGCTCTCCCAGTTTATGACAGCAACACCAGCAGTATGCTGTTCCAGTTCCTCTTTTTCTTTTCAAGTGGTGTGGAAAGGGGCCTTCATGGCCCTGGATCCCCCAGCCCCACACAAGGGTGGGCCCACGTTCGCCCGGAACAGTGCCTGGCAGTAGCTCAGTGCCCAGCACGTCTATGGTGAGTGTGTAGTTCAGGAAGTGAACTGGCAAAGCTGAGTATCACCCTCTCTTCCTGGGTTCTTGCCACTCCCCTGAAAACCAGGGTAGCATTGTCACATCAGATAGCTCCGCCATGTGTGCGCTGACCATGCTGAGATGGGCACTGTGGACTCAGCCTCTGGTCATTGCTGGAACCAGTGGCCTCCATGTGAGGTACAGGGGAACGCACTGCTAGCAGATGGTTGGGGTGTGGACACTCGTCCTGCCATCTTGGCTTGGTGCTGTGCCATCGCACAGTCATTTGCTGTTTAGCATGCATGGGAGAGAGTGAAGCACGAGGGCCCAGGCCCCTGGGAGTGCCTTCCCTCAAGTTGGAAGAGCCCTTGGGCATGGCATAGGCGCCTGGCAGAATTGGACTAGGCCATGATCCAGGGCGTTGGGACCTCACCTAGGAGTTGCGGTTCTGGTCAGAAGCCCTGTGGAGACAGGGTCTCCCCTGTGGGCACCAAACTGACCTCAAACTGCTGGTTCTTTGGCCCTGGGGATGGGGCTGGTTGAAATACTCTCCCAGCAGCTGTCACCTGCAGGGAGAGGTGGGGGTAGGGGTGCTGTGTTTCTTAGCTGTTCCGCGTTGCAGTGTTAAATCCCTGCAGGTTCCTCATTCTCAGCTTGTGTTGTGAGTTTCAGTGTTGTGGGCTAATGTGGATTTGCGTTTTTGGTCTTGGTTTTCCCAGTGGCCAGTCCGTCACCCGCTGCACTGGGGGCCAGGTAGAGGCCAACTGCACCCTGCCTGCCAGAGTAGAAATACTGGTAGGCCCTAGGCTCTGCTGCCCCTTCCATGTCCTTGTGTAAGCATCCATGGACAAAGCTGACTCACAGGGTGTGCACAGCTGCAGGGAGGCCAGGAAACAGGGGTTTTATTCTAGAGGGCCTTGTGCTCAGTGACAGACCAGAGTCCCATCACTGAAGAGAGCAGGGCTGGGACAGCACAAAGGACTGGACAGCGTTTGCCATGATGCCATGTGCACAGCCAGCGCAAGTCCCTCATTGTAGCTGTGGTCAGGTCATGAGACACTGCCCTCAGCAGCCCTGGGAGCCCACCTGGTGTGTGCTCAGAGCTGTGCATCTGCAGATTTCAGAAGGACTTATGTTTGGTGAGGTGCTTTGAGGACAGTTAAGTAACTTCGCAAATACCAAGAAGCAAGAAATACACAAATAAGCAGGTAATGGTTCTTTGGTGTTTACATTAGCTAGTGGGCAACAGTTCTTTGGTGTTCACATTAGCTATAGTCCCAGAACTCAGTCCATGAGGTGAAATCACAAAAATGGAATTCATTTCTAGCTGTCAGTACAAAAACTGATTTAAGATATCACCTTGAATTTTAAGCTGACAGTGATCTAAACTGCATTTCACTGATTGTCCCACCTGAAAGTCAGACCTGATAGATAATGCCCTCCCTTAAGGCCAGCAGCAGATGTGTTAGAGGTGACCCTCGTGCCTGGCAGCCCTCATCTCCTAATGGCTGTGGGGTCACTGTGTCGAGTTGTAATGCCTAATGAGCTCCTCTAAAAACACCCTGAAACTTTTGTAAAAAAAAAAAAACAAACCAGCAGACTCTCAGTGGAACTCGCCTTCAGATGCAGGCCACAATAAGAGTTCTAGAATGTGTGTGCTGTTCTTTTGTCTCAATCTGTATGATTGCAAGTCTCTTCAACATGATTGGGTGCATGGAGTGTCTTGGTCATGTGTCTTCCCCTCTGAGCATGCCTTTTGATTCACACCTGTGTCACAGTTGTGCCGGCCTGTGAGATGTGTCTGCCTGTCACCAGTATCGGCACAGTTTTCCCTTTACGTGAGTTTTGGTAAAATGGTGACAAAATGTAATGCAGTGCTCAGTTGCAGAAAAATGTCAGGCCTACAGAAATGGAGCATTTGGCTGGCGGGTAGAGTGATGACCATAGGCTTTATTTGGCTGGTGTGGTAAACAAGCAGCAGCTTGTGCAGGTGAGAATAAATGGCCATATTGCATTTCATTTTAAGGACTCGTATTGCATTTCATTTTAAGGACTCCCTTAAAATGAAAATCTTCATGTGGGAAATGAACACAGGCTTTCACGAAATTGATCATCTACACTATATGTATGACTGTTGAAAGGCTGTTGTTTCTCAGAAATCCTTAAAATGTTATGTAATGTACATGAGTCCCTTCATGTACATCAGGAAGTCATCAGTTTTGTTCAGTTTCCTCAGATTAGATAGTAAAACTGAGATTATGAACTATAAAGATGTGTGTAATTTATCTGTCAGTGAACTTGACTTTAATAAAAGCTGTTTAAAAAAGAACTCTGGGTGGGGTGCATTGGCTCACACGCATAGTCCCAACTACTGTGGAGGTCAGGGCAGGAGGATCACTGGAGCCCAAGAGTTCAAGACCAGCCTGGGCAGGATAGCGAGACCCTGTCTATAGAAAATATTAAAAATCAGCCAGGCATGGTGGCGTGCCCTTGCAGTCTCTGCCACTTGGGAGGCTGAGGTGCTCAAGGCCCAGGAGCTCAAGGCTGCAATGGGCTGTGAGCAAACCACGGAATTCCAACCTGGGTGACAGAGTGAGGCCCCGTCTCAAAAAGAGAACTCTCAATGTCACTGGCTTTCCATGTAAGCAGAGCACATAATGTGAGCCCCATTCGTGGATGTCAGTCAGCAGAACAGAATCTTGGACCTGGAGCTTGTTTGTCCTGTGCTAGAGGTTGGAGGTATCTCTGTCTTTCTGTTGGTTCCTGTCAGTTCAGGTCACTTAGAGATTCTGTTACATACACCAGCTCTGACAGGTTGGGGGAAATGATCAACCTTCCGCCTGCGCCTGTTCCCTTCCCTGACTCATGCCAAAGTATCCCTGAGATCTGCAAGGGACCGAGGACAGTACTGGCTGGTGGTCCGGGTACAGGCCACAGAGGCATCTGGACCCCCTGTGCATCTGGACCAGTTTGGTTGGATCCATTCACAGACACAAAACGGATGTGAACTCACAGAGCTACATTTTCTCCTTGCCCCTGTTCAGGCACAGTGAGGTGTCAGGGAATGTAGCTGCCAGAGTTGACTGTCCCGTTCTCTGGTGTAATGCCTGAAGGCCACCTTTACCATTGGTCTCTGGTCCTCACCGAAGAAAGAAACATTCTTCCTAAAAGACTTTTTTCCCCAGAGTTGGAGCCCCCAGCGTGGTCAGGAAAGAGAAGTAGCCACTGGCGGCTCCTGGCATCCTCCTGCTGGGCAGCCCCCTTCTCAAAGTGTGAGGGGTCCCGTCGTGTACAAGCAGGAAGGCTCTGAGAAAGCCAGGTTTGCTCCTACCACAGGATAATTCCGATGAACCTGAAAAGCGGGTTTTGGCTTGTGTGCAGGGACTCTGGTGGAAGAAAGGGTGACAGCACCTGGCCTGGGCGTGACACAAGTTAGGACCCGTACCAAGAGGCCCTGGAATTGAGGATGGGGGTTGCTGTGGACCCTTTCTCCCTCTTTGGAAACTCTATTGGGTCTCCATCTGTCACAGAAGCAGTAAATGGTGTAGGGGCTGCCAGGTCCAGGGTCCTGTGGGGATGCTGGAACATGCCGAGGCAGGACGTGCCAGCTACCCTCTGCTCATATGTGCAGCAGGGCCGCAGATGTGCTTGTGGGTGGGAGAGACCAAGCTGTCTGTGTGCTGATGTCTTGACACCTGAGACTTCAGGTTCACCCCTCCTGGTTCTGCCATTCCATTGCAGGGTGGCTTCCCTCCTTTGGGGACTCTTAACGCTTTGGTCTGTTTAAAAAAAAAAAAAAAGGCCGGGCGTGGTGGCTCACTCCTGTAACCCAGCACTTTGGGAGGCCAAGGTGGGCTGATCATCTGAGGTCAGGGGTTCGAGACCAGCCCTGTCCAACATGGTGAAACCCCGTCTCTACTAAAAAAAAAAAAAAAAAATTAGCTGGGCGTGGTGGCACGCACCTGTAGTCCCAGCTACTCGGGAATCTGAGGCAGGAGAATCTCTTGAACCTGGGAGGCAGAGGTTGCAGTGAGCCAGGATCACGCCTGGGAGGTTGCAGTGAGCTGAGATCAAGCCACTGCACTCCAGCCTGGATGACAGAGTGAGACTCCATCTCAAAAAAAAAAAAAAAAAAAAAGCCACCAATGGGGAGGGCCTGGGACTACTGGCATCACAAACCCCGGTGCCTGCAGGCTGCATGGTCTCCTGTGCATGGTTGGCACTGCCCCGGGCATGAGGAGGCAGCAGGCATGTGTGGATCACGGACAGTGCTGGGGTCGAGGGGGCTGGTGACGGCGTGACACCCCTTCCCCTAAGTGGCTGGGTGTTACTGTCAATTATCCCAAGCGCCGTGCTTCAGTGGTTGTGGCAGTCTGGTGCTGCCTCTGCCCAACTGGCAGGCGACCCATATTCCTGAGTCCCTGCTGACTTGGTTTCCTAGGTTTATTCCTCCTAGACTTGTTAACTTGTACAGTTAACAAGCCTTTGACACCACACACCCTTGCCTCAGCTTTCCAACACCCCAGTAATAACACAACATCAGGACTCCCTGAGTATCATCCACCATATGTTTTCCTGGAGTAACTCATAAAAGGCCCTCTTTTCGTTCCATTTCATGCTTGGGTTTTTCATGCGAACCTGTCATTAGTTTTTCTGCATTGCCTAGAGTTTCCCAACCCCATAATGAGAACATGTAGGTGGCATGCCTCATTCTTGCAGGTGTCCACTTCCTGCTCCAGTCTGAGGGGGTTGGCTAGGCTGCTGTTCTCTCTCCATATGGGGGTGGCTAGGCTGCTGCTCTCTCTCCACATTGCTGTGGACTCACATTCTCTCCCTGGTTCCCTGGGGGAGCTTCTTGGGGAGGGAGCATGTGAGAGGTCTGAAGCCCTGCGGTTTGGGAGTTATTTTCATTCTCCCCTAACACTTGTTGGATATTTTGGCTGGGTATAGAATTAAAGGTCATGTTCTAAGGGTTTCAAAAGCAGTGTTTCAGAGTCTTCCATTCTCTGGGGCATCAGAGGTGTCATTTGCCCCTGTGCATTCTGGAGTCCACCTTGCACCTTTATTGGGTTTCATCTAGGTAGGTCCTTGGCTTTGCGCTTCGGCCCTTTGAGGCCGAAACCCAGATTCCTGGGTCCCCGCTCTGGAACACGGAAAAATTTCACCCTGTAATTTCGTATGTTCTTTCTTTTTAGGGTTTCTGTTAGTTGATATCTTAAGTTACTCCTCATCTTCCTTTTTCATTGTTTTTGTTCTGCCTTCTGAGCACCTTCATTTTGAATTTTCCTTTTCAGCTATTTGTGCATGTATCAGGTTTCTCTCCTTTTCCTTTGTTAAAATAGTCTTCTGTCTTCAGTCTCCTGTCTTGGTTGCCTCCTTGCACATTCCTTTTATATTTGGGTCTCTTATGTTGGTGGCCTTTCAAAGGCAGACAGGCCTGTCTCTTGGTGGGGGGTGGGGGTGGGCGGAGCTCCAGTTGCTTGTGTGGATCTGCTGGGGCATATAGAACTCTCAGGAATTATTCTGGAATTTCATGGCTCAAGTGTGTTGTCATGGCTCAGCGCAGGCCTAAGCCCTGCTGCAGCTGCTCCCCTAGACCAAGCTTGTCCAACCCTTAGGCCGCATGTGGCCCAGGATGGCTTTGAACCTGACCTAACACAAATTTCTAATAAAACATTGAGATTTTGGGGGTTTTTTTGTTTTGGTTTGGTTCATCAGCTGTTGTGTTAGTATATTTTGTGTGTGGTCCAAGACAATTCATCTTCCATTGTGGCCCAGGGTAGCCAAGATTGGACATTCCTGCCCTAGGCAGTCCCAGCTTCATCCCTTGGGTCCCAGATGGTCCAGCTTTCTCTGCCTGGTCAATCATCACGTCCAAGGTCTTACTCCTTTTTCTCTCTGCCCTTCAAGGCGTGTGTGTCATTTTGGTGTCTTCATTGGCAGTGGTTGCAGGAGTGGACTGAGAGGGCATGTATACAGTCTCTTCTGTGCTCCGTGGGTGGTGGTCTTCCTCTGGGCTTAGAAAACCTGGCTGTCCCCAAAAAGGGAACAGTGAAGGTCCTTATAAATTTCAGAATTCATTTAAGTTTCAGAATAGGTGACATGTTTAAAACCAAGAGCAAAGTGTTCAAAGGACACTGATCCAGCTTGAAGGGGTTCTGCGGCTCATCTGGGATGATGGCAGTGTCAAATCAGACACGGGCGGCCAGTTCACACCCACTGAAACACACAGGCATGTGTGGGCTCTCGCCAATGTTGAGAAATGGAGAAGAGGCATTTCCTTGCAGTAGCGTGCTGGGGTGACGAGAAAGTCACCAGCGGACAGTCATGGCCATGATTCAGCCAAAAGCCGCCTGTGTGTGGAACCCCTGGTGGAGGAGGTCTGATGAGGGGTGGGTGTGCTCACAGGCTCCTGGCATGTCCTCTTGAAGGCAGAAGCCTTCCTTACTCGGGGTAAGCCCCGCTGCGGGTGCAGTGAAGAAGCAGTCATTGTTTCAGAAAGTGACCAGTTTTTTCTAAAGTCCCTGTTCGGAATAAAATCACCTGATTCGTGAAGTTGCCCACTGGGCAGTGAGGCCAAAGCCTAATAGCTTCAGTGTCCTCACAGAGGCGTCTGGGCAGTGGAGGCCCTTCCTGCTGGAGTCTCTGCAGGGCTCTGATGGTGGGTGCCAGCTGACTTAATTGCTGTCCCCAATATTTGTGTTCTGCTGAGGGAACCCCTACCATTGCGGTGTGGGGCAGACATGGTGTGCGTGCCCCATCGAGGCTGTGTCCTCATGGGAGTGTGTCCCTGAAGGTGTCTTGCTGTGCCTGTCCTGGCCCTGTGTGCTCTGGTCCTTGTGAGTGTGGGGAGGCAGAGTGAGTGGTGCTCTCCGGCCCTGGAAGGTTCTGTGTTGGGGTGTAGAGGAGCCTTGCACGCACCTGGAAGCCAATCCTCAGGCAGCCAGCCTCCCCTCCTGCATAGGCTGGGATGAGGCAGCCTTTCTGGCCATGCAGCTGTGAGGACGGCTTCCCAAGATGAGGGCAACAGTTTCTCAATTCCTGACTCAGCCATTTTCCCTTAGCCCCCATCCTGAGGTGGATTTGGGGGGCATGGGAGGCAGGGCTCTTTCCCTGTTTCCCTGCAGGCTTCCAGGAGGTGGGGTGAGGCAGTGGTGCGTCCCTGGGTGGGTGGGCTCTGAGCAGCTGCTGCTGGGCAGCACAGAACCAGACATGGAGCACCTTGTCTCTCCAGGTGTCCCTGGCCAGTGTCCTTCCACCTGTCCACAAGCATGGGGAACATCTTCGCTAACCTCTTCAAGGGCCTTTTTGGCAAAAAAGAAATGCGCATCCTCATGGTGGGCCTGGATGCTGCAGGGAAGACCACGATCCTGTACAAGCTTAAGCTGGGTGAGATCGTGACCACCATTCCCACCATAGGTGAGGTGGGGGCCAGCAGGGAGTGGGCTGGGCTGGGCTGGGCCAAGGTACAAGGCCTCACCCTGCATCCCGCACCCAGGCTTCAACGTGGAAACTGTGGAGTACAAAAACATCAGCTTCACTGTGTGGGACGTGGGTGGCCAGGACAAGATCCGGCCCCTGTGGCGCCACTACTTCCAGAACACACAAGGTGAGTGGCTGGGGCCTGGTCCCATGGGCCCTCCTGCTTCTAGAGAGGGGGGGCCAGCCCATAGATAGGGCATCGATGCCCATAGATGCGGCAGGGGGGCTGTGTTCCCATGACCATTTGACACTGGCTGCCCGGCAGGCCTGATCTTCGTGGTGGACAGCAATGACAGAGAGCGCGTGAACGAGGCCCGTGAGGAGCTCATGAGGATGTTGGCCGAGGACGAGCTCCGGGATGCTGTCCTCCTGGTGTTCGCCAACAAGCAGGTAGGCGCCCGGGCCAGCCTGGGGAATGTGAGGAGCCAGCGTGGGTTCCTCCAGGGCGCCTGGTGGTAGGGGTTACTGGAGGCTGGTGGGGCCCCTTTCTCTGTCCTGGGGACAGCCCTTCCCACCAACCCTTCCTTCCCCCAGGACCTCCCCAACGCCATGAATGCGGCCGAGATCACAGACAAGCTGGGGCTGCACTCCCTACGCCACAGGAACTGGTACATTCAGGCCACCTGCGCCACCAGCGGCGACGGGCTCTATGAAGGACTGGACTGGCTGTCCAATCAGCTCCGGAACCAGAAGTGAACGCGACCCCCCTCCCTCTCACTCCTCTTGCCCTCTGCTTTACTCTCATGTGGCAAACGTGCGGCTCGTGGTGTGAGTGCCAGAAGCTGCCTCCGTGGTTTGGTCACCGTGTGCATCGCACCGTGCTGTAAATGTGGCAGACGCAGCCTGCGGCCAGGCTTTTTATTTAATGTAAATAGTTTTTGTTTCCAATGAGGCAGTTTCTGGTACTCCTATGCAATATTACTCAGCTTTTTTTATTGTAAAAAGAAAAATCAACTCACTGTTCAGTGCTGAGAGGGGATGTAGGCCCATGGGCACCTGGCCTCCAGGAGTCGCTGGTTGGGAGAGCCGGGCACACCCTTGGCTTTAGAGCTGTGTTGAAATCCATTTTGGTGGTTGGTTTTTAATCCAAACTCAGTGCATTTTTTAAAATAGTTAAGAATCCAAGTCGAGAACACTTGAACACAAAGAAGGGAGACCCCGCCTAGCATAGATTTGCAGTTATGGCCTGGATGCCAGTCGCCAGCCCAGCTGTTCCCCTCAGGAACATGAGGTGGTGGTGGCGCAGCAGACCGCGATCAATTCTGCATGGTCACAGTAGAGATCCCCGCAACTCGCTTGTCCTTGGGTCACCCTGCATTCCATAGCCACGTGCTTGTCCCTGTGCTCCCACGGTTCCCAGGGGCCAGGCTGGGAGCCCACAGCCACCCCACTCTCCCGCAGGCTGCCCCACCCACCTTCAGGCAGCCTGTGGGACGCAGGGCCCCATCTGTCCCTCGGTCACCGTGTGGCCAGAGTGGGTCCGTCATCCCCAACACTCGTGCTCGCTCAGACACTTTGGCAGGATGTCTGGGGCCTCACCAGCAGGAGCGCGTGCAAGCCGGGCAGGCGGTCCACCTAGACACCACAGCCCCTCGGGAGCACCCCACCTCCATGTGTGATGTAGCTTTCTCTCCCTCAGCCTGCAAGGGTCCGATTTGCCATCGAAAAAGACAACCTCTACTTTTTTCTTTTGTATTTTGATAAACACTGAAGAAGCTGGAGCTGTTAAATTTATCTTGGGGAAACCTCAGAACTGGTCTATTTGGTGTCGTGGAACCTCTTACTGCTTTCAATACACGATTAGTAATCAACTGTTTTGTATACTTGTTTTCAGTTTTCATTTCGACAAACAAGCACTGTAATTATAGCTATTAGAATAAAATCTCTTAACTATTTCACCGGCTCTCCAGTGCTTCCACACAGGCATACTGCCCCCAGGAGATGGTGGGTGGATCAGCCAGCTTTACTCTAGGAGTGCAGGTGACTGCCTAGGGCCGCCACCTGAGTCCACACCCTCCCCATGTCCCCTCCTGAGTGTGCGGGCACTTCTCTGTCTCTCTGTGTGAGAGGCTTTTCCAGCATGGTTGCCCACAGTGACCTTGGTCTCATTTGCAGTCCTGTTGGGCCCAGCCAGTGAGACCTGGGCCATACAGGGCAGGGGTCAGCAGGCACCATGGAAGACCTCAGCCTCCGTCCCTCCCTCCATCGACCTGCTGCTGAACTCTGCTTTGTATAGCTGGCTGTGGGGCAGGGCCACTGCTAGCATACATAGTGCTTTGTGCCAACTGGGGAATGGTCCCTGCCTGAGTGGGCACAGCCCCCACCTCTTCTCAAGATGCCATGCAGCAGGGGGCTGCCAGTCTGGGGGTACCTGTTTCTGGGATGGGGCCATCAGCAGGTCTAAGGTCTGCCTTCTGTTGGGCAGAGTCCCCAAAGAGAGGGCTGCCCTGGCTAGGTGGCCCGACCTTCATCCCCCTTGACAGCACCCAAGACAGCACAGTCTCCACTCCAGTAGCCACCCGAGGGTGAGGGCAGAGGTCAAAGCCACAAGCTACACCTTGGCTAGGGCCCTGAGTAAGGTCTGCTTAACTTCCTTTGAAATTAGGCCAGGTGAGGGAGCTCATGCCTCTGATCCCAACACTGCAATGCTGCAGTGAACTGTGATGCAGCCCAGGTGCCATCTGTCTTTATGCCATGCAGCCTGGTGGCCACACACATCCTGAACAGCCCTGACCCTTCTTAGGGTTGGGCAGAAGGGACACCCAGCCCAGTGCCCCTGGAGAAGCAGAGCTGGGGGTTGGGGCAGCAAGCAGTTGGAGGAGCTCCCCAACCCCCACACCCAATTGAGGCTGTGCCTCCACAGACTCTGCAATCCTTGACCTCACCTGTCGCGGGGTTAGGGCTCTCTGCCCCAGGTTCCCACATTGCCAGCTGAGAACCCGCTTCCAGGGCCTCAGCCCTCCCTGGGTTTTGGTGGGGGCTCTGGGCACACATGGGAGGACTACATTCCCCCAGGACATTAGGAATCAGATGGGCTCCGGGGCTCACGCCTGTAATCCCAGCACTTTGGGAGACCAAGGCGGGCAGATCACCTGAGGTCAGGAGTTTGAGACCAGCCTGGCCAACACGGTGAGACCTCGTCTCTACTAAAAAATACCAAAACTTAGCCTGGTGTAGTGGCAGGCACCTGTAATCCCAGCTACTCAGGAGGTTGAGACAGCAGAATCTCTTGAACCCGGGAGGCGGAGGTTGCAGTGAGCTGAGATCACACCATTGCACTCCAGCCTGGGCAACAAAAGAGAAACTCAAAAAAAAAAAAAAAAAATCACCAAGTCTCAGCCTCCTGGGAGACAGACCCCGGCTCCGACCTTCCAGTGGGATCTCATTAACTCCTGACACTGACCTTCCAATTAGGATGATATACCTTCCTTTTAAAATATATTTATTGAAATACAAAGAGTCAATATAAAGAAAAATAGAGGTCACCATACTTGGCCACAGTTAGACCGCTCATAGGCTCATGGCTGCTACAGCCATGGGCAGGACACAGAGGGAGTCCAGCCTCTACTGGTACGTCTGGGCAGGTTCACCTTTGCAGGGCAAGCCAGGGGCCATCCCTGCTATGCGAAACCTGAAGGTTTTCCAGGAAGCTGGCTGCTCCAGAGCTAGCTGTCAAGTCTTTAGCCCCACAGGCTGGTGCCGAGAGCCACTTTCACAGGAGCAGCCTCAGGCTTCACCCACACCCGAGGAGCTTCCGAGGCAGGAGGCAAGCAAGGTGAAGGGAGAGTTCAGGGTCCCACAATAGCAGTGAGCAGGGTCCAGCCATCAGGCCTCAGAGCCTCTGTCATGCCACCTGCGAGACGGGCTTCTCCTGTCCCCACTGTGTCCCCGCTTCCTCCTCTTACAGCAGGGGGAGTTGGAGTCGGAGTCGTGGTGGTGCCTGGGCCTGGGGAGACCAAGGGCAGTCACTCGGAAGGAGTCAACCAGGCCTCCACCCCAAAGAGGCAGACATGGACCAGGGCATACCTCTCGGGAGATGTGGGAGAGCAGGTGGCCTCAGCTGGCCTCCTGTGCTCTTTGTCTTTCCTCTTTTTCTCTTTCTTGTGTTTCTTCTTTTTCTTTTTCTTCTTCTCCTTCTTGCTTTTCCTGTGGCTCTCACAACTACAAGGAGGATACAAAGTGTGCCTCAGACCCTAGTCTTGCAGGCCAAGACAGTGAACACAAGCAGGCCTCATCCAGGAGATGAAGCCACCATCCACAAGTGCGTCTTTAAATCAGTTAAATCAGACTACAAATTCCACTCCTCAGTTACGTGGTCACATGGCCAGTGGCTTAGAAACAGATGCAATATCCCCATCTCCACAGCACGGCCCTGCCCCACCCCAGCTGTGCAAGGGCAGGTTGACACCTTCCTACCTGCACCCACCAGGCCACTCTTGGGGTCAGGCCCAGGTTCACCACCCAGGAGAAGCCCTGGCGGTGCCACCCACGGCAGGAAAAGGCCCCGCCCCAGGTCCTGAGTGCCCTCCCACGGCACAGCCCCCGACCACTGCCAGTACTTAGGACCTCTCTTCAAGGGTGACCCGAGGAACTCCCCTAGAGAAAAACCTAGGAGTAAGTGGGACAGGAAGTAAAGTAGGGCAGGCCACCGGCCGGGCCGGTGCGCCAAGAGAAGCTGCCACCTGCCAGAGCGGGAGCCGCTCCGGTCCTCCCGAGACCCTCCAACCCCGGGGCGCAGCTCGCCCAGTTGGCACAGCTCACCTGCTTTCCGTCTGATCCTCCGCTCGCGGCTTCCTCCTGGCCGAGGCTGCCGAGGTCCCGGACCCGCCGCTCTCTACGCGGTGATGCTGCGGGAGAAGCGAGTTCTGGGGAGGAGTCTGCGGGCCGGCCCCACACCACGCCCCGCAGCGCCCCAGGGAGCTCCGTTCAGTGCCCCCGCCCCGCCCCACCCCTGCTGGCCCCTGCTGCGGTCAGGCGGGGTGGGGGATTACCGTGAACACAGACAGCCCCAGTTTGGCGGCCTCCTTGTCCTCTCGGGACATCGCCACGCGGCCCACGGAACCACTGCAGGGACACGGCGATGAAGACAGTACGGCAGGGGCCCGCCTCACCCGAGCAATCGAGCCCAGTCCTGCCCTCCCCTGGAAACCCGACCGCACCTGGCGCTCCCCAGCCCCAGCAGCCGGTCCACGCCCTTCTCCTCGGGGTCGCCTCCTTCCCGCTTGCAGACTTCCGCGAAGTCCTGCAGGTGCGAGACCACAGGGAGCGCTCGGGACGGCCCCACACCCACGGCCCTCCACGCGCCCCCCACCCCGGGGAGTTACCTCCTTGCTCAGGCCCGTGGGCTGCTTCTTCACGTTCTTGTAGCCACTGCGAGAGGGCCGGGGCAGGCGTCAGGACGGACGGACCTCCTCCCACCACAGGTCCTCACCACTCCAGCCTTCGTCCTCAGGGTCCCGACCGCGCGAGTCCCCGCAGCCCCGCCCGCACCCTGCCCGACCCCCAGCCCCCACCCAGCCCGACCCCCAGTCCCCACCCAGCCCGACCCCCAGTCCCCGTCCACGGCCCCACCCTGCCCCGGCAGCGCCTTCCCGGGCACCGACCGCTGCTGCCCGCGGACACTCACAGGGCGGCAAGCAGCGCCTCGCGCTCCGCCTCCCGCACGGCTGCCAGTTCCTCCTCGCGGCTCGGGCCCGCGCACGGCGCCCGGCCCTTGGCGTACCAGGTGAGGTCGCGGCCCTTCTGCCAGCGGCCTACGGGCGCCATCAGCGAGTTGCCTGCGTACGTAGACGCTGTGAGTCCAGCGCCCGCCCGGGATCCCGGAGCCCGGAGCCCGCCCGCCGCGCGCACCCACCCAGGTAGTTCTCTCGCTGCTTGTCAGTCTTCACGTCTTCCCAGTTGAACTGGTCCTGCCCGCCGCGCACGCCTCCGCGACTGGAGCCGAACATGGCGCCGGGAAGGCAGTTGCCTGGGGCCTGCGGCCTGCAACCTGCAACCCGCAACCCGGGCCCCGCTACCCACTACCGTCGGACCCAGGCCCGACCCCGCCTCCGCGTCGCGCGCCGTGACGTCACTCCAGCGCCCACACGGCTTCGCGCGCGTCTGCGCAGCGCACTGCCCTGGATCTGTGCTCCCGCGCATCACCTTCACGTCGCCTTTGGGCGCCTGCGCACTGCGCCTACCCGGCCCGGCGCGGGAACGCTTCTGAACTGGACGTTTAAAAATGGTTAAAACGGGGCCGGGTGGGGTGGCTCTCGCCTGTAATCCCAGCAATTTGGGAGGCCGAGGCGGGCGGATGGCTTGAAGTCGGGAGTTCGAGACTAGCCTGTCCAACATGGTGAAATCCCGTCTCTACTAAAATACAAAAATTAGCCGGGTGTGGTGGTGCACACCTGTAATCCCAGCTACTCAGGAGGCTGAGACAGGAGAATCACTTGAGCCGGGAGGCAGAGGTTGCAGTGAGCCGAGATCGCGCCACTGCACTCCAGCCTGGGCGACAAAGCAAGACTGTCTCAAAAATAATAATAATAATAATGTTAAAATGAGCCAGGCGTACGCGCGCCTGTAGCCCCAACGCTTTGAGGCTGAGGCAGGAGGATCTCGAGCCCAGGACATCGCGCCACTGCACTCTAACCTGAACGAGTGAGCGAGACCCTATCTCATAAATAAAGAAGAAAACACACAAGGTGTGCCTAGCTAACACCGCTGCTAGCCGCGATTCCATATCGGGAGCTTAACAAGGTAATGACCTTAATGATTTGTGGAATTTCTGAGTATTACCCAGTAAACTTCTGGATGAACCAGCAGCTACCCGGACACCCTCAGAGCACTGGTCCCGTCCCTGCCGTGTTAAACTGAATGTGCACCCTAACTCCCATGTGAAATCCTCCCCCCAAGGCGTTGGTGCTTCGGAAGTGACTAGGTCATGAGGACAGAGCCTTCATAAAAGGGACCCCAAGAGCTTTGTGCAGCTTTCCACTGTGTGAAGGCAGCGGGAAGCAAGTCTGCAGTCTGGAAGAGACCCCTTACCAGAACCTCAGCGTGCTGGGCACCCTGATTTTGGAGGTTGTGACGTCCCCCTGCTTCCCCTTTCCACTTTCATTCCCAGTGCTGACTGAGAAACAGAGTCCCTTGGCTACTCTGTGACCTCGCCAACGGTGTAATTTCCTCTGCAGACTTGAACCCGAGCCATAGCCATGAACGTTCCCAGGCACAGATGACAGTATCTAGGTTGTTGCTCAAAACACAGAAAGAAACTGGACCCACCCTGAGCCAGATTCCTTAAACCCTCATATAAATTCCATTTGCCAACCCCCTCCCCACGGACATACCTAGAGAGAACATTGATTTCTCTCACTGCCTATTGCAAGAACTGCTGCAGCCCACTCTGTACAAAAGACCCACGAATAAATGCTCTGGGCGAATCACCCTGGCATGCTCAATCTGTAGAATCCTAACCAGCCCCATCTCAGGATGGTGTGGGGCACTCCCTTGTGGGAACTCTACTGCCACTTTTGGGGCAATTCCAGCCACAGGTTGAACTGGATGAAACACAGGTCTAGTGTCCTGTGGAAAATTTGTTTCTTAGTGACCCACTCCATGGGCCAGACTATTAGAGCAGCCTGGCAGACAGCCACACGTCTGGCTCATCTATCTACTTAGCAAGTACTGGCTGCCATCTCCCTCGTGAGGCGCTGCATGAGCTTGCATCATGGAGCAGGTGCATGGCGAGGGCAGAGCAGTAGGCCACAGCCAGGCACACAGAAGGTGACTGGCCGACTCCCGGGAAGGCTCTCTCGGGTGTAGGGCATCATCTCCTGGGTGCCATTGCGGCTTGCCAGGCCAGGGTGGACTTGGGCCATGTGGGCAGGGCCCAGCTGTGGAGTCTGACCACTGACTGAATGTCAGGTGTGGTGGAGAGGGGATAGCAGGGCCAGGTGGACATTGGGCAGGAGTCCAGGACGGCTCTGAGGCTCTGGTCTGGGCAACTGTGAGGATGAAACAGCCACCTGTCAACATGAGGACTAGGTTTGTGGGGAAGACCTGGTTAGTTTTGAGCCCATTAGCCTGACAAGCCGTAGGCCACAGGAGGAGGGGTCACCAGGGTGGAGGTTGCATGGCCTGTGCCTGCTGGGTGGAGGCCCAGCTGGGGGCACTGGTCACAGTGGTGTCCTCTGTGACAGCAGCGAAGCTGGACCCAGGAAGGTGGCGGTCACGGAGTGGAGGGGCAGTGGAGATCCCAGGGGAGCCCACTATAGTGGGAGGAGGCTGGGTACAGTGGAGGCGGCCAAGTGAGTGCACAGAGTGGCTGGGCAGCTGGCTCTATATGCCACAGGGATTGAGCCACAACTTCAGAGACAGGGGCTCCAGGGAGGCTGCTCAGGAAGTAACCCTGCAAGGCAGAGTCCCAGGCGGCCACACAGCCCATCCATGTGAGGTCAGGCACTGCTGGGTCACAGGAACAGAGGCAGGGCCAGGGGACGTCCCTTGCAGGCTCTTCTCAGCAGAGCTGAAGGCTGGCAGGATGAGCAGAGGGCCAGGAACAAGCTTAAGGGGCGAGGGACAGGCCTGCGAGGTGGGGACACTGCCCAGGCTCCTCAGTTATAAGTACTGTCATCACAGGGGCATGACAGAGCACACTCCCACCTCCCTGGCAATCCCAGAACACCACCGCAAGAAGTCTTTGTTGGGCACTCCAGGTGTCAGAGAGACAGCCTGCCAGGTGGGACCCAGTAACATCCCAGGACAGGGACAGGAAGCAGTCCGGGCCCTGAGCTGTCCAAAACCTGGGTTGGTGTGCGTGTGGAAGGTGCCTGCACATTAGCTGGAGCTGGTCCTGAGTGAAATCAGCCTCTGGACAGATGAAGCAGGGTCCGTGGATCTCCCTGGGCTGTGTGTAACTGCAGTGCTCTGCAGACCCCATTAGGAGTCAAGGACAACCAGGGCTGGCTGCTCCTCTGGGGACCCTCCCAAGACAGGACCTTCCCTGGGGCAGCCTGGGAATGCGGGGCCAGGGCAGGGAGCTGCAGGCTATGGTCCAGATGGTCCTAGGACTGCCCCACCAAGGTTGATGCCTGAGTCCCACAACACCCAGCCCCTCCTAGGAACCAACCTGAGGGCCACTGTTCTGTCAGAAGGGCAGTCGCCTTGGTGCCCCTGAGGCTGGGAGGGCAGAGCTTAGAGCTTGGTGGTGTTAGGTACTGCCCACATGGTTGTCCATGTACACCACAGCCCCAGAGCAGTGTCCAAAACCCACAGGTTTGATCTACACCAACCCTCACCCTGCTAGTCCACTGAGCCCTCTCTATGCTTGAGCTAGTGCCTTTCAGGGGACGAGCTGCCAGTCTGGGGCACACACCAAGTGGGGAGACAGACACAGACTCCAGGTGGCAGCTTCAAGAACGAGTGATTTAAGAACAGCCTTCCCATCTTAGCAATGTCCCGGGGTGGCTGGAGCCACGGTCACTTCTTGGTCCTGGTCCAGAACTGTCGGTAGCGCTCCACATGAAAGTCATCGCTGAGCTCCTGCTCGTACTCCTTCCTTGACTGGAGCTGAGCCTCACGCTTCCGCAGCCTGGCCCGGCGCTCCTCAGGAGACAGGGTGTCCAGATCTATGGGCATCTGCAGGGGACAGACCAAGTTTCGTCCATGTGGATTGAGGGACCTTGAGAGCTACTAGGGGGACAGCCCAGGGCCTTCCTCTCAACTTATGTCTTCCATCCTATGCTAGCTTAATTTTCAAACATTCTTATTGGTCTCTCCCTTCAAAGCTTTCAATCTTTAAAATAAATTGTTCTGTGTTTTCCCCAGATTTGATGTTTTTAAAAACACACAAGGCCAGGCATGGTGGCTTACTCATGCCTGTAATCCCAGTGCTTTGGGAGGCCTAGGTGAGAGGATTGCTTGAGCCCAGGAGTTCAAGACTAGCCTGGGCAACACAGAGAGACCCCATCTCTACAAAAAAAATCTTTCAAAAAATTAGTGAGGCATGGTGGTGTGCACCTGCAGTCCCAGCTACTCAGGAGGCTGGGGTGGGAGGACCACATGAGCCTAGGGGGTCAGGGCTGCAGTGAGCCGAGATCGTGCCTCTGCACTCCAGCCTGGTTGACAGAGCAAGACCCTGTCTCAAAAAATAAATTTAAAAAATAAAAACACACTACTGGTTAGTCCTATCTAATTTTGGTGCTTAGAGTCAGTTTTGGATCTAAGCCTTCCTCCACTCCTCCAACAACCACCTGCTCCCCTGACTGCTGTCATGTGGTACAGTGACCACAGCCACATGTCCATCCAAAGGCGACTGGCCACCAGCACCCCCACCACAGCCTCGACCCCAGTCCGGCACCTGGAAGTACCTGGAGAGGGAAGCTTACCGCCAGCATGCGCCGCGGCTCCCTGTAGCGGATGTAGATGGTGGAGCCATCCTGCTTCACCAGCAGCACGGGGTAGAGTCGTGCATAAGCCTGGCGGTGCACACGAGTGAGTGAGGCCCTGCTGCTGTCAGCTCGCCAGGAGGATGCGTGCAGGCGGCGGAATGCAGGTCCGGTGGCCTTCACGGTGCTCTGCCTCAGCCGGCTGCAGATAAACGTGCAAGCACTGGTCAGCCGACAGTGCTGCAGCAAAGTGCCAACATGACTGAGGCTGGCTGTGATGGGGCACTGCCGGGCCACAGGAGACACTACCAGAGCTGGTGACCCGTGCCAGGGGCAGGATGAGCCTCGGGGCTTCCTAAAGAGCTGCAGGCTGTGGTCAGAGCCGTTCTGGCCCCCTAGCCAGGAAGAAGCTGCCAGGCTGAGCAAGAGCACAAAGCTTCCAGCACAGGGGACAGTGGACAATAGCAAGGACTAGGGAGGATTAGAATGGCGGTTTCCTGCTGAAGAGAGGAGTTCCCTGGGGTGGCCCCTGAAAGTAATCCCCAGGGACCTAAAAGTCCATGCTTACCCAAGCAGGCTGCCCACGGCCGCCATTCCTCCTTAGAGCCCCAGTGGCACGTGGAGGTGGTCAGTACAGGCCCTGACGTGCAACCTGCTAGGCAGAGAATGAAGAGATCTTTTTTAAAAGGAAGGTTCTTCCACCTAATGGGTTCTCATCAAATCCCAGCCCAGGATGCTTCCAAGACACATGTAATCACCACGCCACTCACGAACCTCTCCCAGCAACCCTTGGACTTCTCAGAACCGCCTGTAGAGGTTTTTCCAAAAGCAGAAGTTGGTCACTACTCCCAAGGATTCTGAGTCAGCCTGCAGCAGGGCCCAGGCTGTCTGTTCTGGCCGTTACCGAGTCTGCGAAACCTCTCTGAATGGACTGCAGCCTCAAAAGTGGAGCTGAGGTCATGTCTTGCTTTCTAAGGTCATTGCTAGTTTTAATCAAAACCCAGTGAGGTGAGGATTGTCATGCTTGCTTAAAGGAGAATGGAGGCCCAGGGCTACTTTGCTGTGACCTGGATTCCCATGGGAGTCTGTGCTGAGGTGTTCGAGGTAAAAGCCCAGTTTCCAATACTCAGATTCCAGGAGATGAGGCTGCACGGAGGCCGAGCGCCCAGCTTCCTCTGGCGTACCCCTGTCTCTCACCAAGGAAGGGACCTGAAGACAGGTCCGGCTGCCTCTAAAATGGAAATCCTGCTACGTGTCCTATGCCCACATCCCTCTCCCTCGGCCTCACCAGCACGGGAGCCTGCGGCTGGTCCAGGAGGGTCTTCGGGGGAAGCTCCCTCTCCCTTCCTGCTAGACTGCATGGGGACAAGCGCCCAGTACAGGTGCAGCCCCCTGTCCCCTTCCCTGCCTCCCTCCCTCCCGACTCCACCGGGAGAGTACAGCGCCCCCCGCCTCTGTTCCCGGTCCATACGAGGCGCCAACCTGCGGCCGCCACAGTCGCTGCGGAGGGGCCTGAGGACAGGCGGTCCTGACCCCCACTGCCCGGTGGAAACTAAGGCCAGGGACGAGGCCACACAGGAGGTCACGGTACACTCACTGCGTTGGGTGCTGCCGCGCTGCAGCCTACGACGTCACTGGCAGGCGCTGCGTCGCGCGGTATGACGTGTTCCATGGCAGGGCGAGGCAAGAGTGGGCGGTGAGACACGAAGATATACCCCCCCGTTAGGCGGGGCCGGCGCGGCGTGATGTAATCTCGGGGGCGGGGCGAAGCCTAGATGGGCGGAGCCTGCGGGGGCGCTGTGGCAGTACAAGGACCCAGGCGGGGCCGGCGAGGAGGTGACCTCCGTTCCTACGGGGAAGACCAGGGCAGGCCGGCGGGGTCGAGGGGGACCCGCGGGTCTGAGGGAGGACGGAGCGGGGGAGTGCTGAGGGAGGACCCGGGGTGGGGAGCTGAGGGAAGATCCGCAGGGCTGAGGGAGGATCCAGGAGCGCTGATAGAGGTCCCGGAGGGCTGAGGGAGGACCCAGGGGTCCTGAGGGAGGACGCAGGGGGGCTGAGGGAGGATCTTCGGGGCTGAAGGGGCATCAGTTGGGCTGAGGGAGGACCCAGGGGGACTGCGGGAGCACCCGCGTGGGGGCGAGGGAAGGAGGATCCGCGGGGCTGAGTGGGCACCAGCTGGGCTGAGGGAGGATCCAGGAGGAGCTGCGGAAGGATCTGCAGGGCTGAGGGAGGATCTAGAAGGGGTGAGAGATGTCCCAGGAGGCTAAGGGGGGGATCTGCAGAACTGAGAGGGGTCCCAGGGGGCAGTGAGGGAGGATCCATGGGCGCTGAGGTGGGAATCTAGGGAGGCTGAGGGAGGATCTGTGGGGATGACGGAAGTTCAAGGGGGGCTGAAGAGGCACGCAGCGGGCCGAGGGGGACCTGAGAGGCTGAAGGAGGATCCGAAAGGCTGATACAGCGGGGCTGAGGGGGGATCCGCGGGGTTGGCGGGGGCTGAGGAATTACCCTGTAGTTCACAGCAAAATGGAGTAATTTATGTCACAACGTAACCGAAATGGAGTGGGGAGGGCCCTAAGGAAGCAGCTGTCACCCATTTCTGAAATGCCAGCAAGGCTCACTATTACCTTGTAAACAGAGCTTATTCCGGGCATTTCCACTGGCCTGCAGTATTCCAGATGAGATGTTTGGACCAGGGCAGGCAGATAGCATCGCCTATCTGCCTCAGCGAACCAGGATCACTTTGTGCAATGAGTTCATGAGACCAGGGACTTTGTTTTGTGAAAATTACAAATAAGGAATGAAATCACTTTGTCAGGCCCAGACAAACAGGGCTGGGAAGGACAGTAGGCTCAGGGTTAGTGTCTGAGATAAGAACTATTTGCAAGGACTTTCTAAAAACCCCACAAGAAACCCTTTTGTGTCATTCGCGGTTCTCCTACTTTGACAAAATTTAGACCATCTTTAGGACTGCAGTAATTCAGATAAGATGCCCGGAATAAACACTTGCCCAGTAATGGCAGCGCCACCAATGAACTGAGGACAACTTTGAGCTTTGGCGTTGGGCCTCTGGAACCAATGAACTCTTTCTAAGCAGCTTTTGTGAACCTCTCCCTTTTCGCTGATAGAAGTTCCCTTTTCGCTGATAAAAAGTTCCCTTTACCCTTCCCTCACCAGGAGTGCTGGTGGCTTGCTGTTGTTGACGAAAAGAGTCAAACTCTGTAAAATATTTTAAGAGATTTATTCTTAGCCAAATATGAGTAACCATGGCCTGTGACACAGCCCTCAGGACAGAGGTCCTGAGAACATGTTCCCAAGGTGGTTGGGGTGCAGCTTGGTTTTATACCTTTTAGGGAGGCATGAGACATCAATCAAATACATTTAAAACCTACATTGGTTTGATTCAGAAAGGCAGGACAACTCGAAGCAGGGGTCGAGGGTGGTGGCTTCCAGTTTATAGGTAGATTGAAAAATTTTCTGTTTGACAATTGGTTGAATTTACCTAAAGACCTGGGATTAACAGAAAGGAATGTCTGGGTTAAAATAAAAGATTGTGGGCGGGGTGCAGTGGCTTACACCTGTAACCCCAGCTCTTTGGGAGGCTGAGGCAGGCGGATCACGAGGTCAGGACTTCGAGACCAGCCTGACTAACGTGGTGAAACCTCCTCTCTACTAAAAATACAAAAATTAGCTGGGCGTGGTGGTGTGTGCCTGTAATCCCAGTTACTCAGGAGGCTGAGGCAAGAGAATCACTTCAACCCGGGAGGCGGAAGTTGAAGTGAGCCGAGATTGCGCCAGTGCACTCCAGCTTAGGCGATAGTGTGAGACTCCATCTCAAAAAAAAAAAAAAAAGGAAAGAAAAAATACATATATATATGATTGTGGAGACCAAAGTTCTTATGTGCAGAAGAAGCCTTCAGGTATTAGGCTTCAGAGAGAATAGGTTGTAAAATGTTTATTGGACTTAAAGTCTATGTTGATGTTAATGCCAGAGAGGTATAATGAGGCATGTCTGACCCCCACTTCTTATGGCCTGAACCAGTCTTTGAGGTTAAATTTTAAGAGTTCCAGGCCAGGCATGGTGGCTGACACCTGTAATCCCAACATTTTGGGAGGCAGAAGTGGGCGAATCACTTCAGGTCAGGAGTTCGAGACCAGCCTGGACAACATGGTGAAACCCGGTCTCTACTGAAAAATATACAAAAATTAGCCAGGCATGGTGGTGCATGCCTGTAATCCCAGCTACTTGGGAGGCTGAGGCAGGAGAATAACTTGAACCTGGGAGGCAGAGGTTGCAGTGAGCAGAGATCGCACCACTGCACTCCAGCCTGGGTGACAGAGCAAGACTCCATCCAAAAAAAAAAAAATTTAAGAGTTCCCTGGCCGAGGAGGAAGTCCATTTAGATGGTGGGGGAGCCTTATAAATTTATTTTTTATTTTTGGTTTACACTTGATAAAAACTTCAGCCGAATTAAATTTAAAGTTTAATTGAGCAATGAACGATTCACGAATCGCGCAGCCCCCACAATCACAGCAGATTCACAGAGACTCCAGTGCAGCCACGTGGTGGAAGATTTGTAGACAAAAAAAGGTAAATGATGTACAGAAATTGGAAGTGAAGTACAAAACGGCTGGATTGGTTTCAGGTTGGTGTTTGCCTTATTTGAACACAGTTTGAACGCTCAGCAGTATATGAATAGCTGAAGTGCAGCCTCTGGGATTGGCCAAGATGCAGCTATTGTTACAGTTGCATACTTCTGTTAGGTTTTCAATCTATCTACCTATTAAGCTAGGTTGCAGTTCATCTACAAGGACTCAAATATAGAAGTATGAAGTCCTTCTCAGGCCATATTTAGTTCGCTTCAACAACTCCCCTCTTTTGGTCATTTTCTCAATTTTGAGAGATTGACCAAAACTTTAGTTGTTGTCACCATCACCATTGTAGATGTACTTATTTGCTCATGAAATCCAGTGGGAAACAGTAGAACAATGAGTTTTCCAAAGGTAGGAACAAAGACTGAGTAGAGCGTACCTCTTTATGCTGGAACATCCTGTTTATAGGAGAAAAAACCTGGTCTATTCTAGGATTTATGTGCATCCTTAATTTGATTATGTCACAATTAGCATGAGTGACTTCATTTTAGTTTGGTTTGTCCTGTTGGGACCTAGTGCATGAGCTTAGTCCAAAACAATGGCCTCCCATAATTGTGTTTTTTTAAAAATTCCCCCTTTTTGGTCAGGTTCTTACTTAGGTGAGAGTGTGACCAAAACTTGGGGCCTTAGCACCACTCTCTGTTACCATCATTTTGGGTTTCTGGTGTCAGCACATCATTCATAGATTATGGTATCCTCATGGTCACATATTTCTTTCAGCTCTTTCATTCCAGTTGAAGAGAGACCATTTGACGTTCTAGAGATAGTTGCATGCAAACATGTAAAACCTTTGAGAGAATACAGTGCACCAGGGTGACTATTATTATGCCTATTGGGAGCATAATACCAAGAGCTTGGAGTATGCTCCTTACCCAGGGTCCCCATAAACCAAACTGCCTAAAATTAAATAGATTAAAGAATGAGTGAGATGAAGGGTCTACTTGCTTGACTAACTGATCTTTTCATTAATCCTCTACAACTGAATTTTTATAATCTACATTTAATGTATTCCTCCATAGGCCACAACTGCCAGCAGCTGCACAGGTACTTTTCTATTTAGCTAATTCTATTATTTAGCATAACTTTCACAAGAGAATTTAAAGTGTGTTGTGTAACGATAGCCTTTACAGTAGAATCTGCTAGAAAGCCTATTATGAGGGATACATTTCTAGTTATTGCCTATTTTATTCTAAACCATGGAAAAAGGACCTAACAAATGATGTCCTTTTAGAAAAGTGAAGGCCCCCTGACAATGTTCTCTTTAACCCATGATGTGGGTTAAGAGGAGTTTTTACTGATTATGAGGAAATGTATGTACAGTGAAAGTTTTGCACCTACATTGGGCCTTCGTCTTGTCTTTATCAAAGTATAAGATTATTCACATATAAGGCTGGCTGCAAAATCCTTCACAAATAAAAGTATACCCTATAACTGAATATAATAGAACGCTTTTTCATTTCTATTGTTCATAGAGGCATAAACAAGGAAAAACTATTCAAAGATAAGAGTCTTATCATAGAAGTCTTGATCCGTGATCATGGGAAAAGCTTTCCACATCAAGGATGCCATCTTCTTCTGGGAAGAAACTTTCTGGGTTAGTTTTACCTTAAGGATTCCAATGGGTGTACAGTTCCAAGAGTGTAGAGGGACCCCTCTCAGTTGTTTATGAAGCCAAGGTTCAAGGTTCCAAAGTTTTGTTGCAGTGTAGAAGGACAGTCTTTCTCTGATGTTCTCAGAAGAGTCAGTCTTCAGGTTCTGGATTGTGAAGGGGTTGATTGTCCTCAGTGAACCATATAAAGTTTTATTTATCTAGTGAAAATATACTCTGGAATAATAATTAGCTGTTATAACATAAAACATGCATTGAAAATGACAGTGGAATGAAATTCATTTATACATGTTTAAATGACCCATCAGGTAGCCAAATGTACCTGAAGGTTTGATTACCTTCCCAGGAATATGGAACCAACCATTGGTTTTATTTTATTTTATTTTTTTTGAGACGGAGTCTCGCTCTGTTTCCCAGGCTGGAGTGCAGGGGCATGATCTTGGCTCACTGCAACCTCCATCTCCCGGGTTCAAGCGATTCTCCTGCCTCAGCCTCCTGAGTAGCTGGGAGTATAGGCACCCGCCACCAAGCCCAACTAATTTTTACATTTTTAGTAGAGACAGGGTTTCACCATATTGGCCAGGCTGGTCTTGAACTCCTGACTTTGTGATCCACCCACCTCAGCCTCCCAAAGTGCTGGGATTGCAGGCGTGAGCCACTGTGCCCGGCTGTGTTTTTTGTTTTGTTTTTTTTTTTACAAGAATCATCTGCTTATTTGTTTTACAGAGTAATTATTTAAATTGAGTACATTTGGGCACAGTAGATATTGGACATGAAAAGTATTTGTATCAGAATGGGCATCAGAAAAATAGCAACTCATCTTACACATAATAACTAGAAAATATTATTCTGTCTGATCATTTAAGTGTTACAAATCTTGAGAATGTTATACACTGAAGAAATTAGGTACTACCTTAAAATTAAATCTTGCTTGGAAATAATCCTTTAAAAATGATCTGAGGTATAAATCATCTATGTATTAAACGTGAGTCTTTGACATACAAAGAGTTTAAACAAATATATCAATTACAGGTCAGTGGCTCTTAAAATAGCTACCAGTCAGGTTCAAGGACACACTGTTCCGCAATTTCCCATAAGCTGGGGTTTTCCATTGCAGCCTCCACTTGCTCTTTGTTGTTTATCTGCGTACTTATATCTTCTGTTAAGTGGGTTCCTTCAGAAATGTAGATTTCCAACTTATGTTTAAACAATAAACACCGCTGAAGTTTTATTCTTAAGCACAGCCCCATAAGAATTGCCAAATATTAATGAGGTACTCTTGGTGTAAACTTGATAATAACAAGATAGTCTTCTTCATTTATCTCCTGAACTTCCATATAACTTTCTGCTACCAATTCCAGTTCTTCTAAAGTATTGGGCTTTTCTGGGTCCCACATAGTTCGAATCAAATCATAAACCTCTAGCACTTTCTTTTCCATGATCCAGGGCTGCCGGGCAGCTCCCCACTCAAACAGGCCCGAGAGCCACAGGACCCTGCTCAGTGTCCAGGAGAGCAGCCTCAGCTCTGCCATCTCTGGCAACTGTGGAAGCACTGGTTTTAAACAGTTTTCGCAATTTACAAGTTAACCACATCAGTATATTAAATTTGGGTCATTTTATCTTTTCCATGATGAGTCATAAAATCCAGAACCTTTAATAACAAAAGCCTTAGAGTCTCAAGAGGGACAAGGTGGCCATCCTAGTTCTCCATGAGTCCATGCTTAACATTGGACTTATGTCCTCTTGAATACCAGTTGTTTCTCCAATTTATCATAGGTAATTTGACTCAGACCTTGGAGTTCAAATTGTATATCTAAACAATTTTAGTATTGGCTGGTTTAACATGAGAATCTGGCAAAGTATTTTCTTGGAATTTCAATAATTTTTTCTTTTTTTGAGACAGAGTCTCACTCTGTTGTCCAGGCTGGAGTACAGTGGCATGATCTTGGCGCACTGCAGCCTCCACCTCCTGGGTTCAAGTAATCCTCCTGCCTCAGCCTCCCAAGTAACTGAGATTACAGACTTGCACCACCATACCCAGATAATTTTTGTATTTTTAGTAGATACAGGGTTTTTCCATGTTGGCCAGGCTGGTCTTGAACTCCTGACACTGTCAGGTGATCTGCCCACCTCGGCCCCCCAAAGTGCTGGGATAACAGGTGTGAGTCACTGTGCCTGGCCTGTATTTAGTCAATTTTTTCTGTTCGACTTGGGTTAGCAGTTTTATACAAGGGAATTTGGTTATTTCTGTCGTGTATAATAACAACATAATAACCATAATTATGATTGAGAATATATATTCAGACATATTAGAATTTTAGAAATCCTATATAATTTTGGAACATATTGTCCACTAAAATATAAACTGAAGATTAAACATTATTTTTATTTTGACAATGCTTCTATGTAACTTAACATGATAAATAATTCTGTTTACCTCTCTTTTAGAGGCTTTAGGGGCCCTCTGTAGCATTCCAAAGTTAGAGGTCGGAAAAGACCATTTTGGGGCCAGGCGCAGTGGCTCATGCCTGTAATCCCAGCATTTTCAGAGGCCGAGGTAGGTGAATCACCTGACACCAGGAGTTCGAGACTAGTCTGGCCAACATGGTGAAACCCCGTCTCTACTAAAAACACAAAAAATTAGCTGGGCATGGTAGCAGGTTCCTGTAATTCCAGCTACTCAGGAGGCTGAGGCAGAAGAATTGCTTCAACCCAGGATGGGGAGGTTGCAGTGAGCCAAGATTGCACCATTGCACTCCAGCCTAGGCAACAAGAGCAAAGCTCCAGTCAAAAAAAAGAAGAAAGACCATCTTGGGCTGGGTATGGTGGCTCACACTAGTAATTCTAGTAATCCTAGTACTTTGGGAGGCTGAGACAGGCGGATCACTTGAGGTCAGAAGTTTGAGACCACCCTGGCCAACATGGTGAAACCTCATTTCTACTAAAAATACTAAATTTACCCAAGCATAGTGGTGCATGCCTGTAGTCCCAGCTACTTGGGAGGCTGAGGCAGGGGAACTGCTTCAACCCAGGAGGTGGAGGTTGCAGTGAGCCAAAATCACGCCACTGCACTGCCTGGGTGACAGGGCAAGACTCCATCTCAAAAAAAAAAAAAAAAAAAAAAAAAAACCAGAGAGAGAGAGAAAAGACGATTTTGAAGATGAAATTTGATTTGGGGAAGACTATTAAATATGTTAAAGGTTTAAGGCCAGGCATGGTGGCTCATGCCTGTAATCCCAGCACTTTGGGAGGCCAAGGCAGGTGGATCACCTGAGGTCGGGAGTTCCAGATCAGCCTGACCAACATGGAGAAACCCCGTCTCTACTAAAAATACAAAATTAGCCAGGCGTGGTGGTGCATGCCTGTAATCCCAGCTACTCGGGAGGCTGAGGCAGGAGAATAGCTTGAACCCAGGAGGTGGAGGTTGCGGTGAGCTGAGATCGTGCCATTGCACTCCAGCCTGGGCAACAAGATTGCAACTCCATCTCAAAAAAAAAAAAATGTTAAAGTTTTAAAACATTTGATATTATGAACTAGAATTCCGGTTTACCATAAGTAATTCATTTAGCCAAAACGATGATTCAAACATTTTTCAAAAGGCAAAAACCTTTACTCATTAATAGAAGACTTACCTTTCCAAATAATCTGTCTTGTGTATTTCCCCTCTCCCCTTTTTTTTGGTAGTGTATTTAAAAGGCAAACAAAATCTTTCATTATCTTTCAATATTACATGAAAATTTTCTTCAAGAGAGAAAGCCAAATTTCACCCTTGCATTAGTGGACTATTAATGTCAACCACAGTTTTTAATATAACCTCATAGACAAATGTATCCAATCTTAATCAGTTTGACCATAAGGCGAGATTTTCATAAACCTTTTATAACCTTTTACAAATTTTTGTTAAAAAGCAAATTAGTGCTTTAAGAAAACCCTGTTCTACTTTTATTTTGATGTTCAATTTAGGGAAAAAACAAATAATACCCCTTTAAATTTAGTCAATATTTTCACACATAGAATTTCTTTTACAAGGTTAATTTTTACAAACCTCCCACGATTTCTTTAAACCTTTAGTTTAATTTAATTTAATTTAAAACAATCCTTTAACCCTCTAAAGTGGGCAAAAATTTATATTCCCATGCCCTCTTGTAATCTCTTAACCAAAAACACATTTCATTTTCCTTACACACCTTGTAAAACCTATTTTTTTCAGTAGTTTCAATTACATGTTATAATGGTAATTCTTAGCAACTTTCACTTTTGGTGCATAAATTTTCTTTTATGAATCCTTTCACAACTTACACAGAGCATCTATGACATGCTTGGATTTTCTGACTTGTCTTAAACATCCCTCTTTTAAATAACCAGTCATTTTACTTCAGGACAAGAATTTAGCTTACAAGACCCTTTCTTATATAAAGTCTCTTTTCTTTATAAACTTCTTTTCATAACTAGGGGGCATGGCTAATCCCACATATTCCCAGGCCTTACTTACAATTTAATGTCTCCAAAATTACTTGAACAATTTTCAAAAGTCAAAGCAGTATATGACCTTAAAGCATTAAGGAAACCTAATATCTGACCTGCATAATTTAGACTAAATACTAAATAATAAATATCTGACCTGCATAATTTAGACTAAACACTAAATACATAAATTTTAGGCTAAAATAAATGTCTTTATTTTATCAATAATTTTATTTTTTTTGGAGGCACAGTCTCGCTCTCTTGTCCAGGCTGGGGTGCAGTGGCACGATCTGGGCTCACTGCAAGCTCCACCTCTCTGGTTCACGCCATTCTCCTGCCTCAGCTTCCCGAGTAGCTGGGACTACAGGTGCCCACCACCATGCCTAGCTAATTTTTTGTATTTTTAGTAGAGACGGGGTTTCACCATGTTAGCCAGGATGGTCTCAATATCCTGACCTCGTGATCCACCCATCTCAGCCTCCCAAAGTGCTGGGATTACAGGCGTGAGCCACTGCGCCACCTGGCCTATTTTATCAATAATTTTTAAGCTGTTTTTATTTTCCAAAGATTACTAAAGTTACATGAACTAAAAGGCATTACAGTTTTTATTTTTATTTTAAAATATTTAAGTGCTTATTTTTGTTTAAGCCAATTGGAGGTCTTTTATATAAACATTACACATACAACAACACATATATAACTATGCAGACAGACTGAAGAAGATTACTACAGTAGTTGTAAGATTTTTTTTGCCAGTTTTTAAGTTTCTTAATTGGATTATTCACTTTAGGGTGGAGTCCTTGGAGGAGCAGGGCCAGGAAAGGGTCTCTGGTGCCTCCTGTTTTTCCCAAGGAGCTCCAGGCTGTTAGAGCTTGAATATCTGCTTTTAATTAAGCTGACTTTTAACCACAGAATTCTTTAATAAAGTCCTTCTAAAATTTCTTATTACCTGACTTTAGCCAGGCCAAATGGCTGATATTTCTGGCTTTTAAACTTTACCAAAAGTAACCTCATAGGTGCTCTGAGAAGGGAAAATTCAAGACATTTTGTGGAGGGGAAGAGAATTTAAAAATGGCAAAGGTCATCCAAATATTAATCAGAAAGGCTCATCCCCTAATCTAAGGATTGAACCTGAACCCGGCTGCCATTGTGAAAAGAGAAAGCATGGCCACATAATTACAAGGTCAAGCTCCCAAGGACATAACTGACCAATTTGCTGAGCCATCTTGAAAAGTGGGCTTATGGGCGTCCTAAGCCTATTTTCTATCCTAACGTACCCCACTTTATGACAGAACAATACAGAAAGACACACAAAGCACACCAGATTTGCTGCAGTTTAAGACCAACCTCACATATCCTTTCTTCCATTAATCAAAATTTACAGAGGAGATAAACAGTGATTTTACCATTCATTCAACGAGTTTGCACAGAGAGAGAGAGAGAGATCAGAAGTCTGACTGGTAAGAAATTCTTACCCTTTTGCCGGCATGCCAGGCCTCTGGGTTCTCTTTCCCTGAGTGGCCCTAATGACCCAGCTGGCTGCACCATAGCCCTGGGGGCCAAGACACAACACAAAGGAAAATTTTCTTTTTTCATTCTGGCCAGAGCAAAATATGTGTGATAAAACACAGACATTAGCCACTCTACTTAGCAGCCAATATCAAACTGGCAAGACTTAAATTTGCCCCCAGATGGGTCCCATTGTCTTTAATCCAACCTCTGACTAGGAGTTTCAACATATGGTCTCTGGGAAAGATGGTTGCCCTGAGTAACAGAAAAGACAGGAAAGGAAAGGTAGAGAAATAAAAGTATTACCCATGGCAGGATGGGGAAGGTGAAGAGCTCAGGAAGGCCAGAGCAAGACCGACTCATTGCAGCAATACTGCAAAGTTCAGGTGGCCGATTGTCAGTAGCAAAGATATCTTTTCCAGCAGTCCCATCAGCTCTCAAGTTTCCCCATTTGGGAGGAAAAAGCTCCCTGTGTGCCACTATCCTGTACATACATGCCTAATCTTGTCACCCACAACCATCAGCAAAGAGTGCAAGGCAAATTATTCCAAAGAGAATAGCAGTTAACATTCCGTAGTGCCTAACCCGTTCTTAGCCAAAAGGACTTTACTGAGAGCCCTCATTTTTAAATGTACTTCAATGTGTTGCTCATTCAGAACATTCCACTGTAAGTTATCTTTAGTAAGATTTTGCCATTTCTGTGAGACTTTGCTGCCTCGTAGGCCTAATGTGTAATCCGGAAGGAACTCAGTTTTCCAGAAATTAAGAATCCTATTTTTACCTAAAATATTGGCTTTATTCTGAGGTTCTCTTAATTAACTTAGCCAACGATTTTTCCTACCTAAGTGCACAAGAAAAATGAAACAAAGGGGTAGAACACAAAAATTCCTGTGAATTTTTCAAAAGCCAAATTTTATAACCCCTGCAATATTACTGTTTACTACCAGTTTGTTTCTGACCCAGTCACATGTAAAAGGCCTCTAACTGGATCAAAGCCAGTTAATTCCCCAATCAAATCCATTCCTGTACCCAGCCCATTCTCTGTCGTGACTTCCAAACCCAGTTCGGATCAGAAATTTGCTCAAAGAAACTCAGAGAGCTCAAAACACAAATCTGTGGAGCTCTGAAATCTAAGAGCTTACCCACAATCCTCAGCTGCTCCGAGAGATCAGTGGACACAAGTGGGTCCTGCAGGTACCTTGCATATTCACTCAGCACTCCTGGGGGTTGCTAGAGGCTCTACCTCAAATCCCACTTCTGACACAACCTGATAAAGAAAAACTTCAGCCAAATTAAATTTAAAGGAGTTTAATTGAGCAATGAATGATTTGTGAATTGGGCAGCCCCCAGAATCACAGCAGATTCACAGAGACTCCAGTGCAGCCACGTGGTGGAAGACAAAAAAAGGGAAATGACGTACACAAATCTAAAGTGAGGTACAGAATGGTTGGATTGGTTACAGGTTAGCCTTTGCCTTATTTGAACACAGTTTGAACACTCAGCAGGGTATGAATGGTTGAAGTATGGCATCTGGGATTGGCCCAGACTTAGCAATTGTTACAGGCACATACTCCTAAGCTTTCAATCTTGTCTACCTATTAAGCTAGGTTGCAGTTCATAAACAAAAACTTAAATATAGAAGTATGGAGCCCTCAGGCCATATTTAGTTCACTTTAACACACTCTTCTGTGCATTCTGAATTATAATCCTCATTTCTTCTCATTCCCAAGTAAACTCAACATATTTAGAGATAATTTTCTCTACATTTTTTTTAGGTTGACAGTTTCAAAGCGGTTTGCGTGGATTTCTCTTTGTCTTTAAAAACTCCCTTTTGTCCCGGTTTTCCTCAGGTGGGCTATGACTTTCATAGATGCTGAGTGGATTAAAACAAAGAGTTTTTCACATTATACTCTCAGAACACACTTTAAAAAAAAAAATCTTTAATCATCAGCTATCACAACATGCTTCTGACACCAGATGGGGATTTCTCCCCACACACTAAGCAAGCAATCAGTTCTGCAGTGGATAGCAGCTGGGTTTCCTTTGTTCAGTTCGACTCTACCTGAATGCCAATCACAAGCCCCAGGTTGCTTTAGCTGTATTCTGGCCTACCAGCTATAAAGTATGGATCCTAGGACCCCCTTTGGATTCTATTAATTTGCTAGAGCAGTTCACAGAATTCAAACACTTAGGTTTCCTGGTTTATTATAAATCATACAGATGAAGGGATGCACAGGGTGAGTTATGGGGCAGAAAGCTCCATGCTTTCTTTTTTTTTTTTTTTTTTTTTGAGACAGAGTCTCGCTCTGTTGCCCAGGCTGGAGTGCAGTGGCACAGTCTCGGTTCACTGCAAGCTCTGCCTCCCGGGTTCACGCCATTCTCCTGCCTCAGCCTCTCCGAGTAGCTGGGACTACAGGCACCCGCCACCACGCCCGCCTAATTTTTTTGTATTTTTAGTAGAGACGGGGTTTCACCGTGGTCTCGATCTCCTGACCTCGTGATCCACCCGCCTCGGCCTCCCAAAGTGCTGGGATTACAAGCGTGAGCCACCACGCCCGGCCGAAAGCTCCACGCTTTCTGTGGGTCAGCCACCCTCCATGAACCTCCACGTGTTCAGCTACCCAAGCTCTCCAAACCTAGTCCTTTTGGGGTGATTATGGAGGCTTCATTACTTAGGCATGATTGACTAAATCACTGGCCACAGGTACTCAGTTTAACCTTCAGTCCCAGACATGGGGAGGTGGGGATGAGGCTGAAAATTCCAATCCTGCCTTGATCTTTTCAGTGACCAGCCCCATTCTGAAGCTACCTAGGGGCTGCCAGCCACCAGTCAACTCATTAGCATACATAAAAAAAAAGTCAAATACAAAAAATAGCGGGTGGGGGGTACCACTATAGAGAGCGGGAAGGGGAACTGGGGGGGTGCAGGAGATTGGATGCACTCAGCTGGAGGAGACCTTCAAAAAAAAAAAAAAAAAAAAAAAAAAAAAAAAAAAAAAAAAAAAATCACTTACCTATAGAGATTTCAAGGACTTCAGGTGTTGTATGCCAGGAAAGGCCTTTCACCCTCAAGATTTGCTGAAAATCATCTGACAAAACAGCGATGAATATATATGACACATAAATTTATTAATATGATGGGAGAAAATCTCAGAGTGACACCCCACCACTGAGTGGGGTACAGATGGTTACATGTCCTTAGGGGCAAAGGAGATGGGGAAGCATAAATGATTTTAGGAGCTCAGCAAATGATTTTTAGGGGAGTTCAGTGGGCTTGAAGAACATACAATGGCCTCCACGAAGTCTGTTGGGCTCACAGGGTAGACGGTGGTTTGTGACATCTGTCCAGGTGTCAGTCTGACATCTCTGACATCTGTCCAGAGAAAGCCAGTCTCTCTAAGGCTGACAACCCAAGGGGGTGGCATGGGTTGACTTAAGCCAGGCCTGCACATTGGTGACCTATGGCACTGCAGGGGCAAGTGGGGTGGGCCAGTGCAGAGCTGTGACATAAGCAGGTGACTTTCCCTATCAGAACTTTCAGTTAAGTCACTTCCATGGAAGAAGAGGCTCTTCTATGAAGAGCCTCTGTAACAGTACTGACTCCATGTTAGGGGAAAACTTGCTTGCTTGAATACAATTATTGCTTTGCTTGAGTCTTTAGATTATTCACTAAAAACAGCCTCAGAAAAAGAGGACCTTCAACAGAGATTTTTAAAAATGTGCCAACCAACAACTCTGGGAATGAATTGGCCGGCCTGACCACACCCACAGAAGGCCATAAAGCATTGACCAAGAAGGCAAGGATTAACTGCCCACCTGAGAATGCCCACGTTTCACAAGAATGTTTTCATTATTTTCCCTAATTTCCCTTAAAAACCCCTGATTTAGAAGCATGACTCAGAAAGGTGATCTTTGAACCCTAATTCACTGCCTTCCCTGGGTTGCTGGCTTCTTGAATAAAGCTAACTTTCCTTTCACCAAAGCTTGTCTCTTGAGTTTTTGCCTTTCAAGCTACAAGTGGCCCAGACCTGAGTTCAATTACACCTCTGCTAGCAACAGCCAGCATCACCAATGAACAAACACTGCCTGCAATAAGCCCCTGTGAACAATAGTTTCTGTTTCAAAATATCTTACATGCACTTACTCTTTTTTGCCTTCAAAAGCTTCCTCTTGCCCCAACCCCTCAAATATGCTTATGGTCCACAAAAGCACATGCATCCCGGATTGCAATTCCTTGGCTATTCGCAAATAAACTCTTTGTTTGAGAACTGGTCTCTCTTGCTCATTTTGTTACTGTAGGTAGTTAGGCAGACATGAGCAGGGCAGGAGAGGCCCTCCCCCAAACCAGGAATGGCAGACAATCACCAGGTGATAATCAGGCGGTTGCTAAACTGTTGCTTTAAATAATTGATTGCAGCTGGTGCCAGGGAAAGCCGTCTCCTAATAGATAGATAACACCTGAAGCTGTTAATCAGCAGCTTCCAAATAAGATCTTAGGAGTTGGGCGAATGGGGTCAAGCATGAGCACTAAGAGGCAAAACGGCAGAGTTTAACTGGTGTATGACCTTCCTCTAGGAACACTCAACTGGTAAGGAAAGAATGCCTCAGATGAGCATGCATACAACTCCAGTAAACACACTGTGCATGTGTCCCCTCTCAAGTGCTGGCAGGCCACTGAGCATGTGGACCGCTCACCCCAAGGGAAGAATCGGGAGAAGAGATGCAAGATCTCAGAAACATGCCGATGTATAAGACCCCAAGTCGAAGGTCAAATCGTGCACTTGAATCTCTCAAGTTGCCCTCATGGTCCTCTTCCAAGTGTACTTTACTTCCTTTCATTCCTGCTCTAGAACTTTTTAATAATAAACTTTCATTCCTGCTCTAAAATTTGCCTTGGTGTTTCAAGAATTCAGGTTGGTACAGACCCATATAGATTCACCACTGCTAACAATTTCAGGTTGACACAGAAAGGAGCAGCTTTTCCCAGATCGGCAACCTCTGGAACCATAGGCAGTACCCACCTGAGTCCATTGCACTCTCAGCTTCCATGAGTAATCTTTATTCCGTGTGGTTTAGTTCTATCTTGAATTCAAACTCCCTCCTTTTGGTTGAACTCTCTGACTTTATTCAGGATTGGTTTCTATCGACACTGCGTCCTTTCTTGTGTGTTCTGCACTGGAACAGCCTATGCAAACCTACCTGCAAAAGGCCGGGGGAGCTGAGAGGCTGAAGAAAGAGGCTGACAAATCTGAAATCTCAGAAAAAAAAAATTGGATAGAGACTTATGGACAAAAGCCATGACTCAGGCAGCCTGCAGATGGTGGATCCCTGCTCTGTTACCCCCCAGACCCAGGCCTTTATAAGGAAGGAATATGTAGGGCAATTGAAGTCAACCCTGCAGGGAAAGACAAGAATTTTCCAAAAGACAGGATTTATGGTCACATTTATGATAATGTGAAGAGATTGTTTTGACCTATAGCAGGATGTGCGGTGAGTCCACACTCCTACAAGTCCCAGAACTGGGGTTAATCAGAAGTGAGCATGGAAGACTAGTATCCAAGATGGAGTTGCTTTAGCCTGCACATGGTGAGTGTTCTTTTGGTTTCATTTTTGGCTGCTTGCATGCAAATTAGACCTTTTCCCCTTGTTTTGTTTCTAAACATCGTTTGAGAGCAAAATAACACAACATTGTTGGACACGGTTGAACACTTAAGAGCCACTGGGGTGCTCACCACCATTTTATAACAGATTCAAGTCTCCAAAGTTAAAGACTCCTTTGAAAGGAGAAACTGGTCACAGACAGGCAATATGACCACTGGGGGCCTACCTGTTTCAAGAAAATTTCTGTGTAACAAGGGCTCCGTGGTCACAGGTCAGACAACTTAGGGCAAAGGCCATCCACCAAGCAAAACAAGTATCCTGTGAACGGCATACTTGTGAAAGCAGAACACTTTGTTCAAGAGTTTTAGTTTCCTCAAAGGACCAATAGGATTTTCTTTTTGCTTTTGAGAGATTAAGAAAGAGAGTGGGATTCCCAAATTCTAAAGCATGCAGGGCAACCCTCCTTCAGGACCCCAGCCAGCTGCATGTCCAGACATTCAGGCTCACCCTTGTGCACCCTTTTAAACCAATGGGCAAATTACACCAAGGATAATTTGGAGCTCCAATGGCCATTTGCAGATCAAACTTCTGAAACTTACTTTTCTGAGAACTAAATTAGGAGACCATGGCTATAGGGTCAGTCTGAGTGGGAGACATATTACAATTGGCATCTTGAGGCTTCAAAGCACAGTCAGGACTCAAAAATTACCTCTATACAAAACACTGTCTCAAAGCCACTTGAGACAAGTAAACAATTAAAAGAGGCCAAAAAAAAAAAAAAAAAAAAAACCTTAGAGGACCAGACTCTCTCCTCCCTGGAACCCTCCTCCTCCCCTTCCTACAGCCCTTCCTATGAGCACTGATGACCCAGCTAAATCCCAAGTCTCCTATGTTCCTTTGACCAAGGCTTGGACTAAGGCTGAACTCGGAGCCATTGCCAAGGAATTCCTAAAGGTCACTGAAGACTAATTGATTTGCTGATGAATTCAACATGGTAATCCAGGCCTATCAGCGCGGCTTCCCCAATCTATACCAGCTGCTTCATATATTTGTTGATGAAGGCCAAGCCCAACATTGGATGGCTAAAGCTAACTGGACCCCACCTGAACTAGACAAAAGCCCCAATACTGGGAACAAGCTCACCATCTAAAGACCCACAGAGCTATCTTTAAGTTTTCCTTAAAGCCATAGACTGGAACAAGATTCAACTTGTACCCCAAACCAAATGAACCAATTCAGAATTATTACAGTTGACTCCACATCATCTTTAAGGAAAATTCTGGACTTCTGTAAATGTTTATTCTACCTGAGTAGCCTTTAATTCTATGTTTGTGAATGGCCTAACTTGAGAGCTTTCCCAACTTGTTAAAATAACCCACATGGAATGGGGAGCCATGTCCACTCCACATTAAGTAAGGTTGGCCAATCAGCCCCATGAGGATACCAATAAAAAGAAAATTATCAAAATCCTCAACCACCAGCTGCAACAAATGGAAGCCCCCAAACAAAATCCTCCTGGCCCCTACCGTTATTGTAAAAAACTGGACACTGGAAGAGAGGTTGCTGTAAGTTAAAGAGAGTTAAATGACCCCTCCCTCAAAACCTTCAAGGTATATATTCCTTTATTAGGCCGTTCTTGAATTGCTACAAATACCCAAGACTGGGTAATTTGTAAGAAAAAATAATTAATTGGCTCACAGTTCTGCAGGCTGTGCAAGAAACATGCAGCATCTGCTTCTGGAGAGGACTCAGGAAGCTTCCAATCATGGCGGAAGGTGAAGCAGGAGCAAGAGAGAATGGGGGAGGTGCCACACACTTTTAAACAACCAGATCTCTCGAGAACTCACTCGCTATCATGAGGACTGCACCCAGAGGATGGTGCTAAACCATTCATGAGAAATCCACCCCTGAGATCCAATTGCCTCCCACCAGGCCCCACCTCCAATACTAGATAGAGATTGCAATTCTTTCTTTCCTTCCTCCCTCTCTCCCTCCCTCCCTCCCTCCCTCCCTTCCTTCCTTCCTTCCTTCCTTTCTAGATAGGGCCTCACTCGGTTACTCAGGTTGGAATGCGGTGGCAAAATCTCAGCTCACTGCAACCTCTGCCTCCCATGCTCAAGCAATCTTCCACCTCCTGAGTAGCTGGGACCATAGGCGCTCATCACCATGCCCGGCTAATCTTTTTGTATTTTTGGTAGAGACAGGGTTTTGCCACGTTGCCCAGGCTGGTCTCGAACTCCTGAGCCCAGGCAATCAACCTGCCTCAGCCTTCCAGAGTCTTGGGATTACAGGTATGAGCCACTGCCCCCAGCCTGGGGATTACAATTCAACATGAAATTGGGGCAGGACATTAAAACCATATCAACTCCCAATAATGGGACTCCAAAGAATTGTAGGGATTCTTCTCATCCTTCCCCACAACCATGTTAGGGAAATAACTCTTAAGATCAAGAATGAGGTCCTAACTGTCCTTATAGTTACTGGAGCCACACTTGCAGGGCTCAAATCCATTAACCTCAACCAGCCCCTGCCTTGGAGTAAATACAAATAGTGTTGAGTCTATAACAAACCTCAGGATGTCTTTGTAGTCCTATCTATCCTTTTCTGCCTCAGTCTCTTACAGGATCTCCTTTGTTCTTAGTAATTCAGCCCCTGTCCACGTTCTTGGCCAACACTTTTTTTAAAAAATCTTTTTTATATTAAGAGAGACGGGTTTTTGCCATGTTGGCCAGGCTGGTCTTGAACTCCTAGCCTCAAGTGATCTGCCTGTCTTGGCCTCCAAAGTGCTGGGATTACAGGCATGAGCCAGAGTGCCTGGCCTGCAAACAAACATCATGCAGGACTTTCTTTCTCCCAAAAGGGGTAAATAATTTTGGGATTTGACAAACCAGGTCAAACTGACTCAATTCTGCAACTTCCTGACTCTTTAAATTACCTCAAACAAGGAAGATCTATTGGTCATAAAATCCATCACTGCAGATTATAAGGCACAAGGTCTTGTAATGTCATGTACCACAGTTCTTTAACACTCCAATTGTGCCAGTAAAGAAACTTAATGGTTGTGAGTAGAGATTTGTTCAAGACCTTTGTGCAATAAACAATATGGTTGCACCTCACCACTCAGTTGTCTCAAACCCCCATACTTTGCTGACCTCAATTCCAACTGATGGTAGTTCTTCACTGCAATTGATGTGTGCAGTGCCTTCTTTAACATCTGGTCAGTCAGGCCAGTCAAGGCCTTTTGCTTTCACTTGGGAAGGCCAACAGTGTACCTGGACGGTCATGCCCATGTTTCACTGACAGCCCTTCTTACTTTCCAAATTCTCTTTCTTTTTTTTTTTTTTTTGAGACGGAGTCTGGCTCTGTCACCCAGGCTGGAGTGCAGTGGTGCAATCTCGGCTCACTGCAAGCTCCGCCTCCCAGGTTCATGCCATTCTCCTGCCTCAGCCTCCCGAGTAGCTGGGACTACAGGTGCCCGCTACTATGCCCGGCTAATTTTTTGTATGTTTAGTAGAGACTGGGTTTCACCATGTTAGCCAAGATGGTCTCGATCTCCTGACCTCATGATTCGCCTGCCTCGGCCTCCCAAAGTGCTGGGATTACAGGCGTGAGCCACCGCACCTGGCCCTTACTTTCCAAATTCTAAAGGCCAACCTGAAGGATGTCACTTTCCTCATGGGTCCACTCTACTGCAATATGTGGATGACCTCCACTGTTCTCCCTCACAGGCAGCATGTGAGGAAGACAATGTGTACTTGTTAAAACTCTTAGCTGGTAAAGGCCATTAAGTTTCTAAGGAAAAATTACAACTGGTAAAAACCCAGGAAAAGTATTTAGGCCACCTAATTTCAGAAAGTGGACCACACTCAGACCCAGACTGCATACAAGATATTTTATAATTCCCTATAATCCCTATAATTCCCTATAAATCTAGAACTGAGCACCAGCTTTGTGGATTTCTCAGGTTTGCTGGATCCCCAGGTCTTCTCTTCTGGCCCAATGCCTCTGCTAAATCCAGTAAACTGGACCCCATTGTTTGGGAAGACCCAGAAGATGTGGCTTTTGACAAGCTAAACAGGGAATTTTATTAAATCCCCCAGCCTTGGGACACCCTAATTATCAACTGCTATGGTTTGAATGTTTGTCTCCTTCAAAACTCATGTTGAAACTTAATCCTCAATACAGCAGTATTGAGAAGTATCGCCTTTAGGAGGTGATTAGATCATAAGGGTTCTGCTCTCGTGAATGGGTTAATCTATTCATGGATTTGGGGATTGAGGGGTTAATGGATTACTGAGCTATCCTGGGAGTGAGACTGCTGTCTTCATAAGAGGAAGAAAGACCACCCCCCTCACCATATGATGCCCCGAGCCACCTCCCTTAGGACTCTGCAGGGAGTCCCCACCAGCAAGAAGGCCCTCACCAGATATGCCCCCTTGACTTTGGACTTCCCAGCCTCCAGAACTGTGAGAAATAAATTCTTTTTCTTTATAAATTACCCAGTCTCAGGTATTCAGTCACATCAACAGGAGACTAAGGCAACTCCCCTTCTTCACTTGATCTTAGCCAAAAGGCCGAGAAGTGACGCAACCCCCAATTCTTCCTTTCTGTACATGAAAAAGAAGGAAGCACCCTGGCAGTTTTAACTGAAAAGCACGCAGCTGGCCATGGTTGGGGGGCTGAGGTGGGAGGATCACTTAAGACAGGAATTTGGGACTAGGCTTAGCAACATAATGAGACCCCTCCCCCACAAACAAATTAAATAGTAGCCAGGCATAGCAGCACACCTGTAGTCCCATGAACTTGGGAGGCTGAGGTGGGAGGATCACTTGAACCCAGGAGTTGAAGGCTGCAATGAGCTATGATCACGCCACTGCACCCCAGCCTGAGTGACAGAGTGAGACCCTGTCTCTGAAGAAAATTTAAATTGAAAATTTTTTAAAAGCATGAAAATCAGCATATTCCCATATGATACTACAGTGAACAGTGGTACCTGGGAGCTTGCAGATCTCCTTGTCTGAGGGCTATCCCTGCCACCACCCTGTGGGTCAAATCCAACAAATAAGTCATCAGGGGATCTCCTTGGACCATTTTTGTGCCACATTTTCTTCTAGCCACCTCACCTTTTATGAGATCCTTCTGTTAACCACTCCCCATATTACTTTCTCTTGCTGTAATAAACTTAATCCTGCCACTCTCCTTCCTCTCTACTCTGGGATGAGATGCCACAATACCGTCTGATTTTAGTGGATCATCTTTTTTTGTTTTTTTTTTTTTTTGAGACGGAGTCTCGCTCTCTTGCCCAGGCTGGAGTGCAGTGGCCCGATCTCGGCTCACTGCAAGCTCTGCCTCCCAGGTTCACGCCATTCTCCTGCCTCAGCCTCCCAAGTAGCTGGGACCACAGGCGCCCACCACCACGCCCAGATAATTTTTTTGTATTTTTAGTAGAGACTGGGTTTCACCGTGTTAGCCAGGATGGTCTCGATCTCCTGACCTCATGATTGGCCCGCCTCGGCCTCCCAAAGTGCTGGGATTACAGGCGTGAGCCAAAGCGCCCGGCCAGTGGATCATCTTTTGATTCCCAGAAATGATTTACAGAAAACTCCCCTGGACTATGTGAAGCTATCCTGGTTCACAGATGGCTCATACTTGCAGGATGATCGCGGTGAATAACCTGCAAGTTATGCTACGCCCACTTGCTTTGAGGTTGGGAAAGCAGCCTCTTGGCCTTCAGCCACTTGAGCCCAGCAGGTGGAGCTATTTGCCCTCACTGGAGCCTGCCTTCTCGCTAAGGGGAAATCTGCTAACCTTTATACAGATAGCAGGTAAGTATTTGGAGTTGCTCATGATTTTGGAATGTTGTGGAAACAGGTTTCCTCACTTTCAATAATGAACCTTATGATTTATTATATGCAATACAAATACCTGCTGCTGTGGCCATGATAAAGTTTCCAGGCCATTTGAAAGTAAACTCCGTGGAGGCTAGAGGATACTACCTCGGTGAGAATGTTGCTAAGAATGCTGCCCTTAAGAGTCCTACTGATCAATTCTCTGTCATGGAGTTATCCAGCTGGAAAGATTTCCAAAGGATGATCTTAGAACAATGACTAAAGATGAACATTATCAAGCACCAGAGGCCAAAAAAACCACAATGGGAAAAATACAGGCTGATGGTTCAGTGACAGACAGGAACTCTGGTGTGGACCAAGTAAAAGGCCTGTCCTTTTACTTTTACTTTTCTCCATGAAATTTCTGTTAAGTATTGTGCATGAATTGAGCCATGGGGCTATGGAAAAGAGGATCACCTTTATGAAACAGTACTGGTGGGGCCATGTCAATGGACTTGCTAAAAGGGCTTACTTGGCCTGCCAGACTTGCTTTGAAATCAATCCTGGAAAGCCAGTGTGAACAGCCCTTGGCCATTCTGACCTGCCTAATGGACCACTCAGGGTTTGGCAGATGGACTTTATGCAGACACTTCCTTCACATGGGTATAAATATGTCTTAAGTAAGTTAGCATACTGAAACATTAATTACTAAGCATAAGTTTAAACATTTTGGCATTGTGTTTTTATATGGTGTAGAGAAGCTAAGTATATTTAGGTCTAGTAACATAAAATATTGTTTCCAGAAATTATGAAATCGTGAATGCTGATATAAGTTCACCACAATGCTTGCTAGTCTTCTAGAAATTAAGATGCTAAGAGTTAAAAGTTGTAATAACATACGGGATTAAACTACTAGAAAGAAAACAACACTGCAAGGAAAAAAAGATGTGTTTGAAAAGAAAAGATATGAAGAACACATTTTTGTTTAACAAAGGGGTTATAAATGGTTTGTGGAAATTTTGTGTTATCAAACCTGACTGAAATTGAATGGATTTATTTGAATGGTTTTATTAAAATTAGCTTTAGCATTAATAGTACACTGGTGCAAAAGTAGTATTTGCTCTTTGTTAAGACGACAAAGTTTTCTTGGAGTATTGGTCTAAGAATGTGAAGGATTCTTTTTCCTTTCAATTGGTGTAGGAAAAAAAGATTTTGTGTTTCATCAAGATAATTTTTTGTGCTTTGGCTTTTATTAGGTCTTTATTTTTTATTTTTATTTAGTTATTTTTGAGACAATGTCTGGCTCTATTGCCCAGGCTGGAGTGCAGCGGCACCATCTTGACTCACTGCAACCTCTGCCACCTGGGCTCATGCCATCCTCCCACCTCAGCCTCTCAAGTAGCTGAGACTACAGGTGCACACCACCAGGCCCGGCTAATTTTTGTATTTTTTGTCAAGACAAGGTTTTGCCATGTTGCCCAGGCTGGTCTCAAACTCGTGAACTCAAGCAATCCACCTGCCTCAGCCTCCCAAAATGCTGAGATTACAGGTGTGAGCCACCATGCCCAGCCTGGGTCTTTGATTATTTAAGTGAGTCTTCACAATGTTAAAATACCTAAGTTTTTGTTGACAACTCTGTAACCTATATTTGCCTTTTGAAGTATTTTAATTATTACTCTGGTTAAATCAATGATTGTTATTCCACAGTGACCTGAGATCCTATTTTAATCAAGTGTTTTAAATCTTTTTACATTTTGGCAAATTTCCCAAAATCCAATTCTAAATAAAGTTTTGAGTCAAGCTAAATTTGGGATATTCCAGAAGGCCTCTGGAACATCCAAAAGAGATATATCAAGCCAATTATTTTCATTTGGCATGTTAAATTATATGGGGGCCAGGCACAGTGGCTCACACCTGTAATTCCAGCACTTTGAAAGGCCATGGTGGATGGATCTCTTGAGCTCAGGAGTTCAAGACCAGCCTCGGCAACATGGTGAAACCCCATCTCTACCAAAAAAACAAAAAATTAGCCAGGCATAGTGGCACACACCTGTGGTCCCAGCTACTCAAGAGACTGAGGTGGGAGGATCACTTGAGCGTGGGAGGTGGAGGTTGCAGTGAGCCAAGATCACACCACTGTATTCTGTCACCCAGAGTACAGATTGGGTGACACTGGGTGTCAGAGCCAGACTCTGTCTCAAAACAAAACAAAACTATATGGGAAGCATTGTCAAATAACTGATGTTAAGCCATCTTTGAATTATTTTTGTATGGACGTGTTATTATATGTTTCATAATTGTATAAATCTGGGGGCGGGGTCACGCTGTATCCAGACTTGGGGGAGGTGGGGGATCGAGGTCAGAGATGAGACCATCCTGGCTAACAGTGAAACCCGTCTCCACTAAAATACAAAAAATTAGCCGGGAGGTGGCGGGCGCTGTAGTCCAGCTACGCGGGAGGCTGAGGGGAGATGGGTGAACCCGGGGGCGGAACTTGCAGTGAGCCGAGGTGGCATGACTCCAGCTGGGTGAAAGAGTGAGACTCCGTCTCAAAAAAAATAAAAAATAAAAAAAAAATAAAATAAAATTCCTAAGACTCTGGTATGTTAGCCATGATTTTGGTTATTTTGTTAAATCATTGTATGCCACAGAAATAATTAAATTTCCTTGTCAACTGAGACATTATTATTGGGCACTCTCATCAGATCTTTACCCATGGCCATTTAAAGTCTGGTTGTTCAGTTAATTGGTTTATACTCATGCTTTTCTAAAAGTGTTTTGCAAGCAACTATATTCCTAAAGTGGTTGTGTCTTCAAGGAGATGCATGGAAACCTTGGCGCTTTGGGAAAAACTCTCTCAAATCAGGTTTTTTCCTTTGTTCTCACACTGCCATGACAATCAACACAGAAGACTTCTGTGACGAAAGGTGTAGGGTTTTTCCCCACACACCAGGCAGTGGACACCAGCAAGGTGTCCTCCAATTCAATTCTAACACTATCTATTTGGAGATAGTGTCAGATTCCACAGGCTCGGGGCTCAGTCCCCAAGACTGCCCCCGACACTCCCAGACACCAGTTGCAAGTCCAGGTCTTGGGAACGTCTGACCAACTGGCTTCAAGTTGGGGGTGCCACAACCCTCCCTTTGGGTTTTATTAATTTGCTAGAGTGGCTCACAGAACTCAGGGAAACATGTTTTTTTGTTTTGTTTTGTTTTTTGTTTTTGTTTTTGTTTTGAGACAGAGTCTTGCTGCATTGCCCAGGCTGGAGTGCAGTGGCATGATCTCGGTTCACTGCAATCTCCGCCTCCTGGGTTCAAGCATTTTTCCTGCTTCAGCCTCCTGAGTAGCTTGGATCACAGGCACCCGCCACCATGCCCAGCTAACTTTTGTATTTTTAGTAGAGACGAGTTTTTGCCATGTTGGCCAGGCTGGTCTTGAACGCCTGACCTCAGGTGATCTGCCTGCCTTGGCCTCCCAAAGTGCTGGGATTACAGGCGTGAGCCACCGGTGCCCAGCCCAAATTTCTTTTTTAACCTTGGCCCGAAGACCACAAACGCTTTATTTAAAGATGCATCTCAATTCCTGTGTGGCAGGCCAAGAATAAAATAAAGGAGAGCGCAGCACACTATTCCCACCGGTCAAGTGGTCAAACCCAACATCCAAGACCCAGCGAGCAGCCAAGCTCAGTGCAACCTCCTGACCTCTGGCTCTGACTCCAACAGGGTGAGCACATCGCCCTCACACACGGGGCCTTTTACATTGTGGATGATGGAACGGCTCGTATCCTCCATAAATTGCATGCACACCTGCTAGCACTGTCCCTTAGAGCCGGTTCTGCCCAGAACATTGGTGACCCTGGCCAGCTTGATAGGCTGCACGTGGCTGGTGTCCATGATGGCAGTGCGGTGGCAGTTGGGTGAAGATAACATTTATGTTTGCTGGTTTATTAAGAAGGGTATTTTGAAGGATACAAATCAACAGCCAGATGAAGAGACGCATAGGGTGAGGTCTGGAAGGGTCCTAAGCGCAGGAGCTTCTGTCTCATGGAGTTGGGGTGCAACACCCTCCCAGCCTGTGGATGAGTTCTTCTTCACCTTTCTCTCAGCCTCCACATGTTCAGCTCTCTGGATGCCCCCCAAACCCTGTCCTGTGGGCCTTCTATACTTTATTGGTTTTCCATGATAGAAGCATGGACAACTGTGTCAAAACATGATTGGATAAAAATAAAGTCTGATCTAAACCTAGCAAGACCTGTCCACATCCTTCCTCCAGAGTATGGGGAAGGACCCTTTCTGGAATGAGGGTCTTTTGATCCACAATCAGATTAGAGTCCTGCCTTGGGCAAATGAAAGAGAAGGTCAGAGATATTCTGTCTCCTGAGACCCAAAGCACCCAGCATCATAACAAAAGACTGTAACAATGGTTCTGGGAACTATGAGCTAGGAATTGTGGACAACATCTCTGTATCAGGACACCACAGATGGAAAAGACTCTGACAAGTACCGATTTCTGATCATTTTAAGATCATACCATTTAGCTGGGTAAGAATTTCTAGAACTCTAAGAGAAAAACTAGACTCACCAAATTGCTAACTCAACATCAAGCAGGACAAAAATTAATCACATGAGACTAAATGGACTGATGAATTATGGGTTTCTATGTCTTTTTAAAATTCAAAAATATTGCTGGTTCGTTTTTCAGATTTAAGGAAACCTTTTCTTTTACGCTATCTATAGCTTAAGGCAATTTGATAACTTACATCTTTGTGAACAAAAACGGAGACATTGCTTTTTCCTCCCTACCTGATCCTTCCAGAATTTAGAAACTACTCATGAGGATTCTTATTTTTATGACAAAATAATTATTTGTATATGTTCAATAGAATCTGCTCTTGGCTGGGCATCTCAGCCTCCCAAAAGTGAGGGATTAATCCCAGCACTTTGGGAGGCTGAGATGGGAGGGAAGATCACTTGAGGCTAGAAGGTTGAGGCTATAGGGAGCTATTATGGCACCACTGTGCTCCAGCCTGGGCAACAGAGTGAGGCCCTGGCAGAAGAAGAGGAAGAAAGAAGAAAGAAGAGGAAGAAGAAGGAGGAGAATCTGCCCTCTTTATAACAGGACACAATTGGAAATATTGGTTATATTATGACTGGGATATCGAAATTGAGACTGTAGATACAGACTTTGCCTGCAGTACTTACAGACGCATTCTATATATACTGGCTTCCTAGCATCGAAAGATTTTTAAAAGTTCATTCTGAGATTCCTGATCTAAAGTTCCACCCAAGCAAACTTCAAAAGAGCCTATGTGGTTGATGCTATTCTCACTGAACTTGTCTAAATAAGCAGGGCAAGCTTGATGAGGCTAAACATTTTGCAAACAAATTAGTCTTACTCTGATTATCTCTGGTAGAAATGAGGGGCAACTGTAAAGAGAAAATACATGTTTCAGAAGAAAGAACATTATAGTACACTTGTTATTAGATTGTAGCCTTGTTTGTTGTGCTAGAGTTTTTATTATCTACCTGCAGAATGGACTGGACCCTGAATTCTTCTTGTTTCCTCCAACATATGTTGACAACTCTCCACCTTAAGAACAAAGCTACTAAGCTGGACAACTTGATGTAAACATCAAGGGACAAGTCTCATGCCAACGTGTGGACCATACAGAGTTCACCAAACCATCTGTTGTCATAATCAGAGACAATCATACTACAAATCAGGACCAGAAGTTGACAATTTTACATTGTGAAGCTTTTCCCCAGATATCCAAACAAGACTAGCCTCTTGCCCCTCTCAATTTTTCCTTGCTCATGCCTACCTCTTTCATTTGGCAGAATAATGCTGTAGTTAGAATTTCACACCAGTAGCTTCTGTGGGTTACCTGATAAATATATTGGGTCTGTCAGGCCGGACTCTCATCTTTATGACCCAACAGATCCTTTAGTTTACTTAGTGGGTAAGTTTGGCAACATCCCTGATGCAACTGTTTGGCATCAAAGCAAACCAGACCCACTTTTTCTCACTCCCTGCCTTAATTTTACATAGATTACCTACTAGCTGAACAGGGAGGGGCCTGTGTGGTTTCTGACACATCTTGTTGCACATGGGTAAATACATCAGGTATTGTAGACTCAGTTGCAAAAAATTAACAGACAGGCTACTTGGTTAAAATGGTTAGACTCCCCATCTGGCTTACTGTTTGATCTATTCAGTTTTCGTTGGTTGGGTTCACGGGGACCCTGGCTAAGGAACATACTCCAAACCCTTGGTATTATCCTCCTGACAGTCACAATAGTAGTCTCCCTGGTGCGTTGTATCCTTTCAAGTGTTTTAAATGTTTGCATGTGACCATCCATTGAACACCAAATGGTCCCTCTTCAGCTGGAATGACAAAAACTCAAAGAAATGCATGATCATGGCCAGGCGTGGTGGCTCACGCCTGTAATCCCAGCACTTTGGGAGGCCGAGGTGGGCGGATCATGAAGTCAGAAGTTTGAGACCAGCCTGGCCAACATGGTGGAACTCCGTCTCTACTAAAAATACAAAAATTAGCTGGGCATGGTGGTGGGCACCTGTAATCCCAGCCACCCGGGAGGCTGAGGCAGGAGAATTGTTTGAACCCAGGAGGCGGAGGTCGCAGTGAGCTGAGATTGTGCTATTGCACTGGGTGACAGGACGAGACTCCGTCTCAAAAAAAAAAAAAAAAAAAGAAAGAAAAGAAAAGCATGATCATGTGATCATGAAGACACTGTAACCTATCAATGATGTGTTGAGACCAGAAACCCAGAAACCCAAACTGACAGTAACTGAGAGAGGCACTTTTAAGTTTTGGTCAAACTAGGTGAGAGCCTGATCAAAATGGGTAAAAATTGCTTTTAAAAAATCACGGGAGGCCATTGTTTTGGACTGAGCTCTTGCACTAGGTCCCAATAGACCAGACCAAACCAAAATTAAATCACTTATGTTCAATACCACATAAGAAAATAAATCCCAAAACAGATTAGTTTTTCCTCAGTTGGCATAATAAAGAAGTCCCTTCTGCTCTCTAACCCTTACAAAAGAGTAACCTGAAGTAAGCTAAGGTTACCAATCTGTTATTTTTCTATCTTGTTTCCTCGTTCTCCTCACCTTACAAAACCCATGGTTCTGCTATCGCCCAGGCAGGTGCTTTTTTTTTTTGAGATGGTCGCGCTCTGTCACCCAGGCTGGAGCGCAGTGGCGCATCTCAGCTCACTGCAAGCTCCGCCTCCCGGGTCCACGCCATTCTCCTGCCTCAGCCTCCTTAGTAGCTAGGACTACAGGTGCCCGCCACCACGCCCGGCTAATTCAGGCAGGGGCTTTTATTCTATTTTGTAGAATGAAGTTTGCCTCAATTCATGAATCACGAATAAAAGCCAACGAGACCTATGAATACACATGACATAATTTTGCCTCTGACAGTGAACTTCCCCTTTTTTACCTAAAAAGCTTCTCCTTGCCCACCTCCCCCAATGCAGCACCTATGGTCTGACATAGCACATGTATTCCAGGTTGCAATCCCTTGTCCAACAAACTGTTTTATTATTAGTATTTTAAAAAAATAGAGACGAGGCTTTGCCATGTTGCCCAGGCTGGTCTCCAACTCCAGGGCAAGCCATCCATCCGCCTTGGCCTCCAAAAGTGCTGGGACTGCAGGCATGAGCCATGAGCCTAGCCTCAACACATTTTTTAAAAGTTGTATTTTTTAAAGTTTTACTTTTTTTCTTGCCCTCCTGCAGTTCACATTCAATACTTTTTATTTTTGTTTGAGACGGAGTCTCATTCTGTTGTCTAGGCTGGAGTGCCGTGGCTCGATCTCGGCTCACTGCAACCTCCACCTCCCAGGTTCAAGTGATTCTCCTGCCTCAGCCTCCCCAGTAGCTGGAATTACAGGGGCGCACCACCACACCCAGCTGACCTTGTATTTTTAGTAGAGACAGAGTTTCACCATGTTGGCCAGGCTGGTCCCGAACTCCTGGCCTCAGGTGATCTGCCTGCCTTGGACTCCCAAAGTGCTGGCATTACAGGTGTGAGCCACTGCACCCGACCTTCAATAAATCTTTTTTAAAAATTTAAAATAATTTTTAGAAATAGAGTCCCATAGCCAGGTGCGGTGGCTCACGCCTGTAATTCCAGCACTTTGGGAGGCCAAGGTTGGTGGATCACCTGAGGTTAGGAGTTCAAGACCAGCCTGGCCAACATGGTGAAACCCCATCTCTACTAAAAATACAAAAATTAGCTGGGCGTGGTGGCGAGCGCCTGCAATCCCAGCTACGCGGGAGGCTGAGGCAGGAGAATCGCTTGAACCTAAGAGGCGCCGATTGCAGTGAGCGGAGATGGCGCCATTGAACTCCTGCCTGGGTGACAAGAGCGAAACTCCGTCTCAAAAAATAAAAAAAGAAAGAAATAGGGTCTCGCTCTGTCACACGGACTGGAGTGCAGTGACACGAACACCGCTCACTGCAGCCTCGACTTCCCAGGCTCAAGCGACCGTCCCACGACAGCCTCCTGAGTAGCAAGGACTACAGGCACAAAAAAGTTTTTAAATTTTTTGGTACAGAAGGGGTTTCCCTATGATCCCCAGGCTGGTCTCCAATTCCTGGCCTCAAGCGATCCTCCCGCCTCGGCCTCCCAAAGAGCTGGGATCACAGACGTGAGCCACGCGCCCGGCCACATTCCCCAATTAATGGTCTTTGGAGAGTGGCCAGTTTGGAACTGGCTGGCGGAGTCGTTCGTTAGTTAGGTCCCTGCAGTGTAGATGGAGGACGGAAACGGCGCTGTGACATAAGCGGGAGGAGGCGGGCTGAGGCAGCGCTGTGACGTAGCAGATGAAAGCCGGGCCCGCGCTGCACTGAGGTACTTCTCTGAGGGACACGGCGGGACAGGTACGCCGTGGGCTGGGCCGGCGGGTCGTGATGTTAGTTCGCGCTGTGTGGAGGCGGGCCGGCGCGGCGCTGTGACGCAGCGGGAGGAGGCGGGCTGGGAGGGCGGTGTGCTGAACGCCCCTGCGGTGGCGACACGCCGGCGCAGGTGGAGGCGGGGCCAGCGCGGCACTGAGGTAAGTACTTCCCTAAGAGACGGGGAGGACAAGTACGCCGTGGGCGGGGCCGGCGCCTCATGACGTCAGTCTCGCGCGCGGGCGGAGGTGGGCCCGTGCGGCGCTGTCACGTAGGTTCAGTGGGCGGAAGAGGTGGCCCCGGATGCTGCGGCGCCCGCTGGCCGGGCTGGCTGCGGCCGCCCTGGGCCGGGCCCCACCGAACGGTGAGTACGACGAGCGCAGTCGCGAGGGTGACTCGGGTCGAGGCGGCAGCGGCCCCTGCGCTTTGCGGTCGCCCAGTCCACGCCGCCTCCGGATCTCCTCCTAGCCGGGACGCCCTGAGCCGCGTTCAACTGTGGGTCCTGAGAACTGGGGAGCTCTGGAGGGCGGACGGGCTGGCAACGCAGCGGAGCCCGGGTCCCGGAGGGCGGGGCGCTCCTCAGGAGCTGGGCAGGCCGGCAGTTATCGCAGTGTCGAGCTGCTCCTCGGGCGTGTAGGAGCGCTCGGTGTCTTCCCGACAACTGGGCGCGCCGCCAAAGAGAGCAGCTGGGAGTCCCTACCGCTGGCCCGGCGCGGTGTGCGCTCCGGTTCCCACTTCACCCTGCAAGCCCGGGGGTCCTGGGCGGATGGAGCCGGCTATTCCGGGGCTCCCAGGATTCCACCTACTCCGCGGCACGGCGCAGAGAGGGGGACTTGGGGAAACAGCAGGCCTTCCCGACGCATGGGTGTGGCATTTGGGATTCGGATTCTCCCAAGGCCGGAGTCCGCGTTGGGGTTCTTGAAGCTGTCCTGCTGCCATTCTTGAGCGTCGCCTTAGAAGTATGCCCCCGTAAGGACTGGTGTGGGAAGCAGGTGCCTCAGAGTTGATTTTGACCCTGCGTGTGGTGGGCCTCGGTTTCGCCTCTTCGTGAAAGAGGTCGGTCCTGAGGCCCCGGGCTGGGTCCTGCTCTGCTGTCCTTGGGCTCATGGCCCCTTCCTGTCTCAGGCTTGCTCTGCTCTTTACCTGGGGTTGCTGTCAAGGACCCTGTGCAAGACTCGGCCATTTTTTCTTTCTCCCTGATGGACAGACCCAAACATAGCCGCGCAGCATCGTGAAGGGCTGGGGCCTTCACGCGCCTGTGGCTCTGGAAGGGCCCGGTTTCCTCAGGAGGTAAAGGAATGTGCCTGTCCCCCGGGGGAAAGAAAGTGAAAACGAAAGCGCCCTGGCTGCTCCTGGTGTGGTCCCATTTAAAACGAGGTTGCTGAAGGCCGGGACGCGTGCTACCCGGATGTGTGCCCAGAAACCCTTCAGCCAAGAGCAGCCACCTGGACCACCAGCCTCCCCTTCATCCAGCTGGCCCAGCCCAGAGCCCAGGCCCACGTCTGGCGGTTTGTGTCTTACGAGAGGCCAGGCGGGGGCTGACTTCTGTCGGTTCTCAGAAGGTCAAGCCCTCTATTAGCATCTCCTGGAACAGTGGGCCGGGGGCAAGGTGGTGACTCTGTTCAGTCCTTAGGATGGCTGGAAGCCAGAAGGAGGAGGTTATGCCGCCAGAGCAGGAAGTGCCTTTCCAGGAAAGCGGCTGCTGGGGCAGCATGGGAGCCCAGTCCAGGGAGCGTTCTGGCAGAGACCATTCCGGAACATGGATCTGCGCCGGCGGCTCCCAGGAGACCTTCCATCTCGGAGCTCCTGTGGAGACCACGTGCCTGGCAGGTCCTTACAGTTGTGGGTTGTGTGGCTTCTTGCCAGGCAGCTGATTGGAGTTTGCGACTGTGGGTTGGTGAGAGTGGAGAACACAGAATGTTTGCTGGAATGTTTCCCTCTGCCCACAGGAAGACACCTTTGGCGCGTGTGTTCTGGTCAGGGCAAAGGCTCCGTGTTTTCCACCCCAAGAATGCAGGAGCCATGAGGCCTGGGCCACAGTTTTCTCCCTTGGGTGTGCTCCATGGAAGGTGGCTTTGGTGACCGCTCTGCCGCTGGTCTCTCCCCAAGCAGGCAGGCAGGCAGCCTGTGCCTCTGCCCTGTCTCCAGCGGTTGTGTGGCTGTGCTTCTGCAAGGCCCGCATCCACTCACTGTCTGCCCTCTCCACTCTCTGGCTGGCCAGGGCCCTCAGTAGTCTGCTCATTGTGCCATCACACTTGGGCAGAGCCGAACTCAGGGGTCCCAAGAAGAGCGGAGTGTTGGCCAGCCCAGAGTTCTTGGCGATTGGTGTGTCACGTGTGTCTCGTGCCCTGTGCTGGGTGAGAGTGGGCACAGCTGCGCAGACAACGCCCTTGGCGAGGCTGGAGCCTGGACCCTTGCCTGGTAGCAGCTGGGCGAACTGGTGTCTTCTGCCTGTGGGCCCAGCCTCACCTCAGTAGCTTAGTGCTCCCTCAGGAGGGAGGAGGGGAGGCTTGGAAGCCTGGGCTTGGTGGGGTAAGGGTGGTGCAGGGGCAACACCTGTGGAGGAAGCAGGTGGGGTTGGGGCCCACCAGCGTCTGCTGTCTGCTTTGTGCTGGGTTGCATCTGTTGGTGTCTGATCGTTGTCAGGGCCCTGTGGTGAAGAGACACACCTGCCGCTTGCTGCTTGCGAGGAAAGGGGGAGACGCCCAACCCAGGAGCCAGAGGTGGGACTCCAGCACCCCCCATTCCCAGGAGTTGGAAGTGAGGCACAAGCTCCCCAATTCCTGGGCGTCAGGGATGGGGTGTGGGGCCGAGGAGGGGATGGAGACCAGGGTCTTGTGGTGGTTTGGTGGGCTCCTCAGAAGGCATGGCTCGCCCCCTTCTGAGGACGAAAAAACTCCCAGAGGTTTTGGCGATTGATGTGCCACGTGTGCCTTGTGCCCTATGCTGGGCGAGTGTAGGCACAGCTGTGCAGACGATGCCCTTGGCGAGGCTGGAGCCCGGACCCCTGCCTGGCAGCAGCTGGGCAAACTGGTGTCTTCTGCCTGTGGGCCCAGCTTCACCTCACTAGCTTAGCGCTCCCTCAGGAGGGAGGACGGGAGGCCTGGTCAGTGGAGGTCACTACTGTGTTTCCTTCCGTGTGGGTTTGTAGTCACGTAGCATCTAGGTTCAGACCTGAAGAGCTTGGAGCCAGGGGCTGGGGGGAACAGGGCAGGACTGGCCTTGGGGCAGCCCTGTCGGGCCCACCAGTGCCATGCTGGTTGTGTGTTGGCAGGGCAGAGTGACCTTAAGAAGGGCCAGCTCAGCGGAGCAACAGGACAGAAACTCACATGGGGTCCAGCCCACAGGACCATCAGAGTAGCTCTCCCATATCGGGTCCTTCGAAGCGCATGATCTAGCTTTACTTTTTCTCCTTCGTATTGGAAAACTCACCGTAATATCATCAAGTCTTAATTTCTGTGATTTCAATGCTTCAAGTGGGTGTGTAGCAATTGCTGGATGTGTCCTGAGAACTGTACCCCTTCCACCCTGGCGAGAAGCAAGGGCTCCAGAAATTCATGCAAGTGGCATGGCTCATTGATTGTGGGAGACTCTGGGGGACTCCTAGCTAGTGCATTATGGGAACCAGGCTGTGGAGGTTGCAGGGCTCGCTGGCTGGGAGAAGCTGAATGGATGAAGAACCCTGGCCACTGCGGTGCGTGCTGATGGTTGGCTGGCACATAGAGGAGGCGGCAGGGCTGGGTGAGCAGCAGGAGCCAGGTTAGTGGGGAGGCCCGAGCTAAGCGCAGGGGCAAGTTCTGTGGGTGGGAGAGCCAGGAGGGCATGGGGGGCATGCTGAGATGAAAACGATGTGTGCTTGTGACAAAAAGCCCAGAAGAGGGGGTAAGGAGGGAGGAGTCTATCCCTTATGGAGAGCACGTGGACTTCTGGGTGGGTGTCCTGCAGTTCCCTTCCTCCTGAGTCTTTTTAACTGGGGGTCCGGTGTGTTTGTGATCAATGACATGTATGGGTGTGCATGTGTGCCTTTGTGGGTACACGTGTGGTGTGTGTGCATTTGCTTGGTGTGCGTGCATTTGTGTGCGTGCATGTGTGTGTGTTTGTGGTAGGTTTGTGCACACATCCTGCATACCTTTGTGCCTGGGAATGGCATGTGTGTGGTGGGTGTCCCTGTGCATGATGGAGTTGCAGCTGTGGTGCATTTGTGAGATTACCTCGGTGGCCTAAATTGGGGATTAGGAGGGCATACTTAGGTCCTTCCCACCGTCTGCTCATCTGCCCACAGGCGGCTGTGCCCTAAACAGGAGGAGGCCATCCACGCCTCGCCTGAGTTGTGTCCGAGGTGTGCGCGTGGCCAGGGGTCCGTCCACTTCCCTCTAGCCCAGCCGCTGAACACAGCTGCAGTGCACGGCCCCACTCCTCAGCTCTGCTTCCCATCCCAGCTCGAAGACGCTGCCCTGGCCCTGTGTGTGCAGCTCACGTGGACTGGGAGGGCAGGGCAGGTGCAGCTCTTGGGGCAAGAGCTGGAGCTGTCTTTTCCTTCCTGCACAGCCGCAGAGCAGGTGGACGGGGCTGCTTCCCTGCAAGGGCTGAGGGCCAGGCCCCCTGGGGATTTATTCCTGGCTTAGAAGGGCGGGGCCAGAAGCAGGCGTGGTGGGGATTAGGGACTCAACACCCCCAGCTCTCAGTCCAGCAGACAGACCCACCCCAGGCTGGCTACAGAGGCTGCACCCCAGCAAACAGGTAGGCCCTGTTCCTGGGGAGGATTCCCACCAGGCAAAGGCCAGCTCCCGGGCTGTCACCTGCCACAAGTGTCCAAGCTAGGATCCTGTTTGCCTTTCCCTTGAGGGCTGGGAGGGAGGCCTCCAACCCCCTCAGGCATTACCAGCATCACAGATAGGAGTCTCAAGTCCGATGAGAAGTTCCTGGAATGGGCGTAGATTCAGCAGATCTTGACAAGACCATATCTGCAGGGCAAGGTACCAGAGGACAGGCGGGGACAGGGACACTTCCATTCCAGACCTAGCAGCCCAGCACTCAGCACCATGCATGGGAGCGAACGGCTGGGCTCCTGGGTGGGGTGGGGGGTCTCAGGGCAGGCTCCCAGAGGGCTTGGAGGTGACTCCACCAGGTGGGGACAGCAGCTCCCAGGTAGGGTGTGATCAGAGTAGACAGCATTGCCTGCCAGGGACCCCTGGGGAGGCTGACAGGATCAGTGGGTTTCAGTGGTGGTGGATTTCACTGGGGGGGCTCCCCTGCTGAGAACCCAGTAAAGCGGCCTTCCATTCGTCTCCCGTGTGCCCAGAGCCTGGTCTGAGGGCCGCCCTGTGCATGCCGGGCCTTCCAATGTGACAGAGCTCAGGGGGAAGAACACCCAGGCTCTCAGGAGACTCTCAGGCCAATGTCTCCATTCCTGGGTCAGCCCTTTCCTGCCATGAATTCACGAAGGCAGAGGCAGCTCAGCAGATGGGGACCAGAGGCCGCACTGCTATCCACAGCCTCTCCTCTTACCCCCAGGCATGTCGGGCCCCAGGCCTGTGGTGCTGAGCGGGCCTTCGGGAGCTGGGAAGAGCACCCTGCTGAAGAGGCTGCTCCAGGAGCACAGCGGCATCTTTGGCTTCAGCGTGTCCCGTGAGTCCAGGGCTCTTGTGGAGGGGCGCATAGACCTCAAGGCTGCTGAGTAGTCCCAGCACTCTGAGCAGGCCAGGAGCCCGAACCCAACAGGCACACCCAGCCTGCAGACTGTCCGAACTCTTGCACACTCCCCGCCACACAGAACCTGAGATTATTGCACTCCTGCTGTCCTGCGTGCCTGTGTCTCCCTTCCCTGGGTCTGTTGAGTACTGATAACTGGGCCACAGTGTCTCTTTCTGGGAGAACCCTCGCCTTGTAGGCTCCTGTGCCTTCCCAGCCGCGTGCTTCACTGGCTGCCTGCATCCTGGGGCTCAAGTGCTGTCGGGACTGCAAGGGAAACGCTGGGTGGGGCAGTGGGCTCCGAGCAGCCCCTGATAGGTGACAGGTCTCTCTGCTAGATACCACGAGGAACCCGAGGCCTGGCGAGGAGAACGGCAAAGGTGAGTGGGGTGGGGCCCTATGGCTGGAGCACCCCCAGTGTGGGTGGGGCTGCTGGGCTCTGCAGCTGTGTTGGCTGTGCTGCCCGTCTCCTGCCCCCATTGATCCCTCATCTGTGAGATGGGTCCTTGCCTCCAAGGGCCGGTGAGCTCAACCAGGGTGTCAGCGCCACAGCGTGGTGTCACCTTCCTTGGGTACAGTGTGAGAGGCCGGCCAAGGCCTGGGGCTATCTTCCTCCCACCCTGGAGGCGGCCACAGTGCTGCTGTCCCCAGCCCTGTCCTGGACTCGGCACTTATCAGCACTTTTAAGCTGTCTTCTGGGGTCCTGGTAAAAAGGGCTACTCTGCCTGCCTGATTCAAGACAAGGGACCCCCTTCCCAACAGCACCCCTGCCCCTTGCTGTGCAACCCAGTGGTCTCCAGTCACCCCACCACATCGTCCCCTCTGTAACCTGACGGTCTCCAGTTCCCCCACCACCTTCCCCCAGAACCTGTTGGTCTCCAGTCCCCACCCCATCACCACCAACTCCCAACTCCCCACTGGAACCCAGCAGTCTCGTATCTCCATCAGTGAGGACAGTGTGAGAAATGGTGTCTGGCTCAGGCACTTGGCAGCACTTGAGGGGTCCTCAGACGTCTCCTGCTCGGCAAGGATCTGACTGAAGCAGTCGTGGGCGTGGGAAGGGCCTGCAGGCATGCCTGGGTTGGGGGCGGCTGGCCCTGGACGCCCTGGTGCAGGTCCATTCTGCCCTCTGGACGGCCTCTCCTCTTCCCCAGATTACTACTTTGTAACCAGGGAGGTGATGCAGCGTGACATAGCAGCCGGCGACTTCATCGAGCATGCTGAGTTCTCGGGGAACCTGTATGGCACGAGGTGGGCCACGCGTGGGTGCGGGTGGGCTCCCAGGGTTGCTGTTGGCAACAGGGATCCAGGTAGTGCCTGCTGCCTGCCCGCCATCCACACCACCCACCCTATGGTTATGAATGTGGCCAGGTTGTGGCCCAGGGCCAGGCTCCCAGGTCTGTGGCCCGTAGTGGCTCTTTTCATGAGGCTGCTGGGCCCGGTCCTGCCACTGTGCATTGTCCTGGCAGGGTGAAGGGTGCACAGGACACCTCGTGCTCACTACAGGCACCTTGGGGAGTGGGTGGCCTCTGTTCCCTGTACGCGGGGCAGGGCGTGGGGGTAGCAGGTTTGAGGTGCTGTGGGGTGCTGGGTCCAGGCCAGGCCTAGGCTCAGCTGTGGGAGGAGAATGCTGGGCCCGGGAGGGCCTGGGTGTCCCTGAAGCTCCTGCAGGCCTTAGAGAGCCCTGGCACCCCTGCTGACCTGGCACCTCTCCCCAGCAAGGCGGCGGTGCAGGCTGTGCAGGCCATGAACCGCATCTGCATGCTGGACGTGGACCTGCAGGGTGTGCGGAACATCAAGGCCACCGATCTGCGGCCCATCTACATCTCTGTGCAGCCACCTTCACTGCACGTGCTGGTGTGTGCTGGGCAGGGTTGGGGGCTGGGGGCCAGGGCATGCCAGGATCTGACTGCCACCCCCTTTTTAGGAGCAGCGGCTGCGGCAGCGCAACACTGAAACGGAGGAGAGCCTGGCGAAGCGGCTGGCTGCTGCCCAGGCCGACATGGAGAGCAGTGAGTGTGCCTTGGGACCACCAGGGCATGCCAGGAGGGGAGTCGGGGTTCTGAGGCCTGTGGCACCAGGGACCCTGTGGGTCCCCAGACCTCCTGACACCTGGAGTCCCTGTGAGGGTCCTCAGACCTCTCAACTACCTCCCAACACCTAGAGTCCCCGTGAGGGTCCTCAGAACCCACCCCCAGTCACCAAGGGTCTCATTAAGGGTCCACAGATTTCCCTCTGTTACCCAGAGTCTCCGTGAGGGCCCCCAGACCCCCCATTGCCCAGGGTCCCATGAGATGTTCCCAACCTTCTAGCCCCGGGGGTGTCATGTGCATCCTCTTACAGCTGTTGCCTCCCCTCTGGGTCTGACTGCAGCCCACAAGAAGAGGGCATTTAATGTTCTGCTGTCTGTGTAGAGGATAGTACAGCCCCTAACCAGAGTCCTGATGGGTGCTGGTGTCCAGACCCGAGGTCTGGGGCTCCAGAGAGAGCAGGAGTGGTGCCTGAGGACCGAGGCCCAGGGGCGGCCCTTCCCTACCCTGCACAGGCCCGGCTGGGCTGGAAAGCTGTCCCACAGCCGCAGCAAGGACAGCCGCAGGCCAGTGGGCTGCTCTGGGGGTCGTGTGGGACCTGTGGTGGGGCTGCATGGGCTCACTGTGCCCTGACCTCAGGCCCCACCCACAGGCAAGGAGCCCGGCCTGTTTGATGTGGTCATCATTAACGACAGCCTGGATCAGGCCTACGCAGAGCTGAAGGAGGCGCTCTCTGAGGTGGGCCCATCCTTGTGCCTACCTGGGCAAGGCCCAAGGGGAGGCCTGGGGGCCAGGCCTTTGTTGTCCATGAGGCCACTGAGGTCAGATGGGACAGTCCTACCCAAGCACTGGCATGAGACACCGAGGTCCACTGTGGAGGGAGAGCAGGAAGCCCAGCCCTTCCTGGATACCAGCCCTCCCAACTCCCTTTCTTCCTCACTGGCAGGAAATCAAGAAAGCTCAAAGGACCGGCGCCTGAGGCTTGCTCTCTGTTCTCGGCACCCTGGGCCCATACAGGACCAGGGCAGCAGCACTGAGCCACCCCCTTGGCAGGCGATACGGCACCTCTGCGCCCTTGGCCAGCACGTGGAGTGGAGGGGATGCTGCCCCTGTAGTTGGATCATCCTGGGGTGACCCCCGACCCAGCCCCGCCGGGCTGTCCCCTGTCCCTATCTCTCACTCTGGACCCGGGGCTGACATCCTAATAAAATAACTTGGATTAGAAAGTCCATAAATGAGTGGAACGTGGCCCCAAGGTTTGTGGGGCCCCATCCCGATCGGGCCCTGAGCTCCGGCAGCCCACCCTAACCACCAGCCCCAAGGAGGGCCACAAGGTGGTCTCTGCCTAGGCATCTGCTGCCTGCCGGCTCATGGCTGCTGCCCCAGGGCAGCACGATGCTTGACTGGCAGGCAGGGAAGGTGGCAGGGCTGGTCCCAACCCAGCTGGCAGGCCAGCAAGTGGGGAGCAGGGAGCGGCTGCACGGGGCAGCCTGAGGCTGCAGGGGTGGGCCCTGAGGGCTTCCTCTTGGTGCCCGACCCTGTGGGTCTGGCATGGGCCAGAGGTTCCAGGAGAGGCCCTGAGCTCTGGCAGCTGGAGGTTCTAGACCTCGAGGTCTAGGGGGTTCCCTGAGGGAGATGCCCCTATCCTAGCAGACCCAGGGGCTGTGTGTTGTGTGTGGGGAGCCTCCTCTGCTCAGGCTGTCTCCCTCCTCCAGTGCTCCCCCAGCCTGCCTGTCTAAGGCAGCACAGGGCCGTGCTGCCAGCCACCCCTAGGGTCAGCCCTAGCCCTGTTCTGAGCCTAGGTGAGGTGCCTCTGGGGTGGGGTGCAGACAGATGGGTGGGAGAGAGGGAGGCAGGCAGGGCGCCCAGCCGGAAATGGGGGCGGGGAGCAGAGTCCCCGCCCAGAGCCCAGACTCCGCTGTCGGAGGATACAGGCCAGAGCCACAGGATACAGGCTGGGCAGGGGAGGGGAGGGCCCAGGCAGCCCCCGGTTGCTTGCTCCAGGGCAGGTGAACCCAGCTTCAGAGGCTGGGGCTGGCCTCTGACCTGCCTGGGCTTGGAAAGCCCTGCCCGCTGCCCTGCCCCCCAGGACAATCAGGGATTCAGACCCTGGGGCCGAGGGGGGAACAATGGGGCCCTTGAGGGCCCCTCCTCCAGCCCCCATTGTGCTTGGTGGCGAGAGGTGGCCCTGGCTCGGCCACACACCCTCTGGGAGGACCAGCATCCAAGCAGGTGGAAGGGCTCTGAGGGAGACTGGAATTTTCTGGCCTGGAGAAGGTAGGGTGCTGGGGTCCATATATGTACCTCATGGGGCTGGGGGCTGTTGCCCCAGGAGACAGCCTCATGCTGTGCCCCTGGCCTTGAGACCCCGAAGGAGGGAGGGCTTCCTGAGGACCAGCCCTAGGAGGGTGCACTCCTCGTGCCTGCCACCCCCTCCTGGGCTCCGCTGCTCCACGCAGATGGTGGGGTGGCCCCCCAACTCCATGTCTGTGTCCTTCAGGCCCAGCTGCCTTCACCGCAGGGGGGGGCACCAACTGGCGGGGTCTGCTCTGGGACAGCTGGCAAGCGGGAGGGGGGTGTCTTCAGTACCTCCCCTAGCAGCTGGGGCCCCTCAGGCAGCGGTAGGGCTGGCCTGTGAAACATCAGCCAGCTGCAGTGTGTCCAGGCCCAGTCCCCCACCCTCAGCGGCCACCTGGAGGTTAGGGGGCCAGCCTGCCCTTTGCACAGACAGACCTGGGGCCCTGCTCAGTCCCGTCCATAGAAGGCCACAAGCCACTAAGCTTGCACTGGGGCCCAGCCTAGGCCTGAAGCCCAGTAGACCCTGTGGTCAAGGATCCAACCCCAGTGCCTGTCAGTGCCGTGATTAACTGGGTGGAGGCCCCCCCCGGCGTGCTGGGGCAGGCACTCAATGCAAGGAAGGGGCGGCGTGGCTGAGGAGGGGGAGGCCCGTACCCCTCTGGGAGGGCGGAGCACCCCAGGGCTGCTGCGCAGGGAGGCCACAGCCCAGGCGCGGGGGCCCCCATCCCAGAGCTGGATGGCAGTGAGCCCAGGATTCCTGGCTGCTGGGCGTTCAGGAGGGAAGAGACGGGTTCGTGGACCCTGCGGGTGGAGAGCAGGGACAGCCTTAGGAGGCTGGGGTAAGCATCACCCCCTCACTCCCAGTACGGATACCCCCCAGGGCTCGGTTTCTGGAGGGTGTGTGGCTTAGCTACAGGCCTGCAACAGCCCTGGAGGCTGGCCTGGGGGAGCTGCCCAGGCTGCAGCGATGACACACTCCTAGCCTGACCCAGGCCTAACTCGCCCCCTTGGTCCACCTCCAGGGGAGGAACAGCCCCTCACTTTTGGGCCTGACAGCTCTGTTCCTGCTTGGGACCCCGAGGGAGGGGACTCGAGAACAGGCTGCAGGAGGGGCCCACACATTCACTGCGCCAACAACCCCAGGGAGGAGAGGACTCCACGGGGGAGGAGGCACCAGCCTAGATGCTGCCTCGCCACCTGCACGTGTGCACAGCCCTGGCAGGGGCTGGGGATCCCACAGACTCATACCCCCACAGCACGTTCCTCAGCGTCCCCTCCCCTGACATTCCTGAGCACCACACCCACACTTTCGGGCTCCTGGGGATCTGGTCAGTTCAGGAGCTGTGGCAGGCCATGTAAGGGGAGCCATGATGTGGGCAGGCACTTGGGGTCTTGCTGGGGGCACCTTGGCTTTCCTGGGCCTGGTGGGGACTCCTGAGGGAGGCACGTGGTGAGGTTGAGTCTGAATAGGGAGTGTTCATGGCTATGTGTGAGAGTGAGTGTGTGAGCCCAGCTCCATGTTGAGCTCGGGCAGCAGTGTGCATGTGGCAGTGTGCACTGCTTGTGTGTGGGGGTGGGTGGAGGAAGGAGTGTGTCCTGTGTGTACATGTGAAGGATGCATGAGGATGGCTGGTGCCCACACCCAGTAGGGCCTACTGCTGCACAGGCAGGACAGTGAGGCCGGCCACAGAGCTGCTGGGGCAGAGTGGGCATGGAGAGAGGGTTCCAGGCCTGGGGCTTGGGTCCTAGGTGGCCGAGCTCTGCACCTCCCTCTGGAACCAAGGCATCCAGAGGAGCATGGCTGAGGGTGCACTCGGGGGTGACCGTCCCAGGGTCTGGGCTGTCCAGGACAGGTAGCTGGAGGCTCAGGCAGGGACATGGAGGACAGGTAGTGGAGCTGCCACCACAGAGCTGAGCTCTGGGCATCAGGGTAGGGGGCTACGGCCTGTCAGCAGGTGAGGAGAAATTTAGGCCTGAGGGTGGGTGAGTGCTGCAGCCCCCTCTGAGTGAGGACTGTCCCCACACAGGGCCCTGCAGTGGAGTGCAGGGGAAGGAGGGGACTGTGCCTGCAGGAGCCCCAGGGAAGTGGGACTGGGAATCTGCTTTGGATTGTGAGCGGACAAGCGACAGCACAGTGCCTGCCATGCGCTGGGGTCCCATCGTTTTCAGGGAGGGGAGGAGCCTGCCCCAGGGTCCCGCCTGGTGAACTGTGTGCGTGGGTGCCTGTCTGGTGGCTGCCCTAAACTGCAGAAAACACCCACCCTTCGTGACCTGCCCTGGGAGGGCCTGGAGATGGAAGGAAATACCTGGGCCCCTGACCTTCTGCTACACCCAGCACGGTGGGGTTCATTCTGCAGTGCCCCAGGACCCTTGTTCAGACCCAGGATGAGCAGGAGCTTGATGGGGGAGGGAGCCTGGCTCTGACTGGCGTCCTGAGATGCCAGGGGACACTAGGACACTGGTCAGAGCTGGCCCAGCCAGGTTTGCAGACAGGTGGCCTTGGCTTGGGCCCGCTTGCCCTGAAACCCTTCCCAGAGGTGGCCCCCACTGTGAGCCCCCATGGTGAGTCCCTTGGCTCTTGCCGTGCACCCCTTTGAAGCCCTTACTGTGAGCCCCCGATGCCACCGGGGTGAGACTGCCCCCACTGTGAGGCCCCGTTTCACACCCTGGCCTAGTAGCGAGCCCCCATGAGACCCTAATCCCGAGTATGAGAACCCTGTGAGCCCCCGGCCCCCGACCAATGCCCTCATCCTCCTCTACTTCCCACAGCCTTCCCTGAGGCTGACCCTGTCTCACCAGTCCCAGACCTGGGCCAGGCAGTGTCCTGGCTGGTGGCCTCCTGTGGTCACCCCCCTACCTCGCCCTGACACATGTTACCAACCCCAGCAGCTGCCTTCTCCCAGACTCTGAAGCCCAAGGGCGCCTCCAGCTCTTTGGCCAAGCTGAAGCCCCTCCCCACCAATCCTCATCTTGGGCACCCTGGAGGTGTAGGTTTGGGGTGAGATCTCTTAGACTTGTGTACACAGAGTCTGCAAATCCTGGGCCTGGCTCCCTGGGGGCCAGCACCCCTCCCCTCTCCTCCCGAGGGCCTCCACCAAGCCCCTGCTGACAACCGCATCCTGCAGCACTAGACAGTGCCCACCTCAGCTTGTCTCGCCTCTCTATCAGTGGTCCTTTCTTTATTTTAAGTAGGGGTTTATTTTACAGCACTTTAACAGAAAAGGGCCAAGGTGTGGATGGCTCATGCCTGTAATCCCAGCTCTTTGGGAGGCTGAGGCAGGATTGCTTGAGGCCAGGAGATCAAGGAGACAACGGTGAGCTATGATTGTGCGGCTGCACTCCAGCCTGGGCGACAGAGTGAGACCCCAACAACAACAACAAAAAGTAGATAGGGTCTGGCTCTGTCACCCAGGATCGAGTGCAGTGGTGTGATCTTGGCTCACTGTAATCTTCCCCTCCGGGGTTCAAGCGATTCTCCCACCTCAGCTTCCTGAGTAGCTAGAACTACAAGCGCACCACCATGCCTGGCAAATTTTTGTATTAAGACCCCATTTCTTTTTCCTTTCTTTTTTTTGAGACAGTGTCTCACTCTGTTGCCCCAGCTAGAGTACAGTGGCGCGATCTCGGCTCACTGCAACCTCCGCCTCCCGGGTTAAGTGTTTCTCCTGCCTCAGCCTCCTGAGTAGCTGGGACTACAGGCACTCGCCGCCACCATGCCCAGCTAATTTTTGTATTTATAGTAGAGATGGGGTTTCACCATATTGGCCAGGCTGGTCTCGAACTCCTGACCTCGTGATCCACCCACCTCAGCCTCCCAAAGTGCTGGGATTACAGGTGTGAGCCACTGTGCCCGGCTTAAGACCCCATTTCTTAAAAAAAAAAAAAAAAAAAAAAAAATTGCCAGCATGGTGGCATGTGCCTGTAGTTCCAGCTACTCAGGAGGCCGAGGTGGGAGAATTGCTTGAGCTCAGTAAGATTTACAGAAATGTTGGGAGGACAGTGCAGAGTTCTTACAGACCCCACACCCAGTTTCCCCATTGCTGACGTCTTACATTAGCGTGACATGCTCCTCATAATGAATGGACCAGTATGAATGAGCTGGGATTAACTGAGGTCCTTGCTGTATGCAGATGTCCTTGCCTCTCCCCTACAGCTCCTTTTCTGCCCCGCCATGGATCCCACATGGCGTCAGTCACCGTGTCTCCCTGGGCTCCTCTTGGTTGCGGCAGCCTCCTGGGTCTCCTTGTATGGGGTGTCCTCACTGGATGAACACTGGCCAGATGTTCTGTAGGATGCCCCTTGGGTGGGATCCCTTTCACCCTCATGTTTCCTTATGAGTCTTCAGGGGGATGGGTTTTGGGAGGAATACCATGGAGTTGACGTGACCTTCCCATGAGATGCTGTGAAGCGTCCACACCATCCATGACGCTTGTGATGACACCTTGGCCGCCTGGCCAGGGTTGGTGTAGGATGCGTGCTGCAGAGGCGCTCTCCCCCTCTCCCTCCCATACCCTCTGAAGCCAGGTTACCAGGTGCAGCCCACAGGTAGGGCTGGGGGTCACGCTCCCCTCCAGTACAGTGTCCACATGGCTGCTTTGGATTGACTCTGCACAGGGGAGCTGTCTCCTGTCCCCCATTTGGTTATACATTCAGTCATGTACCTTGGCTTCTAATCAATGTCAGTCTGTAATCTGTAACACAAGACTACTTGATTTCTTTCACTGTTCAGAGGGATCCAGTCTCAGGCACTGGGCACTCTACGTGCAGGTGCTGCGTGCACAGACTTCCTCTCTGACACTACAGTTTGCTCCGGGCTCCTCTGTATATTCCCAGCCCCAGCCCTAGGGTCTGCCAGTTCCCCACTAGGGATTCCTGATTCCTGTGATTGGGAGTGGAGGTAGGAACCAAGGCCTGGGCCCCAGGAAGATTCTTGCTCCTAGGGTGTTTTTGCACTGAGGCCTTTGCAGGTGCCAGAGCAAAGGTGTGTGTCTGAACCCAGGTGCATCCACATACCTGTATTTTCTATGAAACCGCCCACGTCTCTGTGAGACACCCTGCGGTCTCCAGCTGTGATCGTCATCACATGGAATAGTCACCAGCAGCGTGGAAGGCGGTGACACAGCGACAGCCTCAGGGAAGGGCTGAACCTGTGTGTGTGCGCCTGTGCATGTGTGTGTGGCGGGGCCAGGTAGCAAACTGGAGTGGGCTCCAGCCAGTGTGGGAGCCGTGGGCAGAGCACACGAGAGGATATCTGGAGCACATGAGGGGATATCTGGAGCCAGGTGTGGAGTGGGGGCAGGGGACCTGGCACTGAGGCATGTGAGGCCGCGGCATTTGCTCTGGTTAGGAGTCACAGGCGGGGCAGGAGGCCTGCTGGGTGGGCGTCCTAATGCTCCCCAGGCTCACAGGCAAGGAGTGAAGTGCTTGAGGCCCTGCAGGCAGGACCGGTGGGGCCAGGCTCAGGATTGGCTGGGATGGGGAAGCTGCTCTGCAGGGCAGAGTGGCATTTGAGTGTGGCCCTCTGGCACTGGCTGTGCTTGATGGGCATCTGAGTGCCCATGTTGGGGGTGGCAGCAGGCCCAAGAGAGAATTACAGGCTGGAGGTGTGGATCTGGGAGTCCCCATAGCCCTGGCCTGAGACCAGGACCCGGGTTCTTCCAGGCCATTCCCAGGACCACTATGTGGGTGCAAGTGACACAGGCCCCCAGAGCTAAGCGCCAGCCCTCAGACGCCAGGGCATATCAGCCCAGGGCCGAGCCACGGTGGTCTCCAGAACTGAGCCGATGGTGCCATTTCCTCAGCTGAATCAAGGAAGCCACTCGGCATTCAGCCACAATGGGACTGCTCACACCATGGGCACTGGCAGGCGCCATTACTGCAGGCTGCCCCCAGAGAGCCACTTGTTCAATATTGCCCCCACACAGCTGGGCAGGCTGGCCTTGGCACCGAAGGCCTCCTGCCCTATCTCTCCCTTGAGCCTGCTCTGTCTCAGGTTCCTGTCGGGCTGGAATCAGTGGGCCTCAGCCTGCTGTGATGGGTCAGGCAGGGAGGGAGGTGGGCCCTGCCTACCAGAGCCAGGGGGATAGGGGAGGTGGCCCCAGGGCTGGAGTATGCCAGCCTGTGCATATGTATGTGCCTGATCACAAGTGTGTGTGAGTGCACGGGTCTGTTTGCATGTGTGTGCATATATGTGTATGTGGTTGTGCATACGTATGTGCATGTGTGCATACGCTCAAGTGTGTATGTGCCACTGTTTTAATGCATGTGCGTCTGCATGTGAGTGCAAAGAAGCATGTCTGTGGATGTACACTAGTAATAGTTTGCACATATACATCTGTTTGCATTAACCCTGTTTGCATGTGTATCAGCGTGCATGTGTACATGTGTATGCATGTGTGTGCATGTGCATCTGCATATGCATTGTGCGTGTTCATGCATGTGCACGTGTGCATGTGTACACGTGAGTCTGTGGGTATGTATCTGAGTGTGTGTGCACATGTGAATGTGCGTGGCTCTAAGGGGTACTGCACAGATGCGAGGAAGCAGGGCCACTTCCCCAGGAACCCTGACTGCCCCCTCTTCCTGCCCGGGGTGGGGAGGCCTTAGCTGCATAAAGAGGCCGGGAGCCTCACCAGCGACTGCTGCTGGTCCCACACCTGCCACTGCTGCCTCCCAGGCCAGGTACCGGGACGGGGGCAGAGGCGGAGGGAGCTAAGGGGTCTCCTGCCTCAGCGACCCAGAAGCAGGTACTGGCCCCGGGGCAACCGCCAGGAGAGGGTGGGCAGGGGAGCTGCAGGAGCTCTCCTTCTTTGGAGCACAGGCCCTGCTGCACAGCCCTTTCCTGGGCACTTGCCCACCTTGGGCTTGGCTGGTCTGCGGCATAGCTGTCTCTGAGGGTCGCAGGTGCTGAGTGTGGCCTCGCATCACTGGGTCTATAACCTCGCTGGACACCGTCCCTCCTGGACGGACGCCTGGCTTCATCCTGACCCCAGCTGGGGACGGTCTGGGTTGAGACCATGGAGGACCAGGAACCCAGACTGGGCGGGCGGAGCCCTAGGACCCTGGGCACCTGAGAAGGGCAGCGGGACCAGCCGGGGGCTGGAGGGAGGATGGAGGATTTTGTGGAGGTGGAGGGACCCCGACGCCCCTGTCCAGCGTGTGGAGGGAGGCAGAGCAGGGCCTCTGGGGGCCGAGGGGCTATGGGGATTGTGGACTGGTGGCACTTTGGGGTCTGGGAGCTGACGGTGGTGCAGGCACAGGGGGCTGTGAAGGACTGAGGGCTGATGGGGCTGCAGGGTGGGAGCCAATGGGGCCACAGGGGCTTGGGGGCTAGGGAGCTGGAGGGGCCAGGAGGGATTGAGTGGCTAGGCAGGCTGGGGAAACCCTCCGGATGCTGAAACTCTGTGGGACCCTCCCCAACAACCTGGATGCGGCTGGGGCTGGGTTGGTGGCCATGAGTGCAGCGGACACTGAGACCACCAGTCCCCACTCACTTGAGTGGTGCTTGCCTCAGTGTCCCCATCTGCCTCATGAAGGCAACTCATCCAGCTGGGGCCCTACATCTGCACGAGCAGGGGCCGGATCAGGTGGGGGCTTCCACTTCCGTTTAAGGCGGTGAGCTCCACGTCATTGTGTAAGCAGAGAGGGGCCAGCCGCGAGGCAAGCCTGGAGTCCCGGCTCTGAGCTCTGGGCGCTGCGGGCTCCTAAGTGCAGGCCCCTGGCTGACCCCTACCCCGCCCCACAGGACCCGCCCGCCCGCCCCTATGACCAACATGAGCTGGAGCTTCCTGACGCGGCTGCTGGAGGAGATCCACAACCACTCCACCTTCGTGGGCAAGGTGTGGCTCACGGTGCTGGTGGTCTTCCGCATCGTGCTGACGGCCGTGGGCGGCGAGGCCATCTACTCGGACGAGCAGGCCAAGTTCACTTGCAACACGCGGCAGCCAGGCTGCGACAACGTCTGCTACGACGCCTTCGCGCCCCTGTCGCACGTGCGCTTCTGGGTCTTCCAGATCGTGGTCATCTCCACGCCCTCGGTCATGTACCTGGGCTACGCCGTGCACCGCCTGGCCCGTGCGTCTGAGCAGGAGCGGCGCCGCGCCCTCCGCCGCCGCCCGGGGCCCCGCCGCGCGCCCCGAGCGCACCCGCCGCCCCCGCACGCCGGCTGGCCTGAACCCGCCGACCTGGGCGAGGAGGAGCCCATGCTGGGCCTGGGCGAGGAGGAGGAGGAGGAGGAGACGGGGGCAGCCGAGGGCGCCGGCGAGGAAGCGGAAGAGGCCGGCGCGGAGGAGGCGTGCACTAAGGGGGTCGGCGCTGACGGCAAGGCGGCGGGGACCCCGGGCCCGACCGGGCAACACGATGGGCGGAGGCGCATCCAGCGGGAGGGCCTGATGCGCGTGTACGTGGCCCAGCTCGTGGCCAGGGCAGCTTTCGAGGTGGCCTTCCTGGTGGGCCAGTACCTGCTGTACGGCTTCGAGGTGCGGCCGTTCTTTCCCTGCAGCCGCCAGCCCTGCCCGCACGTGGTGGACTGCTTCGTGTCGCGCCCTACTGAGAAGACGGTCTTCTTGCTGGTTATGTACGTGGTCAGCTGCCTGTGCCTGCTGCTCAACCTCTGTGAGATGGCCCACCTGGGCTTGGGCAGCGCCCAGGACGCGGTGCGCGGCCGCCGCGGCCCCCCGGCCTCCGCCCCCGCCCCCGCCCCCGCGCCGCGGCCCCCGCCCTGCGCCTTCCCTGCCGCGGCCGCTGGCTTGGCCTGCCCGCCCGACTACAGCCTGGTGGTGCGGGCGGCCGAGCGGGCTCGGGCTCACGACCAGAACCTGGCAAACCTGGCCCTGCAGGCGCTGCGCGACGGGGCAGCGGCTGGGGACCGCGACCGGGACACTTCGCCGTGCGTCGGCCTCCCTGCGGCCTCCCGGGGGCCCCCCAGGGCAGGCGCCCCCGCGTCCCGGACGGGCAGTGCTACCTCTGCGGGCACCGTCGGGGAGCAGGGCCGGCCCAGCACCCACGAGCGGCCAGGAGCCAAGCCCAGGGCTGGCTCCGAGAAGGGCAGTGCCAGCAGCAGGGACGGGAAGACCACCGTGTGGATCTGAGGGCGCTGGCTTGCGAGCTGGGCCAGGGAGGAGGAGGGTTGGGGGGCTCCGGTGGAAACCTGCGACCCCTTCTCCTCAGCCTTCTCCTTAGCCGGTGGCCTCAGGCAGACTCCGCCCAGAGGGGCAGCCAGGCTGCTCAGGGAAGGGGCTGAAAGCGGCAGAGGAGTGCCCTGGCTTGGTCACCACTGGGGCCAAGGTGGGGTGGAGAGAGGGCCTAGGAGCCAGAAAGGGCCCTCTGCTGTGGTCTGAACCCCAGGGGGAGTGGGGCATTGACTCCACCCCTGTCCTGAGCTGGAATAGGTCCTCTGGGATGCCAGCTCTTCCCTTTGTGCTTCCCTGCAGCAACCCATGGAGGCCCCAGGGTGCCTGGTATGGGCATCAGTTGGTGGGGGTGCGGGGGTGCGTGTCCCCATTCCCTGCAACAGCAAATGGGGCTCCTTCAGCCCTCCCCCTCCCAGCCCCAAACTGAGACAGACTGGGAGCTGGGAGCCTGGGGTGGACAGGACCACACCCTCTTTGAGCTTCTGCGATGCCCGCCTTCCATTCCTCTGGGAGACTTGAAGTTCTGCAAAGATGTTGACATGCCTTGCAGCTTGGACCCAATGGGTGGTGGTCAGGGCCTGGGGGCTTGGCTATGCTCTGGGTTCCTGCCTGTGGCCTCTCTGCCCTCCTCCCTAATTCAGACCCAGCCTCAAGAAGAAAGGGAGTAAAATAAAACTAACTTGTTTATAACCTTGTGTGTGCAGGTGTAGGCATGTGCATGCATGTGCATGTGTGGCTATGTGTGTGACTACATGCACATGTATGTGCATTGTGTGCATGTCTGGGTGTATGCTTATATGTGTATGCATGGGTGTGTGTGCATGGCTACCACATGGGGAGACATGGCTTAGCTCCAGGCTGGCTGGGAGAGGAGACCCCTCCCCAGGGACTGGCAGGGGAGTATGGTCACAGGCGAGCCCCTGTAGCTTGTCAGACAACACTTGGGGCCTGCTTGGTGCCAGGCAGCGTGCCGGGGGCAGGGGTGGGTGGGGCTGGGTGGAGTGCACTGATGGTGAGAAAGAAAGAAAACACACTCAGAGCCTCAGGTTGGGCCGCAGCTCAGTGGATGGAGGGCGGCTGTCTCAGGCCCCGTCATGACCAGGACATTGGCCAGAGCCTGCAGGGGTGGCTTTGGCGAGGGACAGGAGGGCTCATTAGCCCCTGGAGCACACTCCGGGTGACTGGCTACCCCCCAGCCTCCCTTAGGCCTGGTGCAGCCTGGCCAGCTGGCCCTCCTGGGCTGCACACCCCTCTCTCCGTAGTGTCCCCCAGCCAAGACTCAAGCCCGGGCTGAGCCCTGAGTCTCACCTAAGCCCAACTCCGGGCAGATGCCAACTGCAAGCTGAGTCCCTCTCCTTTCTGCAGCTTGCCTGGCTGATCTCTGGCCCCATGTGAGCCCTGACTTATGGAGCCACGGACAGAAATGCCGAAAGTGCAGCCTCAGGGAGGAAAAGCAAACACCAACGCCAACAGGTGCCCACTCCAGTAGGGACACACCAGGAGCCTCTCCAAGACAGGAAGGGTTTGGGGCTGTGCTGCTGGCGGTGCCGTCATGGGGGAGGCCAGGTCCCTGTGGTGGCTCACCCTTCCTCCACCTTTGGTTCTGTTCAGGCCTTCACCTGATTGGATGAGGCCAGCCACATTGCGGAGGCCAATCTGCTTTCCTCAGTCCATCTATTCAAGTCTTAGTGTCATCTGGAAATGCACTCACAGACACTCCTAGAATAATATGTGACCCCGTATCTGGGCACCCTGTGGCCCAGTCAAATGGACACATAAAATGAACCATCACAGGCCAGGCACTGTCTCACATCTGTAATCCCGGCACTTTGGGAGGCTGAGATGGGAGCATCATTTGAGCCCAGGAGTTCAAGATCAGCCTGAGCAATACAGACCCCATGTCTACAAAAAATTTAAAGTAGGTGGGCATGGTGGCATGCACCTGTGGTCTCAGCTACTCAGGAGGCTGGGGTGGGAGGATCACTTGAGCTAGGGAAGTTGAGGTTGCAGTGAACTGTGATTGCACCACTGCACTCCAGCCTGGGCAACAGAGCAAGACCCTGTCTCAAAATAAAATTAGCCATCACAGGCAGACTGGAGGCAGAACTGCTTCTTCTTTGCGAAACTTTAGTCTCTGACTATATATCTAGATATAGATATAAAAATAGCATATAGTCGGCCAGGCGTGGTGGCTCACGCCTGTAATCCCAGCACTTTGGGAGGCCGAGGCGGGCGGATCATGAGGTCAGGAGATCGAGACCATCCTGGCTAACACGGTGAAACCCTGTCTCTACTAAAAATACAAAAAATTAGCCGGGCGAGGTGGTGGGCGCCTGTAGTCCCAGCTACGCGGGAGGCTGAGGCAGGAGAATGGCGTGAACCCCGGGGGGCGGAGCCTGCAGTGAGCCGAGATTGCGCCACTGCACTCCAGCCTGGGTGAAAGAGCGAGACTCCGTCTCAAAAAAAAAAAAAAAAAAAAAAAAAATAGCATATAGTATCTATGCCTATATTTCCTATGGTTTTGTTTCTCTGGAGAACCCTGGCTAGTACACATCCCCCAGCCAGAGCTGTTCAAAGGGCACCCCAGCTTCGAGGGAAGCTGGAAATTATCTCAAACTTGGAGGGTGTGCCCGTTGGGACTGCCATAACACCGCACCATGCACTGGGTGCCTTAAACAACAGACACTGATTATCTCACAGTCCTAGAAGGGAAGGCCAAGATTAAGGTGTGGGCAAGGCTGGTTCCTCCTGCAGCCTCCCTCCTTGGCCTGTGGATGCCATCTCCCCGCTATGTCCTCACATGGCTGTCCCTCTGTGTGCATCTGTGTTCTAATCTCCTCTTCTTTTAAGGACACCAGCTACCGTGGATTAGGACCCACCCCAATGAACTCATTTTAACTTAATCACCTCTTTAAAGGCTTTGTCTCCAATTATAGCCACATTCTGAAGTTCCTGGAGGTTAGGACTTCAACACAGGAGTTTTGAGGGGACAATTCTGCCGGTATTAGAGGGTATATGCCGAGTGGGAAGCTGGATTGCCACAAGAGAAGGGGAGACGGGACCCTGGGACATATCTCCCTTCTTGAAGACTTGGGGGTGGGTGGGCCACATCAGGTTTGTAAGCATCTGCTGGTGGGCTTAGGCTCTGTTACCACACCCTCCCAGCGGGATGGCCCTAGCCAGGAGAGGCTGTGCAAGCCCCAGCCTCCACGCCATCTGCTAGTCCTCCCTCTAAGACCAAGTCCTGGATAATCTGGACATTCCCACAATGTCATGCCTGAGCCCCACACCACCACGCAGGGCTGGCGTCTCCCACTACAGCGGGACGTGGTATCTTAGTTGCTCCAGTCTGCGGACCCCCAGAGGCTAAACCCATCTCACACTCCTGGCGCTTATCAGTCTCTTTTAGAAACCCCCTGCCTTGGTTTCCCCAGCCACCTGGGGTGGCCATGACAGTGATGAGCTGAGCCCGGCACTGCTGACACCACAGCCCCCCTCCCTCCTCTGTCCTGCATCTTCTGAGCTCTGGCGCAGGTTGGCAGGCGGGCCAGTCGCTGGTGGGCCCAGCCCTGTACACAGCAGGACACAGCCAGAGCAGGCGGTGCTGGAGCAGGCTGGCGGGATGGGACTCAGTGTCTCACCTCCATCCGTTTCCACAACCTCAGCCAAAACTCTCGGCTGCTCATGGGAGTGCATAGTGGGGTGAGGGGCCAGCTGCTCAGAGACTCCCCCAGAATAGGGCAGTGGTGCTCTCCTTCCTCTAGGAAGGGAGGAAGCCCTGAGGCGAGAATAACAGGAAACCACCTTTCCTCCACCCCCCACAGTACCTGGGAAGCAGTGGCTGCGACCCCCACGCCCAGGCATTTTCCAGTTCTCACTCCCCTGGCCCCTGCTTCAGCCTGGTCCCTGAAGCCAGGACGGGGGCAGGGTTTCCTCCCCCAGGTGCCAGGCCCCAGTCCCCTGCTTGCTGATAAGGAGAACAGCAGCCGGGGTGGCTGGCCAGGCTGGTGTAGAGGGTCCAGGAAGGCTTCTTGGAGGTGGCCGGGAGCTATGGCCTCACATGGTTCTGGCACTGGAATGTGGCCCCTGGGACTCTGGAGCTGAAAGCTGTCTTTTGTTTCCTTTGAGTCCATTTGAACTGAAGTGGCCCCTGGTGTTGGTGGTGGCTTCTTTAAGGTGGGGGGGCCTAGGCAGGACAGATTAGGAGCCAGTGGGCCTGGCCCGGGGCACCAGGTTGCCGTACGCCTTTCCTGCTGCCTGTGCAGGGGTGGAAGCAAATTCCTCCTCTGGCTGAGGACCAGGCTGACGTGAGGCTAGAGGAACTCGACCCCCGCCTGTGGGTGTTGTCTGCGCCACTCCCTGCCCCGGGTTTCATCCTGCCTGCCTTCCGCTCTGTCCGCATGGGGCTGCCCCGGGGGGTACCGGGTCACCCTCAGGAACGCCAGGCTCCGGCAGAGGAAGGGGTGGCGGCTGCAGCCAGTGGCTAGGGAGCGCATTCTAGGCCTAGCCTATCTCAGTCAGGAAGCTGTCAGCTGGCGGGGGACTGAGGCTGAGGGACCTTGGGGGACCCGGCTGATTCGCTCCAGGCCCCTCACCATGCCCTGACCCTCGCCTGGTTGGGCAGGCAGGGATCCGGGGCCTCACCGGGCTTGGGGCAAGTGGGGATGCCGTGAGGAGGGTTCAGAAGGGCAAGCAGGAGCTCCAGGGACGAGGAAGCTGCAGTGAAGAGAGTAGGCTAGCGGCAGGGCCTCCATGGCCACGTCCAGGGCTTGTGGGAATTCGCTGACTGCTCAACGTCACCTGTGCCCCTAAGGCATGCTGGGTGCTAGCCCAGGCCCTCGGGACACAGCAGGGAGCTATGGCAGGGATTCTCTGCTTGGCTAAACTCTGGCCGGGATCTGGAACCTTCTCCTAGGTCCATCTGTGCACTTGCTTGGAAAATCCAGTTTTAGTAAGAGCCCTACTGAGTCAGTTTAGCCAGAACCCCACACCCTGGATATCTCACCGTCGATGACATCCGATCAGGTCCCTCATCCTCCATCATCCCCTGGTGATGTCTAATCACCCTGCCTGCCTAGAGGAAGGACCCTGTGAGGTGGGTTTCGCCAGACCCCTCAGCCCTGATGTCTCCTTAGTCATTCCCACCCACAGACCCCACACTGCTCCTCAGCTTCTCCACCCCCTGCCCTGCTGTGTTGGGGTTGAGCTCCATCTTCCCCAAGGCCGCCAGGCAGGGCCCCACACCACATGATGCGCCTTGGTGCACTCTTCCTCACTGACGTTACTATGCATCACTGACGTTACTACGCATCACAAGGACTTTTTTTATTCAACAGCTACACAAAGACCTCTGCTTGCCAGGACTCTGCACCATAAAGACACATTGAGTAAGTCTTCTTTGGTGCTTTGAGTGGAGGGCGGTGGAGAGGGGAATGTCAACAGGGTGCACGGGCCCCAGGAGGCCAGCAAGGCGGGGACAGCTTGGACCAGGGCAGTCAGACTCCAGGGCTGAAGGCTGCTGGGACCACCTTGTAGATGCATCACCTACTACCAGGGAAAGTGGCCATTGTACAGGGCTGCTCAGCAGGGGGCATGGGACATCACTCCTCGAGAAAGCACAGTGGGGTGGATACCTCATAGCAGTGTGCGGTTCCTGCCTAAATTGTCCTCTGTGAGTTCAGCTGTGAAGAGAAGACGACAGTCATTGGAAGGGCATCCTATGGGAGGACAGGCTGGGCTCCGGGGGAGCTTGGAGTCCTGCACTAAAGAGGACTATAGACATATGATGGGGGTGATCCTGGCCTGAAAAAAGAAGTTACCAAGGATGTGATTTGAAGCTGTGATTGTGTCTCGTCATTTCACACTGATTAGGGGTGCAGAGGGGTTGTGCGCTGGATGGTGCCTGTCCTTATCCGTGGAGACACTTGAGGATGGAGCCTCCTGCCACCTGCAGCCGAAGTCCCAATGGTCCAGCAGATGAAGAAAAAAATGACACAACAGCCACACGTGGACAGCTGGCGAAATGGTAGGTACCCTTATAAAAAGAGGAAGCGGCCGGGTACGGTAGCTCACGCTTGTAATCCCAGCACTTTGGGAGGCCAAAGCCGGTGAATCACTTGAACCTAGGAGTTTGAGACCAGCCTGGACAACATGGGGAGACCGTTTCTACAAAAAAATACAAAAACTAGCTGGTGTGGTGGCTGGCGCCTGTAGTTCCAGCTACTCAAGAGCCTGAGGCGGGAGGATTGCTTGAGCTCCGGAGCTTGAGGCCAGCCTGGGCAACATAACCAAGACCCTGTCTTTACAAAAAATAAAAATAAAATGCTGATACATGCTAGACCGTGGATGGACTTTGAGAATACTATGCTGAGTGAAATAAGCCGTCGCAAACGACAAATCCCGTAGGATTCTGCTCCTGTGAGGTCCTTAGAGGAGGCACGCTCATGGAGCCAGAGGGTACAATGGGAGCTCCAGGGGCTCGGGAGTGGGTGTTTAACGGGGAGTTTCAGGTTGGGAGGATGAAGAGGTTCTCGAGATGGGTGGCGGTGCCTGACATGAGTGGGTGAAAACGAAGACTGCCACCGAATGGGACATGGGATAGCGCTTAACAGGTGGGGAGAAACCTCGTTACCTAACGAAGGTGGAGCCTGCGTGCTGACGGATGGCCGAGTCCCCGCCCCGAAACACACCCCGCGCACGATGCTCCGCCCCACACGCATGCCCCGCCCACCCAGCAGGCACGCTCGCCCCCGCCCGCCCCTTCCAGCCCGGGCGGCCCTGCTCCTCACGCACGCACTCTCAGTCGGCCCCGACCGGCGCTGCTCCGCCCTTCAGGCACGCACGTTCCGTTCACCCCTCACGCACGCACTCTGCGCCCGCCCCTTCCCGCCTCCCTCCGGCGGCTACCGCCAGAGGCCGCTGTGGCATGCGCCCCTCTCGCTTCCTTGGGCCCTTCCCGCTGCCGCACTCTTGTCCAAGATGGCGACCGCGGCGCTGCTTCGAGGCGCCGCTCCGGGGCGCGGCGGCCCGGCTTGGCGCTGGCGGCTGCGCGCGGCCCCAAGGTGCCGCTTGGCCCACAGCTCCTGCAGTCCTGGTGGCGACCCAACGGCTGGAGCGGCCTGGGCCTGCTTCCGGCTGGACGGGCGCACCCTACTGCGCGTGCGCGGCCCTGACGCGGCGCCCTTCCTGCTAGGGCTGCTGACCAATGAACTGCCGCTTCCGGGTCCCGCGGCCGGGGGGGCCCCGCCTTATGCGCGCGCGGGCTACGCCCACTTCCTGAACGTGCAGGGCCGGACGCTCTATGACGTCATTCTGTACGGGTGAGCGCGTGCTGGGAGGGCGCTTGGGGGCGGGCACCCAAGGGAGTGGCCAGGGACCGGCACCCAGGGGCAGGGCGGGCGCCCGGGCCCTGCAGAGGGCGTGGGGGATGGGCACCCGGGGAGGGCCGGGGTGGGGTGGAAGCTCAAGGGTGGGTAGGCCAGCGACTGGCACTCAGGGTCAGGCACCCAGGAGATTCCACTTGGGGTGGACACCCAGGGGAAGCTCACCCCGGGCCTAGCACCCGGAGGAGGGCACCCAGAGGAGGGCTTGGCTCGACACCCAGGGATGGGTTAGCGATTCATCCAGGGGAGGCCTGGGTGCCCGCCCACCATATCAGAGCAGAGGTATCTCTAGGTGGGCGCCTCCCAAGTGGGCCACCTGGTGACCCTTCTCCCTCCGCAGGGACAAGGGGTTCAGGGGCCCCGCCTGGTGGCAGAGCTGTGTTTCTGAGTGACAGCTTGTGGTGACACTCCCGAGTTCTGTTTACCTTGTGTTTCCCTGTGTCCCCTCCCAGATCTCCCCATTGCTGGTCACATTGGCATTTGGCTCAGTCATTTGTGCTGACATCACGACTGTCAGTGATGTTCATGCCGGGTCAGGGCCTTGACTGCTTACAGCCTTGGGTTTCCCTTGCCCAGCTTCCAGGGACCTGGATCCCTGAAACCTCCGCCCAGTGAAGTGGATCTGGTTGGCGGCGGCCTGCCTGCTGTCTCTGCTATGGCGGACCCTGTTCTTGTCCTCTTCAGCTTACTCCTGTGTTTTGGTTTCAGAGGATGGACACCTTTTTAATGACTTCCTGAGCTACGTGGGGTGAATTTTTGGACTCATTGTGTCTCTGCTAGTGGCTTTACCTGATATCCTGGCTGGGTGTAAAAATCTCGCTTGGAAATCGTCACCGAGAATGTTCACATCACAACTTTGTTTTCTCGCTGCCAGCTTTTCTGAGAAGTCTGGTGCCGTTCTTATTTGTACATGAACTGTGTTTTTCTCAGAAGCGTTTCTTTATCCTTGATGTGAAATGTCATGCTGATGTGTCTTAGTTTGGGCTTTTTCCATATCACATGTCTGGGCACTTAGTGGGCTCTTTAAATCTAGAACCAGAGTTCGTGAAATACGGCCCTGAGGTCAGACCCAGCCCATTGCCTGTATTTATGATAAATTCTCTGGGAACCCCACCCATTGGATTCCAGGTGGTCTGGGGCTTCTTTTTTTTTTTTTTTTTTTTTTTTTTGAGACGGAGTTTTGCTCTTGTCGCCCAGGCTGGAGTGCAATGGCACAATCTTGGCTCATTGCAACCTCTGCCTCCAGGGTTCAAGAGATTCTCCCACCTCAGCCTCCCAAGTAGCTGGGACTACAGGTGCCTGCCACCACGCCCGGCTAATTTTTGTATTTTTAGTAGAGATAGGGTTTCACCATACTGGCCAGGCTGGTTTCAAACTCCTGACCTCAGGTGATCCACCCGCCTCGGCCTCCCAAAGTGTAGGGATTACAGGTGTGAGCCACTGCGCCAGGCCTGGGGCTGCTTTTGTCTAGAGTGGTAGAGTTGTGGCCTAAGTTATTCACTGGCCCTTTACAGAAAAAGTGTGCCCACCCTAGCTCAATAGGCTTAAATCTTCATGTCCCAGTTCAGAGATGTAGTCATCATAGTCTGTCTTATGTATTCATTACATTCTGTCTAGCTGCTTTAATTTCTTCATCTTAAGAACTAAGTCTTTGATTCTCTTGAGCCTTCTATGTCAGTACTTTGCTGTTCACATGTTAGCCTTACAATGATGTTGTTTTGGGTCCCCAAATTCCCTTCCATATTTCTATAGTCCTGTCTTGTCCTTTTCCCTTTGAGTCCTAGTTCTATTGAATTCCTATTCTTAATAAGTGTTCTGTGGTGTAAAGTACAGCTGACTTTGCACTACATAGGTCACTTATACATGGATTTTCCTTCACCTCTGCCACCGAGAAGGCAAGACCAACCCTTCCTCTCCTTCCTCCTCCTCAGCCTTCTCAACATGGAGACCATGAGGATGAAGACGTTTATGGTGATCCATTTCCATTCAGTGAAGAGGAACTCCATTTCCTCTTCCTTAGGATTTTCTTCCTGGGATTTGTAGCTTACCGTATTGTAATACAGTATATAATAGCATAAAACATAAAAAATATGTGCTACTTGACTGCGTATGTTTTTTTTGTTTTTTTTTGTGAGGAGTCTCGCTCTTTCACCCAGGCTGGAGTGCAGTGGCGCGATCTCGGCTCACTGCAGGCTCCGCCCGCTGGGGTTCACGACATTCTCCTGCCTCAGCCTCCTGCGTAGCTGGGACTACAGGCGCCCGCCACCTCGCCTGGCTAATTTTTTTTGTATTTTTAATAGAGACGGGGTTTCACCGTGTTAGCCAGGATGGTCTTGATCTCCTGACCTCGTGATCCGCCCACCTTGGCCTCCCAGAGTGCTGGGATTACAGGCGTGAGCCACCGCGCCCGGCCACGTATGTTATACGTAAGGCTTCCAGTCAACAGGAATCTGTTAGTAGTTAAGCTTTTGGGGAGTCAAAGCTTAAAGGTGGGTTTTCAACTGTGTGGGGGCCAGTGCCCCTAGCCCTTGCATTGTTCAAGGGTCAGCTGTCTGTCCTTTCTGCGTCTCACGGTTTTTTCCTCTTCATCCTTTCTTGCCTGGTCTGGAGCTTGTCTGCAGACCTACTGGGCCCCAGCTCCCCTTACCAAGCATATGCTTGGTGGCTCTTCTGTGGCTTTCTATTTGCTCTCATTGCGGGGGTCTCTGTCCTCGAGGTCTGCAGGAGGAGTTAATTTTCTTCACTTGTGCTGGGTGTCTGGTGTGTCCACTACTGTTCTGAGTGCTGAGGGCACTGGAGGCGGCTCTGTTCTTCCCTAGCTCAGCACTGAAGGGTGACGTCATCCAACTCTGGTCTCCCTTCTGAGATGTGACACAAAGTCACAGGCCAGGGAGCTCCACTCTGAGGGGTCGGGTGGTGCGGGACCATCCTCCGTGGGATTCAGCATCCATGTAATAATACTTGAAACCCTCTAGCTTCAGTTCTGTTGGAGTTCATGGCCGTGTTTCTCCTCAGCCGTCAGAAGAGGGACACAACAGGGTCACCTCCTCGAGTGGCTCCCCAGGGGTGGTGGGGACAGGTGTCCAGATGCCACCCCTCCCAGCTCTGTGGCGTGGGTGGGCTTAGGGCTGTGCTCGTTGGGCATGTTTAGTTCAGTTCATGAGGTTACACTCTTTTCCTTGTTGGGCTGCTGTTGGCTGTTGACCTCCGTCTCTGTGGTTTGCCCTCTCTGGTCACTCCTCTAGGGAGAGGGCAGCCCGCAGGTCAGGGGCCACCTCTCCCTGGAAGCCTTTGTGTGTTCCTGCTTCTCAGGCCATTCCCTGCCCATCATTCCTTCATGGTTTTTTCCTGACTGTAGGACTTTTTATTTCAACTCTGATACTTAATATACCATACTGAGCCATCGCTTCCTTAAAGCACCCTATTCTTGTTTCCTGGATGTAGCGCCTTCTTTCAGATGAAACTGTAGTTTTTTGGTTGTTGTCTTTTAATAGGAGTTGCTTTTTAGAGCAGTTTTAGGTTCTTAGCAAAAGAGCAGAATGTGCAGATGTTTCCCATATTACTGCACAACTTCCCACATCATCAACATCCGCCACAAGATGCTGTTTTCGTCACAACTGATGAACCTCTGTTGACATGCCATCATCACTTGGAGTGCAGTTTCCATGAGGGCTCACTCTTGGCTTGGTGCGTTCATGAGTTAGGCAAATGTATGATGACACATGTCTACCATTGTAGCATCACATACAGTAGTGTCACTGCCTTGAAATCCTCTGTGCCCCGCCCATCCATCCATCTCCCCTAACTCCTGGCCACCACTGATGTTTTCAGTGTCTCCATAGTTTCATGCTTTCCAGAATGTCCTGTAGTTGGACTCATGCATCTGTAGCCTCTTCACATTGGCGTCCTTCACTTAGTGATATGTGTTTAGATTCCTCCATGTTTTTTCATAGCTTGACAGCTAATTTCTTTTTTTTTAGACAGAGTCTTGCTCTGTCCCCCAGGCTGGAGTGCAGTGGCACAATCTTGGCTCACTGCAACCTCTGCCTCCCAGGTTCAAGCGATTCTCCTGCCTCAGCCTCCTGAGTAGCTGGGATTACAGGCACACACCACCATGCCCAGCTAATTTTTTTTTTTTTTTTTTTTTTTTTTTTAGTAGAGATGGGGTTTCACCATGTTGGTCAGGTTGGTCTCGAACTACTGACCTTGTGATCCGCCTGCCTCCGCCTCCGAAAGTGCTGGGATTACAGGCGTGAGCCACTGCGCCCGGCTGACAGCTAATTTCTTTTAGTACTGGTTAGTATTCCATTGTCTGGATGGACCACAGTTTACTTGTCCACTTATCTACTGAGGGACATATTGGTTGCCTCCAAGTTTTGGCAATTATGGATAAAGCTGCTGTAAATATCCATATGCAGGTTTTCATATGAGTCTGAGTTTTTTGTTTTTTTTTTAGACACAGGGTCTCGCTCCATTGCCCAGGCTGGAGTGCAGTGGCACCGTTGTAGCTCAGTGTACCTTCAGACTCCTGGGCTCAAGTGTCCTCCCACTTCAGCCTCCCAAGTAGCCAGGACTACAGGTAGTTGAGGTCTCACTGTGTTGCTTGGGCTGGTCTTGAACTCCTGGGCTCAGGCGATTCTCCTGCCTCAGCTTCACAAAGTGTTGGGATTGCAGGCATGAGCCACCATGCCTGGCCTCCTTGGGGTCCCTTTCTATCAGTTGGTTTTGATCTCTTCATGTAGGAGGCAGAGAGAGGCTATAGGGTCATGTTGCAGGTAGGATCGTGGTCCAGTAGCCTTGCTGTGAGCTGGCCGGGGCAAGGATGTGGACTCAGTGCAGGGCTCAGCAGGCCCAAGAGTGTCAGGGCTGTGGCCTTGCGTCTGGCCAGCACCGAGGAGCAGGAGAGACTTGTCAGGCCTCTGGTGGCCTGGGGACGAGGGAGAAGAGAGAAGGGAAGGAGTCAGGCTGGGTCCCAGGGCAGTGTCTTCCTGAACATGACTGGAAACCCTTGGATCTGATGGCCAGGGGACGCTTTCTTTCAGTTGGCTGGGCCAGAGCCACCCCTGACCTCCCTCCTCTTCCTGCGCCCTTGCTCCCACCGGGGCTTCTGGGCTCAGCAAACAAAAGCACAGGACTCCCAGGTCCGTCTCAGACGAGCAAGGGATGATCTGTAGGTACACCCTATGCGGTATTTGGGATACACTAAAAAAAGTCATTTGTCGTCGATGTGAAATTCTGATTTAACCAGGTACCCTATATTTTCTTTGGCAGCCCTGTCCCCTGCGCCCCTCAGTGGTATCTGGAAATATTTTTGGTTGTCATGATGGGGTGGGGTATAGGCCAGGGGTGCTGCTTAGCATCTGGACAGCCCCCACTATGGAGAATGATGAGGCTGAGAAAGCTCCCCAGGCCGGGGCTTTCCTGTGCGGCAAGTCTCCTGGCAGTCTTCAGGTGTGGCAGGGGTTGGGGTGGGCCCGGGGGTCACGTCCCAGCTCAGCTGGTCCTGAGAAGCTGCCTGATAGACTCACCAGCACAGAGGGCTGGAAAGTGCCCTCGACCCCAGAACCTGGGTCCTGTGAGGACATCCACCCTGTGTGAGGCCAGGGAGTGCTCAGCAGATGGGGGCAGCAGGGGGTGTCAGCATGGGTGGGGGTTCCTGCCAAGGCAGGCAGCTGAGCTGGCGCCACCTCAGAGTGCAGGGCCCTCAGCTTGATCTTCTCTGGGCTCCACTCTCGACTGATGGACCCATGGGGTACCCTGGCCCCACCCTGCCTGCCCTGCCCCAGCTCCTGCCCTTGCCCTGTAGGGCTCTGCGGCCTCCCCTGTGCCTGTGTGCCCAGCTCACTAGACCCTGGACCTGCAGTCCCTCAGCTCCACTCTAGTCCCCTTACTCTGTCCCTCTACTGCCTGGTGCTGCTCAGCTCCTCCCTGCCTGTCCGGCACCCAGCACCCTGTGCCCATGACCTCATATCTGTCCCTCTGCCTGGGTCCCCCACTCACCTGTGTTTTAGTCCATCTTTGTCTGCTGACCCCACTATAGATTTTAAAAATACAAATATGCATGCACGTGGTTAAAAACTCGCTGATGTCAGATGGCTGGGATGAAAGGACTGCCTGCTGCCTTTCCTCTTGCAGTGCTCGGACACTTCTGCAGGGGAAGCTCCTTGTTTTTTTTTCTTTTTTTTCATTTCTTATTTTGAAATAATTATAGATTCACTGGAAGTTGCAAAAAAAAAAAAAAAGCCTGTAGGAGAGATTGCACGGACCCCCTCCCCAGTTCCCCTGATTGCACACACAGGGCACATCTGGGGTCTCCGGATTTGTGTGTCTTACTTTGTGCATCTGTGCACACGTGTATAACTGCGATTTTATCATGTGTGAATGAGTACCTGTGGCCATGATCAGGCCCATGTGGCTTCCTGCTCCTGCCCCTGAATGGGCACCCCCAACACCCCGAAACCTGTTCTGCAGCTGTAAAATCATGTCATTTCAGGAGTGTCACAGATGGATGCACCGGCCTGTCATTTCTTTGGCCTTACCCTTTTCCCTTACCATAGTGCCCTCAGATCCACCCACTTCTGTCCATCTCTGGCTCCCTGTTCTTGCTGAGAAGTCCCCCGTGGTGTAGTGGCACCTTGATTCTGCCTTTCTGGCCATTACCAATAGAGCTGGCTGCTGTGAGCTTTCGCTGCAGGTTTTGTGTGAGCTGCAGTCTTCATTTCTCAGTGATCCATGCCTGGAATTGAGAGGGCTAGGTCGTGGAGTAGTTGCTTGTTTGGTGTTGTGAGGACCTGCACCCTGTCTTCCAGAGGGGCGCCCGTTTTGCTTCCCCACCAGCAGCATGCCAGTGGCCTGGTTTCTTCTCGTGCTGGTCAGTGTTCGGGTTCGCCACTGCGTCTGTCTGGGCCACATCGCCTGTGTTTTCCTGGTGGCACGGTGACCTTTTCGCAGCACACCTGCGGCTGCCCCTGTGTGCTGTCCTTGGTGTTCCTCCCGTCATCTTAGTCCCACGTGTGTAAATGACATATGTTTCCCTCCCTTCTGGGTGTGGTTTTGGATGTCCTGTGACCACTGTCTTGGAATGTGGGCCAGCTTCACTGGCTGTCACAGCTGGCTATGCCCACCCTCCCTGCGGCAGGGTCCTCAGACCTGTGCCCACTGGTTCTGGATGATGAGCGTGAACATTCTCTGTAGCTGCTGGCATGTGGGCATGACCACAGGGTAGAGTGAGACTGCAGAGATGAGGGCAGCAGGCCCCTGCTTGGCACCTGAAGCTCTGGGCAACTGGCAAGGACTGAGCCCTCTCCCGGCTGGAAGGGGCTGGGCCACCTGCTTGTGGGCTCGTCTCTGGCAGGCCCTCTGGGAGTCTTACTACCTCCCTGTCTCAGCTCCCACCGGCCTGTGAAGCCCTGTGCAGTCCACACCTGCAGTCAACCCCAGCCATGGAGGTGGCTGCACCCCAGGTGTCTCCACTTAGTGCCCCCCACCTGACATGCCACACGCTGCCCGGCCTCTCCTCTTCCCACCATCCATCTGGTCAGGGGTCATTCGTGTGGTGCCTGCCCAAATCCTCTGAGGAGGGCTGCCTGGAACGCAGGTCAGGATGGCTCTGAGGCCCCGATTGGGTTCTGAGACTTGGCTTGGGGAGGCAGGTGGTGGGCATGGGCAGAGTCGGCCTCAGGCATGCTGTATCTCCCTGACAACCTCCTGGGCTCATTGCTCCTCCCTCCTGCCCACCTTAGGGCCCTCGGGCTCCTCGATTGGCGTCCCTGGGCTGGAACAGGCAGGTCTGGTTCTCAGTGGCTATGCACACCGTTCCCCTGCGGGGCCCTGCCCATCCCTGCTTCCGCATCCAGCGGACTGTTGTCATTTCTGCCCTAGGCTCTGGGACTACTCCGGATGATGCCCTTGGGCAGGCTATTTTAGTTCTGCCAGTCCCTGGGCAAACGGGGTCTGTCTGCGCTGGCCCCTGTGAGCTCATCTTTGCCTGCTTAGACGAGAGCTCTGGAGGCTCAGCCTCAGCTCCGCACGGCTGTGAGCAGGGCTCTCCATGCGCTGGTCCAGGTGTGCCCTGCCTGGCCTGATGTGCATTGTCTGCACGCACCCTCGCAGTGCTCTGGGCGCGGCACTCTGCGCTGTTTTCCATGGTGCCCGCATCTAGCTGTGATGTGCGCCTTAGGAGGTGCTGCCGGGTGTGGCTGTGGGCGTGGCTAGCTGTGGGCGTGGCTCCCTGCGTGTGGTGACCTGGGCGCTTGCCTTGAAGGCGCAGCCCCTTGTGGCTGAGGGCGGGGCTCTTTGCGTTGGTCTACGGTGTGCTCCTCTGCCCGCATAAGGCGCGCTCTGTCATGCAGCCCTTTCTGGCCCACTCGGTGAGCTGGCATGCGCCCCTGCCTCTCTCCCTGCAGGCTCCAGGAACACTCGGAGGAGGTGTCTGTCTTCCTCCTGGAGTGTGACAGGTCCGTGCAGGGCGCGCTGCAGAAGCACCTCGCGCTGTACAGGATCCGGCGGAAGGTCACGGTGGAGCCGCACCCGGAGCTGCGAGTGTGGGCGGTGTTGCCCAGTTCCCCTGAGGCCTGCGGGGCTGCATCGCTGCAGGAGAAGGCAGGGGCTGCCGCCATCCTCATCCGCGACCCGCGAACAGCACGCATGGGGTGGCGGCTCCTCACTCAGGATGAAGGCCCAGCCCTGGTGCCCGGGGGCCGGCTCGGGGACCTGTGGGATTATCACCAGCACCGATACCTGCAAGGTATGGGCGGGGTGGGCACGCCGGGCTGGATTGCACGGGTGGAACTGGACGATGTTCAATTCTTGCTGGTTTCCCCCCTCCAATCCCTGCAGGCGTTCCTGAGGGGGTCCGAGACTTGCCTCCTGGGGTGGCCTTGCCCCTGGAGTCCAACCTGGCCTTCATGAACGGCGTGAGCTTCACCAAAGGCTGCTATATTGGCCAGGAGCTGACGGCCCGCACCCACCACATGGGCGTCATCCGCAAGCGCCTCTTCCCTGTCCGGTTCTTGGACCCCCTTCCCACCAGTGGCATCACCCCTGGTGCCACGGTGCTGACTGCGTCAGGACAGACCGTGGGCAAGTTCAGGGCCGGCCAGGGCAACGTGGGGCTGGCCCTGCTGTGGTCAGAGAAGATCAAGGGTCCTCTGCACATCAGAGCCTCTGAGGGTGCTCAGGTGGCCTTAGCTGCATCTGTGCCAGACTGGTGGCCTACGGTCTCCAAGTAGCCCAAAGCCTTGGCTGACGCAGGCTGATGGGGAGGCTGGGGCCTGGGGCCTTTGGCCTCTGTCCAGGGTCTTCCCGTCCCATCTGTCTGCTGTGCCTACTGGGTGGGAGCCCTGGTTCCCATCTGGGAAAGTCCCCCTTGTAGGTGCCCTGCGTGGCCCCACCCATGCTCAGGGGCCCCAGGCACGTGGTTTGTTTTCTCCCTGGGCTTCCTGTGGCCCCAGAGGAGCTCACCGTGTGAGTGCTGGGCTCCAGATGGCGCCGGGCCCAATCGTGGCTCCACACAGGGTTGTCTGGGAGGACGGGACGGTGTCTTTGGCCAGCACTGGCAGCTTCCGGGCCTTGTACCCCACTCTGCCCAGCATGAGCCTCATGGGGGGTTGGTGCCTGTGCCTGGAAGCTGGGCGGTGTCCAGGGTCTGCGGGCTGGGGCTTTGGGAGTTGTTTCACTGTGCTTGCTTCCAGCATGTCTCAGGGTGGGGCTATACGTGGTCTAGAGGGGCCTGGGGCATTGGATCAGGCATGTGGGTGTCTGCACATCGAGGAGCACACAGGGATGAGCCACTAGGTATCCCATGTTGGAGGCTTGTGGAAGGCTGTGCCCATCTCCCATGTTTCCCCACCTCTGTTCCTTCTCAGAGCCCACCAGGAGCGTGGGGTGGGGGCCAGCGCAGGGCTCAGGAGCCAGCAGGGCAGAGTTCTGCGTGTGTGTGCTGGGTTTCGGCATAGCCTGTGTTTGCAGTGAGAGTGACTTGCTGTCAGTTGTGGGGCGCAGCCTCCTGTTCACCCACTGGCTTTCCCCTTCCCACTGAAGTGTGAGCTCCATGTTTCAGGGCATCTATTAAAGAGTGAGCCACAGGCAGCCCCTTGGGAGCTCTGGTTTCATTTGGGGGAGAGGGAGGTGGGGGCTTAGTTTTTGTGATCTGGCTGACTGGACCCCAGGAACAGCTCTCCTTTGAGAATGCCCAGATCTACCAGATGAAGCACTTGGCATGGCTGCAGGCCAGCAGGGGAGGCCTCAGGAGGTCCAGGCTGGGTGCGTGGGTGCCAAGTCTGCAAAGGACAGCCCCATGGCTGTGAGCTGTCAGCTGCAGGGGGCAGGCGTTTGGGCCACCAAGCTGGACCTTAGGGCAGCCACAGAGGACCAAGCAGGCAGGGAGCCTGTGCAGCCATCCTGGGGGGCCATAGGTGCTCTCTAGAAATCTGCAGCCATGGCGGTTTTGGGATCAGGGGTCTAAAGGCAGCTCTGAGCTGCAGTGTCGTTTGCGATCACCCAGGAGGAGGGTGTAGAGCGGATGGACGGGAGGAAGCGGCTGCAACTGGAGGGAAGAGGAGGGCCGTCCAGCCCCACCCGCTGCAGTCAGCTCTCCCGTGGGCAAGGAAACAGCTATGTGGCCCTGACCCCTGTGGTCCTGAGAGCCGGTGGCCTTCAGCTCCTCTTGGACAGGTCATGCTCTGGAAGCCCCCAGCGCAGGATGGATTCCAGACCAGCATCCATGCCACCTTTTCAGCCCCACCGGCTGCTGCTTTAAACTGGCATGGAGACATTTGATCAGCTTCCCAGTCAGTTTTCTCTCCAGCTCAGCCAGGAGTGGGTGCCTGTGGCCTGTGTCACCAAGAGCTGGAGCTGGTGCCTCGTGCATGAGGGGCATGCACCCCTGGAATGAGGGTCTGTGCCTCGAGCTCAAAGTGTCCCGGCTCCCTCATCTGCCTGAAGTTGCCTGGCATTTCCAGCAGGGCCTCCTTGAGTGCTGCAGCATCTGAGAGCATCCTAGCCTGTCCCGTGGGTGTGGCTGGGTGAGGGCTGGGGGGTGAGCCAGGAAAGAAGCACTCCACTCCAGAGTGAGGTGCCGCCTGAGCCATCCTGTGCCCCCTCAGTGTCTTCAGGTCTCTGCAGGTGTCAGGATCTCAAAATACTTGGTTCAGATCAAACACATTCCATGTTCTTCTGTGTCCTTTTTTTTTTTTTTTGAGTTGGAGTCTTGCTCTGTTGTCCAGGCTGGAGTGCAGTGGCGGAATCTCTGCTCACTGCAACCTCCGCCTCCCAGGTTCCAGTGATTTTCCTGCCTCAGCCTCCTGGGTAGCTGGGACTACAGGCACATGCCCCATGCCCGGCTAATTTTTGTACTTTTAGTAGAGATGGGGTTTTACCATGTTGGCCAGGATGGTCTCGATTACAGGCATGAGCCACTGTGCCCAGCTTCTTCTGTGTCTTTAAAAAGGAAAGTGTCAGTCAACAAAAGAGCCCCTCTGTCATACAAACCAAATCAGTTTTCACCAAAATGTCCTTAGTCCTCTCAGAAAGGCCTGGCCTGTAAGACCTTGGAAGCAGGCCCTAAAGCGCATCAGCAGGGTCAGAGCTCTGTGTTCAGGAACACTGGGATCTGCTGAGAGCTGGTGTAGCCGCTCCAAAACTGCACACTGCTCTTCCTGTCTGCTTTCGTTTGTGTTGTAAAAACAAAGAAGTTCATGTGTGTGTATGTGTGTGTGAATTCAAGGCATAAGGTGTAGTTGTGTTATGTGGGTATAGTGCAGGGTGGTGCAGTCTGGGCTTGTTACCCTCACCCCTCCTGCCTCCCCTCATGAGTCCCCCACATCCACCTTCCACTTTCTGAGCCCACATTGCCTGTTGGGCAGCTCTTGCTTATGAGGCAGGACATGTGGTGTTTGACTCTCTGTTTCTGACTTGTTTTACTTAACACAGTGTATGGTGCATCTTTAGGAAAGCATGCTTATATTTTCCTTTCAAAGCCAGATACGGGCGGGTATGGTGGCTCATGCCTGTGATCCCAGCACTTTGGGAGGCCGAGGCAGGAGGATTGCTTGAGCCCAGGAGTTTGAGAGCCGCCTGGGCAACATATCAAGACTCCGTCTCTAAAAAAAAAAAAAAAAAAAAAAAATTAGCCAGGCATGGTGGTCCACACCTGTGGTCCCACTTATTTGGGAGGCTGAAGTGTGAGGATCACTTGAGCCCAGGAGGTTGAGGCTGCAGTGAGCTGTGATTGTGTCACTGCACTCCAGCCTGGGCAACAGAGCAAGGCCCTTAAGAAAGAATAAAAAGGAAGAGAAGTTGGAGTTGGTAGTATTTCCAGAGCCCGGCAGACAGCATAGAAACTGTGAGAAACCCACCTCCAAATCAGGCCTTAGATAGAAAACATCCTAAGAAGTATACGTTCATTGTAAAATCATCATCGTCATCATCATCTAATCCCCAAGGAGACAAGCTCCCTGTTCTGTGTTCTTGTATGAGACAGTCAGTGAAGTGCAGTGCGAGAGGAGAGGCAGGAGCCTGGGAGAGCCTCTGCCAAACCTTTCCTGGCACTTCCCCAGGAAAGGCAAGGCAGGACAGGTGTGCGGCCGGCCAGCTGGAGTGATTTCCATGGCCTCCAAGCTGTAGGAATGGTCCCTGGCTGCCAGAGTGCTCTGGCCAGATAGAGGTGGGCTCTGGACTGATGAGGCTGCATCGCAGAAGCGTGCACACCCAGCTGGGCCCTTGTCTGTAAGGATTGGCTGGCCTGGGAGGGGCAGTCTCCCAGCCAGAAGGTGGATTTTTTTTTTTTTTTTTTTTTGAGATATCAAAACATCCTAAGGTACAGGAAAGAAATTGTAAACACACACACGCAGTACCATAAACAAAGCCCAGCAGAAAGACAGAAGCACACACACCAGTGTTCTGATCCTAGAGTAAGCAGACCCATCACGTGGAATGAGGATGTTTAATATATTTAAAGAAAACAATTTATGCACAGGAAGCAAGAGACTATAAAAATGACCAAGCAGATTTTAAAAAGAGAACTTGTTGAAATAAAAATAGAATATTCTAAAAAAGAATCCATGATGTGTTTCCTGAAGAATTGGGAACTGTTTGAAGAAATGACTCCAAAGTGCAGCACGGAAAGACAGAGCTGGAAAATATGAGATGGGATGAGACAAGAAGACGGAGAGTTTAGTATGGCATCCGCAATAATTCCAGAAGGAGGGGAAAGAGAATATGGGGTGGAGGCAAGTATTCAGAGAAATGCGGCTGAGAACTTTCCCGAACCGACAGGAGCCCTTGCTCCTTAGGTTCAGGAATCCAGCGGCTCCCAAGCAGTATAGTTAAAAAGCTCTACCCAAACAGTCACATCTTGGTGAAAGCACAGAATCTCATGACAAAGAGATCTTAAAAGAAGGCAGAAAAGAAAGAGATTATCTGGAAGGAAAAAAATAAGTGGTTGATTAAAAGCAAGAGTGGAAGCCAGAAAGAAAGTAAATAATATCTTCAAAGTCCTGGGAGAAAATAGTGATAGCCTAGAAATAGTGTACCCAGGAAATCCATCTTTCAAGAATGAGGGGCCAGGCGCAGTGGCTCACGTCTGTATTCCCAGCACTTTGGGAGGCCAAGGCAGGTGGATCACCTGAGGTCAGGAGTTCAAGACCAGCCTGGCCAACATGGTGAAACCCTGTCTCTACTAAAAATACAAAAATTAGCTGGGTGTGGTGGCATATGCCTGTAATCCCAGCTACTCGGGAGGCTGAGGCAGGAGAATCACTTGAACCCAGGAGGCAGAGGTTGCAGTGAGACAAGATTGTGCCATTGCACTCCAGCCTGGGCAATAGAATGAGACTCTGTTTCAAAAAAGAAAAAAAAAAAGAGGGCTAAAGGCATTTTCATACCAGGAAACTGCCCTTGCTCCCGAGTTTGCTGCCAGCAGAGCCTAGAGCGTCTAAGGCATGTCTGGGCTTCTGGTAAGGGATCCTGTGGGGAAGCTGGAGATGGAAGAAGGAATGAATAGGCAGGGAGGTGGATTTGTGGGCATGTCTAAAACACCACATCTAGAAGCTTCTACTTAGAATGCCTACTTTTGGAGTTTATAAAAAAGATGCCACATGTGAGTTGGGAGAGAGGTGCCCAAACCTACAGTGTTCTAAAGTCCCCCTACTGGTCGGAAGGAGGGCATGGACACTGACTTCAGCCTCTGTTACAAGGCTTATCACAGTTTTCAGATAATCTCTAAAAGAATGGAAATATATCTTCCAAACTATAGAGGGAAGACCATGGAATTTAAAAGCCAAGGAGAAATGAACAAACTCAAAATCGTACTTGGGAGTTTTTGGGTTTTTTTTTTTTTTTTTTTTTTTTGGAGACAGGGTCTCACTCTTGTCCAGGCTGGAGTGGAGTGGCATAAACACAGCTCACTACAGCCTCAACCTCCTTGGCTCAGATGATCCTCCTGCTTCAGCCTCCTGAGTAGCAGGAACTACAGGTGTGAGTCTTTTTTTTTTTTTTTTTTTTTTTTACTTTTTGTAGAGATGGGGGTCTCACTGCATTGCCCAGGCTGGTCTTGAATTTCTGGGCTCAGGTGATCTTCCCACCTCAGCCTCCTGAGTAGCTGGGACCACAGGTGCATGCTAATTTTTAAAAATTTTTTGTTTTTAAATGCTGGTCTTCAACTCCTGTCCCCAAGTAGCTGGGATTGGGGCATGAGGCACTGTGCCAACTTCATGTTGAAATTGAATTGCCATTCTAACAGTGTTAAGAGATAGGGCCTGTAAGAGGTGATTAGGCTGTGAGGGCTCCACTCTCCAAGGGTGGAGTTAATGTTATGAAAGGGTGAGTTCAGCCCGCTTGTGCCTCTCTTGCCCTCCAGTGTTCAAAGCACCATCTTGGAGGTGGAATTCCCAAATCGGCCAGTTCCTGGATCTTGGACTTTCCGGTCTCCAGAACTGTGAGCCAATAAACCTCTGTTCCTTATAAATGAGTCAGCCTCAGGTATTCTCTTGTAGCAGCACAAATGGAGGCAGACACTTCCTTCACCAATCCCATGGGAGGCCCACTCCTGTGAGCTGCCTCCAGTTCCCCAGGCCACAGACCATCAGGGCTCACCTGGAGCCGTCCCTGTCTCACCTGGAAGCTCTCCCACTCCTCTGGCCAGCCTGGGCATCTCCACCCAGTATGAGTGATGGCGGCTGATTCCCTTGCTTTAGGAAGCTGGGAATAAGGAGTGTTTGCCTGTTCTCATTCAGGGGTCTCTGTATCTCCACACTTGCACAGGTTGTGTGTACGTACATTTTCCTGTCTTTCTGGTTAGCCCCTGGGGTGGAGCTTTGGGCCACAGGGCAAGAAAGCTCAGTGTGGCTAAGAACTGCCAGACATTTTCCCGGAGTGAGTGCAGCATTTACATTCCTACCAGAAGTGTGCCAGGTTCCTGTCATCCTGCGTCCTCGCCAGCACTTGGTGCTGTCAGTCTTAGTTTCCATTTAGAGATGTAGTGTTTAAATTTTGAACATCTTGGGTGAACGCCTTGGTTTGGGAAAAGTCAGAAAAAGGGTCTGTCTGGCTATGGGCCGTGCAGACCCAGGGCAGTGCTCCATGTGCCAACCGTGGGGCAGGGAGCCCAAGCTAGGACTGTGACTGGGCTGTGGGCATCTGACCATCTCCAGTGTCCCTGTCTTTGATTTCCCTGGTGATGATGCTAGTTTGTACGCATCGGCATTTGTGGGAGAAATGAAGGATTAATAAATTTTGTTTTATGTCAGACTCTCTCACAGTGAGAAGTTCTCAGGGACAATAATAGCAGGGGGTCCTGCTGAAGAAAAACTGGGAGATGGCTGAGCTCTGGTCCATCTTTCATTGATTCATTCATTTCTTCATTCATTCAACCATGTATTGAATGCTTACAGCCAATGAAAATAAAGTACACAGTATATTTTATTGCTACGGGCTCTATGGTGAAAAATGAAGCAGGAAAGTGGGACAGGGTGTGCGCGGTGGGGACGGGGTGTGTGCGGTGGGGACGGGGTGTGTGCGGTGGGGACGGGGTGTGTGCGGTGGGGACGGGGTGTGTGCGGTGGGGACGGGGTGTGTGCGGTGGGGACGGGGTGTGTGCGGTGGGGACGGGGTGTTGCGGTGGGGGGGGGGGGGGGGGGGTGTGCGGTGGGGACGGGGTGTGTGCGGTGGGGACGGGGTGTGTGCGGTGGGGCGGGGTGTGTGCGGTGGGGACGGGGTGTGTGCGGTGGGGACGGGGTGTGTGCGGTGGGGCGGGGTGTGTGCGGTGGGGACGGGGTGTGTGCGGTGGGGACGGGGTGTGTGCGGTGGGGACGGGGTGTGTGCGGTGGGGACGGGGTGTGTGCGGTGGGGACGGGGTGTTCGCGGTGGGGTCGGGGTGTGTGCGGTGGGGACGGGGTGTGTGCGGTGGGGACGGGGTGTGTGCGGTGGGGACGGGGTGTGTGCGGTGGGGACGGGGTGTGCGGTGGGGTCGGGGTGTGTGCGGTGGGGACGGGGTGTGTGCGGTGGGGACGGGGTGTGTGCGGTGGGGACGGGGTGTGTGCGGTGGGGACGGGGTGTGCGGTGGGGTCGGGGTGTGTGCGGTGGGGACGGGGTGTGTGCGGTGGGGACGGGGTGTGTGGTGGGTGGGGTGTTTGTGGTGGAGACAGGGATGGGGCATGTGAGGGCACTGGAGGTGTGGATAGTGGTTGGATGCGCAGCTGGGGGTAGGCAGTCTGGAGGGTCCTGAATTTGGGAGCTCAGATGTGTGGGCCACCCGGACATGCTGGAGAAGAGCATTTGGGGAAAAGGGCTCCGAGGGGTGGACACCTGCCCTCTGGCCTCACCAGCTGTGGACAGGTGTGTGCTGATTGTATTTCTGGTCTTTTCAGGACCTCGTGCTGGGCTGCAGATGTTGCTGTTTTTTAATTGAAACTTTATTGCCCACTGGACATGGTGGCTCATGCCCCCTAATCCCCACCTAATCCTAATCCTAATCACAGCACTTTGGGAGGCTGTGGTGGGAGGATCACTTAAGCCTAGGATGTCACAACTGGAGTGCTCTACAATCGCACCACTGCATTCCGCAGCCTGGGCAACAGAGGGGGACCCTGTCTCAAAAAAAAAGATAAACTTTTGTTGCCATAATAGTTGTTGTGAGAAATAATACAGAGTGATCCCTTGTTCCCTCTGCCCAACTTTTCCTAACAGTGAGTCTTTGCGGAACACCACTGTCTCACACAAGGACATGGACTTTGATGCCATCCGCTGGCCTTACTTAGCCTCTGCCCATCTCCCTTCGCATCCCCAGGAAGATCCCTGTGTGGCCCTTTCACACCCATGGCTCTAACACCATCTTATCCCTAATCCCTGGCAACCATAGCCCATCTTCAATTTCTAGAATCATCTCAGAAATGCCATATCCAGCTGGGCACAGTGGCTCACGCTTCTAATCCCAGCACTCTGGGAGGTGGAGGTGGGCAGATCACTTGAGGTCAGGAGTTTGAAACCAGCCTGGCCAACATGGTGAAACCCTGTCTCTACTAAATATACAAAAATTAGTCGGGCGTGGTGGTGCACGCCTGTAATCCCAGCTACTCAGGAGGCTGAGGCAGGAGAATTGCTTGAACCCAGGAGACGGAGGTTGCAGTGAGCCAAGATCGTGCCACTGCACTCCAGCCTGGGCGACAGAGTGAGACTCTGTCTCCAAAAAAAAAAAAAAAAACCAAAAAAGAAACATCATATCTGTGGGGTCATCCAGGTGCCACCTCTGGCACGAGGACATGTCCTGGAGCTCTCTTCCAGCTGTTGCGTAGTTTGTTCCTTTTTTTTTTCTTTTGAGACGGAGTCTCGCTCTATCGCCCAGGCTGGAGTGCAGTGGCACAATCTCGGCTCACTGCAAGCTCCGCCTCCCGGGTTCACGCCATTCTCCTGCCTCAGCCTTTCCGAGTAGGTGGGACTACAGGCGCCCACCACCACGCCCGGCTAATTTTTTTTTTTTTGTATTTTTAGTAGAGACGGGGTTTCACCATGGTCTCGATCTCCTGACCTCGTGATCCGCCCGCCTCGGCCCTTTATTTCTGAGTTGTTTTTCCTAGGGTGTGAGCCACGTCTGTTTGCCCATCTGCCCATTTGTTTTGGGCTGAATCATGTCCCCCCAACAATGTCACAGGCTGAAGCCATCATCCCCAGGGACTTGGAATGTGACTGTGTTTGTAGAAACGATGTTCACAAACATTAAGTTAAAATGAGGTCATATGGGAGGGCCCTAATTTAATCTGACGGTGTCCTGATTAAAAGAAGAAATCTGAACACACAAAAAGACCCCCAGGGGTTCACACAGGGAGGAAAGGCCACGTGAGGGCACGAGGAGAAGGCAGGGGCTGCCAGCTGTGGAGAGAGGCCTCGGAGGAACCAGTCCTGCCCCCTTGATCTCGGACTCCTGCCTCCAGGACTGTGGGAAAATCAGTGTGCTGGTGGCTCAAGCCAGTCGAGGTAGCATTGAAGGACACGTGGGTTGTTTGTAATTGTTGCTGTTACACCTAAAACTGCCATAAATATTCATGGTCAATTTACTGTGTGAACATGCGTTTTCATTTCTCTGGGCCTGGAAGTGTGATTGCCAGGCCATATAGTAACTGCCTGTTCTGTTTTGTAAAAAACTGCCCAGCTGCTTTCCAGACTGGCAGTCCGGTTTCACCTTCCACCAGCAGTGTGTGAGTGACCTGGTTTCTCCACGTCCTCCCCAGCACATGGGGTGGTCACTGCTTTGCAGTTCTCCCTGTTCTGATCTAAGTGTGGTGACCTCATGCTGTGATTTTAGTTTGTATTGCGTTGATGGCCAATACCACCGAACACCTTTTCATGTGCTTACTTGCCATCTGTACCTCCTCTTTGGTGAAACGTTTTTTGCCCATTCTCTTTTTTTTTTTTTTTGGAGATGGAGTCTTGCTCTGTTGCCCAGGCTGGAGTGCAGTGGCACAATCTCAGCTCACTACAACCTCCACCTCCCAGGATCAAGCGATTCTCCTGCCTCAGTCTCCCAAGTAGCTGGGACTACAGGTGCCTGCCACCACACCTGGCTAATTTTGTATTTTTAGTAGAGACTGGGTTTTGCCATGTTGGCCAGGCTGGTCTGGAATTGCTAACCTCAGGTGATCCGCCTGCCTGGGCCTCCTAAAGTGCTGGGATTATAGGCGCAAGCCACTGTGCCTGGCCATTTTTTGCCCACTTTCTAATTGGATTGTTCATTTAATTCTCATTGTTTAGCATGTCTTTTTTATTTCTTTATTTTTTTGAGACAGGGTCTGGCTCTGTTGCCCAAGCTGGAGTGCAGTGGTGTAATCTTGGCTCACTGCAGCCTCAACCTCCTGGGCTCAAGCGATCCTCCTGAGTCACTGGGACTACAGGTATGAGGTGCCACACCCCGCTAATTTTTGATTTTGTAGAGATGGGATCTCACTCTGTTGCCCAGGCTGGTCGTGAACTCCTAGGCTCAGACAGTCTTCTCACCTTGGCCTCCTAAAGTGCTGGGATCACAGGAGTGAGCCCCCACACCTGGCCTCAGTAGTTACTGTGATACCACATGTCAGATCCAGTCGATTCTCATTATTTGGCAGTAGTTACATCCGTGAAGTCACCAGGATTGCCGAAATAGCAAATTCTCATCCATCACTCAGCAGGGAAATACTGGCAAGGCTCCTGGGAGCCTCTGGTCACATTTTCATCACCTAATCAATGCATAACCTTGCTTTAGGTGTGTTTTGTTTGAAGATACTTGGTTTAACACAGATTGCTGGTGCGTTCATGTGGTGCTCACGGCCTGGGGCACTGTAACTCATGCTTATCTAACACAATCTTCACCAGGCATGTCACGGCCTTCCTGCACCTAGGACGCCAGATAGCACTTCAGCACTGTGCTGGGAGGCACCTTTAAACAGCGAAATCACCCACAAAAAGCACAAACGTGTGGAAAATGTGGCACCAAATAGACCATGAAATGATGCTTCACAATAAGCCAAAAACCACAGGTAGGGCGCAACCTTCTCCACTCGAGCTGGGAAGGAGTGCATCGGGCCACGCAGAGGTTCTCACTGTGCCGAAGTCCACAGACAACTCTGAACGCTCCCAGAGGATTGATTTCGGGGTTACAAATATATTTTATTGAACAGAATGCACAAATGACAATGGGGGATGGTGTCTGGGTTGCAGTATTTTCTTCCTGTCGGCAGGATGTCCTCTAGTCCTCTTCACTGAGGCTTTCACAGAGCAAACGCTGTTAACATTTTGATGAGGTCCAGTTGATTAAATTTCCCTTTTATGGATCACGCTTTAGGTGTCGGCTTTAAGAACTCTGCCTAGGCCTAGATTCTGACCATTTTCTTCTGTTTTTTTTTTCTTGAGATGGAGTCTGGCTCTTGTCGCCCAGGCTGGGGTACAATGGCGCATGCTCTCAGCTCACTGCAACCTCCGCCTCCCGGGTTCAAGCGATTCTCCTGCCTCAGCCTCCTGAGTAGTTGGGATTACAGGTGTGCACCACCACGGCCCGGCAATTTTTGTATTTTTAGTAGAGATGGGGTTTCACCATGTTGGACAGGCTAGTCTCGAACTCCTGACCTCAGGTGATCCGCCCGTCTTGGCCTCCCCAAAGTGCCGGGATTACAGGCATGAGCCACCGCACCCAGCCTCTTCTATGTTTTTTCTACAAGCTTTGTAGTTTTATATTTTCCATTTAAGCCTGTGATCCTTTTTTTTTTTTCAGTTGATGCATATTTTTGGGGTATATGTGATAATTTAATACATTCATACAAGTTGTAGAGATCAAACCAGTATACTTGGGGTGTCTTCATCACCTTCACCATTTGCCTTTATGCTAGAAACATTTGAATTACTCTCTTCTAGCTATTTGGAAATGTACAATCAATTATTGTAAACTACAGTCACCCTACTGCTCTCTGAAACAGTAGGTCTTATTCTGTCAAACCATGTATTTGTACCCATTCATCAACTTATCTCTACCTCCCCAACCTCCCTGGCCTCTGGGACCCACTAGTCCCCTCCATCTCCACAAGGTCCACTGTTTCAGCTCCCACATGAAAGCGAGAACACATGATGTTGTCTTTCTGTGCCTGGCTTATTTCACTCAGCATAAAGACCTCCAGTTCTAGGCCGGGCACAGTGGCTCATGCCTGTAATCCCAGCACTTTGGGAGGCTGAGGCGGGCAGATCACAAGGTCAGGAGATGGAGACCATCCTGGTTAACACGGTGAAACCCCATCTCTACTAAAAATACAAAAAATTAGCCGGGCGTGATGACACACACCTGTGGTCCCAGCTACTTGGGAGGCTGAGGCAGGAGAATCACTTGAACCCAGGAGGTGGAGGTTGCAGTAAGCCGAGATCGTGCCACTATAGTGGCACGATCTTGGCTCACTGTATCACCCCAGCCTGGGTGACAGAGTGAGACTTTGTCTCAAAAAAAAAAAAAAAAAAGACCTCCAGTTCCATTCTCGTTGCTGCTAGTGACAGGATTTCCTTCTTTTTTATGAGTGAATAATGTAGTATACATCCACTGAGTGTAAGTACCATATTTTCTTTTTGTTTGACCTAGAGGCTCACTGTATCATCCAGGCTGGAGTGCAATGGCGATCTCGGCTCACTGCAACTTCCACCTCCTGGGTTCAAGTAATTCTCCTACCTCAGCCTTCCAAGTAGCTGGGATTACAGGCACCTGCCACCATGCCCAGCTAATTTTGTATTTTTAGTAAAGACAGGGTTTCACCATGTTGGCCCGGGTGGTCTCGAACTTCTGACCTGAGGTGATCCTCCCACCTCAGCCTCCCAAAGTGCTGGGATTATAGTTTCTTTATAATGTGCATATAATGATGTGTATAAGTACCGTATTTTTAGATATAAGCCATTTTCACTGCAGTGAGATGATACTTCGGTATAGTTTTGATGTGCATTTTTCTGATGATCAGTGATGTTGAATATTTTTCTGTATACCTATTGGTCATTTGTATGTCTTCTTTTGAAGAATGTCTATTTGGATCTTTTGCCCATTTTTAAATCAGATTACTATATATTTTTCCTGTTGAGTTGTTTGAGCTTCTTATATATTCTGGTTATTACTCCCTTGTCTGATGGGTAGTTTGCAAATATTTTCTCACATTCTGTGGGTTGTCTCTTCATTTTGTTTCCTTTGCTATGCAGAAGCTTTTTAGCTTCTTGTTTGCTTTGGTTGCCTGTGCTTTTGAGATCTTACACAGGAAACATTTGCCCACACTGATGTCCTGCAGAGTTTTTCCAATGTTTTCTTCTAGCAGTTTCATAATTTCAGTTCTTAGATTTAAGTCTTTAATCCATTTCGAGTTAATTTTTGTATATGGTGAGAGATAGGGGTCTAGTTTCATTCTTCTGCATATAGATATCCAGTTTTCCCAGCACCATTTATTGAAGAAACTGTCTTTTCCCCAGCGTATGTTCTTGGCACCTTTGTCAAAGATGAGTTAGTTGTAAATGGTTGGATTACTATCTGGGTTTTCTATTCTGTTTCATTGGCCTATGTGTCTATTTTTATGCCAGTACCATGCTGTTTTGGTTATTATAACTCTGTAGTATAGTTTGAAGTCTGGTAATGTGATGCCTCCAGTTTTGTTCTTTTTTCTCAGGATAGCTTTGGCTATCCTGGGTCTTTAGCTGGGTCTTTGGTGGTTCCATGTAAATTTTAAGATTTTTTTTCTATTTCTGTGCAGAATGTCACTGGTATTTTGATAGGGATTGCATCAAATCTGTAAATTGTTTTGGCTAGTACTGTCATTTTAGCAATATTAATTCTTCCAATCCATCATCAGGGAATATCTTCCCATTATCTGGTGTCCCCTTCAGTTTCTTTCATGAGTGTTTTATAGTTTTCCTTTTATAGATCTTTCACTTTGGTAAAATTGATTCCTAGGTATTTTATATTCTTTGTAGCTATTATTATCCATGGGATTGTTTTCTTGATTTCTTTTTCAGATTGTTTGCTATTGGCCATGATCCATTTGGAGGCAATTTTTGCATAAGGTGCAAGGTTTAGGCTGAGTTTCACTTTTTCGCTTTTGTGGCTGTCTAGTTGCTCTGGCACCATTTGTTGAAAGGGCTGCCCTTCTCCACTGAATTGGAGCTGCACCTTTATAGAAAGGAATCAGTCTTGCATGTTTGAGGGGGCTTTTTCTGGGCTGTCTATTCTGTTCCATTGATGTGTGTGTCTGTCCCTCAGTGGATGCCACACTGCCCTGTTTCTGTGGCTGTGTACGGTAGGAAGACTCACCAGTAGGTACAGCAATTCCTCCCACTTCCTTCTTTTCTTTCAAGATGGTTTTAGCTGCTGGGGGTGGTGGTGGCTCACACCAGTAACCCCAGCACTTTGGGAGGCTGAAGCGGGTAGATTGCTTGAGCCCAGGAGTTCGAGAGCAGCCTGGCCAACATAGTGAGAACCCGTCTCTACAAAAAAATACAACAAAAACAATAAAAATTAGCCTGGCCTGGTGGCAAACACCTGTAGTCCCAGCTTCTTGGGAGGCTGAGGTGGGAGAATCGCTTGAGCCCGGGAGGTCAAGGCTGCAGTGAGCTGAGATTGCGCCACTACACTCCAGCCTGGGTGACAGAGTGAGACCCTGCCTCAGAAAAAACAAACAAACAAAACAAAAAACAAACAAACAAAAAAAACCCCAGAAACGAAAAAAAAAATAGTTTTAGCAACTGTTGTGCCTGTGCCTTTCCATATAAATTCTAGAAGTAGCTTGTCTATGCCCATGAAAACCCTTGCTGGAATTGTGATAGGAATTGAATTAAGTGTGTAGATCCTTTTGGGGAGAACTGGCTTATTCTGTGAAGTAGGTGATAGTTGTGGCCCCTCATGGCTTCTGTGGCCCTGGTGGAGTCCCAAGATCCATGACACAGTCTTCCTTTTCTTTTAGGCTCCGATTCTTGAAGTGCTACCAGATAGGCAGCGTCCCTATGGGGTCCTTGCCAACAAAGCCCCTCTCTGACCATATTATGGTCTTTAGGTAAGAAAAGGCTGGGGCTGTGTGGCCACGGCTGAACTGGAGTGCCACGTGGCCTCAACAACTCTCAGGATGTCCTCTGGATCCCTGTGGCCTATGTCCTGGCCACATGCCCCAGAGTTGGTCCTCATACCTCATGGCCCTGCTTATTATTTCTGCACTGGGAGAGCCAACCTGTGGGGCCCAGGCGTTGTGGGCAAGATCATGGTCCCTTCCTTCACCCAGCATTCAGATCAGGGACAATAACAGGCATGGCCATGGTCCAGCAGAGGACCAACAGTTACAGCTGGGAGAATTAATTTAATGTGAACCCTGACCTTCCTCCCCTGACCCTTCTGAGAAATCTCAGAGCAGCGTCTTCTGAACTAGCGGCTTCTCTGGTTCATTTTGCTCTGATACAACAGGATGGGCTTCCCAGGCACGAGTCCCGGACTTGAGTCCCGGGCATTTGGCTGCGTTTCTGAGGCTGTGGTCACCAGGGAGCAGCCACGTTCTCCCGACGAGTCCCTGCAAGTCTGAGCCCAGCTTTGTGGTCTCAGCTCACTCGGGGTCAGTTGAGGAGGCCTCCGGGTGGGGATGCCCCAGTGCCCTTGAGAACGGAGCCCTGTATGTCTGATGGTGACCATGGGGTGGCATTGAACAGAGGCATGTCCCATGTGCCTGGCTGGAATGCAAGAAGAAGAGTTCTCAGAATTGATGAAATATGAGAAATTAGTTTAAAAAATTTTTATTTTTAAAAATTGTGGTGAAATACACATAAAAAGTACCCTTTTAAACCATGTTTAAATGTCTCATTCAGTGGTATTCAGCATACCACGGGGTTGTGCAGCCACCACCCATCTCTAGACCTCTTTTGTTTTCCCAGCCTGAAACTGTTCCCATCAAACACCAACTCCCCATACCCTCCTCAGCCCCTGGAACCACCATTCTCTCTTCTGCCCCTGTGACTGTGATGACTCCAGGGGCCTCTTATGAGTGGAATCACATGGGATTTGTCCTTTTGTGTCTGCTGCATTTCATTCAGCATGTTGTCATAGCCTGTGTCAGCATCCCCTTCCTTTTCAAGGCTGAATACTATTCCATCGTGTGGGTGGCCCACAGTGTGTTTATCCATTCATCTGTGGGTATACATGTGGGTTGTTTCCACCTTTGGTTACTGTGAATAGTGGTGCTGTAAACATGGGTGTGTTAATATCTCTTCAAGACCCTGCTTTCCATTCTTCTGGGCAAGGCTGGGCATGTTGGCTCACATGTGTAATCCCAACGCTTTGGGAGGCTGAGATGGGTGGATTACTTGAGGCCAGGAGTTTGAGACCAGCCCAGGCACCATAGTAAGACCCCATCGCTACAAAAATAAAATTCCTCTGGGTATCTATCCAGAAGTGGAATGGCTGGATTATGTGGCAGTTTTGTGTGTCATTTTTTGAGGAACCTCCATACTGTTTTTTGTTATAGCTGCAGCATTTTATATTTCCAGCAGCAGTGTGCAAGCATTCCCGTTTCTCCACATCCTTGCCAATACTTGTTATTTTCTGCTTTTGGATAGTGGCCATCCTAATGGATACGAGATAATTTCTTTTTTATTTTATTATTATTATTTTTTTGAGCCTGGGTTTCACACTATCGCCCAGGCTGGTGTGCAACCTCTGCCTCCCAGGTTCATGTCTCAGCTTCTTGAGTATCTGGGACTACAGGCGTGTGCCACCATGCCTGGCTAATTTTTGTAGTTTTAGTAGAGACGGGGTTTCACCATGTGGCCAGGCTGGTCTCAAACTTCTGAGCTCAAGCTCACCTGCCTCAGCCTCCCAAAGTATTGGGATTACAGGTGTGAGCCACTGTGCCTGGCCTGATACAAGGTGATTTCTCATTGTGGTTTGATTTGCATTTCTGTAGTTATTATGTTGAGCACCTTCCCATGTACTTTTTGGTGGTTTGTGTGCCTTCTCTGGAGAAGTGTTTGAGTCGTTTGCCCGTTTTAAGATCAGATTGTTTGTCATTTTGTTTATCCATTCATCTGATGCCTGGGCTGCTTCCACCTCTTGTCCATTGTGAGTAGTGCTACTCACATCACCTGGGTGGACAGACAGTTCACTCCGTTTTCAAGCAGTCACTGACAGTGTCGCAACTGGCCCTCCTCACAGCGTCGCAACGTACTTGAGGCCAAACCCAACCAGCCCAGGAAGGACCCCCGGGTGGGGGCCCATAGGGTGCTGGGTCTGCAGTCTTCCACTGTGGGGCAGGGCGGGGGCACTGTTCGGAAACTGTCCTTAGCGGAGGAAAATGACGCTTTTTTTCCCTGCAGTCCCCAATAAGTGTTCTGCTGCAGAGAATGGAGGGCCGCTGCGAGGGGATCCCAAGTGGTGAGGGTTTGCATTCCTCCTGCAGGCACACAGCCTGCGGGCACACGGCCTGCGGACACACGGCCTGCAGCCCAGGTGCCAGGTGGATGGGTCAGCAGAGGTGTTTCTTGGATTTAATTTCCCGACTGGGAATGGGTTGAGCCCCTTCTGTCCCTCTGTGTATTGACCACACCCGTTTCTTTCCTGTCCCAGGCCTTTCCAAGTCCCTTGTCCTTCTTGCTGATTTTGTAGGCGTTACCTGCGTATCCTTGTCAATTCTGTGTATTGCCTGTATTTTCTGTCAGCAGGAGGCTTGTCTTTCACTTTCTTTAATAGTGTCTTTTGGGACAGGAGTTTTAAATTCCAATGCAATGAACTTTTATTTATTTTTCTTAAGGTTTGTGCTTTTTGTGCCTTGCTTAAAAATTCCTTCCCCGCCCTGACCTCATAATACTAACTTCTAAGACTTCTGTAGTTATATCTTTCTATTAATGAGTGAATGAATGAATGAGAGGGTATCGTTCTGTCACCCAGGTTGGAGTGCAGTGGCGCGATTATGGCTCACTGCAGCCTTAAATTCCTGGCCTCAAGCAATTCTCCCACCTCAGCCACCCAAGTAGCTGGGACCACAGGCATTGCACCACCATGCCTGGCTAATTTTTGTAGTTTTTGTAGAGATGGGGGTTTGCCATGTTGTCTAAGTTGGTCTTGAACTCCTGGGCACAAGCAATCTGCCTGCCTTGGCCTCCCAGAGAGCTGGGATTCCAGGTGTGAGCCACGGCGCCTGGCCTGGACCTTTCTTCTGTAGATTTTTAATCTACTTGGGGTTGGCGTGGATGTATGGTGTGAGGTGGAAATTAATATTTTCTGGTTGACATAACTAGCTGTCCTAACACCATTCACTGAAAGTTCATCTTTCCCCACTGACCCAGGGTGCCATTTTGGTCAGACTCCATGCGTTCACCTGTGTGAGTTTGTTTCTAGACTTATCATTCTGCTACACCCTGTCTGTCTGCTTCTGTGTTGGTACCGTGATGTCTTAATTACTGTACTATGAGGATCATTCTTAGTAACTGGCATGACGCTATCACAAGCTAAGGTCTTCTTCAAATAACATTTTGACTTATCTGTGTGAATTTTAGAGTCAGCCTGTTTACACACATACTCATGCACACACACAATAGCATTTTGATCAGCATTGCATTAAATGTGTAGGTCAAGTTGGGGAGAACTGACGTCTTTGTGTTACTGAGTTTTCAAGTCCAAAAACATTGCATATCTCTCGCTTATTTATGCCTACTTTAATTCTGCAAAGTTTGTATAATTTTTCTGCAGTCCTTATATATCTTTCGTCAAATGTACTTATTTAAAATAATTTTAATACTGTGACAAAAGGCATCCTTGCGAAATTGCATTTATCTAATTTTATGTTACTGATGTTTAGAAATAAATTTGCTAAATTTTAAATGTTCTTAGTAATTATTTTCTATATAGGTAGCTTGGGGCTTTTACTTTAGACAGTCATATGATCTTAATGACAGTTTTGTTTGTTTCTGGTAATCCATAAATGTTTAGTTTTTTTCCCATTCCTTTCTGTGATAGGTCAGGTTAAACAGGGGTGCTGGTGCCTCACTTGGCTCTTGATCTTAAAGGAAAGTTCATCATTGTTTTACCACTTGGTCTGGTGGTTGTTGACATTTCTTGGTAGGTACTCTTTTTGAGGTTGAGAAAGTTCTTATAACTGGAAATCCTAGTTTGCTAAGATTTTTTTTTTTTTTTTAATCACGAATGGTTGTTGAAGTTTATCAGTTTTGGGAAGTATGAATTGAAATGATGATTATGTTTTTTGAGGAACTTGTCCATATCACCTGTTTTCAAATTTATTTTTATAACATTTGATACAGTTTGGATCTGTGTTCCCACAAATCTCACATTGAAATGTAGTCCCCGGTGTTGGAGGCGGGGCCTGGTAGGAGGTGTTTGGATCATAAGGGCAAATCTCTTTAACACCTAGCTTTGATCCTCTGAACTGGAGTCCTGCATCCTTGAGACAACTCCACACTCATGATGGAGTGAGAATGACAAAGGCAAACAGTACTTCAACGTCACCATGGAAACCACTGGGACCTCGGGGGTCATAAGAGGGCCCCAGGGACCCACAGACTGCTGGGATCACACTTTGAGAACCACAGCTCTGCTGCTCTGATCAGCTCCTTATACTTGGGCTCTGTTTAAGGTTTCATTTTAAAGTAGGATTCAGGAGCCAGGCTAAAAAGTTCAGGATGAAGGGGGATGCCTGAATCCCAGGCCTGCTGCTCAGTAAGTGTTTGAGGCTGCTCCTGTCCTCAACCCAGCTGGGACCTGTTATTTTTTAACTGCAAATGGGATGTGTATTTGTTGAATAAAATTTAACAGTACAGAAGCACACGGAGTAAAAAGCCTGTCCATTTTCCATCTTCTTGAAGGTCACCATGGTCAGCAGTCTGTGCTCACCTCCAGATGCATCTGTGCGTGCAGACGTAGATATCTCTACTCACACACTTATATCCACACACACCACTTTCAAGTGGCCCTTTTCCCAGCTTAGCTGGGGTTGCACCCTCAATGTTCTGCAGCTTGCCTTTCCATGCTGGGTACAGGTGTCATGATAGTGAATTTTACGTGTCAACTTCACTGGGCCACGGCGTGCCCAAACATTTAATCAGACATCATTTCTGGTGTATCCGTGAGGATGTTTTTGGAAGAAATTAGCATTTGAGTCAGTGACTGAGTAAAGCAGATTGCTTTTCCAAAGGTGGGTGGGCCTCATCCAATCAGTTGAAAACCTGAATAGAACAGAAAGACTGAGTAAGAGGGAACTGCCCCAATGTTTTGAGCTGGGACGTTGGTCTTTTCCTGCCTTTGGACACAAACTGAGACACTGGCTCTTCCTGGGTCTTGAGTCTGCTGACTTTCAGGCTAGAATGGTACTGTGAGCTCCCTGGGTCTTCAGCCTGCTGACCGCAGATCTTAGGACTTCTCAGCCTCCATAGTCGTGTGAGCCAGTTCCTTATACTCACTCAGTCTATCAGTCTGTCATCTATCTATCAATATCTGTCAGTCATCCATCTCCATCAATGTATCCAATCTACCTAGATCCATCTATCAATCTTCTGTACCTACCTGTCAATCATCTATTTATCATATCTATCCATCCATCCATCCATCTCATGTATCATGTATCTTACTGGTTCGTACAGAACCAATGTGAGACATATCCATCTCCTGTTGTTTCTGTTTCTCTGGAGAATCCAGAGTAATACAGGTGTCATCCCCCATCAGTGCATGAGGGTCCACTGCATTTTTTTCTGTGATTGCCCCCACCTTTGACAGACCTGTCCTGTGATTCATTTGATTCTTCCCTTGGTGATTGAGTTTGTTGCCAGTTTTTTTTTTTTGTTTTTTTTTTTTTTTTTTTTTTTGTTTTTTTTTTTTTTGCCACCATCAGCTGTCTTGAATATTCTGTTTTTAAAAACCTTATTTTGTAGAGACAGAGTCTCCCCATGTTGCCCAGGGTGGTCTGGAACTCCTGGCCTTAAGCAATCCTCCTGCCTCAGACTCTCAAAATGCTGGGATTACAGGCATGAGCCACTGTGCCTGGCCTTGAATAGTCTTGTATCTGTATAGTAGTGCATGGGTAAGAATTTCTGTAAGTCACCTGTGTAGCAGACATCTTTTTCAACATTTGTTTTTGGTGTCGTTTGTTGGATAGTCATTTTACATTTTAATGTAATTAAATTTATTTTTTTCCTTATTTGGGATGTGTGCTTTTTTGGTGTGTCTTGTTGAAGAAATACTTGCTTGAAAATGTTCTCAACTGTATCCTCAAAGTGTTTGTTTTGCTTTTTTTTCCAGTTGAGTTTTAAAATTCATCTCAGCTTAATTTTAAAAAATTCCATCCCCTACTCCCCCCGCAGACCCTGGCAACTATCAGTCTACTTCCTGTTTTTACGGATTTACGTATTCTGGATATTTCATATAAATTGAACCATACAATATATAGCCTGTTGTGTCTGGCTTCTTTTGCTGAGCATAATGTTTTCAAGGTTCATCCATTTTGTAGCATGGATCAATACTTCATTCCCATCTGTGGCTTACTAATATTCTATTGCATGAATATACCATATCTTGTTTATCCATTTGTCTGTTGATAGACATTTGGGTTGTTTTCATCTTTTGACTATTGTAAATCATGCTGCCGTGGACAAGCAAGCACGTGTAAATTTTTGTGTGGACATATGTTTCAATTCTCTTGAATATTTATCAAGCAGTAGAAGTGATGGATTATATGGCAACTCCATGTTTAATCAGCTTGAGTTTCATGTATGGCATTGTATTTATTTCCTACGTCTGTTGTAATAAATAACCACAAATTGAATGGCTTAAAACAATAGACTTTATTCTTCCATAGAGGTCCGAAATCAGGGAGTGGGCAGGGTCATGGTCCCTCCAGAGGTTCCAGGGACGATCTTTCCTTGCCTCTTCCAACTCTCAGTGGCTCCAGGTGTCCCTGGGCTTGTGGCCACATCCCTCCAGTCCCTGCCTCTGTCTTCACATGGCCACTCTCTTCCTGTGTGTCTCTGTATCATCTCATCTCTGTGTATATCTGTCTCTGTGACTAAATTTCTCCTTCTTATGAGGACACCAGTGGTTGGATTAGGGCCCACCCTGAGGACGGCATCTTAACTTGATTGCATCTGCATAGCCCGTCCCTCAGTAAGGTCCCATCCACAGGTTCTGGGAATGAGGAGTTCAACATATCTTTTTGGGAGGACACCACTCAACCCATAATAAGTGTGAAGTAGTACTCCAGTTTTATTTCTTTTTAGAAGAAATAAAAGATATCTTGTTATCCAGAACATTTTTCTCACTCCTCCACAGGGACACCTTGGTATCTGAATGTGTGAGGGCCTGTTTCCAGGCTCTCTTTACTTTCGTTGCCCTGTTTTTCTAACCCCGAGTGACTGTCTTAATTACTACAGCTTCCTGAGTAGGTTCTTAGCACATTCAAGAGTCAATGCTTAGAGAGTAGAGACTGTTTCTTGCTGGGACCGTTTTCTCTGCACACTGTCCTTAATGGCCTGTTCTTTTGACTCTTCTAGATGTGCTAGCCCTGGCGCTGGCTGCTGAAGAGCTAGCAGTGGCCACATGGGAGCCCTGGACAGCTTAGTGGTGTGCCCTACAAATGACTCTGTCCAGGGCATCTCCCAACACAGCAGTGGGACAAGAAGACAATGATGGGATGTTGCATGAACTGACCCTCAGAACCCAATGTCCAGGAGAACATGAATTGGGATCTTGAAGTTCTTCAGAAAGATCAGAGTGAGCAGTGGCTCTGAGTCACTCTATAGCAGTCATGGCAGTGAGAAGAGCCACTCTCTAATCATAATGGAATCGCAAGATTGCCAAATTAAGTCACCCAGTTAATTGTGGCCCTTAATTTTACTCTAGGAATCTGTGCTGTCCTAATCTTAGCATTTCCAGGGAGACATGGCAGCTGTTGGGGCAGGAGGAATCACTGTGTTCCATGTGACCACCAGGCTCTACAGGCTCTAATTTTAAATTATGACAGGGAGAGAGAAGGCTGAGAACCATACTGCTGACACTGAGACAAGGGTTCCCAGAGGTTCATTTTCCCTGGACATGGCAAAAAGACTTTGCACAGCCTTTTCAAAGATTTGGCAAATACTATGGGCCAATTTTTATATGCATTTTCTGGCATTTATTTCAGTGGATGCAGGATAGATTATTAAAATTCTTCTTAGCTGTGTCCTGCTGAAGTTCCTCTGGTGAACTAGCTGGCCTGAGGTTGAGCTTGTTGGTCTTAGGTAAGAGGAACAGTTGTTTTCAAGAGCACCCTTAGGGTTGAACTTCCTTTCCCATGTGCTGTTTCAAGTAAAGTCAGTTCCTATGGGGAGCGCTTTAGAACTTTCTGTTCTTATGAACTTCTTTTCCCCTTTGGCAAATCTTGGAGTCAGTTTTCTGGGCAGTGGCAGCCTGTGGTCTTCTTGGTTTGCGTCAAAGACCAGATATACATGTCCTATGATTCCACAGACCCTGAACTGTTCCAGTAACCCAGCTGTGGAGTATCTGACTGGGAGCTCCATGACAAAGCTTGGTGATGTGCAGACTCGGTTTCCAGTAAGATTCTGCAACTATTTTTCTAAAGACACACACACACCTGTTTGAGCTGGAGCCAGGCATGGCTGACTTCCCCACAGAAGGGATAGGGCTGGGTGTCACTAAAGGCCAGGCCCTCTGCTCGTGAGGCTCTCACACCATCTTAGGAGTAAAGCTGATGGGCATCTCAGACTTGGCTTTCTCTGGCACAGGTAGGATTTAAAAATGAGGCATAGACTTTTCCTATGCATGTGTGACATGCTAGACATATGGCCTTTAAGACCACATTCAGGTCCGGGTGTGGTGGCTCACGCCTGTAATCCCAGCACTTTGGGAGGCTGAAGTTAGGCAGATCATGAGGTCAGGAGTTTGAGACCAGCTTGGCCAATATGGTGAAACCCCATCTCTACTGAAAATACAAAAATTAGCTAGGTGTGGTAGCATTCATCTGTAGTCCCAGATACTCAGGAGGCTGAGGCAGATTTGCTTGAACCCAGGAGGTGAAGGATGCAGTAAGCCTAGATTGCACCACTGCACTCCAGCCTGGGCAACAGAGCGAGACTCCATCTCAAAAACGAAACAAAACAAGACAAAAACCAAAACAAACAAACAAAAAAACACATTCAGAAACCATCAAGGAGATTAAAAGAGGCACAAATACTTCAAAACCAAGGTAATTACCGACCCTGTCTGCTGAAGCAACATACAGTGGCATTGTGAAGAAATGCGCTCACTGCAGCAGAAAGCCACTTCCTTACCGAGTCCCATCCTGGGGGATGGGTTTCCCAGCGCTCCTGCACTCAGGTCTCACGTGTCTGTCCCCAGATCTGCTCTTTTCATTCATGATGAAAACTCTGCAGGGTTCTGACCACAGGCTCGCCTTTGCAAAGACAATGTGATTTTCCTTCTAAAGCTCAGCCAGAGCTACCCCTGTGCTTCAGAGGAACTGGTCCCAGCCTTGTGATCGGTGGGCACGGAGTCCTGGCATGCCGAGCCCTTGCCGTGTTGTGATTGGTTGTCTCAGTAGCTAGCTCTTCACTTTCCCTCATTCTTCTTATTGTGTTAAAATACAGAGAACACAACATTTACCGTTTTGACCATTTTAAGTGTCCAGTTCAGTGGCATTAAGCGCATTCATGTGGTTGTGCAGCCATCACCATCACCCATCTCCAGAGCTTCTTCATGTTCCAAACCTGACAATCTCTCCCCATGACACACCAATCCCCATACCCCCACCCGAGCCCTGGAACCCCCATTCTACCCTCTGTCTCCGTGGGCATGAATCCTCTGGGGACCTCACAGGAATGGAATCAGTCTTTGTCTTTCTGTGCCTGGCTTATTCACTCAGCATAATGTCCTCAAGAATTATCTCTATTGTAGATGTTACAAATGTCCTGCTTTTAAAAGCTGAATTAAAAATAAACTGAAAGCCTGGCGCGGTGGCTCCCACCTGTAATCCCAGCACTTTGGGAGGTCGAGGTGGGTGGATCACCTGAGGTCAGGAGTTCAAGACCAGCCTGACCAACATGGTGAAACCCTGTCTCTACTAAAAATACAAAATTAGCTGGGTGTGGTGGCACATGCCTATAATCCCAACTACTTGGGAGGCTGAGGCAGGAGAATCGGTTGAACCAGGGAGGCGGAGGTTGCAGTGAGCTGAGACTGCACCATTGCACTCCAGCCTGGGCAACAAGAGTGAAACTCCATCACAATAAATAAATAAATAAATAAATAAACAAACAAATAAATAAAATAAACTGAATAGCTGTCCTTTGTGTGTATCCACCACCTTTTGTTCATCCACTCATCTGTTGATGGACACTTGGGTTGCTTCCAGCTCTTGGCTGTTGGGAATAGTGCTGAAATAAATATGGGTGGGCCGGCTGTGGTGGCTCACATCTGTAACCCTGGTGCTTTGGGAGGCTGCAGCAGGAGGATCACTTGAGCCCAGGAGGTCAAGACCAGCCTGGGCAACATGGTGAGACCCTGTCTCTATTAAAAAATGTTTTAAAATTAAAAATAAAATGGGTGTACAAATATCTTTTCGAGACCCTGCTTTCAATTCTTTTGGGTGCATACTGATAGATGGAATTGCTGGGTCACATGGGGATTCTATATTTAATTTTTTAGGAACCATCATACTGTTTTCCACAGCAGCTATGCACCAACTCTTTATTTTAATAAACCTTCTACAATGTAAAAGTGAAATAAATGATCGTATTTAGTAATTGTCATTTATTTCTCTACAATTTTCCTTATCTAAAAAGGTAGCATTTTCCATTTTATTTCCCATTTTTGGTGTGACTTTGCCTAATTTTGTAATAGATGATTTTAAAAATATATTTTGTCACCATAGAATAGATTTTTTTTTTTTCCAGCACAAACTGAAAAACCAAGAGCTTCTACCCCTTGGTCTTGAAATAGAAACAAAATGGACAAACCCATTTCAAATCAGGAGAACAAGAGAATTGAAATAAGAGATCTTTTCCTCCATAATAGCATTTCTTGTTGTCAGACCAGCTTTACAAAGTAGCCTAACGTGTGATCTAAAGAGGAATGTGCTGAGGTAGGCCCAGGAGAAAAATCCCAGGAAGACAAAGGCCCTGTTATTTTTATGGTGCAATTTAATACACATGAATAACTTTGTAAATTAGGTGTTTTTCAAAATAGCTTTAGTCTGTTTCTAATATATAAGGAAAATAACTTTCTTTTGTTTTATGCTACCTAAGTGTGTGGTGTCTATCCATTATGTTACTAGGGTACATGTTCACTGTAGCTATTCATGATAGCCAAGATATGGAATCAACTTGAATGTCCAAGAAAACATGTTACATATACACAATGGAGTATATTATTCAGCCATCAAAAAATGAGATCCTGTCATTAGCAGCAACGTGGATGGAACTGGAGGCCATTATGTTAAGTGAAATAAGCCAAGCACAGAAAGGCAAATATCACATGTTGTCATTCCTATGTGGGAGCTAATTTGCACTATGTAGACATATATCAAAACATCACATTGTACACTTTAAATATGTACAATTTTTATTTGTTTATGCATCAGTAAAGCTGGGATTGGGGATGTGATGGTATAAAAACTAACTCTCCTCTCTACTTGTGCAAGTGCAAGATTCTCATCTGGGCAGTTGTCTTCAGATTTTTTTGTGTCCTCCTCAAGAATGTTTAGCCTCTTACAGTTAAAAAAAAAAAAAAAAAAAGCTAAACTCGAGACTATGTTTGGGTTTCACCAGTTCTCACTCATGTTGATTTCATGGAGGTAGAGAGTTGAATGATGGTTACCAGAGGCTGAGGAGGGAAGCGGGAAGGGAGATGAAGAGAGGCTGGTTAATGGGTAGAGACACACAATCACAGAAAATGAATCAGTTCTAGTGTTTAGTAGCATGGTAGAGTGACTGTAGGTAACAATAATTCATCATATATAGTTGACCCTTGAACAACATGGGTTTGCACCACTGGGTCCACTTATATGCAGATTTTCTGGAACCAAATGGGAAGGGAACCAACAGTGTTTTCGGGATGTCAAACCTGGTGTATAGGGAGGGCCGGCTTGTCCTATACTTGGGTTCCACAGGGCCGACTGTAGAACTTGAGTATGCACAGATTTTGGTATATGTGGGGGTCCAGGAACCAGCTTTCCGTGTATGCTTCAAAATAGCTAGAAGAGAAGATTTGCAGTGTGAAGAAATGATCAGTGTTTGAGGGAATGGTGTCATAAACCCTGACTTGATCATTACACATTGTAGGCAGGCATCAGGACATCACATGTGCCCTGTAAATATGTACAGTTATGTATCAATAACAAGTAAGTAAAATTAAAACAATAACTTACTGGGGTAGCAGTCAGATTTACTTGCTTCAAGTAGATTTTACTTTGCTCCTGATATGTTACTAGAGAAAGTTTACTTTGAAGTAGTGTATTTGTAAGCAACCCAGCTGCAATGAAAGGAGGTATTTCCATTAAAATATGACAGCATGACTTACAGAAGCCTTTAATTATAATTCACCATTTCTGGCCAGGCACAGTAGCTCATGCCTGTAATACCATCACTTTGGGAGGCCGAGGCGGGATGATTGCTTGAGCCCAGGAGTTCAAGACCAGCCTGGGAAACAGGGAGGCCCTGTCTCTTAAAAAATAAATAAATAAAAAAATTAGCCAGACATGGTGGCTCACACCTGTTGTTCTAGCTACTCAGGAGTCTGAGGAAGGAGGATCATGAGCCTGCGCAGTTAAAACTGCGCCACTTCACTCCAGCCTGGGTGATAAGATTATGTCTCAAAACAAAACAAAACAAAAAGGCTACATCACATTGTACACTTTAAATATAAACAATTTTTGCTTGTCAATTATAACTCAATAAAGCTGGGGCAGGTAGGGGACACGGCAGTACAATAAAAATTCCTCACCTATCTGCTTGCACAAATGCAAGCAGATTTCCATCTGGGCAGCTTTTTTCAAACTTTTGGCAGTTGCATCCTCACAACTGCCTTATTAATTACATAATATTTAACCCCTTATGCTTAAAAAAAAAAAACCCCACGAAACTACAGACTTCATCAGTCTTTGCACTAATGTCCTTTTGTTGAGGAAGAATCTCCTTCAGGGTGGGACAATGCACTTAGCAGTCACATCTCTGTGGCCACAAAGGCTGCTTCTCATTTATACCGGGAGAAACGTTGCCAGCACAGCCGCTGTGTAGGCTTAAGCAAGTTGTTTTCACCCTGTGAGCCTCAGGCCCCTCTTCTATAAGATGAGAAAACACCCTCATTTGGGAATATCTAATAAAATACTGACATGAAAAGGCCTTATGAACGCAAAAGCGTGACACACCTGTGTGTTCTCTCGGTGCTGCTGGGAGTGTGTGTTTGCCGAATGTGTGTCATCTACAAGCTGGTCAAGGATGGAAAATGCCTTCCCTCCTAACATTCAGAAGGGAATGAAAACCCTCTTTCCTCCTAGAATACAGAGGAGGAAAGAACTTCATCTTTACACCCAAGCCAAGACACCAGAGATTCTTGACATGTTCAGATACGACTTGGGGATCGTAAAATGTTCAGGAAACCCTGCAGAACTGACTTACAGTTTTTTTTGCCTATAGTTCATGGGCACCCGGGGCCCAGCCACCCCATCGCCTGGGCAGCAGGTGCAGGTCTGAGGCCTCTGGGCCCACCATCCCCCAGGCCTTGGGAGGTGGCTGTGAGAACACCCCCTTCAGTTAAACTGCACCCAGGATACCAGCCCACCCAGCTGTGAAAGCTCCTGGGAGGAGGGCTCATGGCAGGACATCCCTGTGGAAGCTGGCAACTTAAGGGACACAGTGACATTTGCTTTCCTCAGGAAATTGTGTCTGCTCCTCCTCCACCTGTACCCCTTTGAACAGACAGCAGCTCCATGAAAGTTCTCTTTGCAGTGGATTCCAGCCAGGAATAGGCAAGGTCCATGGCCAGCCACTGCGTCCCGTGGCCTCCCGTGGTGTGAAGGACACCCAGGGCGCAGTGCCTCCAGAAGCTCTGTAGGGTGAATATCTCACTGTCTTCAACAAATATGTTGCAGGGAAATAAGGAACAACAGGAGTCCTGTGAAGGAGGCAGAAAATCCAGCCTGATGGCTGGCAGTGGTGTTTGGAGATGCAGCGGAGCAGGCAGCAGTGAAGAGGGTCAGGAGGGCAGGCCGCTCCTGGAGGCTGTGGGGGCATCGCTTCTCCCAGGTCCAGGAGGACCTGCAAGGGGCTGGCCCGCACAGCCGTTTTCTCTGCACCCTCCACGGCCCTGTCCTGGAGAGGGTGGGGCATGTATTCGAGCACACACAATGCACACACATTTCCGCATGGCTGGGGCAGCTCAGGGCCAAGCTCCTGGTGGGGGAGTCGGCTCTCCTTCCAGCCTTTCCTTTCTCCCTGGTGCTGTGGTCTGAATGTGTGTCCCGGAGATTCACACGTTGAAATGCTCACACCCAAGGTGACAGGATTAGAATGTGAGCTTTTGGAAGTGATCAGTCATGAGATAAGGCTGCAGAATGGCATGACCGTTACTCCAGAGACCCCTCGCCCTCTTTATGATTGAGGATGAGAGATGTTGGCCATTGCCCGGAAGAGCCTGAGGTACCCTGTGAGAACACATAGAGGCCTGGCACTGGATCAGGGATGGGGGGAAGCCTGGAGGCACAGAGCAGATTCTGAGCACTCCCATCTTCCCCACCCTCCCTCCTGCCACAGCCTGAGCTGTCCTCCTGGGCCCAGCTCCAGACCCTGTCCGGCCAGCCCCTTCTTTGGCTCCCTGGTGCTGGTGGCTGGGGCCCTGTTGGCAGCACACCTCAGGATAAGTGCCCCCAGGTGCGGGGTGCAGGGTCCAGCCTCACATGCCACTCTGGCTCCCTCCTCCCTCCATGGAGGCCCCTGTGGGTAGAGCCTTGGCTCCTCCTCTGGACCTGGGCCCTTCCTGGAAAGGCACAGGGCTCCCACTGGGTGGCCCTCTGTGGCTGCTCTTTCCCCGGTTGGGCCTGCCCAGTGCCCGGTCCACACTTCTTCCTGGCCAGGGCCGTGGGGACGGGGCCAGCCCCTCTTGGGTATGAAGCAGGGTGCCATCAGCATCCCCTCGCCAGGGCTGGTCCCTCCCCAGGGCAGGTTGGGTTCTCACAGGACACTCCTGTGCTCCCATGTAAGGATGACTCTGAGACCCAGCTGAGGGTTCCAGGAGGGCCCCGGGTGGGCAGCGGCTTGCCACAGGCCTGGGCCTGGCCAAGCAGGGTGCACCAGGCTCCTGCCCCCATCCCTCCACCGCTGGCCCTCAGGTGGGTGCTGGGTCCTTCTAGGGGGTGGTCCTGGGTCCCCTCTGGGGGCAGTACTGGGGCTGCCTCAAGATCCATCCTGGGCTCCCCTGGGGTGGACCCTTGTCTCCCTCAGAGCCTTCCTGGGTCCCCCAGGCTCCTTCCTGCCCCACACGCCAGGATGCTGGTTTGGGGCGGGGAGCAGGCCAGCTACGGCCCCTGGCCGGCATCACTGCTAAGGACACAGGGTTCCCCCCATCCCTGGCTGTGGTCCCCGGCCCGCATCACTGCTAAGGACAAGGGTCTCTCCATCCCTGACTGTGGCCCCTGGCCTCCATCACTGCTGAGGACACAGGCAACCCTGGCCTCCATCACTGCTGAGGACACAGGCAACCCTGGCCTCCATCACTGCTGAGGACACAGGCAACCCTGGCCTCCATCACTGCTGAGGACACAGGCAACCCTGGCCTCCATCACTGCTGAGGACACAGGCAACCCTGGCCTCCATCACTGCTGAGGACACAGGGTCCCCCCGTCCCTGGCTGTGGCCCCCAGCCTGCATCACTGCTGAGGACACAGGTGTTCCGTGGCCGTGGCCCCCGGCCTCCATCACTGCTGAGGACACAGGTGTCTGTTCCCCATCCCTGGCCGTTGCCCCCCGGCCGGCATCACTGCTGAGGACACAGGGTCCCCCGTCCCTGGCTGTGACCTCTGGCCTCCATCATTGCTGAGGACACAGACGTTTGTCCCCCACTCCCTTGCTGTGGCCCTGAGCATCTGCCCTTTGCCTCTCACAGGGCCGAGGGTGAAACTGAATCTGGGACAGTGACACCCGGGCTATTTTGGAGCTGGGCTGGGCCGGCCTGGCCGGCACAGGGGGTGGAGTGGGGGCGGGCCCAGGCTTCTCCAGCTGACAGTGTCCGCCTGTCCTTTTGTCCCCGTCCAGTTTGAGGAGCGGCCGGAGTGTGGGCTGCTGGTAGGCAGCCTGCTGGTCCTGGGCCCTCAGAGGGAGGTGAGACCCGGCAGCCCCTGCCTCCCAGCCTGTGCCCCCAGCCTGCGTGCTGCCCAGAGCCCCCATAGAGAGAGGTGAGGAGACAGAGCCGGGCAGGGTGGGGACCGTTCTGTGCCCTGGAGGGTGGCTCCACTAAAGGTCACGTCTGGGGAGTGGGGAAGCCTTCAGGTCCTGGCCACAGTACAGCTCCCTGTGGTGGGGCTGGGGTTCCAGCCTCTGCTCCCTCTGAGCCCCAGAGCTGGGCCCCTCACGTGGGAATTGAGCCACTAGGCTGGCCTGGGGCTGCGGGGTAGCTGGGGCGGTGCCCTACACCCACCATCCCCTCTACCCCGGAGTTGACCCTCGCTCAGAGAGCGGCCTGGGGGTCCGGCTGGCCCTGCCCCCAGCACTGCTGAGATAGATGCCCGCTGACAGCTGGGGCTATTTTGGGCCTGTTGGCTCAGCGGCGGAGGGGACAGCCAGAGGGGCCCTGACACTTGACTCCAGGAAAGAATTTCCCCAGAACGCTTGAAGCCTCCCATGGGGTCTAAGGTGAAGCACAGCCCTGGGGCGCTGCCCTTGGAACTTCATGCTAGAAGGGCACGGGAGCACAGGCTGCCCAGGTTGCCTGTCAGTGTAGGGGTGGGGAGGGCCAGCGAGGTGGCGCCCTGGGAGCTGCCTCCCACTCTGGACTCTTCCGTATGATGGTCCCGGGCCCCTGGAGGACCAGAGTGGCAAAGTTCTGCAACAGTCAGGGTGGGTGGCTGTGGGCAGGGCCTGTCACCCGGTGCATGGTTGTGGGGGGGGGGTCCCACAGGGTTGGAGTGAGGCCTCAAGGGGCCGAGGAGCCCAAGTGTGGTCCATGGTGGGTAAAAGACTTTCCTGGGAGGCTGAAGTCTCCCCCTTCCTGGGGAAGCTCGTGGGGTGCCCAGACCCAAAATGTGGCAGAGAAAAAAGCCTCTGCAGATGTCCCAGTGCCCGATGGATTCCTGGGAGCCCCACGGGTGACTGTGGTGGCCCCCTTCCTGCTCGGCCTGTTTCCTCATCTGTGATACGAGTTGTCAGGGAGGAAGATGATTCCTGCACCCTCAAGTGTCCTTTGCTTGGCGAGCCCCTCTCTGGCCCTAGGCCTGCTGACTGGTGGGGACGCCTCCTGACGGGGCTGCCATGAGCCCCCCAGACCCTGCAGTCGGCCCCCCAGACCCTGCACCAGGTGACAGAATGCAGGGCCATAGTGCCGTCCCTGGCAGCTGATGAGGACCTCAGTGTCTACCCGCTCTTCCCAGGCCAAGGTCAGCCTGTGCACCTCTGTCCCTTCAGCATGGGCAGTAACGGGAGCTCCCTGACCTGTCCGGTCCTCTAGGCCCAGAGAGGCTACCCACACATGCTGCCTCATCTGTTCCACTGTGACCCTGGCAGGGCCAGCTGGGGATCTGGGTGTGGCAGAGGTTGGGGGAAAGGATGCCCCGTTCTGCTTTTGGGGAACCCACAGACCTGCTATATGATTTTTTTTTTTTTTTTAAGAGACTGGGCCTTGCTCTGTCGCCCAGGCTGGAGGGCAGTGGCATAATCACAGCTCACTGCAGCTTTGACCTCCTGGGCTCGAGCCATCCTCCTGTCTCAGCCTCTTGAGTAGCTGGGACAGCAGGCACCTGCCACCATGTAGAGTTAATTTTTTTAAATTGTTTTTGTAGAGATGGGGTCTCACATGTTGCCCAGGCTGGCCTCGAACTCCTGGGCTCAAGGGATCTTCCCACCTCTGCCTCCCACAGTGCTGGGATTACATGTGCTTGCCACCACACCTGGCCTGACTGTATGACTTTGGACAGTGCTGGGGACAGCCCAGAGCTCGTGGGCCCTGCAGAGTTGATGTCAAAGTAGCCCTTTGAGTCCTGGGAGGAGCCCATAGAGGCAAATTCCCAGAAAGGGTGAAACTCAGACCCCGGTCCCTGCTGTGGGCAGGCCCCTGCCCAGGTCCTCCCTAGCCCCAGAGCCCTGCTGTGGGTGGGGAGGCTGGGCTGCAGCAGAGGTGCTGACTGCACAGTGAGTCAGCAGACTGGTACCCGCTGCCCGTAGTCCAGCCCTGCTCCAGCCTCAGACTGTCCAAGGGGATTAAGGGGGATTAACTACCTGAATCACAGGACCAGGAGGAGGGCCCAGGAACGTCGCCCTGGCTCAGCCCACAGTGGGCAGCCCAGGCCCAGAAGCTGGTGGCTCTGGCCTGAGGGAGAGTGCAGGCGAGGTGCCCTGGCGGGGGCCTCTCCACCATGGAGTGGTTGTGCCTCTGCCAGGGCTGGAGGGAGTTAAGGCACCCCGGGCCAGCCCAGTGCCAGCGGGGCCCACTCACACCCGCTATGTTCCTACAGAAGAGCTGCATAGGCAGAGTAGTGTCACCCCACACCATCTATATGGGGGGATCTGTACTGGGGCGGCTGGCCTGCCGGGCTTGGCCTGGGGTGGTCAAAGGACAGCGTCACCCGGGGCCTTTGGCACTGGTGTCTACCCTCAATCCTGCAGCATGTCCAGCTGGCCAGTGTGGCTGAGAACTGTGGGGTGACCAAGTTGGGCCTGGCTGACCCAGCCCAGCTGTCTCAGCCTGGCAGTCTGTAGCCCTTCCAGGGGGATGTTACTGGCCTTGCCAGCTCCAGACTCTGGGGTCCCCCAGTTATGCTCCCAAGCCAGATCCCTATGTGCCGCCCTTGCCTCCCAATCCGACCCTGGGGCTCAGTGGAGGGGCCTGGGAGCAAGCAGCTAAGTGGCTTCCAGTCCTTCCTGCTCATGGATGAAGAGCATGCCCCTGGGGAGGAGGGAGGTGTGTGACCCTGCAGAAGGGGTGAGGCCCCTCTGCAGCAAGGACAGCTTTAGGCGGGACTGGCCCCTCAGTGCAACCTGGAGGGGCTGCTGAAGGAGAGCTGCATAAGGGTTGGGCGGAAGAGGAGGGAGTAAGGGCGTTGCCCAGGGCAGAGGGTGCATCTCACCTAGAAGAGGCTCAGAGGGGAGCCTGCCAGGGTGGAGAACCGGTGACCTCGTTGTGCGATAGGCAGAGGAGACACGCATGAGACCGGTGCCCATGATGGGCCTCCTGCACCAGGCCTACCGGGGCTCAGCGAGCCTCCCCTTCTTGGTGTGGGGGACACACAGGCCAGCTGAAGTTTTAGGCCCGAGAGGCAGCAGTGTGTGGGGTAGGAGAAAGGATACCCCCCCGCAGGTAGGGAGTGGCCTACAGTGCACCAGGCAGGTCTGCCTGCCTCAGGAAGGTGCAGCAAAGCTTGTAGGCTGGGAGGAACCGAAAATAGCGGGCACTGGGCGGGAGGGGGCCCTGTCTGGTTGCTAAGGGGTGTAGTTTTGGGACATGTGCTCCAGTAACTGCAGCTGGGGCAGTGGGTCCTTGTAGGTAGGGAGAGGGAAGGAGATGTTCTCAGCGGCTAGGAGAGCCATTTTCAGGTGAGGGTACCAAAACCCAATTGCCCAGAAAGGGGCAAGTCTGCACTCCTGGGCCACGGTGCCATCCGGTGATGCTTCCTCAGGGCGCGGGGAGTGGGGGGGAAATAGGATGTGTGGAGCTGTTGAACTGCGTTCCTCAGGCAGCACGGTGGGGTGCACCCGGGCCTCATTCCAATCCCCACTAAGGCCATCCCCACTTACTCACAGGTCCCCGCCACCACCCTCATGGATCAGCCACAGTTCAGCGGGGCGCCCCGCTTTCTCACCCGGCCCAAGGCCTTCGTGGTGTCGGTGGGCAAGGACGCCACCCTCAGCTGCCAGATCGTGGGTAATCCCACGCCACAGGTGAGTTGGGAGAAGGACCAGCAGCCGGTGGCGGCGGGCGCGCGCTTCCGTCTGGCCCAGGACGGCGACCTCTACCGCCTCACTATCCTGGACCTGGCGCTGGGCGACAGTGGGCAATACGTGTGCCGCGCGCGCAATGCCATAGGCGAGGCCTTCGCTGCAGTAGGCCTGCAGGTGGACGCGGAAGCCGCGTGCGCCGAGCAGGCGCCGCACTTCCTGCTGCGGCCCACGTCCATCCGCGTGCGCGAGGGCTCAGAGGCCACCTTCCGTTGCCGCGTGGGTGGCTCCCCGAAGCCGGCAGTGAGCTGGTCCAAGGACGGGCGGCGCCTGGGTGAGCCCGACGGCCCCCGCGTGCGCGTGGAGGAGCTCGGCGAGGCGAGTGCGCTGCGCATTCGGGCGGCGCGGCCGCGCGACGGAGGCACTTACGAGGTCCGCGCCGAGAACCCGCTGGGCGCCGCCAGCGCCGCCGCGGCGCTCGTGGTGGACTCGGACGCCGCGGACACTGCCAGCCGGCCCGGGACCTCCACGGCCGCGCTCCTGGCGCACTTGCAGCGGCGGCGCGAGGCCATGCGCGCCGAGGGCGCCCCCGCCTCACCGCCCAGCACCGGCACGCGCACTTGCACGGTGACCGAAGGCAAGCACGCGCGCCTCAGCTGCTACGTGACCGGCGAGCCCAAGCCCGAGACGGTGTGGAAGAAGGACGGCCAGGTGGTGACCGAGGGCCGGCGCCACGTGGTGTACGAGGACGCGCAGGAGAACTTCGTGCTCAAGATCCTCTTCTGCAAGCAGTCGGACCGCGGCCTCTACACCTGCACGGCGTCCAACCTCGTGGGCCAGACCTACAGCTCCGTGCTGGTCGTAGTGCGCGGTGAGCTCCTGGGTGCGGGGCGCGCGGACCCAGGCTCCTCCCCAACCCCTGCACCTGGGTCCTTTCGCCCTTGCCGTCTGCTGTTTCCCACCCGCTTCTGTCTGGTCGTGGAATCCAGGGTTGCAGGTGTCCGTTCCTGGTGCGCAAAATGCGGGCGACGCCCCACGACCTGTCCTAATGACCCGCAACCCGCTTTCCCACCCAGTCCCCTGCCCGCCCCGCCCCCTTCGCATGCCACCCCACCCCCTTCGCATGCCACCCCACCCCACCCTACCGCTGGCCCACAGACAGGGGCGAGAGGCGTGAGAGGGGCGGGGCCGCAGGGGATCCCACCTCCTCAGCCCCGCCCTCTCCCTCGCGCTGCTCCCAACCCAACCTCCACCACTCTGCCTTCTGCTCTTCTACTCCCCCTCCCCCCCGACTTCCCGTCTCCTCCCCTGCGCCCTTCCCAACCCTTAGCCCCTCTGCCTTCTGCTCGCTCCTCTCCCCACCCCACTCCTCTACCCTGCACCCTCTCCTTTCCAGCCTCTCAGCCTCTCTGCTCCTGTCCCCTATTCCTTCCCACACCCTCACCTCTGCATCCTCCAGTCTCCTTTCCCGCCCACAATCCCCCAATTTCCCCCTTCCCACCCCACCGTCGTTCTGCACCCTCCGGCCCTGCCCCTCTCACCAGTCTCCTCTCCTGGCAGAGCCCGCGGTCCCCTTCAAAAAGCGGCTGCAAGATCTGGAGGTGCGGGAGAAGGAGTCGGCCACGTTCTTGTGCGAGGTTCCCCAGCCGTCCACTGAGGCCGCGTGGTTCAAGGAGGAGACGCGGTTGTGGGCGAGCGCCAAGTACGGCATCGAGGAGGAGGGCACCGAGCGCCGCCTGACCGTGCGCAATGTCTCGGCCGACGACGACGCGGTGTACATCTGCGAGACGCCAGAAGGCAGCCGCACGGTGGCAGAGCTCGCAGTCCAAGGCAGGCGGGGCGGGGCACGGGGCGGCTTCGGGGAGGTAGCGGGGGCAAGGAGGCCGAGGAGGGAGCGAGGGGGTGGGGAGCCAGGCCGCACGGGCTGGGCGGGCACGGGGGCGGGCAGGGTGCGGACGGACTGGGCTTGCGAGGTACGAGTTGGGACCGGGGCAGGCAGGGGCGGGACTGGGGCGGGAAGGGCAGGTAAGGTGGGGGCGGAGGAGCAAGCTCGGGCGGGGCACGGGCTGGCGATTAGGGGGAAGGGGAGACGGAGTGGGCAGGGGTCTTGCGGGACCGAGCTGGGACTTGGGCCGGCGGGACAGGTAAGGGGTTGCGCGGAGGAGTGAATCGGAGGCAGTTGGGAACCGGGAGACGGGGGGCGAGCGGAGGAGCGAGTCTGGAGCGGGGCGTGCCGGGGCTGGTCTGACCGGCCCGGCTCCCTCCACCCCAGGAAACCTCCTCCGAAAGCTCCCTCGGAAGACGGCGGTGCGCGTGGGCGACACGGCCATGTTTTGCGTGGAGCTGGCGGTCCCGGTGGTCCCCGTCCACTGGCTGCGGAACCAGGAGGAGGTGGTGGCCGGGGGCCGCGTGGCCATCTCTGCGGAGGGCACGCGCCACACACTGACCATCTCCCAGTGCTGCCTGGAGGATGTGGGCCAGGTGGCCTTTATGGCTGGCGACTGCCGGACGTCCACCCAGTTCTGCGTGTCGGGTGAGGGCCTGAGGGTGCTCCCAGGATAGAGTCACTTCCCTGCTGTCTCCCTGGTCCCAGTCCCCTGCCCTCCATTAGCTCAGCTCTCTGGGCTTCAGCCTGCTGCACGGAGGGCCGCGGGGCGAGACCATAGCCCTGGCCCTCCAAGGTTAGGCTCACTGAGCCCCCGCAGTCTTTCAGCTGCAGTCAGAGAAGTGGCTGCAGGTCTGGGGCTGGAGGTTGTGGCCAGTGATCCAGGTCCCCAGAGCAGCCCCAAGAGAGCTGGGGATCCTGTGACACTCCTCCAGGTGATTCCAGACCCCAGGCTCAGGAAGAGGCTCCCAGTAGGTGACCTCTGCCCACCCTCTACACAGCCCCCAGGAAGCCTCCCCTGCAACCGCCTGTGGATCCTGTGGTGAAGGCCAGGACGGAGAGTTCTGTGATCCTCAGCTGGTCCCCACCACCCCATGGGGAATGCCCTGTCACTATCGACGGCTACCTGGTAGAGAAGAAGAAGCTTGGCACCTACACCTGGATCAGGTGCCACGAGGCTGAATGGGTGGCTACACCTGAGCTGACTGTGGCTGATGTGGCGGAGGAGGGGAACTTCCAGTTCCGAGTGTCAGCTCTCAACAGCTTTGGTCAGAGTCCCTACCTCGAGTTCCCGGGGACTGTCCACCTGGGTAAGTGGGGCCTCCCTGTTACAACCTACGGGGCTGCTCACCTGCCTCGGAATCCCCCAGGTCCAGCCTCAGGAGAGGCCAGAGTGGCCTCATGGAGACCTTCTGTGGGGAGGGGGGCTGCCAAGGCCTTGCCCTGGTGCAGTGTCCGTGGTGGGAAGGATAGGTGACCCCACAAAGGGCCCCTGGGAGGCTGCCTGTCTCCAGCAGACCCAGGGGACAGGGCTCCAGGGCTGCCCCACTCTGGTGGGGCTTGTAGGATGCTGGAGGGGTCTCAGGGCAGCTGTACCTTGTCCTTGTTCCTTCATGAGCCTGACTTGTGCTATGGTCGCTCTGTGTGCTGGCTGGGCTTTCTGGAGGAGAAACATTTGGGTCTAGGCTCTGTAGGAAGAGGAGGGGAAGGCAGAGACCCCCTCAGCACTCCCCACTCCTCCTTGGCCCCTTTCTGACGCTGCCCGCCCCACAGCCCGCCAGCTGGCCGTGAGGACACCGCTGAAGGCAGTGCAGGCGGTAGAGGGTGGCGAGGTCACTTTCTCCGTGGACCTTACGGTGGCCTCAGCGGGTGAGTGGTTCCTGGATGGGCAGGCCCTGAAGGCCAGCAGTGTGTATGAGATCCACTGTGATCGCACCCGGCACACGCTTACCATCCGGGAGGTGCCCGCCAGCCTGCACGGGGCACAGCTGAAGTTCGTGGCCAACGGCATTGAGAGCAGCATCCGGATGGAGGTCCGGGGTAGGTGGAGGGCCCCAGCTTGCGACCCTGTGCCTCATTTCTCCAGGGTGGGCGGGGTCAGGGCTCCAGGTAGGGCTGCTACAGGTCTGAGGGCCCCAGGACACCCTGTCAGCCTGCAGGTCACCTGGATGAAGCAGGCAGGGTGGTGGGCGTGCGAGGACTCACCCAGGCACTGGTACCTGGTGTCTGGGTGAGGGCCTGGGGCTGCAGGGGTCCTGCTGGGCAGAGCCTCATGTCTGTCTCCCTCCTTTCCTCCTTTCCCCCTCCTCCCTCCTCTCTCTTGTTCATCTTTTCCCTTCCGTTTCTTTCCTGCCTCTTTCTGTCTCTGCTGTCCCATGCCTGGCTGTTCCACCTCCGTCTCCCCTGCTTCTCTGGTGTATTTGTGACCTCTGTTCTGCCATTGTCTCCCCTGCCTGCCTCTCCCTCGCTGTCCTCCCATGCTATTCTCCTGGTTCCCTCCCTTTATCTCTTTCTGTGCTCTGTGTCTGTCTCTCCTTGTTTCCCCTTCCGTCCATTCCCCCCTGTTCACCTTTCTGTGCCCCTCCATCCATTCCCCTCTGGCCATGCATACCCGGCCCCCAGCGGCACCAGGGCTGACTGCCAACAAGCCACCAGCCGCAGCTGCCCAGGAGGTGCTGGCTCGGCTGCACGAGGAGGCGCAGTTGCTGGCTGAGCTGTCAGATCAGGCTGCGGCTGTGACGTGGCTGAAGGATGGTCGTACACTGCCCCCAGGCCCCAAGTATGAGGTGCAGGCATCGGCCGGGCGGCGGGTGCTCCTTGTGCGAGATGTGGCCCGGGACGATGCAGGCCTCTACGAGTGCGTCAGCCGCGGGGGCCGCATCGCCTACCAGCTGTCCGTGCAAGGTGAGGGCAGCTGGCAGCCTCCGCGGGGTTCTCTGACTTTGTGGGGAGGGTGAGGGACAGGGCAGTGGTGGTGAGCCCAGCTTGGTAGGGGGAGGGACTCCATAACTGGGTGGTTGCTCCAGTGGGCACAAGTCCCAAGGTTAGAGTCAGCAGGCCCAGCTGGCTGCTTGCCCAAGCAGGGTCCCTCTGGCCTGGTGAGCCTGGGTGTCCTGTGTGGTCCCAGAAGCTGGAGCAGCTCCAGCTTGTGAGCACTGTGGCCGAGTTCGTGCTCAGGGCCTCTGCAGCCCCTGACCCACCCTGTGTCCTGCAGGCCTCACGTGCTTTCTGCACAAGGACATGGCGGGCAGCTGTGTGGATGCCGTGGCTGGGGGCCCGGCGCAGTTTGAGTGTGAGACCTCCGAAGCCCACGTCCCCGTGCACTGGTACAAGGATGGCATAGAGCTGGGCCACTCCGGTGAGCGCTTCTTGCAGGAGGATGTGGGGACGCGGCACCGGCTGGTGGCAGCCACAGTCACCAGGCAGGATGAGGGCACCTATTCCTGCCGTGTGGGCGAGGACTCTGTGGACTTCCGGCTCCGCGTCTCTGGTGAGCACGCTGTGTGTGCATGCGTCCAGCCCATGCGGGGTGGGGAGCAGGTCCGGCTGCCTCCAGCAGAGCAGGATTGACCTTTCTGACCCTTCTTTTCTGCAGCAAATGGTTGAGGGTGTCAACTGAAAAAAAAAATCAAGGTTTTAAAAGAATTAGTTTTATTCAGAAGGCTCGAGGATTGCGGTCCAGGAGGGTCTTTCAGACTTTCTGTTAAGCTGCTACAAAGCAGAGTTTCAGCCTGCAGCTCATACATAGGTGGGGAAGGCTCTGCAGCTGCTCAGAAGGTACCTTTAGAGCCAGAGCTCCTCACAGCCTGGGTGCACCGGGTTACAGATGACAGAGGCACAGTCATGAATACTGCCAGACGTCATCTCACGTGCAGGGATAAGAAGAGGCCAGCACCATTGAACTTACCTTTCCTAAAATTGCCATACTTCAGGCAAGAGTCATGGGAACATGCGCTCTGTCCCCCAGGGCTGTTCTCATTCACTGGGCCAGGATTGGTGAATTCTGCTGGCAGACCAGGATGAGCAAACACAGCTTCTTATGTTTGCTGCCTTGTCCCAGGGGACATTTGCTTCTCTGTTTGGGAAAAGAAATGACATGAAAAACTAAAGTTTACATGGGTAAAGAATCTAAATGTAGAAAATAAGAAAAGATAACATGAAGGAAATTGTGGAAAGTGGATGTGGACCTGGTTTTTTTAGGCTTTAGGAGAATCTTTTCCATCTGCACCTGGGCCTCTGTCTCCTGTTGTGTCTCGTCCTCGCCGCCAGCGCTCACTCGCAGCTCTGCGGATGCTTTTGCGTACTGTGTGTTTGTGGGCCAGGCCTAGGGCTGGCACTTCATTTAAAATGTGTTTTTATTTTATTTTGTATTTTATTTATTTTATTATTTTATTTTTTTTGAGACAGGGTCCGCCCAGGCTGGGGTTCAGTGGTGCCATCTCGGCTCACTGAAGCCTCAACTTCGCAGATTCAAGCAATCCTCCCACCTCAGCCTCCCAAGTACCTGGGACCATAGGCACGCACTATCAAGCCCAGCTAATTTTTGTATTGTTTGTAGAGATGAGGTCTTGCTATGTTGCCCAGGCTTGTCTCAAGCAATCCTCCCGGCTCAGCCTCCCAAAGTGCTTGGGCCAAAAGTGTTTCTAAAGCCCTTCCCTTGGTTTTTAAGATGAGGGGACTGAGGTTGAGCAGAGCCACAGACTGGAGTGTCTTTGACAGATTAAGATTTGAATGTAGGTGGCTCTGAGCCCTCGCTCTTTCTGGAAGCCTTCTGGGCTCAGAGATGTTGGCTGGGAGGCTGAAGGAGGAACACAGAGGGCTTCTCAAGGAGCATGGGCTGCCGGGCCTCCGTGGGCCGGGTCCCGCTCACAGACCCCACAACAGGGAGGGCCCCAAGGCCAGGCTCTGGAAAACTATCCTGCTGGCTTCCAGGGGGAAGTATGTGGACGTTTAACGTATGAAAGTTTAAAAATCATGCCAGCCCAGCCCTCCTAACTTTCACAGTCCAATGGCCAATTCATCCACAATGTAGAACACACCGTGTGCCTGCTCTCTGTTGTTTGAGTAATCAGGGGAGTGTCTGTGAGGCTGAACCCTCTCTCTGTCTTGGTCCACGTGATGGCCCGTGTCCATAGGTGGTGGACCTCCAGGACAGGCGGGAGTTTAGGGGAGAGAGAGACAGCATGCTGGGTCTGCGAAGGACACTCGGGCCACCAGGCCCTATTGACAGCTTCTTGTAGGCACATGCCCTGCCCTCCCGGCGCATGCCAGGGCCCTCACTGGGCAGGAGTTGGGCATCGCAGCTGCCTGTGCATGGGAAGAGCTACGCCTGAGCACACGGACCACAGAGGAGCCCGTGGCAGGACTGCGTGCCTGGGGTACAGAATCTGATAACCTGAACCAGGCCCTGCAAACCTCACTTGGAAGGGCCTCTGACCCCACCGCCCCCCTTATCCATCCCAGAGCCCAAGGCGGTGTTTGCCAAGGAGCAGCCGGCGCACAGGGAGGTGCAGGCTGAGGCGGGGACCAGCGCCACGCTGAGCTGCGAGGTGGCCCAGGACCAGACGGAGGTGACGTGGTACAAGGACGGGAAGAAGCTGAGCTCCAGCTCGAAAGTGCGTGTGGAGGCCGTGGGCTGTACGCGGAGGCTGGTGGTGCAGCAGGCGGGCCAGGCAGACGCCGGAGAGTACAGCTGTGAGGCCAGAGGACAGAGGGTCTCCTTCCACCTGGACGTTGCAGGTGGGTCCCTAGTGGCACGGTCAGCACCTGTCCAGGCGGTGGAGCGTGTGCTGCACTGGCACTCAGCGCCCCTGCCCCTCTCTGCGTCACCTGTTCCTGGCCTGTAAGGGATGGCTGTGCTGCCCGCAGTGGTTCTGTTAGAAAATCCAGCATTCTTGTGCACACCCACAGAGCACTGTGCTGCACTAGCCAGGATCCCTTGTATGTTTATTCAGAAGCCTGTTTTCTGCTCCTGGTTGAGACCTTGCACAGACCTGTGGCTTTTGTCTTTGTTCTGAGGGAGCTTCAGTTGTGCCTTCTGTTGAGGGCACTGCAGTCTCAGCTGACCATGGAGTCTCCTCTCCCTTGGGGACCCTTAGTGTGTCCCCTCTGCTCCCAGACTCAGCGTGTGGGGACGGCGTTCCTTGTCTTCCCCTCCTGGCTGCACTACTACCTGCAGCTTCTGCCTCTAGAGTAGAAGGAACCAGGAAGGTGCTGGAAACTCACGCTTGATTGGGGTTGCCTTAAGATGACCTTGTGTGGGCCCTGCCAGGGCTTTAGAGTGAGCCCCCCAGATGGGTTCGTCGGCAGCCCCATCACCTGCCCCTGAGGGTCCACATGCCTGTGCCCTGCCGAGGTCATGCTTTCCTCCGGGCCACCTCGTTCTCTTCCTCTGCTTCCTAAAACACCAGACATCTTCATCTTCTTCCTGTGGAGGACGCTGGGACCTCTGGGCAGTCCTGTCGCTCCTGCAGACCCCTCCTGCTGCCTCGGCTCAGCCCGATCCTGGCTGAGGAAGCCCTGTGCATCTGTCGCCTGCGTGATTCGGGGAGGCCTCTGGCTGCTCCCACCTTAGTGTTCAGGTTTTTTGGTGGGAGGCAGAATGCCCCTGTGGTTGGCGACCAGCTCTGGGACAGCTTTGGCACCACTCCCCGTGGAGTAAATGAACCCACCCCTGCCCATCTCAAGCTCCACATGTGGCTTTGCTGAGTTTGGAGTTGGGAAAGACGGTGGTGGCTCTCAAGGAGTACGTGAGCAGCTCTGGCTGCTGTGGTGCTTTGGTGACTACAGGTGCTCCGTGTGTCCCCTGGAGGTGCTGGTCTTGATTGTAGGGGGAGCAGCCCTCTCCTCTCGGTGCTCCGTGGGTGGGGGATGGGACGCAGGGACGCAGCACGTCCCTGTCCAGTGAGGTCTTTCCCGAGACCCTCCTCCGTAGCTGCCATGCTACTGTGGCTGCTACCCTGTGTGCAGGGAGAGGGTCAAATCAGCAAAACTGGTTTTTCTTTTTTTTTTGGTAATTTTTTGTTGGTTTTTGCTTTTTGCTAACTTCTTTCAAGATTTGTCTCTCCTCCCGGCTTCCTATGTTGGAGTATCATATCTACTTTGTCTTGGTGCCTGAGTTAAAATTTCCAGTGTAATATTTGATTGCACATATAAAGTTGTCTTTGTTTTCATTAAATTAAGGAAGCTCTGGTGCCAACAGTTTTTTTGTTTTGTTTTGTTTTGAGACAGAGTCTCATTGTGTCACCCAGGCTGGAGTGCAGTGGTGTGATCTTGGCTCACTGCAGCCTCAACCTTTTGGGTTCAAGTGATCCTCCCGACCTGGCCTCCTGAGTTGCCGGAACCACAGGCATGTGCCACCACACGTGGTTATTTTTTAAGAATTTTTTTGTAGAGATGGGGTCTTGCTGTGTTGCCCAGGCTGGTCTTGAACTCCTGGCCTCAAGCAGTCCCTCTGCCTCGGCCTCCCAAAGTGCTGGGATTACAGGTGTGAGCCACTGCACCTGACCTACAACTTTTTTTTCTTTTTGAGGTGGAGTCTTGCTCTGTTGCCCAGGCTGGAATGCAGTGGCGCAGTCTCAGCTCACTGCAACCTCCGCCTCCTGGGTTCAAGCAATTCTCCTGCCTCAGCATCCCAAGTAGCTGGGATTACAGGCACCCACTACCACGCCCAGCTAATTTTTTTATTTTTTATTTTTAGTAGAGACAAGGGTTTCGCCATGTTTGCTAGGCTGGTCTCAAACTCTTGACCTCAAATGATCCGCCCACCTCGGCCTCCCAACGTGCTGGGATTACAGGCATGAGCCACTGTGCGTGGCCCAACAATTTTTTAATAATGACATTTGAGATGTAATTAAGTGTTTCATTTGAGGGATTTTGGAAAATGTAGATACCGTGCACCACCATGTCTGCATCAAGGCACTGAGCATCTCTGTCCCTCTAGAAAGTTCCCTCATACAGTCCACCCTCCACTCTGCCCCAGGCAGCTGCTGTCCTGATTCTCTCCCCATAGGTCAGTTGTGCCTCGTCTTTCTTCTTTCTTTCTTTTTTTTTTTTTGAGATGGAGTCTCACTCTGTCACCCAGGCTGGAGTGCAATGGTGCAATCCCAGCTCACTGCAAGCTCCGCCTCCCGGGTTCACGCCATTCTTCTGCCTCAGCCTCCTTGAGTAGCTGGGACTACAGGCGCCCGCCACCATGCCTGGCTAATTTTTTGTATTTTTAGTAGAGACAGGGTTTCGCTGTGTTAGCCAGGATGATCTCGATCTCCTGACCTCCTGATCTGCCTGCCTCGGCCTCCCAAAGTGCTGGGATTACAGGTGTGAGCCACCATGCCTGGCCCAGTTCTGTCTTTTCTAGAACATCATTGAAATGTTCAGAAACCCACCCTCTACAAAATCACTTGAAATGGGACATCAAATGTATAAGGAACTTTGAAAAAAGGGATTGCCTAGGGACCAAAAAACAAGAGGGAACTGTAGGATGGATGCAGTGGCTCACACTTGTAGTCCCAACACTTTCATGGGCCAAGGAGGGAGGATCAGTTGAGCCAGAAATTTCAAGACTAGCCTGGGCAACATAGTGAGACCCCGCCTTTACAAAACATAAAAAAGTAGAATAATAATAATAATAATAAAACACAAAAGAATGACTGGGTGAAGTTGGGGTCTGCGTGTACCTTGCAGTACCATAGAGCAGTCAAAACGAGCAGGAGCACAGGGCTTTGCATTGCAGCTGAAGAAGGGCGATTGATGCATGCGGCGTTGTGCTGGAAAAGCAGGTTACAAAGCACATTGTATGTGTTTTGTATGTGTTTAGTGGTTAACAACACGCAGTGGCAGCAACACACGGCAGCTGTGGTTTGTCTCCTGCCTGGAATCTCCGGAGACGCTCTTCTTAGCGTGCCACACACCTCACCTGTGTGAATCCTCGGTCATTCTATTTCAGACAGCAGGAAGTCGATGCACAGAGGTGAAGTCACTTTGTCCAAGGTCACACAGTGGGTAAACGGTTGAGCAGAGCAGCCTGACTTGCACATTCACCCTCAATAAACACACGTACTGAGATAATAAAAGGAGATTCCAAAACCAGGATTCAGGCTGGAGTTACCTCTGAGGGGCTGGGAACTAGTGGTGATGGCATTCTTCTTTCTTTACCAGGTGGGGAGTGTGTGGGTGTTCATTGTATTGGTTTTTTCTTTATTTTCTGCATATTCTTTCTTACCCACTGATCAACAGCATGTACATATTGTTTAGAAATAGGAAGGCAGAACCCAGGGGAAAAATGAAAGGACTTTAAACTGGAGTTTCTGCAGAGCGAAGTAGAGTGTGGGGACAGGTGGAGGGGTAGGGCATGGTGCGTTTTGGTGTGTTTTAGCTTATGTTTTTTTTTGTGGTATTCTAGTTTTTAGTACTATTTTGTCTGCATGTGTATTTGTAGCTAGTTAATGGGCACAGATAGCACCCAAAGAGAAAACTGTTCTGATTTCATTTATTCAGAGCTCAAAGACAGGTTCTACGGTTAGGAATGAGAATGGTGGTCGCTTTTGTGGGGGAGGTAGCTGGGAACTGTGTGGGTGTGGGGTGTGGGTTACACAGGTGCACATAGCTGTCAGAACTCATAGAATTGTACACCAGATCTGTGCATATCACTGTGCGTACATGTTTGTGCATATCACTGTGTGTACATGTTATCCTAGTTAAGAGGTAGCATAAGAGATTTTTGTTTTTAGAGACAGGATTTTGTTCTGTTGCCCAGGCTGGAGTGCTGTGGTGCAGTCATGGCTTACTGCAACTTTGACCTCTCAGGCTCAAGCAATCCTCCCACCTCAGCCTCCTGAGGAGCTGGGCACTTGCATACCACCATGCTTAGCTAATTTTTAAATTTTTTTGTAGAGACAGGGTCTCACTATGTTGTCTTGGCTGGTCTTGAACTCCTGGGCTCAAGCAGTCCACCCAGCTTGCCCTCCCAAAGTGCCAGGATTACAGGCGTGAGCCACTGTGCCTGGCCTCATAAGCAATTTTTCGATGTATGAGTTTCCTCTCTGTGTTGAGAGAAACCCCAGACAGGTACAAGGTAGCTCTGGCTTTAGTGCAAACCAGGGGAGAAGTGGCCAGGGGATGGTCTGTTTGGGTCATGGTTTTGTGGGAGAGAGGTTCCCACATCTCCTGGGATTTTCAGCATGAACCCAAGAGGGTGTCTGTGTTTGCTACTTCTCCAGGCTTTCTGGGTTCTCAGGCAGAGTTTTTATAAGTGCTGAGGGCATGATGTGGGCATTCCACACAGTACCAGCAGCTTTTTCTTTCAAAGGGGCACTCTGCCAGGGTGGTGCTTTTTTCTAAGGCATTACAGAATGTTTGCACTCCAGAGTATCTGCTGCATGTTGCTGATGGGCCTTGGGAAATTATTCGCTGTGCTGATGCTTGAAGCTTCCAATATGCGTTCTCTCTTACTCAAACCCATGTCTGGCTGGCGGTTGGCGAGGCCACTGTTCATGGGCCACAGACAGCCCGTCATCAGTGGGCTCCAGCCTGAGCAGCCTCTGCATCTGAAAATTCAGTTTCTGTGCTCTGGAGTCTCTGACTGTGCATCCTTCCCTGTCCATCCCCAGAGCCCAAGGTGGTGTTTGCCAAGGAGCAGCTGGCGCGCAGGAAGCTGCAGGCAGAGGCAGGAGCCAGTGCCACACTGAGCTGCGAGGTGGCCCAGGCCCAGACGGAGGTGATGTGGTACAAGGATGGGAAGAAGCTGAGCTCCAGCTCGAAAGTGTGCATGGAGGCCACAGGCTGCATGCGCAGGCTGGTTGTGCAGCAGGCAGGCCAGGCGGATGCAGGGGAGTACAGCTGTGAGGCTGGGGGCCAGCGGCTCTCCTTCCATCTGGACGTCAAAGGTCAGTTGATCGAGCAGACATTTGAGTATCTCATGGGAGCAGGCCTGGGGGCAGTGTTTCAGCGTAGGCTGGGACAGTGCTTGGCGGCCTCCTAAGGGCCTGTTTCAGGTAGTTATCTGCTGCTGTGTAACAGATCACTCCAAACTTAGAGGCCTGAAAGAATGATCAGTTTACCTGTCACCATTGTGCAGGTTGAGAATTTGGTCAGGGCTCAGCAGGGGTGGCTCATCTGTATTTCATGTGGTGTTGGCTGGGGCTGGGGGATCTGACTGGCCTCATTGGTGCAGTCCAAGCTGAGGTCCAAGCTGGGATGGCTCCAGTGTATGGGGGATGGCCAGGACGATGGACCTGTCTCTTCTTGTGGTGTCCTCTGGCCTCACTTCCATGTCTGCAACCTCATTCTTTCCTCCGTGGTTGCTGTCTTTCTGGACTTCTTTCCATGGTGACTGGATTCTTCGCCTAGGGAAAGGTAGAAACTATGAGGCTTGTTAAGCTGGGTTCTCGGGACTCCCAGAGTGTTACTTTCCCCCATGTTCTGTTGCTCAAAGCTAAGCATAAGGCCAGCCTAGTCTGCAGGAACTAGGGTGTAGAGAAGTAGACCCTACTGTCAGTGGGGGAGTGGCATGTCCTGTTGTAGAACATTGTGCACCCAGGGTGTCTTGACTCATCACAACCTTTTTAACAGTCTATCACAAGGACATGGGATCTGTTTGATTCTCTGCCATCCTGAACATGTTACCTTTTTATTTCGAATGCTTGCCTCATGGTCACAAGGTGGCTTCCATAGCTCCAGCCATCATGTTCAAGATGGGAAGATGTGGAAAGGGTGTGTATTAGTTTTTTGTTTTCTGCTTATTTTTTTAACTGCTTTGTAACAAATCATCACCAACTTAGTGGCTTAAAACAATGCTCACTGAGTAGCTCACAGTTCTGTAAGTCAGAAGTGCAGGCATGGTGTGCCTGGGTTCTCTGTTCAGGGTCTCAGAAGCTGAAGTCAGGTGCCTGCTGATTAGTTCTCTTGGTTCCTATTTCCAGCTTCCACAAGTTGTTGGCAGAATTCAGTTCCTTGCAAATGTGGGTCTGTGAGCCCATGGGTCTGAGGCCCTATTTCTTGGCTGGCTGTCAGCCAGGGAGCTGCTGTCAGATCCTAGAGGCCACCTCATTCTTTGCCATGTGGCCTTCATCATCAGGCCAGTAATGGATAATCTCCTTTGTGTCAAGTCACTCTCAGACTTCAAATCTCTTTTGTCAGGGAAGAGACCCCTCCCATTTATGGCCTCACCTGATGAGGTCCAGCTCACTCGAGATAATCTTCCTTTGGAGGAACTTAAAGTCAACTGATTTGAGACCTCATTCCATCTGCAGGCTTCCTTCACAGCAGCACCTAGATTTAGTGTTTGGGCATTCTTAGAATTCTGCCTCCCTCATTGTGGATGTTTCTGGCTGTCTCTTCTGTTTGGAAAACAAAAACTTTTCTTGAAGTCGTGAGTACATCAACCCCCTTGCCTCCCTGACTTGGTGGGGGTCTTGCAAGACCATGCTCAGCTCCAGGTAGCCTGGAGAATGTACCCCTGGCCTTATAGCCTTGGCAGGGGGACGTGAAGGAGGAGGAGGTGGACCTGGGATGGGAGAAGCTGGCCTGGGACTGGCCCCACAGCCCATACCCCACAGCCTGGGTTTCCACCCCTTTCTGAGGCAGGCTGGCGGCGGGATTGGTTCGTGTGTAGGGTCAGACTGCCACGTGTGTCTCATTCCCGTCTGTCTGCTGAGTGACCTTGGGTGAGTTGTTGATGTTGTGTCATCCCCAAATTCACATCCACCTGGAACCTCAGAATGGGGCCTCATTTGGAAACAGGGTCTTTGCTGATGTAATTAAGTGAGGCACCTTGTGATGAGGTCATGGACTAGGGTGGGCCCTGAATCCAGTGACAGTGTCCTTAGACAGACTGGGAGACACACACAGAGGAGGCAACCATGGGAGATGGAGGCTGACACTGGAGTGATGCAACAAGCCCAGAGACGCCGGGAGCCCCCAGGAGCTGGGAGAGGTAGGGTGGGTCCTCCCCTAGAGCCTCCTGAGGGAGCACAGCCCTGCTACACCTTGATCTCAAATTTCTGGCCTCCAGAACTGTAAGAGGATGATTTTCTGTCATTCTGAGCCACTTAGCTTGTGGTGAGCTTTTACGGCAGCCCCCAGAAACTCAGACAGTTGGCCTCTCTGTGCCTCAGTTTCCTCATCTGTAACATGGGAGTCGTGATTGTGGCGTCTGGGGACTGTGCTTGTGCAGGGCACTGTGAATTATAGCTGCTGGGATTGGGTTTTGGGGGATAAATAGGTCAAGGAAGGAGGGCAGGGCCAGCTTGGTGGTGTAGACACTGGCTAGCCTTCACCCCAGAGGGCCGTGGTGCGGGGTGGGAGGGGACAGAGGTGTGCCAGGCTGCAGGAGCTCAGAGGCACTAGCTGCCAGCAGAGTGGGTACCAGGGTCTCCGGAAAGGTCTCAGTGGCAGTGGCTCATCCAGCCTGCTTCCCTGTCTGTAAAATGCGGATCCCACAGTGCACCCGGCTCTGAGGGCAGGAGAGGGGATTAACATGAGATGGTGCTTGGCAGGGGTGCACTAACTGCTTCATCCCATCTTCCTGCTGCTGTTTTTATCCCTGGGGTGACACACGACTCAGACACTAGGGGGCCCAGGCTTGCACATCTGCGGGCTCTGTCACATTGGTGCTCCAGGGAAAGAAGCAGACAATGTCTGTAGCGTGGGCCAGGGGTTCTGTGTGGCCACACAGAGGAATGCTGATGCTTAGCAAGTGCCTCAGTCCATGAGGGCTGCTAGAGCAGAACACCATAGCCTGGGTGGCTCAGAAACCACGGAAGTGTGAAGTGTGCTGCTTGCAGCTCTGGAGGTCAGAAGTCCAAGAGCAAGGTGCCAGCAGATTCCGTGTCTGGTGAGGCCGCTTCCTGGTTCATAGATGGTGCCTTCTCACTAAGCCTTCACAGTGGAAGGGGCGAGGGAGCTTTTGAGGTCTCTTTTATAAGGGCATTTATCTCATTCATGACCCAAGTGTCTCCTAAAGGCTCCTCCTCCTAACACCATGACCTTGGGGATAAGGATTTCAACGTGGGAATTTTGGGGGCCACAGACATTGCAACCATAGCAGTGAGAATGTGGGAGCTAGGTTTTGTGATGCTCTCAGGGTTTTACCCCAAAGGCAGGACTGGCAGGCTAGTGTGTTCTCTGTGTAAGTGCTTTTGTTAAATTGACTTCTTAACATATTGTATCATGCCTGTCTGCTGTTCTTGGAATGTTGTGTCCCCTCCACAGTTCATGTTGAAACTTAGTCCCCTGAGCAACAGTGTTAAGAGGGGGCCTTTGGGAGGTGATTAGGCATCGAAGGCTCCACCCTCGTGAATGGATGAGTACCCCTAGATTATAAAAGGGCGAGTTCACCACTTCCATCCTGTCTCGCATGTGAGACACAGCAATAATGCGCTGTCTTGGAAGCAGAGAGCAGCCCTCACCAGGCAGCTGAACCTGCCGGCACCTTTTCATTTGTTTGCTTTTTGAGACAGGGTCCTGCTCTGTCACCCAGACTGGAGTGCAGTGGTGTGACCACGACTCACTGCAGCCTCGACCGCCTGGGCTCAAGCAATCCTCCTGCCTCAGCCTCCTGAGTAGCTGGAACTACAGGCACGTGCCACCATACCTGGCTAATATTCTCAATTTTTTGTTTGTAGAGAGGGGGTCTTGCTGTGTTGCCCAGGCTGATCTCAAACTCCTGGGCTCAAGCAATCCTCCCACCTCAGCTTCCCAAAGTGCTGGGATTACAGGAATGAGCCACTGCACCAGACCTGATTGATTTTTTAAAGTATGTAATTCAAGTAACATAAAATTCACCCTTTTACAGTGTACGATTTGCTGGTTTTTAGGTTGCATAACCACACCACAGTCTAATTCCAGAACATTTTCATCAACCCTAAAAGAAACTCTATGCCCCTTCATAGTCACTCCCCATTCCCCTTCCCCTCAGCACTTAGCAACCACTAACGTGCTTTTGGTCTCCCTGGATTTGCCTGTTCTGGACATTTCATTTAAACAGAATCATATAATATGTGGCCTTTTATGTCTGCCTTTTTTTTACTGGGCATGATGTTTTCAAGGCTCATCGTGTTGTAACATGTATCAGTACTTCCTTTTCATAGCTGAGTCACATTCCATTGTATGAACAGATCACGTTTTGTTTATCTATGCATCAGTGGACAGGCATTTGAATTGTTCCCACTCTGGCAACTATACATAATGCTGCTATAAACATTTGTATGCAGGCTTTGTGTGAATGTATGTTGTCAGTTCTCTTGAGTAGATACCTAAAGAGTAGGGTTGCCAGGTCATACTATAATATTATTTACCTTAGTGAGGAACTGTCAGACTGTTTTCTAGAGTGGCTGCACCATTTTACATTCTTCAATCAGCAATGTATGAAGGTTCCAGTTTCTCTACATCCTCACCAACTCTTCTTGTTTTCCTTTTATTTATTCTTTTTTTAGAGTCGGGGTCTCACTCTATTGCTCAGGCTGGAATGCAGCGGTGTGATCATGGTTCACTGCAGCATTGAACTCCCAGGATCAAGCAATCCTCCCATCTCAGCCTCCTGAGGAGCTGGGACTACAGGTGTGCACCACCACACCCAGCTAATTTTTGTATTTTCAGTAGAGATGGGGTTTCACCATGCTGGTCTTGAACTCCTCACCCCAAGTGATCCACCCACCTCGGCCTCCCAAAGTGCTGGGATTACAGGTGTGAGCCACCATGCCCAGCCATGATGCTAGACCTTTTTTTTAGATAAATGATTTGCAAATATTTTCTTTCATTCTTTTTTTGATTATGTCTTTTGCTGCATGAAGCTTTTAATTTGGATAAAGTTTAGGCTGGACATAGTGATGTGCGCCTGTAATCCCAGCTACTTGGGAGGCTGAGGTGGGAGGATTGCTTGAGCCCAGGAGACTGAAGCTGCAGTGAGCTATGTTTGCACCACTTTACTCCAGCCTGGGCAACAGAGTGAGACCCTGTCTAAAAAAAATTTTTTTTTAAATAAAGCTTAATTTATCCGCTTTTGTTGCTTGTGTGTTAGGTGTCATTTCTAAGAAATCATTGCCCGATCCAAGGTCATGAGATATACACCTCTGTTTTCTTCTAAGATTTTAGTGGTTTTAGCTGTTACATTTAGGGCTTTGATCCATTTTAAGTTAATTTTTGAATATGATGTGAAATAGTGGTCCAACTTCATAATTTGCATGTGGAAATGCAGTCGTCCTAGCATCATTTGTTGAAGACATTTTTCTCCATTGAATTTTCTTGGCACCCTTGACCATGAATGTAAAGGGTTTATTTCTGGATTCTCAATTCTGTTCCATTGATTTCTAAGTTTATCTTTATGTCAATACCACAGTCTTGATTACCGTATCTTTGTAGTAAGTTTTGAAATCAGAAAGTGTGAGTTTTCCAACTTTGTGTGTTTTCAAGATTGTTTTGGCTATTCAAGGTCTACTGCATTTACATATGAATTTTAGAATCAGCTTTTCAAATTTTGGAAAAAAGGTAGGTGGGATTTTGATAGGGTTTTCATTGAATGTGTAGATCAATTTGGAGAGTATTGCTGTTTCTTCTAATCCATGAGTATGGGATACATTTCTATTTATCTGGGTCTTTTAAGATTTCTTTCAGTGGTGTTTTCTAATTGTCAACATATAAAGTTTGCAGTTCCTTTGTAAATTTATTGCTAAGTAGTTAATATTTTGGATGCTACTGTCCATGGAACTGTTTTCATAATTTCAGTTTTGGAATGCCATTGCTAAGGTACAGAAATAGAATTGACTTTTGTATATTGGTCTTTTATCCTGCAACCTTGTTGAACTTGTTGATTAGCTCTAATATTTCTTTTGTGGATTCCTGAGGATTTTCTGTACACAAGATCGTGCTATCTCTGAATAGAGACAGTTTTACTTCCTAATTTGGGACGTTTCTTCTTTTTAAAGTGTAGGCATTTACAGCTGTGCATGTCCCCCGAGCAGTGCTTTCACTGCATCCTGAAGTTTGGTATGTTGTGTTTTCATTTTCATTCATCTTAAAGTATTTTCTAATTTTTCTTTTAATTTCTTTTTTAAAAGTGTGTTGCTTTATTTCCACATATTTGTGTATTTTCCAGTTTTCTTTCTGTTTTCTAGCTTTATTCCATCATGGTCAGAGAAGATACTTTGCCTGACTTCAACTTTTAAAAATGTATTGACACTTATTTTGTGGCCTAATAGATGGCCTATCCTGGACAGTGTTCCATACACACTGGAGGAAAATGTGTATTCTTCTCCTGTTGATTGGGATATTCTATGTAGTCTCGTGTTGATTGGAATATTCTATAGAGTGTTCCCTGTGGGGGATAGGTTCCAGGACTCCTGTAGATACCAAAATCCATAGATCATCAAGTTCCTTATATAGAATGATGTAGTATTTGCATATAACCTACGCATATCCTTCCTTATATTTTAAATCATCTCTAGATTACTCATAGTACCTAATACAATGTAAATGCTATATAAATAGTTGTTATACTGTATTTCTAAAAATTTATATTACTTTATTGTTGTGTCATCATTTTTTTCCAGAATATTTTTGATCCTCGGTTGGCTGAATCTGCACACGTGTAACCTGCGAATTTGGAGGGCTGACTGTATGAATCAGTTAGGTCTAGTTGATTCATAGCATTGTTCAAGTCCTCTTGGTTTTAATAGATCTTTTTTCTAGTCATTCTGTCTATTATTGAAAATGGGGTATTGAAGTCTCTAATATTGTAGACATTTTTTCTTTCTTTAATTCTGTTGATTTTTGCTTCTCATATATTGCTCTCTGCTTTAGGTGAGTATATGTTTATAATTGTGATATCTTATTGAGAGATTGGCCCTTTCACAGTGTGTAGTGTTGTTTGTTTCTTCTGGTGGTTTGGTTTCGGGGTCTGCCTTGCCTGGTGTTTGGGAGCCATTCCTGCTCTCTTTTGGCTGCTATGGTTTATGGAGCATCTTCGAGTCCTCCACCTGTTTGCGTCTTTGGCTCTAAAGTGTATGTCTTATAGATAGATGGATAATGACTTTTTAATTAAGAATTAGTTTTATAATTGAGCTGAAACTCATATAACATACAGTTAACCATTTTGAAGTGTATACTTCAGTGGCATTTAATGCATTCTCAATGTTGTGCAACCACCACCTCTGTCTAGTTTCAAAATTTTTCATCAGAAATTTTTCACCAGAACACCCCATAGTCATTGGGTTATTACTTTACATTCTTCCCTCCCCGCATCATCTGGCCACCCTGCATTTTGCTCGTTGTCTCTGCAGATTCGTTTGTTCTGGATACTTCATGTAATAGAAATCATGCAATATGTGTACCTTGTATCTGGTTCTTTTACTTTGTGTAAACTTTTCAAGATTCCTCCAAGTTGTGCATAACATGTTCCAGTGCTTCATTACTTTTTATGGCTGAATAATGTTCCATTGGATGTATATATCACAGCATATCACAGATGCTGTTAATTTTTGTTGCTGTTTCTGTTGCTTTTGTTTGTGTATGTTTAGTGACTTTTCTGAACTAATTCTGTAAAGTCTATGTTCCTTATCATGGGTGGCCACTGAAGCCTCTGCTTAGTGAGCTTATTGGCCAGCTGGTGATTGGAACAGTGATTTTACTAGATGTCTCCAACAATAAGTCTCCCTGTCTTTGGGGCCTGTGTGTGGGAGTCGGCCCATGCATTCAACACAGCTAGGCAGATGACAGCTGTACCTGTGCCTTTACTTCTGGCCTCACAGAACCTCAAGACTAGCCACATGGGTGAGTGTTAGGCCTTCTCGGGCGTTGCCTGAGTGTGCACACAGCCTGTGCATATGTGTGACTCTCTCTGTGCCTAGGAGTATGTTGTTGGAGCTTTCCAAAGCCTCCTGTGGATGTCTTGTTCTCCAGCATTTCCTTTTAGGCTGGAGACTTTTGGTTAGACTATTGTTCATTGCAACCGTTCTCCACTGCTTCAAGCAGCCATGGTGTTTGTAATTACCTCTGATATTTTTTCAAAAAATCCTTCTGGAGAAAATGCTTTTGCACTGGGTGAACTACTTAGGCCAAATAAATTCAGCCCTGGTGAGCGAGTTTTCCAGGGAGCTACCAAACCGGTGAAATAATGACAGTGCTCTAGGAATGGCCCTCTCTGCTGGTTGCCACGGTGCTGGTCTTCATCCTGATTGTGGACTGTTGGTTTTCACAGTTATCTCAGCGCTAGAGGCTGGTAGGTTTAAGAATTGGGCGAGTTAAAACACCACACATCTAGCTGTTCTTACTGAGATGCAGTTGTTTTTCGTGGGTGAATGCTCCCCAGATTGCTGCAAGTCTTTGATTAATTTTCAGACTTCTGAAAAGTTGAATTTCAACATTTTTTTGGCCAGTGCTTTTCTTTCTTTTGTGGAGGAGAAGTTTTTCAGATATTATTTTGTCATTTTTGCTGACATCTCTGCCAGGGGTTTTTGAATATTGAACCAGCCTTGCATTCTTGGGATGTGTTTGTGTTTGTGTTTGTGGTGTGTTATTCTTTTTACATACTGGATTCAGTCGGCTGATATGTTGCTGAGTATTTTTATTTTTATGTTAATGGAGAATTTTAGTTTGTGGTTTTCATATACCGTCTGTCTGGTTTTGATATCAGGGTAATGCTGTCCTCAAAAAAATGGGATGGAAAGCATTTCCCTTCTCTTTTGTTTTCAAGAAGATATTGTGTAGAATTGATGTTATTTCTGTTACTTTTAAAACATCTTTTTAAGTTATTTCATTGACGATGCAAGTAAAGCCATCTTGGCCTAGAGATTTCTTTTTGTGGAATATTTAAATCACCAAGACAATTTATTTAATAGATGTGGGACTGTACAAGTTGTCTATTTCATCTTGGGTGAGTATTGGTAATTTGTGGTTTCTGAGGAATTGGTCCATTTATTCAAATGGATTTAATTTATGTGCATGGAGTTGTTTGTAGTGTTTCCTTATTACCATAGTGTCTGTAGGGTCTGCAGGGATACCCTTGTTTCATTACTGATATTGTTAGTTTGTCTTTTCTCTCTCTTTTTTTCTTTGTCTTGATAGAGGTTTGTCAGTTTTATTGATCTTTTCAAGGAACCAGCTTTAGGTTTCACTGATTTTCTCTATTTTCATCAATGTTATTGATTTCTGCTTTTTTCTTTATTGCCATCCTTCATCTTGCTCTGGGTTTATTTTGCTCCTCCTTTCCTAATTTCTTAAGGTAGACTATTAGTTTCCTGATTGAAATACTTCTTGCTAATATAAATATTTCATACAGCAATTTTTTTCTCTAAGCACTGCTTTAGCTTTATCACACACATTCTGATGTGGTATTTTCTTTTTTTTGGAGACGAAGTCTCACTCTTATCCCCCAGGCTGGAGTGCGATGGCACGATCTCAGCTCACTGCAACCTCCGCCTCCCAGATTCAAGCGATTCTCCTGCCTCAGCCTCTCGTGTAGCTGGGATTACAGGCATGCACCCCCACATCTGGCTAATTTTTGTATTTTTAGTAGAGACGGGGTTTCACCATGTTGGCCAGGCTGGTCTTGAACTCCTGACCTCAGGTGATCTGCCTGCCTCGGCCTCCCAAAGTGCTAGGATTACAGGCATGAGCTACCACGCCCGGCCCTGATGTGGTATTTTCATTGTTGTCCAGTTGAAGATAATTTCTAATTTCCCTTGATACTGCCTCTTAAATGTGTAGATTATTCAGAAGTGTGTTTAATTTCCATGTGTTCAGAGATTTTACTATTACCTTTCTGTTATTGATTTGTAGTCTAATTCCATTTTGGTCAGAGAACATAACTTTGAAACATTTCAATTCCCTTTAATTTGTTTCCTGAACCATAATATGTCCTAGGTGGGCGAACATTCTATGTGTTCTGGAAAGGAGTGTTTTCTGCTGTTGTTGGGTGGATCCTACCAGTGTCACTTAGGTCATGATGGCTCATGGTTCAGTTCATCTGTATCCTTGATGCTTTTCTGTCTGCCAGTTTTATCAGTTATTGAGAGAAGATTGTTGAAATCCTCAGCTATGATTGTGGATTTGTCTGTTTTTACTTTCAGTGTTATCGATTTTTGCAGCATGTATTTTGAAGTTACATTGTGAAGATCATTTTGTCTTCTTTGCAAATTGACATCTTTATCCCTATGTAATGTCCCTCGTTCTCCCTGGTAATTTTCTTTGTTCTGAAATTTTCGTTGTTTGATATTAATATGAACAAACAATCCAGACTTGTGTTATTAGTGTTTGTATTACATGTATTTTGCCATTCTTTGAACCTGCTCATATAATTATATTGGAGGTGAGTTTCTTGTCGATAACATGTAGTTGGCTCACTATTTTCCAACTGATAATCTCTGTCCTACTATGGATGTGTTTAGTCCATTTTCATTTATGTTGTGATTAATATGTTTGGATCTAGGTTGACTATTTTATTACGTTTTTCTGTTTTTTCCCCTTTTTTTGGTTCTTCTGTTTCAACTTTTCTGCCCATTTTGAGTTATTTAGATTTTTTTTGTAGTATTTCTTTTTAATTTATCTATTGTGATTTTTTTTGTTCACCTAGGGATTGCACTTAACATACTTAACTCTTCATCATCTACTTAAGATCAGTATTTTATCACCTCCACTGGAATATGGAACTCCTACCATCACATAGGTCTCTTTTACTCCCTGACCTTTAAATTATTATGGTAGTTATCTTACATATTATCTCTACATTCATTGAAAACCTCATCAGATAATATAATTTTTCTTTTTTAACTATGAAATTTATTTTAAATAACTCAAGAGGAGGAATATAATCTGTTTTATTTGCCTAGATGTTCAGCATTTCTGTTACTCTTGCCTCATTCCTGCTGTTGCAAGTTTCCCTGAGATATCATTTCCCTTCTGTCTGAAGGACATCTTTTAGCAATTCTTTTAGAGCAGCTCTGCCATCAATGCATTTTCTTAGTTTTCCTTTATTCAGAATGTGTCTATTTCACCTGCATTCCTGAAAGATATTTTTGGTGGATTGAGAATTCTGGGTTGATGCTTCTTTTATTTTAGCACTTGAAAAAATGTTCCACTTCCTTCTGGCCTCCATGATTAAAACAATATTTAATTGACAAATAAAGATTGAATATATTTAAGCTGTACAACATCATGATTTTACACACACACACACACAGAGTGAGAAATTAACAGTCATTCAAACTGTTCCCCTACAAATAATGTAATAATGTGTTGGTCTTCTCTGCCTGCTTTCAAAATTTTTTTCTTTGTCTTTAATTTTTCACTCTTTTAAAATGATACATGTGGGTGTGGATTTTTTTTGGGTTTATTCTGTTTGGGGCTTGCCAAATTCTTTTAATCTGGTTTATGTCTTCCAAATTTGGGAGATTTTTAGTCATCATTTCTTCAGATTATTGTTTCTGAACTATATTTTATCTTCTGCTTGTAGGGATAATGACTTCAATGTTAGATCTTTCAGAATCATCTTACAGGTCCCTGAGCCTCTGTTTTTTTGTTTTGTTTTGTTTTAAATCCCTTTCTCTCTGTTGTTTGGATTGGATAATTTCTGTTGATCTGTCTTCAATTTCACTAACTTTCTTCTGTTATTAATATTCAACTATTGAGCCTATACAGTGAATTACTTCAATTACTATCTTTTCTTCTTATGAACTTTCCACTCGGTTCTTCTTTATATCTTCTCCTTCTTTGCTGAGACTTTTTAATGTTCTCATTCCTTTCAAGGGTATTTGCTTTTACTTGTTGAAGCATTTTTGTATTAGCTGCTTGAAAATCATTGACACCAGCATTGGTGTCATCTTGACAGTGGTATCTGTTGGTAGTCTTTTCATGTGCGTGCTACTTGATTCTTCCTATGCCCAGTAATTTCAGATGGTGTCCTGGGTATTTTGAAGACTATGTTACATGACTTCAGGTTTTCTTTACATCCTAGGGGAATGTTGATTTTTTTTTTTTTTAAGCTGGAAATCAGCCTGGCTGACTTCTGTGGGTTGATGTCTTCAAAGCCTGTGCGGTTTGATCTGTCCTGCCTGTGCACCTCCTGTGGTCATGTGTACGTGGGCAGTGGTTTGTCCCCGAGTACAGTGACATATGCCTCTAGGGGGAGCCCTGGAGTTCATGAACAACTTTATGTTGTATTTTTGGAGCGTCTCCCTTTCCAGGACCCTCTCCAGGACTTTTTGCTGTCCTGGAGCTTCCCTTTCAGTTCTACAGACAAAAAGCTGGAGCTTTGTGTTTGCTGCCCTGATACTGCTTCTTATGGTTGCAACTGTATGTGCCAGAGCTGAGCGCCAGGAGGACAGAGAAAAAAAAAATCAACAGTGCTTACCTTTGAAATCAGAGCCCCTTCCATTGAAGATGAGTGTGTCCTCTTTTTTTTTTTTTTTTTTTTTTTGAGATGGAGTCTCGCTCTGTCACCCAGGCTATAGTGCAGTGGCACAATCTTGGCTCACTGCAACCTCCACCTCCTGGGTTCAAGTGATTCCCCTGCCTCAGCCTCCCAAGTATCTGGGACTACAGGCACCTGCCACCACACCCAACTAATTTTTTTTTTTTTTTTTTTTTTTTGCTTTTTGATTTTTTTTTAATTGAGACAGGGTCTCACTCTGTTGCCCAGGCTGGAGTGCAGTGGCATGATCTTGGCTCACTGCAACCTCTGCCTCCCAGGTTCAAGTGATTCTCCTGTCTCAGCCTCCCGACTAGCTGGGATTACAAGCATGTGCCACCACACCTGGCAATTTTTGTGTTTTTAGTAGAGATGGGATTTTGCCATGTTAGCCAGGCTGATCAGGTGATCCATCCGCCTCAGCCTCCCAAAGTGCTAGGATTACAGGCGTGAGCCACTGTGCCTGACCACATCTGGCTAATTTTTGTATTTTTAGTAGAGGCAGGGTTTCACCATGTGGCCAGGCTGGTCTTGAACTCCTGACCTCAAATGATCCACCCACTTCAGCCTCCCAAAGTGCTGGAATTACAGGCGTGAGCCATTGTGCCTGGACAGAGTGTTTCCTTTATCAGGAGTTTAGTTGTTCACACCTGCATGGTCTGGGGTGTGAGAAAGAAGAAGAAGCAGGGTGTCTTCTGTCCTCTCTGAGCACTTGTGCTTCTCTCTTCCATACCTTGAGGGAGGCTGCAGGATTCTCTGGGAGCCCGCTCTGCACAATTGCCCGCCTCTGGGTTTTGGGTGCACAGGTCATGGGATGAAGGGTTCTGGGACTTTGAATGCTGTTCCTCTGCCGCCCCCATCCACCTGCTGCTCTCCTTTCTGAGTATTCAGACAGCAGCTCCTTGGTCTCACGGGTGAAATGTGGGGTGTGCACCTCCAGAACTGGAGCCACCAGTAGGTGCTTTTGAAAACTGCAAGTTTTATTATAAATATGCAAATGAACCCAGACCTTGGCATTTCTTGTGTGAGACAAGTCTAAGCATCCTTGTGAGGGTATTTGTATCTCATTCAGGCAAATGTGGCAGGTAAACCACCAGGTAGATAGCTGGGGGCCTGATAGAGTGGCTCAGCTGCACTGAGGGGCCACCAAGACTGTTGCATGCTTCCTCCCTAGTGCAGCTGCAGGCGGGCAGTCACCTATGCACTCACATACACATGCATGCACACAGTGCACTTACACACACATGCACTCTCACACATGCCTACACATACATGTGCACACACGCAATGCACTCATATGCACACACACATAGTCTAACATGCACACCTACACACACATGCACTCACGCATATGAACATACACATATATGCACACGTGCACTCACATGCACCTACACACACCTGCACAACATACACATGCACACATGCACTCATACACCACCCACACATATGAACACACACACAAACTCACACACACACTTGCACATAACATGCATACATCCCCCAACAACACATTTACATATGCGTACATACATTTAAACACACACAAACAACACACAAGACATATATACACACACATACGTAGACACACACAAACCTAAACATAATACATACATAATACCTACATATGCACTTACCTACATATATACACGCACAGACACCTCACTCCCACATATACCCTATACACATATACCCCCATACACACTTACACCATATACATACATTCAAACACATGTACACTTGCACACATACATACACACATTTAAACACACATATACACAAACATGTACACACATGTGCATACACATGCTTCATCTCATACACACAAATACATGCATGATACACATACATACACACACATGAAAACACACTTAAACATACACACACACTTGCTCGTACATATTACATACACATATTAAAACACATTCCCATTCTCAAACACATCCACATGCAGTGTGATTGTGTGTGATTTTGTGAAGTGCATATCAGAGAGACACAGTTTCCTTGAAAGTACTTTGTGAGTCCTTCTCTAAAGCAAACATAACAAATGTCAAAGAGCTTGGGGAAGCCCTCCCTTGGTGATCAGGCTGATTCGAGGGCCATGGAATGAGCGGCAGATGCAGCTGCCCAGCTGGTTGAGCATGCTGCGGCTGTGTGACTGGATTTGCGTCTGTGCTCATGCTTAGAGGTGCTCACGCGGGATGCCGGTCTGCCACGTGCCCAGTGCTAGCACCGCTGCTGAAGATGTGTTGCTGACAGGCTGCTGTGTGGGTCCTTGCAAGAACCTTGCAGTGCCTGAATCCATACCTGGGTCCCTGAGAACATCTGGCTGCAGAGATTCGGCTCTGGGACTCCTCAGCATGCTCAGTGAGGCAGTAACACTTAGTCAACTTGGTTTAAAAACACAGCAGCTCTTTTAGTGATCATTTTGAAGACAGGTGTGGACTTGGAGGTGCATTTGAAAGCTGGTGTCCACTCACTTGGGCTGTCCTGCACACCTCTGGAGTGGACTTTGGTCCTTAATTCCTGGGGATGAAAACATAGAAGTTTCACAGTTAGACTTTGACTGCACCATGGAGACTAGATTAGGATGAGGGGGGATCAGAGGCAGGAGGCTCTGCCCTGCCTGGTCCAGGGAGGGGAGGACCGGGCCTACAGAGGGACAGCGGTCCCGAGGGTGGAGGAGAGGGCTGGGCCTGCAGAGGGCCCCAGGTGCCGAGGGCAGAGAGGAGGCCATAGGCTCAAGAGCCATTTAAGAGGTGGAGCATAGGCTGGGCACGGTGGTTCACGCCTGTAATCCCAGCACTTTGGGAGGCCGAGGTGGGCAGATCGCGAGGTCAGGAGATTGAGACCATCCTGGCTAACACGGTGAAACCCCGTCTCTATTAAAAATACAAAAAATTAGCTGGGTATGGTGGCGGGCGCCTGTAGTCCCAGCTACTCGGGAGGCTGAGGCAGGAGAATGGCGTGAACCCAGGAGGCGGAGCTTGCAGTGAGCCAAGATTGCGCCACTGCACTCCAGCCTGGGCGACAGAGCAAGACTCCGTCTCAAAAAAAAAAAAAAAAGAGGTGGAGCACAGCAGAGTGGTGGCCGGGCGGGTTCAGGGTTGAGAACAGAGGAGATGGGAAGTGAACTGCAAGCTTGGGCAGATGCATAGATGCAGGGGCTGTATCTGAGATGGGGCAGTAGGCAAGGAGTAGGTGTGCAGGGAGAAATGGGTAAGGAGCTGTTCCGTCCTGTCCAACCTGGGGCTGGAGTTGCCACAAAGGCAGTGGCAAGGAGTTCCCACAAGGGAGTGCCCCAAACTATCGCACAGTGGGATGGTTAGGATTCCACAGAAAGAAGCACCAAACCCCAGGGCGCTGAGTCCAGAGCTTTATTAGAGGAACTTGCTTACAGAGGAGGACTGCAGCGTGTGCTTGTAACAGACAGCAAGAAGGCAGAGGTCCCACCCAGGCATGTCTGCTATGAGGGGTCAGGCTATGGAGTTTATCTCAGGGTTGAGGACTCTGGCTCAGGGCCAAGCAGGACGGCTTTCTCTGTATTTAGCAAGATGGCTGATTTCTCAGAGTCTTGAGCAATGCCTAAACACCTTTATCCATGCCTGGTTCAAGCCTGGAGGGGAAAACTTGCAGGTGGGTCAGGACAGATAAAGAAAGTGCTGGGGGTGCTGGGGGATGCTATATTAGCCTATGTGGGACATCCAGGAGGCAGTAGCTCTCTGGGCTGGACCTCGGTCAATGCTGAGCTGACAAGGGATTTGTTGGCATGTCAACGGCAGGAGAGGATGGGCGTGCACCGGGGCACCATGGGCAAGGGACCATGATAACAAGGCTCGCCCTGGGGCAACACTGAGGAGGCTGAGACCACCAAGGAAGAGGCCCAAAGGAGCAGGAGGAGAATCTAGAGAGTTGTGTTTTGGGGTCAGTGAAGACTTTGATGCATAAGTGATGTGCAGGTGTGAATGCCATGGTGAAACATGAGCGGCTGGGGAAGGGCCGAAGGACCGCAGCCCCAGTGGGCACAGGTGACCTTAGCAGGAGCAAGGGCTCCATGGCTGCTGAGCAGATCTGAGGTGAGGATGTGGACACAGCTGGTGTCTACGGCTGTTTCCCCAAGCCAGGCTTTGAAGGGCAAGAGAGAGGGCAGGGGTAAGATGCAGGGCTGGTTCTGGCCCCTGTGGTCCCTGGTCACTGCTGTGTCATGAGGGGGTGTCAGAGCCTCACCACCTGCCGCTGTCCATCTGCCAGCCCTAGCAGAGCCACCAAGTCACCAAGGATGAGCTAGTGAAAGGCAGGCAGCTGGATGCATCATTATTTCCTTTGTAAAAATTAATTTACAACATAAAAACACCACCTTTTGTATGTTGGGCACAAATATGTTTTTGAAAAGATTTTTAAAAAGTCTAAGTGTCCAACAGCAGATGAATGGATGAAGAATATGTGTTGTATATTATAGTATGCAGGGGGATGCTGTTCAGCTGCCACTCAACAACATGGGTGAAGCTGGAGGATGTTATGTTAAGTGAAATAAAACATAAAGACAGTTACTGCACAGTCTCACTTATATGTGGAATCTAAAAATGTTGAACTCATAGAAGTGGAGAGTAAAGTACCAGAGGCTTGAGGAGGTGGTAGGTCATGGAGATGTTGGTCAAAGTGTACAAAGTTTCAGTTTGGAGGAATAAGTTCAAGAGATCTATTATACAACATGGTGACTATAGTTAATAACAATGTATTGTATTCTTGAAAATTGCTAAGAGAGTGGATTTTTAGTGTTCTCACCACAAAACAATACATATATGAGGTAATGCATATGTTAACTAGCACAATTTAGCAATTCCACAGTATATACGTATTTCAAAACACATTGTTTATAATAAATGTATACTTTTTTGTAAATTTAAAAAAGGACTTTTAGGATAAACTACAGAGAGTGAGGAAGAAGCAAAAATAATAAAAGAGGTCATGCAGAAAAATTTCAGAAATGATAAACAACATGAATCCTAAAATTTATAGATTCACAAGGAATCATTGTAAGTGTAAAGAAGATAAATTCTCAGCTAGACATATCATAGTGAATTGCAGAAGGCCAAAAACCAAGAGGAGAGCCTTAAAACTACCAGACAGAAGAATATATTAACAGAACAACAGTTACCCTTCCTATAGATTTTTCAGCAGTAATGAGGAGCCCAGAAATGAAATAATGGCATAATGTCCAAATTAGCAAGGGAAAACAACTGTCAACCTAGAATTCTGTACCCAGCTAAGCTATCATTCAAAAGTGAGTGTGAAATAAAGACATTTTCAGGAAGTAGATTGACAGAGTTTACCATTCACAAAACCTTCCTAAGACAATTACCAATAGATACACTTCATAAGAGGAAAATGTCATCTAAAGTAACAGAATAGGTGCTGAAAGTAGTTATATGAGGAAATCAAAATAATGAAAAGATCCAATCCCAAGGCCTAGGATTAGATTATACCAATGGCAATTGGCCCTCTAGAAGTTGTAGGCTGCATTAGCAGTCCTTTGTGTGAGTCAGGGCTACTGCCCATTCTGCCAGTGTTACTTAAGGAATTATCTCTGAAAATACCTATGCATTGGCATGCAGGTCACAAACTGTGCTTCTCTTTGTTTGTATACTTAGGAGATCACAACTGGTAAATAAATGGCAGAGCCTGAATTGCAACATATACCAGTCTGAAAATTATCTAACTGGGAGGCTTCAGATTCTGAGAACTAACCTATTGTCTGCCCTGTGCATCTTCAAAATGTAAAGTTCTTTTTGTTGAGAAACCCAGGAACAGGGCAGGTTTGTGGCTGAACCATCAGAGTTTTGAGATCAAGAAGGTGGGCCCTCATTCAGTTCTAGTAATTGGAATATGTCTCACCCTGTGTGTCCTACTCTGTCCCCAGAGCCCAAGGTGGTGTTTGCCAAGGACCAGGTGGCACACAGTGAGGTGCAGGCTGAGGCAGGGGCCAGTGCCACGCTGAGCTGCGAGGTGGCCCAGGCCCAGACGGAGGTGACGTGGTACAAGGATGGGAAGAAGCTGAGCTCCAGCTTGAAAGTGCATGTGGAGGCCAAGGGCTGCAGACGGAGGCTGGTGGTGCAGCAGGCAGGCAAGACGGATGCCGGGGACTACAGCTGTGAGGCCAGGGGCCAGAGGGTCTCCTTCCATCTGCACATCACAGGTGGGTTTCTTGAGATCTGTCTTATGTTCCTTAGGATAATTTTTAATGACATTAGCATGGAGGTGCCACCTAATTGCCTCTTTTCTTACAAAGCTTCCCCTATAATAACAACTAGCAGGTATTAATTTTGTGCCAAGGGGCATAGATTTTGTGAATGCTACTTGTCTTTCTGCTTGCTTAAACTTCAAAACAATTCTATGAGGAGGAACTCTGATTATTCCCGTTTTAAGATAACACAGAAGGAAGTAACTTACACAGTTCACAAAGCCAGAAAATTGCAGTCAAGATTTGGACCCAGTATTCTGGGATTATTATTCCTTTTTTTCTTCTTGAAGAGTTCTATCTTCAGTATTTATGTTAGCAGCTCTGCTGGTTATATATATTCTCTCTTTTTTTTTCTCATATGAAAACATATTTGTTCTCCCTTTGATTCTGAGGGCTGTTTTATCTGGGTATAGTGTTACAGTTTAGCAGCTACCCCTCCACCCCCATAATATTTTAAAGAGGTCATTCCACTGTCTTCTGGCTTCCATATTTCCTTTGAAATATCAACTGTAAGATTTATTTTGGATATTTTAAGGGTAATGTATCTTTTTTCATCCTGTTGCTTTTAAGATTTTCTTTTTGAATTTGCTTCGTGGCATTTTTTTCTTTGATGAACCTAGGTGTGGTTTCCTTTGTCTTCATCCTGGTTGGGATTGTAGAGCATCTTGAGTCTGTGGGTTTATGTCTTTCATCAGCTGTTTGCTGTTACTTAATCCTGAATCTTCAGTGCCTGTGAAATGGGTTGGTCCCAGATTTGTGTCTCTGACTGTGCATGTCTCCTTGTCCACCCTCAGAGCCCAAGACGATGTTTGCAAAGGAGCAGTCAGTGCATAATGAGGTGCAGGCTGAGGCGGGTGCCAGTGCCATGCTGAGCTGTGAGGTGGCCCAGGCCCAGACGGAGGTGACGTGGTACAAGGATGGGAAGAAGCTGAGCTCCAGCTCAAAAGTGGGCATGGAGGTCAAAGGCTGCACACGGAGGCTGGTGGTGCTGCAGGCGGGCAAAGCAGATGCTGGGGAGTACAGCTGTGAGGCTGGTGGCCAGAGAGTCTCCTTCCGCCTGCACATCACAGGTGAGTTTTTTTAGGCCTTTCTTGTGCTTTTAGGATAGTTTTTAGGGACTTTGGGTACATCTGGAGGTCTCACCCAAGGACCTTTTTTTCTCATAAAGCTTCCCCTGTAATAACAACTAGCAGGTATTAATTCTGTGCTGAAGGCCTAGATTTTGTGAAATGCTTCTTGTCTTTCTGCTTGCTTAAAATTCAAAACTATTCTGTGAGGAGTAACTTTGATTATTCCCATTTTAAGATAACACACACACAAGGAAGTAACTTACCACAGTTTACAAAGTCAGAAAGTTGTAGTCAGAATTTGGACCCAGTATTCTGGGATTATTATTATTTTTTTCTTCTTGAAGAGTTCTATTTTCAGTATTTATGTTAGCAGCTCTGCTGGTTATATATATTCTATCATTTTTTTCTCATATGAAAATATATTTGTTCTCCCTTTGATTCTGAGGACTGTTTTATCTGGGTATAACATTACAGTTTATCAGCTATTCCTCCACTGGTCATTTTAAAGAGGTCATTCCATTGTCTTCTGGCTTCCATATTTCCTTTGAAATATCAACTATTATTGCGGCACTATTCACAATAGCAAAGACTTGGAACCAACCCAAATGTCCAACAACGATAGACTGGATTAAGAAAATGTGGCACATATACACCATGGAATACTATGCAGCCATAAAAAATGATGAGTTCATGTCCTTTGCAGGGACATGGATGAAACTGGAAACCATCATTCTCAGTAAACTATCGCAAGGACAAAAAACCAAACACCGCATGTTCTCACTCATAGGTGGGAATTGAACAATGAGAACTCATGGACACAGGAAGGGGAACATCACACTCTGGGGACTGTTGTGGGGTGGGGGGAGGGGGGAGGGACAGCATTAGGAGATATACCTAATGCTAAATGACGAGTTAATGGGTGCAGCAAACCAACATGGCACATGGATACATATGTAACAAACCTGCACATTGTGCACATGTACCCTAAAACCTAAAGTATAATAATAATAATAAAAAAAGAAATATCAACTGTAAGATTTATTGTGGACATTTTAAGGGTCATGTATCTTTTTTCATCCTGTTGCTTTTAAGATTTTCTTTTTGAATTTGCTTCGTGGCATTTTTTTCTTTGATGAACCTAGGTGTGGTTTCCTGTGTCTTCATTCTGGTTGGGATTGTAGAGCATCTTGAGTCTGTGGGTTTATGTCTTTCATCAGCTGTTACTGAATCCTGAAGCTTCAGTGCCTGTGAAATGGGTTGGTCCCAGATTTGTGTCTCTGACTGTGCATCCTTCCTTGTCCACCCTCAGAGCCCAAGGGAGTGTTTGTGAAGGAGCAGTCAGTGCATAATGAGGTGCAGGCTGAGGCGGGGACCAGTACCATGCTGAGCTGTGAGGTGGCCCAGGCCCAGACGGAGGTGACGTGGTACAAGGACGGGAAGAAGCTGAGCTCCAGCTCAAAAGTGCGCATGGAGGTCAAGGGCTGCACACGGAGGCTGGTGGTGCAGCAGGTGGGCAAAGCAGATGCCGGGGAGTACAGCTGCGAGGCTGGGGGCCAGAGAGTCTCCTTTCAACTGCACATCACAGGTGAGTTTTTTGAGGTCTTTCTTATGCTATTAGGATAATCTTTACAGACTTAGGGTATGTATGGAAGTCCCATCCAACGGCCTTTTTTCTCATAAAGCTTCCCCTATAATAACAGCTAGCAGGTATTAATTTTGTGCTGATGACCTAGATTTTGTGAAGTGCTTCTTGTCTTTCTGCTTGCTTAAACTTCAAAACAATTTGCGAGGAGGAACTCTGATTATTCTCATTTTAAAATAACACACAGGGAAGTAACTCAGCACAGTTCACAAAGCCAGAAACTTGCAGTCAGAATTTGGAGCCAGTATTCTGGGATTACTATTCTTTTTTCTTCTTGTAGAACTATGTCTTCAGTATTTATGTTAGCAGGTCAGCTGGTCATATGCATTCTCTTACTTTTTATTTCTCTTGTGAACGCATATTTGTTCCCCCTTTGATTCTGAGGGCTGTTTTATCTGGGTATAATGTTACAGTTTAGCAGCTACTCCCCACTCCCTAACATTTTAAAGAGGTCATTCCATTATCTTCTGGTGTCCATATTTTCTTTGAAATATGAACTGTGAAATTTGTTATGGATATTTTAAGGGTCATGTACCTTTTTTCATCCTGTTGCTTTTAAGATTTTCTTTTTGATTTTGCTTTGTGGTAGTATTTCTTTGATGAATGTAGGTGTGGTTTCCTTTGTCTTCATCCTGGTTGGGATTGTAGAACATCTTGAGTCTGTGGGTTTATGTCTTTCATTAGTTGTTTGTTGTTACTGAATCCTGAATCTTTGGTGCCTGTGAAATGGGTTGGTCCCAGATTTGTGTCTCTGACTGTGCATCCCTCCTGTTCACCCTCAGAGCCCAAGGCAGTGTTTGCCAAGGAGCAGTTGATGCATAATGAGGTGCGGACTGAGGCAGGGGCCAGCGCCACACTGAGCTGTGAGGTGGCCCAGGCCCAGACGGAGGTGACGTGGTACAAGGATGGGAAGAAGCTGAGCTCCAGTTCGAAAGTGCGCATAGAGGCCACGGGCTGCATGCGGCAGCTGGTGATGCAGCAGGCAGGCCAGGCAGATGCCGGGGAGTACACCTGTGAGGCCGGGGGCCAGCGGCTCTCCTTCCACCTGGATGTTTCAGGTCAGTGCTTTGGGGGTACTAACTTTGTAGAGGTGATGATGAGACTGGCTGATAGACTCTGGTGCTCTTCCCATTAGCCTTTACCTCTGTTGTTTCCTACCCTCCCAATTCTTATTTCATAACTGGTGTGGTCAAGGGAGGCCAGATGGGAAGGATATGTGTGGAGGGAGAGGGGCTGTTGCTGTGTACCTGAAGTGGTGTTTTCATGCAGTAATGCTCAATCATACGTTCCCATCATCTGCCTAGTACCTTGCTGCTGTTCCTTCTCTACCACGGCCCTGTGGTCCAAGGTAGACCAGGTGTCTCCACCTGGGGATGTGTGAATTTCCTTCTACTGAATGTCTGGCAGCTCCCACATGCCTGCACCCCGTACCTCATGCTTGTTCTCCCTAGTGACAGATGTTTGAATTTAACTCATCTGGGAGAAGGGGAAATTTCAGCCACACAACCATACATGGAATTATCTCAAGATCACACTGTGGATTATCTGATTTTCTATGTCCTGGGACCTTCTCCCCTCATTTGCATGGACATGGAAGCTACCTGTGCACCCACAGGTAGCAAAACCTAGATCCATGTTTGTTGCAATGTCTGTGTCAAGTAAAACAGCAGCATGGATTGGTACATATGAGCCTGTGATATGCACCCATGAGGTCTGGAATTCTCTTCCAAGAACAACTCTTGTTTTCCTTGGTTTTTAATTAGAACATGTCAGATTCTCCTTGGAGCTTGATTTTTAAATTTAGAAATGGAAAGGAATAAGTAGCTTAGGTGACATCACCAGGCGCTGATACAACTGAGATGCAATAGTAGCAGTATATTAGTCTGTTCTCACACTGCTAATGAAGACATACCCAAGAGTGGGTAATTTATAAAGGAAAGAGGTTTAATTGACTCACAGTTCTGCATGGCTGGGAAGGCCTCAGGAAACTTGCAAGGCCTTAGGAAACTTACAATCATGGCAGAAGGGACCTCTTCACAGTGCTGCAGGAGAAAGAATGAGTGCCGAGTGAAGAAGCGAGTTCCTTATAAAACCATCAGATCTTGGTGGTAGTAGTCACTCACTATTACAAGAACAGCATGAGGGAAACTGCCCCCATGATTCAATTACCTCCACCTGGTCCCACCATTGACATGTGGTGATTATTACTATTCAAGGTGAGATTTGGGTGGGGACACTGAGGCAAACCATATCAAGCAGCCCCTGACTGGCAAAAGCAGTATTTATTCAGTAGCATTTCCCAGTAATTATGTTGTGCCTGTGGCTTTTCCTGACTGAGTCATAGAGAATTCTGAAACTACATTTATTTTCTTTTCATTAAGAGAATCTTAACATCAGAGATCTGTGGGCTGCAGCCTCATGTTGACACCTGGGGGCCAACACATGGCAGTCTGGTATTACCACCATGCAGTGGTTTGTGGGTGGGTATAGATGCCAGTAAACCCACTATATATCTTTCTAAAATGCTATTTTAGGAGAGTATGATAAATATTTACTGGTATTAAATAGAACAGGCTCAACAAATTGTTAAATTGCTTAAAAAGTATATGAAAAGTAACATAAGAAGAAATAGACAACTCAGATAGTCCTATAACTTTTAAATAAATGGGACTAGTAACAAAAGTATTTTCACTAAGAAATTTCTAAGCAATATCTAATAACTTTACAGTAAATTATACCAAACAATCTGCAAATCTTCCATGTTCATGGAGATTGTTCTAGAGAATACAATGAAGAGATACACTCTCTGATTTGTTTCATGTAGATAGCATAACATTGATACAAAGTAGGAAGAATTAAAAATATAGGCCAACCTATTATGGATAGCAAGGACAAAATCTTAAGCAACATATTATTCATATATATTTCGCAATATACTAAGAGAATAGTATGCTATGAAGAAAGTTGTATTACCCAGGCATGGTGGTGTGCACTTGTAAGTCCCTGCTACTTGGGAGGCTGAGGCAGGAGGATATTTGAGCCCAGGAGTTGGAGGCTGCAGTTAGCTATAATCACATCACTGCATTCCTGCCTAGGGCAACAGAGCAAGATCCCATCTCTAAAGAAATTGAAAAAAAAATTAGCTGGCTGTGGTGGCATATACCTGTAGTCCCAGCTACTTGGGAAGCTGAGGTGGGAGGATGGCTTGAACCCAGAAGACTGAAGCTGCAGTTAGCTATGATGACATCACTGCACTCCACTCTGGGTGACAGAGTGAGACCCTATCTCAGAAAAAAAAAAAAGAGAAAAAAAAAAACAGATTTTGGGCCATTAAACCAAATGGGAAAAAAAATCAGACCAGGATCTCAACCACACACAAAGTCAACTCCAGTTGGTTAGAGATGTCAGAATCCCGGGGAAACCCATACAAGTCTTAGAGGAAAAGAGAGATGTTTCTAGTGACTTCACAGTAAAGCATGACTTCCTAAACAGAACACACATGCCCTGACCACAAAGAAACACATTTGATATATTTGAATACATTAAAATTAAAAATTTTGATTCTTTGGAAGACACCATAAGAGAATGAAAAGGCAAGCTACACAGAAAAGGAAGAGATTTCTAACATGCTAATGCTCTAGTATGCTAGAGCTCACTGCTCTAGTATTTAGATGTAAAAAGAGATCCTAAAATGAAGGTGTAAAAGAAAGACAGTGCTATTGAAAGTCAGACAAAGCACTTGCACAGTGACACCACAGAAGAGTGAAGACTCCGACCCCAGACCATCAGAAGGCGCCCAGCTGACAGTCCTCCTGATATGGACCCAGGAAGCCATGGGAGGCCCAGGCCCTCCCCCAAGAGGCCAGAGCTGACCCTCCTGACAGTGGCAGGAGCAGGAGCTTCAGACTCTGGGGCCCTGGGGTGAGGACGCACCCTGCACAGTCCAGTGGGGAGACCCCGGCACATCTATGAGGGGAGCTGTGCAGGCGTCAGGACTCCGGTCCCTGCCCTGGAGGATCTGTCATGGTGGCCCTGCCTGGGACAGCCCATGGCACCATGCAGAATGGATGGAAAAACTGTGTTCCTTGTGCTGGGAGGTGGTGGTGCAGCCTGGAGAGCATCTGTCCCTCGCACTTCCCCTTCCAGGCCTTCTCTCCCCAGTGCCGCCTTCCTGACCTAGATGGTGGTGGTCACCCTGTGTATCCCTGCCTTCCCCAGAGCCCAAGGCAGTGTTTGCAAAGGAGCAGCCGGCGCACAGGGAGGTGCAGGCCGAGGCAGGGGCCATTGCCACACTGAGCTGCGAGGTGGCCCAGGCCCAGACTGAGGTGACGTGGTACAAGGACAGGAAGAAGCTGAGCTCCAGCTCAAAAGTTCGAATGGAGGCTGTGGGCTGCACACGGAGGCTGGTGGTGCAGCAGGCGTGCCAGGCGGACAGCGGGGAGTATAGCTGCGAGGCCGGGGGCCAGCAGCTCTCCTTCAGCCTGCACGTGGCAGGTCAGTGCTTTGTGGGTGCTGAGGAGCCTCTTCAGAGGTGATGGTGGTTCTGGCTCGTAGTCCCAGCATATCTCTGTGCACTTTCCTTCTGCCTTCATGTCTCGGGCTTCCCATCCTCCCGTTCCCATTTCCATCCCTGTGCATGGGAGGGAGAGGGGCTGTTCCTGCAAACCTGGAGGCGTGTTTGCACTTTGTAATGCTCAGTCACTCGTTCCTAGCACCTGCCCAGAGCCTTCTTGGTGCTCCTTGGCTTCTGGGACTCTGGATCTCCCTTGTCTTGGGCTCTGAGGTTGACCAGGCGTCTCTCTCCTGGGGCTCTGTGAATATCCTGTCAGTATATGTTCTGGTAGCTACCATATGCCCTCACCCAGCAGCACCTGCTAGTTCTGGTCAGCGAGAGATATTTTAATTTTTTTCCTGGTGGAGTGACCCAAACCTTCATTCCTGAAGGGTCTAGGTCATTTGTAGTCCTGCCTGGATTGGGTTGTTGGAGTTTCCCATTGACCTTGATCACAGGGCATGGTAATACTGGGAGACGCCCTAAGGGATTGCCTGTATTCCACGCATATGCCTCCTTACCTCCGTTGTGAAGTAGTAGACTGATTTCATCTTGATAGTTCAGGTCAGTCGCCCCAACCAACAATGTAACTCCCTTAGCCTGTTGACTTAAAGGTAGGAGGAGCCCAAAGTGGCCAGGTGGCAATTTTAACTTCCAGTTTAATGGGATCGTTGTTGTGTTTCCTGGTGGCAGCATTCCTCCTTCCGGAACTAAGACCTCTAAGCCGGCAGAACATAATGTCATGGGAACAGGAAGCAAAAATTTTGCTAGTGGGTCACTAGGGGTGATGGTGAGTGGTGCCACTTCCACTTCCATCCCTTAATTCCTGGACACGTGAATCCTGGCTATGGGAAAAACAGTGCCATATATTGGACACCGATTCAGAGCATACACAGCCTCTGGAGAACTTTGCCCCAGCCCTGCAAAGTATTGTCACCTAGTTGGCATTGGAATTCAAAAGGCTATTGCACTGTTTTATCAATCCACTTGCTTCAGGATGATGGGGAACATGGTAAGACCAGTGAATTCCATGAGCATAAGCCCACTGCCACACTTTTTTTAACCATAGAGTGCGTTGGTCAGAGGCAGTGCTGTGTGGAATCCCATGACGGTGGATAAGACAGTCCGTGAATCCGTGGATGGTAGTCTTGGTCAAAGTGTTGTGTGCAGGATAGACAAACCCATATCTGGAGTAAGTGTCTCTTCTGGTGAGGACAAACCATTGCCCCTTCTATGATAGAAGAGGTCCAATATAATCAACCTGCCATCAAGTAGATGTCTGATCACCCTGAGGAATGGTGCCATATCGAGGGCTCATTGTTGGTCCCTGCTGCGGCAAATTGGGCACTCAGCAGTGGCCTTAGTCAGGTCTGCCTTGGTGAGTGGAAGTCCATGCTGCTGAGCACATGTGTAACCTCCATCCCTGCTACCATGGCCGCTTTGTTCATGGACCCATTGGGTGATGACGGGGGGTGGCTGGGGAAGGAGGCTGAGTGGTGTCCATAGAACGAGTCATCCTATTCACTTGATTATTAAAATCCTCCTCTGCTGAGGTCACCCTTTGGTGAGCACTCGCATGAGATACAAATATCTTCACAATTTTTGACCACTCATAGAGGTCCATCCACATACCTCTTCCTCAATTTTCCAATCATGCTTCTTCCAAGTCCCTGACCATCCAGCCACACCATTGTCTACAGCCCATGAAACAGTGTATAATCACTCATCTGGCCATTTCTCCTTCAAGCAAAGTGCACAACGAGGTGCACTACTTGAAATTCTGCCCACTGGGAAGATTTCCGTTTGCCACTGTTCTTCAGGGATGTCCTAGAAAGGGGCTGTAGTGCTGCAACTCTCCACTTTAAGGTGGTGCCCACATATCGTGCAGAACCATCTGTGAACCAGGCCCTAGTCTTCTCTTCCTCTGTCAGTTGATCGTAGGGAACTCCCCATGAGGCCGTTGGTGCAGGCTGGAGGAGAGAAGGCAGGGTGGCGGGAGTGGGGACCATGGGCATTTGAGCCACTTCCTCATGTAACTTACTTGGGCCTTCAGGACCTACTTGAGCCCAATCATGTATATACCACTTCCATTTGATGATAGGATGCTGTTGTGCATGCCCAACTTTATCGCTAGATGGGTCAGAAAGCACCCAGGTTATGACAAGCAGTTCAAGTCACATGGTGACTTGATGATCCATAGTCAATTGTTCAGTTTCCACCGAAGCCCAGTAACAGGCCAAGAGCTGTCTCTCAAAAGGAGAGTAGTTATCTGCAGAATATGGCAGGGTGTTGCTCCAAAATCCTAGAGGCCTCCACTCTGATTCACCTGTGGGGGCCTGCCAAAGGATCCAGACAGCATCCCTATCTGCCACTGGCACCTCAAGCACCACTGGATCTGCTGAGTCATATGGCCCAAGTGGCAGAGCAGCTTGCACGGCAGCCTGGACCTGTTGCAGACCCTTCTCCTGTTCTGGACCCCACTCAAAACTGGCAGCCTTTTGGGTCACTTGATAAATGTTCCAGAGTAACACACCCAAATGAGGAATGTGTTGCCTCCAAAATCTGAATAGGCATTATGCCTCTTTCTTGGTTGTAGGAGGGGCCAAATGCAGCAACTTATCCTTCACCTTAGAAGGAATATCTTGACAGGTCCCACACCACTCGACCCCTAGACATTTTACTGAGGTAGGAGGTCCCTGAATTTTAGTCAGATTTATTTCCCATCCTCTGGAATGCAAATGTCTCACCAGCAAGTCCAGTGTGTTTGCTGCTGTGTATGTCTGTGTTCCCTTGGGTGATACATAGGGAAGCCTGAGAAATACAATTAATTTCCTTTTTTTTTTTTTTTTTAAATAGAGTGTTGATGCCAAATAGGGGTGGGCTGAAGTCCCATGGTAACCTCTGGGTGCTAACACATAAGTTTGGTATTACATCAGCATCAGTGTTATGTGGATGTGTATAGATAACAGAAATCCCACTGTATATTTCTGTGAAGTTATTTTCAGAGAATATGACAAAATGTTTTATGTAATAAATTTGAAAAGTTGTGACAATTTGGCTAATTCCTAGTAAATTACATGAAAACTCACATAAAAGGATACAGAAAACTTAAATAGTCCTATAAGTTTTAAATAGATGGAGGCAGTAGTAAAAAAATCTTTTAAACCCAATAATTTTCTAGTAAACTGTTTCAAATATTCTGGAAAGCAGTTATTCCATATTTGTGAATATTGTTCTAGAGAATAGAAAAAGGAGATTGACTCCATATGCCATTTAATGTTTTTTTTTGTTTGTTTTTTTTTGTTTTGTTTTTTTGTTTTTTTTGAGACAGGGCCTCACTCTGTTGTCCAGGCTGGAGTGCAGTGGCACGATCTTGGCTCCCTGCAGCCTCTGCCTCCCAGGTTCAAGTGATTTTCCCACCTCAGCCTCCCAAGTAGCTGGGATTACAGGGATGTACCACCACCACAAAAATAGCATGTGTGCCAGCTATTTTTTTGTATTTTTTTTTCAAAAATACATTAAAAACACGGGGTTTTGCCGTGTTGCCCAGGCTAGTCTCAAACTTCTGGGATCAAGCTATCCACCCGCCTCGGCCTCCCACAGTGCTGGGATTACAGGCATGAGCCACCATGCCCACGCCATCATTTTATGTAGATAGCATAACATTAATACCAAAATCTGACAAAGGAAGTAGGAAGAGTTAAATTGTAGACCAATCTACATGGATTCGTCATTGTGGATATCGAGAACACAATCATAAACAAAGTATTAGCAAATAGAATTCAGCAACGTATCAAGAAGACAGTGCCCTCTGTTGAAGATCCTGGTCCCAGAATGCAAGGCTGGTTTGGCTTTAGAAGCATTAGATCAGTATAATAAACTTGACCTTAACAGATTGAATGAAAAATGATGTAATTATCTCAATAAATGCAGATTAAAAGTATTTGATAAAATCTAGAAGATATATTTGAGAAAATTTAGCATCAACTCATTTCATAGGATTCTTAAACTTTATAGAAGTGTTCTTCCTTAATTTGATAAATGGTACTACAGAAGCACCACTAGGATCCCACTCAGAGCAAACCTTGAAAGGTTTGATTCAGAGAAGGAGACAGGGCAGTGTCACCACTTGTATCCAACATTGTACATAAGGGTAAGGAGGAAAATAAAGCAAAAGGCATAGCACTTGGAAAAAGTAAAAGTGAAATTTACTGATGATATGGCCATCCACTTGGAAAATCCAATAGAGAACGTGGTAGACTAAGTAACATTGTTGAGAATGATTATCCTGTTAAAAAAAAAATCAACACACAGAAAATACTTCTGTATCTATATATAGCAGTAAACAGTTGCAAAATGAAATTTGAAAAGACTTACAGTAGCATCAAAATTACAATGTTTCTAATTCAAAGTCTAATAAAGATGTTTAAAGCCTGGGGAGGGGCTAGGAAATTGTTCTATATTTTGCAAGACAATTAAGACATCTAATTAAATGGATAGAAATTCATGAAAAATTAAAATATATTAACAATCAGTATCCAAACAATTTTTTTTTTGTGGGGGAATGAAAAGAAAATCAAAGTATGAACATTACTCTACTAGATGCCAAAAGTTATCATAAAGTTACAGTAATTTAGACAATGAATTTCAATTAATGGTTAGGTATCAGAACAAAGAAACGGAATAGTGAGCTCAGAAACAGTCCCATGCATCAGTGATCTCTGGATGTCCCCCTTCCCTTTTTTTTTTTTTTTCTAACCGTAGCATCTGTGCAAGAAGTAGAGAAAGGATAGTGTTTTCTTTTTTTGTTTGTTTTGAGATGGAGTCTAGCTCTGTCGCCCGGGCTGGAGTGCAGTGGGGCTGGAGTGCAGTGGCGCCATGTTGGCTCACTGGGTTCATGTCATTTTTCTGCCTCAGCCTCCCGAGTATCTGGGACTACAGGTGCCTGCCATCACGCCTGGCTAATTTTTTTGTATTTTTAGTAGAGACAAGGTTTCACCATATTAGCCAGGATGGTCTTGATCTCCTGACCTCGTGATCCGCCCGCCTCGGCCTCCCAAAGTGCTGAGATTACAAGCGTGAGCCACTGCACCTGGCCAAGGATAGTGTTTTCATAACTAGTGTGTGGACCATTTAAACATATGGGAAGAATTAAAGCATATTGGTAATTCATAGCATGCGCGAGAGTCAGCTCCTGGTGGGTTAGAGACCTCAGGGTAAAAGGTAAAACCATAAACCCCAAGACGGTAAGCATAGGCTATCTACAGAATTTAGGGTAAGGAAGTGTTTAAATAGAACACAAATGCCCTAACCACAATGGACAAGATCGATGTATTTGAGTACATTAAAATTAAAAGGTCTGATTCATCAGAAGACGCCATAAGAGATGAAAACCCAAGTCACACAGGTAGGGAAGATACAAAGTACATAATTGTGACCTCTCTAACATTTAAATATATAAAGAAGACCTTAAAGCCAGGATCCCCAGCCTCCAGGCTGTGGACCAGTACTGTTCTGTGGCCTGTTAGGAACCGGGCCGCACAGCAGGAGGTGAGTGGCAGGTGAGCGTTTCCGCCTGAGCTCTGCCTCCTGTCAGATCAGCAACAGCATTAGATTCTCATAGGAGCATGAACCCTATTGTGAACTGTGCATGGGAGGGATCTAGGTTGTGCTCCTGAGAATCTAATGCCTGATGATCTGAGGTGGAACAGTTTCATCCCGAAACTATCCCACCAACCCCCATCTGTGGAAAAATTGCCTTCCATGAAGCTCGTCCCTGCTGCCAAAAATGTTGGGGACTGCTGCCTTAAACTGAATAAAGACAAGACAGTGCTATTGATAATGGGACGGAATTGAGTAGTGGCACCACAGAGGGGCAAACAGGAATGGCCAATCCTCTAGAAAGATGCTCAGCCCTGTGAGCCATCGAACAATGAAGAAAGCCACAGCGACACACCCTGCTGAGGCCAAAGCTGACCGTCCTGACAGTGGCAGGAGCAGGAGCCTCAGGACTCGGGTTCTGTGGTGAGGATGCACCCTGCACAGCCGCATGGGGAGACCCTTGCTCCATTCATGAGGGGAAGGGTGCAGGCATCAGGACCCCAATCCCTGCCCCAGATGAGCTTGTGTGTGCAAGATCTGTCACAGCCACCCCACCAAGGACAGCCTGTGGCACCATGCAGAATGGATGGAGAAACTTCCTTGTGCCAGGTGGTGGTGGTGCAACCTGGAGAGCGTCTGTCCCTCGCACCTCCCCTTCCAGGGCTTCTTTCCCCAGTTCGGCCTTCCTGACCTAGATAGTGGTGGTCACTGTGTGCCTCTTGCCTTCCCCAGAGCCCAAGGCGGTGTTTGCCAAGGAGCAGCTGGCACACAGGGAGGTGCAGGCCCAGGCGGGGGCCAGCGCCACACTCAGCTGCGAGGTGGCTCAGGCCCAGACGGAGGTGATGTGGTACAAGGACGGGAAGAAGCTGAGCTCCAGCTCGAAAGTGCGTGTGGAGGCTGTGGGCTGCACACGGAGGCTGGTGGTGCAGCAGGCAGGCCAGGCGGATGCCGGGGAGTACAGCTGTGAGGCGGGGAGCCAGCGGCTCTCCTTCCACCTGCACGTGGCAGGTCAGTGCTTTGGGGGATGGAGAGTGACCTTGTGTGGAGGTGATGATGAGACTGGCTGATGGACTCCACGGCCTCCAGTGCCCTTTCCATGAGACTCCACCTCTCCACTTCTCCATGCCCTCACTTCCCAGTTTCATGCCCCTGGCTGCTCCAGGCTTGGCCGGATGGGAAGGTGTGGGGAGGGCCAGACCCTGTGGTGCACCTGGAGCAGTGCTCCCATGCAGTGCAGCCTCATCACACTGAGCCCCTGCTCCAAACCCCCATGCTCTTCGGTGTCCAGGCCCCTGGCGCTGTCTGGCCCTGTGGTCTGAGGTGGACCAGGCGCCTCCCCTGGGAAAGTGGGGATGTCCTTTCCATCATTCAGTAGCTGCCTCCCTTCAGCACCACGTGGGGCTTCTAGCCCGTGAGAGACATTTCAAATTCATATGAACCACATAAGGGGAAATTCCACCTACGCAGTCCCACTTGGAATTCTTTCCAGACTGAACTTTGGGACATCAACGCTTTTGGTGTCCCAGGAGCCTCTTTCCTTTTTTTTTTTTTTTTTTTTTTTTTGATGGATCTAGAAGCTTTAGAAGCTCACTGTGCACCCATACATGGCAAAATCTCGGTCCTTGTTTTCTTGCAGTGTCTGTGCAAAAAATCCCAGCCCAGAGGGCTGGTGACCGTGCCCCGGGATACAATTGCGAGATTCCACGTGCTTTTCTTTTTTTCTTTTTTTTTTTTGAGACGGAGTCTTGCTCTGTCGCCCAGGCTGGAGTGCAGTGGCGCCATCTCGGCTCACTGCAAGCTCCACCTCCCAGGTTCACGCCATTCTCCTGCCTCAGCCTCCCAAGTAGCTGGGACGACAGGCGCCTGCCACCACGTCAGGCTAATTTTTGGATTTTTAGTAGAGATGGGTTTCACTGTGGTCTCGATTTCCTGACTTCGTGATCCACCTGCCTCAGCCTCCCAAAGTGCTGGGATTACAGGCATGAGCTTCCATTCCTGGCCTCTTCTTAAGGCTAATCTGGCTTTCCTTTTGTCTCCAGTTAACAACATTCTGAGTCAGAATTCCCCCTTGGAGTCTGATTTATGAATTTAGCAGTGGAAAGGAAGAAAGAGCTTAAGCTATCTCAGCACACCTAAGATATGTATATATTTTGTTAAGAGAGTCTGGGCACAGTGGCTCATGCTTGTTGTAGTCCCAGCACTTTGGGAGGGCGAGGCAGAAGGATTGTTTGATCCCAGCAGTTTGAGACCAGATTAGGCACTATAGCGAGATCTCGTCTCTACAAAAATTACAGAAATTAGCTGGATGAAATGGCACATGCCTGTAGTCCCAGCTACTCAGGAGGCTGAGGCAGGAGGATCACTTAGGCCCAGGAGTTCCAGGCTGCAGTGAGCCGTGATCCCACCACTGCACTTCAGCCTGGGCAACAGAGTGAGACCCTGTTTCTGGAAAAAATAAAAGCAAAAACAACAACAGCAACAACAACAAAACAGGCTAAATATCAGAGAGAAAAAGGTTGTGGTACTACATTGACTCCCAAATGCCAACCCATGACAGCTTGGCATTCTATCAGTATATAATCATTTGTAGTTGTGTATAGATACCAAAAAAGCCCACTATGTATCTTTCTAAAATATTGTGTTAAGAAAGTGCGATAAATTCTTTAATGGTAATACATTTTATAAGTTTTGGAGAATTGCCAATTTGTTAGAGAAAACTATGAAAAAGTTACACAGGAAGAAACAGACAACTCAGATAGTCCTATAGCTTTTAATTAAGTGGAACCAGTGATAAAAAATATTTTTATAAAAGGTCTAAGCCCAGTGGATCTACTGATAAATTATACTAAATATTCTCAAAACAAATTATTTCATGTTCTTAGAGATCCTTCCAGAAAATAGAATGAGAAGATACACTCTTGAATCTGTTTTATGTGGATAGCATAACATAGATACCAATTATGACAAGAACAGTATAAAGATTTGAAATTACAGGCCAATCATTATGGATATCCAGGCCAATGCTTCAACAATATATTTTCAAAGTGGTATGACCAGTATGTCAAAAGGAAAATGCACTATGATAAAAGGCATAATTTAGAAATGCTATACTCAATATATTCAATATTCAAAACATCAGAAAATGTCATGCATATTAACAGATTGAAAGAGAAAAACAGTATGATTATCTCAATAAATGCAGAAGAAAAGTTTGATAAAATTTAACATCATAAATTCTGAACAGCTGTTTGATAAAATTTAGCATCAGGCCTGGCACGGTGCCTCATACCTGTATTCCCAGCACTTTGAGAGGCTGAGGCAGAAGGATCGCTTGAGCTCAGGCATTCGAGACCAGCCTCCCAAGCAGCAGGGACCACAGGAACATGCCACCATTCTGCAGGGTGCCCTGGGGGTGTGACAGATCCTGCATGCAGAATGGATGGAGAGACTTGTGTTACTTGTGCTGGTAGGCGGTGGTGCAGAGCCTGGAGAGCATCTGTCCCTCACACCTCCCCTTCCAGGCCTTCTCTCCCCAGTGCTGCCTTCCTGACCTAGATGGTGGTGGTCACCCTGTGTATCCCTGCCTTCCCCAGAGCCCAAGACAGTGTTTGCCAAGGAGCAGCCAGCATGCAGGGAGGTGCAGGCTGAAGCAGGGGCTAGCGCCACACTGAACTGTGAGGTGGCCCAGGCCCAGACAGAGGTGACTTGGTACAAGAACGGGAAGAAGCTGAGCTCCAGCTCGAACGTGCATGTGGAGGCTGCAGGCTGTACACGGAGGCTGGTGGTGCAGCAGGCAGGCCAGGCGGACGCCGGCGAGTATAGCTGTGAGGCCGGGGGCCAGCAGCTCTCCTTCCACCTGAACGTGGCAGGTCAGTACTTTGGGGATGCTGAGTTACCTTGTGTGGAGATGATGATGAGATTGGCTGATAGACCCCAGTACTCTTTCCATTAGAGTTCATCTCTGGAAGTCTCTCGTAATCCTACCTGCCATTTTCCTACCCATGGCTGGCCCAAGGTTGGCCAGAAGGGATGAATGTGTACAGGAGACACTGTGAGTTGTGTTTCCAGGCAGTAATGCTGTTCACATATTCCCAGCACCCAGTCAGAACCCGCATGTGCTCCCAGGTGTCCAGCTCTTTGGCTCAATGGAACTGAGGGGGCTGCTACAGGAGGCTGAAGTAGACCAGATGTCTCTCACCTGAGGCCATCTGAGAGCTTGCACCCAGCCTCACCAGCCCGACCTGAGGGCTCCCCCTACGGAGAGATGGTTGAATTCCATTGAACAAGCATAAAGGCAAATTTCAGCCACACAATCATTCTTGGAATTATCTCATGATTGAACTTTGGATTATCCAAGTTTTAGGTGTTCGGGGACCCTCTTCTCATCTTTCTTATGGGCATAAAAATGTCTCTGTGCACCCACAGGTGGCAAAATCTATATCCTGGGTTTTTTTGTTTTGTTGTTGTTGTTGTTGTTGTTGTTGTTTTTGAGACAGAGTCTGTCACCCAGGCTGGAGTACAGTGGCATGATCTCAGCTCACTGAAACCTCTGCCTCCTGGGTTCAAGCAGTTCTGCCTGAACCTCCCAAGTAGCCAAAATTACAGGCGCCTGCCACCACACCTGGCTAATTTTTGTATTTTCAGTGGAGATGGGGTTTCACCATGCTAGTCAGGCTGGTCTCAAACTTCTGGCTTCAAGTGATCCACCCGCCTTGGCCTCCCAAAATGTTGGGTTTACAGGTGTGAGCCACTGCACCTGGCTTGTTTTTATTACACTGCCTACAGAATAAATACAGAACTGGGAATTGGTGGCTCTGGACTGCGATACACCACTGTGAGGTTTGGAATTATCTTCTGAAAGTATATGAAGTTTTCATTTGCTCTTATGTCAGAACATTCTGTGACTGAACTCCCCTTAGTTTAATTTTGTATATTTAAAACTGAAGAGGAATAAACAAATCAAGCTACATCAGCACACATTTTAAAGATGAATTACTATACAGCAGCCACTGACAGATAAAGCAGTATGTGTTTCATACTGTTCTAATAATTCATGGCTAGTTGATAGAGAAATCTGAGAACAAGCTCTATTTTCCTTTAGTAAGAGAGTCTTTTGTCAGATGGAGGTGGAGTGCAGTCACACACTTGTTCATAGGTACTGACACTTAACATTGGTGTCACATCAGCATGTAGGAGTTTGTAGGGGGTGTACAGATGCCAGAAACCACACTTTGTAGGTACTTGAAATGTTGTTATATGAGAACATGCCATTATTATTATTATTATTTTGAGACGGAGTCTCACTCTGTCACCCAGGCTGGAGTGCAGTGGTGTGATCTTGGCTCACTGCCACCTCCTCATCCTGGGTGCGAGCGATTCTCCCACCTCAGCCTCCTGAGTAGCTGGGACTACAGGCGCGCGCCACCATACCTGGCTAATTTTTTTGTATTTTTAGTAGAAACAAGGTTTCATTATGTTGACCAGGCTGGTCTTGAGCTCCTGACCTCAGGTGATCCACCCGCCTCAGCCTCCCAAAGTGCTCTGATTACAGGTGTGAGCCACCATGCCCGACCCTATATTTATGCAAGTAAATTTGAAAAGTTTTGGCAAATTGATCAATTTCTTCAAAACTATATCAATAGTAGAAGTAAGTTGAACAGTCCTATAACCTTTTATAGAAATGCAACAAATAATCTTCTCATAGAAGATTACCCCGGTGCTCTACTGTAAACTGTACCAAATATTCTGGAAAGAAATTATTCTATGTTCATAGACATTCCTCTAGAGTATTGAAAAAGGACCTCAGTGCTCTATCTCATTTTATGTAGGTAAATATCATTAATACCAAGCTCTGACAGGGTGAATATGAAGAATTAAAATTGGCCAATCTCTTATCAATATCAAGGCTCACTATCTTAAAATAAATATTAGCACCCTGAATTCAGCAATTTATCAAGAGGATAACACACAATGACAAAAGTCATAGTCCAGTAATGCAAGGCTGGTTTAACATGAGAAACATTAGAAAATCAGTACAAAATGTGACATTAACAGATTGAAAGAAAAACGAATGTGGTTACCCCAATATGGAGACTAAAAGCATTGGATAAAATACAACATCATAAATATGCAAAAAATATTTGGAAAAATTTAGCATCAATTCATGTCATACAATTCTTAACAAACTCTAAATAAAAATATTTTTCCTTAATTTCATAAGCAATAGTATAAAGAAAACAAGCTAACATTACACAAACATGAAACCTTGAAAGCGTTGCCTTTGAGGTTGGAAACAGGACAAAGACACCATCCATCACCACTTCTTCCAACTTTGTATAGCAGACAGAGGAGGAAAAGAAAGTACAAGGTGTAAAACTTGGAAAATAAAACATGCACCTCACAGATGATATGGTTATTAATTTAGAAAGTCCATAAAAAGTAATTATTAGTAAGAGATTTGGGAATGGTTACCACATAAAAGAATCAATATACAGAAAACACTTCTAGATCTATGTACCAGAAACAAGCAGATGGAAAATAATGTTTTAAGAGATTTCCAGTACCATCCAAAGTCTTGTAGTTACCAACTGCAAGCCTAACAAAATATCTTTAGATGGTTTGTGGGGGGAAATTATTAAACATTGTTGAGAGACAGTAAAAAAGATCTCAATAAATGGTTACAAAGCTGTGGGAGACCTGAAAGTGTAAATCTCAGTCAACCGTAGTTCTGTTGGGTAAGAGAATGTTGACAAGCGCATAGCAAAGGCCAAGCTGCCCTTCAGGAACGCAGTGTGGGGGCCTTTGCTGTACCAGACAGCAGGGTGTCCTCTAAAGCAGCGGTGATCCAGATTCCTGGACCCAAAGGCAGGAAGAGATGAACAGATCAAAATATTTGAATACTGAGCTCAAAACAGCTTTGATGGAATCAGATTCCTCCTCCCTTTCTTTATTTTTTACCCTGGTGCTAGGAGGTGGTGTAGAGGAAGGGTGATCTTTTCACAAATGGTGCTAAGACGATTAACTGTTTACAAAAATAAAATAAAATTGGATGTCTACCTCCCCATACAAAAAATCAACTCAATGTGTGGGTAGAATAGCTCTTACCAGATAATATAGCTAATATAGATTATCTGGTGACCTCTGGGTAATAGAAGATGTTTTGAACAGAACATGAATGCACTAGCCATACAGGATGAATGATGTATTTGCCTGCAATAAAACTGATCACTTTATTTCATCAGAGGACCTTCATACAGGAGCGAAAGGGCAAGGCACAGAGATGGAGAAGATGTTTGTAACATACATAGCATTTAATTATATGAAGTTCCTAAAAATAAATATGTAAAAGACAGTGCTATTGAAAATTGGGGTTGGGTGTGGTGGCTCATGCCTGTAACCCAAACGCTTTGGGAGGCCAAGGCAGGAGGATTGCTTGAGTCCTGGTATTTGAGACCAGGCTGGGCAACATAGCAAGACCCTGCCTCTAGAAAATGAAAAATAAAAGAGCTAGGCATAGTGGTACATGCCTGTAGTCCCAAGCTCCTTGGGAGGCCAAGTTGGGAGGATGTCTTGAGCCTAAGGATTGAGCCTGCAGTGGGCTATGATCACACCAATGCACTCTAGCATGGGTGACAGAATGAGACCCTGTCTCAGAAAAAAAGAAAAAATTGGGCAAAACACTTTAACAGTGACACCACAGAAGAGCGAAGACTCCGTCCCCAAACCATCAGAAAGCGCCCAGCTTGACAGTCCTCTCGACAGGGACCCAGGAAGCCACAGGAGGCCCAGGCCCTCTCCGAAGAGGCCAGGGCTGACCCTCCTGACAGTGGCAGGAGCAGGAGCCTCAGACTCTGGGGCCCTGGGGTGAGGACGTGCCCTGCACAATCCCCTGGGGAGACCCCGGCACATCCATGAGGGGAGCTGTGCAGGTGTCAGGACCCCAGTCCCTGCCCTGGAGGATCTGTCATGGCGGCCCTGCCTGGGACAGCCCTTGGTGCCGTGCGGAATGGAAAGAGAAACTGTGTTGCTTGTGCGGGGAGGTGGTGGGGCTTCTCCCGACCACACAGCCAGTGCAGAGCCTGAGGCTGGGGAAGGTTCTCTCCCTCCTGCCTCCCTGCCCAGGCCTTCTCTCCCCACTGCTGCCTTCGTGACCTAGATGGTGGTGGTCACCCTGTGCATCCCTGCCTTCCCCAGAGCCCAAGGCGGTGTTTGCCAAGGAGCAGCCAGCGAGCAGGGAGGTGCAGGCCGAGGCGGGGACCAGTGCCACACTGAGCTGCGAGGTGGCCCAGGCCCAGACTGAGGTGACGTGGTACAAGGAAGGGAAGAAACTGAGCTCCAGCTCGAAAGTGCGAATGGAGGCCGTGGGCTGCACACGGAAGCTGGTGGTGCAGCAGGCGGGCCAGGCGGACGCCGGGGAGTATAGCTGCGAGGCCCGGGGTCAGCGGCTCTCCTTCCGCCTGCACGTGGCAGGTCAGTGCTTTGGAGGCCCTGAGGAGCCTCTTCGGAGGTGATAGTGATTCTGGCCCGTAGCCCTAGCATATCTCTGTGCACTTTCCTTCAGCCTTCATGTCTCGGGCTTCCCATCTTCCCGTTCCCGTTTCCATCCCTGTGGCTGGGCCAAGGGAGCTGTGTGCATGGGAGGGAGAGGGCTGTTCCTGCAAACCCGGAGGCGTGTTTGCACTTGGTAGTGCGCAGTCACATCTGCGGGGCGCCTTCCTGGTTTTCTTGGTATCCAAGGAGTCTCGCTGCCCCTGGCGCTGGGGGTTGAGGTGGACCGGGCATCTGTCACATGCACAGAGGTGAATGTGCTGTTGTTGGATGTCTGGTAGCTCCTGAGTCCTCACCCCACGGAGCATATGGCTCTTGCCAGGGGGAGGGGAGATGCCTCCATTTCATCCAACCAAGATAATGGGAGTTTTCAGTCACTGAATTGTCCTTGGAATTTTCCCAAAACTAAAATTTGGCTTATCATGGTTTTAGAGGAGGGAGGACACTCTTCCCTCTTCCCATGTTACAAAATGTAGATCCCTGATTTGTTGTGATTGTATGAATCGTAAGGAGTGGCGCCCTGGTGGAGACGTGCCTGCAGTGAATCCATGGGCTTAGAATACTATTTCTAAGACAAAGTATGTTTTCCTTTTGTCCTCAATTGGAGTATTTGGTGTCAGTGTTCTCCTTGTAGTTTGATTTAGAAATGGAAAAGAATAAGTAGAGTAGGCAACACCACCACACTTTGTCAAAGGCGAGTTCCCTTTGTAGCAGCCTCTGTTTGTTATGTGTATTTATTTTATAGAATTTCCTAATGGTTACTGTGTTTGAGCCTCCATGGCTGCTTCATAGAGAAGTCTGAGAAACAAATTTATTTTCCTTTCATTAAGACAGTCTTACTGTCCAGTAACGCTGGCTGTAGGTACTACACTGACCTCTAGATGCCACCACATAACAGTTTGTTATTGCATCAGCACAGAGTGGTTTTGGGGGTGTATATACATCCAAAATCTCACTCTGTATCTTTGTCAAATTTTAAGAGAATATGACAAATTATTTTATAGAAATACATTTGTGGTAATAAATTTTATAGTAATAAATTTGAAAATATTGACAATTTGGCCAGTTCCTAGAAATATATCAAAAGTGACACAAAAAGAAATAGATAACTCTAGTAGTTCTAGAAACTTTAAAAAATGGAACCATGAAAACCATCTGCTCATAGCAAAAGATGTAAGCCTGGTGGCTCTAATTGCTAAATTATACTAAATATTTAGGAAAGAAATTATTCTGTGTTCATACAGATTCTTCTCCTAGGGAACAGAAAAGCAGATATACTCCCCAGATAGTCTTGTAGAAACATGATATAGCCTAGGGCAGTGGCTCATGCCTGTAATCCCAACACTTTGGGAGGCGAAGGTAGAAGGATCACTTGAGCTCAGGAGTTTGAGATCAGCCTGGGCAACATAGCAAAACCCTGTCTCCAAAAAAACAATTAAAAAATTAGCTGGGTGTTGTGGTGGGTGCCTGTAAGTCCTAGCTACTTGGGAGGCTGAGGTGGGAGGACTGCTTGAGCCCAGGAGGTTGAGGTTATAGTGAACTATGATGGCGCCACTGCACTCCAGCTAGGTCAACAGATTGAGACTCTTGTCTCAAAAAAGAAAAAAAAAGAAAAATAAGAAATATAATATGGATATCAAAATATGACAAGGAATGTTAACAAGAATTAAAATTCTAGACCAATCTATTATGGATATCAAGACAAAATATTAGCAAACTGAATTTAGCTATCTATCAAGAGGATAAGACCATCTAAGGAAGGATGTAGTCCCAGAATGCAAGGCTGGTTTAGTTTTAGAAACAAGTGCATCTATATAAAGGATGATGGAATTGGATGTAATGAAAAAATTATGTGATCTCAATAAATACAGAATACAATGTTTGATTAAATTTAATATTAAAGTTCAGAAGTAATATTTGATAAAATTCAGCATCAATTCATGCCATGAAATTCTTAACAAATTATAAAGTATCCTTCTTTAATTTGGTCAGTGGTACTGCAGAAAACACCAGGTAACTGCATATTTAAAGAGAACCTTGAAAGCTTTGCCTTTGAGATAGGAATCAGCACGTGGAAGCCAACCATCCCCACTTCCATTCAGCACTGTACAGCAGAGGAAGGAGGAAAAAAAAAGAAAAGGTATAACACTGGGATAAAAACGTAAATGGGATTCACAGATTATATGAGTATCAATTCAGAAAATCCAAAAGATAGAGAGATAAATAATAAGATAAAAAATAAGTAATAACAAATAATATGAGTTGAGAAACATCATATAGAAATTCAACATGCAGAATACACATATATATGTATGTATATATGCATACACACACACACTAGTAACACAGTTGTAACGTGAAATTTTAAAAGATTTACAAGAGCATGAAAAGCATCAAGTATAGTAAAGATGTCTAATACCTCAGTGGAGGAAAATTTGTCAGACATTTTTGTTTTTGAGTCAGGATCTCACTCTGTCACCCAGAGTGGAGTTCAGTAGTGCAATCATGGCTCACTGCAGCCTCGACCTCCTGGGCTCAAGAGATCCTCCCACCTCGGCCTCCTGACTTGATAAGACTACAGGCGTGCACCACCATGCCCAGCTAAATTTTAAGGAATTTTTTTGGTAGCAACAGGGTCTCACTATTTTGCCCAGACTGGGCTCAAACTCCTGGCCTCAAGCAATCCTCCCACTTCAGCCTCCCAAAGTGCTGGGATTACAGGTGTGAGCCACTGTGCCTGGCCATTGTGAAACATTTTTGACAGACAGTAAGAAGACCTAAATAAATAGATAGAAACTCATGGAAGACTCAAATATGTTAATGCCCAGTCAAAACCCAAGCAAATGTTTTTCTTTGGGGAGGTGAAGGTTGAGAAGCAGATTCTGAAGGCCAAGTGGAGTAACACTCTTGAAGAGCCACTTGTGAGCATTTGTCTACCAGATATCAAGAACATTCAGCTGCAGGAATGGAGACAGCCAGGCACAACACAAGGACAGTTGTCAGACCAAAGGGACAGAATCGTGAGCTCATGATCAGACCCAAATACATGGATTCTCCCTTTTATTGTTTCTTGTTTTTTTGTTTTGTTTTGTTTTTGTGTTTTGTGTTTTTTTTTAACCTTCACACCTGCACAGGCAGCGGAGAAAGGATGATCTTCTAAAAAAAAATAGTTCTTTGATTTTTTAACCTTATAAAAATTTAGACTAGTAACTTACTTCACACTGAAAAGTGAGTTCCAGGGAGGTTAGAGGCCACAGAGTATAAAAGGTAAAACCATAAAGCCTCTAGATGATAACATAGATTGCTAAAAACTTCCGAGAAAGGAAAGATTTCTTAAAACTAAAAAGTGGAACAATGGTATACTTAACTACGTTAAAACTATAATTTGTCAAGACATCATTTGAGAGTGAAAAAGCAGGTCAAGGACATGGGTAAGATGTTTACAAATACATAGTTATCATTTGCTAGCATTTAAAATATATAAAGAGTTACTAAAAATAAGGAAGGAAAAGACAGAAAAGGCTATTGAAATTGGACAGAAGCCTGAATAGCGACACCCCAGAAGAGCTGACATAACGGCCAGAAGTGGTGGAAAGGGCTCCACCTTGCATGTCACCAGGCAATGCATGACAAAGCCCAGGCCTTCCCCGCAGAGGCCAACGCTGACCCTCCTGACAGTGGCAGGACCGGGAGCCTCAGTACTCTGGGGCCCTGCGGTGAGGACATGCCCTGCACAGTCCTGTGGGGAGACCCTAGCATATCCTTGAAGGGAGCTGTGCAGTCATCAGGACCCTAGTCCCTGCGCTGGAGGAGCTCGTGCATGGAGGGTTTGTCACAACCGCCCCGCCTGGAACAGCCCATGACACTGTGCACAGTGGATGGAGAAACTGTGATTCTTGTGCTGGGAGGTGGTGGGGCTTCTCCCGGCCACACAGCCAGTGCTGAGCTTGGGAAGGTTGTGTTTCTCCTGCTTTCTTGTCTAGGCCCTCCTACCCTAGGGTGGTCTTCCTGACCTGGGCAGTATCTTTGACTTCGTGTGTCCCTCTTTGTCCATCCCCAGAGCCCAAGGTGGTGTTTGCCAAGGAGCAGCCAGCGCACAGGGAGCTGCAGGCTGAGGCGGGGGCCAGTGCCACGCTGAGCTGCGAGGTGGCCCAGGCCCAGACGGAGGTGATGTGGTACAAGGACGGGAAGAAGCTGAGCTCCAGCTCGAAAGTTTGCATGGAGGCCGTGGGCTGCACACGGAGGCTGGTGGTGCAGCAGGCGGGCCAGGCAGAGGCCGGGGAGTACAGCTGCGAGGCTGGGGGTCAGCGGCTCTCCTTCCACCTGCAGGTGGCAGGTCAGTGCTTTGGGGATGCTGAGTGAGCCCTGTTTGTAGCTGCTGCGGTGACTGGAGTAGAACCACTGCTGACCCAGTGGGCTTTCCATTAGACTCCATCCCTCAACTTCTCCCATTCTCTCACCTCCTACTTTTATGCCTGTGGTGGAGCTGGGCTGCTTAGTGGGAAGGTAGTGAACGGAAGGGTCAGGGCCCTCCTTGTCCATGTTGGGTGGTGTTTCCGTGCAGACACACTGGGTCACATTTTCCCAGTACCTTCTCCGAACTACTGATGTCCCGAGGTGTCCAGGACTCTGGTCCTATCTAATGCATGAAATGGCGGTAAGCCAGACGTCCCTCCCTCGGGGATGCTCCTGCAGTCCCTGCACGGCCTCATCTGGCCCCATGTGAGGGCTCTCCCTGTGGAAAGAGATTTGAATTCGTTGAGTCAAGGTGTAGGGAAATTCCAGCCACACAGTCTTATTTGGAATTATATCAACACTGAACATTGGGTTCCCAAAGTTTTCAGTGTTCTGGGACACACTTCTGTCCTTCCCTGTGGATGTAGAAGCCCTGTCTGAGCCTTCACTAAAACCCAGATCCACAGTGTTCGTGTGTGCAAAACGAGTAAAGAGCAGCACATTGGCAGGTGCACACACGTGACACTGGAATTCCATTTCGGAAGCTAATCTCACTTTCCTTTTGTGTTCTGTTAGAATGTTCTGTGTCTGAATTCCCCTTGGAATTTGGATAGATTTAAAAGTGATAGGAATAAGTAGCTTATGGCACAGTCACACACTGGTAGAATTAAGTTATGGTGGTAGCAGTTGCTGACTGGGGAAGCCATATTTACATCATCCTGTTTCCTTGATGAGTCCTGTGTCTGCCCTCTCTGGATGATTCATAGGAAGTCTGAGAACGACCTTTACTTTCCTATTGTTTGTTAGGAGAGTATAACTTCAAACTCCAACTCTGAGCCCTGAGTGCCACCACATAACAGTTGGTGTTATATATGCCTAAAATGGTTTACAAATCTGTAGATACCAAAAATACTCACTGCAAGTAAATTTGAAAAGTGTTAACAAATTATATAATTTCTAGAAACCAAAAACAGACTTAAGAAATAGATAACCTATATGCAGTTATCTACTGTTACTGAAGTTATCTCAGTTACTACAACCTAGTAAAAACTAGAACCGGTAGCAAAAAATCTTCTCATCAAACAATACCTAAACCATGTGGCCCTATTGAGAAATTCTTCCAGACATTCTGGCCAGAAATTCTTCCATGTTCGTGGAAATTCTTCTGGAGAATGGAAAAAGGAAGATATACCCTCTAACTCATTATATGCAGATAGCTTAATGCCATGACTAAAATCTGGCCAGAAAATAGGAAGTTTGCATATTGTAGATCAAAGAATTATGGATATCATGGCCAATTTTTTAAACAAAATATTAGTAAACAGAATTCAGCAATACATCAAGATGATCATACAGTAAGATAAAATTCATAGTCTAGGAATGAGGGCTGCTTTCATGTTAAAAACATTAGAAAATCATGATATGTGATTGAAATTTGAAAACAATGTAATTATCTTAAACTCAGAATAAAGTACCATATTTGATAAAAATTTAACTTCATATATTCAGAAGAAATGTCTGGCAAAATTTAGCATCCATCATGCCATACAATTTTTAACAAAGTATAAATAAAAGTTTTTTTTTTCTTAATTTGACACAGGGTATTACACAAAAATCACAAAGGGAGACTTTGTAAGCTTTGCCTCTGAGCCAGGGGACAGCATGAAGTCAGTGGTCAACACTTCCATCCAGCATTGGATGGCACAGTTAGGAGGAAAGTAAAATGAAAGGTGTAAAAGTTAGAAAAAAGTGAATTAACAGAAGATATGGTTTACCCAGAAGATAAATTATTAGAGAGTTGAGAAAGATCAACCCTTACAAGATCTGTGTGAAGAAACTTCTGTACATGTAGACTAGCAGCAAGCAGTTGGAAAATGAAAACGTAAAAGATTGACAGACGCTTCAAAGGCATCATGTTTATGATCTCAGTCTAATAAAAGATGTCAAGAGGTTCTGTGGGGGAAGCTATGAAACACTTTTGAGAGACAGTAAAGATCTAAAGTGGATAGAAGCCATGGAAGAATGAAAGATGTTCAGTCTCAAAATCCAAACAAATGTGGTTTTGGGGGATGCGAGGTTGAAAAATGACAAGTGGATTTAAAGCTCCATACGTGCTTGAAGAAGAGCCACATGTGCAGGCACCCCAGTCCCTGCCCTGGAGGAGCTCATGCATGGAGGGTTTGTCATAGCTGCCCCACCTGTGATAGCCCATGGCGCCATGCACAGTGGATAGACAAACTGTGATTCTTGTGCTGGGAGGTGGCAGGGCTTCTCCCGGCCACGCAGCCAGTGCAGAGCCTGGCGAAGGTTGTTTCTCCTACTTCCTCATCCAGGCCCTCCTTTCCTAGGGTGGTCTTCCTGACCTAGGCTGTATCTTTGACCTCGTATGTCCTTCCTTGTCCATCCCCAGAGCCCAAGGCGGTGTTTGCCAAGGAGCAGGCGGTATTTGCCAAGGAGCAGCCGGCGCACAGGGAGGTGCAGGCTGAGACAGGGACCAACACCATGCTGAGCTGCGAGGTGGCCCAAGCCCAGACGGAGGTGATGTGGCACAAGGATGGGAAGAAGCTGAGCTCCAGCTCGAAAATGCGTGTGGAGGCCGTGGGCTGCACACGGAGGCTGGTGGTGCAGGAGGCAGGCCAGGCGGATGCTGGGGAGTACAGCTGCGAGGCTGGGGGCCAGCGGGTCTCCTTCCACCTGCACGTGGCTGGTGGGTGCCAGGGTTAGGCGAAATGGAGGTGATGCTGAGTGTCGGGTGTGAAACTACAAGGGCACATTTGGGCGGCCCAAGGTGCTGTGGGCCCTGGCACCTTCCCTCTCTGTAGGCCTCAGAATCTGTGTCCCCAGCTCTCCCCAGCGGCTCTCAGGCCAGTGTCCTTATGTCATGAGACTAGAGCAGACCCATGGGCTGAGCTGACTATGGTGTGTGCCCTGCAGTGGCTGAGCTGGGGGTGGTAGGGACAGTAGCATGATGTCCTTGGGGTGGGGGTCTGGGGTCTGGATCTGGTCTCATGTGAGGACCCCTGTCTGGGTGGTAGGGACAATAGCGTGATGTCCCTGGGGGTCTGGGGTCCGGGCCTGGTCAGTTGTGATGACCTCTGTCTGGGTGGTGGGGACAGTGGTGTGATGTCCTCAGGGTGGGGGTCTGGGTCTGGTCTAATGTGATCTGCTGATTCCTCTGTGGGTGCTGGGCCATGGGAGGGCCCGGCAGTGACTGGAGAGGGTGTACTGGGTGGTGGGGGCTTGTCTCTGTGCTCTGGGCCCTAGATCTCTGTAAGCCTGTGCTGGGCCCCTTGGTCATCACCATGTGTCCACCTGTCTTTTTGATATCCGTCCCCCTTCCACCCTGTCCCTGAGCCGGGGACAACAGACCACACTCAGCTTGGCACCCTCTTTCCAATGGCCCTGCCAACACTTCGCTAGCTCTGGGCCAGCCCAGGTTGCTGGTCCATCCCTCCTGACCCTTCACGTCCTGCTGCCTGTGGCCCTGCGTGGTGGGGAGGGCTGGCGACAGGTGAGGGCCCCAGGACCCTGGAAGACCGAGGCAGGGAAGGGGCCGCATCCTGTTCCCAAGGGACATGATGGTGGTGCTGCCAACATGCAGCCTTAGACCTTCGGCTCTGGTAATGTTGGGGGGAGCTCTGTGCGTCACCGTGCACTGCCCAGTGATGGATAGCCCCACCTGGCTGTCGCTGGGCTGACACATGGGCTGTGTCTGCTCTGGAGCCTCTGACCCTGCATCCCTCCTTGTCCATCCCCAGAGCCCAAGGTGGTGTTTGCTAAGGAGCAGCCAGCATGCAGGGAGGTGCAGGCGGAGGTGGGGGCCAGCGCCACGCTGAGCTGTGAGGTGGCCCAGGGCCAGATGGAGGTGACATGGTACAAGGACGGGAAGAAGCTGAGCTCCAGCTCGAAAGTGCGCATGGAGGCCAAGGGCTGCACACGGAGGCTGGTAGTGCAGCAGGCGGGCCAGGCGGACGCTGGGGAGTACAGCTGTGAGGTGGGGGGTCAACGGCTCTCCTTCCACCTGCACGTGGCAGGTCAGTGCTTTGGGGTGGCGAATCCACCTCGCCTGAAGCTTATGGCCACACTGTATGGTCCCTGGGATTCTGGATGGTGGTTGATGGTGCTCAGGACTGCACTGGGCCATCTTTGAAGGGCAATGGGTATCGGGGTGCCAGGTGGCATTAGGGTGGCCCTGAAGGGGAGCGGGGCCGGTCCAGGGATGCCAGGGTCCCCCTCTCATGCCAATTCACCTCTACCTAGAGCCGGAGTCCCAAATTTCAGAGAGACCCTGCCGCAGGGAGCCTCTGGTGGTCAAGGAGCATGAAGACATCGTCCTGACGGCCACGCTGGCCACACCCTCTGTGGCCACGGTGACCTGGCTCAAGGATGGTGTGGAGATTCGCCGCAGCAAGCGGCACGAGACAGCCAGCCAGGGGGACACCCACACACTGACCGTGCATGGCGCCCAGGTGCTGGACAGTGCCATCTACAGCTGCCGTGTGGGCGCAGAGGGGCAGGACTTCCCAGTGCAGGTGGAAGGTGAGCCAGGCGCTGGGTGGGGACTCCTCCAGACACCTCTGTCCCAGAGCTGGGCAGGGGTGAAGCTGGGGCTCAAGTCTGGTCTGTTAGGAGCCCGGCTGATGTCCCCTTCGTGCCCACAGAGGTGGCCGCCAAGTTCTGCCGGCTGCTGGAGCCCGTGTGCGGCGAGCTGGGCGGCATGGTGACACTGGCCTGCGAGCTAAGCCCAGCGTGTGCAGAGGTGGTGTGGCGCTGCGGCAGCACGCAGCTTCGGGTGGGCAAGCGCTTCCAGATGGTGGCCGAGGGGCCTGTGCGCTCACTCACTGTGTTGGGGCTGCGCGCAGAGGATGCAGGGGAGTACGTGTGTGAGAGCCGTGATGACCGCACCAGTGCGCAGCTCACTGTCAGTGGTATGTAAGGGGTCGAGTGTCCCTATCCAGGGCAGCCTCCTGGAGGAGGCGGCCTTTGGCACTCCTGCAGTGTAGGGGCTCTGCAGGTCCTGCGCGCCCACCTCTTAAGCAGTGCTCCTGTCTGCAGTGCCCCGAGTGGTGAAGTTTATGTCTGGGCTGAGCGCTGTGGTTGCGGAGGAGGGCGGCGAGGCCACCTTCCAGTGCGTGGTGTCCCCCAGTGATGTGGCAGTCGTGTGGTTCCGGGACGGTGCCCTGCTTCAGCCCAGCGAGAAGTTTGCCATATCACAGAATGGCGCCAGCCACAGCCTGACCATCTCAGGCCTGGTGCTGGAGGATACGGGCCAGATCACTGTGGAGGCTGAGGGCGCTTCATCCTCCGCTGCCCTGAGGGTCCGAGGTGAGTGTGGGGGACAGCAGGACTTGCCTGGCTGGCCAGGGCTCCTTGCACAGGCACCTCCCCCGTGGGCTGGTTCTGAGTGGGAACCTGGAAGCTGTCCTGTTACGGCTGGTCCGGCTGACCTCAGGAGACATGGGGTATGTGGGCTGCAGAGAGGAGACTCGGGTAGGCTGGATGGGCCAGGTGCCTTCTCTTGGTATACAGAAGATACAATCCTGCAGGTACACCTGGTGGGGAATGGGTGGAGGTTGAGGCAATCCAGGGAGGCTTTCTGGAGTAGGTGGGTGCATACTTAGCCTGATGGATGGCAGGGAAGACAGAGTGGGGTTAGCACCAGTGCGGGCAGTGACATGGGCTTCCCATGCTGCTGAAGCCAGAAGCCAGAACTTGCCCTGAAGGGAAGTGGGAGTAATGGCAGGTTCTAGAGTAAGGGAGTGATGCAGCAGATTCACCTTCTGCGGAGTTCACGGGTGGCCTGAGGCAGAGAGGCCCGCCAGCGCCTCTTCCTTAACCAACCTGCGCAGGAGTCCTGGGCTTTGCTAAACCGCCGTTGCACCTGGGGGAGCTCTGTCTTCCCCCTTCTGCAGTTCCTGCCAGTGCTACTAGTGGGGATCACGTCTAGGATTTCGAGGCACCAGGGCATGGCGTCTTGTTCAGAGCAGGGGAGCTGGAGGTGGGAGCGGGGCTTAAGGAAGCTTCCTGGTTTCCTCACTTAAAGTCGCACCCGGGAGGGTGCGCAGCTGAGGCCTGCGTATGGCCAGGGCTGCGCTGTTTGGATTGGGATCCTGGGGCGCGGTGCGGGCAGCTCGGGCTGGGCCCGGCTCAGGGCAGGCGCCGGGGCTGTGCGGGCCCTCTGTACCTTGGCTTGCCCGTGGAGGAGGGCGAGGGCCGCCGTGACCTCCCCTCTCCTGCGACCCCAGAGGCGCCCGTGCTGTTCAAAAAGAAGCTGGAGCCGCAGACGGTGGAGGAGCGGAGCTCGGTGACCCTGGAGGTGGAGCTGACGCGGCCGTGGCCGGAGCTGAGGTGGACAAGGAACGCGGCGGCCCTGGCGCCGGGAAAGAACGTGGAGATCCACGCCGAGGGCGCCCGCCACCGCCTGGTTCTGCACAACGTAGGTTTTGCTGACCGTGGCTTCTTTGGCTGCGAGACGCCGGATGACAAGACACAGGCCAAACTCAACGTGGAGAGTGAGCCGCGGGCGGGAAGGGCGGGGCATTGAGGAGTGAGGAGGGAGGTGGGGCATTGAGAATTAGTGAGGACGTAGGCGGCGTACTGAGGGGAGGAGGGAGAAGGGGCACTGAGGGGAAAAGAGAGGAGGGAGGTGGGGCGCTGAGGGGAAGAGAGAGGAGGGAGGTGGGGCACTGAGGGGAGGAGGGAGGAGCGAGGCGGGACACTGAGGGAAGGGGCGGGCCCTCTGGAAGGGGCGTAGGGTTGGGGGAGGGGTGGGTCTCCCGCCGGAGGGGCGAGCGCTGGGGGTGGGTGTGGGGCGGCTTCCCGGCCCTCCCCCAGCTCCTGGGGAAGCCGGCTGTGCTTCAGGGTTCTAAAGGCGGTGGTCTCAGAGCAGCGGCTTACTCGTGACACCGCGTGTGCACCGCAGTGCGCCAGGTACGGCTCGTACGGGGCCTGCAGGCAGTGGAGGCACGGGAGCAGGGCACGGCTACCATGGAGGTGCAGCTGTCGCATGTGGACGTGGAGGGCAGCTGGACTCGTGACGGTCTGCGGCTCCAGCAGGGGCCCACATGCCACCTGGCTGTGCGGGGCCCCATACACACCCTCACACTCTCGGGGCTGCGGCCAGAGGACAGTGGCCTTATGGTCTTCAAGGCCGAAGGAGTGCACACGTCGGCGCGGCTCGTGGTCACCGGTGCGTTGGGGGGCCGGCAGGGCACGGCACAGAGCACGCCTGCCTGTCCCGAGGGGGCCCTGGGGAGATCGGTGGGTTCTCTGGGGACCTGGATGAGCCAGCTCTGTGTAACTCCGTCCAGCTGGGGCACTGCCCCACCCCTGTCCCTGTCCCTGTCCCTGTCCCTGTCCCCACCTTGAAGGCTCCTCCAAGCCCTTTTTCTCCTCCCACCTCCTCTGTCCTCCTCCCCAGAGCTGCCCGTGAGCTTCAGCCGCCCGCTGCAGGACGTGGTGACCACTGAGAAGGAGAAGGTTACCCTGGAGTGCGAGCTGTCGCGTCCTAATGTGGATGTGCGCTGGCTAAAGGTGCCTCCCCGCCGACCCCACTCCGTTGCCTCCTCCCCTCCTCTCATGTGGATGGGCCCAAGCGGAACCCCAGGGCTGGACCACCTGAGTGCCTGACCGGTCCTCTGCGCTCCACAGGATGGTGTGGAGCTGCGGGCAGGCAAGACTATGGCCATCGCAGCCCAGGGCGCCTGCAGGAGCCTCACCATTTACCGGTGCGAGTTCGCGGATCAGGGAGTGTATGTGTGTGATGCCCGTGATGCCCAGAGCTCTGCCTCCGTGAAGGTGCAAGGTGAGGACTGCGTGGGGCATGTGGGGCATGGCAGGTGTGGGCACCTCCTCCTGTCCTCCAGCCAGTAGGCTTGGCCGCTCTGCTTTCACCTGCACAACCCTTGGCATGCTGGGGCACTAGGTGGGGGGTGCTGGGAGCAGCTTTGTGCGTCCGGGTGTGGCAGGGCCTCCTTTGCCACCCCAGGCCGCAACATCCAGATCGTGAGGCCCCTGGAGGATGTGGAAGTGATGGAGAAGGACGGTGCCACCTTCTCCTGTGAGGTCTCCCACGACGAAGTGCCTGGCCAGTGGTTCCGGGAAGGCAGTAAACTGCGGCCCAGTGACAACGTGCGCATCCGCCAGGAAGGTGTGAGGACAGGCGGCTGTGGTGGGCACGGCCCGGCCCCCAGGTCTTCCTCTGCCCCCGCCCATACTGAGCTGCCTTTGTCCCCAGGAAGGACATACACTCTGATCTACCGGAGAGTCCTGGCGGAAGATGCAGGAGAGATCCAATTTGTAGCCGAAAATGCAGAATCGCGAGCCCAGCTCCGAGTGAAGGGTAAGGTGGGGGCTGAGGGGAGGGCGGGGCTGGACAGTGTGCATGTGTGGCCAGCTGGCTCAGCGCAGGCCTGGACGCCCCAGGCCCACTCTCAGGACCAGGACAGCAGGGACTCACGAGGAGGGAAGGGGGTGTCACCTCCTTGGCAGGAAGATAGGGGCCAAAGAAGTGGCCATGAGGGGCTTCTCCCTTCCTTAAAACAGATCCTGATAAATGCTCCCTCGGGCTGCAGCGAGTGCTGGAGAGGCCAGGTGTGAGGCCCTGTGGGGGGGGCATGGTGGGGGCGGGGGTGCTACCTGGTGGCAGCGAGGAGGAGAATCAGGGAGAGTGGTGCTGGGGCGGCAGGGAGGGAGGCTCTGCAGACAGGCGGAGTGGGGATGGGCCAGTAGGGCTAGTCAGAGGTGTACGGGGAGGGACATGAGTTCCTGGGACTGGGCTAGGGTATGTGGTTATGGTTCGGAAGTGGGGGTTTGAGGAGGACTGCAGGGGGTGGGGCTACATGGGGCGGGGCCTACCCTGCTCTTGGTGGGCTGGGACAGCGGGCAGGACCTGGGCGGTGGAAGTGGGAGTGTGGGATATGGGAGGGCAGGGCAGGCAGAGGTGGGCGCACTCCCCTTGCTGGTGGTCTGCTCTGTGGAGCAGGTCCTAGCACAGCTCTAAGGGGGACACTCGGCCTGACCACCTGCTGGCCCCTGGCGGGCAGACATGGGCTGTTGGGGCCTAGCAGGGTCTGGGTCCTTGGCTGCCCAAGACCCTCAGTGCCTTGTCGGAGCCTGTGCCTGGGAGCCTGGAGCACCGTCTCTGATCCACCCCATGCCCCCACCACGCTCACAGAGCTGCCAGTGACCCTCGTGCGCCCGCTGCGGGACAAGATTGCCATGGAGAAGCACCGCGGTGTGCTGGAGTGTCAGGTGTCCCGGGCCAGCGCCCACGTGCGGTGGTTCAAGGGCAGTCAGGAGCTGCAGCCCGGGCCCAAGTACGAGCTGGTCAGTGATGGCCTCTACCGCAAGCTGATCATCAGCGACGTCCAGGCAGAGGACGAGGACACCTACACCTGTGACGCCGGTGATGTCAAGACCAGTGCACAGTTCTTTGTGGAAGGTGCAGGCAGGGAGGGCAGCTCTGCAGGTTGCTTTTGTTGGGGGGAGTCTCCCAGGTCCATGGTTTGCCCTACACTCCTGGAGACGCTGGGTCCGGGCAGCTCAAGAGGATGCTAGCATGCATCTAGTGGGGTGGGGGCTTGTTCCCAGGAAGGAACCCTGCCGGAGGGGCAGCACGTCTTATCCGCGGGATCCACCAGCGACTGCTCCTCCCCAACAGAGCAATCCATCACCATTGTGCGGGGTCTGCAGGACGTGACAGTGATGGAGCCTGCTCCTGCCTGGTTTGAGTGTGAGACCTCCATCCCCTCAGTGCGGCCACCTAAGTGGCTCCTGGGGAAGACAGTGTTGCAGGATGGGGGGAATGTGGGCCTGGAGCAGGAAGGCACGGTGCACCGGCTGATGCTGCGGCGGACCTGCTCCACCATGACCGGGCCCGTGCACTTCACCATTGGCAAGTCTCGCTCCTCTGCCCGCCTGGTGGTCTCAGGTGAGCGCTCCCGCCCCGGTGGGTGGATGTGGGGCAGAGCCACAAGAGGACAAGGTTCAGGGCTGTTGGGAGGCCTGGACAGGGCTGTGGGTGGGTACAGGGCAGGGCTGTGGGAGGAGAAGGCTTAGGGCAGTGACTGGACACAGTTCAGGGCCACAGATGGATATCACTCAGGGCCAGGGGAGGACACAGTTCAGGATCACAGAGGGCACAGTTCAGGGCCAGGGGAAGACACAGTTCAAGGCCATAGGTGAGCAGGCTCAGGGCTCGGCAGGCAGGGCAGGGTGATTGGTTCCTGTGGCGCCGTGGCCCAGCCTGTCCCCACTCCCTGCAGACATCCCCGTAGTCCTCACACGGCCATTGGAGCCCAAGACAGGGCGTGAGCTGCAGTCAGTGGTCCTGTCCTGCGACTTCCGGCCAGCCCCCAAGGCTGTGCAGTGGTACAAGGATGACACGCCCCTGTCTCCCTCTGAGAAGTTTAAGATGAGCCTGGAGGGTCAGATGGCCGAGCTGCGCATCCTCCGGCTCATGCCTGCCGATGCTGGTGTCTACCGGTGCCAGGCGGGCAGCGCCCACAGCAGCACTGAGGTCACTGTGGAAGGTGGGGCATGAGGGGCATGGGGCTACTGAGAGGGTTTTGGGGAGGGGTTGCCTGGTGATGTGGGCACTGAGGCCCGGTGTGTCTCTTGCAGCGCGGGAGGTGACAGTGACAGGGCCGCTGCAGGATGCAGAGGCCACGGAGGAGGGCTGGGCCAGCTTCTCCTGTGAGCTGTCCCACGAGGATGAGGAGGTCGAGTGGTCCCTCAATGGGATGCCCCTGTACAACGACAGCTTCCATGAGATCTCGCACAAGGGCCGGCGCCACACGCTGGTACTGAAGAGCATCCGGCGGGCTGACGCGGGCATAGTACGCGCCTCCTCCCTGAAGGTGTCAACCTCTGCCCGCCTGGAGGTCCTAGGTGAGTCGTCCTACGAGTCTTTGGGACGTCCCACTAGGGATGGGACAGGCGCTGGCCTCCCCTCACCCTCTTATCCCTCCTGCAGTGAAGCCGGTGGTGTTCCTGAAGGCGCTGGATGACCTGTCCGCAGAGGAGCACGGCACCCTGGCCCTGCAGTGTGAGGTCTCTGACCCCGAGGCCCATGTGGTGTGGCGCAAAGATGGCGTGCAGCTGGGCCCCAGCGACAAGTATGACTTCCTGCACACGGCGGGCACGCGGGGGCTCATGGTGCATGACTTGAGCCCTGAAGACGCTGGCCTGTACACCTGCCACGTGGGCTCCGAGGAGACCCGGGCCCGGGTCAGCGTGCACGGTGTGTGGCTGCGGGCACGGCGGAGCTCGGGGAAGGGAGGTGTGCTGGGTGGGCATGGATGTGGGGCCAGCCACTACCTGGGTGGCCCACGTCATTCTCTGAGATTGAAGGGCTGCTCTGCTGAGCCGGGGAGGTCAGGGGAGCCTTCTGGGGAAGCCATGGCTTGACGTGGTCCTGTGAGGCCTGCGTGCAGGCAGGTGGACCCAGGGACGATGGGTCCCGGAGCCAGGGTTGGAGGCTGTGCTGTCCCTGCCTGGTGGTCCCGACATAGCCTGGGGATGTTGCCCTGTACCAGAGGACGTGTCTGCATGGAAGCCACCAGGCTAGTGTGGGGACACCAATGGGGATGGCCAGGGAGAAGCCAAGATGCCAGGCAGGGGCTGTGAATAGGCCACGTCTCTGTCCTTCACGGGGCCCCAGCAAGGCCTCAAGGCCACTGGGCTGGCAGGGTAGAGCCATCCCTGAACCCAGCCCTGCAGCCTTGGGGGCGTGCGTGCCCTGGAACCTGTCCTGCTTTTCAGGGGCAGTTCCCTCAACTGCAGCGGGGCTACCTAGCCCCCTCTGTGTGTGTGCCTGGTCCCAGTGGCATTCTCATGTGGGTGACAGGTGGCGTAACCAGCCTGTTTGCTGGTCCTTGACAGTCTTGTAACGAGATGGGGAAGGGGCAGGAGGCATGGCGAGTTTGTCCTGGAGCCGGGACTAGCCTACCTGGGGGCCCCTCATCCGGGGTCCTGTGCCTCCTCTCCTCCCTGTGACAACCATGGGTTCTCCCTCTCCCTGCCACCCTGATTGGAGCTCAGAGCTGTTGGTTATGCAGGTGCCAGGGGACAGCCAGCTCCAGCGGAGGGGCATCTACTCGTTGGCTGATGCAATGTGGCACCCTGTCCCCCAGGGCCTGGCCTCTCCCAGGGTCTGGTCCCTGTGGGGTCTGGTCCCTCTAAGGGATCCAGCCCCTCCTGGGGTCTGGTCCCTGTGGGCTCTGATCCCTCCCAGGGTCTGGTCCCTTGGGCTCTGATCCCTCCCAGGGTCTGGCCCAGGGCAGTGCTGTCCTCTCACCTGGCCTGACAGTCTCTGATGGCCCGCAGATCTGCACGTGGGCATCACCAAGAGGCTGAAGACAATGGAGGTGGTGGAGGGGGAGAGCTGCAGCTTCGAATGCGTCCTGTCCCATGAGAGCGCCAGCGACCCGGCCATGTGGACAGTCGGTGGGAAGACGGTGGGCAGCTCCAGCCGCTTCCAGGCCACACGTCAGGGCCGAAAATACATCCTGGTGGTCCAGGAGGCTGTGCCGAGTGATGCCGGGGAGGTGGTCTTCTCTGTGCGGGGTCTCACCTCCAAGGCCTCACTCATTGTCAGAGGTGGGCAGGGCCTGCCGGACGGGGGCTTATCACCTGGGCTGAGGAGTGGGGACCCTGGGCCTGTCCCCAGGAGTCCAGGAGCTGGGGCCCCCTGGCTGCAAAAGCTGGTGGGGGTGCTTTTGGGCTCTGCCTCCCCCAGCTGCTGCAGAGCACCCCTTCTAGAAGCCACAGGGCCTGAGGCATCTGCTGGATGCTGGGGGCAGTTCTCGCATGGAATTGGGGTCGCACTCTTCTCTGAGCTCTGATATAGGCCTGGATTCTTTTCCAACCCGTGGTCTGAGTGCCCTGAGCACTTGGTAGCTCCCGGAGCTGTGGCTCACAGGGCCAGTCTGGCAGCACCGGCCTGAGGCCCCAGCCACCTGCTCCGCTGACATCACCGCCTGCGCCCGAGTTTGCGTCCCTGACGAGCACACTTGGTGCAGCTCTGTGGGGCACACTCAGAGGATGCCAGCGTGGGCCTGAGAGATGCCAGGGGATAAAATTCCGTAGTTTTTGATCTTTCTGCCTCCTGAGTCCCACCATGGTGACAGTGGAGACACTAACATTCCAGGACTCTGAAGCTCCTGAGGGCCGAGGTCCCAGAGTTTGGGGGTTGCAGGTTCTGTTGTCTTGGTCGCCAGAGAGTGAATGTTCTCAGATGCTTGTCCTTGCCCCAGTCCTGGTCATGGTGGAGGTGGTAGGTTTTGGCTGGGTCTGTGCCTAGGGCTATGGCTGTAGCCCAGATGGTGGCTGGGGATGTGGCTGCAGTCATCTGTGGCTGGCGCCATGGCCCTGGCTGTGCTTCAAGGGCAGCTGTCCCTGCTCCCTTCAGAGAGGCCAGTGGCCATCATCAAGCCCCTGGAAGACCAGCGGGTGGCACCAGGGGAGGACGTGGAGCTGCGCTGTGAGCTGTCACGGGCGGGAACGCCCGTGCACTGGCTGAAGGACAGGAAGGCCATCCGCAAGAGCCAGAAGTACGATGTGGTCTGCGAGGGCACGATTGCCATGCTGGTCATCCGCGGGGCCTCGCTCAAGGACGCGGGCGAGTACACGTGTGAGGTGGAGGCTTCCAAGAGCACAGCCAGCCTCCGTGTGGAAGGTAAATGCCGCAGGAGCCCCACGCGTGGCCCTGGAGTGGCTTCTCTGCCCTAGCGGGGCACGGGGCCACCCCCTGGAGCCTGAGCTCCTCTGTCCCAGGTGGAAGGGCTCAACTCAGGTCCCAGAGCTTCCGCAGCCGGGCCTGGAAGATAACGGGGCCGGCCTGGGGTCTGTGCAGACCTCACGCCCCACCTATTCTGCCTCCATCTCCCTGCCCCAGAAAAAGCCAACTGCTTCACAGAGGAGCTGACCAACCTGCAGGTGGAGGAGAAAGGCACAGCTGTGTTCACGTGCAAGACAGAGCGCCCCGCGGCCACAGTGACCTGGCGCAAGGGCCTCTTGGAGCTACGGGCCTCAAGGAAGCACCAGCCCAGCCAGGAGGGCCTGGCCCTGCGGCTCACCATCAGTGCCCTGGAGAAGGCAGACAGCGACACCTACACCTGCGACATTGGCCAGGCCCAGTCCCAGGCCCAGCTCCTAGTGCAAGGTGAGGCGGCCAAGTGTGCTCGGGCCTAGGCTTTGAATGGCACTGGAGACTTGGAGGTGGACAGGCCCAGCCTCAGTTTCTTATCATGAGGGTATAGGGATGCACCCTGGGTGGTCACTGAGGCTCCCCAGCATGGCTGTGAATGAGCTGCTGGTGCTCACTTACTCATGTGTTTATTTGCTCACTGTGTGTTTCTCCCACATGCCCTGTGTGCCTGGCCCCCATGTGTGAGCTCAGCATGTATCTGTACATACAACCTGTCACCCTTATCCCAGAGAGACAGCCTGACTCGGCCGTGCCAGGCAGCCTCAGGTGCTCCCAGGGAAGAACTGATGGTCATTAGGGTTGTCATTGAGAGTTACAGTGGCATTTTAGTCTTTTTCTTGTTTACAACAGCATACCTGAAACTGGGTAATTTATAAAGGAAATAAATTTACTTCTTACAGCTCTGGAGGCTGGGAAGTCCAAGGTCAAGGGGCCACATCTGGTGAGGGCCCTTTTGCTGACAGGGACTCTCTGCACAGTCTCCAGGGGATGGCACGGGGCATCCCATGGGGAGGGGGCTGAGTTGCTAGCTTGGGCCTCTCTTCATCTTCTTTTAAAGCCACCACTCGCATGAAAGCACTTTAACCCATTAACCTGTTAACCCATTGATCCATGAATGGATTAATCCATTCCCGCCTTAGACCCAATCCCCTCCTAAAGGCTCCACCTCTTAATATTGCCACATTGGGATTAAGTTTCAACATGAGTTTCCAGGGGAACATTCAGATCATAGTAGATGGTTGTTTGATCTTACTGTTTGGCTCCACATTTGAGTGGCAGGCAGAGTGAGAGCTGTCATTCTCTCCACTCTGTAGATAAGAAAACTGAAACTTTAGTGGATCCATGGCCAGGGCAAGGTCATCAGGCACATTGGGATCAGAGCAGGCGAGGCCCAGCCCCCTCACCGCAGCCTTCACTTGGCTCTGAAATCCCGGGCTGGTGTCCAGAGCTGAGTTTGCAGGAGGTCCCTACTGGGGTCTGACCACAGGGCGTTCACAGGGTTCAGTATTTGAAAGGCCCCAGTTGTGATCATCAGAAGTAACGTAAACCAGGAATCATCACTGATTTTTTCTCTCCAATGGATTTGGTGACCCTGGTGAAAGCATTCTGTTAGCACAGTAAAGCCCCATGATCTAATAAAGTTGGTACCCATAGTTAATTTTTAAAAAAGCCATCAAGAGTGAGAGTCATAAGCTAACAAAAGATGCTCTTTTAAAGTTTAACATGGCTGGGCTCAGTGGCTCACGCCTGTAATCCCAGCACTTTGGGAGGCTGAGGCAGGTGGATCATGAGATCAGGAGTTCTAGACCAGCCTGGCCAACATGGTGAAACCCCATCTCTATTAAAAATACAAAAATTAGTCAGGCATGGTGGCACGTGCCTGTAATCTCAGCTACTCAGGAGGCTGAGGCAGGAGCATTGCTTGAACCCGGGAGGCAGAGGTTGCAGTGAGCCAAAATCGCGCCACTGCACTCCAGCCTGGGAGACAGAGTGAGATTCCGTCTCTACAAAAATAAAATAAAATAAAAATTTAACGTATGAGGATGTCGACTGGCCTGGTCTGGGAGCCAAAGCCATTTCCTTGTGTGCCATCCACTGATGAGAGCTCTTCCTCCATGTTCATTGCCTGGGCTGGGGTCAGCTTCTTTGAGGTGGAGTTGTGCCTGCAGGACACTCGTGCATGCAGAAGGAATCTGAATGCAGGACCTGTCTCGATATTCAGAAACGCTCATCTCTTACCATCCCTAATTCAACAGCCAAAAAACCTCGTTTCTAGGAATTCACATTTCCTATCTTCTAAGCATTTGATTTAAATTTCAACATAAGTGTAGCCATTTTTTTTTCACACTCCTGTTTCATCTGTTACTACAAGAGTTAATTTCATGGCACAATTGTAATGATACACACAGCTGGGTAAGTAGGTTTGGGAGCCAACTGCTCCTGGGAGCACAGCTTGGAAAGGGGGCAGGAGTGTGCTCTCCTGGGTTCTCAGGAGGCTGCAGACTCACCCAGCAAGCCTTGCAGAAGGACCTCCAAGGTGCAGAGAGGTGGGCTCGGGGCTCCCAGTGGTCCTCAAACAAGTGTCTTTGGACCGTTCAAACTCTGACCCACTTACTGTTTTCAGAGTTCTGTCCCTACAAACTTGTTAAAACACAGCCACCTTACTCTGTCCTGGGGAGCACTGCTGGCTGAGCCTGCCCAGGATGGTGGGGCCCCTGAGCAGTCTGTGCCTTTGCAGGCCGGAGAGTGCACATCATCGAGGACCTGGAGGATGTGGATGTGCAGGAGGGCTCCTCAGCCACCTTCCATTGCCGGATCTCCCCGGCCAACTATGAGCCTGTGCACTGGTTCCTGGACAAGACACCCCTGCATGCTAACGAGCTCAATGAGATCGAGGCCCAGCCTGGGGGCTACCACGTGCTGACCCTGCGGCAGCTGGCGCTGAAGGACTCGGGCACTATCTACTTTGAGGCGGGTGACCAGCGGGCCTCAGCCACCCTGCGGGTCACTGGTGGGTCGCATGCCCACGTCGCACATGTTGCTCAGAGCTGCAGACAGGTGGAGAGGTGGATGGCAGCTCAGCCATGTGCCCAGTATCCCTGGGCTCACAGAGAAAGCACCATTGGCTTACTGTGGGGTGGGGGCTCAGAAGGCTGAATTGGGCTCTTTCAGGATGAATGCTTCCGCATGGTTTGCAGAACTGTGCTTGGCGTGGCCCGGGCCAGGCTGCATCCCCACTGGGGCAGGAGCCGCATGGAGCCTGCCCCGTTCCCTCCGCAGCCTGTTGCGTGGCCCCAGCATGAGGGTGGCTGGTGGGTGCTGAGCCAGGGTATTGCCTGGTCCGCAGTGAGACCCAGGGTCTCTCCCTGTTGGCCCCTCCAGCGGCAGCACGACAGGATCCCACATGCTCCTGCTTCTCTCTCTGTCCCCCAGAGAAGCCAAGCATCTTCTCCCGGGAGCTCACAGATGCCACCATCACAGAGGGTGAGGACTTGACCCTGGTGTGCGAGACCAGCACCTGCGACAGTCCTGTGTGCTGGACCAAGGATGGGAAGACCCTGCGGGGATCTGCCCGGTGCCAGCTGAGCCACGAGGGCCACCGGGCCCAGCTGCTCATCACTGGGGCCACCCTGCAAGACAGCGGACGCTACAAGTGTGAGGCTGGGGGCGCCTACAGCAGCTCCATTGTCAGGGTGCACGGTGAGCCCCAGCAGCCCCAAAGCCCCGCCACAGGCCAGGTGCCTACAGCTCTCTTCTCAGGCAGCACCGTCTTCAGGGCAGGGCATGTGCGCCCACAAGGAGCCCAAGGCGGGAGGACCCAGGTTCCCGTACATCCTGTATGGGGCACCCATGGCTCCCCGTGTCCTTTCTGGCTCTCCCTGGCACCTTGTCCACCCTGCTTGGCTTCCGCCCTGGCCTGTGCCACCTGCAGGAGCCGCCCCGCAGAGCTGTCTCCTCTGCGTCTCTGAAGGGCCATCCCTCTGTGCATGCCTGTGTCCCTGACCTCCTATCTTAGGAGGTGCCAGCCACAGTGTGTTAGGGCCCACTGTGACCTCTTTTGACCTTACTTTCCTCATCACAGCCACGCTTTGAGGTCTGGGCTAGGGCTTCCAACTGTGAATTTGGCCGGCACAGGTCCCTCACACCCCGTCCTTCTGTTCTCCTGCTTGGTTCACCCTTTCTATCCCTCACCCTCAGAGCTGCCCCTTTCCAGAAGTCTCAAGGTCGCTGCCACAGGCCCCAAAGGAGAAGGGGGACCCTGCAGCTGATGTCCCCAGCCCTCCACCACCTATAGGGGACCCCTAGTGGACTTCAGTCGGGGGAGGGCAAGCTGAGCCTGTGCCTGTCTGCAGCACGGCCAGTGCGGTTCCGGGAGGCCCTGAAGGACCTGGAGGTGCTGGAGGGTGGTGCTGCCACACTGCGCTGTGTGCTGTCATCTGTGGCTGCGCCCGTGGAGTGGTGCTGTGGAGACAAGGTCCTGAGGCCGGGTGACAAATACAGCTTACGCCAGGAGGGTGCCGTGCTGGAGCTGGTGGTCCGGGACCTCCGGCCGCAGGACAGCGGGATGTACTCATGCTCCTTCGGGGACCAGACTACTTCTGCCACCCTCACGGTGACTGGTAAGCATCTCCGTCCACCCTGCCCATGTGGCCCAAAGATGCCACTTCCTCCAACGCAGGGGAGCAAAGACGATGCTCTCTGTGTCTGACTTTCCTGCAGCCCTGCCTGCCCAGTTCATCGGGAAACTGAGAAACAAGGAGGCCACAGAAGGGGCCACGGCCACGCTGCGGTGTGAGCTGAGCAAGGCAGCCCCCGTGGAGTGGAGAAAGGGGTCCGAGACCCTCAGAGATGGGGACAGATACTGCCTGAGGCAGGACGGGGCCATGTGTGAGCTGCAGATCCGTGGCCTGGCCATGGTGGACGCCGGGGAGTACTCGTGTGTGTGTGGAGAGGAGAGGACCTCGGCCTCACTCACCATCAGGGGTAAGACTGTGTGTCCAGAGCCGTGTCCGGTGTCCAATTTTTTACCTCTGCTGTCAGTCACACCTGTTCCAGTCTCCCCGACTGTGCCATGCACTTCCCAGCACATCACGGAATCCCTTCCAGCTTTCTGGGCTGTGGAAGGAACCAGGAGAACCTGGCATTTGCAGCCAGACTCCCACCCTCGAGGCACTCTGGGACCTGTCCTGTGGGAGTCTGTCTTGTCCTCCATCTCGCCATGGCCTGTCCGCTTGTGCTTCCCAGAGTCTGATCCCCTCTGTGTCTGTCTGTCCATCCCTCCCCAGCCATGCCTGCCCACTTCATAGGAAGACTGAGACACCAAGAGGGCACAGAAGGGGCCACAGTCACGCTGCGGTGTGAGCTGAGCAAGGCGGCCCCCGTGGAGTGGAGGAAAGGGCGTGAGAGCCTCAGAGATGGGGACAGACACAGCCTGAGGCAGGACGGGGCTGTGTGCGAGCTGCAGATCTGTGGCCTGGCTGTGGCAGATGCTGGGGAGTACTCCTGTGTGTGTGGGGAGGAGAGGACCTCTGCCACTCTCACCGTGAAGGGTAATGACTGCCCCTGGCCACGTGCATGGGTGGCTATGTCCGAGCGGGTGTGCACATTCCTGCCTTGTGCCCACGTCTGCACTGTGGCCTTCCCTGTCTTTCTGCATGTGGTTCCTTCATTCCTTCAGTAGGGATTCCCCACAGCTGCTGCGTGTTACCCACCTCAGGAGCAGGAAGATAGCAGAGAAGAGAGGGCTGTTTGAGCCCTACGGGGTTGTAGGCAGAGACAGAGGATGTGGGGAGAACCAAATCATTAGAAAAGTGAGATCACAGATCTTCTCCATGGTAAACACTAGGAAGGCAGGAAGGCAATCAAGGAGGAGCCCCAGAAGCGGAACACAGACGGGAGTTGGGGGATGGCAGGTGGGCTGGAGTGCACAGCCAGGAAGGGGAGGGTCCATTGTGAGGAGGAGAGAGGCAGGGTGACTTTGGGGAGGAGGTGATGGGGGTGACTGTGGAGGGGAGGTGATGGGGGTGACTGTGGAAAGGAGGTGATGGGGGTGACTGTGGGGAGGAGATGGGGGTGAGTGTAAGGAGGAGGTGATGGGGGTGAGTGTGGGGAGGAGGTGATGGGGGTGACTGTGGAGAGGAGGTGATGGGGGTGACTGTGGGGAGGAGATGGGGGTGAGTGTAAGGAGGAGGTGATGGGGGTGAGTGTGGGGAGGAGGTGATGGGGGTGAGTGTGGGGAGGAGGTGATGGGGGTGAGTGTGGGGAGGAGGTGATGGGGATGAGTGTGGGGAGGAAGTGATGGGGGTGACTGTGGGGAGGAGGTGATGGGGTGACTGTGGGGAGGAGCAGCCACAGTGACTCTTCGTGTGTGAGCCAAGCAGAGCAGCTGTGTGGAGTGGAAGAAGGGGCCCAAGATGATCCAAGATGGGGGCTTTGACCAGGACGGGACGTCCGGAGCCCTGTGGCCTGCCTGCGGCAGATCTAGGGTGTCCTCATGTGTAGGGGGTGGGAGTGGATCTCAGCCATGGCTGGGTCCCCTGGGGACGTGAGGCTGCAGGACTCGCCCTGGGCCCTGAACCTCTCAGTCACAGCAAGGAGAGGATTCCAGCCTCAAGCCACCAGCAGAAGGGGCAGAGCCCTGCAGGCCTGGCCTCGTGTGTCTGTGGAGCTGGGACCCATGGCCCGGTGTGGCTGGTGGCGTGGCGTGGCGTGTGCAGGTGCTCGGGGCCTTGGAGGGCCTGGCTCGCTTCCGTCAGGGAAAGCACACGGGATAAAGCCGGCCCAGGTGGAGGGCCTGGGCACCTTACAGGGAATGCAGGGTAGGACTCTCCCAAGCTCGAGGGCCTTCTCGCCCAGGACTCTGGTGGTCTCCCCTCACACTGCAAGGAGGGATCCCTCAGGCCAGTGAAGGGGCAGGTTCTGGGGGCCAGGCACAGCCGTCTGGATGCCAGTGCCTGAAGCAGGTAGCTCCGGTCACAGGCACAAGTGTCATAGACCTTTGTGGAGATGCCCGGCCTCCATGCACCTCCAGCGGTGTTGACAGTACAGCTTCCATGGCATGGAGGCACCACACCACCAGGCTCGCCAGGACACCCCAGAGGGGCAGAGACTTTGGGCCCTGTCACACGGCTGTGTAGCATGTTGGAGAGACACAGAGACACAGGGGCCCAGGGGCTAATCTGCATCCTCCTCAGACTGGTGGCTGAAGAGCAGATGACCAGAGTGGACCCCTGCTGGCTGCCTGAGGCAGTTGCTTCCAGAAGTGGGCGAGTTCCGGGGAAGCTTCAGGTGGTGGGTGCCCTGCTGGACCCCTCTGGTGCCTCCTAAGAGGGCACCCTTGCATGCTGGAAGTTTCCACCGGACCCCGAAGCCCCAAGGATGCTCCGAGCTGCAGTTCCCCTGGGGGTGTCCAGGGGATGAAGCTGGGCACTCTGAGGCTCCAGTCTCCATCTGGTGGGCTGGGAAGCCACCCAGCCTCAGTGCACAGGAGACAGTGGCCCTCACCTGTCCCTGTGATCCATGGCTATCTCCTGCACGCAGGGCATGTCCGGGTGGACGGTTCCTTCGTGTATTCAGTTGGTCATTTCTTATCTGCTGGACCCATGCACCAGGGCACCTGCTGCGTGGGGTTCCTGCTTGCATCATGAACACAGGGTGACAGTCAAAGTGGAGGGTGGCACCCTCCTCTCTCCCAGCAGTAGGCTCCTTACTCCCTGTCTGCCCTGGGCTCTGGCCGCAGGAGCAGCAGGAACTGATGAGAAGCAGGAGCCTGGATGATTTTGTGGGAGATTTTTAGACAGCTGATTTTGTGTCTTTTTCCTCCAGCTATTCAACAAGATCATGAGGCTGGGTGCGGTGGCTCACACCTGTAATCCCAGCACTTTGGGAGGCCAAGGCAGGAGGATAATTTGAGCTTAAGAGTTCCAGGCCAACCTGGGCAACCCAGGGAGACCCTATCTCTACAAAAAATATAAAAATTAGCTGGTTGTGGTGGTGTGCACCTGTGGTCCCAGCTACTCAGGAGGCTGAGGTGGGAGGATTGGTTGAGGCCACAAGTTTGAGGCTTCAGTGAGCTGTGATGGCACCACTGCACTCCAGCCTAGGCGACACACTGAGACCCTGTCTGAAAAAGAAAAAAAAATTTTGAAGGAGCTATGAAATAGGGAGCCACAGAATGAGACCAGGGCCACAGTGTAGTGTAACTGAGCCACCAGGCTGGTCTTGGGCCCTTGAGCATGATGACAGATTGGGTCTGAGCCAGGATGGGCTGCAGAAGATCCTGGGGATGGGGAGATCCCGTTTGGTTCCATCTCTGCCTCCCCATCTCATGCATGGGTCCTGTGGCCATTCCATGTGTCTGCCATCATCTTGGGGTCCCTGCTAGGATTCCAGCTCCTCTGTGTCCTGGGCGGCTTTCCCCTGCATGTCCACGGCCAGTCTATTCTCTGCTCCCAGGGCACTGTTTCACATCAATGTGTCCATGCTTTAAGTCCTAGTTTCCTCCAAAGCGGGAGTGTGTCCTTGCTGAGTGTCCCCAGGTGTCTCCAGAGGGCCTCATGGTCTTTATGTCCTCTCCAGCCTTGCCAAACAGGTTCATAGAAAGTATGAGGCCTGAGGATGCCTCAAAAGGGGCCACACCACGATGCTAATGGGCTGGACCATGGGAAGCTGCAGTGCACAGCCTGTACTCAGCACGCCCCAGGAGCGGCCCGTGTTCAGATGGCTTCCCTGTCTTCTCTGTGTTGTCCATGTCCTATCTCTTCTGTGGGCTCAGAGGGTGTGATTGTGGCCATCTCTTTCTGATCCTCCAGCCCTGCCGGCCAAGTTCACAGAGGGTCTGAGGAATGAAGAGGCCGTGGAAGGGGCCACAGTCATGTTGTGGTGTGAACTGAGCAAGGTGGCCCCTGTGGAGTGGAGGAAGGGGTCCAAGAACCTCAGAGATGGGGACAGATACATCCTGAGGCAGGAGGGGACCAGGTGTGAGCTGCAGATCTGTGGCCTGGCCATGGCGGATGCCGGGGAGTACTTGTGTATATGCGGGCAGCAGAGGACCTCAGCCACACTCACCATCAGGGGTAAAGATCATATGTGGCCTTGTGGACCCGTGGCTTGGTGTCTACATGTCACCGAGTCATCCTCATCTTCCAGTGTGGCACAGCCCCTGTGGCAACCCTGGGGTTGTCTTCTTTCCACCTGAGGTCCTCCGGTTGTCTCCCACCTACCCTTCTTGTCCAGGAGGTGTCCTCATGCTCATGTTCATCCCTTTGTGTTCTCTGTTATTCCCGGGCCATTTGCTTCCTCCCCATGTGAATGTTTATTTGCTCCTTCACATGTGGTCCTTTGGCGGTTTGTGTGGCTCCTTGTGGGTGTCCATGTCCCATCCACAGAGTCTTCCAGACAGTCTGATGATCTCACAGACTGCTTGGTCCTTCCCAGCCCTGCCTGCCAGGTTCATAGAAGATGTGAAAAACCAGGAGGCCAGAGAAGGGGCCACGGCCGTGCTGCAGTGTGAGCTGAACAGTGCAGCCCCTGTGGAGTGGAGGAAGGGGTCTGAGACCCTCAGAGATGGGGACAGATACAGCCTGAGGCAGGACGGGACCAAATGTGAGCTGCAGATTCGTGGCCTGGCCATGGCAGACAGTGGGGAGTACGCGTGCGTGTGCGGGCAGGAGAGGACCTTGGCCGTGCTCACCGTCAGGGGTAAAGGCCACATGTGGCCAAGGAGAGCCATCTTCTGGTGTCCATGTACTGATGTCATGCCGTGTGTCTGTACTCACCCCATGTGCTCTCCCTGCATCTGCACCACCCTGTTCCCATCACTCTACAGAGTCCCTTCCAGCCTCCAGAGCTGTTGTGGGAACCAGGAGAAACCGGCCTTGCAGCCAGCTTCCACCCCATGTGCCTCCAAGGATGGGCTCCATCATGTTGTCCTGTTGGCTTCTGTACCTTGCCCTTCATGCTGTCCTGTCCTCCCCCCACAGAGTGCTCCAGAGACTCTCACAGTCCTCGTGTGTGTCTGACATACTCTGGCTCTGGCAGCCAGAGTTACATGAAGTGTGAGGACTCAGGAGGCCATGGAAGGAGCCACAGCTACAGTGCTGACAGGCTGGAGCATGGGAAGCCCCAGTCCACAGCCTGTGCTCAGCACACCCCACGTGTGGCCTGTGTCCAGTTAGGTTCTATGTCTTCTCTGTGCCATCCATGTTCTGTATCTTCCATGTGCTCAGAGAGCATGATTGTGTTCATATATTCTGACCCTCCCCCAGCTCTACCCATCAAGTTCACAGAGGGTCTGAGGAACAAAGAGGCCACAGAAGGGGCAACGGCCACGCTGCAGTGTGAGCTGAGCAAGATGGCCCCCGTGGAGTGGTGGAAGGGGCATGAGATCCTCAGAGATGGAGACAGACACAGCCTGAGGCAGGATGGGGCCAGGTGTGAGCTGCAGATCTGCGGCCTGGTGGCAGAGGACGCTGGGGAGTACCTGTGCATATGCGGGAAGGAGAGGACCTCAGCCATGCTCACCATCAGGGGTAAAGGCCACATGCGGCCAAGCAGCGCCGTGCTCTCGTGTCCATGTGTTGACGCCATCCATCTCTGCCCATGCTGCGTTCTCTCCCCATGTCTGTGCCCGCCTGTGTAACTGCATGAGCTTCTTCCAGCCTCCAGGGCTGTTGCAGGAAGCAGGAGGAGGCAGCCTCTCTAGCCGGCTCCCACTGTGTGCCTCCGAGGACTCTGTTGACATTGTCACGTTGGATTCTGTGTCTTCTATCCTGTCACATTCTTTCCCCTGATGTTCTCTGTGTGTTTCTGACCCTCTCTGGGCCTGGGTGCCAGAGATTGCTGTGAAGGTTGAGATGTGAGGAGGCCACAGGAGGGGCCATGGCCATGTGCTGTACAGTCTGTACTGAGGGAAGTCCCAGTCCACAGCCTGTGCTCAGCACACCCCCATGCGGCCTGTGCCCATTTGGGTTCTGTGTCTTGTCTCTGCCATCCACGTCCTTCCTATCTCTTCCATGTACTCAGAGAATGTGATCATATCTGTGTTTTTTGACCTCCCCAGCCATGCCTTCCAAGTTCATAAAGGGTCTGAGGAATGAAGAGGCCACAGAAGGAGCCATGGCCACGCTGTGGTGTGAGCTGAGCAAGGTGGCACCGGTGGAGTGGAGGAAGGGGCATGAGACCCTCAGAGATGGGGACAGACACAGCCTGAGGCAGGATGGGTCCAGGTGTGAGCTGCAGATCCGTGGCCTGGCTGTAGTGGATGCCGGGGAGTACTCATGTGTATGCGGGCAGGAGAGGACCTCAGCCACACTCACTGTCAGGGGTAAAGATTGTGTGTAGCTGTGTAGACCATGGCTTGGTGTCTACACATCTCTGTGTCACCACCTTCTGCCTTCAAATGTGGCATGGTTCTGTGGCAACCCCATGGTTGTCTGTCCTTTAACCGGGGTCCTCTGGGCATCTCCCTCTTCCCGTCTTATCCAGGAGGTGTCCTCACCTGCATGTCCTTCTCCTTTTGTGTTCTCTGTTCCTCTGGGGCCATTTGTTTCCTCCCCATGTGTACATTTGTTTGCTCTTTCATGTGTGGTCCTTTGGTGGTTTGTGTGGCTCCTTGTGAGTGCCCATGTCTAGTCCACAGAGTACTCCAGATGGTCTGATAATCACAATGACTGCTTGGTCCTTCCCAGCCCTGCCTGCCAGATTCATAGAAGATGTGAAAAACCAGGAGGCCAGAGAAGGGGCCACGGCCATGCTGCAATGTGAGCTGAGCAAGGCGGCCCCCGTGGAGTGGAGGAAGGGGTCTGAAATCCTCAGAGGTGGGGACAGATACAGCCTGAGGCAGGACGGGACCAGATGTGAGCTGCAGATTCATGGCCTGTCCATGGCAGACACTGGGGAGTACTCGTGTGTGTGCGGGCAGGAGAGGACCTCGGCCACAGTCACCATCAGGGGTAAAGACCACATGTGGCCACCTGAGTGATTCCTGTCTTCTCCCACCTAACCCACATGATCTGTGCTCTCCCAGTGCCTCTTGATGTCATTGCCATCTCATTCAATCACTCCCCTGTGTGATACATCCCACAAATGCACCTGGAACCCACTTGGATGACCTAATCTAGGGCCTGGGAATATGGACCTCAGGGGTGAATAGGGCAGGGACCCAAAGGAGAGCCCCACAGACAGACGTCAGGGTCCAGGAGAGCTGTCTGGGGCCACTGGCATCTTGCTGGGGCTTGCACATGTGCGTGGGCTCTGGGGCCCCAGGCCTAGAGGTGAGGGCCTGTGTTTCTGCTGATGGGCATGCACAGTAGGGTTGGGGGCTCACCGAGGAGGTGGTCAGGCCAGGCCCCACTGAATCTGCTGAGAACGTTTGAGTAGTTCCTGTGGTCATGCCAGGCTCCTGAAGGACTGCTGCCTTTATCTGCTCAGCGGACACAGCAGAGCACTGCATCTGGGTAACTTCACAGCAGATGTTTATTTTCTCAGACTTCTGGAGTCTGAAATTCCAAGATCAAGGAGTCACTCGGTTGGTTTCTCCTTAGGCCTCTTTTCTTGGCTTGTAGATACTCTGGTCATATTGGATTGGGCCCATCATAACAACCTCATTTTACCTTTCAAAGATACTATTTCAGTACAGTGACATTGTGAAGTACTAGGGGTTAGGATTTCAACATACATGGATTTGGTGAGGGGACTCAATTCAGACCATGACATTCTGCCCTCTGGCTTCCCACAATTAATTACTTTCTAACATGCAAAATACACTTACTCCTTCCTAACAGCCCGTAATCTTAACCCATTCCAGCATCAACTCAAAATCAAAATCTCATCTGAATGCATCTAAGTCAAGCGTGAGGGAGGTGAAGTATGAGTCATTCCGAGGCAAAATTCTTCTTCAGTTGTGAAGCATGAAACCAGACAAGTTTTGTGCTTCCAAGATGCAATGGTGGTGCAGGCATAGGATAGACGTTCCTGTTCAAAAGAGGGGAGGTTGGAAGGAAAAAAAGGGTCATGGATTTTATGCAGGTCTGAACCTAGCAGAGCAAATTTCACTAGATTTTAAGGCTGATGACTCAGTACAGTGGCTCACGACTATAATCCTAGCACGTTGAGTGGCCGAGGCAGGAGGATTACTTGAGGCCAGGTGTTCTAGACCAGCCTGGAAAATATAGCAAGACCCTTTTTCTAAAAGAAAAAAAAAATTGTTAGGTGTAGTGGTGCACATCTGGGGTTCCAGTTACTAGGGAGGCTGAGGCATGAAGATCACTTGATCACTTGAGGCTGCAGTGAGCTATAATTGTACCACTGCACTCCAGCCTGGGTGACAGTGAGACCCCATCTCTACTTTTTTTTTCCAAAGTCTGAAAAATAATTCTCTTTGACTTAATTCCAGTCCTCCGTGCCAACCAGAGTGTTATCCCCAATCTCTCAGACCTGGGTAATATCTTATCCACTTATCCTTGGGTAACAGCCTCTCCCCCTCCGTTCTGGGAAGAGGTGGTCCTGATCCCTGGACCTCTAGTGGCAGTGGCAGCCCTGCTGATGCCTTTGGGGCCATTGTTTTATTTTGAAGGGTAAGACATGTTTGCAGCCATATAGTGATATTAGCTCATTCTGTTGAATCCCTGAAGTCTGATAGCCTTCCTTCATTTTATCCCACCTCAATCCAGTTCACTCCAATCTGCTGGTATAAGATTATCAAAAACTGAGTTGGCCTCCCATGCAATTCATGGAGGTCCACACCATCAGACAAGAGGCTTTTCCAGATAACTGCATCTCTATTCCTGGCTTCTGTTGAGATGACTAATTGGATCCATAAATTGCACACCTGGTGCTTTAGCAAATGGTTATCTACCCACACCCTTGATGTTCTCTTCAGAACAGTTTCTCATTTTTTACCATGTGGTTAGGCTGAAGAATTTCCAAAGCTTCAAGTATTGGTTCCTTTTTTATTTACAATTTCTTCTTCAATTTATTTCTCTCCTCTTGCACTTCACAATAAGCAGCAAAGAGAAAACAGGTTTCACCTTCAACACTTTACTTAGAAATTTCCTCAACTAAACATGCAAAATTGTATTGTTTCTTAGTCCTACCTTCCACACACAACAACACAATTCGGAAAAGTTCTTTGCCACTTAATAATGAGGATCGCCTTTCCTCCCCTTTCCAATAACCTGTTCTTTATTTCCATCTGAGGTCTGACCAGAAGCATTTTTAATGTCCATCTTTCCATGAACAGGTTGTTCACAGCAATCTAGGTTTTTTCCAACATGCACTTCAAATATCATCCAGCCTCCACCCATTACCCAGTTCCAAAGCCACTTCCACATTTTTAGATAATTGTTACAATGGCACCCTATCCCTGGTACCAATATTTGTGTTAGTTTTCTGACTAGAAGTCTAGGTTGAAGTGTTATTAGGTTGACTTCCTCCGAGGCTTCTCTCCTTGGCTTGTTGATGCAGTCTTCTGTTTTTTCACATGGTCATTCCTCAGTGTGTCTCTGTGTCCTAATATCTGCTTTTTATAAGGACACCAGTCATATTGGAGTTGGGCACACCCTGACAACCTCATTTAACCTTAGTTGCCACTTTAGAGGCCCTATCTTTAATACAGTCATGCTCTGAGGTTCTAGAGGTTAGGTTTGAACATATGAATTTGGGGGGACACAATTAGACCATAACGGGGTAACCAGGGTGGGGCTTGCTCCTTTGTACCCTGTGAGCTCTCACTCTGCCTAGAATCAGGAGGGAAGAGAGGACAGCAGGTTGAAGGGTCAGAGGTGTGGCGTAGAAGCCACATCTGGAGTCTGTTGGGGGTTTTGGTGATTGAGCCAAGGCAATGTGTATCCACTAAAGTCAGGACAGGAGCAGTGAGGTGGAGACAGCAGGTCCTTGTGTGGGCTGGGATGGTTGGCAGTGAGCCGAGGTATGCCCATGCATGAGCAGTGCTGGATGGAAGCCCTGCCTGGAATGGGTATCTCCTGTATGAGAATGGGGAAGCAGGTGTCAGGACAAGGAGGTGCCTCCTATGAGGCTGGAGAGAGAGAAGAGAGAGATGCATCACATTATTGCATATGTGGAAGTTGCAGGAGCCTGTCTTGCTTCCTAGTAATGATAGGACATGAGTAGGACAAGATGCCCTTTGAGAAGAGATCCAGGATGGAGCCCATCTCCCAGCCAATCTGCACCTCATAGGCAGAACACAGGAAGACCTCAGTCTCACATGGTCTTTGGTCCGCCTTATCCCATATCTTCGAGATCTACTTCTGTTTCCTTCCTGCATAATCAGGTTGTGTCCCTCAGATCCTCCAGAGGGTTTGATGGCTTCTGTCCATGTGACCCTTCCTAGCCCTGCCTGCACGATTCACTCGAGATCTGAAGACCAAGGAGACCTCAGAAGGGGCCACAGCTACACTGCAGTGTGAGCTGAGCAAGGTGACCCCTGTGGAATGGAAGAAGGGCCCTGAGACCCTCAGAGATGGGGGCAGATACAGCCTGAAGCAGGATGGGACGAGGTGTGAGCTGCAGATCCATGACCTGTCTGTGGCGGATGCTGGGGAATACTCATGCATGTGTGGACAAGAGAGGACCTCGGCCATGCTCACCGTCAGGGGTAAAGTCCATCTGTCCAAATCTGCATTCTGGTGTCCAGTTGTTCACTTCTTGCCATCAATCTCTGCTCATTGCATGGTCTCCCCCAGACTGCCACACTGTTCACTTCATGCCACGCTATCCCTTCCAGCTTCCTGGGCTGCTGAAGGAACCAGAAGAAACTCTCATCTACATCCAGATTCCCATGCCTGTGATACTGTGGGCCCTGTCTTATTGGATTGTGTCTTGTCTTTCATCTTGTCATGTCCTGTCTACCAGCACTTTCCAAGGAATTTAATGTTCTCTGTGTTTTTTCACTCTCTCTGGCCCTGCATGGCAGATTCACGTTATCTCTGAGGCCTGAGGAGCCCACGAAGGGGCCATGATTGTGATGTTACCAGGCTGAACAGAGGGAATCTATAGCCTGTGCTTGGCATACCCTGCATGTGGTCTGTGTCCAGTTGGGGTTTGTGTCTTCTCTGTGCCATCCATGTCCTGTGTTTTTCATGTGCTCAGTGTAATTGTGTCCATGTCTTTCTGATCCCTCCACCAGCCCTGCCTGCCAGGTTCACAGAGGGTCTGAGGAATGAAGAGGCCATGGAAGGGGCCACAGCCACACTGCAATGTGAGCTGAGCAAGGCAGCCCCTGTGGAGTGGAGGAAAGGCCTTGAGGCTCTCAGAGATGGGGACAAATACAGCCTGAGACAAGATGGTGCTGTGTGTGAGCTGCAGATTCATGGCCTGGCTATGGCAGATACCGGGGTGTACTCATGTGTGTGTGGGCAGGAGAGGACCTCAGCTACACTCACTGTCAGGGGTAAAGATCCTGTGTGGCCATGTGGGCTTGTGGCTTGGTGTATACACCTCTCTGTGTCACCACCTTCTGCCTCCAAATGTGGCACATCTCCTGTGGAAACCCTGTGATTGTCTGTCCTCTAACTGGGGCCCTCTAGGTATCTCCTGCCTCCCCTTCTCATCAGGAGATGTCCTCCTGCTTATGCACGTCCTTGTGTGTTCTCTGTGCCTCCTGGGCCATTTGCCTTCTCATTGTTTGTGTATTGCTCATCTTGCTATGGTCCTTTGGTGGTTTGTGTGGCTCCTTATTGGTGTCCATGTTCTGTCCAAAAAATCCTCCAGACAGTCTGATGATATCAGTGACTGTTTGGTCCTTCTCAGCCCTGCCTGCCAGATTCATAGAGGACATGAGAAGCCAGAAGGCCACAGAAGGGGCTACAGTCACACTGCAATGTAAGCTGAGAAAGGCAGCCCCCGTGGAGTGGAGAAAGGGGCCCAACACCCTCAAAGATGGGGACAGATACAGCCTGAAGCAGGATGGGACCAGGTGTGAGCTGCAGATTCGTGGCCTGGTCATAGCAGATGCTGGAGAATACTCGTGCATATGTGAGCAGGAGAGGACCTCAGCCATGCTCACTGTCAGGGGTAAAGACCACATGTGACCACCTGAGTGACTTCTGTCTTCCCCTACTTAAGCCACATGGTCTGTGCTCTCCCAGTGTCTCTCAATGTTGTTGACATTTTATTCAGTCACTCATCTGTGTGGTCCATCTCACAAATGCACACTGAGAACCCACTTGGATGGCCTAATCTAGGGCCTGGGCATACAGACCCCAGGGGTGAATAGTGCAGGGTCCCCAGGTGTCAGGGAGAGCAGCAGGTAGGTGTCAGGGTCCAGGAGAGCTGTCTGGGGCCCCTGCTGTCTTGCAAAGGCCTGTGGATGTCCACCAGCTCTTGGGCCTCAGGCATGGAGGTCAGGAAATGTATGTCCTTTGACAGACAAAGCGATGGCTCAGGCCAGGCCCCTCTTCAGTCTGGTCAGTGTTCTGACTGATCCTTGTGGTCATTCCAAGCTTCTAAAGGAGTATTGTCTTCATCTGCTCAGGCTAACTTAAAGCACTGCAGACAGGGTAGCTCAAATAACAGATTTATTTTCTCAGAAATATGGGGCTGAAATCTCAAGATCATGGTGTCAGCTCCTCTCTTCTTATAGATAGCTGTCTTCTCCCCGTGTCTTCACATGGATGTCCCTCTGTGTGCATATGTGTGTCCTAACCTCTTTTTATAAGAGCACCAGTCATACTGGATTTGGAACCACCCTAACAACCTCATTTTACCTTTCAATGATTGTCTTTAAATACAGTAATATTCTGAAGTGTACTGGGGGTTAGGATTTCAACATATGCATTTTTTCTGAGGCACAATTCAGACCATAACACTCCACCATCTGGATTCTCAAAATTCATGGCCTTCTCATGTGCAAAATATGTTTACTTCTTCCTAACAGTCCCAAATCTTAGCCCATTTCAATATCAACTAGTCCGAATCGCCTCTAAATATCATCTGAGTCAACTGTGAGGGAGACAAAGTGTGACTCATACAGAGGCAAAATTTTTCTTCATCTGTGAGGCTGTGAAGTCAGACAAGTTATTTGCTTTGAAGTCACAATGGTGGGACAGGCATAGGATGGACATTCTGAATCAGGGAGAAACTGGAAAGGAGAAATGAGTCATGGGTCCCAAGTAAGGTGTAACCCTAGCAGGACAAATATCATTAGGTTTTAAGGCTTTGGATTAATGCCTAGTCCTCTGGACCCAACAAGGTTGCTACTCTACCCCCTCAGCCCTGAGTGGAGGTGTCTGGCTCTTTGTAACTGAGGAGGAGACAGCCTTACTTCCAGGCCTGTGCCCTCTACCCCCTGGTTATAATGCCATGCCTATCAACCCCGAACGAACTTTTGGGTCATTATTCCTTTTTCTTGCAGAATATCATGTTTATATCCATGTAGCTCTATTGGACCATCCTGTGGATTCTCAGAAGTCTGACAACCTTCCTTCATTTTGTCCCATCTCTGTTCCAGTCAGTTCAAGCTAGCAGCATTTCCTCTGGTATAAAGGTCTCAAAAACTTTGTCCCATGCGATCCATGTGGGTCAAAGCCACCAGACGAAAGAGTTCTCCACAGATCTTTCCTTGATAATCTCATTTTTATTACTGGCATCTGCTGAGAGGGCTGAATGGATCCATAAACCACACACCTGGATCCATAAACCTGAATGGATCCATAAACCACAAACCATTCGCTAATGGTTGTCCAGTGTTGATATTCTCCCCAGAATAATGCTTTCTCTTTTTTTTTTTTTTTTTTTTTTTGCAGTATGTATAGCCTGAAAAGTTTTCTGTATGTTCAAGCTCTGGTTCCTTTTTGCTTAACAAATCCTTTCTGAATTTATCTCTCTCCTCTCACATTTTCATATTAGAGAGAAACCAGGCTATGGTTTCAATTCTTTGCTTAGAAACTTCCTCAGGTAAATATATTCAATTTTGTTGTTTGCAAGTCCTACCGTCCACAAAACACTAGAATAAAATTTGACCCGGTTTTTGGCCACTTTATAACAATGACTGTCTTTCTCCAGTTTTTAATAATATGTCCCCCATTGTCATCTGAGGCTTGACCAGAATCACTTTTAGCACCCATGTTTTCACCAACAATTGCTGCCTGCAAACACTGTTTTTCAGCATGCACCTGAAATATCTTTCAGCTACCTCCCATTACCGAGTTCTGAAGCCACGTCCACGTTTATAGGTATTTGTTTCTTTGACAAATAGCTATAGATAAATGGATAAATGGATGAATGGTACCCACTCCTGGTACCAAAGTCTGAATTTGTTTGCTTGGGTTGCCATAAAGAAAGTATCATAGACTGGGTGGTATGAATAACAGGAATGTATTTCCTCACCATTCTGGAGGCCAGATGGTTGAGATCCAAGTGTCAGTAGGGTTGGCTCCTTCTGAGGCCTCTCTCCTTGGCTTGTAGACAGCTGTTTTCTCTGTGTCTTCACTGGTCCTTCTCTGTTTGTGTCCTAATCTCCTTTTCTTATAAGGACAGCGTTTATATTGGATTAGATGCCACCCTTGTGATCCCATTTAGCATTAATCACCTCTTTAAAGGCCCTATCTCAAAAACAGTCATATTCTGAAATAGTGGAAGTTAGGACTTCAACATTTGACTTCTGTAGACACACAACCCATAGCAGTCTATGGCTATGTAATCGGGTTAGGCCCTGCTCTGCTAACTTGTGAGCCCCCTGCCTGGAGTCAGGAGGCAAGAGAGAATGGTAGATTGGAGGTTCAGAGGTGTGGTTCAAGGCCACATCTCGTGTCTGTCATGATCTAGGTGATATGAGTCAGGGTAATATGTGGGAATGTGGATTCAGTAGGGTCAGTCCAGGAGCATGTTGGATGGAGGTAGCAGGGCCTTGTGTGGGCTGGGATGTTGTATGGTGAGCCCAGGTGTATCTAGGCATGGGCACTGCTGGATGGAAGCCCTGTCTGGTCAGGCTATCTGTTGTGTGAGGGATGACAATGGGGCAGTGGATGTTGCGACCAGAAGGTGCCTACTGCGTCATCATAGAGAGATGTCCATCACATTACTGCATATGTGGGTTGCAAGTTGGAGGAGCCTGTCTTGCTTCCCCATAATGAAAGTTCACAGGTAGGATAAGATGCCCTCTGAGAAGAGATCCAAGATGGAGCCCGTCTCCCACCCAATCTGCACCTCACAGGCAGAATGCAGGAAGTACTCACTGTCAAATGCACTTTGGTCTGCCTCATCCCAAGTCCCTCCAGCCTTCCTGCTTCTGTTTTCTTCCTGGATGTTCAGGTGTGTCCCTCATATCCTCCAGAGGGCTTGATGGCTTCTGTCCATATGACCCTTCCTACCCCTGCCTACCCAATTCCCTCAAGATCTGAAGACCAAGGAGGCCTCAGAAGGGGCCACAGCCACACTGCAGTGTGAGCTAAGCAAGGTGGTCCCTGTGGAGTGGAAGAAGGGACCTGAGACCGTCAGAGATGGGGACTGTGTTCTCTGTTCCTCCTGGGCCATGTGCTTTCTCACCATCTGTACATTCATTTGCTCATTCTGCCATGGTCCTGTGGTGGTTTGTGTGCCTCCTTGTGTGTGTCTGTGTCCTGTCCACAGAGTTGTCCAGTTAATCTGATGATCTCAGTGACTGCTTGGTCCTTCCCAGCCCTGCCAGCCAGATTCATAGAAGATGTGAGAAATCACGAAGCCACAGAAGGGGCCACAGCTGTGCTGCAGTGTGAGCTGAGCAAGGCGGCCCCCGTGGAGTGGCGGAAGGGGTCTGAGACCCTCAGAGATGGGGACAGACATAGCCTGAGGCAAGACGGGACAAGGTGTGAGCTGCAGATTCGTGGCCTGGCTGTGGAGGACACTGGAGAGTATTTGTGTGTGTGCGGGCAGGAGAGGACCTCAGCTACACTCACTGTCAGAGGTAAAGATCCTGTGTCGTCACATGGACTTGCGGCTTGGAATCTATGTGTCTCTGTGTTACCACCTTCTACTTCCAAAGGTGGCAGCCCTGTGGGAACCCTGAGGTTGTATGTCCTCTAACTGGGGTCCTCTGGACATCTCCTGCCTCCGCTTCTCCTCATCAGGAGATGTCCTCCTGTTCATCCCCATCCCTGCGTGTTCTCTGTTCCTCTTGGGCCATGTGCTTTCTCGCCTTCTGTACATTCGTTTGCTTATTCTGCCGTGGTCCTTTGGTGGTTTGTGTGGTTCCTTGTGTGTGTCTGTGTCCTGTCCACCGAGTTGTCCAGATAGTCTGATGATCTCAGTGACTGCTTGGTCCTTCCCAGCCCTGCCGCCCAGATTCATAGACAACATGACAAACCAGGAGGCCAGAGAAGGGGCCACGGCCACACTGCAGTGTGAACTGAGCAAGGCGGCCCCTGTGGAGTGGAGGAAGGGACCTGAAACCCTCCGAGATGGGGACAGACACAGCCTGAGGCAGGATGGGACCCGGTGTGAGCTGCAGATTCGTGGCCTGGCTGTGGTGGATGCTGGGGAGTACTCATGCGTGTGTGGGCAGGAGAGGACCTCAGCCACACTCACCATCAGGGGTAAAGATCACATGTGGCCAAGCAAAGCCATGTTCTGGTGTGCCAGTATTGATTTCATGCCGTCCGCCTCCACTCATTCCGTGTCGTCTCCCTGTGTCCATGTCATCCTGTTCCCATAATTCCCCAGAATCCCTTCCAGCCTCCTGGACTGTTGCAGAAACCAGGAGAAAGCAGCATCTCTAGCCAGCTCCCGCCTGTGTACCAACATGGGTTCAGTCACATTGCCCTGTTGGGCTCTATGTCTTGTCCTCCATTCCCTCATATTCTGTCTACCAAAGTGCTCCAGATGATCTGATTTCCATGTGTGTCTGGCCCTCTTCAGCTCTATATGTGCCAGATTCATATAAAGACCGAGGTGTGAGGGGGCCACAGAAGGGGCCATGGTCATGTGCTGTACAGCCTGGACTGAGGGAAGCCACAGTGCACAGCCTGTGCTCAGCACATCCCCATGTGGTTCATGTCCATTTGGGTTCTGTCTTTTCTGTGTCATCCATGTTCTGTCTCTTCTGTGGGCTCAGAGGCATGATTGTGTCCATATCTTCTGACCTCCCCAGCCCTGCCCGCCAAGTTCACAAAGGGTCTGAGGAATGAAGAGGCCACAGAAGGGGCCACGGCTATGCTGCAGTGTGAGCTGAGCAAGGCGGCCCCTGTTGAGTGGAGGAAGGGACCTGAAACCCTCAGAGATGGGGACAGATACAACCTGAGGCAGGATGGGACCAGATGTGAGCTGCAGATTCATGGCCTGTCCATGGCAGACACTGGGGAGTACTCATGTGTATGTGGGCAGGAGAAGACATCGGCCACTCTCATTGTCAAGGGTAATGACCACACGTGGCCACATGGACTGATGTGGGTGTGTGTCCTTCCTCTGTGTGCAGTTGCAGGCACAGCACACCTCCTTGCGGATGCTCCTTTCCTCTTTCTCCTGCTGTTTCCTCTGTCCCCTCTGCTCATGGGTTCCAACGTTATCCTGTGCCCTGGTGTCTGTACTGAGCTTCAGCCATGTGACCTTGTGTACCAGTCATGGTTGTAGGGAAGGAATTCCCACCTTGTTTCCCTCCCACTGCCTCCCATCACCACCTAATCAATCCAACTTTCTGCCATCCTTCATTTGAGACCTGGAGTCTTTTAGCCACAGGGTCTCGTGTCCTTCTCAGAGGGAGGCCTCTGGTGCCCAGGAAAGGGAGGCAGGACCTAGAGCCCTGGCCCCTGCAGCCTGGCCCTGGTTCTCAGTGTAGCCTTGTGGGGCAAACAGCCCCTGTGGCACTTGAGGGTCTAAGGGAACCTGGTCCCTGCCCTGGAGTCTGGGTGACACGGCCCTGTCCTGGGGTCTGGAAGACACGGCCCCACTCTGGAGTCTGAGTACACATCCCTGCCCTGGGATTTGGGTGCCCACAGAGGGGAGGTGGAACCTGTAGCCCTGGGCCCTGGCCTCGCCCTGGGATCTGGGGAACTCAGCTCTGCCCTCAGGTCTGGGGTACAGGGCCTTACCCTGGGTTCTGAAGTACACATCCCTGCCCTGGGATCTGGGGTGTGTGGCCCTGTGGGGGCTGGGGTGGGTTCCTGGGTGAGCGGACAGCCTCCTAAGCCCTGGGTAGATCTAGCCCCTCCCTGCTTTCCCACCACGCTGCCTCCTCACCCCTGAATCACAGACTGGTGGTCCCCAGTACCATCTGAGGCAGCACCTCCTGTGGAGCCAGGCCAGGGAGCTGGGAGGAGCCCAGGCCCTCATCTGCTGGCCTGGAGAGCGATGCCTGGTATAGATCTGGAGCTGACCCTGCCTCCTGCCCCCTGCAGCCCCACAGCCAGTGTTCCGGGAGCCACTGCAGAGTCTGCAGGCAGAGGAGGGCTCCACAGCCACCCTGCAGTGTGAGCTGTCTGAGCCCACTGCTACAGTGGTCTGGAGCAAGGGTGGCCTGCAGCTGCAGGCCAATGGGCGCCGGGAGCCACGGCTTCAGGGCTGCACCGCGGAGCTGGTGTTACGGGGCCTACAACGTGAAGACACTGGTGAATACACTTGCACCTGTGGCTCCCAGGCCACCAGTGCCACCCTCACTGTCACAGGTGGGCTCCCAGGCTAGCGTGGCCAGGATACAGCGCAGTTCCTGTGCTTTGGGCGGACCCTCGGGGCTGCCTCCCCACCTGGGGCTCCCAATTGAGGAGACAGGGCTCCACAGGGTGGGGGTCCTACCTGCCTTGAGGCCCTGCCTCCTTCCTGGTAGCTGCTCTGATGCGGTTCCCCCTCCCCACTCTGCCCTCTATCACACCTGTTAGTTCCCCCTTATAGCTCCTCAGGGACCTGCCCTCATGCCCTGCTCCCTCCCCTGCAGCTGCGCCTGTGCGGTTCCTCCAAGAGCTGCAGCCCCAGGAGGTGGATGAGGGGGGCACTGCACACTTACGCTGCGAGCTGAGCCGGGCGGGTGTGAGCGTGGAGTGGCGCAAGGGCTCCCTACAGCTCTTCCCTTGTGCCAAGTACCAGATGGTGCAGGATGGTGCAGCTGCGGAGCTGCTGGTACGCGGAGTGGAGCAGGAGGATGCGGGTGACTACACGTGTGACACGGGCTACACACAGAGCATGGCCAGCGTCTCTGTCCGTGGTGAGCTGCTCACCAGCCCCTGCCTCCCACAGCCCCTCACCCTTGGTCAGTGGCAAGGGGCACTAAGCATCCCTTCCTGCATCCCCCCCAGTCCCCAGGCCCAAGTTCAAGACTCGGCTTCAGAGTCTGGAACAGGAGACAGGTGACATAGCCCGGCTGTGCTGTCAGCTGAGTGATGCAGAGTCGGGGGCCACGGTGCAATGGCTCAAGGAGGGCGTGGAGCTGCATGCGGGCCCCAAGTACGAGATGCGGAGCCAGGGGGTCACACGGGAGCTGCTGATCCATCAACTGGAGGCCAAGGACACGGGCGAGTATGCCTGCGTAACAGGCGGCCAGAAAACCGCTGCCTCCCTCAGGGTCACAGGTAAGCGGTGGGGCCTCCCAGAGGAGAGGGTGAGCCCTTCCCTGCCATCCCACTCCCTTATGGTTGCCTTCTGGGTGCACCTGAGTCCCCTGCTCTCACGCTGTCTTCCTCCTCACCCCTGCACCTCCTGGTGTACCTGTCAGGGCTCTCTGAGAAAACCTGGGCAGCAAGGAAACAGGCTGCAGCCCCTCAAGCCCACCCCTGAGGCCGGTGTGTGAGTGCCCTGCTGAGCCCCAACCTGTTTCTCCTGCAAGCCTTGCCTCCCTGCTGTGCTAGCCAGGGTGGAGCTGGCTGCAGTGTGGGAGTGGACAGGCAGTCGAGTGTCCCACAACCCCTTCCCATTCCTGAGACACAACTGCCCTCTTGGCCCACACCTCCAGCCCAGATTCTTTCCCCAAAGAGCTCAGTGTCATGGGGGGATCTGTGCTTGTGAGCACATCAGGGGACAAAAGCTGTGTGGGACAGATGGGCCATGGCAGAAGAGTGTGAGAGTGCCCAGGAAGGCTTCCTGGAGGAGGGGGCGTGGGAGCTTGGCCTGGGCTCTTTTACTTGGCTGGTAAAGGGAACCGTCTCGCCCCACCCCTCAGAGCCTGAGGTGACCATTGTACGGGGGCTGGTTGATGTGGAGGTGCCGGCCGATGAGGATGTTGAGTTCAGCTGCGAGGTGTCCAGGGCTGGAGCCACAGGCGTGCAGTGGTGCTTACAGGGCCTGCCACTGCAAAGCAACGAGGTGACAGAGGTGGCTGTGCGGGATGGCCGCATCCACACACTGCGGCTGAAGGGCGTGACGCCCGAGGATGCTGGCACTGTCTCCTTCCATTTGGGAAACCATGCTTCCTCTGCCCAGCTCACCATCAGAGGTAGCCACAGGCGGGCCCCACCAGTGACTGCATGGGGTGAGAATGTCCGGGCCCTGCTGGGTATGGAGACAGATGGCAAAGGTTCCTGCCTTTAGAGGCTGGGGGCCTGGCAGGGAGGTGGACCTATGAGCTGGCATTTCAGGGTGGGCCTAGGATGTCAGGGGAGAGTGGGCTGAGTCAGGCTGGTGGGGCAGGTTGTCGTGGGCTTCCAGTAGGCTGACACAGTGTTGGATTTTGGGTCTTGGCCCTTGCAGGGGGGCCACTGCAAACCATAGCCCACTCCCAGCCCTCAGTCATCTGCACCATCTCCTCTAGTTCTCACACTAGTCCCATTTACCCACCCGTCATCCATCCTTTCATTCATCCATTTATCCATTCACCCATCCATCCACCCGTTCACTATTCATCCATCCATCATCCGTCCATTATTCATCGATCCATCTACAGTCCATCTATTTATCCATTGATCAGCCATCCATCCACCCATTATGCATCCATTCATTCTTCCATTGATCCATTCACCTATCCACTGTCCATTAGAGCAGACTCTGCCTGCAACTGGAATGGGGAGCTGAGAACAGGCCCCCATGTGCATGCCTTTGTGCACTGGGGGAGGATACCCAGGGATGGACTCCCAGGATGATGAGACTGTGTTGATTGAGGGGGCACCTGTCAGCTGAGGCTGACACCCATGCCTCCTCTGTGTCCAGCTCCCGAGGTGACCATCCTGGAGCCCCTGCAGGACGTGCAGCTCAGTGAGGGCCAGGATGCCAGCTTCCAGTGCCGGCTATCCAGAGCTTCAGGCCAGGAAGCCCACTGGGCTTTAGGAGGGGTGCCCCTGCAGGCCAATGAGATGAATGACATCGCTGTGGAGCAGGGCACACTCCACCTGCTCACCCTACACAAGGTGAGGCCTCTGGGACCTAAGTGTACCAGGACAGGGATGCTTCCAACTCCATTCGGGAAGGTCTTCCACTCGGGGGTTGTGTTGGGGAGGTGATGAGCTCCTGTCATTGAGGTCTGGCAAGCTGGCTGGGCTCCTCCTGGTCGGGATGGGGGCTCCCAGGGCAAAGCATGTCTCTCCCTGCTTCCTAGGTGACCCTCGAGGATGCTGGAACTGTCAGTTTCCACGTGGGCACGTGTAGCTCTGAGGCCCAGCTGAAAGTCACAGGTGGGCAGCCCCTTTCCACACCAGTCACTCTGCCCGCAGATGCCCAGTTTCCTGGGCACCAGCACATCCTACCCATTGGCAGCTGTCTGCGGGCGGGGGGCAGAAACCCAAGACTTCCAACAGTGATGTTGTCTTGGGGCTGGCAATTTTCCAACCCCTGGCCACTGAAGCCATGGACCAGAGAGGTCACTGGGGGGTAGGCTGGTGGAGGTAGTCTTGAGAAATTCCAGGGTGTGCGTGGGGTCCCTGTCCAGGATTAATGCCACCTGTGGGAGGGAGATGGGGGGCCCAGCTGCCATAGGCTTGGGCCCTAAGGTGGAGGCAGGACCTTCCTGACTTCCACCCTCCAAATGCCTACTCCTATGATACGGATGCACACACATGCCAGCACATCCATGTTTACACACATCTGCATGCCTGACAGGCTTAAAGGTGCAGATGCAAAAACATGCCTATGACAAGTGTATGGATTTGGGCAAGCACGCAAACAAGATGTTAGGAACCTTCAGCTTGGGTCATACCTTGCCCCCAGAGCTGGTTATCCCTGAGTACTTGTTCTTGAGTGCTCTTCCCCTACTGTCCTACCTTTAGGTCTCAAACGGGTCCCATCTGTGTACTCATCATCCATCTATTCATTCATCCATTTATCCATTTATCTATCCACCTTCCACCCATCTGCTATCCACCATCCATCCATCCATCCATCCATCCATCCATCCATCCATCCATCCATCATCTCTCCATTCATCTATCATCCATCCTTCTATCGTCTGTCCATCAATGCATTCATAATCCATCCATTCATCCATTTAGCATCCATACAACTACCATCCATCCATTCACCATCCACCATCCATCCATTCACCATCCACCCATCCACCATCCATCCATTTAGTATTCATCTATCCATCTCGCTGTTCATCCATATATCCATCCATCTGCCCATTCACACATTCACCATCCATACTTCATTTATACAACATCCATTCATCTATTCGTTATCCATTCACACACCCACCATCCATCCACCCAACCACTGATCCACCCGCTATCCATCCATTTACTATCCATCTATCCATCCACTGTCCATTCACCCATCCTTCCATTCATCTACCATCCACCCATCCATCCATCTACCATCCATCTACCCTTCCCCCATCCACTCATGTATTCATCACTCACTCATCCACTATTCACCTATCTTTTCATTCATCCACCATCCGTCATACATTCACAATCCACCTGCTATCCATTCATTCACCATAGAATATACCCTCTAAGCTCCTACCCTTAACCAAGTCCTGAACCTCATGATGGGCCAGATGCAGTCTGCCTTCAGGGGGTCCCCAATCTGTTGGAGGAGTTGGACATGGAGGTAGTGTGTCCTTCATCCTAGGTGCCACCTCCCATTCCCAAGTCTTTAAAAGGAGACAGATGCAGTCAGTTCTGTTGCCTGTGGGTTCGGGAAAGGTTCCAGATGCCAGTGCCCTCAAGTTGAGTGATGAAGATGGGAAGTTTCCCAGGTGTCCTAAGCAGGGGCAGGATAGCAGGGGCCTGGTGTGTTCATCAGAGTGGGCAACTGTATGGAGCAGCATGGAGCTGGGCTGTGCTTTGGCCCCTCTCTAGGTGAGGTATTCTCAGCCTGGGTGAGCTGGCTCACGTACAGACACCTGACTGTGACCTTTTGGTGAGGGCCCTGGCACAGGTGTGTAAATGGGTACCCATCCCAGGCCCAGGTAGGTGGTGTGGTGGAAGAACTTGGAAACTTGCTGGAGACAAGAATGAAGAGTTGGTGGGGCAAGATGAGGAGGTGGTCAGATGTGCACTTGGGGAAGACAGTCAAGGGAAGACCGGGAGCTGGTGCTGGGGTGTCAGTGGTGCACATGAGGAAGAGCATGGAGAGGCTTCCAGTGGAGGGCCTGCTTGGGTGGGCACAGGGGCTGATTTGCCTGGTGTTGTCCTGATGGGTGGCTGGTATCTCTGTAAGTTCTCCCCACTCACGCTTCCTCACCCCATGGGATGGAAGTGTCTGGGCTTTGCCAACTGCAGTTTCTCTCTCTTTGTGAGGAGGCTCACAGGATGGTCTTGGGAAGTTTCTCAGGGGCAAGCAAGGATGGAGGCCGGCATCTCCGTTGCCTGATCCCAGGCAGCAGGTGGTGGAATAAGCCTTTGGTTCTGTCTTCCTCCCTTGCCTGTGGAGTGTGGGGTTCAACTCTGTGGGCAGCAGTAGCCTGGGCACGTTCTCCTATCTGCCGTGACCACCCTGAGTTTCCATCTGAGAGGTGGGTGGGAGGGAGGAGGAGAGTGTGGAAGGCACAGGGCAGGCACTGGGCCACTCCCTGAGTTTGGGCCCTGCTGTGTGACCAGGCACGGAGCAGTTGCCACTCAACATAAGGGCCCTGGAATTCTGGGCTGAAGGGACCTTGGAGGACATCTGGACAAAATGCCCTCTTGGGATGGGAGAAGCGTCTGCTTCCACACCCCCAGGGACAGGGAACTCACTTTCTGAGGTGAACTGCCATCCGCTCACAGTAGCAGGCCCTGTGGCTTCTCCTTCCCAACCCACATTGGGTCAGATAAGGCACCAAATGCCAGAAAGAACTCCAGCCATGGGGCTTGGAGCTTGTCCATTCTGCCTGCTGAGAAGGGCATGTGTGCCTGTCATCAGCCTCCTGTGGGTGAAACCAGGCATGTTCTGAAGGGGTGTGTGGGGGTGCGGGTCTATGAGTTGGAGCTGAGCCACTCTCCACAGGCTCACTGTGGGTGGCCTCTGTGTCCCCCTCTGTGATCAGGGTGGGTTTCTATTCCCTAACCCTAGGTCACCCTCCTGGTCTGGGTGATGCCTGCTCTGGCAGACCCGAGGGTGGCCCCCGTACCAGTTACTACTAGCCCCAAGGCTATTCTAGCAAGTCCCCCTTTTGGTGGGGGTGAGGGGACAGGGTCTCCTGTTGCCCAGGCTGGAATGCAGTGATGTGAACATAGCTCAGTGTAGCCTCAACCCCCTGGGCTCAAGCGATCCTCCCACCACAGCTTTGCGAGTAGCTGGGATTATAGGCACATGCCTCCACAGGGTCTCACTATGTTGCCCACGCTGGTCTTGAACTCCTGGGCTCAAACAGTCCTCCCACCTTGATCTCCCAAAGTGCTGGGATTACAGACATGAGCCACCGTGCCTGGCCAAGTCCCACTTCTAACACCAATTCTGGAGAACAACACACTCACTGTTTTTCTTCTATTATACTCTCACAACACAGAACACTCTGTGACCAGATGTGTGGGGGCCATACACCAAGCGATTCTCTAGCAGACAGCAACTGGCTGTCCACACTTCAATTCAATTCTGATACTCTCTACTTGGAGTTAGAGTCAGATTTCATAGATTAAGGGCTCAGTCCCACAAGACTGCCCCACTTCAGATGCCAGTGGGAAGTCCCAAGCCACCCACACTTCTGACTGAACAGCTATGAAATGGGGTTCCCACTACCCTTCCTTGAGTTTGATTAACTTGCTAAGGCAGCTCCCAGAATTCATAGAAACACTTGTATCGAGCAGCTATTATAAAGGATACAGCTCAGGAATAGCCATGTGGAAAAGATTTAAAGGGCAAAGGATGGGGGTGGGGGTGGGCATAGACCTTCCATGTTCTCTCTGGGCGTGCCATGCTCCCAGTACCTCCATATCTTCACCAACCTGGGAACTCATCAAATCTCATTTAAGAGCTTTTATAGAGCATAATCTCTGTTCCCCTCTCCCCTTTCTAGAGGTGGGAGGGTGGGAAAATTCCAACCCTCTGAACACTTGGCCTTTCTAGGGGCCCATTCTGATGTTGTCCAGGACCCCTACCTGAGCAACCTCATTAGCAAAAACTCAGGTGTAGTCAAAGGAGTACATTATGAACACTCAGGAATTTCTGAGGGCTTTAGGAGCAGAGACACAATCTATTCTTGGGCCATACCCTCACACCAGTGAACCCTAAAGTGGCCCAGTCCTGTGGACTCCAGGGTGTCCCAGCCTCGCCCTCCTTCTTACCCTCTTGTGCAGAGGCAGCGCCGTGCCTGGTACGTGGCTTGCAGAATGTGGATGTCTTCGCGGGGGAGGTGGCCACGTTCTCCTGTGAGGTGTCTCACGCGGGTGGGCCGGAGGCCCGCTGGTGGCTGGATGGGACCCTGCTACAGGATGGCCCCCAGAGCGCCATCGCTGTGCGAGACGGGATCTTTCACTCCCTCATGCTCTCAGGCCTGGGGGTGGCCGACTCTGGCACTGTCACCTTCCATGCAGGGCCCCTGGTCTCCACGGCCAAGTTGTTGATCAAAGGTATTGGCCGATGGGAACCCCTGCCATGCTGGCACTTTTGTATGCTTCCTGCGGGCTCCTGGGATCAGGGATTGGCCCCCAGGGCCACAGAGTGGGCACCACTCTATGCATGCTGTCTGCCTACAGTAGCACAGGTGGGCATGGAGGGTGGATGAGAAGTCTGGGCTTAGGGAGTGGTGTAGCTGGACACCAACCTATGCCCTGCTGGCTATCACCTTGCTGGCCGCACGTGCCCAGCCATGAAACCCAGTCCCTTGTGGAGGCAAGAGCAGCCCCTGCCGAGCCTACCCCTGCTGTCACCTGCTTCCTCTGCTGTGGGCTCAGGCTGGGTTTGTGCCCTTCTGGGAAAGAGCTGGCCATATAGGAGCCCCCTCCCAGTGACCCACATGGTGCCTTTGCCCCCTGTGCACCCTCAAAGAAAATGTGGAAGGTTCACCTGGGTCCTGGGACAAACAGCCATTTGTGGAGTAGGATTTGGACGGTGGAGATGGGATGGGGACCCCAAGAGAGATGGCAGAGTCCTTGCAGAAGGGGCGAGCTGGGCTGGGGCTCTGGCTCCTGAGCCAGGGCCAGAGGGCATGGGGTAGGGGGACTTTGGAGGGTGTATGTCCCTGTTGGGGCCATGTGCCCAGGGCCAGAGGGAGGTAGGGGCAAAGGGGACCAGGAGGGGCCCCCCTAGAAAGAGACCAAGCCTGACATTGCTATCCCCCATGGGTGGGGGTGAGGTGTGTCTGCAGTGGATAGCCCTGGGCTGTCATGGTGGGCCCCCTTCCCTGGGCCATGTGCCAGGCAGTCACTGCTCTGCTATTGCCTGCCACAGCTCTGTGCTTGCTGCCGCTGAAGCCTCTAATGCTGACAGCAGAGGGTGGGATGGCTGCAGTGGCTCAGCTCCGGGGGCTGACGTATGTCCGGCATGTTGGCCGACAGATCCTGTGGTGGAGGTGGTCAGTGCCATGCAGGACTTGGCCGTGGAGGAGGGTGGCTCGGCCGAGCTCCTCTGCCAGTACTCACGGCCCGTGCAGGCCACGTGGAAGATGGACGAGCGGGAGGTGCGCATGGATGGGCACCGTGTCATCATAGAGCAGGACTGGAACGTGGCCAGGCTGACCTTCAGGCCGGCCTTGCCCTGTGACAGTGGCATCTATTCTTGCGAGGCTGCGGGCACCCGCGTAGTGGCCCTGCTGCAAGTGCAAGGTGAGGCCGCCTGGTGGGCAGCCCCAGGCCCGGGGCAGCTTTGGCACAGCTTGGGCTGTGCAGTGATAGTGGAATGGCAGGCAGTGTCCGGTGGCGCTGGGACACAGGTGGCTCGGACAGGTGGGAACAGGCCCCATAGGTGGTAAGCTTGCTGCACCAGGAGCTGAGCTGTGGGTAGGCACGGCATGCACAGCTGCTGAACTTGTGGCTTCCATGAAGAATGTGTGGCCAAATTCGAAACTCCTACATGTGAACCCACAAGAGAATTAGAAAGGGAGGGGAGAGCGGAGGGCACTGGATTAGGGAGGAGGTCTCTGGTTGTTGTGAGTCTAAGCATGGCATCCCAGGGGCCAGGCAGCAGGTCTGGTAGCTCTGTTTGGGGGTGCAGAGAAAGGGGGATGTTTCCAGACCCTGAAGCTGCAGCAGGGCCATGGCGGGTAAAGCATGGCTCTGAGCCTCATGGCTGTGTTTGAGCCTGGTTGTGCGGTTGGCGAGTTTCTAGTCTTGTGAACACCTGTGAGGTTTCTCACCTGTGAGGTCAGGAGCCCAGTGCTAAAGTGGGCAGGGCGTGGTTGTGGTGGTGGGGGGGTGCTGGGTGACCACAGAGGCAGGCACGGGTGGCTCCACCCTGGACGCTGAGTGCCCGCCTCCACATAGCTTCTGGGGAGGGGGCATTTTGTTTGGCTTTTTGTAGTTTTCAGGGCACTCCCAAGGGACGTGGGGACCCTGGAAGCGCGGGCATGGTCTGATCCTCCCTCTCCCCGCAGCCAAGAACACGGTGGTGCGGGGGCTGGAGAACGTGGAGGCGCTGGAGGGCGGCGAGGCGCTGTTCGAGTGCCAGCTGTCCCAGCCCGAGGTGGCCGCCCACACCTGGCTGCTGGACGACGAACCCGTGCACACCTCCGAGAACGCCGAGGTGGTCTTCTTCGAGAACGGCCTGCGCCACCTGCTGCTGCTCAAAAACTTGCGGCCGCAAGACAGCTGCCGGGTGACCTTCCTGGCTGGGGATATGGTGACGTCCGCGTTCCTCACGGTCCGAGGTGACTGCGCTGTGCCGGTGCGGGGCGGGACCAGATCCTTCCCACTGGAGACTGCGGTGGGCGGGCGGCAGAGGGGGCGGGGCTGGGGGCTGGGGGCTGCGGCTGCAGAGGGGACGTCAGTCTCCGAGACCCTCCGGCAGAAGGCTGGGCCGCCGGAGCTGCAGAGGGGCTGAGGCCCTGGGAGCGGCACAAGGGGCAGGGTTCGCCAGGGGCCGGCCCCTCCCACCTGAGGCCGGGAGCCACCCGCTCCGCAGTGGGTAGAAGCCCAGGAGGGGTGGAACGGTGTGGGGCGCCATTCGCTGAGACCAGAGGCTCTCCGGAGCCAGGAGGGGGACGTGTTGGTCTCTGGGACCCCCAGGAGGCTGGGTTGAAGGCATGCAGGACTGGGGGCCAGATGAAAGGTGTCTCCAGCGGGAGGCTGGGCTGTCTTCGGGAGAGGGGCTTGCTGGGGCCGCAGGTGGGGAGCTTCGGTCTCCCAGACCCCTCCCACCCACGCAGGTGGGACGAAGGGAGGGTATGAAGCCCAGGCCCTGCTCCGGCCTTTGCCCTCACAACCCTTCCTTGGGCACACCCGCAGGCTGGCGCCTGGAGATCCTGGAGCCGCTGGAAAACGCGGCGGTCCGGGCCGGCGCGCAGGCCCGCTTCACCTGCACGCTCAGCGAGGCGGTGCCCCTGGGAGAGGCGTGCTGGTACATCAATGGCGCGGCGGTGCAGCCTGATGACAGCGACTGGACTGTCACCGCCGACGGCAGTCACCACAACCTACTGCTGCGCAGCGCCCAGCCCCACCACGCCGGGGAGGTCACCTTCGCTTGCCGCGACGCTGTGGCCTCTGCGCGGCTCACCGTGCTGGGTGGGTGGTGGGCGAGGTCCCTTTTCCCTCCCCTGCAGCTTGGGTCTGGGGCACGCCCTGCCTCCAGAGCTAGCGAGTGCGTGGGTGACCATCCTGGGCTGGGTTCTGCAGCGTCTGTCCGCTCCAGAGCCTGGGGTTGACTGCCTGCGGATATGGGCCTGACCATGGGAGTCTGGGAGGCTGCTCTTGGCCAGGCATAGCCATGCATGAGCCTACCACCCTGTGGATTCCTAAGGCCAAGGTCCCTTTGTCCTGCCATATCTCCCCCTGAGCTCCCCCGACTCCTAATGCAGATCTGAGCCCAGCTCTGGGGAGACAGGAGGTACAGAGATGCCAGGGGCTCTCCACGCTGGGTGGGCTCTGGGCAAATATAGTCTCCATGTGACACGCACCTGCAGCCAGTATCAGAGCCCAGTGGCTTCCAGAGGGACTGTTGGTGCCTACAGGGAGCCACCCCCCTGACCGGTCCCCCTTTTCCCCAGGCCTCCCTGACCCCCCAGAGGATGCTGAGGTGGTGGCTCGCAGCAGCCACACTGTGACACTGTCTTGGGCAGCTCCCATGAGTGATGGAGGCGGTGGTCTCTGTGGCTACCGCGTGGAGGTGAAGGAGGGGGCCACAGGCCAGTGGCGGCTGTGCCACGAGCTGGTGCCTGGACCCGAGTGTGTGGTGGATGGCCTGACCCCCGGGGAGACCTATCGCTTCCGTGTGGCAGCTGTGGGCCCTGTGGGTGCTGGGGAACCGGTTCACCTGCCCCAGACAGTGCGGCTTGGTGAGTTGCTTCACTGGGGCCTGGGGAGGGATCCCCGGGGGTGGGGCCTGCACCCTGGGTGCATCTTTGCTGATGGGGCCTATCCTCTGTCTGTGGGCGCTGTTCCCCAGCAGAGCCACCGAAGCCTGTGCCTCCCCAGTCCTCAGCCCCTGAGAGCCGGCAGGTGGCAGCTGGTGAGGATGTCTGTCTGGAGCTTGAGGTGGCGGCTGAGGCTGGCGAGGTCATCTGGTACAAGGGAACGGAGTGCATCCAGCCCAGTGGGCGGTTTGAGGTGGTCTCCCAGGGTCGGCGACAGATGCTGGTGATCAGGGACTTCACAGCAGAAGACCAGGGCGAGTACCACTGTGGCCTGGCCCAGGGCTCCACCTGCCCCATGGCTGCCACCTTCCAGGGTGCGTTGTCCCTGTCCTTCCAGGTTCCAGGGTGGGGAGCTCTGGTGTGGGGGTGCAGCTTGGCCTTCCTCTCACAGGCTCTCTCAGGGAAGGGCTGAGGGCCCTTTTGAGGACCCCATCACATGGGAGAGACTGAGGCTCCATAGGGAGTTGCAGCAAACCCCACGTTGCAGAGCCTTGATGGCCTGGGCCAGCCTGCCTATCCCTGAGCAGGTCCTGGGTGGTGCAGCCCTTGGTTCTTCTATTTTGGTCCCTTTAAGCTTCTGGGCCCCTGCACACAGACATCCCCTGTACTCTGAACCCCCTGAAACCCCCAGTGCTCCGAGCCCTCCCACACTCTGAGGCCTGTCCCCTGAACCCTGAGCCTAATCCTCCCTGCATGGCAGCCAGCACCCCCATGAATCTAGGCATTCTTTCCCAGAAGCAGGGCCAGAAGGGCTCAAATCAGCCCAATTTGCTTTTGCAGAGTCCTTTCCTGTTCCGGTCATCACATACCCTGTGCAGGGAGGTAGACTGAGGCCCCACTCAAAGTGGGGGAGCCGAGGCTCAGGGGCTCTGAGACTTGCAAAGATTGTGCCATCTGAAGTAGCTAGGGCCAGGTGGGGAGAGAGGCCTAGCAAGGCCACAGCCCAGCTACATACTGATAAGCAGCTGAGGTCTGGGGTGATGGCTCTGAACTAGCCCATTGACCGGTCTTTTGCCTTCCTCAGTGGCACTGAGCCCAGCCTCTGTGGATGAGGCCCCTCCTCAGCCCAGCCTGCCCCCCGAGGCAGCCCAGGAGGGTGACCTGCACCTACTGTGGGAGGCCCTGGCTCGGAAACGTCGCATGAGCCGTGAGCCCACACTGGACTCCATTAGCGAGCTGCCTGAGGAGGACGGCCGCTCGCAGCGCCTGCCACAGGAGGCAGAGGAGGTGGCACCTGATCTCTCCGAAGGCTACTCCACGGCCGATGAGCTGGCACGCACTGGAGATGCTGACCTCTCACACACCAGCTCTGATGATGAGTCCCGGGCAGGCACCCCTTCCCTGGTCACCTACCTCAAGAAGGCTGGGAGGCCAGGCACCTCACCACTGGCCAGCAAGGTGAGCCCCCCCAACTTGGCCTGCAAGGAGAGGTCTGAGACCTTCACCATCTATCCATCCATCCATCCCTCCATCCACTATTCATCCATTTGCCATTCATCCACCCATCTATGCATCTACTCATCTGTCCATCTTTTCTTCCATTCATCCACTCATCTGCCATTCATCCATCTATCCATGCATCCATTTGTCCATCTTTCCTTCCTTCCTTCCATGTATCCATCCATGCATCTTTCTGTCCATCCATTCATCCATACACCATTCATCTATCCATCCATCCATGCCTCCATCCACCATTCATCCACCCATCCATGCATCCATCCATCCACCATTCATCCATCCATCCATGCATGCATCTTTCTAGCCATCGTTCATCCATCCATCCACCATTCATCTGTCCATCCATCCACGCATCCGTCCACCATTCATCCACCCATCCATGCATCCATCTACCTGCCATTCATCCATCCATCCATGCATGCATCCATCCACCATTCATCCGTTCATTCATGCATCCATCCATCTAAACCACTCATCCACCCATCTATGCATCCATCCATCCATCCTTCCATCCATCCACCCATCCACCCATCCACCATTCATCCATCTATGCATCCATCCATCCATGCATCCACCCATACTTTAATTCATCCAACTGCCATCCATCTATTCAGGCATCCGTTTTTCCATCCTTCCATCCTTCTACCTAATCAATCCATTTATACATCTGTCGTTCCTTACTTTCATCTGTTTATGCATCATCCATCTACCATCCATCCATCCATCCTTCCATCCATCCATGCACGATCCATCCATCAATGCATGCATTTATTCTCTTCTGTCTGTCCACCATCCATCCTTCAATCCATGCATCTGTCTATTCTTCCTTCTATCCATTTATCCATCCATGTATCCATTCTTCCTTTCATTCATTCATCCATTCATGCATTTATTCTTTCTTCATTTCATCCACCCATTTATTTATGTGTCCATTTTTGTTTCCTTTCATCTATTCATCTGCCATCTATTCATCCATATGTTCATCTTTCTTTCCTTTCTTCCATCTATCCATCCACCATCTATCCATCCATGCACACATTCCTCCTTCCATCTAGTCATCCATCCACCCATCTGCCATCTACATACTCATCCATCTATCATCTATTCACCATTCTGCCCTCTGTCCATTCATCATCTGTCCATAATCCTTCCATCTCATCCACCAGCCACCCACTCACTCACTCATCCATCCATCCATCCATACACCTGTTCTCCCATTCAACCATCCATTCATCAATGTATCTCTCCATCCACCCTGCATCCATCCATTCATATACACATCTGACCGTTAAAACTTTTGCCTGAAGAGTTGGAACTGGTCTCTTTATGGTGTTCTTCACAACCCTGTTCATCCTGGTCTGAGTGACTGTGTAAAGCAATTTCCAGGAAGTGGGCTTGCTTTTTGGAAGGTGCTGTCAGACATCTAGGTCAATTGAAGCTAGTGTGGGTCCAATTGGTAGGAGGAAAAAGGGCATACTGGAGCAAGACCTGGAGCTGCCCCTGCCATGCATTCCACACCTGTCATGCCCTGTTCCTGGCCTCAGATTCCCTGTCTCACCATGACATCAGGCTCTGTGCCCACAGGTTGGGGCCCCAGGAGCCCGCTCTGTGAAGCCACAGCAGCAACAGGAGCCACTGGCTGCTGTGCACCCACCACTGGGAGACCTGAGCACCAAAGACCTGGGTGATCCCTCAATGGACAAGGCAGCTGTGAAGATCCAGGCTGCCTTTAAGGGCTACAAGGTCCGGAAGGAGATGAAGCAGCAGGAAGGGCCCATGTTCTCCCACACATTTGGGGACACCGAGGCACAGGTGGGGGACGCCCTGCGACTGGAGTGTGTCGTGGCCAGCAAGGCAGATGTGCGAGCCCGCTGGCTGAAGGATGGTGTGGAGCTGACCGACGGACGGCACCATCACATCGACCAGCTTGGGGATGGCACCTGCTCTCTGCTGATCACTGGCCTGGGCCATGCTGATGCTGGCCGCTACACCTGTCAGGTGAGCAACAAGTTTGGCCAGGTGGCCCACAGTGCCTGTGTGGTGGTCAGTGGGACAGAGAGTGAGGCCGAGAGCTCCTCTGGGGGTGAGCTGGATGATGCCTTCCGCCGAGCTGCCCGGCGGCTGCACCGGCTCTTCCGCACCAAAAGCCCAGCTGAAGTTTCAGACGAGGAGCTCTTCCTGAGTGCAGACGAGGGCCCTGCAGAGCCAGAGGAGCCCGCGGACTGGCAGACATACCGTGAAGATGAGCATTTCATCTGCATCCGTTTTGAGGCGCTCACTGAGGCCCGCCAGGCGGTAACTCGCTTCCAGGAGATGTTTGCCACACTGGGCATCGGGGTGGAGATCAAGCTGGTGGAACAGGGGCCTCGGAGGGTAGAGATGCGCATCAGCAAAGAGACCCCCACCTCTATGGTGCCTCCAGAGCCATTGCCCAGCCTACTGACTTCTGACACCGGTGAGTCTGCACACAGCCTCGGTCTGGGGTCACGAGCCAGGGTGCAGAGGCAGGGAGAGGCAGGGGAGAAGGATCCAGGCTAGTCATGGCTAGAGTCTGCTGCAAGCTCAAGGGGTTACCTGTGCCCACCATTGGGCTCTTCGCAGGTGCAGCCCACTGAGGTGTGAAAAGCCCTGACTTTGAGGTTAAATAGAGCTGAATTTGAACTCCAACCCTGTCTCTTACTAGCTGTGTGCTTTGGTGGAAGCTGCTTAGCATCTCTGTACCTCAGCTTTCACATCTGTGAAATGAGAATGGGAATGCAGTTGTACCTTGGTATAACAGAGGATGGATTTCAGAACCCTCGTGTGTACCCAAATCCACACATACTCAAGTCCCCAAATCAGCCCTGCAGAACCTATATATATGAAAAGTCAGCCCTCCCTGTACAGGGTTTTGCATCCCACAGATGCTGTATTTTTTGATCCACGTTTGGTTGAAAAATATCCACATGCAAGTGGACCCATGCAGTTCAAATGCATGTTGTTCAAAGGTCATTTGTATTCACTCTCTAGAATTTTTTAAAAATGAGACTCTGAATTGTAACCTGTATAAAATGCTGCACTCCTCATGGTCCAGTCTGCATACCATTTCCCATTCCAGCATCTAGGAGTAATTAAAAAGCCATTTCCTTGTTTACTTGTATCTCTCTAGGAATGTTAAAGAAGGTATGATGAATGACCCACAGCGTTATTTCTTGAAACTTCTCTCCAATTTTGAGCCTCTCCCTTGCTTCAAATCCCTCACCTGCTCCTCGTGGACTTGCAGGCCACACAGTCTTTATCTTTGCTTTACCTCCCTTTTCCTCCCTGTTTCCAGCCCTTTATCCCTTTTGCCTCAAAGTAGCTTGGGAACCAAGCTGGCAAACAGAATTCTTAGAGAACAAGGAAGAGAGAGAGGCTTAGCAGGCAAAGATACCATTCTGTTTAGCTGTCAGGGTCTGTGAATGCTCCCATATGAATGATTGTTCTGTACATTGTATGTGTCAAACCATTCATCTGGTGGCAACTTGCATGTATGTGGCAGCCAGACGTGATCATTGTTCCCTGGGGTTAACTCACCCATCTGTCCCAGCCCCAGTGTTCCTGACCGAGTTGCAGAACCAAGAAGTGCAGGATGGGTATCCTGTGAGCTTTGACTGCGTGGTGACAGGTCAGCCCATGCCCAGTGTGCGCTGGTTCAAGGATGGGAAGTTGTTGGAGGAGGATGACCACTACATGATTAATGAAGACCAACAGGGTGGCCATCAGCTCATCATCACAGCCGTAGTACCAGCAGACATGGGCGTCTACCGCTGCCTGGCCGAGAACAGCATGGGTGTCTCCTCCACCAAAGCTGAGCTCCGTGTGGACTGTGAGTACTGCATCTGGTTTGGTGTCTCCAGGGTGGGTGGTGTAGGGGCTCCTGAGTTGGTCTTGAGGATGGTTCAGAGAGCGTTCATCTCAGGCCAGGCAGGATTTGGGGCCTCAGTGTCTTGTGGCTGATGGAAAGCTCTCTGGGAGCTAGGGCCAAGACAGGCCCCTAGTCTGGAGCCCCTTGGGGTAAGGGGTTGAGGGATCTCATCTCTGTGAGAGGCATCCTGGCTGGGACAGAGGCTCAGGAAGATTTGGAAGTGGACTTCATGGAGTAAGGTGAGGGGGTCAAGAAGGGTGAGTCCAGCATACCCCAACCACTCCCTTGAGGTCCCTTTTGAAGGCTGTCAGATGGCTTAATCAAGAAGCCTCTCAGGAGAAGCTCAAGGGCATGGTGAGTTGTTCGTGGCACTGTGGCATTATGAGAAATATGTATTTGACCTTTGTCCTCAGTTCCTGACACAGAGCTTCTAAATCCCTTGGAATTTCCTGGGTGATAGGAGCATCTTTTTTTCTAGTAAGGTGACTCTTCGTGGGCCCCCAGTTAGCTTCAGGATGAGGGGTGGTTTCCAGAAAGACTAAGCCTTTATTAGAAGCCCAAAACTTTCAGCACTACCTCCATCCTCTCGGGAGGATGGGGATGCTGGAGATTAAGTAATTTATCATGCCTGTGTGATACAGCCTGTATACAAACCCATAAACTAAGATGTTTGGGTAGCTTTCGGGTTGGTGAACACATGGAGGTGCCAGGATAGTTGTGCAAAGTGCCGCTCCTCTCCCTCACACCTTGCCCTATGTATCTTTTCCATGAGGCTATTCCTGAGTTATATCCTTTATAGTAAACCATTAGTAATAAGTAAAAAACTTTTCTGAGTTCTGCGAGCCATTGTTGCAAATTATCAAACACAAGGAAGAGGGTTGTAGGAACCTCCAATTTACAGCCATTCAGCCAAAAGTATGGGTGGAAATCTGGGACTTACAGCTGGCATCTAAAGTGAGAACATACTTGTGAGATTGATTCTGTTAATGTTTAGGATCTGTGCTAACTTTGGGTGGTTAATGTCAGAATTGAATGGATGTGTTGTACATCCAGTTGGCATCAGATGTGTTGTGAGTGAAAACAGCTCAGGCACAGACTCTGGAGCCACAGAGTTGGGTAAAATCCTGGCTCTGCCACTTATCAGCTATGTGATCTGGCAGAAGTGACTTTATCACTCAATGCCTCAGCCTCCTCATCTGGAAAATGGAGATCATGGAAACTGTCTTGTGGTATAGCTATGAGAGTTAAGTGAGTTGATTCATGTAAAACATTTAGTAGAACAGGCTGGCTATGTACATAGTTAAGCACAAATTGTTAGCTGGTATGCAAGGCAGTTGTTGGGACAGGAGAAGGGTGCTGTATCTTTCAGCCTGGTAAAGTCTCACTGAGTCCTCCAGCCTCTGGCTGGTACAGGCCGTGAGATGCTAAAGGAATATTTCTTTTCTCTCTCCTGCCATCCCCTTCCATGTTGAGCCTGATGCCACAGGCCAGGCAGACAGTTTTGGAGGTGCTTTGGGGCTGGATGTGCAGCCATGGGATGGCCCTAAGATAGAACTAATAAATGGTTTCAACAAGATCACAGGATACAAGATTGACATGCAAAAATCAGTTGTATTTGTATATAGATAAAATGAACATGTGGAAACCAAAATTAAAAACACATGATATTTATAATAGCTTCAAATAAAAAAATGTTTTAACTTAGGTATAAATACAAGAAAACATCTACTGGATCTGTATCCTGAAAATTACAAAATGCTGATGAAAGACAACAGAAAGGACCTAAACAAGCGGAGAGACATCATGTTCATGGATTGGAACTGAACATAACTAAGATGCCAAATTGATATGTAGGTTTAATGCAGTTCCTATAAAAATCCCAACAAGATTTTTTTATATACATAGATGAGCTTGTTCTAAAATGTATATGGGAAGGCACAGAACTTAAAATAGCTAAAAACCATTTTGTAAAACAAGAATAAAATGGGAAGAACTGTTCTACTTAATATTAAGATTTACTATTTAGCTAAAGTATTAAAGACAGTGTGGAATTTGTAGAGGGATTGACACATAAATCAGTGGGACAAAATGGAGAATACAGATTTAGACTCATACAAATATGTCCAAGTGATTTTTGACAAAAGTGCAAAAGCAGTTAAATGGAGGAAGGATAGAATTTCAACAAATTTGGTGCTGGAGAAATTTGGACATGCATAGGCAAAAAATGACCCTTAACCGAAACCTCACACCTTATATGAAAATTGACTCAAAATCAATTGCATCCTTAAATATAAAACTTTTAGGGAAAAAAATGGCAGAGAATCTTTAGGATCTTAGGCTACGAAAAGACTTCTTAGACTTGACACTTAAAGCACCATCCATAAAAGGAAAAATTGGTAAACTGGATCTCACCAAAATTGAAAACTTTTGCTCTGAGAAAAACCCTGCGTAGAGGATGAAATGTTACAGATTGGAAGAACATGTTCACAAATTATGTATCTTGTAAGGGACTTTTATCTAAATAAATATAAAGAATGCTCAAAATTAAGCAGTAAAGAATTTTAAAAATCCAGTTGTAACATGGGCAAAAGACTATCCAGTCATTTCATGGGAGAGGATATGCAGAAGGTAAATAAGCATATGAAAGATGTTCAACATCATTAGCCATTAGAGATATTCAAGTTAAAACCCCAATGAGATATCACTGCATAACTACCAGAGTGGCTAAAATTAAAAATGGGGATAGCACCAAATGCAAGTGAGGATATAGAGAAACTGGGTCACTCGTATATTGCTGGTGGGAAAGTAAAATGGGCCAGCCACTCTGAAAACTGTGGCAGCTTCTTACAAAACTAACCATGTGCTTACCATATAACCCAACAATTTCTTTTTTTTTTGGCATTTATACCAGAGAAATGAAAAAATTGCATTCAAACTCAAACCTGCACCCAAATGTTCATAGCACCTTTATTCCTAACAGAGCCAAGGGCTGGTAACACCCGAAATGTCCTTCAATGGGTAAATGGTTAAACAAACCACCTATGTACAACTATTCTATGGAATGCTACTCAGCCATAAAAAGGAACTATTGACATATAATAACTGTGATAAAATTGCGTCTTACTACATAAAATTAAATATATAAACATACACTCAATTGTGTTCTTGTAAAACTTTTGAAATCTCAACAAAATCAATGGATTGCATCAATGTCAGTCTTCTAGTTGTGATATTGCACTATAGTTGGTGAGATGTTGACATTGCAGGAAGGTGGATGAAGAATAAATGGGATCTCTATATCACTTCTTAGAACTGCGTGTGAATTTACAATTATTTCAAAATAAAAAGGAAAAGGAACTATTAAAGAAAAGTCAATGATCCTAAATAAGAACTTATATATTTATCCATATCATTCCATTTCTGAGTGCTTCATTCCATTGTGTAGATCTAGATTTCCATCTGATACCATTTTCCTTCTGCCTGAGGACATCTTTTAATATTTCTTATAGTGTGGGTATGCTGGAATTCCTTCAGATTTTGTGTGTCAGAAAATGTCTCTACTTCACTTTTGTTTTTGAAAGATGTTTTTCCTAGGACAGTTTTTTTCTTTCCACATTTTAAAGATGTTGCTCCACTGTCTTCTAGCTTGCATTGTTTCCAGTAAGAATTAGGATGTCATTCTTATCATTGATTTTCTGTACATAATTTGTCTTTGTATAAGGATTTAAAACTTTTTACATATTTGCACACCATAAAATTCATCATTTACCAATGTTCAATTTAGTGGGTTTTAGTATATTCACAAGGTCTGTGCAACCATCACTTCTGTCTAATAATATGTTCTGGAATATCTAATTCTGGAACATTTTCATCGTGCCTGAAAAGAAACCATTAGCAGTTACTCCCCATTCTCCCATTCCCCCAGCCCCTGGAAATAACTAATCTACTTTCTGTCTCTATGGGATAACCTATTCTGGACATTTCCTATAAATAGAATCCTACAATACATGTCCATTTCTGTCTGCCTTCTTTCACTGAGCATACTGTTTACAAGGTCCATCCATGTAGTGGCATATATCATTATCGTACACATTTTTATGGCTGAAAAATATTCCATGGTATGTGGAGTATTTATGCATTTATTGGGTGGCACTTATCCATTGTTGTTTTGGCTGTTATGAACAATGCTGCAGTGAACATTTGTATATGAGTGTTTGTGTGAGCATGTTTTTAATTCTGTCATGTATATACACCTAGGAGTGGAATTCCTTGGTCATGTGGCAACTTGATTGAACTCCTAGAGGGACTACCAAGCTTTTCCACAGTAGCTACATCATTTTACGTTCCCATCAGCAACGTACAAGGGTTTCAATATCTCCACATCCTTGCCAGGACTTGTTATTGTTCATCTTTTTGATTATAGCCATCCTAATGGATATGAAGTGGTATCTCATTGTAGTTTTGATTTGCATTGCCCTAGTGACTAACAATATTGAACAACTTTTCATGTGATGGTTGGTCATTTGTATATCTTTGGAGAAATGTCTATTCAAATCCTTTGGACATTTTAAAATTGGGTAATTTGTCTTTCATTTTTGAGTTGTAAGAGTTCTTCATATATTCTTGATACTAGAGTCTTATCAGATAAAAGATTTTCAAATATGTTCTCATTCTGTGGGTGTCTTTTTACTTTCTTGAGAGTGTTCTTTGAGGTACAAAAGTGTTAAATTTTTTTTGAGATAAGGTCTTACTCTGTTGCCCAGGCTAGAGTGCAATGGCATGATCCTAGCTCACTGCAGTCTTGAACCTCTGGGCTCAAGTGATCCCCCTGCCTCACCCTCCCAAGTAGCTAGGACCATAAGTGTGTGCCATTATGCCCAGCTAATTTTTTAATTTTTTTTTTTAGAGGCAGGGTCTTGCTATGTTGCCCAGGCTGGAGGACAGCAGTATAATCATAGCTCACTGTAACCTCAAACTCCTGGCCTCAAGTGATCCTCCTGCCTCAACAAAGGTTTTCAATTTTAATAAAGTACAATTTATCTACCTGTTCTTTGGTTGCTTGGGCTTTAGCTGTCATTTCTAAGAAACTATTGCCTATTCCAGGGTTATAAAGAGTTACACCTATGCCTATAGTAACTCATGTATTTAAGTCTTTGGTCCATTTTGAGGTTTTTCTGGTTTTTTTTTTTTTTTTGTATATGATATGAATTAAGGGCCCAAGTTTGTTCTTTTAATGTGGATACCCAGTTGTCTCAGCACCATTTGTTGAAAAGACTATTTCTCCATTGAATTGTCTTGGAATTCTTGTCAAAATTTGATTTTCTCTAAATGTATGGGTTTATTTATGGACTCTAAATTCTGTTTCATTGATCTAAATGTCTTTCATTATGCCAGCACCACACTGTCCTGATTACAGTAGCTCTGTAGTGGGTTTTGGAATTGGGAGGGTAAGTCCTCCAACTTCCTTCTTTTTCAAGATTGTTTTGCCTGTTCTGGGTGCCTTGCATTTTCATATGAATTTTAGGATCAGCTTATCACTTTCTTCACAAAAATTCTCTAGGTATTTTTAAAGATTTAAAAAAATAACTGGTTATGAGGAATTTGATTATGATTTTCTTTGGTGTACTTTTCTTCATGTTTGTTGAGGTTGGACTTTGTTAACCCTCTTAGAACTGTGGGTTTAGAGTTTTCATTTCATTAAGTTTGGAATTTCTGTGACCATTATTGCTTCAAATATTATTTTCTTCAATTACACGTATATTAAGCCATATTATTATTATTATTGCTTCAAATATTCTTTTCTTCAGTTACCTATATATTAAGTCACATGGAGTGTGTACAGTTCACTAATACTCTTTTCACTTTTAAAAATTGCTGTATCTTTCATTTTGCATGGTTTTTATTCATGCCTTTATGTCCACTATCTTTTCTTCTATAATATCCATCCTATGAATCTCATTCATTTTATTATTTGTCTCTGTAAGTTCTACTTGAGTCTTTTAAAATATATTCTACATCTCTACTTAACGTTTTGAATGCAGAGAATACAATTCCAATACCTGTTTTCATATCTCCTCTACCAGTTCTAACATCTGCATCAGTTCTGAGTTGGTTTCAGTTGATAATTTTCTATTTTATGGGTCATCTTTTCCTGTCTCTTGGTATGTCTGGTGATTTTGATTGAGTGCCTGACATTGTAAACTTTACCCTATTAGGATATTTTGTATTTCTGCATATCTTCTTGAGCTTTGTTCTGGGTTACAGTGAAGATACTTGGATGCGATTTTATTCTTTGGGGCCTAGCTTTTATGATTTCTTTGGTGGCTCCAGAGAAGTGCTCAGTCTAGGGCTAATTATTTCCCACTACTGAGGCAAGAACTTTCCTGAGTGCTCTACTCAATGCCCTTTGAGTTAGGAATTTTTCTAGTCTGACTGGTGGAACCAGGAGCTATTCCTGGTACTGTTTCCCCCAATCCTTTCAGGTGGGTCTTTCCTCACATGCAGATACTAATCAGTATTCTGCTGAGTCCTTGAGGCAGGTCCTTTCTCTGTACAGCTTTCTTTTCTCCAATACTTTGTCTGTGAACTCTAGCTGCCTTAGTCTCCTAGGACTCTGAGCTCCATCTTCTCATCTCAAGGAGTCTGCTGGGCCCTGCCTCAGTTTCCCTTCCTTGAGCCTACAAATTCAAGGCAGGAAACTGGAGCAACCATAGGGCTCATCTTTGATTCCTGTGTTTAAGAAATCGCTGTCCTGGCCTGGTGCACTTTGGCTCATGACTGTAATCCCAGCATTTTGGGAGGCTTAGGCAGGAGGATCACTTGAGCCTAGAAGTTCACGACTAGCCGGGGCAACACAGTGAGACCCTGTCTCTACAAAAAAATACAAAAAATTAGCCAGGCGTGGTGGTGTACATCTGTAGTCCCAGCTACTTGGGAAGCTAAGGCAAGAGGATCGCTTGAGCCTGGGAGGTTGAGGCTGCAGTGAGCTATGATTGCACCACTGCACTCCAGCCTGGGTGACAGAGTGAGACTCTGTCTCAAAAAAAAGAAAAAAAAAAAGAAAAGTAGAGACTTAGAATATATTTTATTTAATGTTTTTATCTGTCAAGATTTATTTTTCAGTTCTTTTTTTTCCCATAAGTTATTGGGGTACAGGTGGTATTTGGTTACATGAGTAAGTTCTTTAGTGGTGATTTGTGAGATTTTTGTGCACCCATCACCTGAACCGTATATACTGCACCATATTTTTAGTCCCTCACCCCCACCCCCACGCTTCCACCCAAGTCCCCAAAGTCCATTGTATCATTCCTTTTTTTTTTGAGACAGAGTCTCGCTCTGTCGCCCAGGCTGGAGTGCAGTGGCGTGATCTCGTCTCACTGTAAGCTCTGCCTCCTGGGTTCACGCCATTCTCTTGCCTCAGCCTCCTGAGTAGCTGGGACTACAGGCTCCCGCAACCATGCCAGGCTAATTTTTTGTATTTTTAGTAGAGATGGGGTTTTGCCATGGTCTCGATCTCCTGACCTTGTGATCCACCCACCTCAGCCTCCCAAAGTGCTGGGATTACAAGCGTGAGCCACCGCGCCTGGCCAGTCCATTGTATCATTCTTATGCCTTTGCATCCTCATAACTTAGTTCCCACATATCAGTGAGAACATATGATGTTTAGTTTTCCATTGCTGAGTTACCTTACTTAGAATGATAATCTCCAATCTCATCCAGGTCACTGCAAATGCTGTTAATCCATTCCTTTTTATGGTTGTGTAGTATTCCATCACATATATACATACAATAGTTTATCCACTCGATTGATGGGCATTTGGGGTTGGTTCCATGATTTTGCAGTTGTGAATTGTGCTGCTATAAACATGCATATGCAAGTGTCTTTTTCAAATAATGACTTATTTTCCTCTGGGTAGACACCCAGTAGTGAGATTGCTGGAGCAAATGGTAGTTCTACCTTTAGTCCTTTAAAGAATCTCCACACTGTACAATAGTGGCTGTACTAGTTTACATTCCCACCAGCAGTGTAGAAGTGTTTCCTGATCACTGCATCCACACCAACATCTACTGTTTTTTAATTTTTTTATTATGACCATCCTCGCAGAAGTTAGGTGGTATCACGTTGTGGTTTTGATTTGCATTTCCCTGATGATTAGTGATGTTGAGACAGAATATATTTTAAAAACCCAAGTAGAACTTCCAGAGATAAAAACATCCAATGGATAGGATTAATAGCAGGTAGAGAAGAAGATTACAAATTTATTACAGAAGAGGCCAGGTGCAGTGGCTCACACCTGTAATTCCAGCACTTTGGGAGGCCAAGGCGAGGTCAGGAGATCAAGACCATCCTGGCTAACATGGTGAAACCCCGTCTCTACTAAATATACAAAAAAATTAGCCGGGCATGGTGGCAGGCACCTGTAGTCCCAGCTACTTGGGAGGCTGAGGCAGGAGAAAGGCGTGAACCCAGGAGGCAGAGCTTGCAGTGAGCCAAGATCGTGCCACTGCACTCCAGCCTGGGCGACAGAGCGAGACTCCATCTCAAAAAAAAAAAAAAAAAAAATTGTTACAGAAGAAAAAATACATCATGCAAGGACATGATAGAAAGAGGATGAGGGAGCTCTCTGGGGTCCCATGGAAGTTCCACCCTCATCACCTAATCACCTCCCAAGGGCCCACCTCTTCATCCATAGGGGGTTAATATTTCAGCATATGGTCTTTGGGGGGCATCTCAACATTTAGTCCGTAAGAGAGGGTTAAGTCCAGCCTCAGTCACTCCATCTTGACTAGAAACACAAGTCCTAGCTTCTGGTTTTGAGGCCTGTATCTTTTCATCCCATTATTCCCTAGTAGGATGGAACTAGAAGGTTCTACCACTATCACTGTTTCTTCTGAGGCCTCTGGATCATTCGGTATTAGTTTGTTGTGTCAAAGAGGCTTGTAGTTAGTTATAGGCCTTGAAGAATGGGGCTGGTAATAGCCTGGGGTGGAGAGGCTACAATGTTGCTGTTCCCCCTGTGACTTCCTAGCTCCCAAGTCTAAGTGGCTCCCAGGCAAGGCTCTGTAGTCAGGATCTCTGCGGGCCGAGGCCATCCTGGTGCAGGAGCTTACGCTGGGGCAGACGGGATGGCAGACCTTGCTTCAGCTCCCCTTTTCCTTCCCCAGTGACAAGCACAGACTATGACACTGCAGCGGATGCCACAGAGACCTCATCCTACTTCAGTGCCCAAGGCTACCTGTCCAGGTAGGGGCTGCCAGAGGTGGGCTGTGCCCCACGGACTGACGTCACAGGGCCTCTCGGGGAGTGATGCCGCTGGGTGAGGGCAGGGCTTGGTCTGACAGCATCCAATCCTGGAGTCTTCCTCCAAGCCCTGGCGGTCTCTGTCCACTAAGTCAGCAAACTGGGGCTTCCAACGTCATCCATGCTCAAGCCCCTCAGCACCCCTCCCGCCCTGCTCCCCTCGCTGCCCTGCTTTATGGCTGACCCCTTTTCTGTTCTCCTGCCAGCCGGGAGCAGGAGGGAACAGAGTCCACCACTGACGAGGGCCAGCTGCCCCAGGTGGTGGAGGAGCTGAGAGACCTCCAGGTGGCCCCTGGCACACGCCTGGCCAAGTTCCAGCTCAAGGTGAAAGGTGAGAAGGAGAGGGAGTAGGGACATGGCCATGGCAGGATGGAAGCCAAGGAGCCATACCCCATCAGCCACAATTGAAAGGAGACCCCAGCAGCGGGGTCAGGCAGTCACTCATCCCTGCTGCCTGGGTGCAGGAGGCCGGCACTCTGTCACTGGTGGTGTGGGGACCCTCTCTCCAGGCCTTCATCTGTCTCCCATGTGGAGGGCACAGTGCCCATGGGTGGTAGCCCAGGCTGACCACTCCCCCTCCCGTGGCCCAGGCTACCCTGCTCCCAGATTATACTGGTTCAAAGATGGCCAGCCCCTGACTGCATCTGCCCACATCCGCATGACTGACAAAAAGACCCTGCACACCCTGGAGATCATCTCAGTCACCCAGGAGGACTCTGGCCAGTATGCAGCCTACATCAGCAATGCCATGGGTGCTGCCTACTCGTCTGCCCGGCTGCTGGTTCGAGGTGGGTACTCCGAGGGGCTGGGCAGAGACTTGGGCCCTGGGCAGCATCCTGGCCACGGCTGACATCCCCTGCACACCCTGCCATATCAGGCCCTCAGCGAGGGTCTTTGGTCATTGCCCCTTGGTACACAGCGGCACAGGCGGCCAGAAGTTGGCCCTTCAGGGAGTGGTTGTGCAGCCCTCTGTCCTGACTGATGGGCAGGCTGGAGGTTGAAGTTGACCCAGGAAAGTGGGTAAACACTGCGGCTCTAGGTAGATCCACACACAGCCAGAGCCGGTGGTAGCTTGGGACTAGAGGACCCTACTTCCTTATTGTTCAAAAAGTTCTGATCACTGAGAGTTCATTCCAAGTTTCACCCAAACCCGTCCTGCCACTGCTGCGGCTTTCCCCAGCGTCCCCAGGTGTGAGTCCTCTGCTGCTCTGGGCAGCATTATTTGGTTGTGTGCTGATTCCAGTGTGGGGCCACAGAGTCTGTGGCAGGGCGAGGGTGGGTGGTGGGGCATCGGGTCTGGTCTATGCAGCCTGTTGCCTCTGTCACCCGAGTGTGTGAGTTCCAGGGCTCCATGGCCCAGGTTTCAGGCAGGGGTTAGGGCGTTTGCTTGGGGAGCAGCGCTGTCCTTGGGTTCCCTCACTGTAGGGGGTAGAACTGCCGGGCACCCGCACAGCGCCGGGTAGGAGCCACGGCGGGGGCCTGTGTGTGCTGGGTGTCTGACTCTAGTGCCTCTTTCAGGCCCCGATGAGCCAGAAGAGAAGCCTGCATCAGGTGAGGCAGCCCCAGACGGGCAGGGAGAAGCCAGGTGGCCATGGGTGCTGAGGGCCTGAGCCTAGGGCTGGCTGCAGTGGAGGTGTGGGTGGCCATGGGCTGGCTCAGGGAGGGTGCAGCAAGGAGACAGCCTGGCTGAGGGGGCAGCGTGGTGCTGTCCAGGTGCTGGCTGTGGAGAGCCACCTGGGGGCCTGCAGACATTGTCCGGGGCCAGGAGGCAGGCGGTGGGGGCTGTGCTGAGGTCTCTGCCAGCCAGCCTGTGTCCCCTAGATGTGCATGAGCAGCTGGTGCCGCCCCGAATGCTGGAGAGGTTCACCCCCAAGAAAGTGAAGAAAGGCTCCAGCATCACCTTCTCCGTGAAGGTAGAAGGTAAGGCGTTTCCTGCCCCCAGCTATGGAAAGATCACCCCTGGGGGATGGGACAGAGGTGCCCCCTCCCCACTCATATCATCCCAAGGGAGGGCCTGTGGCAGGGCTTCACCTCCAGAGACCCCGCTCCTGGTGCGGTGCACCCACCACCTCCTGCCTGCCCCTAGGACGCCCGGCGCCCACCGTGCACTGGCTCAGGGAGGAGGCTGAGATGGGCGTGCTGTGGATTGGCCCTGAAACGCCGGGCTACACCGTGGCCAGCTCTGCGCAGCAGCACAGCCTGGTCCTGCTGGACGTGGGCCGGCAGCACCAGGGCACCTACACATGCATCGCCAGCAATGCTGCCGGCCAGGCCCTCTGCTCCGCCAGCCTGCATGTCTCGGGCCGTGAGTGGGGGGTGGGGGGATGGGGGGCTGGGGCATGGGGGGTGGGCCCTGGGTGGCTTTGGGGTCTCCTTGGGGCACACTGCCCATCAACACCATCTGGGCTGGGACCCTATGGGACCCCCTCCTTCCTCTTCTCATTCTCTGACAGCACCAGGGAGACCCCAAAATGGGTCAGGCCCTGGTGGTGCTGGTGGTTTTGAGCCTCAGAGTCCCCTCTGGGCCCAGGCCCCGTGGGTTCTGCACTGCTGGCTCCAGGGACATTTCCTGAAGCCCCCTGCATCCTGGGCCTTGCTCAGCCCCTCTGAGGACGGGAGAACCCCTGTTCTCCTCCCATCACTGTCGGGGTGACCACGGGCCAAGAATGGGATGGGGAGGTGAGCTTGGGCACAGCCCCTGCTCAGGGCTTCGGAGGGACCCAGTCCAGATCTGGAATCAGATGTGCCGGGGTTGGGAGCACTGTCCTGAGGGCTTGCTGGGTCCTCCTGACAGTGCCTAAGGTGGAGGAGCAGGAGAAAGTGAAGGAAGCGCTGATTTCCACTTTCCTGCAGGGGTGAGTGAGGGTTGCCCCTGGAGGCCAGTCCGGTCAGGGCCAGGGAGGACGCTTTAGGAGTGGGGGACGGGACAGCACTGCCCCTGGGGAGAGCACCTATCCTGGAGCATGTCCTGGCTCTGCCCCATGCAGGCCATGTGGTTTGGGCCAGCTCTCTTCCTTTTCTGCATCTCAGTTTCCCCATTGTAAAGCGAGGGCTTCTGTTGGGCCTCTCTGGTATGGAGGCCCTTTCTCTGGTATCTTGGTTTGTTGCCCCCAGACCCTCTTTTTGTCAGGAGCTTCTGCGTAAGGACAGAGGGTGGTGGGGTCCAGCCCAGGCCTCTCAGGACACCCCCTTCACCTGTTTAGGACCACACAAGCCGTCTCAGCACAGGGGTTGGAAACTGCGAGTTTTGCTGACCTTGGTGGGCAGAGGAAAGGTACAGTCAGGGTGGGTGCATGCCTGTGAGGGGCCAGGGTGGCTGATCCCCTGATACTGGGGGGCAGGGAGGAGGCTGCCTGGGGGTAGCTCCAGGCCTCAGAGGCCCCTCCTGAGCAGCACAGCCCTGGGACACCTGCTCACACAGCCAGGACCAACCCATGTTCTCTTAGGCCTGGACTTGAGGCTTGGTTAGTGTCAGAACCATGTCTGATCCCCATGGATCCGGGAGCCTGTGGGGTCCCTGGGCCAGCCCTAGGCACAGAGCTCACATCCAGCGGGCTGTGTAGATACCTGAGTCTGGGTAGAACTCCTAGGTGCTGGGCACTGAGAACAGAGGCAGCACAGCCCTGCTTTGGACCCATGGCTCCTCCTGCAGCCTGATGCCCAGGTCTGGCCTCTGCCGACTCTGTCCCCAGTGCCCCTCGTCCACTGTCCACTGGTGGCCCCTGCTGTGCCCTCTGTCTCTGGACATTCTCAGCCCCTTGATCACGCCTGGGCTTGACGCTCATGAGCCAGAGTGACTCCTCATCCTGGCCAGTTCCCACTGGCCTCCCGCCCTGCTGGCCACTGAGTCTCATCATCTCCCTGCTGGCCATCAGCACCATGTGGGGGAGGCCTTGGCTCTTTGTTCACCATCGGCTCCCAGGGCCCAAGACGGGCCTACAGCATGGGGTGCCTGATATACATCCGAGGGGCATGCAGCCGCCTGAGCAGAGCGTTTGTATCCACAGGAGAGCCTCTGGCTGCCAGGGAGGCCCTCGGCCACCTGTCCCTTGCTGAGGTGGGCACAGAGGAGTTCCTGCAGAAACTGACCTCCCAGATCACCGAGATGGTATCGGCCAAGATCACGCAGGGTGAGGGGCAGCGGCCCGTGTGCCAGGGTCCCTGGGGTGTGTCTGGGGTGTTTGTCCTTCCCCTGAGCCCTGGAGAGCCAGAGGCAGGCCAGGGTGTCATGATCCTTGCACCCCCAGCCAAGCTGCAGGTGCCTGGAGGTGACAGCGATGAGGACTCCAAGACGCCATCTGCCTCCCCCCGCCATGGCCGATCACGGCCATCCTCCAGCATCCAGGAGTCTTCCTCAGAGTCAGAGGACGGCGATGCCCGAGGCGAGGTGGGCGGCTGGAACCCTCTGGGAGCAGGGCAGGGAGAGGCCCTGACCTTCCTGAAGAGAAGATGCAGGGTGGAGAGGGGCTCAGGAGGCAGGACCCCCGTGGGACTCTAGGGAGGTGGGACCCCCACCAAGATGCATAGGAGGCAGGAACTGGTGAGAACAGGGTCTTCTCCACACGGGGCCCTGCAGAGACTTGCCTTCTGGGAGAGCCATGTTTCGTTCATTCATTCACTCCTTCATTCCTTCATTGGAGAATGTGCCTCAGGCCTCAGTGTACCAGGCACCCTCTTAGGGCTTGGGGTGGGTGTGGAGATAAGGAGAAGGTAAACAAGTAACTGAGTGTAGGCAGTCCAGGCCTGGAGACCCTGGGACTGTGGTGACCTCTAAGGTTGGGGGTGGGGCAGGGGAGGTCTCCCACATTCCCGCTGTTCTGCATGGAGGGGGAACTGAGCGTGTGCACGCTGACTCTGGGGATCCCTGCCCTGTGGCTTGGGATCTCGGCAGGCCTGGCTGGCACCTCCTGGGTCTCACCACTTCAGCACCCCCACCCCTCTCTCAGATCTTTGACATCTACGTGGTCACCGCCGACCACCTGCCCCTAGGGGCTGAGCAGGATGCCATTGCGCTGCGGGAAGGCCAGTACGTGGAGGTCCTGGATGCAGCTCACCCACTGCGCTGGCTTGTCCGCACCAAGCCCACCAAGTCCAGCCCCTCACGGCAGGGCTGGGTGTCACCAGCCTACCTGGACAGGAGGCTCAAGGTATCTGAATGGCCAGGCAGGAGGGGTCCCGGAGGCCCCTAGGAGGGTCGTCCCAATTTGAGGGTCAAGAGCCTGATCCCCGCGGGGCAGGGCCAGAGCTCAGCACCCTGACCGAAAATTCCTGTCCCTCACCAGCTGTCACCTGAGTGGGGGGCCGCTGAGGCCCCTGAGTTCCCTGGGGAGGCTGTGTCTGAAGATGAATACAAGTCAAGGCTGAGGTGAGTGGCTGCCGGGCTGGAGGTGGTGGCACTAGCATCCTACCAGCTGGACAGTCCCCCAAAGAAGCTGGCCGCTTGCCCTGGCTCTGGGTCCAGGCCCTAAGCCTGGAGGTCTTGGGGTCATGGCCATGCTGATTCCTCTGCAGGGGCCTCTGAAACAGCGCTCCTGTGTGAGCCTCTCAGGGACAGGTGGGGGCCAAGGACAGCAGAGCAGGCCCAGAGCTGCCTGGGTTCCCGCAGCTGCCCTCCTAGCCTCGTGCTGGCAGGACCCATCTGGGTGGCTTCCTGGTGTTGGGGCCAGCCTTGTCCGAGAGGGAGCCTCTCTCCACCTGCTCTCCCGCTTCCTGCGAGCAGGCAACAGGCTGCGTGGCAGGAGGCACTCCCATCTAGCAGCTGAGGGAGCAGGGGCCTCGTGGCCTGCAGTCCCTGCACGGGAAGCAGGAGCTCCGTGGTCCCTTACGGTGGCCCCCTCGTGCCCAGCTCTGTGATCCAGGAGCTGCTGAGTTCTGAGCAGGCCTTCGTGGAGGAGCTGCAGTTCCTGCAGAGCCACCACCTGCAGCACCTGGAGCGCTGCCCCCACGTGCCCGCAGCTGTGGCCGGCCAGAAGACAGTCATCTTCCGTAATGTGCGGGACATCGGCCACTTCCACAGCAGGTGGGTGGGTGGGGCCACATACACACACACACACACACACACACACACACACACACACCCATGCATGGACGCGCTGTAGGGCCAGGCCTCCTGCAGGTGGGTTGGAGCCAAGGGAGGAGAGAACCTGTGCTGACTTGATTTATCCCTCAGCACCCCTCCCCTCAGAAACCCAGATGTGTGTACCTGGCTTACTCATGGAAAGGTCTGCAGTGCACCAACTGCTAATTGGCATGTGTGCAGACCCAAGTGCATGCACACCCTCACACCCTCACACGTGTGCACACATGAACACGTGTACAGGTGCAGCCTTTAACAGCATACACCCATGTGCATGGCACATGTGCCCATCTGTAAATGCACACACATGCACACAGTACACACATACACCCACATACACGTGCACATCACCTATGTGCACACAGTACATACCTATAGACATGTGCACATACATATATGCCTGTATACATGTTATACACATGGACACACATATGTACATGTCCCCACACTATTTCTGCACATCTATGCATATGCACTTCTGCACACATGTGCACACCCAGCATGTACATGCACACCCTTTCATCTGCACAATTTAATACATGCACACATGCATATAGCATACAACACCTCCTTCCCCCACCACCTGCCTGTGTATGCAGCCACATGTGTGCTCATACACATTTACATGCTTCCACAAATGTGCATGCCCACATACATGTACACATGTAATATTCATGTGAGCTTTCGTACACGGCACACAAGCACTTCTTTGCATGCCCACACATGTCTGCACGCACACTCTCACAGACCCCAGGAGCCACAGGGCCCCAGCCCTTGTGCAGGGGCCAGCTTCCTCCCAGAGGTGGGGGCTCAGGGCCAGGCTATGGGGCGCAGGCTGAGTCCTGATGCCATCCCCCTTCACGGCAGCTTCCTGCAAGAGCTGCAGCAGTGCGACACGGACGACGACGTGGCCATGTGCTTCATCAAGAACCAGGCGGCCTTTGAGCAGTACCTGGAGTTCCTGGTGGGGCGTGTGCAGGCTGAGTCGGTGGTTGTCAGCACGGCCGTCCAGGAGTTCTACAAGGTGCCCATGCCTGAACTCATGGGCTCCTGAACCTCAGTGCCTGCCCTTGGCTCCCTCTGAAGGCTCACTGAGCCCAGGCATCCTCCAAGGTTCATCCTGGCCTGCCCACATCAGAGCCTGTGCTCATCTTCCCTGACCTCGCCACTGCCCACAGCCTCCCTGCAGCCCCCTTGGGCCTCAGTTCAGAAATGCGGGTGGAGCTGCTTTTGCAGCCCTGTGCTTCTGGGAAGGCCACTTCAGCAGCCCAAGTCCTGTGCTTGTCACCTGTCAGGAGGTGATGACAGCTGTCACCTGGGGTGCAGGCTGTGTGCATCCTGGGGACCCACCCTCCAGCTCTCAGGGACACAGCCATCAGGGGGCCTTGCATTCCTGCCCTAAAACCCACCCTCCTGGTTCCCACAGAAATACGCGGAGGAGGCCCTGTCGGCAGGGGACCCCTCTCAGCCCCCGCCGCCACCTCTGCAGCACTACCTGGAGCAGCCAGTGGAGCGGGTGCAACGCTACCAGGCCTTGCTGAAGGTGGGCACCACCTCCCCTGCCCCACCTCCTCTGCCCAGGCTGGGTCTCTTGGGGTCCAGCCTGTGGAGCAGTCTGAGCCCTGACCTTTGCCCCGGCCCCAGGAGCTGATCCGCAACAAGGCGCGGAACAGACAGAACTGCGCGCTGCTGGAGCAGGCCTATGCCGTGGTGTCTGCCCTGCCGCAGCGTGCCGAGAACAAGCTGCACGTGTCCCTCATAGAGAACTACCCAGGCACCCTGGAGGCCCTGGGCGAGCCCATCCGCCAGGTTGGGGAGGGGCAGGGTCTGGGGCCGGGAGACGCATGTGATGTGGGTGGGTATTGGGGTGCTGGGGGCTTGCGTCTGGGGCTGCCAGGAGGTGGGGGTGGGTGCGTGAGTTGGGCAGGGCACTGGGTACCTGGGTGGCTGTGGGGCCTGCACCGCTGGGCCATCTGGCCCACCACAGGCTGACCGCAGCCCACACCCTCCCCCAGGGCCACTTCATCGTGTGGGAGGGCGCACCAGGAGCCCGCATGCCCTGGAAGGGCCACAACCGTCACGTGTTCCTCTTCCGCAACCACCTGGTAATCTGCAAGCCCCGGCGAGACTCCCACACCGATACCTTCAGCTACGTGTTCCGGAACATGATGAAGGTCTGCGGACTCCGGGCTGCTGGGTGGGGCTCCCTGTCCTTCAGCCCCCGGGGTGGATGCCAGTGGCCACACCTGCAGCCGCTGGTCCAGGGTGGCCTGAATGTTTCCTTGTCGGGTCCCACATCTGTTGAGGATGGTCAGCCCGTGTCCCCCTCCCTGTGCTGACACCCTCCCCCACCCACAGCTGAGCAGCATCGACCTCAACGACCAGGTGGAGGGGGATGACCGCGCCTTCGAGATATGGCAGGAGCGGGAGGACTCGGTGCGCAAGTACCTGCTGCAGGCGCGGACAGCCATTATCAAGAGCTCGTGGGTGAAGCAGATCTGCGGCATCCAGCAGCGTTTGGCCCTGCCTGTGTGGCGTGAGTGGCCACCTCCCTGGGGGCCCAGGTGGCTGAGCCAGGATGGGGCACCCGAGCCTGTTCTTGCAGCCACACAGGTCCCTGCCTGGGTGGGTGTGAGGGGTGGGCTCGTTCCTGGAACAGACGGCTCAGCCAGCCTGTGGCATGTGACGGCTACAGCCTTATGGGGAGCCCCTGGGCTGGGTGGGTGTTGGGTTGGCCCTGATCCAAGGTCAGGGATACCATGGGGGCCCCAAGCTCAAGGCACCCAACTGGATCACGTCAGGGGCTGTGAAGGGTCTGGCAGCCCGGGGTCTGCTTCCTCAACCAGAACAGAATCTTCCCCTGAGCCCCCGCTGCTCTCCGTTTAACACGCGCCTGCCTCACTCACCTGACTCCAGATGGGGACCTTGGATGAGGGGTGACATGGGACAGTCCCCAAAGCGGCCACACCATCAGATGTGGGGCTCATGGTGCAGGGCAGGTGACCTGCCAGGTGCACCTGGGGGTGCCGCAGCCCGATGTCCCCCCACAGAGCACTCAGGGCCGTGTGTGTCCTCAGGGTCCCCGGACTTTGAAGAGGAGCTGGCCGACTGCACAGCCGAGCTGGGCGAGACAGTCAAGCTGGCCTGCCGCGTGACGGGCACACCCAAGCCTGTCATCAGCTGGTACAAAGGTAAACCCCAGGTCCAGGGGCTGTGGCCTTCCTATCCAGGATGCAGGCCCTGCAACAGAGCTGCCTGAGAGAAACGGGCTGTGAGGGCTGGGGACCCAATACGGGATTTGGCTGGGAGTCTGGGGCATGAAGGACAGGCCTTATATGTTCACTTGCCACCCGCCTTCCGAATCAAAGACAGCATGGTTGGTGATGCCGAGATGCCGAGGCTTGGAGAGGAGGGAGTTCAGTGGGGGGACTCGGCTCTGCAAAGCTGCTAGTCCCATAGTCAGGGCTGATTTCGGCCAAAGGGCCCAGGTTAAAGTAGCTGCTGGGAGAGCCACCTAGGGAGAGGTCCAGGCGGCACTAGGCATGAACTTCTAGTTGTCCCCTCCCAGGGGGAATCATTTCTCCCAGTGACAGCACGTGATGACATGCACATGGTGGTGCCAACCAGGTGCTTCCCTGGCCATGGTGTCCAGGGTTTTGCAGGCTCAGCTGTGGAATCGTGACTCACTGCTCTGTGGTGGGCCTTGGGCTCCAGCCCTTCTGGAGGTCAAGTTGATGCTGCATGGCTCAGGGACCCCCAGGAATCTCAGAAATCTCACGGTCAGCATAGATGATTCCATGTGGCCCAGGGCCCCGAAGGAGAGCAGATGCTTTTACCAGGCAGGATATCCCAAAGGCCTGAGATCACCTCCCAGGAGCTGGGGGCCTCTCCCTGGGGAGCATCAATCCTCCCTTGTGCTGGAGCCGTGTTGGGTTTGAGCAGCAGAGGGACACAGTTCGGCTCTGTCATCTGTCACCTTGGCTGTAATGCTAGGAACCTGCTGGGGAGGGCCAAGAGGGGACCTGGGACACCAGCCTGGGAGCCACCATGCTGGAGCTGGGGACCCGGGCTCAGGGGTGGCTGTGGATTCCAGGGGCGTGCTGAAGGCTGAACTGGCCCGATTTGCTGATGGGGTGGCTGGCTGTGTGGAAAGAGCTTGGCATCCAGATGCTCACACAGTTGGGGCTGGACGTCCACCAGGGTGGTTCCTTTTACAAAGGTGGAAGGCTGGGGAGAGGCAGGGTGATGTGCAAACAGGGCTGGTGGGAGGAGGAAGCACCAGGCCTGGGAGGACCCTACAGAGTCAAGGTGCCTGCAGGGATGCAGGCGGAGGGGCCGAGGGGTGGTTGGAGAAGTACAAATAGGGCTCAGGAGAGGGATGTGGCCGGAGACGATGAATGGAACGTCGTCAGCTCAGGGAGTGTCTGACCTGCCAGTCGATGCAGACACAGAGTGTGTGTGGAGGGGTGAGGCCCAAGCACCCAGGCTTGAGAGCCCCCACTTCCAGAGTCTGCAGAGATGAGGGGACGCGAGCCCAGGGGGAGGAGTGGCTAGGGAGGTGGGGGCCCAGGAAGCCAGCCAGGGAGAGGCCAACGGGGAGTGGGCAGGGGGCGTCCAGGGCTGCCAGGGTCCCCAGAACTGTGGAATCTCCCATTCTACCCCTCACACATGTACAAGTCAGCCTGTCACGGTTTACACACATACACATTTCACACACTTGTACACACACATACATAGAGACACATACAGAGATACATGCTACACACTCATGCATATGCACATACACACCACATATATATGCATTACACGCACATGTACATTAGCACTATATGTGTAATATACATAGATGCACGTCACACATACAGATACTACACATGCGTAGTATACAATACATATACGCAAATACACACATGAATATGTACATAGAGACACATTATACAGGTACACATATATGCACACATACCACGTATACATGCATCATGCACAAGTGCACACTACATGCGCCTATACAACTATGTAGATATATACACAGATACATGCAAACATGCACTATACACATACACAGATACATGCACATTATACACACAAGTACATACTTTACATATGCACACACACTTTATACACAGCTACACATGTACATATATGCACACACTGTACACATATATAAATATACATATTAGAGACCACACATATGTGCACACATAGATAATACTGCACATACACATATGTACATAGCCACATACCATACACAATACACATGCACAGATACATGCAACACACATACATGCTACACACAGACACCACACATGTATATTCATAAATACACACTTGTGTGCATGCATACATACACAGTACACATATATACACATAGACCCACCATATACATAGGTACACACAGGCATATGTACTACACACATATCTGCATGTAAACATGCACAAATGCTACATATACACATATATACATGTATAGTTACTTGCACACACACAGAAGACACAAGACCTGTGGGTCCAAGATAGAAATGGTTCATCACTCAACATGAGGCAGCAGCCAGGACAGGCTCTTGCCGCAGCTCTCAGGGGTGGTGTGGGAGAAACCTGCACACGCATGCGCTGCACCATGGATTTCAGGGGCTGCATCTCAGCACCTCGGGTGTCTCCAGGGAGGGAGGCATCTCTGCTCCACTGTCCTGGAATGTCTCCTTGTGTGAGCGCTGCTGTCTGGAGCATCTGGGCTGGCCAACCGTGGGGCACTGTGCCCCAAGAGACCCAGCTCCACCCTATTTCCACAGGTTCCAGCCCCTGGGGGATTTTCCCACACTTGTGCCCAGCCCTCAGCCGTCCTGGCTAATCTGACTGACGCTGGCTGGTATGCCGTCCTTCCGGTCTGACTCAGGCCGCATTTAATCAAGCCTCTCAGCAGGGGAGATGCCAACCTGTGGGACTGCCCTGGACCACCCCAAGGCACCAGCCAACATATGTGTGGCTCCCACACAGGAAGTCTTGAGAACACAGTTATTGTTTACAATTTGGGGGCTCCTAGGAAGGCACACATCAGTACTGATTGATGGTACCTCCCAGATGACCCCCCAGGGGGTCACCTGGGCTGTCAGGTGAACCTCATCTGGCCTGGCTGACCGGCCTCCAAGCCCGCAGTTCAGTCCTTATAACCGAGTGCTGTCCTGGTGTTGCAGGCACCATCTGGGCACTCAGCCCTTCCTGTTCTCCCTGTCCACAGCAGCCAGGCCCGCAGGTCTGCCCATGACTGAGGACGGGGTTGGAGAGGAGGGACTCTAGGGAGTTTTGCCCGGGTGTGTGGGACAGGCCATCCTGGTGTCCACTGGTCAGAGCTGATGAACACTGGCTTGGAGGGCTGCCCTGGGATATTTCTGGAGGAAGGCTCGGGTGGGTCATTAACGCCTGCTCCCTGGGGTCTTAGGAGCTCCCCTCCTGCCACCTGTCCAGACCTCTCCTCCGGGAGGCTAGGTTCAAGAGGAACAAAAGCTTCTTTATCAAAGCCTGCCAGAAGCCAGTTGAATTCCCTGAGCCCCTCTCCCTTTGGGCCAGGCTGCCACCAAGGGGTGGTCATGGCAGAGCCTGGGTTTCCCTGTGGATGGAGGCCCTCCCCTGTCCCTTGCTTCCTAACCACCAGCCCAGTAGACAGCTTGCAGGAGAGAGCTCCTCTCTGGGGACAGCTGCACTTGGTGACCGGACTGCCTTCCAAAGGTCCACAGGCCAAGAGGAGGTGGGCGCAGTCAGACCGCCATCCCCTTGCTGAGTGGCTCTTGTGATAGATGTCATAGGACATCAAACTGCAGGGTATGTGTGTGGCACACGTGGCTCATGTTAGCCACACGCCTTCATGGTGTGGCTGGAGACCCAAAGCAGCCTCACAGCAGGTAGGCTCCACAGAGAGCCTGGAGAGGGACAGCTGGCCTAAGGGCCATGGAGAACATTCCCCTCGGCCCTCTGCAGGTTCGCTAAACAATCACTTGCAAAAGGCAGACAGATAGGAGGAAAGGCAGACACATTTATTGAATGTGTAGACACTGGATCCTTCAGAATGAAGACCCAAAGACCCAGAAGAAGCTGTCCATTTTAATGCTTAGGTTCCATAAAGTATGGACAACTGTGTGGAAATAGGATTGGGCAAATAGGGTTGGATCTAGTGAGAACAGACTGAGTGGGGACACCCGCTAGGCCTGTCTGTCTGGATTCTTCTTGGCCTTCTGAGCAGTGCCCTTTTCTTCTGGGTGAGAAGCAGGACCCTTGCTGGAATGGGGGTCTTGGATCTACAGCCAAACAAAGTAGGTCAGATCATTTCTTCATGGCCAGGTTTTACACAGAAAGATGGAGAGAAAATTGGAGTCCTATTTTTAGGCTTTCTGGCTGGCTTTAGAGAAAAAGGTGTCCTGGTTTCTATGACCCACCTTGGGGAAGAGGGATTCTAGTTTCTATGTCAGCCTGGGAGGAGAATGAGGGGCTAGAGACAGGAGGGGAAGGAGAAGGTCAGAGGTAAAATTTTGCTTCTGAGGCTGCTTGGGAGGCCCTCATTTTGGGGTCTTGTTTTCTGAGCCCCAACACTGGGTTCATAGGAGCAGTATGCCAGGATGGAGAGTGGGTTCACCATGTGCAATGTGTCCTCCTCTCCTGTAGGCTTGAGATGTCTCTCCAGGATGTCCCCAGTCTGACATGTGATGTAGATTCTGCATCTGTGCCCTGCCTGTGGTGGGGCTCAGCGATGTGGTGTCCTGGGGGCTCTGCACAGGAGCCTTGGCGGTCTGGCTGGGGTGTCCCCATCAGCAGCCTTGATTCACTTAATTGTTCATTGCCCCAGGAAGAGGTGTCTTTAACTTGCCAGCCTATTTAAAATTATCTCTGATCCTGGCATGGTGTCGCATGACTGTGATCCTGGCTGCTTGGCAGGCCGTAACGAGAGGAGTCCATGCACTCCCTGCCGTGTCCCCTCTGTCTTCCCTTGGGGGAGTTTGTCGTCTGGGGGAAATTGCTTGAGCCAGGAAAGGATCTGTGGTATAGAGGAGATGGAAGGGATCAGAGGACAATGACGGAACAAGGCACACCTCTGTGGCTCAGCCAACCATGGAGGTAGGACCCCGTCTCTACCGCAAACACATAGATCCTCTACTGTCACCCCCGGAAGAATGGAAGGCCAGTGTGGTGGATGCAGGAGGCTGCTCCACAAGATGCCCAAGCTGTGGCCGTTCTTCCTGAGTGCAGGCTCGGTGCCCATCCTCTCCCCTCCAAACCAGCCAGACCTAGATGGGCTGAGCCCTCTCCTGCCTCTGTCCATCGTGGCTGCTGGTGGCCTTCCCCGAGCACTCAGTTAAGGCATGAGTGTCCGTGACTGTGGTCTGAACAGGGTTGGAATCTTCCTCAGATCCAGCACTGGCTCTGGCATTTATTGTGAAGTGGCTGAACTGAGGCTGAACCAGCAAAGTCCCTGGCAGGGATTAGAGAAAGAGTGCCAACCAAGGCACCGCCCAGGTGTCTGTGTTTGAACCCACTCTCAGTGCTCAGACTGCAACTACCTGCCTAGTTTCTCTGCTTAGCAGGGCAACAAAGTAGAGAAAGAGATCCACAGGGCCCCTTCTTCTTTCCCTTCCAGAAGGCCATGCCTCTAACAGTGTCACTTCCCTGTCCCCAAAATTGTAAATCAAAAACTGTGAAGGGCCCAAAATTTTACCCCACTTGCAATCTTGCAAGCCAGCCCGCCAGCCAGAAATAGACAAAAGACACAAGACTCATGGGTCAGAGACAAAGACTTTTTACCAGCAGTGCCTCAGTGTCTCTCATCATTGCCCCCACCCGTTTCTGTGAGGAGGTGATGGAGCTACGTGTTAGGTGCTTGCAGGGGTTGCCCCACGAGAGAGAAACCCTGAATCTTAGGAGACATGGAGCTCTTTTTATGGGGCTGCTGGTACATCTGCCCATGCTTCACTCCAGAGATAGTGGGTGACTTCCTACCCTGGGGTGCAGAAATGTCTCCCAGGAAAGGAATGGAAGGGTTTTGTCTCTGTTGTCCTGGAACACAGCCAGGCAGATGGGCATCTTCTGCTTCACTCTCCTTACTTTCTACTCTACTCTCTTATTCTATTCTAAACCTGGCTGTGAGTGCCTTTGCTCAGAGGGTTGAAATGTGGAATCTGAATTCCAGGGAGAATTGTTTTCTCACAGCAAGATGAGGACAGAGCTGCTGGTAGCGTGGCGGCCCTGACAGGAGCTTTGGGGGAGAGAAGTGGAGCCCAGTGGGGATGGGAAGAGACGCCTTGGAGGGCGTGAGCACAGCTCCTTTCTGGAGTTGCCATAAAGGGGTGTGGAGATCTGAGGCGGTAACTAGGTTTTTGAAAAAAATTATTTAAAATTATTTCTGAGCTGGGTGGGGTGGCTCACGCCTATAGTCCCAGCTACTCAGGAGGCCAAGGTGGGAGGATCGCTTGAGCCCAGAAGTTTGAGACCAGCATGGGCAACAGAGTGAGGCCCTGTCTCTACAGAAAGTTAAAAAATTAGCCAGGCATGGTGGTGCACCTGAGGCGGGAGGATCACTTTTCGCCCAGAAGGTCGAGGCTGCAGTGAGCTGTGATCGCCCCACTGCACTCCAGCCTGGGCAACAGAGCGAGACTCCGTCTCTACAAATATATATGTCTATATGTGTGTGTGTGTGTGTGTGTGTGTGTGTGTATATATATATGTATATATATCTTACAGTTCTGTACAAATCATAAGTCAGTGCTGATTGTGACCTTTGTGATTTAAGCAATCTGTGGGGCACACCCAGCACTATTGGAATGCGAATCGATGCTGTTTTATGTATTTAGACATTATGTGGGAAGGAGTTCTCCACAGTGAGAGGCCGTGCCTTCCCATCCCTCACCCGGGAAGGAAGCATGCCCTGGCCAGAGAGGTGTAGTCAGTTGTATGTTCATACCAGGGTGATTTACTTCACATTTTTCAGTCTTCAGATATTCGTATTAGAAAGCCGTGCATTTGGAGGCATGAGGATGTGGCCTGGGAGAGGAGAGTGGAGTTGGGGGTGAGACTTTGGGCTGCTGTGTCCTCTGCAGGGGCAGATGCAGGGAGAGGAGGCATGGAGGGCTTGTGGGCAGTGATTTTGAGAAGGGGCTGTAGGCCCTAGGCTGGGCAGGCAGGGGTGAAGAGGGGATCAAGGTGCTGTGAGCTGGGGTGCAGTCAGTGCATTAGAGGTCCTCAGAGCATCGCAGGACTGCTGAGAGCTGGGGTGACCAAGGACTCAGCTGCCCATAGAGGATATCCTCTGTGGGGCTTAGGTCCCTTGTCCTGCCCCCTGCCTCTAGCTAGTGTCCAAAGTGGACAGAGAAAGAGACAGACAGTGAGAGACAGAGAGACAGAGACAGACACAGAGACAGAAAGGTGCAAAACGCACAGACAGAAAAACAGACAAAGACAGAGACATGGAGTCAGAGACAGAGATACAAAGGCAGAGACAACAAGGAGACAGAAAGAGAGATAGAGACAGAAAATAGAAACAGACACAGAGATAGAGACAAAGAAAGAAGTTGAGTCTGAGACAGAGAGACAAAGAAAGATGGAGATAGAGAGGCAGAGACACAGAGAGAAGGGGAGCTCGTGTCAGCCTATCCCTCCAGGGTTGCAGGTCAGCCTGGAAGCTGGACCTGGCAAGGAGCCCGTGCCTGGCCCTTCTGCTACAAGTGTGGCCCCTTCGTCCCCTCCCCAACCATGACTGCAGTCCCCAGGCCAGGCCCAGCTTCTCCCCGCTGATGGGGTGAGCCCTTGGGTCCCCACCTGGGTGATGGCCCCCGCTCGTCCTTTCCAGATGGGAAACCAGTGCAGGTGGACCCCCACCACATCCTCATTGAAGACCCTGATGGCTCGTGTGCCCTCATCCTGGACAGCCTGACCGGTGTGGACTCTGGCCAGTACATGTGCTTCGCAGCCAGCGCCGCTGGCAACTGCAGTACCCTGGGCAAGATCCTGGTGCAAGGTTAGCCCGGAGGCCTTCCTGGGGGAGGAGCCGCCCTGACCCTCCCACCATGGCAGGCTCAGCTGCGGCGGGGTGGTGGGACAGTGGGGTGGATATCCGACCATGTTCTGAGGGGATCACTGGGGGCTCATAGAGGGCACTGGGAGGGGTGGGGATCCTGCAGCCCCTTCCCTGGCATCACCCTCAGCTCCATCATGGCATCTGTCTGTCTCTCTATGTCTCTGTGTCTGATGCACTGTATCTCTTTCTTTGTCTCTCCCTGTCTGTATGTCTCTATCTCTGTCTTTGTCCTTTGATCTCTGTCTCTGTCACCCTGTCTCTGTATGTCTTTTTCTGTCTCTGTCCATCTCTGTGTGTCTCTCTGTCTCTCTATCTTTCTGTCTCTCTGTTTCTCCATCTCTGTCTCTCTGTTTCTTTATCTCTGTCTCCATGTCTATGTCTCTGTCTCTTTCTGTCTCTATCTCTGTCTCAATTTCTCTTTCTCTGTCTCTGTTTTTCCATCTCTATCTCTTTGTCTCTATCTCTCTATCTCTATTTCTCTCTGTCTCTATCTCTATTATTTCTCTCTGTCTCTCCATCTCTGTATCTTTATCTCTGTCTCTCTGTTTCTCCATTTCTATCTTTCTGTCTCTGTGTCTCTTTCTTTGTAAGTCTTTCTGTCTCTGTCTCTATCTCTGTCTCTATGTCTGTCATTGTCTCTCTGTCTCTGTCTCTAATGTTTCTATCTGTCTCTCTCTGTCTCTTCTCTCCACAACCCCACAGTCCCACCACGGTTCGTGAACAAGATCCGGGCCTCGCCCTTTGTGGAGGGAGAGGACGCCCAGTTCACCTGCACCATTGAAGGCGCCCCGTACCCGCAGATCAGGTGGGGCCCAGGCCTGCCTGGGGATGGGGCATGAGGGGGTTGGCTCCCACCTGGAGCATGGGGCACGGGCCATGTGTTCCCGTGTCAGGGTGGGCTAGACATGGCCACTGGCCTTCAGCTGAGAATGGGCTTCGTGGGGCTCTGGTTCATTCTGGATGTGCGGCCCCCCTCAGCCGGGAGGACACGGCCAGGCTGTGTCTTGGCTTCTGGAAGGGTGGGCTCTCTGAGGACCCCTGGGGTCTGAGGGCAGGGCAGCCGGGTCGTGAGCACAGGTAGCACAGCCGGGCGTGGCCCTGAGGTAGGACATAGGAGGATGTCGCCAGCGAGGTAGAGCATGGCCCTACCTCACGTCCTGCCTCACGAGTCCTGCCTCACGTGCCCTCCGGGTGGATTCCAGGTGGTACAAGGACGGGGCCCTGCTGACCCCTGGCAGCAAGTTCCAGACACTGAGTGAGCCTCGCAGCGGCCTGCTAGTGCTGGTGATCCGGGTGGCCGGCAAGGAGGACCTGGGGCTCTACGAGTGTGAGGTGAGGGGTGCAGGAATGGGGACCGGCCTCGGGGCCCGGGCCATCCTTGCCAGCCGTCCTCTGGGGTCTGATCGTGGAGGGGCTTAAGAGCCCAGGCCCTGTCTGTCCTCCAGGTGGGGGGCACTCGGCAGAGACCAGGGGACACCATACCCACTGCTACACTCTTCCTTGATGACAGGCCAGAGGCCACCATGCCACTGTCACCCACCCATCACAGGCCAGGGGCCACCAGGCCACTGTCACCCCCCCCACCACAGGCAGGGGGCCACCATGCCACTGTCACTGTTATCCCTGGCCACACCACCGCCCCATGCCCTGGCCTTATTCTTCCTCTGTCCCGAAGCCTCTTCTCTGCTCCCATGTCAATCTGGACACCTTCCTTGGCTTCCCTGGCCATTTCAAGGATGCCGCTTGGTTTTTGCCTTTGGGGGGCCCGGTGTAGCCTCATGAATTTTGTCATTCATGTCAAATGGAGTGTCAGTCATCCAGTCTAGCCTGGCCCTGCTCAGGTACCTTTTACCTGTGGAGATGTCCAGCCTACGAGTGGACAGAGCTGCCTTCTGCTCCAGCCACTGTGTCTGCAGGACCAGGGCAAGGGCTCCTCAGGGTGGGGCCCAGTCCCAGTCCTCCGGTCCTTCAAAGCCTGCAGTGGTCGTGGTGGCTGTGTGCCAACTGTGGGTGCCCCAGGCTCCAGGCGCTGGCCTCTGTCCAGCTCCTCCAGGGGCACTTGTCCGGCCACCACCTCCCACCCTGTGGCTGCTGCTGTGAGCCTGTGGGGAGGCTGCCCCACACCACTCTGGCTGGGGAAGCCAGAGACCCAAGTGAGCTCTTGATTTGCACTGTCTAATACCATCACTAGCCACACATGGGGATTTAAATTTAAATTTAAATCAACTAAAGTTAAATCCAAAGCTAGGTGCTGTGGCTCGCGCCAGTAATCTCAACAATTTGGGAAGCCAAGGCAGGAAAATAGCTTGAGCCCTGGAGTTTGAGACCAGCCTGGGCAACATATTGAAACCCTGTCTCTGAAAAAAAAAAAAAAAAAAAAAAACTAAAAAATTAGCTAGGCACAGTGGTGCACACTTGTGGTCCCAATTACTCAGAAGGTTGAGGTGGGAGGATCCCTTGAGCCCAGGAGGTGAAGGCTGCAGTGAGTTGAGATCGTGCCATTGCACTCCAGCCTGGGTCACAGAGCGAGACCCAGCTTTAAAAAATACATAAAATGAAGTTCAGTTCAGTTAAAGATTCAGTTCCCTGGCTGCTCTGGCCCCATGTCCCATGCTCAGAGCTGCACGTGGACAGGGCAGACGGAGAGCATCCTCATCACTGCAGGGGGCCCTAAGGCCGTGTGGGTCCCCCAGGGATGCTGTGGCGGGGCTGGGGCCCTTCCCCTTGTGGGAGACACACCAGGATGGGGGCTGCCCATGCTCCCAACATGGCCACAGAGAGAGGGCCCTACCCATGGGGAGCCTTGGGCTCTGAGCTGGCCCTGCTGTCCTTGCAGCTGGTGAACCGGCTGGGTTCTGCGAGGGCTAGTGCGGAGCTGCACATTCAGAGCCCCACGCTGCAGGCCCGGGAGCAGTGCCACAGGGAGCAGCTCGTGGCTGCAGTGGAAGGTAAGTCCCAACCTTGTCCTCCCCACCAAGGCGGCTCCCCACGGCCCAGACCCAGGCTGGACCCTCACAGGCCTGGCCGTGTCCAGGAGGACAAGACTCTCACCCTTCCCAGTCAGGGTCTGCTGCCTGGAGGACCCTGGAGGAGGGGCTGGGCTGGCATCGTAGGGCAGGGAGAGCCACAGATGGGAGACGAGGAGGCTGCTGCGGGCCAGGCACAGGTCCCAGCCCCCGGCTGGAGGCAGCACCTGTGTGGGCTGGTGGAGGGTAGCCCCTGAGCCCAGAGCCTGGGTGGAGGCTGGAGAGGCCACTCTGGGTGGGCGGGGTTCCCAAAGCCCTGCTGCATTCCGGAGAGGGGAAGCCTGTGCACAGAGGCCAGGCCTACACCCAGGGCAGCTCGCCGGTGGCAGACAGGAGGCAGTGGGCAGACAGGAGGCAGTGGGCAGAAGGCAGTGGGCAGACAGGAGGCAGTGGGCAGACAGGAGGCAGTGGGCAGAAGGCAGTGGGCAGACAGGAGGCAGTGGCCAGACAGGAGGCAGTGGGCAGACAGGAGGCAGTGGGCAGAAGGAGGCAGTGGGCAGACAGGGCAGTGGGCAAACAGGAGGCAGTGGGCAGAAGGAGGCAGTGGGCAGACAGGAGGCAGTGGGCAGACAGGAGGCAGTGGGCAGACAGGAGGCAGTGGGCAGAAGGAGGCAGTGGGCAGAAGGCAGTGGGGAGGTCGCAGCAGGAACAGTAAGAAGGACGTCTCTGCAGAGGGCCAGACTGCTGGACCCCAGCTTGGCTCCCAGGAGAAGGGGCAAGTGTCAGGGGCCTGGCCCCTCTATTCAGGGTAGGGCTGGCTGTGGAAATACCTGGCCTGGTCTGGGGCTGCTCCTGGGGTCCTGGGAGGGCCTTGGGCTGCAGAATGACTTCACTAGGGATGAAAGGTAAGGGGTGGAGGGAGAGGTGGGGCACATCACGTCATTCCTCCAGGCTCCCGGATGCTTTGTTCAGGGCAGGGGTGGCCAGGATAGGAAGAGGGTCATCGGGCATCCGTCTTGGGCTCCCAGTTGGAGCTGCCTGTCTGGACAGGCTTTGAGCATTCCATTCCTGGAGACATGCAAGTGGAAGCTGGTCCAACACCTGGCAGAGCTGCAGCTGCCACTGTGGGATGGGTTGGAGTACATGTCCTCCAAGTCTTAAACATTGGCTCCTGCAAGCCCACCTCAACTGTCTCTCCCAGTGCCCAGTGTCTGAAAGTCAGTTGCCCATCTGGACCCCACAGAGCTGGGCCATCTTTGATACCCTCCATGACCCTCAGGGAGACCCCTCCCTTGCTGGGCAGAGGTCCTTGTTCCTCAGCCCACACAGTGCCACTGGCACTGGCCAACCCCCGACTGTGAGTGCCCCATGTCTGACGTGTCTCTGGGGGCCCTGTGACCTCCATCAGCCCCACAACTGGTGGCCACAGCACCACACAGAACTGCGTCTGGAGCCGCCAGCACCTCAGCCTCCCACGAGTCTCGTGTCTCATGGCCAGGGAGGTGCCCAGCTGGGACACCCAGGGCTGCCTCTTGCTGGTGATAGAGCGTCCTCCACAGTCGTTCACCTGGCTGTCACAACAAGTCTCTCTCTGGGTCTGGAGGAGGGGGTGGCAGGGGAGAGAGGCCACCAGTGCTGGACAGGGTGTCAGCGCCTCAGCGAGGTGAGAACGCAGGTCCTTGAAGAGCCTGGAGCTGGAGCCAACGCCTCCCCGCTTCTAACTCCTATCCTGCTGCTTCATCTTTAACCCAGCAGCTCTGCATCCTGAACAGGCCCTGGCAGGCCTCTGCGGGGTGGGCGCTGCCCCCTCACTTGTGAATCACGCTGTGCACGGCTGCACCCCTCCTGTAGTCGCAAATACTCACTCTGGCCCACAGCCGATCAGGTGACAGTTTAAGTCCATGAATGAAGGTGCCAGAGAGTGTATGGGCCCAGAGGTGCCTGGCTGTCAGCCCCAAGTGCAGGGAGGATGAGTGGGGAGGCCCCGGGTTTTCCCCATCACTCTGTGCAGTTCCCATCACTGGCCTGCAGGTGGTGGACACATTGGCTTTCTCTGGGGTCACCTTAGTCAAAACACACAGAGCCTTTTGGTTGGATCTCATTCTCTCCTCACATGGGCTCTCCTCTCTCCAGGGGGAGCCTGTGAAATACACACCTACACATATGTATACATGTGCATGCACACACATATGCATGCACATACATCTGTGCACATACACACACTTGCACGTGTGTGCACAGAAATGCACAGTACGTGTGGCTCCCAAGTGCACATATAGACGCAGGTAATCCCTGAAATTCACGTGCTGCTCATCTGAGACAGGTGTAAAGCCTTTCTCCACATGGCCGTCTAGCAAAGCAGATGGTGTCCCACCCCCTGACCCAGAGCTGTGAGGCCATGTGCTCCAGGCCACGTCACTTGACTTCTGGGCCTCCTGCTCGTTTTTTTCCCTCAGGGTGCTGGGGAGGGTCACTGAGATGTGAAGGTGCTGGTGGCCCGTGGACTGCCCGCTGGCCAGCTGGCTAGGGCTGGGAGGGGGCCATCTTTGTGCCCTGATGATTCTGCCCGGGAGCTGCAGGGGAGGAGTCCTTGAGGTGACTGGAAGGAGGAGCTGCCTGATCCCAGATGCATCCCATCCAATCCCCGGAACCACAGGCCCCATCCTGCTGGTTCTGGAGAGGGAGGCAGCTAGCAAAACCTGGAGAGACTATGGAGTGTGTGGACTGAGGATGCTCCTATAGGGAGATTTGGGCTGACGCTCACTCGGAGCTCAGCACCCTGCCCGGGCATCCCCTGGGGCTGTTCTTGGTAGGACATCTGTGGCTTTGTGCCACAAAGCTCAGTTGTGCCACTTTCAGGATTCCAGAGTCCCTCTCTCCTGAGGATTTTTTGTAACAGAGTCCCCAGCTGCCTCAGCCTCAGTGTGGCCGCTGGATCCCTGTGCAGCCACAGGCCATTTATTCCCTTCTAGGACTCGGTTTCTGTGTCTGAGAAGTGGGATTATAGGTCTGACGAATTCACGGGGCTCCCTTGGCACATGGGTTGAAGGAGAAGCTGGGATTTCTGTGCAGGGAGCATAGGTAGGGTCCTCATTCTCCCCCCAGCCCCTGCAAGACCCTTGAGAGGGACAGTAGGTCCTGCCTTCATGAGGGGACACATTGTCCTCAGCCCTCACTCCGCAGCCACTCAGGACAGGCACCCTCACCTCCATGTCAGAGGCCAGGGAACTGGGGCTCTGAGTAGACAGCCTGCCCAGGGGCAGCTTAGCAGGTGACTACAATGCTGTGCCACTCAGATAGCTCAGCCTCCAGCACTAGCTGGTCTGTAACCCTCGCTATTCTGACTGTTTTCTTTGTAGTCACTGAGCAAGAGACTAAAGTCCCCAAGAAAACCGTCATCATGTAAGTGCAGGCGTGTTCCTAACCTTCCTTCTGACTGCAGTGCCTCCTGCATGCCACTGACCTGCCTGGATCCTGCCTGTGTGGCCCAGCCACCTGCTTGCTGCCTGTCTGCTCACATAACATGCACCCTCTGCCAGCACCTTACAGGTACTTGCAGTTACCTTGCATAGGCACCTTCCCCTGGGGCCTCGATTACCTCCACACTTCACAGCTCTCTCTTCCAGGGCCTCAGTACACTCCGTGGTCCCACTGTTTCAGCAGAGTAGACTTATTCCACACACTTCACAGTGGTTCATCCAGGGGTTCATCAGGAGCTAGGCCTGAGAGCTGCTTTCCTCAGTGGGCCAGAGACAGAATTCTAATCCTCAGCACCCTGGGATTTACAACAGTGTTGTCCAACAGAACTTTCTGTGGTAATAGAAATGTTCTATATCGGCCAGGCGCAGTGGCGCAGGCCTGTAATCACAGCACTTTGGGAGGCCAAGGCGAGTGGATCACCTGAGGTCAGGAGTTCAAGACCAGCCTGGCCAACATGGTGAAACCCCATCTCTGCTAAAAATACAAAAATTAGCCGGGTGTGGTGGCGGGCCCCTGTGTTCCCAGCCACTCGGGAGGCTGAGGCAGGAGAATTGCTTGAACCCGGGAGGCAGAGGTTGCAGTGAGCCAAGATCGCGCCACTGCACTCCAGCCTGGGTAATAGACCAAGCTCTGTCTCAAAAAAAACAAAAAGAAATGTTCTATATCTCCCCTGTCCACCACAGTAGCCACTAGCCACTCGCATCTGTTGAAGCATCTGGAATGTTGTCCAGTGTGATTGAAGGACAAATTTTAAATTTTAATTTTTGTTCATTTAATTTACATAGTGCACTCATAGTGGACAGCACAGCCTTAGGGCCCTTAGAGGTCCCCAAGCCCGATTTTCACATTTGGACGATGGGGAAACTGAAGTTCGGGGAAGAGAGGAGGTTAGCTCTGGGTGGCTAATGACTGGAAGCCAGTGGAGATCCTACTTCCCCAGTGCCACGCCCACTGTCCCTTTCTTCATCCTTCAGTGCCTCAAGGATTTAGGAAAATCACACATGCTGCTGCTGATGAGGTAACACAAGAGGACCAGAACTGGGTGAACCCATAAATGTAGGGTTGGTTTTGACCTGAATAATCTGAGAGGACTTCCAATAGAAGGTGTGTGCAGGTTGGAATGATGGAAGAGCTTCCAAAAGCCAGGAGGCAGGAAAGACTGTGGTTTCCTAAGGCCAGATGGCTGAGAAGCTCCAGGATGGGAAAACTCTTAGTTCTCAGGGGCCTACAGCCTCCTAAAGAGGCCTTCATTTGGCCGTATTGTGGGAAAATCCCATTGCCAGACATTGTTGAGATCCTGGGTTAACCCCTCCTTGGCTTTCTCCCTCCTCCCCTAAAGCAAGTTGCTCCTATGATGCCACCCCACAATAGATGGGGCTACCTGGATGCTGGTGAGCACCCCACTCCTGGAGGTATGCAACGGTGCCAGAGCCTCACATAGATTAGGTCTACATTTTGTCCCTTTGGGAGCACTATTATCATCTACATTTTATGGATAAGAAAATGGAGGAGCAGAGATGGAGCCAGAATGCCCCACTGGCAAAGCTTCAGAGGCCACTCATGCCTAGGGAAGGGAGGACCAGGTGATTTACAAGCATACAAGTCCAGTCTGTTCCAGGCTTAGGAAGGTGGCAACCCTCACTCTGCAAAGAATAATTTACCCACTCAGCTTGAGGAATGGAGGGAGCCAACAGCACAGGCATAGCACTGAACCCAAGGGTGGACCACACAGGGAGGGGCACCGGGGAGGCAGTAGACCTGAGAAGGAAACAGGGCTGGGAGACAGACCCCATATGCTGTGCTTGCAGTCTCAGTGCAGGATGCCCATGTGTCCTTGTGGGGGTGGCAGTGAGTCCAGCATTTGGGGGATATTTAGGAGTCCCAATCCACCTGTTGGGCTGCACTCAACTTACTACCCTGCATCAGCAGGTCAGGCAACATGAGGTGAGCAGATGGGGTCCGGCCCAGGCTCTCAGCAACAAGCCTACTGCCCTAGAGCCTGGGTGTGAGGCAGGAAATCAGGCCTGTGGGCACAAGTGGGCCACATCTCTGGGCCTCAGCTTCCCCTTCGGTTAAGTGGAATATATCACTCCCTCCTTAATAGCTGAGGGCTGGAGGAGGCAGGACCTGTCACTGCTGTGCACTCCAAGGGGTGGTCACACATCTCTGGGCTCATCCCTGGGAGCAACTGTTTCCAGATGGAGCCCTGAGTTAGACGAAAGCAAAACTAAACGAGAGAGAGACAGTACCTTGGACAAAGCAGACAGCTGGCAGGAGCTCACTTGGTGACAACTTTGTCACCTCATACATGCCACATCCCTTGTCTTGAGCCTGAGGGAAGTGCAGGGCTGAGGGCAAAATGAGTAACAGGCAGGGAACTGGTATGTGTTGTGTGTTACTCAGCACGGTCTGCTTCCCTACCTGTTAACTCAGTTTGCTGTCAGTGCTCAGCAAGGTCAGGGGCATCGGGCACCAGAGGACCTGGGCTGACTGCTGTGCTTCTCCCTCTTGGCCCCAGGCAGATTTCGAGCCTCTTTGACCCTCTCTATCCCCTATAAAGTGGGATCAGACCCTCTCCCAGGTTACTGCAGAGTCAGACAAGACAGCTTGCAAAGTTCCCAGCCAGTGCCCCATGCACAGCCACATACAGCTGACCTTGCATTCTGCCTCCGTCACTCCTCCCCAGTCCCATTTTGGGAGATGGAGCCAGGCAGGAGGAGGGGCTTGTCTGACGTCACACGGCTCTTGATGGCCAAGCCAAGTCTGGGGCCACGTATCCAGCCAGGTTTCTCCCTTGGCCTGCCTAAAGCCTTTCTGGGCCTCACACTTTCAGACCCGAAGGCCAGGAGAACAGGTCTGAGCTCAGCCCCCACCCCACCCCCGCGGCATGAGCTGTCCAGCCTGTCCCTGGCTGAGGATTTTCAGGGTGTGCAGGCCCTGCCCTCTGAGAGTTGGCCACACACCATCCCCCATGATACAAACCACAAAGCCTGCTGGTGGGATGGACCTGGAGGGGAGACTGGCACTGGAGCCACTGCAATCAGGATGTGACCCGGTTTTTGGAGGCGCTTGCCTATGCAGTGCGGCACAGGCCTCCCCACGTACCTCACCTCTTGTTTTCAGATCTGCACACCAGAGACTGAGGTTGGCCACATGGGACCTTGTACTTTGTTTCTCTGGTTCTGTGGCAGGGGGTAGGGGACTGTGCAGGTTGGGCTCACATGCATGTGTAAGAGTTCTTTGTGCACTCTCACCGCTCGCTTGCTGGTACAATAACCTGAGCTCTCACGCTGCCCTGGCAATCCTGGGCGCTGCGCCCATCTTTTCTCGGGCCCTCTCCTCCCTCCCCCAGAGAAGAGACCATCACCACTGTGGTGAAGAGCCCACGTGGCCAACGACAGTCCCTCAGCAAGTCCCCCTCCCGCTCACCTTCCCGTTGCTCTGCCAGCCCGCTGAGGCCCGGCCTACTGGCCCCCGACCTGCTGTACCTGCCGGGGCCTGGCCAGCCCCGCAGGCCCGAGGCAGAACCAGGCCAGAAGCCCGTGGTGCCCACACTGTATGTGACGGAGGCTGAGGCTCACTCTCCAGCTCTGCCCGGACTCTCGGGGCCCCAGCCCAAGTGGGTGGAGGTGGAGGAGACCATTGAAGTCCGGGTGAAGAAGATGGGCCCGCAGGGTGAGTCTCCCACCACAGAGGTGCCCAGGAGCTCATCGGGGCGTCTCTTCACACTGCCTGGTGCGACCCCCGGAGGGGACCCCAATTCCAACAACTCCAACAACAAGCTGCTGGCCCAGGAGGCCTGGGCCCAGGGCACAGCCATGGTCAGCGTCAGAGAGCCCCTCGTCTTCCGCGTGGATAACAGAGGCAGTGTGGACTGGGCTGCTTCTGGCATGGGCAGCCTGGAGCTGGGGGAGACTGGCGTCACCCTGGAGGAGGAGTGCACCATGGAGGAGGCGGGAGAGGAAGAGGGGGAAGACGGAGACGCCTTTGTGACGGAGGAGTCCCAGGACACACACAGCCTTGGGGATCGTGACCCCAAGATCCTCACGCACAACGGCCGCGTGCTGACACTGGCTGACCTGGAGGATTATGTGCCTGGGAAAGGGGAGACCTTCCACTGTGGTGGCCCTGGGCCCGGCACCCCTGATGACCCTCCCTGCGAGGTCTCGGTGATCCAAAGAGAGATTGGGGAGCCCACGGTGGGGCAGCCTGTGCTGCTCAGCGTGGGGCATGCACTGGGTCCCCGAGGCCCTCTCGGCCTCTTTAGGCCTGAGCCCCGTGGGGTGTCGCCACCGGGACCCCAGGTCCGTAGCCTTGACGGCACCTCCTTCCTCTTGCGGGAGGCCCCGGCTCGGCCTGTGGGCAGTGCTCCCTGGACGCAGTCTTTCTGCACCCGCATCCGGCGTTCTGCGGACAGTGGCCAGAGCAGCTTCACCACAGAGCTATCCACCCAGACCGTCAACTTTGGGACAGTAGGGGAGACGGTCACCCTTCACATCTGCCCAGACAGGGATGGAGATGAGGCAGCACAGCCCTGATGCTGCTGCCGTGGTGGCTTGGGGCAGCAGGGAGAAAGGAGTGTCCTTGAGGCCTAGGACACTGCCCGGCCTCAGCAGCAGCCCCCGGGAGCCTCCTGAGGGCCTCCCTGTCCCTGGCCCCGGGCCCTTCTTACCTCACTCAGCTTCAGCCAGGAGGACTGGGTGGTGCTTGCAATGTTGGAATGACCAGCTCAAAGACCTCAGCTCTGGGCTGTTTCCTGTCAGCCTGGCAGGAGCCTCGGGACTGTGGACGAAGGAAGTGGCCTTGGGCATTTGTCCCGTTCCCACATGGGCCTGGTCCATCCCTCCTGGCCGCAGCCACAGCTGCCAGGCCTGGCATGGCTTTGCCTCTCCTGCAGTCTTGGTGACTGAGACCCTTGGGTGGCGCTTCCCAGCTCTGCAGGCCCTCCTGGCCTTCTCTGCAGGGTGGACACAGGGTCTGTATGTGGGCAGCAGCCCATCTCTCGGCAAGAATAAAGCAGCTTCCTGCACACCTCTCTGACTCTCCTTGCCTCTCCACTGGGCAGCCCTGGGTCCCCTCCACCTGCAGCCCTCAGGGGAGCCCCTACCCTCATCTGCCCTTGACTGTGAGGTCCCCTGGCTGGCCACTGCCTGTGGAGTCCCGGCCTACCCTGGGGTCCCTGAGTGGACTTGCGGCAGCTGGTTCCCATCATGGAGGGGCCACTCACAGGGGCACATGGCATGGCCAGAACAGCCAGCCATGCTCCTTCCTTGCATGCGGGGTGCAGGCAGGCCTTCCCCAGCCCTGGGCAGCTGGGACTGTTGTCATGGCAGACGTGGGGATGTGGTGACCCTGTGGGGCTCAGGATCTCAGCATCAGGGGTCAACTTCATTGTCTCTGGCTGGACGATCCCAGCACCATTAGAGGAAAACCCGAAGCCCTCCAGCCCCGAGGCTGGCCCAGGGTCCTGCTGACTGCCTTGGAGTGAGGAGGGTGGAGAGGAGGGTGCCCTGGCAGTGTAGAGAGCAGCCCGGGTCTCCTCTCCAGGCTGGCGACTGGGGATGCAGCAGGGGCTCTCAGCAAGGGCTTGAAGACACAAACAAGGCGGGAGGGTTGGGGCAGGTGACCTGCTGGACCCACATGTGAGGTGCCTGGCTGATGGCCAGGTGGACAGGGAGGCTGCTGAGGGGGAGCTGCCAGTGGGGACCATGCCCAGCAGGGCTCTGCAGGAGTCTCTTGCAGCCAGCAAGGGGCCAGGTGGGGCGGCCGGGGCCGGGGTTGCAGGCGGAGGGGAGGGCAGATTTGGGTCACAGATGGAGGAGAGAAAGACGCCCGACAGGCGGGTGCAGGCAGGGGCTGCCCTGGGAGGGAGGGCCCATCCCCAGGGAGGGGTCCACGGTCATGGCCGCCTGGACACTCACTGAACCCAAGCTTCCTCTGGTTCTCGCCTTGGCACCAGGCTGTGCCCAGGTTTGAGGAGAGGCCAGCCCTGGTGGGGGTGGTTGCGATCAGTGGCAGAGCCAGGGCCTGGGGCGGGTATCCAGGCCCGGCTGCTCCCTGGAGGTGGTGACACTCTCCCGAAGGTTCCCGGGGAGGAAGAGCCTGAGCTCCAGGGGGTCTAGGAGGAGGAAGTGCCTGCCTGCAGCATGGGTCTGTGGTTTTTTCCTCTCTGTGTCCCAGGCCTACACCTCCAGGTAGCCTCCTGAGAGGGGAGTGGGTGGGGAGGAGCCCAGTGTCGGCCCACCTAGACAGTCTCTGAGGAGGGGGACGGGGTTCCTGGAGACCCCTCCGCAGGCTGCAGCTATACCAGACCCCTGGGCCTCACCCCCTCTGCACTCATCTGTCCCTTCTACAGACACCACCCTGGAGCGAGCAGACCAGGAGATCACATCCGTCCTGGAGAGACTGCTGGACCCTAAGGCCCCAGGCCCCTCCACAGGGGACCTGACTGGCCCCGGCCCCTGCCCCGGGAGGGGACCTGCACTCCAGGAAACCGGCTCCCAGCCCCCAGTCACCGGAATTTCGGAGGCACCTGGTGAGGCCCAGACGCATGCTGATCACAAAGATCCCCAGGGATTGACCCCAACCCTGGCTGTGCAACATGAGGGGTGCCCATCCCATGGGCATTAACTGGCCGGGCCCCAGTGACCCCGATTTGGAATCCCAGTGGCTCCATGCACTGGGGGTCCTGGGCAAAACCTACCTCTTGCTTGGCCTCAGTTTCCCCATCTGAATCTGGCACAGAATGGGTTCTGGAAGGTTCCTCCGGCTCTGAATCTGTTCCAGGAGCCAGAGGCTTCCCATGGTTGGCCTGTGATGGCCAATTCAGGTGCCCTGTGCTCCTCAGTGGACAGGGAGGAGGGGGAGCAGGGGGTGAGAAAGGAGAGGAGAGGGGAGAAGTAAGAGGGAGAGGAGGAGGGGGACAAAGGGGGAAGAAGACAGAGAAGGAGGAGGAGGTGGAGGAGGGAGGGGCAGAAGCAGCCAGTACCCCAGACAGACCAGACCAGACTGGCTGCTACAAGAGCCCAGCTCTGTGGGTCACTCAAGCCCTTTCCCCCAGGTGTTATGATCACCTAAGCCCCTTCCCGCAGGTGTTGGGGGTCTCCTGTTATGAAGCACTTTAACGGCTTCTTCTTTTTTTGTCTTTGGAATGGGGTCTCACTCTGTCACCTAGGCTGGAGAGCAGTGTGCAGGGATGCGACCACAGCTCACTGCAGCCTCAACCTCCTGGGTTTAAGCGATTCTCTCACCTCAGCCTCCCGAGTAGCTGGGACTACAGGTGCATGGCACCATGCCCGGCTAATTGTTTTATTTTTGGGTAGAGATGGGGTATTGCTGTGTTGCCCAGGCTACTCTCAAACTCCTGGGCTCAAGCCATTCTCCTGCCTCAGCTTCCCAAAGTGCTGGGATTACAAGTGTGAGCCTGGCCGCCAACCTGCTCGAGCCCTGGCCTCTCTCCAGCCCAGTCCTTAGGTCCCCGATCAAGGACCTTTTCCTAAAGGGACAGATGGTGCATCTGGGGAAACTGAGGCCTGGGTTGGGGGAATCTCATCCCAGGCCCTGCTGCTCACTGCAGGTGGATGGGGGGCTTGGAGTCAGGCGTCCAGAGAGCCATGAGGACGGGGCTGGTGCGAGGCCAGAGCTGGGGCAGGATGGCAGCCAGGCTCCTCCCCCGCCCTGTCCAGCATCCTCTGCATCCTGCTTGTGTGGGCTTCTCGGGTCCATGCCCTTCTCCTTCTCCTTGTTTGGCCCAGACCCTGCCTTGGTTATCTTCACACAAAGGACCATCATGGCCTTGCGTCCTGTGTGCCTACCCACTCTGGTCACCCCACCTCATCTTGCAGGGCCTTCCCTGATGCACCCTCCCCAGCCACCCCTATCTGGTCCCATCACTTTGGAGAAAGGCCATCAGACTGGAGCCAAGCACATGAGACCTCCAGGGCACAGTGCCCTCCCCAAGGACTGCACGAGACAGCCCCCCACCATAGTCTCACGCTTAATTCCCTGAACACATGCTCCAGCCAGCGTTTCCAACAGTCCCACAGTCCCTGTGCTGCTTCTGTGGCCTCCCACAGGGCCAGGGGGCATAGGGTTCGGGGCAAGCAGGCGGCCTTCCCCCATGAGCTGAGAGGGCCAGCCCCTCGGGTCTGCTTCTCAACAGGCACGGAAGCCCCCAGGCCTTCAATGAGCTCAGGGTCCTCCCTCTAGCTGCCTGGGCACCCTGGGGCCACCTAGGGCCAAGGGGCATCACTCTAGGCCCCACCTTGGTGTACCTTTGCTCCGTGCGCCTATCACAGGGCTGGCTGGGTGCAGGGCCTGGCCCAGGAGAAGGGGCACAGCATCCCTGTCACCCTGGGAAGTGGTCTCTTATTCTTCTGGCCTGTCACCCTTCCCCCCGCAGTGATCAAAGGCTGGTGTCTGCAAGGGAAGGACAGGTTGAGGCTGGGGTGGGGGTCTGGGAGGACTGGCCCTGGCCCTCACTCTCACTCTGCCTCGTGGGTGGAGTGCACCCCGCCACATCCAATGAGCTGTGTGCCAGGGCCACAGTGGCTGAGCAGACAAACCTGCCCCAGGTGCTGCTTGGCCCGTCCTGGGCAGATCTCGGGCTTCTTTGCAGGCCTGACGCTCATTCACTCTGCCCCATGCCTCTGCAGAGTGGGCATGGGTTGGCCTGCTCTGGTCATGACCCCACCCGCCCTGCCTGTGGCGGGTACCCTTCCCACTCGTCCACCTGCTTGAAGCTGACGTGTACCCAACTCCTACAGCCACCTGCCCTGCCTGCGCTGCCTGTGCCACCGGCCGGGGCTGTCCCAAGCCCCACTCCTCTACCCAGTCTGCCCTGGGTCTCTCCTGTCCTCTCCTCGCAGCTGGGTGGAGCGGCATCAAGGGCCCTACCTGTGACCTCTGGGCAGCCCCATGGGGTGACACCCTGGCCCTCTGGATCCTGCCCACCATCGCTTGCATGCTAGGAACTTTTGAATACTCCTGGCACGCACAGTGCTGAGACAGAGCTGCCTGTCCTGTCTGGCTGTCAGAGAGTGTTCTAGAGGAGCAGAGGCCACTGCACCCAGTTGTCAGCCTGGCGGGTGGGCAGGGGAGCCTCGGGGCTGGTGGCGCCAAGCCGGATATGGAGGGTGCTTGGGACCTGGGCTCTGCAAGGTGGCTAACTGCACATGCTTGAGCTGTGGGCTGGGGACTGGGTTTGGGGCCCAGGGCCTTGCCAGGATCTCATCCATGGCCCAGGGCCCCCGGAGCCCAAAGCTCTGCCTTGGCTTGCCTAGCGTGGGAACGTGGGGACCTGTTGCGGGTACCACCTGGGCTCCATCTTATGAGGCCCTCGTCTCCCAGCAGCCGTGCCCCCTAAGGTGCCACAGCCCCTCCTCCACGAAGGCCCAGAGCAGGAGCCGGAGGCCATCGCCAGAGCCCAGGAATGGACTGTGCCCATTCGGTAACCTCCCCAGACTGCTGGGTCCTGCAGTGGGGGCCAACCCCCAGGGAACATCCCAGGGCAGGCAGGGCAGGGCACGAGTTACCGCGGTGGCCTCACAGCCCTCACTCCACTCCTTGACAGCAGCCACCCCGGGCAGGGCAGGGCGGGGAGGAGAGACCACCCTTGGGAAGAGAGGTGTTGGGGGGCCCCCTCCATACTAAGGGTTGGGCCCCCGTCTGTACACCTCATCCCAGAGAGGCCTTGCTGCAGCCTCTTCCAAGTAGTGGTGAGCAGGGATCCCCTATCTCATCGGGAGGCTTGGCTGCTCAGAACGTGTGGGGGCCCAGCAGAGCCTCACCCCACTTCCTAACCCCAGGATGGAGGGTGCAGCCTGGCCCGGGGCAGGCACAGGGGAGCTGCTCTGGGACGTCCACAGCCACGTGGTCACGGAGACCACGCAGAGGACCTACACATACCAGGCCATCGACACACACACCGCACGTACGGGGTTGGGCCCAGCGGGGTTATGAGTGTGATCCCCATGCCCCCTGCCCAGGGCTGGGGGGCCTTTGCACATCTGCAAAGGCCACCCAGCCTGTCTCAGCCCTGCCCCAGCCTGGGACCCCCACATTCTACTCACCGTGTCCCCTCAGAGGGGCCAGAACCCTCCATTGGGGAGAGGCAAGTGGCGGTGAACTTGGTGTCCATAGGACCGTCCCTGAGAGCGGCAGCCAAGTTAGTGAGCTCCACTGGCCCCCACCAACTCCTCCTGATCACCTGGCCAGCTGAGGTCAGAGTGGGAGCGGCAGTGGTTCCATTGAAGGAGCACCCCTAACTGTCAGAAACCTGGGCGGTCAGGATGGGGTGCTGTCGCTTGGGCTGTGGGGAGCGTTCAGTTGCCCACAGTGTATCTCAGGGTCTCACCAACCACCCAGGCATGGTGGGCTGTGGCTGGCACCCAGGAGTGTGTGGCTGGGGAGGTGGTCTCCATGGTTCCCTCCCTGCCCTCCCAGGGCCCCCATCCATGCAGGTAACCATTGAGGATGTGCAGGCACAGACAGGTGGAACGGCCCAATTCAAGGCTATCATTGAGGGCGACCCACAGCCCTTGGTGACCTGGTACAAGGTAGGCACGCAGGTCCAGGTGGGTGAGATTCCGGGATGGGCCCAGGAGCTGGGGGGCCCACGGGAGATGGGTGCAGTCCACACCGTGCACTTCCCCCACATCCCCCCCGAGACTGGACACACAGCAGGTGTCAGAAGCACTGCTCAGTGAAGGGTGGGGTGATGGGGTCCCCCAGAGTGGGCTGATAGCAGCCCTGCCGGTCCTATGCCTCCAGGACAGCGTCCAGCTGGTGGACAGTACGCAGCTTAGCCAGCAGCAAGAAGGCACCACATACTCCCTGGTGCTGAGGCATGTGTCCTCGAAGGATGCCGGTGTTTACACCTGCCTGGCCCAAAACGCTGGTGGCCAGGTGCTCTGCAAGGCAGAGCTGTTGGTACTTGGGGGTGAGTTGGTCGACCCCTCCTGGGCCCCAGGCTCTGCAGCCGGGCTGGCCGGGTATAGGTCTTGGCTCCATGGGGCAACCTCTCTTCCCATGGTGGTACCTGGGTGGGTGTGGTACCTGTGTGGGTGTGGTTCCATAGTCTTGGGTTCTGTGGGGATCAGGGTGGTCACCTTTGCCCATATCAGCTGCTTCCCACTCCTTAGGGGACAATGAGCCAGACTCAGAGAAGCAAAGCCACCGGAGGAAGCTGCACTCCTTCTATGAAGTCAAGGAGGAGATTGGAAGGTAGCACCCAGCCCCCTTTCCCCTGGACTGCCGGATGGCTCCTTTCCCCAGGCCACCTGGGCTCCCCTCACTCCCTCCTTCCTAGGGGCGTGTTTGGCTTCGTGAAAAGAGTGCAGCACAAAGGAAACAAAATCTTGTGCGCTGCCAAGTTCATCCCCCTACGGAGCAGAACTCGGGCCCAGGCATACAGGGAGCGAGACATCCTGGCCGCGCTGAGCCACCCGCTGGTCACGGGGCTGCTGGACCAGTTTGAGACCCGCAAGACCCTCATCCTCATCCTGGAGCTGTATCCTGCCCTCAGCCCGAGATGGCTTGAGGAGGGGCAGGCAGGGCCAGGCCGGGGCTCAGAGGAGCCATGTGCACAGTGTCCCCTGCCTGGCTGGGTAGTGGCAACAGCCACCCAGCCAGGAATTTGGGTGGGGAGTCTTCTGTTGCACGGGGCAGTGACTGGAGTCCCCAGGGGGTACTGGTGGCTAGCTGGCCCTGATGACCTGATGCCCTCAGCAGGGATGGCGGGGGTCCGCTCCCACTCTGTAGATGGCCTCTGAGAAAGGAGCTGCCTGGCCTGGCTACTCTGGGGCTCACCCTGCCACCCCCGTGGCCCTGTCTTGGGGGTCTCCTCTGGTGCTCTTGACAGGGCTTCAGCTGGACACATGGCCCCCTGCCCCAAGTCGGTGTCCTCTTTGCAGGGAGAGGGTGCTGGATGGGCTCTCTATAGAGGGGACAGGATGCCCCCTCCCACCGTGCCACTGCAGTGAGTGGCCTCGGTCCCCAGGGTCAGCCTGCAGCCCCTCCCTCTCCTCAGAGCTGGGTGCCATCTGGGGTTCAGAGGGGTCCCTGCTCCACCCTCAACCCTGAGCATCACCCCCTGCTGCCCCCAGAGATCAGATGTGCCCATAGTCCTGGCCGCCTCATTGCGAGTGTGGGTTTCTGGGGGCAGGCAGGTCTCAGCCTCCCAAACCTCCTTTTCCTTGATGGGATCCCAGGTGCTCGTCCGAGGAGCTGCTGGACCGCCTGTTCCGGAAGGGCATGGTGACGGAGGCCGAGGTGACTGGGCCGCCGCCCGCCACTGCCCCAGCCACGCACCCTGCCCCAGCCCCTGCTCAGACATCGGGCCCCTGCAGATACAGTCCCAGCCACAGCCCTCTCTAGCTCAGGGGCCTCGGGCTCCCCAGGGCCTCCAAGGCGTGTTGACCCCTTGTCGGGCTCTACACAGCCTGCCACCCCACCTCACCTGGCCAGCTGACCAGCCCTGCCTGCCCCTCCCCCACTGAGGTTCACAAGTCCATCGTGTCCTCCCCACCTTTGAGGGATCTCCTGGCTTAGGGGCACACAGGGCCCAGGAGGGCTTTGCATTATCAGCTGCTGAAGCCAGGAGGAGGCTGGGCTTGAAGTGGAGAGGGAGGCTGGGGCTGGGCTCCCACCTGAACAGCAGCCCTTGCCGCAGGTCAAGGTCTACATCCTGCAGCTGGTGGAGGGGCTGCACTACCTGCACAGCCGTGGCGTTCTCCACCTGGACATAAAGGTTCGTATGTCCTCACCCCTGCACCCCAGAGCCTGGGGCCTACAGGCCGGGTGGGGCAGGCCCACCACTCCCAGCCTCATTTAGAGGACTTGCTTGCCTCCAGGGACAGGGAGCTCACCACCTCCAGGCAGCCCTTTCAGGTGGGGCATGGCTCTGGTGGAGCAGAGGCTGTCCCCAAATGGCTGCGCCGGGTGCTCCCCACTGCCCCACCCTGCCCCCGGGCCTCTGGGCGTCCCCACCAGGTCCATCAGCTCCAGGAGTCACCCCCTTAGGGCACGGCTCTCACCCACTCCCAACTCTCCCCAACAGCCCTCTAACATCCTGATGGTGCATCCTGCCCGGGAAGACATTAAAATCTGCGACTTCGGCTTTGCCCAGAACATCACCCCAGCAGAGCTGCAGTTCAGCCAGTACGGCTCCCCTGAGTTCGTCTCCCCCGAGATCATCCAGCAGAACCCTGTGAGCGAGGCCTCCGACATCTGGTGAGTGGGTGGCTGGGCCAACAGGTCTGGGTCTGTTGGCCAACTTCTCCAGGAAGCCAGTTCCCACAGATGGCTGGGCCCTCTCCTCTGCCCCCGGGGGGCAGCAGGCAGCCTACTGGTCAGCCAAGGGGTCCTCCCTGAACCTGTCTCCTCCTGCAGCCCTGGGCTCCCCCCTTCCCTGTGTGTGTGCCTCTTACCTGAGGGCCAGGCCTGGGGTGACGCACAGTGTGTTGTTTTGTCTTGCAGGGCCATGGGTGTCATCTCCTACCTCAGGTAAGCAGAGCCCTGCCCCATCAGCTGCCTCCTCCAAAGCTGACCTGAAACCCCTCCCTTGTAGGCCCACCGAGGGCATGTGCACTGCTGGCTGCTCCCCAGATCAGAAACCCGAGACCCAAGGGGCTACTATCTTGGGAACAGGCAGTCAGCCAACCCTGATAAGAGGTTCCTGCCCGGAGTGTCTCACAAACACCCTGTCATCAGAGGGCTGTGCTGGGTCACGAGGCAGCCAAACCACTGCCCTGCAGGACTGGGGGTTGTCCAGCAGCCACTCATAACAGCCATTGCTGCCCTGAGAATGATGGTGGTATAGACTAAACCTGGACCTCCTCAGCAGGCTGATCTTGATCCCTGCCCCAGACTAAGCATGGATCCCCATTTCAGACTAAGGCTGATGCCACCCAGGCTGATTCTAGATGCCTGACCCAGCCTGAGCCTGGATCCTCATCTTAGACTAAGGCTGGTGCCTACCCAGGCTGACCCTACATCCCTGCCCCAGCCTGAGCCTGGATCCCTACCTCAGACTAAGCTGGTGCCCACTCAAGTTGACCCTAGATCCCTTCTGCTACTTGAGCCCAGATACTCACCCCAGGCTCGGTCTGGGTCCCTGTTCCAAGCTGAGCCTGGATCTCGCTGGGCAAATCAGAGAAACCTGCTGGGATTCTCAGAGCTAGATGGGAGTGGGACTAAGAGCCCATCTGCGGTCAGGGCCTCACCTGAGGGCTGCACCCTCCCTCTGCCTTCAGCCTGACCTGCTCGTCCCCATTTGCCGGCGAGAGCGACCGTGCCACCCTCCTGAATGTCCTGGAGGGGCGCGTGTCATGGAGCAACCCCATGGCTGCCCACCTCAGCGAAGATGCCAAAGACTTCATCAAGGCTACGCTGCAGAGAGCCCCTCAGTGAGTGCACCCTCAGGCTTCTCCTGCCTGGGGCCAGTCAGCCCTGCCCCGGGGGCAGCTGACCACCTGGCCCCTCCTGAGCCTTCCTCTCCCTGCAGGGCCCGGCCTAGTGCAGCCCAGTGCCTCTCCCACCCCTGGTTCCTGGTGAGTATCGGGGTCAGCCCTACGCTATGCAGGGGGAGCCTGAGGCCAACAGGGGCAGGGCCTCTGGGCAACAGGGCGTGTGAGCACAGAACTGTGGCTGTGGCCCGGCCTCTGCCCAGCCCAGAGGATGTTTGTCCCTGTGCATTAGTGAGAGGGCTGTGGGAACCTCAGGCTGGAACCACATTTCAGTGCCCCAGCCCACAACCCCCAGCAGGAGGCAGGGAGAACTGCAAGGAGCTCAGGGACAGGGGTCGCTGTCACCTCTGACCTCTGGCCTTTGCCATCTGTCCCACCTGGACATCTTGGGTGAGGGCTGTGGTGTCCTGGATCTAGGGAATCCCAGGGCTGGGGCTGCCCAGAAGGGCTTCCATCATGGGAGGGGCCCCTATCAGGGCACCATGGTTTCCCTGCCATGTGGCTGCCCACCTCGGTCTCCCAGAAATCCATGCCTGCGGAGGAGGCCCACTTCATCAACACCAAGCAGCTCAAGTTCCTCCTGGCCCGAAGTCGCTGGCAGGTGAGCCGTGACCATCTGAGTAGGGACCAGTGAAGGGGAAACTGAGGCCCCACAGGGCCAGCCACGCACCTAGGAGTGCAGGGAAGCGGGGCTGGGCTCCTTTGAGCATGCTGAAAGGAGACGGGAGTCATCTGCTGGGCACAGCGGGGGTGGGTGCACACAGTCCCACAGGGCAGGAGGGCGGAATGACTGCACCCTGGGGGCAGAGGACCCCAGAGCTCCTGGGTCTCCCCACCTGATGCCTGCTGCCCCCATGCGGTTCCAGCGTTCCCTGATGAGCTACAAGTCCATCCTGGTGATGCGCTCCATTCCTGAGCTGCTGCGGGGCCCGCCCGACAGCCCCTCCCTCGGCGTGGCCCGGCACCTCTGCAGGGACACTGGTGGCTCCTCCAGTTCCTCCTCCTCCTCTGACAATGAGCTCGCCCCATTCGCCCGGGCTAAGTCACTGCCACCCTCCCCAGTGACACATTCGCCACTGCTGCACCCCCGGGGCTTCCTGCGGCCCTCGGCCAGCCTGCCTGAGGAGGCCGAGGCCAGTGAGCGCTCCACTGAGGCCCCAGCTCCGCCTGCATCTCCCGAGGGTGCTGGGCCACCGGCCGCTCAAGGCTGCGTGCCCCGGCACAGCGTCATCCGCAGTCTGTTCTACCAGCAGGGGGGTGAGAGCCCTGAGAGCGGGGCCCTGGCCCCGGGGAGCAGGCGGCACCCGGCCCGGCGGCGGCACCTGCTGAAGGGCGGGTACATTGCGGGGGCGCTGCCTGGCCTGCGAGAGCCACTGATGGAGCACCGCGTGCTGGAGGAGGAGGCCGCCAGGGAGGAGCAGGCCACCCTTCTGGCCAAAGCCCCCTCCTCCGAGACCGCCCTCCGGCTGCCTGCCTCTGGCACCCACTTGGCCCCTGGCCACAGCCACTCCCTGGAACATGACCCTCCGGGCACCCCCTGCCCCTCCCCGGAGGCCTGCTGTGAGGCACAGCGACTGCCTTCAGCCCCTTCTGGGGGGGCCCCTATCAGGGACATGGGGCACCCTCAGGGCTCCAAGCAGCTTCCATCCAGTGGTGGCCACCCAGGCACTGCTCAGCCAGAGAGACCATCCCCGGACAGCCCTTGGGGGCAGCCATCCCCTTTCTGTCACCCCAAGCAGGGTTCTGCCCCCCAGGAGGGCTGCAGCCCCCAACCAGCAGTTGCCCCATGCCCTCCTGGCTCCCTCCCTCCAGGATCTTGCAAAGAGGCCCCCTTAGTACCCTCAAGCCCCTTCTTGGGACAGCCCCAGGCACCCCCTGCCCCTGCCAAAGCAAGCCCCCCACTAGACTCTAAGATGGGGCCTGGAGACATCTCTCTTCCTGGGAGGCCAAAACCCGGCCCCTGCAGTTCCCCAGGGTCAGCCTCCCAGGAGACCTCTTCCCAAGTGAGCTCCCTCAGGGTGGGCTCCTCCCGGGTGGGCACAGAGCCTGGCCCCTCCCTGGACGCTGAGGGCTGGTCCCAGGAGGCTGAGGATCTGTCCGACTCCACACCCACCTTGCAGCGGCCTCAGGAACAGGCGACCACGCGGAAGTTCTCCCTGGGGTGTCGTGGGGGCTACGCAGGCGTGGCTGGCTATGGCACCTTTGCCTTTGGTGGAGATGCGGGGGGCATGCTGGGGCAGGGGCCCATGTGGGCCAGGATAGCCTGGGCTGTGTCCCAATCGTCGGAGGAGCAGGAGGAGGCCAGGGCTGAGAGCCCGCTGCCCCAGGTCAGTGCAAGTCCTGTGCCTGAGGTTGGCAGGGCTCCCTCCAGGACCTCTCCAGAGCCCACCCCATGGGAGGATGTCGGGCAGGTCTCCCTGGTGCAGATCCGGGACCTGTCAGGTGATGCGGAGGCGGCTGACACAATATCCCTGGACATTTCTGAGGTGGACCCCGCCTACCTCAACCTCTCAGACCTGTACGATATCAAGTACCTCCCATTCGAGTTTATGATCTTCAGGAAAGTCCCCAAGCCTGCTCAGCCAGAGCCGCCCTCCCCCATGGCTGAGGAGGAGCTGGACGAGTTCCCAGAGCCCACGTGGCCCTGGCCAGGTGAACTGGGCCCCCACGCAGGCCTGGAGATCACAGAGGAGCCAGAGGACATGGACGCACTGCTGGCGGAAGCTGCCGTGGGTAGGAAGCGCAAGTGGTCCTCGCCGTCACGCAGCCTCTTCCACTTCCCTGGGAGGCACCTGCCACTGGACGAGCCCGCAGAGCTGGGGCTGCGTGAGAGAGTGAAGGCCTCCGTGGAGCACATCTCCCGGATCCTGAAGGGCAGGCCGGAAGGTGAACCCCCACCCCACCCATCCTGCACGTCCAGGGTCCCCCATTCGTACCTAAGGTTACTGCACTCCAGGTGACGGCAGGAGGCTCCCAGGGGCCCCCCACCGGTGTCCAGATGCTGCCCACACCTCCTGTCCCTGCCTCAGGCCTCTGAATCTTGGGGTCACCTCTCCAGCCCTGACAACCCTCCCCACAGGGCAGCTGAGACCCAGCCCTGGGACCTAACATAGCTGTGGAGGTCTGGGGAGGCTGTAGGTGGTATGCCCCTGGGGAAAGCATTTGAAGGGGTCAGAGTCTTCCTGAACCATAATCCTCCTTTACCCCAGAGTCCTCCCGACCAGCCCCAGACCCTCCCTGACCCCAGACACCCCAACGCTGCACTCTCCCAACCCCAGATCCTGCCTGACTGCAGACCCTCCTAACCCCAGATCCTCCTGAGTCCTCCTTGACCCCACAGTCCTCTCTGACCCCAGACCCTACCTTACCCCAGACCCTCCCCAACTCCATACTCTACGTGACCCCAGACCCTCCTGACCTCAGGCCCTCCCTGACCTCAGGCCCTCCCTGACCCCAAAACCCTTCCCGACCCCAAAACCCTTCACAACCCAATAGTTCTCCCTGACCACATAGTCCTCCCTGGCCCTGGACCCTGTTGACCCCGTGCCTGGAGGTGGGAAGGGTGCTTGGTCTTCATGTTTCCTCTGTCCTCTGTGGCCTGGAAGTCTGGGGAGTGGGCAGCGGGCCGGCCGACCCCAATTTCTTCCTGTCCCAGCTGCTCCGGGTCCTTGCAGCCAGAGGCGGCTGGTGCTACCCAGAGGGGCCAGGCCTCCTGACCATGACCTTCATTGGCCCCCTTCCTCCTGCAGGTCTGGAGAAGGAGGGGCCCCCCAGGAAGAAGCCAGGCCTTGCTTCCTTCCGGCTCTCAGGTCTGAAGAGCTGGGACCGAGGTGAGCAGGCCCAACAGAGACCAGGCCCCACTGCCTCTCAGGGTCCCACCAGCGTGGCCAGACTGGTGGGAAGCAAGCTTGCACTCACAGGGGTGCGGGAACAGATGAGGGGTCCTGGTAGGTGTGTGAACTGAGCAGTCTTGGAGGACTTCCTGGAGGAGGTGGTGGTGGTGCAGATGGGCCAGGCTGGGGCGTTGGGGGTGGTGGGGCAGGGCTCCTCCTGGTGTTCCCACTGCAGGTCCAGGCCATGCTCTGGGGCCTGGAGGTCATCCCTGAAGGCTGACCTCACCCTCCCTCCTCAGCACCGACATTCCTAAGGGAGCTCTCAGATGAGACTGTGGTCCTGGGCCAGTCAGTGACACTGGCCTGCCAGGTGTCAGCCCAGCCAGCTGCCCAGGCCACCTGGAGCAAAGGTAAGAAGCTGTCCCAGGGGCTGGGGGCTGGGTGAAATCAAGTGAGTGGCCATCCTGTGAGCTGGCCCCACAGGATGCCTCGCAGTCCGGAGAGAAACTGAGGCCCAGGGAGAGGTGTGAGGCCTGGCTGTGGCATGAGGCTTGCTCTGTCCTTTTGCAGACGGAGCCCCCCTGGAGAGCAGCAGCCGTGTCCTCATCTCCACCACCCTCAAGAACTTCCAGCTTCTGACCATCCTGGTGGTGGTGGCTGAGGATCTGGGTGTGTACACCTGCAGCGTGAGCAATGCGCTGGGGACAGCGACCACCACGGGCATCCTCCGGAAGGCAGGTGCGTGGGCCACACTGGGGGTCCCGCCAGGCCAGGGAGGCTGGGCTGGGGCTGCTGGGAAGCCTCATCCTGCGTGGAATGCTTCCGGGCCCGTGCATTGGCTGCCGAGGCATCCGCTCCCTGACCCTGAGCAGCCCACATCCCTGTGGGGCCAGGCACCACACACGGCCAGGGCTGCAGGAGGCCTGAGAAGGTCAACAGAGTTCTGACCGCCCGGGCTGCCCTGGGCTGGCAGGAGGCCCTGAGCTGGTCCCAGGAGAAACAACCAGCCTTGGGAAGGATGGCCCGACGCAGCTGCTGACGTTACAGGGCTTGGAAGGAAGCCTGTTCATCCACGCTCCCTGCCAGGGAGAAAGCCCATCCCATTGGCCACTTGCCGGGAGAACTGAGTTTGTCGGGCGCATGACCCATCGCACCATCTTCCCACATTCCTTCCACACCCATCCCTCCAGCCCATGCAGGAGTGGGCTGCTTCCCGTTCCTTACCTCAAAGTCGAGTTACAAGCACAACACAGTTCCCTGGGGCGTGTTTCTGAGGTGGTCAGGATGGGGGCTACAGGCCTAGCTCTGGGACCCCTGGCCCAATGCCCAGAGTGGGCCGGCCTGCTTGAACCTGTGCAGGGCAACCCAGTGAAGCCCAGCAGCCCCACCAGGGCCCCTCTGACCAGACCCTGGGCCCCTGCACAGGGTTCTGGTCCCACCCAGGTGAATGGGCCAGCCCAGGAGTGGGGTCTGGCAGGGCAGACACCTCCCCAGCCCCTCGCCAGGAGAGGCCCCTCCTACCAGTCCTCACTGTGACTGGACCCTGAATGAACAGGACCAGGGAGGTTGGGCTCCAGAGCCCTGGTAGCTGCCAGGGTGAGGCAGGTGCCAGCCAGATATTGGCCCCTGGAGGCTGGGTGCCCACCCTGGAGTCACTGACCATTGGGCAGTGCCTTGCAGAGCGCCCCTCATCCTCGCCATGCCCGGATATCGGGGAGGTGTACGCGGATGGGGTGCTGCTGGTCTGGAAGCCCGTGGAATCCTATGGCCCTGTGACCTACATTGTGCAGTGCAGCCTAGAAGGTATGACGTGGCCCCTGTGCCGGAGGCTCCGGCCACCCCTCCCAGGGGCCATGTCGAGGGGCCCTTGGGGAGATGCCTGGCCTGCTCTGTCCCCATGGGTGGCCTCAGGGAAGGGTTTCTCCACCCCCACTGACGTGGTGTGCGGAGGCCTCAGTGGCCCCTCACGTGCTCCTGTGTGGCCAGGCGGCAGCTGGACCACACTGGCCTCCGACATCTTTGACTGCTGCTACCTGACCAGCAAGCTCTCCCGGGGCGGTACCTACACCTTCCGCACGGCATGTGTCAGCAAGGCAGGAATGGGCCCCTACAGCAGTCCCTCGGAGCAAGTCCTCCTGGGAGGGCCCAGCCACCTGGGTGAGCCACACCACACCCGGGGCTTGGAGGGTGGGAACAGCAGCTAGAAGACCCAGATTATGCTCCCTCCTGTGCAGGGTCTCCATAGCTGTCCACTTCCTTCTGGGGAGACAGCTGCTCCTGGGCTTGGCATTCGAGGCCTACACACTTTAGGGGCCGCCTCACCCCCAGGTCCCCCCTTCACTCACCTACACTCCCATACACTTGTTGACGAGCACACAAGTCCATTCTGCTTCATGCTGAGTGTTGGTAGTGAGAGTTGGTAGTGACTGGCCTGGGCTGCCTCTAGCTTTGGTGGAGGAATGCTGGGGTTGATTAGTAATGTCTGCCCTGGGCTCAAGAGAGGAAGAGAGGGCATGATTGCTATGGGTGGTCCATTCTCAAATGCCCCTGCAGCCCTCACACCCTCACTCAGGTTGCCTCTCACTGCTTGCTGTACCCCCTACCCCCATACCTGTCCCCATACCCCCAGAACCTGAGGAACAAGAGGTGGGAGTGCGTAGCTCAAAGCCCCAGTTGTCAGGGTGCCTGGGAAGGGGTGATGGGAGAGGTGGGGAGAGCTGGGGCTGTGGGGATGCCCTCTTCGCCCCCTCTTATCACCTGCTTCTCCTCCCACAGCCTCTGAGGAGGAGAGCCAGGGGCGGCCAGCCCAACCCCTGCCCAGCACAAAGACCTTCGCATTCCAGACACAGATCCGGAGGTGCAGTGGCCTCGGGGGCTGCAGGCGGGTGGGGCCAGGGCCTGGACCGCCCCCTTGCTGGCCACCCATGCCCCGACACCCATCTTCTCGCTGAGCTGGGCTCCTGCTGCTCTGAGTGTTGCGAGTCGAGTCGGGGAATGGGAGGGGACCACCCACCAGCCTGACCGCTGTCTCCTTGAGCAGGGGCCGCTTCAGCGTGGTGCGGCAGTGCTGGGAGAAGGCCAGTGGGCGGGCGCTGGCCGCCAAGATCATCCCCTACCGCCCCAAGGACAAGACAGCAGTGCTGCGCGAATACGAGGCCCTCAAGGGCCTGCACCACCCGCACCTGGCCCAGCTGCACGCAGCCTACCTCAGCCCCCGGCACCTGGTGCTCATCTTGGAGCTGTGCTCTGGGCCCGAGCTGCTCCCCTGCCTGGCCGAGAGGTGAGGGTGGCCTGGGGTGGTGTGGTTGAGCTGATGGACGGACTGATGGACTGATGGACGCAGGCCTTTGGGGTGGGGCCGGAGGACCAGGCCCCTCTGCACAGCCAGTGCCCCTCCCAGTCCACGGGGAGTAGTCACAGCCCTGGCCCTGGTGGCCCCCACCCCGGAGCCTGGGCTGAGCAGCTTCTGCCCCCCAGGGCCTCCTACTCAGAATCCGAGGTGAAGGACTACCTGTGGCAGATGCTGAGTGCCACCCAGTACCTGCACACCCAGCACATCCTGCACCTGGACCTGAGGTCCGAGAACATGATCATCACCGAATACAACCTGCTCAAGGTCGTGGACCTGGGCAATGCACAGAGCCTCAGCCAGGAGAAGGTGCTGCCCTCGGAGAAGTTCAAAGACTACCTAGAGACCATGGGTACGTGTGTGGACAGTTGGGGGGACCTCACCTGGGGCGAGGGACAGGAAGAAGCCCCCTCTCCTCCAGTGCTGTCCCCTCTCCCAGCTCCACTGCCACCCACTCAGCCGCACACCTGGCCCACACACCTGTGCCTCCACCTACCCCACCTGGGACCACTCACTCATGGCCACCACCTGTGTCCCTCCACCTGAGCCCAACCACATGTGCCCCTCCCAGCTCCAGAGCTCCTGGAGGGCCAGGGGGCTGTTCCACAGACAGACATCTGGGCCATCGGTGTGACAGCCTTCATCATGTGAGTCCTCCAACCTGTCTGGGTGTTGCTAGGTGGGCGGGGCAGTCTCCCCCCTCCACCCGAGGGTGACATCAGGGCCCCTGCACCCCCGTCCACCCGAGGGTGACCTCACGGCCCCTGTACCCCCGTCCACCCGAGAGTGACCTCACGGCCCCTGCACCGGCCACCCGAGGGTGACCTCAGTGCTCCTGCATCCCCTCCCCCTCCGCCCTGGTCTACCCGAGGAGGGTGACCTCAGGGCCCGTGCACCCGCCACCTGCGCAGGCTGAGCGCCGAGTACCCGGTGAGCAGCGACGGTGCACGCGACCTGCAGAGAGGACTGCGCAAGGGGCTGGTCCAGCTGAGCCGCTGCTACGCGGGGCTGTCCGGGGGCGCCGTGGCTTTCCTGCGCAGCACTCTGTGCGCCCAGCCCTGGTAAACCGCGCCCCTCTCCTCCTCCTCCTCCCCGCCCCTTCCTCCTTCCGTCCCGCCCCGCCCCGCCCCGCCCCGCCCCGCCCCGCCACTCCTTTTCCTCTCCGTCCTCTCCCCTCCCCCTCTCCCTTTTTCCACTCGCCTTCCCCACACCCCTCCCGCCGCTGGGCCACGTGCTGAACCTATGTCCGTCCCAGGGGCCGGCCCTGCGCGTCCAGCTGCCTGCAGTGCCCGTGGCTGACAGAGGAGGGCCCGGCCTGTTCGCGGCCCGCGCCCGTGACCTTCCCTACCGCGCGGCTGCGCGTCTTCGTGCGCAATCGCGAGAAGAGACGGGCGCTGCTGTACAAGAGGCACAACCTGGCCCAGGTGCGCTGAGGGTCGCCCCGGCCGCACCCCTCGGTCTCCCCGCTGGGGCTCGCTGCAGACGCGCCAATAAAAACGCACAGCCGGGCGAGAAGTCTTCCGTCTCGTTGCATTATTTTCTTTTGGGGAGGGGAGGGACTGAGGGCTCTGTCCTCGCCTTTCTGGCTGGGGCGCCGATCAGCCTGCCCTGCTGTGTCTGGGCCTGCGAGCTCCTTAGAAGGCGTCCTTAGGGGTCGATGCTCCGCGCCTTCAGCCCCGCGGGGCGTCTCCATCCTCACACCCGTGCGCGTTTATTCCACCCGCCGTGCGCCTTCCTCTCCTGCATCACGCTGATCTCCAGCCCCGCAGCCCGTTTTCTCCACCGTCGGGCCAGCCGCTTGTTTCCAGAACTTCTCTGCCCCAGGAAGAGTTCTTGGGCAAAGCGTGCAAGCGAGGGCAGGGAGCCGCGGGCCACAATCCGCTGGCGGAGAGGAGGCTTCAGAGTCGCTGGCGCGTGGCCTCGGTGAAAAGCAACCCAGTGTTTGAGATTCCACGGGCAATGACTGCGCTGGCCGAGCCCCGCCCTGCCCCTTGCCAGGAGTACAAGAAGCCTGGGCCGTGGGGTGCGCGCGTTGTCTCTCAAACGCTCCTGAATGTCCTTTCTCCTACTCTTCTTTGACGTGGGAAAGGGAACTTGAGACAGGTGCAGCCCAGGAGACCTGGGAGCTGGCAGGGAGGGCCTTCTTTTCTTGCACATGAAACCTTTTGCAGAGGTCCCTCAGACACAAGGCCAGGCCCCTCATACCTATGTCTAAGCACAGATGGAGAGGAGGCTAACCGACCCCTCTTGGCTAAAATGGGTCCTGCTGATTCCTGGCCAGCTTAGATTTATGGGGACATCCAGTGATGGAGTTGTCCTGGCTCTCTCTGACAGCATGCAACCCAGAATGAGGCCCCGTTGTTTTAAACACTCCTTTCAATCACCAGAACAGTCAGCTCTTCATAGCATCCTCTTCTCGAGCAGCCCCAGGGTTCCCGGGGTGGGGATATGTTCTCCACTGTCCCCAGCAACAAGGCTGACTTGTTGGACGACAGCTTCGTTCCTGGGGGGCTGGGGCTGCAGGGTGTAGATGGCAGTCTCTACCCTCCTGATTCTCCTCATCTCAGGGGCCCAATGACGACCACATGCTGATGGGTCCATTCTGCAATGTCCAAATGCTGAACACCTCCCCTGAAATCTTACTGAGCCCAGGACACTTTGAATTAAAATCCAAGCTTCAGCCAGGCACAGTGGCTCACACCTGTAATCCCAGCACTTTGGGAGGCTGAGGTAGGAGGATCACTTGAGCCCAGGAGTTCAAGACCAGCCTGGGCAACAATAGGGAGACTCTTATCTCTACAAAAAATAAAAAAATTAGCTTGGCGTGGTGGTGCATGCCACCAGCATGGTACCAGCTACTCGGGAGGTGAGCCCAGAGGTCAAGGCTGCAGTGAGCTGTGATTGTGCCAGTGCACTCCAGCCTGGACCACACAGCAAGACCCTGTCTCTAAAAAGAAAACAAATCCAAACATCTTCTAACTTGAACTGACTGCCCTCACTCCCTCTGCCCCCACACTGCCTCTGACTTTACCTTCCTCCTCCTTTATGACCTCCTGAGAGTCAGCATGTCACCACTCAATGCATCACAAAGGGCACAGGCACCGTGCACTCACTTTCCCACAACATTGATGTCAGGGCGGGGTGGGGGGAAAGGTAGTATCTTTTCCTCACCCATTGCAAGGCACATGGATGAACCTTGCATGTATGGCCCCAATCACAAAGACAGGTTAACAAGATAAAGCACAACACACATCTATTTAACAAAAGGTTTTATGTGACAAGTGAGCCTTCAGAAACAAAAACCCAAAGAAACAGGCAAATCTGTCTATTTTTTATGCTTGGGTTTGATGAAGAATGAACAGTCATGTAAAAATATGCTTAGACAAAAAGCAGGTGCAACTTAATGGTAATAAACTGGGGGCAACTTGCCAAGGCCTGTTTGTTCAGATTCTTCTTGGCCTCTGGAATGAGGATCCTATGACCCGCTTTTGGGGGAGGTAGGTCAGAGAATTCTCTTATGGCTTCCTTCAAGGGAGAAAAGCAGGAGAAGGTCAGAGGGAGACAGTTTCCTTCAGCTTGAGATACTCAGCATGCCAAGGTGCCATATTTTGGGGTATTGCATTCTGAGCCCCATCACTGACATCTCACAAAACTGTAGTACAGTACGACGACCATTAAGAATGGTACAGTCAAGACAGAGAACATTTCCATCTCGAGGAATCCCTTATGCTGCCCAAAAAGGCATAAAAATAACCACACCCACTTTCCTCCCACAGTAACACTCCTTAACCCTGGCACCCAACAATTTGTTCTGCACTAATATAACTTTGTCATTTTAGGAACGTTCTATAAATGGAATAATCCTATATGTGGTATCTTTTGCCTGGCATCTCTGGAAATTCATGAAGGCTGCTGCATGTGTCAATAGTTCATTCCTTTTTATTGCTGCAGAATATTCCATGTTATGGATGCACCACTGTTTGTTTAACCACTTATCCATTGAAGGACATTTGGGTCATTCCCAGTTTTGGGCAATTACAAATAATGCTGCTATAATCATTCATGTACACAGGTTGCTGTGTGACTGTAAGTCTTCATTGCTCTGGGATAAATGCCCAAGAATGCAATGGCTGCATTGTGTTGTCATTTCATTGGCCAGCTTTATATCCTCATGGGTGAAATATCCATTCATGTCTTTTGCCCATTTTCTAACTGGATGGTTTGTTTACTTAATGTTGAGGATGAAGAGTTCTGTGTATATTCTGGAGACCAGCCATTTGCCATATATGTGGTTTTCAAATATGTTCTCCCACTTTTGGGCTTGGGCTTGTCTTTTCTTCCTCCTAACAGAGCCTTTTTTCTTTTTTGAGGCAGCATCTCAGTCTGTTGCCCAGGCTGGAGTGCAGTGGCACAACCATGGCTCATTGCAGTCTTGAACTCCTGGGCTCAAGAAATCCTCCTACCTCAGGCTCCTGAGTAGCTGGAACTAAAGGTGTATGCCATCACACCTGGCTCATTTACTTTTTTTAGAGATGGGGTCTCACTATGTTGCCCAGGCTGGTCTCAAACTCCTGGGCTTAAGAGATTTTCCCGCCTCAGCCTCCCAAAGTGCTGGATTACAGGCATGAGCCACCTCACCTTAACAGGGTCTTTCACAGAGCAAAAGTTGTTAAAAAAAAGTTTTAAGCTGTGATAAAATACACATAACATTTATCATTCAACCATTTTCAAGTGTACAGTTCTTTTTTTTTTTTTTTTTTTTGAGACAGAGTCTTACTCTGTTGCCCAGGCTGGAGTGCAGTGGCACAATCTCAGCTCACTGCAACCTCCGCCTACTGGGTTCAAGCAATTTTCCTGCCTCAGCCTCCCAAGTAGCTGGAACTACAGGCATGTGCCACCAAACCCGGCTAATTTTTTGTATTTTTGGTAGAGACAGGGTTTCTCCATGTTGCCCAGGTGGTTCTCAAACTCCTGACCTCAGGTGATCTGCCCGCTTCGGCCTCCCAAAATGCTGGGATTACAGGCATGAGCCACCGTGCCCAGCCAAGTGTACAGTTCTGTATTGTTAATTATATTCACATGTGGTGCAACCATCATCATCATCCATCTCCAGAACGCTTCATCTTGCAAAACTGAAACTCTGTCCTCATTAAAATCCATTCTCCCTCCTCCTAGGCCAGGGTAGCCCCCATTGTACTTTCTGTCATTATGAACTTACTTCCTTTGATACCTCACATAAGTAGAATGCTATGGTATTTTCCTTCTGTGACCAGCTTATCTCACTTAGCATAGTGTCTTCCAGGTTCATCCATGGTGGTTTTGCTTGACCGCGAGACTAGGCTGTGCAGTGCCAACATTCAGACTGATGAGGAGTTCCCGAATAGTTCTCAGGGCTGTTTTATTGATCACAGGTCTCACTCATATTGGGGAAGTCAGAAAATCACAGTGGATAAGGAGGAAGGACAAAATGTGTTTGAACAAGAGCAAGAACCGCAGGAATGAGCATGAGTTACCATAGGAGTTGCTGGACCGTCCACTCAGAGAGTTATGTGTGAAATAAACATGGTCTGAATCTGAAACCCCTCAAGGACCAGAACACTGGACACATAGGATGGATTAGGTCTGTGTCTCTTGTCCCAAGTAACTTTCCAGTAAGGACAAATACAACATAGCCCCGGCACCAACCAACCAAAATGATGGTGAATAATAACAATTAACATTAACAACAGGGCTTAACACCATTTATAGTGCCTGTTATGCTTTAGGCATTACTGCAGGGAAATTACTCATATTATCCTAATATGTCAGAACTGTACAAGGGAAAAGCTCTCTTAAATGGCGTTTCTCCTCTGCTCTCACACCACAGCAGCAATCAATACAGAAGAAGATTCTGTGGCCAAACCTGTGAGGTTTCTCCCCACCACCAAGCAGCAGACACCAGCTGGGTGTCCTCACTCCAATTCCAACACTGTCTACCTGGAGATAGACCCCACAGGATTGGGGCTCACTTCCCAAGACTGCCCCCAACACAGACACCAGTCAAAAGTCCAGGCCTCTGGAACATCTGACCAACTGGCTTCAAGTTGGGGTTCCCACAAACCCCTGTCTGGGTTCCATTAATATGTTACAGTGGCTCACAGAACTCAGTGAAACACTTACTTATGTTTACTGCTTTATTAAGAAGGATGTTACAAAGGATACAGACGCATAGGGCAAAGAATGAAGGAAGAGGCACGGAGCCACCCTGCCCTCCCTGGGCGTACCATTTCCCAAGAACCTCCACATGTTCAGCTATCCGGAAGCTCTCTGAACCCCATCCTTTTGGGTTATGGAAGCTTCGTTATATAGGCATGATTGATTCAACCATTGGCCATTGGTGAACAACTTGACCTTCAGCCCCTATCCCTTCCCTGGAGATTGGGTGTGGGGCCGAAAGTCCCAACTCTCTACTCCTGCCTTTGTCTTTCCAGGGACCAGCCCCACCCTGGAATCTATCAGACAAAAGGCATTCTAAAGAAAACACTTTGGCAATCCCAAGGATTTTATGAGTTATGAGCCAGTAACTGTGGGTGAAAATCAATCTATCTATCTATCTCTCTCTCTCTCTCTCTCTCTATATATATATATATAAAATCACAATAACTTAGTATCTAGGAAACAGAAAGCTATGGCAATAAAAGGCAAAATTGATAACTGGTGCATTGGTAATCGTAGAAAATTGTAATATATTGTGTTTAGAAATCAATAGGTCAGATATATAAAAATAAATCAATTTCTGTAACTATTGATGGCATCACTGGAAACATTTATGTGATAGGAAGATAGGTAGATAGTACTTTGAAACCAGCAAATGAAGGATTCATATTACTTTCAGATATCCAGAGGCCAGCCACATAAATGACCAGGCATTAGGTCAAAATCCTCTCAAAGTGGAGATTATACAGCCCACATTTCCTGGCCATTGTGAAATGACATTAGTCACTGTTAATCAAAGAATAAACAGCAAGTTATAGCTAGCCACTTGGACATTTTAGAAACATCCTAAATAATTTCTCCATTAAATGGGAAAACCAAACTAATAATTAATTTTAAAGAGGTATCCTAAGGAGGAAGGAAGGAGGCTGGCAGCAAAGGACATTCCTTTATTTCCCCAGCTCCAGGAATTCTTAGTTCAATGTTGAGAAAATAATTTATTCTGGTCATAACAGGTTTCCTTTGGTAACATGAAAATGAGATTACTACAGAACATAGAACATTAAGTTAAAAATTCAAGTTTTTAAAATCATACCATGCAAATTTTTACTACCATATGGTACAGAAACAAATAGCATTCAGAATGCAAATAATTGGCCTAGCTCCTGAGACCCTGCATTCTTTATCCAAAGGTTGGTGTGTCTTCAACACAGATGTCCTCATGCTCACCTGCAGATAAGGATACTGGTACCTTGGGCAACTGGGCTAAGAGATAAGATAGGTAGATAGATATACACAGATATAAATATATGATAGAGATATAAAGATACAGATAGAGGCAGATAAATATAGAAATGATAGATGATATGATAGAGATCTAGAAGACAGAGAAGATAAATAGATGATATAGGTAGAGATAGAGGCAAAGATATATTGAAAAATGGATAATAGAGCTATAGAAGATAGATATCTACAGATATAGATCAATGGATTGATAGAGATAGAAGACAGACACAGATAGGTAGATAGATATGCTAGATAGAGATATGGATGGATGGATATAAATACTACAGATAGAAGAGATAGGTATAGAGATAGAAGATAGAGACAGAGTTAGATGATAGGTAGATGTAACAGAATAGATAGACATGATAGATATACAGAGATACAGAAGATAGAGATGTAGAGATAGATATACAAAGATAGTTAGATAGATGCATACATTTAAGGCAACTGCATAATTTAGAGTATGTTATCTGCCCATAACATAATTAAATTGAAAACCAGTAATGAGTTAAATATATCTGAAAAATCTCCAAGTGTTTGACATAAACAATACACTTCCAAGTAATCCATGAGTCAGAGAAGAAATGACAAAGGAGACTGAATGAGAATGAAAACAAACTATGTCAAAATTTGTGGGATATAAAAATGAATCAAACAGGAATTCAGCTGAAGAATACAATAAGTGGACTGAAAAGTTCACTAGAGGAATTCAAGAGTAGACTTGATCGAACAGAAAAATTGGCAAACTCAAAGACAGGTCATTTAAAATTATCCAGTTAGTGGAGCAAAAAAATAATAATAAAAAGGAATAGAGAAAGCCTAAGGGAATCCTAGAACAGAGAGAGAAAGGGGCAGAATGCTTATTTAAAGAAATAATGCCCTAAAAACCAAAAAAGAAATAATGCCTTAAAACTCCCCAAATCTGGGGAGACAAATGAACATCTAGATTTGTGAAGTCTAAACGGCCCCCAATATGATAAACCAAAGAAGTCTACACTAAGACACATTATAATCAGATTGCCAAAGTCAAAGACAAAAAGAGAATTTTGAAAGCAGCATGAGGAAAGTGACATACATGGGAGCTCCAATCAGATTACTGGGGGACTTCTCAGCAGAAACCCTGCAGGCTGAAAGAGAGTGGGATAATAGTTTCAAAGTGCTGAAGGAAAAAAAACTGCTAACCAAGAATCTTACTCCTAGCAAAGCTTTCATTTGAAAATAAAGGCAAGATGAAGACTTTCCCAGACAAACAAAAGTTGAGGGAGTTCATCACCACTAGACCTTCCTTACAAGAAATGCAGAATGGCATTTTCCCACCTAACAGCTGAGCAAACATGAACAGAACTAAAGGAAGAAACAATAACACAATAATAGTAACAGATTTCAATACCCCACTTTCAATAATGAATAGAACAACCAGAAGATCAATAAGGAAACAGAAAACTTGAACAACATTATACACCAATTGGATCTAAAAGACACACACAAATATTCTACCTAACAACAGCAGAAGATGCATTCTTCTCAAGCACATAGGGAACATTCTCAAGATAAACCACGTTGGGCCACAAAACAAGTATTAATAAATTTAGGAAGATTGGAATCACCTTATAAACATACACACACCTGACAACAGAGTCTCAAAATCCATGAGGCAAAAGCTATCAGAACTAAAGGGAAAAATGGACAATTCAACAATAATGGTTAGTGATTCCAATAGCACTTCCTCAATAATGAACAAAATAACTAGAAAAAATGACCAAGAATATAGAAGACTTACAAAACACTATCAGCCAATTGGGCAAAACTGACATCCATAAATGTTCTGTGTTTTCTTTTCTTTTTTTTTTTTTTTGAGACGGAGTTTCACTCTTGTTGCCCAGGCTGGAGTGCAATGGCATGATCTTGGCTTACTGCAACCTCTGCCTCCCAGGTTCAAGCAATTCTCCTGCCTTAGCCTCCCTAGTAGCTGGGATTACAGGCACGCACCACCATTCCTGGCTAATTTTTTGTATTTAGTAGAGATGGGATTTCACTATGTTGGTCAGGCTGGTCTCGAACTTCTGGGCTCAGGCCATCTGCCTGCCTCGGCCTCCCAAAGTGCTGGAATTACAGGTGTGAGCCATCATGCCTGGCCACAACTGTGTGTTCTAACATTCTAGATTTGTCTATTTGGCAACCTGTCATCACATGCCAACTGTATTCACTATATATTTTTATTTTCTATATTCTTGTTGCTCTGAACATGTGGCCTAGATGGCAGGAGAGAGACAGCCTCCTCCTCCCAGGGCAGGCCATTTCTTAGAGGCAGCCAGAGGGCTTGCCCAGAACCGCAGCTTTAACCTCCAGACTAACCAATCCAGAGCCCAGATCCCAACAAGCTCCTTATCAAACCCTCAGCACAAGCCGATATGCCTAAATTAACCCAGGGCCAGGCACCTGGCAGCTACGGACAGTCTCTGTGCCCAAAGCCCACCAGAATTATAGAAAGTCACCAGTCCTAAGTGTTACCCTGTCCTGCCTTGTCTTTCCCGCAGAAATCCCATCAAAGGTTCTGGCCCAGGCTTGCCCCTGCTCCTTTATACCCTCTGGCTGACCCTGGTGTTTCCTCGTGTGGCCCTGGTGTCCTGGCATGCTCCTTCTCTTGGGAAACGTAAGTGATAAATTCTTCTTTCTTTCTTTTTTTTTTTTTTTTTCTCTTTTTGAGATGGAGCTCACTCTTTCACCTAGGCTGGAGTGCATGGTGTGATCTTGGCTCACTGCAACCTCTGCCTCCCAGGTTCAAGTGATTTTCCTGCCTCCTGAGTAGCTGAGATTATAGGTGTGTGCCACCACGCCAGACTAATTTTTGTATTTTTAGTAGAGACAGGGTTTCACCATGTTAGCCAGGCTAGTCTCAAACTCCTGACCTCAAGTGATCTGCCTGCCTCGGCCTCCCAAAATGCTGGGATTACAGGTGTGAGACACAATGCCCGGCCATAAATTCTTCTTTCAATAACATTAGGCTCTCCATGTTGTCATTCAGTCATCTCCATAAATTAAACTCTCATGGGTATAGTCATGGACAGAACAGAACCCTCCAATGGGTAACAGCAGAATGCATGTTCTTCCCAATGCACGTGGAGCCTTCTCAGGATTGGCAATCCGCTAGGCTGTAAAACTGGTCTCAGCTGACACCACCCAAAGAACATTTTCTGACCAAAATTGAGTTTAATTAAAGTCAACAATAGAAGGAAACTTGGAAAATTTACAAATATTTGAAAATTAAACAATGCACTTTAAAATAAACTGTGTGTCAAAGAAGAAATCTCAAACACAATTAGGAAGTATTTTGGCCAAATGAAAATGAAAATGGCATACTGAAAGTCAAGGGATGCAGCTCAAGTAGTGCCTAAAGGGAAATGTATAGCCATAAATTCCTGCATTAGAAAAGAAGAGGCTGGGCGGCTTACACCTGTAATCCCAGCACTTTGGGAGGCCAAGGCGGGTGGATCACTTGAGGTCAGGGGTTCGAGACCAGCCCAGCCAATGTGGTGAAAACCTGTCTCTACTAAAAATACAAAAATTAGCTGGGTATGGTGGCAGGCACCTGTAATCCCAGCTGCTTGGGAAGCTGAGGCAGAAGAATTGCTTGAACCTGGGAGGCAGAGGTTGTAGTGAGCAGAGATCGTGCCATTGCACTACAGCCTGGGTGACAAGAGCAAAACTCCATCTCAAAAAAGAAAAAAAAAGAAAAAGAAAAGAAGAAAGGGTTGGGTGTGTTGGCTCATGCCTGTAATCCCAACACTTTGGGAGGCCGAGGTAGGTGGATCACCTGAGATCAGGAGTTCAAGACCAGCCTGGCCAACATGGCGAAACTCCATCTCTACTAAAAATACAAAAATTAGCTGGGTGTGGTGGTGCACACCTGTAATCCCAGCTACTCAGGAGGCTGAGGCAGGAGACTCACTTGAACCCAGGAGGCAGAGGTTGCAGTGAGCCCAGATTGCACCACTGCACTCCAACCTGGGTGACAAGAGTGAGACTCCACCTCAAAAATAAATAAATACAAAAGAAGAAAGATCAGAAATCAATAACCTAAGCTTCTTTTTTTTTTTTTTTTGAGACAGAGTCTCCCTCTGTCACCAGGCTGGAGTGCAGTGGTGTGATCTTGGCTCGCTGCAATCTCCACCTCCCAGGTTCAAGTGATTCCCCTGCCTCAGCCTCCCGAGTAGCTGGGATTGCAGGCACGTGCCACCACGCCTGGCTAATTTTTTGTATTTTAGTAGAGACCAGGTTTCACCATATTGGCTAGGATGGTCTCAATCTCCTGACCTCGTGATCCACTTGCCTGGGCCTCCCAAAGTGCTGGGATTACAGGCATGAGCCACCATGCCCGGTCTAAGCTTCAATTTTAAGAAAGCAGAAAAAGGCTGGGTGCAGTGGTTCATGTCTTCAATCCCAGTGCTTTGGGAGGCTGAGGTGGGAGGATTGCTTGAGCCTAGCAGATAGAAGTTGCAGTGAGCTTTGATCATGCCACTAGACTCCAGCCTGGGCAACAGAAAGAGACCCTGTATCCCCCCCAACAAAAAAAAAAGAAAAAAAAAAGAGGCTGGGCACAGTGGCTCACACCTGTAATGCCAACATTTTGGGGAGGCCGAGGAGGGAGGATTACTTGAGTCCAGGAGTTTGAAACCAGCCTGGGCAACACAGGGAGACTTTGTCTTTACAAAAAAATTTAAAAATTAGCTGGGCATGCTGGTGTGCACTGGTGGTCCTAGCTACTTAGGAGGCTGAGGTGGGAAGCCTGCTTGAGCCCGCTGCAGATTGAGACTGGCAGTGGCCGCAGACTGAGACTTGCAGTGAGCTGAGATCATGCCACTGTACTCCAGCCTGGGCTACAGAATGAGATGCTATCTCAGAAAAAAGAGAAGCAAACTAAACTCAAAGCACAAAAAAGAAAGAAAACAATAAAGAGGAAGGTGGAAATTATTGAAATAAAAACCAGAAACATAATAGAGAAAATTAAATGAAATAAAAAGTTGTGGCCGTGTGCAGTGGCTCACGCCTGTAATCCCAGCACTTTGGGAGGCCGAGGTGGGCAGATCACGAGGTCAGGAGTTCGAGGCCAGCCTGGCAATATGGAGAAATCCTGTCTCTACTAAAAATGCAAAAATTAGCCAGGCATGGTGGCACATGCCTGTAGTCCCAGCTACTTGAGAGGCTGAGGAAGAAGAATTGCTTGAAGCTGGGAGGCGGTGGTTGCAGTGAGCCGAGATTGTGGCACTGCACTCTAGCCTGGGCAACAGAGCAAGACTGTTCCAAAAAAAAAAAAAAAAAATCAATTTGTGACCAAACGTTAGTTTTACTGACCAAGAGAAAATAAGCAAATATCTAGAAAGACAAAAGTTACCAAAACTGACATAATAAATGAACTATCTGACCAGTCCCATAACAATTAAAGCAATTGAGCTAGTAATTTAAAATCCACTACAAGGGAAAGGCTGGGATCACACGGCTTCACTGGATTTTACAGAGCATTAAATAAAGGGAGAAAGCGACCCTCCCAAATTCTTTCAGGACAGTGGGGGAGGGTGCTTCCTAACTCAGGAGTCCAGCATCACCCTGGTACCAAAGCCACACAAAGACACCACGAAAACACTATGGACCACAGCCCAGCGGGTGGCTCAGGCCTGTAGTCCCAGCAACCGGGGAGTTGGGCGGGAGGATCACTTGAGGCTGGGGGTTCGAGACCTCTGGGAAACATAATGAGACCCTGTCCTTTTAGAAAACTGCAGAGCAATATCCCTCACGAGTATAGGTGTAAAAATCTTGAAGTATTAGCGAACTGCATAGAGCAAGACAGTAAAAGGACCAAGTGGGATTTACCCCAGGAACCTAAGACTGGTTCAGTGGTGGAAAAGCAGAAAATGAAATGTGCTATATTAGGAGACTAGAAATAGGCCAGAGGCATCTTTTTGAGGTAATGACAATGTTCTAAAATTGAATCATGATGACGGTGGATTTAGTAAAAATCATTTTAATGGTACACTTGAAATAGCTGAATTTTACTGTGTGAAAACTATACCACAATTAAGTTGTTACAAAAAGTCAGGGTGGTCGGAAGAGGTGACTCCGGGCTGGGGAGGGCAGGGTAGGGCAGGGAGAACACAGGGGTCCAGGGCACGGTGGGGACAGAGCTCCACACCAGCACCAGGAGGCCTTCCTCCAGATGGCAGGGTTGCCCCTGCGAACACAGGGCGCCTGGGAAGGGACAGGACATGGGAGGCGTGGAAGCAAACAGGGTGTGCAGGGCTTCTCTGGGTGCCTGGAGTGCACAGGGCTGGGTGTGGGGTGACCAGAAGCTCTGGGCACTGCTAACATGGGAGGCACTGGGCTCCGTGGCCACCCAGGGCATAAGGGGATCTAGGGCGCGCGGGTGACCCATGGGCCCTGGGGGGTCTGAGCTCACTGGGAGGCTACAAGTGCAGGAGGGGGGCATTGGGCACACGGAGGGGCATGTGGTGGGCAAGGGTGAGATGGGGAGGGTACAGCATGCACGATGGGCACTGGGGTGCAGGGGGCTCGAGGGCGCGGGGGGCACCAGGACGGATGGGTGCTGCACAGGTGGTGCTGGGCACCCTCCATGCAGCCCACGGCACGACAATGTCCCGCAGCTCTCAGAACATTGTGGGCACTCTGAGGGTGGCCAGCTACTGTCAGGTGGGCATGGCAGGTGTGGAGGAGAACATGCAACGGGTAGCCTGAACAACGACCCTGTTTTTGGACCATGCTTGACAGTGCACTGGCGATGTACTGTGCAAACCCCCAGACCTGGTCCCATTGCAGAGGGCCTAATCTCATTCATGAGGGCACCACCTTCATGAACTAATTGCATCCCCAAAGCCCCATCTCCTCATAACATGAACTTGCGGTGAGGATTTCAACATATGAATTTGGGGGAACCTAAATATTTGGTCAACTGCAAGCTGCACACAGTGGGGCTCCCTGATAGTGCAGGACACAATTGTTCAGGCCGTTCACTGTCAGCCCCTCTGAGAGACCAGCTCCCTGCTCAGGGTCCTGCATGTTCCCATCATCTCTCCACTGCCTGGAAGCATGGGTGACACCCACAGGGTCCCAGCACTCAGCAGGGGGACATCTGGAAAGATGAGTCATGAAGTCTGCCCTTCTGTCATGGAGTGTGCAGCTTTACTTTAAAGCTATGGCCATAACTATCCTGGGTGCACACCTGTGGTCTCACCCACAAGGCTTCCCCCGGCTGATACCACCAGCCAGATGGGCTCTCCGCTCTTTGCTCAGGTGTATGGTCCTTATGTGGAGCTGCTGAAGGAATTGTTTTTTGAGATAACCTGGTAAATGTTTCCTGTGTGCCACTGTGCTTCATTACAGTCTCCTGAATATCATTTATTTAGTCATTCTCCCATTCTTGTCTTTTTTTTGGTAGGGGGATGGGTGGCATTACATAATACCATGTTGAACAAGATCAGCAATTTTAAGGTGGCGGGGGCTGCCTCACTCCAGGAGGCACAAACGCAGCAGCTGGAGTCTTCAATTGGAGGGAAGCCCTGGACACAGCCGCTTGGAAATAGGCTATGGCAATACTCACCCCACCAGGCCTGGTGGCTCAGCCTGAAATCCCAGCACTTTGGAGGCCAAGGCAGGTAGATCGCTTGAGCCCAGGAGTTTGAGACCAACCTGGGCAATAGTGAGATTCCCACCTCTCAAAAAAAAAAAAAAAAAAATTAGCTGGGTATGGTGGTGTGCGCCTGTAGTCCCTCCCAGCTACTTGGGAGGCTGAGGCAGGAGGATCTCTTGAGCCCAGGAGTTCAATACCAGCTTGTGTAACATGGCAAAACCTCATCTTTACAAAAATTAGCTGGGCATGGCCCCATCTGTAGAGTGCACCTGTAGTCCCAGCTACCCGAAAGGCTGAGGTGTGAGGATCACCTGAGCCTGGGAAGTCGAGGCTGCAGTGAGTGAGCCGTGATTGCACCACTGCACTCCAGCCTGGGTGACCCTGTCTCAAAAAACAACAAACAAACAAACAAACAAACAAAAACCCCACCCCAACACAGAGAAATGCCCAGGCCCCTGGGTTCCACTCAGACTTCTCTTTGTTGCAGCTGAATGAAACTGCTGATCTTGTTCAACATGGTATTACATAATGCCCCCCCAGGCCCCTGCCAAAAAAAAGACAAGAATGGCAGAGTGACTGAATAAATGATATTCAGGAGACTCTACTCATTAAGCACAATGGAACACAGGAAACATTTACCAGGATATCTCAGAAAAACATTCCTGCAACAGCTCCACATAAGGAACATATATATTGAGCAAAGAAAGTGGAGAGCCCATCTGTGCCTGGGTGTGGGAAGTGGCTGCCCATCCCTTACTCTATCCGAGCTTCCCGCCTGCCCCATCAACAGCCTCTCTGGGGCTCTGCCCTCTGCTGGGCACAGTGGGGCACCGGCTATTGTCCCTGAACTAAGCAGGCACCAGCAGAATGACTTGTAGACAACAGCCAAAGTTTATTTAACGTGGGAATGCTTACAATAAATAAAGCAGAGGGGTAAAGAGAAACAGAACAGTACCTTGAGGACAAAGAAACCCCAAACCCAACACAAAAATCAACTCCTGCCTTCTTGTGTATGCCCCGGGCTCTGGGAAGCCACTGTTCCTCCCCAGGGTAGGGAGACTGCAAGGCCAGAGGCCAGCAGTGCACATCCCCAAGCAGCAGCTGGGACCCTGGGTCCTGAGGGGCCACTTGAGACCTGGGAAGCTTTTGCAAGGGCAAAACCCAATGGCCTCATGCTCATGAAAGCTTCAAGTCAGAACGCGGGCCTACAGAAGGCATTTCTGGGCTCTGCTCTCTCCTCTAGGCCCACACACCTGCTGAACAGACATCTGTGCCCAGGCACCTCCCAGAAGCTCCTTTATTCTGGGACATCTACTCTCTGTTCCTGTCCTCACTGGCCCCTCCCATCACCTCTCTGAAGACTCTTATTATGGCTGCCTCCTAATTCTTCCAGAGCAGCCACACCCAGGACTGTGATGGGCTCTCACCCACTGTGGGGTCACAGACAGGCATGGGGCTGGCTCCCATCCCAGCTGCCTCCCCCAGCATCTTCAGAGGTGGGGTACACAAGACTTTCGGGGGGCTGGCAACGCTGCAGGAACTGTGCAGCTTAGGCGAACCCTGGATTCTGCAAGCCCCAGTGGAGCTTTCTTGGCTTCTGGAACCACAGGCCAGAGCTGCCAGGGTGACGGGGTTCCCAGCTTTGGTAAGGGCTGTTGGCATTAAGTGGCACCCGGTGGCTGGTGGGGTCTCCCAGGGAGGACGGAGCCTGCCCCACACCCTCCCACAGTTTCCTGGAGTGCTAGAATTGGGGTTCTCCCACGCAGGCTCGGAAAGGCACCAGGAGTTCCTCCTCTTGCTCAAAGGACACACTCCCTCCTCCCAGGTCCTCCAAGTGGCCAAAATACTCAGTGGCCTGGAGGGGCAGGAGAGGCAACAGGACTCCTCCAGGAGGGCCCGAGTCACTGGGGAGCCAGGGTGTCCCCGGACCCACCTTTCGGCCGGCAGATAGTCATCGGGGTCGGGCTGCTGGACAAGGGCGAGAAGAGGGGCCGCAGTGTCCCCGAGAAGGGGATCTCGGGGAAGATGAATAGCAGCGACCCATCGGTGGCGCTGTAGAAAGAGAGATGTCCGGCCTCATAGTCCAGAAAGATCCCCACGCGCCTGGGTGGGTCCCGGAGTGGAGCCAAGGCCCGTTCCGAGGAATTGTAATAGCTCCCTAGGAAGACCAGGATCCAGAAGCCGTTGCCCGCGGACAGCTCGCCCTTCTCCTTCCTGTTCACGTTCTCCCTGCACACCCCCAGGGCCCAGCTGGTGCGGTCCCCAACCTCCACCTCCCAGTAGTGGCGGCCTGAGGTGAAGCGCTCCTGGCCCAGCACGCAGGGGCCGGGGTCGAAGCGCTCCGGGCTGTCCGGCAGGGCCTGCCGCAGGTCCCCCCGCTGCACGCTCCGCCTGTCTTCAGACAGGATCAGCTCAGGGTTGGCGGTGTCCGGGTCCAAGGTCACGTCCCCTGCAGAGAGAGGCCCAAGGTCACCCAGGCACAGCCACAGGCAAGCTGGGGCCACCTGCCCATGTCCTGGGCACGTGGGTACGATCCTCCCAGTCGGACGGCCTGGCTCTCTGCCCCGGAGTCCTGTAGCCTCACAACCTCCTGGAGTAACTGTCTCCAGGTGGACATCCTCTCCCCACCTAGCTACGTCCAATTGCAACTTACAATGTCCTAGAAATTGGTCCACGTTTTGCCTTCAGATATCAAGAGGGAATCTTGGTTGCTTTTTGTTTTTTTTTTTTTTTTTAAAGAGGCAGGGTCTTGCTCTGTGGCCCCAGGCTGCAGTGCAGTGGTGCGATCATGGCTCACTGCAGCCTTGATCTCCTGGGCTCAAATGATCCTCCCGCCTCAGCCTCCCAAGCTGCTGGGATTACAGGCGTGTGCCACCATGGCTGGCTCATTTTTTTTGTTTTTTATTTGTAGAGATGGGAGTCTTGCTATGCTTCCCGGGCTGGTCTTGAACTGATAGTCTCAAGCAATCCTCCCGCCTGAGCCTCTCAAAGTGCTGGGATTACAGACGTGAGCCAATGTATCCAGCCCGTTTTTTCTTTCAATCCCCAAATGAAGGATGTGAATTAGGGCAGCTATCCCAACCCTGACCACTCCGATTTCAGATCTATCCACCTCTGGAGGCCTGCACACAGTTCTTACACAACAGGCTCCTGACCTGCTAGCAAGAGCTGAGGATAGTACTTCCTTTGGGTGACTGTGATACAAGACTCAGATTTGGGTTTTGTCCCCAGTTCCTGGCACAGAGCTCACAGAACCCTGGGAATTTCCTGAGTGATAGGAGCATCTTGTGTTATCATAAGATGCCCCTTTCCATCACACCTGAGTTGACGCCACTGCAGTGGCTGAGGTGGGGACCTGAGAGAGCCCAGCATAGGGCCAGCCACCAGAAAGACCAATCCTGTCAGTAGAGGGTGGGAACGCTCAGCCCCAGCCCCTGACCTCAGGAAGGGTAAAGGGGTCTGAGGTTGAGCCCCATCACCAATGACCAATGATTTAATCAATCATAACCATGTAATGGAACCTCCACAAAGACACCTAAACAGCTCTTGAGGCTCGGGGAGTTTCCAGGTTGGTGTGCACACTGAGGTGCTGGGAGGGTGCACCCAGGGAGGGCAGGGAAGCTCTGTGCCCTTCCCCAGGCTTTGCCCATGTGTTTCTTCCTGAGTGGTATCCTTCACAATAAACCAGTAACAGTAAGTAAAGTGCTCTCCTGAGTTCCGTGGGCTATGCTAGCGAATGCTCACATCTGCAGAGGGGCTGAGGGAACAGAAGTATGGGCAGCCCCTGGAAGTTGTGACTGGCATCTGAAGTGGGGGCAGTCTTATGGGACTGAGCCCTTAATCTGTGGGGTCTGTACTAACTCCTGTAGTGTCAGCATTGGCAATTCTGTTCAATGCTGAATGGAATCCTTGGATACCCAATTCGTTTCCAGAAGTTGAAGAATTGTTTGGTATGAAAATACCCACACAACTGATGTCATAAGTATGAGCAGAGGACGTTTTCCCAACAACCCACCACCATGACACTGTGAGTTTGGAGCTGGCAGTGGCAGGGCACAGAACACGTGGCTGGCTGCCCAGGTCCTTGGCGGGTCCCCTCCTGGAGTCATCTCCCCACCTGGGGCCTCCACACCCACCTCGAAACCTCCGCAGAGTCTCTACCAGTCCCGGGACCCTGCACACGGTTCTCAGCTCCATAGGCACAACTTCTGGGGGCTGCAGCTTCACGTCCTGGACCCTAGAGGGGACAACCTAGGTGTTGTCACCATGGCCAACAGCTGGGTCCCACCCCACTCCCTCCCGCTCCCCCAGGAGAGGCTGGGCTCATACCTGCGCAGGGCATCCTTGATGTCCTATGTGGGGAGGAGAAACAGCACACTCGGTGTCAGTGACCATCGCCTGCTCCCGGAGTCCCCTCCCCGCCCCTGGAGCCTCGCCCCGTCCTCCTCTCCTACGTTTGCGCCTCAGGCAGCAAAAACACACACAGGGGGCCATAAACCACCTGCAGCAAGGCTCAGACACACAGGAATGCTGGACAGAGGCTCTGACATGTGTGCCAGGAGGCATCACCAATGGGGTGCAGCCCAGCCCTGCGGACCAAGCCCCACTTCTGCCTGACACTTGGATGTAGGGCATCTGGCTGTCAGCTCACTCACTCAGAGCCCCAAGTGGGCGCCCCTGGGTGCCAAGGACAGGACAGGCATGCATCCCAGCCTTCAGCGTAGGGGTGCCTCCACCCCAGCCGGAGCCCAACACTGCGGTTGCACTGCTCCCTCTCCCACCTCCGCCTGCCTTGCGGGCTTCCAGCTCAGCCCCACTCCTGGACGTGTGTCCTTCCTGTGTCACTGCCTGATACGTGATAGCATCTGACTCCATGTTAGGGCCCAAATTGTGTCCATCCCGCCAAATCCGTATGTTGAAGCCAGAAACTTCGGGACTTCAGAACTTGACTATTAGAAAAAAGGGCTTTAAAAGAGGAAATCATAGTAAAATGAGGCCATTAGGTGGGCTGCAATCCAAAATAACTTGAGTCTCATATGAAGGGGCGACTAGGGCACAGACACCCACAGAGGGAAGACCCTGTGAGGATACAGGGAAGAAAAGGCATCTACAGGCCCAAGAGAGAGGCCTCAGGGGGAACCAGCTTTGACCTCAGTCTTCCAGTGTGCAGGACTGGGAGACAATCAGTCTCTGCTGGGGAAGCCTCCTGGCAGGTGGTACTCAACGTGGCAGCCCGAGTTGGCGTGATACACCCAGGTATTGGAATATCAGCTCCTAGGAGGCATGGTCTTGTATCTCTTAGAGCAGTCTTCAGTGCACTGCAGGGATTTAACCCACACTGTCAAATAGATGATCCCACACCATGTTCATTCTAACACACATGGTGCCAGCTACCAGGCCAGGATGCAGAGGTCAGTAAAACAGAATCCCAGACAAGGGTTTCCCTACATGTAGGAGAAATGGCAAAGGAAGATGTCCACATATACGGGTAGTTAATTCTGTCTAGGGGGACAACACCACACTCTAGGCCCCAAAAATTTTTTAAAAAGGAGGCCAGCACTTTGCGAGGCCAAGGCAGGCAGATCACTTGAGTCCAGGAGTTCAAGACCAGCCTGGGCAACACAGCAAGGTCCCATCTCTAAAAAAAATTTAACAAATTAGCTGAGCTTGGTGGTGTGTGCCTACAGTCCCACCTACTCAGGAGGCTGAGGCGGAAGGATCGCTTGAGCCCAGGACGTCGAGGCTGCAGTCATAATCACATCACTGTACTCCAGCCTGGGCAACAGAGTGAGACTTTGTCTCAATAAATAATTCATAAATAAATAAATAAAGAGGAGACTCTTGGTAGGGTTCTGAAGCCCAAGAAGAATTTGTTGGTAGACACAGGGGGAGTGTGCAGGGTGAGGAGGGGCATGCACAGGGCAGGGGCAGATGGTGCCAGTGTGAGCAAGGCAGCTGGGAGCAGCTCCACCTTGGTTATTCTACCTGGGGTGGGCGGCCCACCCCGGTGTCATTTGGAAAACAGGTGGTGGCTGTCACAAGGCCGGGTGCAGGGGCGGCAGGAGAAGGGCTTAGCGGTAGAGGAGAACCTTGGCCTCGACGAGGGGGTTTGGTCTCTGCGCAGAACATGGGCCCTCCAGGCGCAGCACTGACTTGAACAAAACCACTCTGCGGCTACACGCAGGGCCTGCTGAAGGGGGCAGCCAGGATCCCAGAGTCCATAGCATCCAGGGCCCCAGAGTCCACAGCAGCCAGGGCCCCAGCGGGTGGATTCCTGGGAGTCACTCAAGCCCTTACCTCCACTGTGCAACCCCTGTCCATTCGGCCTGGGTGCTGGGAACCCAGGTTGGGTTCCCCAACCTAACTGGGGGCCAAGGGTACAAAGCCATCTCCACCTCTCCCTCTCAAACCAGCACACAGCTCACATCAACACAGAGCTGCTGGTGCTGCTCTCCTGCAACCCTCATGTGGGCAGACCCCCACAGCATGCAGGCCAGGGCAACTCTGTGCTGGCAGGTTGCGGGGACGGGAGGGACCTCCCTGAAGCCTTGTAGCCAGGCCAAACCTGGAGAGGGAGCTTGGCCAAGGCATGGACAGGTGGGCCACTGAGCGGGGTGAATGCAGGTGGGTGTACGAGACCTAGCACCCACCCACCTGCCCACATGCCACAATGTCTCAGCTGAAAGCTCAAATTGCATCTTCACACAAACCCTGTGGGTCCCCATTTCCAGGTCAACTCACCTTCCTTCTAAACCCTTCCTGGCTTCTCCAACACCTGTCCTCTCTGCCCCCCGCTCAGGGCTCCTCCTCAGTCTTCTGGGTACCTCCCCAGCCCGAAATTTACTGACCACAGGACCCTCTCCTAACATTCCTCAGTCTTCCTACAGACGCTAGCCAAGCGTCCTTCCTGCTTCCCAGGCTCAAAGCCAGTTGATGTCCAAGCTGGTGCACACGGCACATGGAGTGGAGGAGCAGATGCTGCAGACTCAGAGGTAGGAGGTGGGAGGTGGGGGAAACTACCTACTGGGTACAATGTGCACCATTCGGGTGATGGCTACACTCTGACTGCACTTGTACCTCTTAAATCTACAAAAAAAAAAAAAGAAAGAAAGAAAAAAAATACAGAAAAAAGCTTACAACAGAAATGACAAACGAAACCAGGAGCTGGTGCCTGGACTGATGTTCTGCTGGGCTCCAGAGGCCGGCAGCAGGTCACCCCCTGTGCAAAGCCGTCCAGCCCACATCTGCAGCATTGTGGGCTCCACCTGGGTCTGGCAGCCCTGCCCCACCAGTGGCTGAATTCACTCACACAAGGCTTCTCTCCTCTGTGGGAGCCAGAACTGCCCAGGGGCCCATTTCCCTCTGAATCTTGGGGCTCCTTGGGTCTACACCATGCTGGGCATGGAATGCATTCTCCATTTTGTGGGACAAACACCCAGCTGAACCCCACAGGAAGATGACAGCAGACACTCCCAGCCCACACGGGGCCTCTCAGCATGGGAGTGGCGTCAGTCCTCATCAGCACACGCTTGCCAAGCGGGGAGAGCTGACTCCAGGCCGCCTGAGCTGCCACCAGGCCAGAGGCCAGGGCGTCCACTGGTTCCGGTTTGGGGGCGCACCAAGGAAAGCCCAGGCCCAGGGGGCCGGCTTGAGGAATGGAGCCCACACATGGGGAAAGACTCTTCTGGAAGCAGAGGAGGAGGAGACCGCCCCCCCATAATGGAGATGCATGGGGTGTGCCGGTGGAGCGAAGACAGAGTGAAGGGTGAGGACTTCCTGCTGGGGACACCATGGCGGGAGTCCTATGGGAGGCCCAAGGTGGTCCCAGTGAGCACACGCCCACTCTGCTGTGCCCACAGGGAACAGCAATGTCAGTCAGGCCGAGATGGAGTGACCTTACGTAAGCACTTAAGCAATACCACCTGTTTACATCTATAGAGGAAAATTGATTTTCCCTTTCTCGGCACATGGGTTTGGGGGTGGGACATCTGTCCTGCTGCTGACTCAGTGTTTCACAGGCAAGAGCCAGGCACATCCAGCCATGCCATTCACCTCTCAGCCCAGATAACCTCTCTGCCCCTGCTTCTTGCACTTTCTGGTTCTCCCTCCCCCAGTGTGGCCAGGTCATGCCCATGTGGCCACCATGGCTGCTCCCCACCCAGCTCACCTGCAGCAGCCCCAGTGCAGGCAGCTGGCAGCGGCCCTCGAGCTCGGCAATGAGCTCAGCTAGGTGGGCGCTCTGCTGGCCTAGGCGGGCTGCACCCTCCCGCAGCCGGGGCAGCACCTCCAGCTCCTCCTCCTCCAGCCTCTGCAGCAGCTGCTGTTCCTCCTCTGCCAGCAAACGGCGAAGACGCTCAAACTCGCCCAGCACGTTCTGCCGCTGGCTCTCCACCATCTTCTGTGGGGCCCAGGGAGAAGGATAGCTGAGGCCAGACCCCAGGCCCAGCCGGACCCCAAGTATGGTCAGACCCCAAGCCCACCCAGAGGCCTGGCCGCACCCAACCCCACCCCCGGGGCCTGCTAAACCCAAAGCACAGCACCAGGTATGGCAGGACCCCAAACCTACCACCTGGTGCTGGCCAGACCCCAAACCCACCTGCGGCACCTCCCAAACCCCAAATCCACCACTCAGGGACAGCCAAATCCCATTCTACCACACAGGACTGGCTAGACCCCAAATCTAAATCCAGGGCCGACTAGATCCCAAATCCACTATCTAGACCCTCCCCAACTTCCAAATCCACCCCTTGGCTTGGTAGAACCCTGCATCTACCACCTGGGGCCAGCTGGACCACAAATCTACCACCCAGGGTCCCTCCTGACCTCCAAATTCTCCCCTGGGGCTGCCCAGATCCCAAATCCACCATCCAGGGCCTCCCAGACCCCAAATCTACCCCAGAACTGGACAGATCCCAAATCTACTCCTCGGGATGGCTGAATCCCACATCTATGACCTAGTCCCTCAAAACCTCCAAATTCACCTCCAGGGCCCAGACCCTAAATACACCTGAGAGTTGCCACCCAAGCATGCTGGATGGGGCCCTAGCGGTATGGCAGCTCACGCCCGCGACCTGGCACGACAGGTGCACATGGGAAAGCACCAGCCCTTCAGTGGGCTGGGTGGGGCCAGGCTGAAGCAGTGACTGGTCCTGGGGCGCCAAGCGCAAGTGTGCCTGGCCAGCATCGCCCCCTAGGGTCTCCTATACAGGACCTTCACCCCCTGCCCTGCCACCCAGGACCCTGGGAGCCCCAGCACCTGCCTGCCACAAGACGCAGGTCTCATCTGCCTGGGCTTGGAACAGCAACGCATCCTGCATCTGCTTCCGGAGGTGCTCCAGCGACTTCTCCAGCTTCGCCTGAGGGAGAGGCCAGGCAGGACCATGAGACATGAGTCCTGTCACAGAAGCCTGCCCTTTTGCACCTGACACCCTGTCCCCTCCTCAAAGACAATTGGGGACAAACTGAAATTTGCCTGGTGAATGAGGGAACTCAATGCCCTCCAATGAGCGTGAGCCCTCATGGTAGGTGGGCAGCCTCTTGCCAGAGGCTGACAGCCCCAGCCACATTCTTTCCTTTTTCTCATATGGGGCGTTTCTAGTCCTTGACCTTGCTACCCTACCCTAGGCCTCACCCCCCTTTGCAAAGCTACCTCAAGGGTTCTGGCTGCCCACCCCATCTGTTCCCAAGCTGGCTCTGAAGGTGCTGAGCTCTCCTGTTCCCAAGCCAGTGTCTCCTCCTCCTCTTCCTTCTCACCTGCTGGCTCACATAAGGGCCTTGGGCCAAGCCTATGCTGGGGTCCAAAAATTCTGCCCTATGCCCCCACAAGTTCATAGGTTGAAATCCCAACGCCCAGTGTGATGACGTTAGGAGGCGGGGGCTTTGGGAGGTGACTAGGTCAGGAGGGCAGTGCTGCCACGATGGGATTAGTGTTATAAAGGAACCCTTGCCCCTTTCACCATATGAAGACACAGTGAGAGGGCGTCATCTGTGAACCAGGAAGCGCCCTCACCAGACACCAAATCTGCCAGGGCTTGATCTTAGACTTCCAGCCTCCAGAGCTGTGAGTAGTATATATCTGCCATGTGCAAACCATGGTGTTTTGGTAGGACAGTCAGCACGGACAGACATGCCTGGCTGCCCACCCCATCTTTTCTCCAAGCCACTCGGGATCTTGTGCATTTTCAGCTTCATCAGCCATCACTGTAATAAGCCCCAGGATGGATACACTTGCATTCTGCTTTCTTGGCCCTTAATTCTCATTCCCACAGTTCCTCATGCTGTGCGTACCAGGAAGCAGTGAGAATCCTATACACAAGCTCGCTGTACTGTGTGTGCTTGGGGTGCCCTGAACCCACTTCTTGAAGGGTCTGCTCACTTCCACCCCATCTGACACCCTTACCAGCAACGGGCCCTGTGCTGGCCACACCTCTTTGCTTCTCAGCCACCCCAAGTCTTGGCCCTCATCTCTGTCTATCCACGCTCTGGAAGGATGGAAGTGCTGGGAAGGTCCAGAAGCCTGCCCCGGTAGCAGAGCCAGGACTTCAGCCCAGCTGCCTGGCTCCAGGTCCTCACTTTGGTTCACCACTTGGCCTCGCGATTTGGGAAGACCGCCTGGCACCTCTGGAGCACCAAAGACATGTGCAACTGCTTTACTATCTCTGCCTAGGCTCAGCTCTCATGTGAGCTACAAGAACCCCAAATGGGGGTCCCTGTCCCCAGGCCTCTCTCCTCACTGCTGCCGACCTGTTCCAGAAAACTCAGGCCTGGCCCCTGTGACCCCAACCCCACCTCAAACACTTGGCCCAGTGCCTCTCACTTCTCCCTCCATGCCTCAGTCCCTACATGACGTTTTCAGTTTTTTTTTTTTTTTGAGACGGAGTCTTGCTCTGTCCCCTCAGCTGGAGTGCAATGGCATGATCTCGGCTCACTGCAACCTCTGCCTCCTGCGTTCAAGTGATTCTTCTGCCTCAGTCCTCTGAGTAGCTGGGATTACAGGTGCCGGCCACCACACCCAGCTAATTTTTGTATTTTTTGTACAGATGGGATTTCACCATGTTGGCCAGGGTGGTCTCAAACTCCTGACCTCAGGTGATCCGCCCACCTCGGCCTCCCAAATTGCTGGGATTACAGGCATGAGCCACCACACCTGGCCAACGTTTTCAGTTTTCAACACTAAGGTTACAAACAGCATTTGATCAGATGGAATAGGCTGTAAAGCAGCACAACGTACCCAGCATGGCAAAGATCTTGCATTTGGCCAGATCAGAAAGGAAACCTCTTACCCTGCGTGTAGTCAGAACTGGGATGCTGGGGCTTGGTGCAGGCCTGGGATCTTCCCTGGCCTCCTCCTTCCTGTGGCAAACCCCCTCCCCACCCAAGTGCCATCTGACACACAACCCAGAGAGATCTGGGGGCCGTCTTCTCTCCCCCATGGTGCTGCTTCCTGGAACTGGAGCTTACTGGGACTTCCCTGTTTACCACCTCGCGGCAACCCAGCCGGGAGCTTGTTCAGCTGTCATGACCCCAGGTCAGGGCCAGGCAAGGAGTGAACCTGTCATGGAGCTAATGGACCCCAGCTCTGGCAAGTGGACACACAGCCCCATAGGTGGCACTGAGCTTTCTAGGCCCATGGGGGCAGGTAAAAGCAGTTTGCTGCAGTTAACATAACCTAGGCCCTAAGGCAGTGAAGAAGAACAGGATATGTCATCCCCAAATATACCACTGTGGTATAAGAATTATTCTGAGTAAAAGCAGATGCAGGAAGAGCTCTCTGTACTCCTATCTGCCTAAAAGTAGGGTATTCATTCCCCATGAGAAAGGCACCCTCCCTCTACCAGGAAGAGGAGGGCACTCTAATCCCAGGAGATGATTCTGCCTAAACAGACCTTACTACAATGACCATTATCTTGTGTTAGTTCTTCCCATCTATTTCCTAGTCACTTCCCCACAATTTATCAGTCCTAGACGCCCAATCCCACTTCTGTGTCCAGTCACTTCTCCACAATTTACAAACCTTTGCTGAAATACGCTTTTCTATGAAGTTCTTGTGCATGTGAAACTTAAAATATTAATCAAATTGTACGATTTTTTTTCCTGTCAATTTGTCTTGTGCCAGTTTAATTTGCAGCCCCCAGCCCCCGAACCTAACAGGGTAGAGGGAAATTTTTTTCTTCACCTGCAAAAGAAAGGGTTAAGTGCTATCCCATGAAACTATATTGGGTCAACTCTATAGAGCTACTGGGCACTCTCTGCACCCATTGGGGTAATTGGTGTCAGAAGGGTAATTCTGCTGGGCTAACATGTTTGAGGTACAGACATTCCTGCATGGGCAAAGAAAGAAAAACCAAATGAATCCGTGTCTGAACAAGCCCACGGATATGGCTCTAAACCACCTTTCTGCTAAAATCCAAAGCAGAAGGGGACAGATTCAGATTTATTCTAGTATCCCAGAAGTTTGCTCTGTGATAGGGACAGACCAAGCTCAGTACTGATTCTAACACTGGCTTAACTGCTCATCTGGCACACACAAGTGACCATGATGCAACACACAAAGTGCAATCAAGAAAGCTCCAAAGATGCTGCCATCTGCCCCACACGTGGGCTCCCAGGAGCACACCCGCAGCTGGTCAGCGAGGAAAGACGACAGCGGGAGAGAGCGCAGGCCACGGAACGTGTGCCCCAGGCCCAGGCCGTTCAGCTCGGGGTTTGTTTGGGTTTTAAGCAGCAAGACAAGGGGAGAACAGGCGGGCTGAGCCCTGGCATCTCAGATGGCAGAGATGGCTTCCAGTATCCCACCCAGAAATGCAGGGCAGCCCTGGAGGGGAGGTTAGAGAGGAAACGACTGTGTCTCCCTCATCCTGCCCAGTCTGGGGCTTTCCCAGGACTTAAGTACTGACCTGCTAACACAGTCCCTGCAGGGAGTCCATCTAGGATCGGCCACCTCTGAGGTTCTCCCACTTTCCTCTGATACCGGCTCCTTTCTGGCCAGTGTATGGCCACATTTTCCTTGCCCCCACTCCACCACCTTCCACCTTCCTCTCTTAGTCTCTATCTATGGGAGGTACGCCCCTCACCCCCGAGAGCAGGGTCTCATTGGCGGCCAGCGCCCCAGCCTCAAGGGGCCTGCTTGAAACAGGCTGTGTCATGAGCCCCCACAGCCACCCTGCACGACACCCCCCCTCACAGGCCCACGGCAGGCTGCATCCTGAGCTCCCCGCCCTAGACAGACACACATTACTCCCGGAGCAGTCCCCCAAACCTCCCGCCCAGGCCTCCCCAGTCCCCGGCTCCCCGACGCCCCTGCGCGCCACCCCGGCCCAGGCGCACCTTGAGGTCTTCGGCCGCGTCCTGCAGCGGCCGGACGCGGTGAGCCCAGTGCTCCCCGGAGCGCTCGCAGGCCGCACACAGGAGGCGCAGCTCGTCCCCACAGAAGGCGGCCAGTGGCTCGCGGTGCGCGGGGCACACGCCCTGCGGGACCGGCGACGGCGGGTGCAGGCGCCGCGCCATCTCGGCCATCTTAGCAAGCGGGCGGTTGGGCCGCAGGTTCCTCTGCGGGGACAGCTCGCGGCACTCGGGGCACGCGTACGGGCCCTCGGGCTGGCCCCAGCAGCGCCGGATGCACTCGCGGCAGAAGTTGTGGCCGCAGTCGGTCATCACCGGATCCGTGAAGTAGTCGAGGCAGATGGCGCAGGTGGCCTCCTCCTGGAGGTTGGTGGACAGGTCGGGGGCGGCCATGGCGCGGACCGAGGGGAGGAAGGCGGTACTGTCCGCGGGGCGGCGGCGGGCGGGCGGACTTGGGAGCTCGCGGGGACGCGGGGTATCCGGGTGCGGTGGCGCAGGCTCGGGCACTCCGGGGCGCGAGGCTCGGGACTCCCGGGTGCTCGGGCTCCGTGGCGCGGGGACTCCAGGGCGCAGGACTCTGGGTTTCGGTAGCGGGGGGCGCGTAGGCTCCCGGGCGTTCGAGGGACACGGGACGTAGGGATCCCGGATGCCGGCAGGAAGAGGAGCCGAGGCGGAAGCAGGAAGCGACTGGGTGGGTTTTGTGTTTTTTTTTTTTTTTTTTGGAACAACCCGCTTTTGCCTTCGATTGGCCGCTGCCCGTCACGCGGCCCGCGGGCGGGACGGAATTGGAGAGCTTTCACTTGCTGACCTGGCGTCCCCACCGCTCCAGTTCGTGTGGCCAGGTCTTTTACCGCTGACCTGGGGAGGACTTAGGTGCAGGGGAGGGATGGAGCAGGGGGCAGGGCAAGGAGGGATGAGGGCTCAGGGCGGGGCACGCGGAAGCAACTGCGAGGACTAAGGGAGCCCGCAGCCTGGGGCATTGGAGCCCCTCGCCATACCCCTAGTGCGTCCTCACCCCCTCAGCCCGTGCTTCCCAGGGCCGGTATCCTCGGAAGGCCCGGCCCTCACAGCCTTGGCAGGCCAAGGTCAGAATGATTGGATTTGGGGGATGGGACGGGGGCATCCCTCCAGGACCAGCTCTCCAGGAGGCCCACATTCTCTCTGCGGGAACCACTCCAAAGGGGCACGCTGTTCCAGGCAGCCCCTCGCGCCGACACTCCGGCTTTGTCGAGGTAGGAGTAGGCTGACCCCGGAATTCTGCCACGCTAGTGACTGACACAGGCTGTTAAAGTGCTTGACCCTGCGGGGGTGGGTGGGGGAGTTCCTTGGAAAAGGTTAGGGCGCTGTGGAAAGGAGGCCCCTACATAAATCCTAACCTCTTTGGGATTTTGCCCCTGCTTGTGCAACTTTGGGGGTCGAACGGGATGGGGGTGGGCAGCTCTGAGGCTTTTTAGGGGTTCAGCCTTTCCCATTTTCCCCCTTCGAAGGACCCAATAGGGTGCATAGGACATTTCCACGGGCAACCTGGGACCATCCCTGACACAGCAACCTAACCACCCCGCTCCTCCCGCGCATAGGATATTTCTACTTCTTTGACAGAGTAACCTAAACCCCTGGGGGGGCTGGGAGCCACAGATTCCTGTCATTCCAAAGTGGGGGTGGGGGCATGGCTAAAGAAAACGTGACCACGCTGTTCCTGGTGTGTAGGTATGGATTTAGAAATCGGTCCACTCAGAACGCAGGGGCTTTCAAAAGTTTCCTCTAGGAAGCATCTGTCAGTATACCCTCTTAATGTTTGACAGTTCTAATCACAATTATATTTAGACTTTGAGAAACCCCCCTGTGTGTCTAATGGCTGCCAGCGTGATGCCAGAGAACCCTGGCAGGTGGCCTGCAGTAAGCAGAAGGCCTGCACCTTCTGCAGAGCCAGGGGCAGTGCCAGAGTCCCCTGGCCTGTGTCTACCCTTTCACCCACATGGTCACGGTGGAGATGACCATCTGACCAGATTTCGGAGCCCCCAGGCAGAAGAAAGGCTGCAGGGGGCCCGGGAAGGCGGCCTGGGAGTAGGTGTGTAGGTGGGACCCATCGCTTACACTGTAGAAGGACACCTCCCCGGCCTCGAAGTCCAGGAAGATGCCCACGTGGCTGGGAGGCTCCATCAGCATGACCGGGGTCAGGGCAGACAAGGTGGATAAGTAGTTGGTCCCCTTGGACAGCTGCACCACCCAGAAGCCGTTTTCGGGGCACTTGGGGACCCTGTCTTTCCGGCTCACGTTGTCTCTGCACACACCCAGGGCCCACAGCGCATCCCCGGTGATGTTCATGCCCACCTCCCAGTAGTGCCTCCCAGAGGAGAAGGTCGTCTGGCCCACAGCACAGGGGTAAGCCACAAATCGGTCCTTGCTGCAGAATCCGCTGCCCTCTGGCGAAGAGCTGAGGTAGCGCCTCTGGCGGCTCTCATACAGGAGGAGGTAGGGGTATGCGGAGGTGGCATCAGGCACCACATCCTCTGTAGATGGGCGTGGTGGTGGAGAGATGGGGAGAGGTGCAGGGCATTCAGGGTCAAAGGTGGGAGCGCCCGGGCCCTAGCGGTGGATGTGGCCAAATGGTCCCCTAACTCCCCAGAGGCCTCCCCTGCTGTGAATCTTGGGGGAGGGGAGGCTTCCACACACCAACTGTGTGTGGGTATTGGTGGCAATAAGGTACAGGGGGCTGGGCGGAGGGACCACTGGGAACTCAACAACATTCTAATTCATGAATTAGAACCATCAGTAACGCCACCCTACAAAGGCACAGTGAATATAGCCAGTGACCGTCACTAGGCAGTGCACTTGCAGACCCCCCCCCACTGGTGGCTTCCAAGGCTGGGGGTACAGTGGGGCATTGCCAAGAGATCCTGGGTCAGAGGTCCCGGCCCTGGGTGCCCACTTACCTAGAAAGCTTCTTAGCATTTCAATCTGTCCGGGAACTCTGCACACAGTCCTGGGTCTGGTTGGGGGGGCAACCTCTGGGCACTGCACACTCACGTTGTTCTTCCTCCGGTGGGCACACACAGGGAGTCTTATTGACTCCCCTGGCCCCACAGTCTTATTGTCCCCCCCGCCCACCACTGCCACTGCCCCCGCGCCTGCCTGAGGGGACCCCATACCTGCTCAGGGGTTCCTTCATGTCCTGCAAAAGACAGGGATGGAGGGCGGGGAGTGAGCCAAGCTCCTGGCTCACCTCAATGTCCCTGCTCCCTTCTTGTCCGTGTCTTAGGGCAAGACCCATCCTGTCCCCTGGGCATTCCCTTCCCACAATTGAGCTTCATGGCACTCCTGAGCCTTCCCCACTGCCCTGGCTCCCACTACCACCAGAGCCCCCAGTGCCTCACCTAAGCTGAGCTACCCTGTCAGCCCACGGTCACACGCCTGAGGTCCTGCAACTCAGGAGAGGTGGAGGGGGCCCCTCCGGGCAAGTGGCCACTCAACACTGACCCTCCTCTCCCATTTCAGGTGGGTGCAGCCCACCCAGCAGGAATGGGGTGGGGGCGCAATTGGGTGCAGTTTGGGGAGGGAGGGGGGTGGGTAACAGACTGAGCCACCTGGGGATTTTCTGTAGCCTCTTTAGGGATTCAGAGTTCCCTAAAGAGATCACTGTTTACTTCTCTGGCCTGGAAGCTACAAGGGACTTGTTTTCCAAAGGCCATATTTCTAGTTTCCAGAGCGTGACCCTAACTCTAGGCAGGGACTCTCATGTAGGTGACGCGCTCGGCCCTCTGCTCATAGAAGTACCCTTCTACCAGCTGTAGGGGCTTTTCCCCTCAGTTGGTCAGCAAACCAATGTAGTGGGTTGTGAACAGGCTGCTTTGTTTTTCCTTTTCCTTTTTTTTTTTTTCCTAGATGTGATCTCACCATCACCCAGGCTGGAGTGCAGTGGCGCAGTAGCTCACTGCAGCCTTGAACTCATGGGCTCAAGCAGTCTTCCTGCCTCAGCCTCCTGAGTCCTGGGACCACAGGCACACACCACCATGCCCTGCTAACAGGTTTAAGTTTTTGTAGAGATGGCGTCTCGTCAGCCGTAATCAAGCCCCCTCTCCAGGACCATGGCACACAGGCTGGTCCCGGCAGGCAGGCTGGCTGCTTCACCTCCCCACCGCCATTGCCATGCAACTCACTCCTGGGACAGTGCGCCTCCCCCACACCGAGACATGGAGTCCCTGTCCCAAAGCCGCACCTAGCTGCCAGGTGTCCCAAGCCACCTCTCTGGACTTGGAAGGAAATGGGGACACTGTCTCAGGTTGGAACCTGTAAGGGGCTGACTTGTGTCCCCACTAATTCACAGGTTGAAGCCCGAACCCTCAGGACCTCAGAATGTGACTGTGTTTGGAGATAGCATCTTTAAGGAGGGAGTTGAGGTCACTGGGGTGGGCCCTAATCCAGTCTGACTGGTGTCTTTATAGAAGGAGATGATTAGGACACACACGTGCATAGAGAGATGATGCTGTGAGGACACGGGGAGGAGACAGCATCTTCAGGCCCAGGAGAGAGGCTCAGGAGGAACCAGGCCTGCCCACACCTTGGCCTCAGCCACCCAGCCTCCAGGACTAGCAGACTGGGAGCTAACAGCCCTTTCCTGTTGGCTGCCTCTTCCCCAAGCCCAGCGCTCCCTGCCCATGCCTGTCAGAGCTCACATCCCGCCCTGCCTGCCAAGCCTACTGGCTCACCTGCAGCATCTGGAGGGGCCCCTGTGTGCTCCGCTCCTCCAGCTGCAGCAGCAGCAGCTCCAGGGAGTGGCTCTGCCGGTCCAGGCAGGCCACGCTCTCCCGGAGCCTGCTGGAGGTCTCCTCTTCTTCCCGCTCCAGAGCCTGGAGGAGCCTCTGCTTTTCTTCCACCAGGTAGAGGTGATTCTTCTCAAACTCCAGCACAATGCGTTCTCTCCGCTCCTTCACCTTGTCCTGCAGGAGTGGAGAAGCCCGGCATGTCGCCAGCAGGTGGCTCAGTTCCAGGGATGCTGGCACCTCTCCCCAGGGCCCTGGTGACCCACAGATCACCAGCAACTGGAGCTTTAGCTGGGGACCAGGAACTGTGACAGAGGCCCCCACCCCTGCTATCCTGTGATACACTGAGTGTAACCCTCCGAGCCCCAAACTGTAACTTCTATACATCCAAACACCCATGCACCCTTGCTCTGAGGAGGTTCAGAATGTCCACCCCCAGATAAGCCTCTTGGGCATGTTAAACAAAATTGATGGGTGGCCATTGTTTTTTGTTTTGTTTTGTTTTGTTTGAGACAGGGTCTCGCTCAGTTGCCCAGGCTGGAGTGCAGTGGCACTTATTGCAACCTCGACCTAGGCTCAAGTCATCTGAGTAGCTGGGACCACAGGCATGCACCACCACATCCAGCTAGTTTTTAAATTTTGTGTAGGGACAGGGTCTTGCTCTGTTGCCCAGGCTGGAGTGCAGTGGCACAACCACAACTCACTGCAACTTTGACCTCCTGGCCTCAAGTGACCCTCCCACCTCAGCCTTCCAAGTAAGTGGGACGACAGACATGTGTCACCACCACCATGCCCAGCTAATTTTTAATTTTTTTGTAGAGACAGGGTCTTGCTATGTTGCCCAGGCTGGGGTTCAGTGGCATGATCATGGTTCACTGCTGTCTCGGACTCCTGGGCTCAAGTGATCCTCAGGGGCCACCGTTTTGAACTGGGCTCCTGTGCTAGGTCCCAGAAGACCAGACCCAACCAGAATGGAGTCACTGGTGCTAATGAAGCCAAGGGGTTCATTGATCAGGTCAGCCTGCCCTGATTGCTTTTTGTTATTTTGTTTTTCCTTTTTCCATGAAGCTGAAGGCCGTGCCTCTGAACACTGACGCCCAACCTTCACTGGCTGCTTTACAGATAATATTCACAGGTCACCATGGGACTGGTCGCTTCAGGAATGTGGGGCAGCTCCTGTCCAGCTGAAACTGGTTGAGACCATCTGCCCTTCAAGTGGACCTGTCCCAGTGCCCGAGGTGGCCTTTTGATGTAAGAGGGCCAAAACTTCCAACCTCAGATCATGCTAAGGCTGCCATTTCTGGTACCTGTGTCCTGTGAAATGCCATGCACCCCGACAACACCTGCACAGAATGGGTCTGCTGGACCACCCTGCCTCTGTAGTTCATAAAGACTCCCAAGCTGTATCACTTGGGAGGCGGGTTTAAGAGCTGTTCTCCCTCCTCCTCACTCAGCGGCCTTGCAAATAAATCTTTTCTCTTAGCTGGATGCAGTGGCTAACACCTGTAATCCCAGTGCTTTGGGAGGCTGAGGTGGGAAGATAGTTTGAGCTCAGGAGTTCAAGGCCAGCCTGGGCAGTAGCAAGACTCTGTCTCTACAAAAAAAAAAAAAAGCCGGTCTTGGTGGCAAGTGCCTGTAGTCCCAGCTACTCAGGAGGTTGAAGCAGGAGGATCACTTGAGTCCAGGAATTTGAGGCTGCAATGAGCTATGATTGCATCACTGTGCTCCAGCCTGGGCCACAGAGCGACTCTGACTCAAGAAAAAAACAAAAAATAACAACAAAGATTTCTAAATCTGTTCTGATTTTGTATTTTGACAGGCATTAGGATTAGGGTAAACTAAAGGCTATTGAGAACCCGCAGAAGCAGGAAAACCTGTTTGCCTCTCCATTAGCTGCCTAAAAAATAAAGTGCCTGGCCTGGCGTGATGGCTCATGCCTGTAATCGCAGCACTTTGGGAGGCTGAGGTGGGCAGATCACCTGAGGTCAGGAGTTTGAGACCAGCCTGACCAACATGGTGAAACCCCATCTCTACTAAAAATACAAAAGTTAGTCGGGCATGGTGGTGGGCACCTGTAGTCCCAGCTGCTTGGGAGGCTGAGGCAGGAGAATTGCTTGAACCCGGGAGGCAGAGGTTGCAGCGAGCTGACACGGCACCATTGGATTCCAGCCTGGGCAACAAGAGTGAAACTCCATCTCAAAAAAAATATAAAAATAAAAAAGTGCCCTTTCATGAAGGAAATTTCCAGTGGTCAAGGCATCTATACCAGGAAGAGAGTTCCAAAAACAACTCTTCACCTGAGACACTTGTTTAAATACTTAACCAACATCACCTGCCTCCCCAGCCCAGAGGCCTCCAAGCCCTATTCCTTTGTGGTGCTGACCTACGCCCCTGCCCTCTGGTTGCCTCCTTTGTGGTACTGAGCCCCCACCTTCTGGCTGCCTCCTTTGTGGTACTGAGCCCCCACCATCTGGCTGCCTCCTTTGTGGTACTGAGCCCCTACCCTCTGGCTGCCTCTTTGAGTCTGATTTTCGAGGCCCCTTCTCTCCACCCTATGTGTGCATCTGTAATTTAAAATTGCCTTTTTATCTTTTTCCCTGCTGTTCATCTGTCTTAAGTCAGTTTCATTCTGAGGCCAGCCACAGAACCTAGAAGGGTAGAGGCAACTTTCTTCTTTTCCTGCTGCTGTGGCAGCATATCCCCATGGGCAGACAGATGTGGAAATGCAGGAAGATGGAGCAGCAGCAGGAAAGGGACTGGACAGCCCTGGGCACCCACCTGCCACTCGGCTAAGCTCTGCTCCTCCCTGGCCTGCAGATTCCCTGCCCTGGTGATCTGTTCCCGAAGGTACTCCATGTCCTCCTCCAGCTTCAACTGTGAGACACACAAACCGCAGGATTTGGGATCAGCGATCTCCCCACCTCCTGCCTAGAGTCCAGTTGTGCTTGCTGAAACTGCACCCACCCCAGAGACCCTCCTCAGGAGGGGCAGGGGATCAAAATACATCACCCAGAATGTGCCACCTTGGATTATTTGGAGCTAAAGTCACTTAAAAAAGGGCAGGTGTAAGAATTGCTTTGACCCTCGGCCTTCCTAAGAGCAGAAGGCACAGCCACCATGCCAGAGAGGCCTAGGCCAGGAGGAAAGCCATGTTCTTAGCAAGGGCGGGAAAGCTGCAACCAGAGAAATGTGTGCAAAGGGACCCTGCTAAGCTAACCCTCATCCTCCTTAGATACATGTTTGGCTCTAACATGTTTCTATGGGCCTCTGGCTCCTTGGGAGGGACTCCTGGGTCATGGAAAGCTTACAGGGAATGAATTTCAGTGCTTTGCTTCTGCTTATCTGTCTCAAATCAGCTTGGTTCTCAGAGCCACCCAAAATACTCTAAGAGAGGAGAGGTAAGATTTTGCAATGCCTGCATCATACAGTGTAGGCCCACATTGTCCCCAGGGACACCCCTCCCCAGCCACAGGCCACCTTGTCCCCTGGATGCCTCCTCCCCAGCCCCTGACTTGGGCCACTTTGTCCCTGGACACCTTCTCCCTCCCCCATGATCTGGGTCACCTTGTCCCCCTGGGTGCCTCCTCCCCGGCCCCTTGACCTGGGCCCCGATGTGGCCCACCTTGTACCCCTGCACTGCCTCCTCCGCAGGCAGCACCCTGTGCAGCCGGTGCTCCCGGGACTCCCTGCACACCACACAGATGGGGCTCTGGTCCTCCTGGCAGAAAAGCTTGAGGGGCTCGTGGTGCTCGTGGCACAGGTCTTGCTTCTGCAGGCCAGGATGCTGCCGCACCATCTCGGCCACCTTGGTCAGCAGCCGGTTGGGCAGCAGGTTCCTCTGCGGGGACATCTGTCTGCACTCGGGGCAGGGGAAGGAGCCCTTCTGCTTCCGCCTCCCCTTCTTGCCCCGCGCCTTCTCCCAGCTCAGCTGGATGCACGCTCGGCAGAAGTTGTGGCCACAGGCGGTCATCACAGGGTCTGTGAAGTAATCCAGACAGATGGAGCACGTAGCTTCCTCCTGCAGCTTTCTGGCCAGTTCCACAGCCTCCATGGCTCCTGGGAGACACAAGGCAGGTTCCCGCTTGAGGGACGCTGGAGAGAGGTGGAGGGAGCAGCCCGATGCTCTGGGCACCGGCAGTGTGCAACCTTCCTGTACAGCCTCCCTTTACAGAGGAGGGCTAGGAATGCAGTCCAGTTAGAGAGTCCAGAGTCATCATTTTTTTAGCCTTGTCAACAACAGACACAGATGCCTCCCCAGAAACTACACAGACCCTCCCTGACCAATGCTCGGCAGGCCCCTCCGCCTCTCCTCTCCACTGGGCCTGGACCCTACCCGTCCACTTCCGCCTGCTGCTGGCTACTCCCAGCTCCACATCTCATCAGTTCCTCCTCCCCGACCGACCGTTGCTGGCTAGGCCTTCAACCTGCCCTTCTGGAGAAGCCTGCTAGGTCAGCTTAGGGAGAAGCCCCTACCCTTGGGGCCTTCCCTTAATCACTTTCCATCCGCTGACCCTATCCAGATCCCCACTCCCACTCCCCCATACATCCCCAGCGGTCTTTGCTGGCGCAACTCTCCCATTGCAAGTAGCCTGCCTAAAGAGCCTTTCAAGTGTCAGAAGAATTTTTTCTTTAACAAAACCCTGTACACCAAAGGAAAAAGGGATGGGCTATCAGAGGAAAAAAGCTCTCTTCCATTCGGTAGTGAGGTGGGGTTCAGAAAAAACACGCGTGTGCATACACGCACCCACAAGCACAAACGTGCATACATGCACAGAAGAACATCCATACACATACCCATGCATGTATACAAACGTGCATGTGCACACACGCACACCCACGCATACACACCACACAAATACAAACATGTACGCACAGAAACACGCATCCACAAACAGCACACACAGGCACAGATGCACATATCGGTAAACATGCATGTATGTACACACAGGTACAGGTGCGCACACACGCACAGGCACACGAGCATGCACACAGCCGCCCCCTGCAATCTGAACACTCGCGACCCCACGCAGTGGAGATCTGCAGCCTTTCGCCTACGCCACGGGGTTGCTATGGGGACCGAGTTGCAGAGGGAGTTGAAATCGCGTCTACACTGCAAGTACGATTCTCCCCTTCTGTTCTGCCATCGCCTACAGCGAGGGCGTCTAGGGGTCTCAGACTTCCCGGGCTTTGTCCCACGTCCATTTTCTCGGAGCTTTCTGCACGCCAACCACCCGGCGCCAGCCCTCCCACTCCCCCCAAGAGCCCCAAGGGAGGCACCCAGCCCATCCTGACCGAAGCCGGGCAGGGCGGAAGCGGACGTGGGGCTCTGGCTCTGGCTCTGGCTGCGGGGATGGTTGTCCTTCCCGCTCTGGTCCGCTAGGGTCCCGGTAGAGTTGAAGCGCGCTAGCCCCTCCAGGGACGCGGCGGCCGGCGGAGGCGGGAAGGCCGGGCGTTGGAGGGCGAGCAGGACCGGGTTAGGCCTAGGTCGCGGCCCAGGCGCCACAGGATGGTGGCCTAGGCGGCGGGGGGGGCGGGTACTCACCGCGGGGGGTGCCCCGCACAGCGCCTAGCGCACCTGGCCGAGCGCTCGCTGCCGGGAAAGGCTGGGTCTGCCCCCACGAAGCCCAGGAGGCCGCGGCCCGGCCCGGGGCGTGGGGGCGTGGGTCGGGCGGCCGAGGGGCTTTGTGGCGTCAGCGGGGGATGGGGGGCGGCGGGGGAGGGGAATGCTGGGCGAGGGAGTGAGCGGCGGCGGGGACTGGGGCGGCGCCTCTTAGGAGAGGTTGCGGGTGGCTTGGGGAAGGAAGGCGGCAGGGGGTGGGAGGCTCTGGACGAGCCGGGGACGGGCGCAGCGGGGAGCTTACTGGGCGGTGGGGGAGGATGTGGTCCACAGCCCAACGAAGGGAAGAGTCTGTTGGCCTGGGTGGGACTTTTAGGGGAGGTTAAGGGGGAGTGTGGAGGGTGGGGAGTTGGGGGGTTACTTGGGGGTGGGGAGTGGAATGGGGACAGCTGGTGGGGCAAGGGGCGGGCAGGCGAGCGTCAGGGTCGGGGGAATGGGATTGGAAGAGGCTTCTCAACCTGGGGTTGGGGCTGCGGGAGGGCACGCGAGCCCCAGGCTGGAGGGTTAGGTGAGAGGGGCTACGTTGGTCGGGGTAGGGGATGGAGAGGAGTTTGTGGGGGCTGGGTGGGGGCGAGGCAGCAGGAGCGAGTGCCGGTTGAGAAGCAATGAAGGGGGTCCTCAGGAGCAGCCAGTCAGCCCCCAGGTCTGCCCACATGGTGGGCAGTCAGCATCAGGCTGAGGGTACAGGGAGGGGCGTCCCAATCCTGTGGGCGGACCGGTTTGGAGGGACCACCTGGCAGGTCAGGTCCCCTGGGGCGAGGGGGGACAGGGTGGGTCTTGCTGACACCCCAGGTGGTTTTGTTACCAGACACAGGTCCTGATCCAGATCCCAAGAGAGGGTTTTGGATCTTGGGCAAGAAAGAATTCAGGGCAAATCCATAGAGTAAAGTGAAAGCAAGTTTATTAAGAAAGTAAAAAAATAAAGAGTGGCCCCTCCATGGGCAGACCAGCCCCCAGGGCTGCAGGTTGCCCATTTTTATGTCTATTTATTGATTATATGCTAAATAAGGGGTGGGGTATTCATGAGTTACCCAGGAAAGGGATGGGCAATTCCAGAAACTGAGGGTTCCTCCCCTTCTTAGACCATATAGGGTAACTGTGACCTTGTCTTGGCATCTGTAAACTGTTGTGGCACTGTTGAGGGTATCTCATAGCATGCTAACGTATTATAATTAGCATATAATGAGCAGTCGTGATAACCAGAGATTATTCTGGTCGCCATCTAGGTTTTGGTGAGATTTTGCTGGTCTCTTCACCACATGCTGTTTCATCAGCAAGGTCTTTATGACGTGTATCTTGTGCCAACCTCCTATCCCATCCTGTGACTTGGAATGTCTAACCTCTGGGGAATGCAGCCCAGCAGGTCTCAGCCTTATTTTACCCAGCCTCTATACAAGATGGAGTCGCTCTGGTTTAAAAGTCTCTTACGGTTTCAGCCAAAATGCCGCCCCCAGCCCTGCCCAGGTCCTGGCTGGTGGCCATTTCTCTTGGCCTTGAGTCCCCACACCTAGTCATGACGCTTCATCCTCCCGTAGAGGGATGCACCTTTCACATGGAGGGTTCATCTCCTGCTTTCAGGAAAAGGGGCCAGAGGCCTGCGTGCACTGAGTCAGAGTCCTGGGATTGGGGAGAGAGAACAGATGAAGAAACTAAGGCTTGGCCCATACAGGGGGTGCAGGCAGGCAGGAAAACAGGGCCTCAAAGGCTAAGAGGCACCATTCTGCAACCTCCTGGGTGTGCGGGTGTAGACAGCTGGCCATGGGCATAGATGGCTGGCTTTCCCTGGGCTCACTTGGTGGAGTGTTTCTTCCGTGGTCTCTCATCACTTGCACACACAAAGGGGTCTGTGTGCTGTCAGGTGCAAGCTGGCTGTGCACACTGGCCGATTAAGTGAATTACCCTTGTGAACCCCGAATATCTGAGACTAGTTTCAGTCAATTAGGAAGTTTATTTTGCCAAAGTTAAGGACACACGCCCATGACACAGCCATGTGCCCAAGGTGGTCTGAGCACAGCTTGGTTTTATATATTTTAGGGAGACATGAGACATCCATCAATATATGTAAGATAAACATTGGTTCCATCCAGAAAGGCGGGACAACTGGAAGTGGGGAGGGGGCTTCCAGGTCATAGGTAGATAAGAGACAAATGGTTGCATTCTTTTGAGTTTCTGATTAGTCTTTCCAAAAGAGGCCATCAGATATATATTTATCTCAGTGAGCAGAGATACTACTTTGAATAGAATGGGAGGCAGGTTTGCTCTAAGCAGTTCCCAGCTCGACTTTTCCTTTTAGCTAGTGATTTTGGGGCCCAAGATTTATTTTCCCCAATAAATTGGGGATTGGGCAGACCCAATCCTCTGCCTGTCGTTTGCATCAGTGAGGGGATTGTGAGCTGCAGGTTTCCTTCAATTGGGAAAATGGAATCACAGAATTAGGGGGAAAATGGAATATATATATATATCTCGCATAGCACCACACATGCCCTAGTCACCTGCTGACACTTTATCACCCTTTGTTACAAATGGTTTACAAGCAGCTGAGCCTAACAACTTCTTTGGGTTTTCACTTCTTTCCTGTACACCCCATGCATGTAAAAATATTAAGATCAATACAATGTGGATGCCGTTCTCCTGTTCGTCTGTCTTTGGTCAGTTTAATTCACAGTCTCCCCCCATACTAGCATGATATGGGGAATTCAACAAATACTTGTTAAAATGCAGCATCTGCCCAGGATGCTCATTATTAATGCTCTTTAGGCTCACCTGGTTACTGAGCTGAGAAATCTATCATCATGATAAAACAATTGGAACAACCTTCATATCCTCAAGTCATTAAGAAAAAATCAGATAGCAGTTACGTGTCCTGATAAATTGTTAGGTTTAATAAAAGGTAGGATGTAGAATATATGTAGTCTGCCACTATTTAGGTAAACATAATTACTGTATATGTATCTCTTGGAAAATATACAAGAAATATACAAGAAACTCCATCTGATGAGGGAAATTAAGGGCTGAGGAACCCCCTAATTGAGGGAGGCTCAATTTTCACTATATATCCTTTTGGAATTCTTAAATTGAATTCCACTTTAAGAATTTAATTCTTAAATTAAATACCACTGCTGTGGATTGTCTTTTTTTTTTTTTTTCAAATTATTTAAGCAAAGGATCAGCAATGTCTTGAAACACAAGTCTTACTTACACTGTTACAAGGTAAATATCCTTTGCCCTTACTGAATGCAGCCCCCACTAAGTTATTAACATTGTAGAAAAGATTCAAGAGCAAAATTTAAGTGCTCATGCAATTTAAAATGTGCTGAATTAAATGAAAAAGAAGAGGGGCTCCTGAAAATAGGGTAAGAGAGCCACGGCCTCTTTATGTCTTCAATTCAGACTACTCAACAGGAGAGTCCACTGAGCCACAGAAGAACAAATCCAGGTTGTTATGAACTGAATATTTGTCTCCAAAATTCACATTTTGAAATCCTCACCTCCAAGGTGATGGTGTTAGGAGATGGGGTTCTTTGGAAAGTAATTATGCCATAAGGGTGGAGCCTTCATGAATAGGATTGGTGCATTTCCAGAGATTTATTTTCACCTTACCCCTTGCACCACATGAGGACACAGTGAGAAGGCCCTGTCTGTGAACCAGAAAGCAGAATCTCACCAGAAGCTGAATCTGTTGGCACCTTGACCTTGGACTTGCCAGCCACCAGATCTGTGAACAATAAATTCCTGTCGCTTATAAACCACCAAGCCCACAGCATTTTGTTATAGCAGCCTGCGTAGACTAAAACGAAAGAAGACAGATTAATGGGAGAAAGCATACATATTTCATTTTTACATGTACATGGGAGCCTTCACAGCAAAATGAAGACCTCAAGAGTAGTTAGGCCTAAGTGCTTACGCACTGGATGGAACAAAGGGTAGTAATTGTGAGAAAGCAACTGGAATACCTGGGGAGGCTGGGGAAGGTAAGAGCTATTTTTGTTTGTTTGTTTGAGACAGAGTCTCACTCTGTCACCCAGGCTGGAGTGCAGTGATGTGATCGTGGCTCATTGCAACCTCCACCTCCTGGGTTCAAGCAATTCTCCTGCCTCAGCCTCCCAAGTAGCTGGGACTATAGGTGCGCGTGACCACACCCGGCTGATTTTTTTTGTTTTTTTAGTAGATACGGGGTTTCACGTTGGCCAGGCTGGTCTGGAACTCCTGATCTCAGGTGATCTGCCTGCCTTGGCCTCCCAAAGTGCTGGGATTACAGGCATGAGCCACTCTACCTGGCGATAAGAGCTATTTTAACAAAGCCTGTTTGTATACATTTTGCTGCACTTCAGTCCCCATGCCTAGTCATGCTGTTTCTCCCCCCAGCTAGAGGCAAGCACCTTTCCCACGGAGGGTTCATCACCTGCTTTCAGGAAAAGAGGTCAGAGGGCCCTTCTTACACCTGCTGTTCTTCAAGTGCCTTCAGCTCAAAATAATTCTTATATCAAATCTGCATATTTTGGGGAGGTCTATTCTGCTATCTTGTTGGGAGCCGAAAGCCTGAGGGTCGTGACCAACTCAGCATTCCACTGGAGGCTATATGACTAAACAGCAAACTGTTTATCATGAATGCAGGATGTGGGCAAACTCGCATCTGTGCCTGCCACCAGAAGGTACGCTGAGGGCCTCATTCCCTGGCTCTGTGCTCCTTGAGGTTATCTACTGGGACATCTGGAGCCTACTGTTCAAAGAATGCAGTCATGCAGGCCTGCACTAAGTCAAGCAGCTGACCACAACCACCTCCTTCTCCCTGTCTCCTTTACTCAATAAATACGAAGGGCTCTAGAAGCTCAGGGACCTTGTTCACTAGAAGCAAGGAGCCCCCTGGCCCCTTTTTCCAAATATACTCTTTTGTCTTTATTCCCACGTTTGTCCTCCTTTGTTCAGTCCACCAAGGCCCACGGCACTATCTCTTAATGCCTAACTCTCCTTTCTATTGTTTATTTCTGGAATTTTAACTTTTTGATATTTAGAACCACTCATTCCACTTTTATAAACACTGCATGCTCAGGCTGCCTCCATAGTGTATATGTGCTCGAAGAGTTGAGTACACAGTGAAGAGATATCCACATTTCAGTTACTATCTCACATCGTTAGAACCCACAGGATACAGAAGCAAAGGCTCTGGTCGTAATTGTAAGGGTCTGGCTCTGTTGCCCAGAATGGAGTGCAGTGGTGTGATCACAGCTTACTACTCACTGTAACCTGGAACTCTTGGGCTCAAGCGATCCTCCCACCTCAGCCTTCTAAGTAGTTAGGACCACATGGCCATCATGCCCAGCTAATTTTTGTATTTTTTGTAGAGACAGAGTCTTGCCATGTTGTCCAGGCTGGTCTTGAACTCCTTGGCCTCAAGAAATCCTCCCATCTCAGCCTCCCAAAAAGCTGGGATTACAGGCATGAGCCACCATGCCTGGCTGGAAAGGCTTCCTCAAGTACCCACTTACATGACCCAGAAAGACTTCGGTTACTTTTTTCCTGTGTCTAAACTTCTTTCCTTATCTCCTCACCTTAGGTCCTCAGCAATCAGTTCTGAGATACAAATTGCCCTGTGTTGCCTTGTTGTATCTTTATAGGGCATCAATTTGTGCACTATCCACTCCATTAAACAGTGAAAACAAGGAACATATAAGGCGAAGCTCTTTTTTTGTTGTTGTTGTTGTTGTTGTTTTTGACAGGGTCTGTTGCCCAGATTGGCCTCAAAAACTCCTGGGCTCAAGCCATCCTCTCGCCTCGCCAGTAGCTAGGATTACAGGCATGTGCCACACTGCCCAACTTAGACTCTGATCTTCATACAAAGACCAGAATGACAGGAGGCTGCTCAAGTGGCTTGGTCTCCTACAGAAGGCAAAGCTTGATCATGATCCTGTCAACAATGCATTATCTGCATCCAGTTCCGCAAATGTAGCTAACTGCCCAAATTCCTGCTCCCTCCAAGGCTACCCAGCAAGGTGATCAGCAAGGTTACATACGTTTAGCTCTCCACCATTGGGCAAGACTTTGTCAGGACAGGGGCTTTGTAAAGCACTGAAGACTTGAACTTTACCTGCTTGGGAGGCTAAGGCAGGAAGATGGCTTGAGCCCAGGGGTTCAAGGCTGGCCACTATGCTCACCTCTGTGAATAGCCACTGCACTCCAGCCTGGGCAGCATGGCAAGACCCTGTCTCTGAAAAAACAAAACAAAGAGGGAAAACTTAAATTTATCCCAAAGGAGTCTAGTATTGAAAGTCAGAGCTGACTTTCAAAACCAGAACACAGCTGTCCCTGAATATTCTAGGCTTTCTGGATAGCCCTCCAAGGATCTGGCACTCATAAGTTTAAATACATCCTGAGATTTAAAAGGTATGATGTTCAGTTGTGTGTGTACTAATAAATTGATGAAGCTTTTGAATTTTGAGTCAACAGGCTATAAATTGGGTTCAAAGAGACTTATAAAATCCACTGTTGCCTATTGATAGCATTTTATGCACACTCCTTGCTATGTATAAGAGCACCTTTTACTATCATTGCTTCTACACACGATACAGGCCCCCTTCACTCAAGCATAAGCACCTTGAAAGCAGAGTGGGCAGCAGCCACAGGAAATGGATTTTATTCCCTCCATGATCCCAGCATGGGGTAGTGCTTGGCTTCATTCAGTTTAATAAAGCCTTTAACAAATAAATGATTCCAACCTGTACCAGAGGGAGATAATCCCTACATCCTTATCCTCACAGCCATCCTCAGGTTTTCCCGACATAAGTCTACTATTGGATCTGTGGCCTGCTGCCCCAGCTGTAGGATTTCTCAGCAAGTTGGTCTCTGTGTCTCTCATCCCCAGAGCACTGCCAGACTACTTTGTGGCGCTGGGAAGCCTGTTTCAAAGTACCGGGCACATGGGCCACCCCTGTCTGTGACTGCTTGGTAAACTGACTTCCAGGGCAGAGTGCCCTCTTTGAACTTTAGGCTGGGGTTTCCCAGTATTGATTTCACTTAGGCTTAATTAACAATGCACACGCCTGGCTGGGCGTCTCACACACAACTAGCTAGTCATCTACCCTAACAGAAGATAGGATGAATTTACAACATACATGACTAGCCAGCCTTTTAACTGAATGGGAGATTGGGTATGTTAACACATACAATGACATGGACTTCTAACTGGAGATGGGCCAACACCACAGCTACATATGTGTGTGCACATGGGCACACGTGCACGTACGCACACACACACCCCCCTAGCCAGCCTTCTAACCTAATGGGAGATAGCCCAAGTTAACAAGTTATACAACTAGCCAGCCTTCTAAATTAACAGGAGGTAGGCTGAGTTAACACACACAAGTAGCTGGACTTTTTTTTTTGAGATGGAGTCTCGTTCTGTTGCCCACGCTGCAGTGCAGTGGCACGATCTTGGCTCACTGCAACCTCCACCTCCTGGGTTCAAGCAGTTCTCCTGCCTCAGCCTCCTAAGTAGCTGGGATTACAGGCATGTGCCACCACACCCGGCTAATTTTGTATTTTTAGTAGAGATGGGGTTTCACCATGTTGGCCAGGCTGGTCTGGAACTCCTGACCTCAGGTGATACACCCGCCTCGGCCTCCCAAAGTGCTGGGATTACAGGCGTGAGCTGCCACGCTGGTGAAGTAGCTGGCCTTCTAACTGAAAATAGGCCAAGATAACACGTACTACTTGCTGGCCTTAACAACAGATGGGCTGTCAAGGCAGAAGACTAGCTGGATTGGTAGCCTCGCTGGAAACAAGCTGCGTGCACACACACACACACCCACGCAGGACTTGTAACCTAATTTGAAAGAGGCTGAGCTGAGAACACACAAGACCAGCCAGCCTTCAAACCTAACTGTAGACAGGCTGAGCTGACACAACTAGCTGGGGTTGCTTACCTAACTGGAGATAGGCCAGCTGGGCTACCCTCAACACCCCATCCCCAAAACAGACCAACCATGATTGAATTATCTAAAGAGATAGGCCAAGTTAGCCCCACACACTACTAGCTGGATGTGTAACTGGAGACAGGCTGAGAAGTAACACGTGTGAGCAGCTGGCCTCCTAACTGGACAGGGTGAACACAGGATTTGCCAGCCTCCCACCCTAATCAGAAGTAGGGAAGCCGGCACCGGCCAGCGGAAGGAACCCCCCGAAACCCGAGAGCCTGGCTTGCTACAGCAACTCTTCCGACCAGGTGGGTGGCTCTTAAAAGAGCCTTTGGGGTGAACGTTGCACAACCTCTCAGGTGGCGAGATGGCCCTCCTAGGCCCGCTCGCCGCGGATACGGCGTGCCAGCTGGATATCCTTAGGCATGATGGTGACCCGTTTGGCATGGATGGCACACAGGTTGGTGTCTTCAAACAGCCCCACCAGGTAAGACTCGCACGCCTCCTGCAGTGCCATCACGGCTGAGCTCTGGAAGCGCAGGTCGGTCTTAAAGTCCTGAGCGACCTCGCGCACCAGCCGCTGGAAGGGCAGCTTGCGGATTAGCAGCTCAGTGGACTTCTGGTAGCGGCGGATCTCGCGAAGCGCCACCGTGCCGGGCCGGTAGCGGTGCGGCTTCTTCACGCCGCCAGCGGCGGGTGCGCTCTTGCGAGCCACCTTGGTAGCCAGCTGCTTGCGCGGCGCCTTGCCACCCGTCGACTTCCGCGCAGTCTGCTTGGTCCGCGCCATCGGTCTGGAACTGTTGCCCCCGCTACGTCGTCGGCCCAGACCTCAGCGGATTGCCCGCTTTTATAGAGCTTGCCGCGTTCCCATTGGCTGGCCTCAGGTGGCGTGATGGCCCACTGCTCTCTGATTGGCCCACAGGGTACTCCACTCAGCCGCCTCTCCCTTATATTCGTGCCTGTAGGTCGTGGCCACCAGAGCTGGCACCAGCATTGTGAAGGGTTGATGCGGGTAGGCCGCGGTGGTGGGGATCATCTCTCTCCAGCACAAGCTTCCTCATGTCTTCTCAGAGCTCCTTTTCTCCCTTCCCCGTGAGTTGGGTGGGAAGAGCATTCCACAAGCCAGCACATGGCATTCCACTTTTTTTATTTTTTCATTTTTTTATTTTTTGAGATGGGGTTTCACTCTTGTTGCCCAGGGTGGAGTGCAATAGCGCGATCTCTGCTCACTGCAACCTCTACCTCCCAGGTTCAAGCGATTCTCCTGCCTCAGCCTCCCGAGTAACTGGGATTACAGGGATTACAGGTGTCCACCACCATGCCTGGCTAATTTTGTGTGTTTTTAGTAGAGAGGGGGTTTCACCATATTGGCCAGGCTAGTCTCGAACTCCTGACCTCAGGTGATCCACCTGCCTTGGCATCCCAAAGTGCTGGGATTACAGGCATGAGCCACCAGGCCCAGCTGGCATTCCACTTTTTTTTTTTTTTGAGACGGAGTCTCCCTCTGTCGCCCAGGCTGGAGTGCAGTGGCGCAATCCCGGCTCACTGCAAGCTCCGCCTCCCGGGTTCACGCCATTCTCCTCCTCAGCCTACAGAGTAGCTGGGACTACAGGCGCCTGCCACCACGCCTGGCTAATTTTGTTTTGTATTTTTAGTAGAGATGGGGTTTCACTATGTTAGCCAGGATGGTCTCCGTCTCCTGACCTCATGTTCCACCCGCCTCGGCCTCCCAAAGTGTTGGGATTACAGGCGTGAGCCAGCACACCCGGCCGGCATTCCACTTTTACACAGTGACAAAGCTCTGGGATCCAGCCAGAGTTAAAGGAATCTTCCACTTTTTATGACCTGCAAAGAACTCCCTTCCCTGTATGGCTCAGATGAGCTTTAGGTTGCTGAAGAAGGTAAAGATATGCCTTTCTGGCATATTGACTATTCTGAGAAAAAGGCACTCAAAAAAAAAAAAAAAAAAAAAAGAAGAAGAAGAAGAAGAAGCAGGTGTAGGAAGATCATTCTGAATTTCTTGTTATTTCTTAAAGACAAGAGATGAAATTCCCATATGAAAGATGTTCTCCTTATAGTAAAAGGAAGGGAATGTTCTTATCATCAAGGACGGGAGGTGGAAGCTTCCAAATCTCCTCCAACTCTCAAGTTGAAATTTGATCCCTAAAGTTGGAGCCCCCGGGGTGGGGGCCCAGTGGGAGGTGTGTGGGTCCTGGGGTGTCACCCTCTGAATAGAATCCTGCCCTCCTTTAGGGTGAGTTCTCACTCTGTTGGTTCCCTGAAGAGCTGGTTGTTGAAAAGAGCCTGGCACCCCTCTCCCTTCTCTCTCTGGCTTCCTCTCTGGAGGCAGCCCTGTGACCTCTGCACACACATGGGTTCTCCTTCACCTTCCACCATGAGCAGAAGCAGCCAGAGGCCCTCACCAGAAGCAGAGGTGGGCCCTGTGCTTGCTTGCTTCCTTTCTCCCTCCCTTCCTTTCTTCTTCCCTCCCTTCCTCACTCCCTCCCTTCCTTCCTTTTTCTCTTTTCCCCTCCCCTCCCCTCCCTTCCCCTCCTTTTTTCATCTTGCTCTGTTGCCCAGGCCCCTCCTACCTCAGCCTCCCAAGTAGCTGGGACCACATCCAGCTAATTTTTAAATTTTTAAATTTTTTGTAGAGATGGGCTGTCATTATGTTGCCCAAGCTGGTCTTGAATTCCTGAGTTCAACTGATCCCCCAACCTTGGCCTCCCAAAGTGCTAGGATTACACCGTGCCCGGCCACTATGCTTTTTTTTTTTAATTTTTGTCCTGAGTCTCACTCTGTTGCCCAGGCTGGAGTGCAGTGATGTGATCTCAGCCCACTGCAACATCCGCCTCCTGGGAAGTTCAAGCGACTCTCCTGCCTCAGCCTCCTGAGTAGCGAGTAGGCCTGAGCCACTGCGCCCAGCCACTGTGCTTCCTGTACAGCCTGCGAAACCATAAGCCAAATAAACCTTTTTTTTTTAATAAATCATCCAGCCTCAGGTATTCCTTTAACAACACGAAACAGACTAAGATAGAAGCCAAGAGAAATCTATACAAACTTTATTAAACTAACCCTTACCTTCCTAGTTGTTGCCACAGTTACTACTCTTTGTTCAACCTAGTGTGTAGTGTGTAAGCATTTTGACCTAGTCATTTCTTCACCCCATTAACTATCCTCACCCAAGCCCCGTGGCCTTATCAAATCTGACAACTTACTGGTGTTTGTCCACCTCTATATATTAGTGACTCTAACTGCCTCTTTGTGTCTTCATTTCCTTATGAGGGCTCCTGTGCCACATTAAATTTGTATTAAATAACTGTATGTTTTTCTCCTGCTCATCTCTCTAATGTCAGTCTAATTCTTGGGCTCACCCTGGACCCTAAGATAATGGAGGTAGAATTCTGCCTCCCCTACAGCGCCGCTTGTTGACGCATGACAGGCCCACTGTCTTGGTCTGTTTTGCGTTGCTGTAAAGGAATACCAGAGGCTGCGTAATTTATCAAAACTTTTTTTGGCTTATGGTTCTGCAGGCTGTATAAGAAGCAAGGCTCCAGCATCTGCTTCTGGTGAGGACCTCAGGAAGCCTCCACTCGTGATGGAAGATGAAGGGGGAGCCCCTGTGTGCAGAGGTCACAGGGAAAAAGACAGGAGGGGGTGCTGGGCTATTTTTAACAACCAGCTTTGGCAGGAACTAATAGAGCAAGAACTCCACTCCCCACAAGGGAGGGCAGGAGTCTATTCATGAAGGATCTGCCCCCAGGACCCAAGCACCTCCCACCAGGCTGCACCTCCAACACTGGAGATTAAATTTCAACATGAGAATTAATGAGACAAACACCTCATTCAAACTATAGCACCCACTACATTGCCATCTTTGCCTTATCAATGATTACCTGAACTCCTTGTCCCCATGGGTCAATCCACACAAGGTGCTTGTTTGCCCAGCCTTGGTTCAGCTTCTCCCCTCCCCCAAGGCCCTGATGTTTGGCCCCTCCTGGAGCAGGCCAGGCTCAGGGTAAAGTATCCTCAATCTCTTGTCCCCTCAGCCACCCTTCATCCCACTTCCCCAGACATGGTTCTTTCCAGCCTCATTCATTCCTCCCTATATGAGAAAACTCCTTCTCTGCGTCACCTTTGGGAGCTTGCAGACTTTAAGGTCAATGCTTTCTCCCTATTGCAGTATTCCGGTATCTCCTATTGCAATATCCTTCTGCATAAACATCTCTCCTTACTAAGTCTGGATTGGTTTTTTTATTGGACAGTGGCTGTTACACAGAAGGCCTGCTTCCCTCTGCTCATCGGGTCTGGTTGGCTGGGCAGACAGGTGGAAGGACCCTAGGACCATCCACCTGTGAAGCCCACCCAGGTTTGCCCCTGGTGTAAATGATGTGGGGTCTGACCTGGCCAGACCAGATGCTGCTCAACCCTTTAACTGCCTGTGAGGATTTGGACATGTTCCATCTTCCTGGAGCTGTCCCTCACTCAAGAGAGGCAGCCTTGGGACTCTCCAGGTGTCCTTAGGGCTAATGGGGCTGATGATGGGCGGATGATGGATTCCAGGCACCTGCTGCAACCTCCCCAGGAGCACCTGCAAAGCAGCCCTTTCTGCCTCATGACTTTGCCCAGGCCTCTCTGTGGAGCGTGGCACAGGCTTGGCCAGTTCTCCAAGTGCAGCCAAGAGGCTCATAGGTTTTGGGCACATGTCTGCGACCTCACTTTTCCAGTCATAAGGGCTTTTGCTTTTAGATTCTCAGGGGCTTTGAGCCCCCAAACCACCCAGACATAGCACAGGATGCCACCTGGTTCTATGTGTCTGAGCAAACAAATGCACTCACACGAAGCACAAGAATGAAGGGCTGCCTAAATGTGGACCCACCCACCCCTGGCAAGGCTTGAAAACAGCCTCTATATTACATGTAAAAGCTCTTTTTAGATGATCAGCTGAACAGTTCATTTTCTTGATCTCCAGTCATTGAGTTCTATGTCATTCAAACCCCCAGGAGGACCAAGACCTAGAGAAAAATGTCCCCTGAAAACTTCCCAAGAGGAGAGATTTCCTCTGCAAACTGAAGAGAATGTGAGATACAAACATTCCCCCCAAGGAACTGGTCTGTCGAGGCCGCATGCATTCAGTTTGAATAGATGGCAAGAATTCCTCACACCATAAGCTTTTTTTGTTGTCCCATGATCCCCTATCGCAGCTTGATAAAGTCTATAGATTCTGTCTTAGAAAGATTTTTTTTTTTTGAGACGGAGTCTTGCTCTGTCACCCAGGCTGGAGTGCAGTGATGTGATCTCTGCTCATCGCAACCTCTGCCTCCTGGGTTCAAGCACTTCTCCTGCCTCAGCCTCCTTAGTAGCTTGGACTACAGGGACTCGCCACCACACCCGGCTAATTTTTTTTTGTATTTTTAGTAGAGACAGGGTTTCACCATGTTGGCCAGGCTGGTCTCGAACTCCTCACCTCAAGTGATCCACCCACCTCAGCTTCCCAAAATGCTGGGATTATAGGCATGAGCCACCATGCCAGGCCAAAAAGTTTTTAAATGCACAAAAAATTTAAAAATTATTAATACAAAGGAAATCAATTATATTGAAATAAATTGTGAAAACATAAAATTAACTTGTCATAGAGTTATAAATGTGCATCTTTATGAATGCATTAAATAACATTTGAATTGGGAAGTACTTGTAGCTACTGTCATTTCAAAGTCATGATGGGTGTTAAGGGTCTTCAAAGATATTTGCCATGACTGCACTGTAATAAAACTCCATCTTCTCTCTGCATATCAATTATACTTCTTTCTCAATGTTTTCATGATTGCCCTGGAATTTGTAATACACATTTACAACCTAAGTCTACTTTTAATAACACTATCCTGCTTCATGGTCAGGAGTGGTAGCTCATGCCTGCAATAAATCCCAGCACTTTGGGAGAACAAGGCCAGCAATGGCTAGAGCTCAGGAGTTTGAGATCAGGGCAACGTAGTGGGACCCCGTCTCTACAAAAAATACGAAAAAATAGCCGGGCGTGGTGGCATGCACCTGTAGTCCCAGCTACCTGGGAAGCTGAGGTGGGAGGATACCTTGAGCCTGGGAAGTTGAAGTTGCAGTGAGCTGAGACTGTGCCACTGCACTCTAGCCTGGGCAACAGAGCGAGACCCTGCCTAAAAAAAAAAAAAAAAAAAGAGAAGGAGCCAAACTCTGATGCCCCCTAGGCCCAGTGATAGTGCCAGCACAAGGCCCACATAGGCACTTGGCAAATGTGCTGTGTTCTTATTGTTGCAAATGGCCTGTTAGCTGCCCAGGTCACAATGACCCCAAATAACTCCCACACCTGCACCATGCACCCAGTAGGCACTCAGTAAACACTGACATCAGGAATGGTCCATGTGAGTCTGTTTCTGGTTCTCGTTTGTCTCTTCCGATTGTGTGTTCTTGCCTTTTGGCACGTCTTGTCATTTTGTGTTGAAGCTGGAGATAATGTATCAGGTAATAAGAACTCTGGTATGGCTGGGGGTGGTGCTCATGCCTGTAATGCCAACACTTTGGGAGACTAAGGTAGAAGGACTGCTTGAGGCCAGGAGTTCAAGATCAGCCTGGGCAGCATATCAAGACCCCGTCTCTAAAAGAAAAAAAAAAGTTGAAAAAAAAAAGTTAAAAAAAAAAAAACTTAGCTGGGCATGTTGGTGTGTGCCTGTAATCTCAGCACTTTGGGAAGCCAAGGTGAGAGAATCGCTTGAGCCCAGGAGTTTGAGTCTGCGGTGATCTGTGACTGTGCCACTGCACCCCAGCCTGGGCCACAGAGTGAGTCCCTGTTAAAAAAAAAAAAAAAAAAATCGGGAACATAGGCCGTTAGTGTGAGCATTTACATCATCTGGCTCGAAATTGGGCTCTTTTTCATGTTTATTATAGCCATAGGTACCCGAAGCTTTGTTTTCCTAGGGTTCTTGTTCTCATCTCCCCTCCTGACTTTAAACTTCCCTAAGAGCTCCTTCACACACTGTCCGGTGTATCATAGTTAGGACTAAGCGCTGACCTTTTATCTTACCCAAATTCCCACCAACAGGGTCTAGGGAGTCAACCCCTACAAACCATAAATTCTCATCAGATGGGTTTTATTTGACCCTATATATTGTGACTGACTTTTCAATCTGACTCTGGCATAAAATTTTGAGACAAGGAAAAAATATTCAACCCCAAAATATATTTCTTTGCCATGCCTTGAAATTGCCCTGAAAAATCTCTTGTGGGAAAAATCCACATTCCATAGAGAATCCCCTTTCCCCTTTGTTTTCCTTCCTTTCTTTCCAGATCCAGGAGATAATCAACTAAGAGCCAGGCACCCTTTTAAGTCCCATAAGAAACCATTTACAACCTGCTGTCTCTGAAGTTGGCTATCTGAGCGCTTCCTCTGCACAATAAAACTTGGTCTCCACAATCCTTTATTTTTAACCTGAACATTTCCTTTCTATCGATCCCAGGTCTTTAGACAAACTCAACCAATTATGTATCAGAAAATGTTTACATTTACTTATAGCTGGAAGCCCTTGCTTTGAGTTGTCCTGCCTTTCTGAACCAAACCAATATATTTCTTAATATTTGATTAATGTCTCATGGCTTCCTAAAATATATAAAACCAAGCTGTACCCCAACCACCTTGGGCACATGTTCTCAGGACCTCCTGAGGGCTGTGTCATGGGCCATGGTTACTCATATTTGGCTCAGAATAAATCTCTTAAAATATTTTACAGAGTTTGACTCTTTTCATCAACAGTAGCTCTTTCTGTCAGACTGTACTCAGCTGGAGCCTTATGGCGTGGTGGCCAGCGTGGGATGGAGGAAGCATTCCATAGTGTTATGATGAAATCTCAGCCTCTTACTTGGCCTGTGCCCCTGGACTGTGACCTTCACAGGTGTTTCCTAGCTGCTTTTGTCTCCTTAAGGCTAGAGGTGGCTGAAGTGGAGGGACTACCTTTTGGGAAAGGAAAATAAATCTGAAAGGAAAATAAATCTTGGGGCCCCAGAATCGCTAAGCTAAAGGGAAAAGTCAAGCTGGGAACTGCTTAGGGCAAACCTGCCTCCCATTCTATTCAAAGTCACCCCTCTGCTCACTGAGATAAATGCATATCTGATGGCCTCATTTGGAGAGGCTAATCAGAAACTCAAAAGAATGCAATGCAACCATTTGTCTCTTATCTACCTATGACCTGGAAGCCCCCTCCCTGCTTCAAATTGTCCCGCCTTTGCCTCGAGTTATCCCACCTTTCCAGACTGAACCAATGTACATATTACACATAATGATTGATGTCTCATATTTCCCTAAAATGTATTAAACCAAGCTGTGCTCTGACCACCTTGGGCACATGTCGTCAGGACCTCCTGAGGCTGTGTCACAGATACACATCCTCAACCTTGGCAAAATAAACTCTCTAAACTAATTGAGACCTGTCTCAGACATTTGGGGGTCACACCTTCCCCAGCTGGATTAAGCCTGTTAGTGTCTCTCCCCCGGAGGGCAGGCCTTTCTTGGGGGCATGTCCTGGGGATACTTCACCAAGGTTGCTTTCCCACTTCCTGCCACAGCCTGGAGGGGTCTTTTCTATTGCATCAAGAGAACCTAGTGGGCTTCCTACAGGTAAAAACCAAGAAAAGAGTGGGCCACCCACACCCACACTTTTGGAATTCAATTTTCCACAAATTGAAAAAAATTAAAATTCCCAAAATGGAAACACCTTCAGTCCCCAGGAAATTCTTACTCTCAGGCTGTTCCACACTGATGGCTGGAGATTTCCTGCCAGTTAAAGGCTCCCGAAGCTTCTGCTCCGGGTAATCCTGGGCTTCCTTCTCACTGAGGAAGGATGTATTTCATCATCACACAGGATGCTGGGGTTTGGTGTGCGTTGTTTTATCATAATAAGAAATGATCAATTTATTTTATTCAAACTTTGCTATTAAAAAGATAACTATCCAATATTAGCAAAAATAATTTTAGAACTAAGAATTTTTACTTTTCAAAATTTGTGAACATAATGAGTCACATTTACAGATTTCCCAATGGTGACAAGCCCTCCCATTCCTGAGAGTAGCGCCGCTTCATTCTGGCGGTGGAGAGTGCTTGGCAGGCTGGTATGTGCATTCTGATTGACTGACATCCTGCAGTGGTTTGGTCCAATTAGAGAGCTGAACTGGCAGCATCTTGTTTAAATGTGCACTTTAATCCAATCAGATGCTGGATTTCTCTAAGCCCTCATTTGAATGTAAGCCATAAATGGGACCAGCTGTGCAAATGACCTTTGCAAGGCAATGCCTTGTCTTCACTGAAACTCCATTTCTCCACCTAGGAGGAGAACTTCACCGCTAGATGTGGTTTGTGTTCAGAATAATCAGGGGCGGGTTACAGGCTCCCCCATCATGCACCTAGTGTCCACAAGTGTGCACGTCTCCACTAAGTTCCCCAGCTGCAAGGAAGCAGCTTGTATTTGCAGTAAAAGCTGTAGTTGGCAGTGTCAGCTCTTTTTGCCAGCCTAAAGCTTGTGAGAGACGCTCAATTCAATTCCACCTGAGTCTGATGAATTTAATGGAAGAAAACTGAATTCCCAGGAAGTGTGGTGGTCTAACAAATTCCATCAATAGGAAGCATTTTCTTGAGTTCTGTACTTCAAATATGCTATGGAAGCAGCCACATTCCTTGTTGATGATAGTCAGGGTTAGTTTCAAAGGGTTCTAGTTGGCACAGGGATTTCTGAATCTAAAAGACAAAAATGTGGAGAGAAAATGTTAGTAAGAAAAAACAAGGGGAATAGCTGACAATACCAGCTCCTAGTGTGACTGTCATTTTGTGCACTCGGGCCGACCCCCTCCTGCCCCTCAATGGTATGATATAATAACATGGTAACTATGATGGGATTCTTGATTGAAAGGAGGGAATGCAGATGAGGAGGAATTTCATTCTTTCTGAAAGGCTGAACTATTGACACAGAGTATGCAATCTTACGTCCTCTCCTGAGTCTTAGAAATCCCAGAAAGGCTACTCGATAGAAATCAGTGTCCTCACCTGGAACTGTACTAAATGGATACAGCCTGGATGAGCACAGTAAGGTAAAAGTGTGTTTTACTTTTAAGTATCTTGTATTTTACTTTTAAGAGTGCTGAAGCTCTTATGTAGTAACTTTCTCCTTCTTTACACAGATTATGTGTATTTAGCAGTTAACTGTGCACCGTCAATTCATAATGCCAACGAAAATGTTGTCTAGACAGGGCTTCAGTATGCCCTGTCTATTCTTACGAATTCCAGAAGCCGGCTGGGCACGGTGGCTCATGCCTGTAATCGCAGCACTTTGGGAGGCCGAGGAGGGCAGTTCACGAGGTCAGGAGTTCGAGACCAGCCTGGCCAACATAGTGAAACCCCGTCTCTATTAAAAATACCAAACTTTGCTGGGCGTGGTGGCTCGTGCCTGTAATCCCAGCTACTCAGGAAGCTGAGGCAGGAGAGTTGCTTGAACCCGGGAGGCAGAGGTCACAGTGAGTAGAGATAATGCCACTGCACTCCAGCCTGGGTGACAGAGCAAGATTCCGTCTCAAAAAAAAAAAAAGAATTCCAGAAGGCTCTATTAACCCAAACTATCCTGGCTACCTCTAAAACAGACTTTGCATTCATTTTCTGTTGTTGCCATAACACATTACCACAAATACAGTGGGTTAAACCAAAGCCCATTTATTGTCATGCAGCCCTGAAGGTGGGAAGTCCAGATCACCCTGTGGGCAGCGCTGGTACCCTCTGAGGTCTCTCTTCTTGGCTTGCAGGTGGCCGTCTTCTCTCTGTGGCTCCTCACATTGTCTTCCTTCTGAGCGTGTCTCTGTGTCCAAATTTCCCTTTTATCAGGACACCAGTCCCACTGGATTAGGACCTACCCTAATGACCTCCTTTCAGCTACCTCTGCGAACACCCTATCTCTAAATAAGGTCACATTCTGAGGTGATGGGGGCCAGGACATATTTATTTCCAATATTCATATGAATTTTGGGGTGTGACATAATTCAGCCTATAGCACACAGTCACTGTAGATGTGAGATCTCAGAATCACCACAAACTGCAAAACAGACCCCTGATCACGGTTGTCAAACAAACTTAGCCATGGGCCTTTGAGGGAATCCCCTGCGGTCAGCTGCCTCTAAAATGCCCGAAGGATTCCTGTCTCCTGGTGTTTGTGCCTGTGGGCGGGTTCTGACAGCAGTGATGACACTTGCGGGATTAGGTTATAGAAAGACCAGGGGTTCCCTCCTGCTCTCCCTGGGTGGCTCCGTCTGGGGAAGCTGGCGGCCAGGCTGTGTGCAGCCCAGAACAGAAACCCACAGGAATGAATCTAAAAGTGGATCTTGGCCGGGCCCGGTGGCTCATGCCTGTAATCCCAGCACTTTGGGAAGCTGAGGCAGGTGGATCATCTGAGGTCAGGAGTTCGAGACCAGCCTGGCCAACATGGTGAAACTCCATCTCTACTAAAAATACAAAAATTAGTCGGGTGTGGTGGCACGTCTGTAATCTCAGCCACTTGGGAGGCTGAGGCAGGAGAATTCCATAAACATGGGAGGCGGAGGTTGCAGTGAGCCGAGATTACGCCACTGCACTCTAGCCTGGGCAACAGACTGGGGACTCCACCTCAAAAAACAAATTAAATAAAGTAAAAAAATAAAATAAATAAATAAAACTGGATCTTGAATCCGCCGACAGTCAAATGCCAGAGCCTGGGGGCAGGTTCTGCCCGAGTCGGGTCTGAGATGACTCCAGCCCTGGACAGCGCTGATGGCAGCCTTCTGACAGCCCCTGGGCCACAGGCCCCACCTAGGCAGCACTGCGATTCCCGACTGCCACACAGACACTGTGGGACAATATGTGTATGTTGTCTGGAGCTGCTAAGTTTTGGGGGTAATTTCTTAGGCAAATGTTACCTCCTTTCCAGACCAGGTCAGCCATATGTTGGATCTCTATTTGGTTAAAACCGCGAGTCACTTTGTAAATATCAAAATCTGCCTTATGTAGCCTTTGGCCCCTAAATCAAGCTGCTAATCAATGAGAACCTGAAACTTCAAGGAGTTTTATAGCCAGTGAATAGAAGAAAGTTCCTTTTAGGATAATTGGGATAATAAAATAATGTCAGCTTTTTATTATAGATTTCTAAATATCTCTAGTGTACTAAATCAGGGACTTGGATTCCCACATTAGCCAGGATTTGGGGGTGAACTGCCAACAAACAACCCCACAACCGCAAATTGGCCTTTCCTGCCTGTGGGTCTGTGAGTGGCTACAGGGCCCCCAAATGAAAGAGGGGTGCTCAGGTGCAATTAGTACACCTCTCATTTGGGAATTCTTAGTTTAGGAGTGAGGGAATGCTATTCATCCCATCTAAAGAGGTGGGGAGTCAGCATTAGCTGGACCATATTAAATCTAAAGGAGCCCAAATCTTTGTCACAATAATTCATTATTCTTCATTCCACACTCAATGTACATTGCTCTTGAAAGATAGGAGAATATCCTCCCCAAAGGACGCCACCTCCTCCCCAAAGGATGCCACCCCTCCCCCAAACGATGCCACACCCTCTCCAAAGGATGCCATACCCTCTTCAAAGGATGCCACCCCTCTTCAAACGATGCCACTCCCTCCCCAGATGATGCCACACCCTCTCTGAAGGGTGCCACCCCCTCCCCAAAGGATGCCCCACCCTTCCCAAACGATGCCACACCCTCTCCAAAGGATGCCACACCTCCCAAAGGATTCGACCCCTCCCCAAAGGATGCCACTCCTCTCCAAAGGATGCCATCCCTCCCCAAAGGGTGCCACCCCTCCCCAAAGGATGCCACCCCTCCCCAAAGGATGCCACCCCTCCCCAAAGGATGCCACCCCTCCCCAAAGGGTGCCACACACTTTCCAAAGGATGTCATACTCTCTCCAAAGGATGCCAGCCCTTCCCAAACGATGCCACCCCTCCCCCAAAGATGCCACACCCTCTTCAAAGGATGCCACCCCTCCCCAAACAACGCCACCTCTCCTCAAAAATGCCAAACCTTCTCCAAAGGATGCCACCCCACTTCAAACGATGCTATCCCCTCTCCAAAGGATGCCAGCCCTCCTCAAACGATGCCACCCCCTCTCCAAAGGATGCCACCCCTCCTCAAATGATGCCACCCAAAGGATGCCCCCTCCTCTCCAAAGGGTGCCATTCCCTCCCCAAATGATGCCACCCGCTCTCCAAAGGATGGCACCTCCTCTGTAGAGTGTGCCATCCCCTCCCGAAAAGATGCCACCCCCTCCAAAGGATGCCACTCCTTCCGAAATGATGCCACACCCTCTCCAAAGGATGCCACCCTGTCCTTAAACAATGCCACCCCTCCTCAAAGGATACCACCCTCTCTCCAAAGGAAGCCACCCCATCTCTAAAAGGTGCCACCCCCTCCTCAAGGGATGCCACCTCTTCCCCAAAGGATGCCACTTTGGCACATGGATTATTTGGAGCTGAAGGCCAATAATAATCTGTTGTTGAGAAACAACGGATGTAAAAAAGCTTTCTGCTCGCCCCTATTTTCCTAAAAACAGGACAAAATGGACAAAGTTGTCTTTGCCTCTCCACCAGGAAGGAATCAATTTAGTCATGTGAGATGACTTTAGACGCTTATCAGCCAAGAGACAGCACCAGTGAAATCTGCATGCCAGGCCTTACTTGCCGGCCCTCTCCACCACTACTTCCCATAACTCCCCTCCTCTGCATCTTTCACTCTTCGCCTTAGCTGAAGGTGCTACACAGGCCGGAGTTCTCTAGCTGAACTAAGGAAAGGTCCTGCAGCAACAGTATTTGTTAGAATGTTGGGGTGCTCAGGCCTCCGAAACAGAACCTGTCTCTCTGACCTTCTCCCACCCTCCTTTTACCTACTCCTTTTGCTCCCCAGGCAGGCCAGAGAAACGAAAACTGTAGTCTTTCCCCACCTTTCTGTCTTGGACCTGGCCATAAGGACATTTTCTGACTTCCCTTTTCTGATTGTGGGTCATAAGACTCCCAGTTCAGAGAGGGTCCTGCCCCATACCCAGGAGGAAGGATGCTGCCCAGAGAGGCCAAGAAGAGTCTGAACACATGGGCTCTGCTGGGGTCCCCGCTCAGTCTGTTGGGGTTACATCACACACTTTCTGTCCGGTCACATTTCTACACAGCTGTCTTCTATCATGTCTATCCAATGAAGTCTCCATAAATGGCCCAAGCGGACAGGTTTTGGGGGATTCTGGAGGGCTGAACACGTGGGGGCTTGCAGGAAGGGTGAGGGAGAATTCATTTGCAGGCTGGGAGGGTGACACAGCCCAACTCCCTTGGGTCAGAAGGTCCTGCGCTTGGACTTTTGCAGACCTCTCCCTCTGCGTCCCTTCATCTGGCTATTTATTTGTAGCCTTAAACTATTCTTTAAATAAATAGGTAAATGTAAGTAAGTGTTTCTCTAGTTTTATGAGCTGCTCTATCAAATTAATCGAGCTTAAAGAGGGGGTCGAGGGAACCCCAACTTACAGCTGGTCAGAAGTTCTGGAGGCTTGGACTTGCCCGTGGTGTCTGAAGTGGGGGCAGCCTTGGGGACTGAGCCCTCAACCTATGGGATCGGACTCAATCTCCAGGTAGATACTGTCAGAATTTGTTTATTTATTTAGTTTTTTTATTGTTATGATTATTTTGAGATGGGGTCTTGCTCTGTTGCTGAGGCTGGAGTGCAGTGGTGAGACCCTAGCTCAATGTAGCCTGGAACTCCTGGGCTCAAGCAATCCTACTTCAGCCTCCTGAGCAGCTTAGACTACAAGTGTGCACCACTATGCTCAGCTACTTATTTTATTCTTGTAGAGACAGAGTCTTGCTATATTTCCCAGACTGGTCTCCAATTCCTGGGCTCAGGCGATTCCCTCCCACCTCTGCCTCTCAAAGCTGGGATTACCAAGACATGGTGACTGTGCCTGGCTGGAGTCGGAATTAAATTGGATTCAAGGACACCTAACTGGTGCCCACTAAAACATTGGTTGCTTGCTTGCTTGCTGATAGGGAGAAATCCTCACATGTTTGATCACAGATGTCTTCTGTGTTCATTGTTGTGTCGTGAGATCAGAGGAAAAACATTTTTTTTTTTTCTACGTCAGAGGACACAAATATTCAGACCATAGCAGCTGTGGCAGGAATTTGCTGTTCTATTCCAGCCAATGCCTGAAGACTGGTCCAGGCTCTTCCTTTCCTAGAGCTTTTACTGAAACCAGCTCACAACTGGGAATGCTTCCTCTGACGCGTTGAGATGTCCATGTGTCTCCTACAATCTAGCAGTGGCTCCTCGAGGAACCCAGAGCCATTCCTTTGAAACCAGGAGGGAGAAGGCCTCAGTCTCTGCCAGAAGGTAGAATCCTGACTTTGGGCCTGGCTGGCTAGCAGACGCAGGTGGTCTCATCTGATTGGCACGGAGCCCCGGCTCACCCCATCTCCTTCCCTTTAAGACACCTCGCCACCCCTGCACAAATTAGAATGGAGGCGGCTCTGTACTGACTGCAGCCGGCACTGAATGGAAATCTGTTTTCACTGCTTTAATGACCAGCTTTATCTTTGCGTTAACTGAAAAAATCACAGGATCTATAAATTGGAAAAGCAGATTTCACTTCTTGTAGAGGGTTACAGCCTGCAAGGTGGAAGCGCAGCCTCGGCCAAACCCAGTGCCTCGGCCAAGCCCAGGCACTTTGGGGGAGGGAGGAGTTGGGGCAGGAGCTCTGTGCTTGTTTGGCTTTGCCAAACACACATTCCACAGCCTACGGGAGGGCTATGGAGATCCATGAGGGCAGCCCTCACACATGTTCACGGAACACACATGCACATGACATGTGACGCATGCTTACCTTGGGGTGGAGGCTTCACATGTAAATGTATTCCGATTAGGTCTTTCCAGGACTCAAAGGTGGTCAAGTGCACAGCCTCTGTAAACTGGCCAGGACTAGCCCAAGGTCGTGGTCTCTCATCAGGAGAAAGCTCTTGAAGTCAGTGTCTTGTCCAGTGAACGCTGCCGTCATGGCTGGTGGAGCAGGGGGTTGGAGAGTCAGCCTCTGTGAGCTGGGTAAGCTGCAATTGTCTTAATGTTCCTTAGCTGGAGGCCAGTGCTTGTTTAGCTGCTGGAGCAAAAGAAAACCTTGTAGCACAGTTAGAACACAGTTTATTCTTTAAGTGTAGGGTGCTGACTTAACCCTTAGGTCTTGTTTATAATTTGGCACCTTATTGCCACAAAGACTCCATCCTGTGTCTGTGTTTTTTTTTTTTTTAATTCTCTTTACCTCACCTGGACTGTCTCTATGTTAACGTGAATGCTGTCAGTTGTGTCTAAACCTCAGCAGAAAGGGGTATAATGAGATGTGTCTGACTCCCATCCTATCATGGCCGGAAACTCAGTTTTTAAGGTTCTGTGGGGTCCCTTTTACCAATAGGGTGTCTGTGCAATTGGTTGGGGGTGCTTAGGATTTTATTTTTAGTTTACAGTCTCTAAATCAGGAGACATAGACTGGCTGGTCTATTTGTAGATACGCCAATTAGCATCCAGTGAAGGCTGGCCCTGGGTTTATGTGAAATGAGGAGGCTGAAACCCCAACCTGCAAGACCTTGGGCCCAAACTGCAGTAGCAACCATGCCAAAGTTGCAGCATTTTTCATAAAACAACTCTCACGTATTATTTTCCTTGAATTGCTTGTCATAGCAAGTGCGGAAGATTCACCAGAACCATCAGGCAGAACCACACATTTGTTTTCAGAAATGTCTTTCCTTTCTTTCCGCAATGTTGCTTTGGCTTAAATGTTTGTGTCAGAGACATGTGAACCAGAGCAACTCCATCTTGAATAGGGGCTGGGTAAAATAAGGCTGAGACCTGCTGGGCTGCATTCCCAGGAGATTAAGGAGGTTAAGGCATTCTAAGTCACAGGATGAGACAGGAGGTTAGCACAAGACACAGGTCATAAAGATGCTGCTGATAAAACAGGCTGCAGTAAAGAAGACCCCCAAACCCACCAAAACCAAGATGGCGATGAGAGTGAACTCTGGTCATCCTCACCACTACACTCCCACCAGTGCTATGACAGTTTACAAATGCCATGGCAACATCTGGAAGTTACCCTATATGGTCTAAAAAAGAGGAGAAACCCTCAGCTCTGGGAATTGCCCACACCTTTCCTGGGAAACTCATGAATAATCCCCACCTTATTTAGCATATAATCAGGAAATAAACATAAAAATGGGCAACCAGCACACCATGCCACTGCTCTGCCTATGGATTAGTCATTTTTTGTTCCTTTACTTTCTTAATAAACTTGCTTTCACTTTATGGATTTGCCTCAAATTCTTTCTTGCACCAGATCCAAGAACCCTTTTTTGGGATTTGGATTGGGAGCCCTTTCGGGTAACATTTGTGTCCCCAGCCCAAACTCATCTGTAGAAACCCCAACCCTCAATGTGAGGATGGCATAGGAGGTGGGGATTTGGGGAGATATTTAGGTCATCAGGGTGGAGCCCTCACTGATGGGATTAGGGCCACTGTAAAAGGGACCCCAGAGAGCTGCCTCACCCCTTCCATCACACGAGGTTGCAACCACAAGACTGCTCTCTACAGCCCAGAAGAAGACCCTCACCAGACCCTAGCCCTACTGACACCTTCATCTTGAACTTTCAGCTTCCAGACTGTGAGCAAAAATTCTATTGTCTACAAATTGCTCAGTCTCTGGTGTTTTGTCATAGCAGCTTGAAGTTACTGAGACAAATGTCCTCACTTGAGGATGAGGCATCAGCATTATCATGGAAGGACTACCAATGATCATGGTGACTTTTTTTCTTCTTTATTTCTTTTTTTTTTTTTTTGAGACAGAGTCTTGCTCTTTCGCCCAGGCTGGAGTGCAGTGGCGCAATCTCGGCTCACTGCAAGCTCCACCTCCCGGGTTCACGCCATTCTCCTGCCTCAGCCCCCCGAGTAGCTGGGACTACAGGCGCCCGTCACTGCGCCCAGCTAATTTTTTGTATTTTTAGTAGAGACGGGGTTTCACCATGTTAACCAGGATGGTCTCGATCTCCTGACCTTGTGATCCACCCGCCTCGGCCTCCCAAAGTGCTGGGATTACCGGCGTGAGCCACCGCGCCCGACCTCTTCTTTATTTCTTTAAACTGACAAAAATTGTATATATAGTGCACAAGGTGATGTTTTGAAACATGTATTGTGTTTGGAATATGGATTGGGGAATGGCTAAATCAAGCTAATTAACATAGACATTACCTCACATATTTATTTGTGGTGAGAACACCTAAAATCTACTCTCTTAGCAATTTTCATGTACTACATTGCTGTGAATTATAGTCACTGTGTTGTACATTAGATGTCTTGAACTGACTCCTCCTGTGTCACTGAAATTGCATGCTGTTTAGTCAGCGTCTCTAGCCCCCAGATCCTGGTGACCATCATTCCACTCTCTGCTTTATGATATCAACCTCTTTAGATTCCACATAAAAGTGAGATTATGCAGTGTTTGTCTTTCTATATCTGGCTAATTTCACTTAACATAATATTCTCATTTCACCCCTGTTGTCCCAAATGAGGGAATTTCATTATGTTTTAAGGCCGGAATAGTATTTCATTGTGCCTATGTACCATATTTTCTTTACCCATTCATCCAACAATGGATACTTAGGTTAACTCTATGTCTTGGTTATTGTAAATGGTGCTGCAGTGAACATGGTGCAGATCTCTCTTCTGGATACGGATTTCATTTCCTTTAGATATATCCCCAGCAGTGGGGTTGCTGTATCGTGTGGGAGTTCTATTTTGAATTTAATAATGTTTTCCATAATAACTGTACTATCACGGTGATTTTGAAGATCAATATATCTCCACAGGGTAGACAATTACACCATCATTAAAAAAAGAGAACAGTGGCCGGGCGTGGTGGCTCATGCCTGTAATCCCAGCACTTTGGAAGGCCAAGGCGGGCAGATCACAAGGTCAGGGATTCGAGACCAGCCCGGACAACATGGTGAAACCCCATCGCTACTAAAGATACAAAAAATTAGCCAGGCATGGTGATGCAGCGCCTGTAGTCCCAGCTACTTGGGAGGCTGAGGCAGGAGAATTGCTTGAACCCAGGAGACAGAGGTTGCGGTGAGCCGAGATTGCGCCATTGCACTCCAGCCTGGGGGACAGGGTAAGACTTCATCTAAAAAAAAAAAAAAAAAAAAGAGAACAGTGAAAAAGAGAGACAAAAGTAGCTGATTCCCAGCTTCAATTTTGTCTATAATACTAATTTTCATGAAGAACAACATAAACTCCTTGGAGTGTGGTTAAGTCCACATCTGGAGTCAAAAAAACAAAAATTCAAAACAAAACAAAACACCCATGATAGGTCTGAAATAAATTTTTGCTGTCAGAAAGCAAAGATGAGCCGGGTGCCAGTGGCTCACACCTGTAATTCCAGCACTTTGGGAGGCCGAGGTTAGAGGATGGCTTGAGCCCAGGAGTTCAAGGCCATCCTGGGCAATGTAGGGAGAACCCGTCTACAAAACAAAACAAAAACAAACCAAAAAAAAAACCAAAAACACGCACACACGCGCACACACACACACACACAAAAACAAAAAACCAATTAGGCGCTGTGGTGCTCACCTGTAGTGCCAGCTACTTGGGAGGCTGAGGCGGGAGGATCGCTCGAGCCAGGAGTTTTGAGGCCACGGTGAGCCTGATTAGGCGGCAGAGCTAGACCCCGTCTCAGCAAAACAAAAACAAAAGCAAAGATGCTTCCAACAATCAGGGTGACCCTAAAAGGACAGAGCGGCGTTTTGAAAATACCTCCCTGGGGCTGCAGTGTGACCATTTGAGCACTAAAAACAACGACACAAATGGTTAATTAGAACATGCCTCATTTATAAAAGGAGGAAAGTTAACATACACGTTTCTTTTTTTTTTTTTTTTTGAGACGGAGTCTCACTGTCGCCCAGGCTGGAGTGCAGTGGCGCAGTCTCGGCTCACTGCAAGCTCCGCCTCCCGGATTCGCGCCATTCTCCTGCCTCAGCCTCTCCGAGTAGCTGGGACTACAGGCGCCCGCCACCACGCCCGGCTAATTTTTTGTATTTTTTTAGTAGAGACGGGGTTTCACTGTGGTCTCGATCTCCTGACCTCGTGATCCGCCCGCCTCGGCCTCCCAAAGTGCTGGGATTACAAGCGTGAGCCACCGCGCCCGGCCTTACATACACGTTTCTAATAATAAGACAACAAAAGGATGGAAATAACATTGTGTTGAATTTTTGTTGATTTTGTTAAAAAGGAGCGCGTTGACACATATGGGGATTTTGTTTCTTTAAGTTCGTGTCTGTTTATATAAAGTTTAGGTCTAGGTGTGTGTGTGTATCTGTGTAAGCAGGAAAGAGTAAACAAAATCGAGATCCCGGGACAAATGCACTTAAGAAGGGGCGACGGGAGGGCCAGGCTCGCCCGGCTGAGGAGGGGGCGCGTCCCACCCATGCAAGCCCGGAACAAAGGCGCCTGTCACTCGTCACTCTCCACGCGGGCTGGCTCTGGAAAGCCCAAGGGAAAAACCCCTCACTTTCAGAAAGAATAAGCCTCAGCCCATGTATCTAGGGAACACGCGATGCTGCAAGAAACCAGTAACTTAACGCGTGTAAAACCAGGAGAGCGTCGGAGGTTCTGACCCGGGGGGAGGAGCAGACCCGCGGCAGCGTGCGGAGACTCAGAGGGCGGAATCTGCAACCAACGCAACCTGGCCCAGAGGTTTTGAACTGACCAATTGGGAGACATCCCCGAGCATGACTAAGGGCCTCAAAGGCTTAGCGTTTTATGCAGAGTCGCAACTACCCAGCGCTGGGAACCTGAGCCTGCACAACCCACTAGAAAGCACCCGTGACCGTCCCCTGCGCCTGGCATCCTTGCACCCCGCACCCCTGTATCCCCAGCTCCTCTGCAGCTGTACACCCTGCACTGCGGAGCCTCCCAGTCCCGCTGTCCGCTCCATCGCGCAGGTCTCCAAGACCGATCCCGGCTTGGAGGGGCTCAGCGGCCCTGGGCCTGTGCGCCGTTGCGGCCGGGAGGGTCATTTTCATGCCTAAGGACCCGCCCCTTGCACGCAACCTCGGGTTGCCAGCCGGAAACTGCGTCCTGGGCTCCAAAGGACATCTCTTTCTACATTTCAGCAAAACAGCCGCACACTTTCTCCCCAGATGGCCTCTGTGCAGCCTGAAAATGCCCGCTCCCTCCAAGCCCCTGGGCAATTGCTGGGACACATCTCAGAAACTGCTTGGGGCGGAGGAGGGGTTTGTGCTTGGGCCACTAATTTTATTTTCTTGGAAACTTTCTTCCAGTCCAAACCGGAGTCAGCTCCTCTCACCCTTGTAGAAAAGGATCCCGTGGGGGCGGGGCGGGGTGGGTTGGGGCTCAGCGTAGGGTGGGGCGGTCAGCACACCACCCTCCCGCCCTTTGTTAAGCTATTGAATTTCAATTTCATTCCTTCTCCGTCTTCCATTGACCAGAGAGGAAAGGAATCCTTTGAATTTTTTTTTAAGTTCATCAAATACCCATTTAGCATCTTCTATGTGCCAGGCATAGCTGTGAGTACTTGGGGTGAACGCATCAGATGAAAACATGCCTCCCTGGAGCTTGCAATTTAGTGGAGGAGGAGGTGAGAGTAAACGTGAGGTGATGGCACGGTGTTGGAGGGGTTTCCAGGAGGCCGGTGGTCGCGCAGGACAGGGAAGGCTGCAGTTGGAGAGCAAACCTGGAGGAGCAGCCGCGGTAAGGCCCAGAGTGCGAAGACGCCGCGTCTAAGGGCAGCAGAGGGGACCTGGAGCTGGAGGGTTGGAAGAAGGGTGGTCACAGGCAAGCAGAAGGGGGCCTCAGTGTACCATCAGTAAAGTACCCTGTGCTCAGCAAAAAAAAAAAAAAAAAAGAAAGACTGAACCTTGTTTTGAGTTTTTGGAGGAACCTCCGTCCTATTTTCCGTGACGGCTGCACCAGTTTACATTCCCCTCAACAGCCTGCGAAGGGTCCCTTTTCTCCACATCGTGACCAACACTTGTTGTCTCTTGTCTTTTTGATATTAGCCATTCTAACAGGTGTTCGGAGACGTTTCATTCTGATTCTGATTTGCATTTTCCTGAAATAAATTTATTTATTTATTTATTTATTTATTTATTTATTTATTTATTGCTACAGGGTCTCCCTCTGTGGCCCAGGCTGGAGTGCAGTGGTGCAATCTCGGCTCACTGCAGCCTAGACTTCCCGGGCTCAAGGGATACTCCCGTCTCAGCCTCTGGACTAGATGGGACCACAGGAACCACCACGCCCCGCTGATTTTTAAAAAGTTTTTGTAGAGACGGAGTCTTCCTATGTTGCCCAGGCTGGTCTCCAAAGCCTGGGCTCTAGCAATCCTCTCACCTCAGCCTCTGGGATTAAAGGCATGAGCCACCGTACCGACCCTCCTTGATTAGTAATGTTGAACACCTATTCATATACCTGTTGGCCATATGCATGCCTTCTTGGGAAAAATGCCTATTTAGATCCTTTGTCTATTTTTAAAGTTAGGTTATTTGGTTCTTGTTTTGGTTTTGTTTTTTGTATTAAGTTGTAGGAGCTCTTATATATTTTGGATATTAACCCCTTACCAGATGTATGGTTTGCAAATGTTTTCACCCATCCATAGGTTGCCTTTTAATTTTGTTGATCCAGCCATCTCACTTCTGATTATGCCCAAAGGAAATAAAATCACTGTCATAAAGAGATACTTGCACTCCCATGTTCATTACAGCGCTATTCACAGTAGCTGAGATACAGAAACAACCTAAATGTCCATCAGTGAATGAATAAAGAAAATGTGGTATAGATATTATTGTTACATGCTATACTATACTATAATAATGAAAATTATTCAGTTCTAAAAAAGAAGGAAACCATGTCAACAACATGGATGAACCCAGAGGACATTATGCTAAGTGAAATAAGCCAGGCACAGAAAGACAAATAATACTGCATGAGCCAACTTATATATGGAATCTAAAAAAGTAGGGGGCTGGGTGAGGAGGAGTACAAAGCTTCAGCTATAAGATAAGTAGTTCTGGAGACCTGAAGCACAGCACGGAGACTCTGGTTAATAATATATCATGGACATGAAATTTACTGAGTAGATCTTACATGTTGTCACTGCACACACAGACACATGCACACACACACAGGTAACCACATGAAGTGATGTGTGTGTTAATTGATTCGACTGTGGTAATCATTTCACCACGTGACATGTACCAAGACATCATGCTGTGCACCTTGAATATGTATGAGCTTTATTTGTGGATCATACTGTCAGAGGCATTTGAGTTAGAGCAACTCTATCTTGAATAGGGGCTGGGTAAAATAAGGCTGAGGCCTGCTGGACTGCATTCCCAGGAGGTTAGGCATTCTAAGTGACAGGATGAGATAGGAGGTCGGCACATGATATAGGTCACGAAGACCTTGCTGATGAAACAGCACGTGGTAAAGAAGGCAGCCAAATCCCACCAAAACCAAGATGGCGACTAATGTGCCCTCTGGTCATCCCCACTGCTCATTATAATAAATTAATTATCATTAATTATAAGTAAAAGATACTCCCACCAGCGTCATGACAATTTACAAACGCTGTGGAAACATCAGGAAGTTACCCTATATGGTGTATAAAGGGGAGGAACTCTCAGGTCCAAGAATTGCTCACCCCTTTCCTGGGAAACGCATGAATAATCCACCCCTTGTTTAGCATATAATCAAGAAATGACCATAAAAGTGGCCAACCAGTAGCCCTCAGAGCTGCTCTGCCTATGGAGTAGCCATTCTTTTATTCATTCACTTTCTTCCTTTTTTTTTAATGGTGAAAAGATATGCATATATTTAGAATTAGCCAGCTGGACTCAGTTTAGATGATCCCAATTTTGTTGGTAACATCCAAAGCATTGTAATCAGGAGCCAGTCGAACATATGCTCTCCATCAGGCTGATCAGGGTGTTGACCTTGGCCACATTAATGTCATAGAGCTTCTTCACAGCCTGTTTGATCTGGTGCTTGTTGGCTTTAACATCCACAGTGATCACAAGTGTGTTGTTGCCTTCTATCTTCTTCGTGGCAGACAGTGGTCAGTGGAAACTTGATGATAGCACAGTGGTCAAGCTTGTTGGGGACACTCTGCCGAGGATATTTGGGCTGCCTCCGGAGTCACAGTGTCTTGGGCCGCCAGAATGTGGGTGACATGTGGATCTTCTTTTTGTGTGTGTGGCTGTGGACACCTTTCAACACTGCCTTCTTGGCCTTCAAAGCCTTTGCTTTGGCTTCAGCTTTAGGAAGGGCAGGAGTTTCCTTCTTCGCTTTCAGTGCCATCTTGTGAAAAGCTCCTTTATTTTCTTAATAAACTTGCTTTCACTTTATGGACTTGCCCTGAATTCTTTCTTGCATGAGATCCAAGAACCCACTCTTGGGGTCTGGATCGAGACCCCTTTCCGATAACAGTACCTCAATAAAGCTGGGAAAAAATAAAAAGGGACCAATAAAGCATTCTCAACAACAAAGAGCGTGGGGCTTTTCTTTGTAGGGCCCTGTGAGGCCTCTGGGTGTTTTCCAAGAAGCAAGGGCTTTGAGACTGTGTGGGCCTAGCTCCTGGAGTTGGAAATGTGACAGTTTTATAACTGTGATGATAGGGCCAGACACAGTGGCTCATGCCTGTAATTGGGAGGCCAAGGCGGGAGGAATGCATGAGCACAGGTGTTGGAGACCAGCCTGGGCAACATGATGAAACCACTGTCTCTACAAAATACAAAAAACTACCCGGGTTTGGGGAGCCTGCCTGTAGTCCTAGCTACTCAGGAGGCTGAGGTGGGAGGATCGCTTGAGGTCGAGACAGCAGTGAGCTGTGATTGTTGCCACTGCACTGCACTTCAGCCTGGGCAACAGATTGAGACGCTGTCTCGAAAAAAAAAAAACTGTGATGATGGCAAGTCTATCATGCACAAACATGCTGCCCCGCACACCTTCAGGGACGGTCCCACTGGTTGCGCTGATCCGCTTTGCAGGTGTCCTTGAGAATGCAGCCAGGCGGGGTTTCTCCTGCCTTGCCAGAGCTCGGCTTGTGGCAGGAGTGACATGACAGTCACCCACTCAGTGCCACGAAGGGAGGTAAAGTGGTGATTGGATGGAAAGCAGTGTGTCTGGGCTCCCTTGCCTTGGGGTCGCCTCCAACAGCTGCTGTGCCCGGAGGACTTGTGAAAAGTCCCCTTGAAGCTACAGGTTGTGGCATGGAAGGGCTCACAATTTTAGAGTAAGAGTGTCACACCTACACTAGGTGAGTCAACTTACTCCTCTCCGCCCCCCGATCCTGGGTGCATGTGTCCATAGGTGTTGTCTCTCTCTGCTGTCAGACTTTTCCCAGGATAAAGTCCTGCTTACGAAGACCATGGCTCAGGTGCGAGAGCAAGAGTGCCAGGCAATGGCATGCAGGTGTGGCCACTGAGACACAGGCTGTCCTGGCCATGCCGCAGAGAAAGGTGGACTGGAATGGTGATCCCAAAGTGCCTCAAATGAGCCAGGCCTGTTTGGCCTATCCTGAATATTCAGTGCCTATTGTATACTTAGCATTGTCCTGAATATTTAGTGCCTCTTGCATATCTAGTCATCCCAGATACCTAAGCTTCATGTTTATTTATCTTAATATTTAGTGCCTCTTGTATACTTAGGGATCATTAACATCTAACACGTACTGCATCTTGTATATATAGTGATCATAAGTATTCAGTACCTCTCGTAAATTTAGCAATCCTGAATATTTAGTGCTTCTTGTATAGTCAGTGATCATGAATATTTAGTGCCTCTTGTACACCTAGTCACCGTGAATATTTATGTGCACTTTGTATACCTAGTGATCATGAACACTTAGTACCTCTCATACATTTATCAATCCTGGATTTTCAATGTCTCTAATATATTTAGTGATCCTGAATATTTAGTGCTTCTTGTATATTTCGTGATCATTAATATTTATTTCCTCCTATGTATTTAGTGATCCTGAATATTTAGCGTCCCTGGTATATTTTATGACTATGAATACTTGGTGACTTTCTGTTGTATATTTAGTGATCCTGCATATTAGTGGTGCTTATATACTTAGCAATCATCAATGTTTAGTGCCCTGAGGCCTTCTATTTACTCACTGTCTCCTGCATATTCAGTATTTTGGTCCTGTGACCGCCTCTGCCTTTGAGGCCCACAAGCTCTACTTATGACTTACTTCTGGATCTTGTACTCCAGCCTCCGGAGCTGCAAGCCCTAAACCCTGTTGTCTGTAACTTTCCCAGGCTGTGGTATTTTGTTACAGCAGCCTGCATGGACAACTTTCATTTGTCTGTTTTACTTAACTGAGTGACCAAAGAAGGATGGAGCCATTCCTGGGCTGGGGATGACTCAGGGAAGTCTCAGTGTTTGGATGGGGCTGGGGCATGGAGAACCTTCTGTGGGATTCTCTGCAGGGTGAAGTCAGGCCCCTTGAACAGGTGCAAGTATCAAGAGGGCGAGTATTAGCCTGGAACTCTGGGAAACGTCCACAGTCCATGGTTTGTGGTCACTCAAGTCGTGGTTTGGATGAGCTCATGGGAAAAAGGCAGTGTCAGGGTGGAGCCCGCAGGACCTGTGGTGAGTGGTGAGAGGTACCCCTGCCCTGGCACACACGGCCTTGGAGCTGTCCCTCAGCACACCACACCAGGTCGGCCTGCTGACTTGCTGTGACTCCCAGCGTGCAGCCTGAGGTAGTGAGCAGTTTCCAGGCGAGGCCTTGGCCCCACCACCAACCCACTGCTGAGTCACTGATGACCCCTTCTTAATGCTCTGGCTGACCCCTCCTAACCCTCCCTGACCCACCAGCTGACCCCTCCTGACCCTTTGGGTGACCCCTCATGCCTCCTCCCTGACCAAACCCTGACCCCTCCTGACCTTCCACTGACCCTTTCCTGACTCACCAGCTAACTCATCCCTGACCTTCTGGCTGACCCCTCCTGACCCATCAGCTGACTCATCCCTGATCCCTTCTGACCCTCCACTGACCCTTCCCTGACTCACCCACCAGCTGAACCCCTCCCTGACCCCTCCTGACCCTCCACTGGCCCTCAGTGGGTGGCGAATGCCCAGGAGCCAGGTCTAGCCTGTTCACCAGACACCTGCTGTCCGGGAAGCCTGGGTCCCACCCCGGCCCCACAGGCCCACCAGCCACAATGCTTTGGACTGGTTTGCTATCTTGGCAGGAGAGATCTGGAAGGGCCTGGCCAGCAGGTGACCAGCAGGGCCCACTCAGGGCCATGGGTGGGCTGAGAGCACAGCCCACTGGACAACAAAGGTGGCCTGGGGCCCAAAGGCAGCTCCACGAGGGGTGGCTGCTGGGTCCAGGGTCTGGAAACCAGGTGGTGCCATGGACTTGGCATCCCCAGCCGCCTGCACAGAAGCAGCTGCCACCAGGCAGCGGTGGGACAGATGTGGCCAGCATCCCACTGCCCCTGACGCTTGGTGAGCGGCATGCAGGAAACTAGACTCTTCTAGGCAGGCCCAAGACCTACTCTGGCGATCAGAGTCGGGGCCCCTGTGGGACGGGATAACAAACAGACAGGGACAACGAGGATGTGTTCCGCATGAGCCACACTGGACAGGGGTCAGAGCAGGTACCCAAAACTGCTTCCCTGAAGGACTGGCATCACAAACGCTTCAATGCAGCATCTCAGGAGAGGAAGAAATTGCAGGGAAGAGGGTGGTTGTTTTTTTCGTTTCATTTTGTTTTTCAGTTGGAAGACTTGAACATTTTGGTGTTGAGCATGTGGGAACTGACCAGCTGGGGCTGGGGAGAGACCCACGGTCAGGAGAGAGGAGGAGAGGGATGCGGGACACAGCTGAGCCAAGCCGAGAGTTCTGCAAAACTGCAAGCTCTCTCTGTGGGTTACTCTTGAGGCTGGCTTCAGCTGCATCCTCCCCCTGGGATATATCTCCTTTTCTCTTCTTCCTCCATAAAGTGCCTGCCCATAGGGATGTGTGAAGTGTGACGAGCAAACTTCCAGTGAAGGTGGGTGCATGTTGGGAGTGCAGCGGGCAGGGAATGCAGTGGGCAGGGAAAGGTCACGATGCATCCACAGGACGGACAGACAGCCAGTCCTGCGGAGATGAGTTGCCCACAGCCACCAAGAGGGTCCTCTTCTCTCCACAAGGTCCCCAAGTGATGGCTGCCGCTGCACCAAGGGCAGTCCCTGCTCCCCGTCTTTATAGCTGAGGTAGGCCAGTGGCATCCTGAAAAGCACTAGGATGGGCCTCTCTCCTCTTGGGCATCTGGTCTACCCTCCTCACAGCCCTTCTGGGACCCCAGGCTTTCTTGCCTTTCCTTCTTGTTCTCCTGGTTACTGTGATGATTTGGTACACATTCGTGTATTAGGTTCAGATTTTTAAAAAAATCGAGTGGTGAAATTCACATGACACACAATGTACCATTTTAAAGTACACAATTCAGGTGCATTTAGTACATTCACAATATTGTGCAGTTACCACCTTTGTCTAGTTCCAGAACATCCTCATCACCCCTAAAGGAAGCCCTGTCCCCACTAGGCAGGCACTCCCCTCCTCCAGCCCCTGGCAGCCAACAGTCTGCCTTCAGTCCCTGTGGATTTGCCTGTTGTGGACATTTCGTATCAGTGGACTCAGACAATCTGTGGCCTTTGTTATCTGGCTTACTTCACTGAGCATGCCGTCAAGGTTCATCCCTGTAGTATGTCAGTGCTTCATTCCTTTTGAATGACTGAATAATATTTCATTGTAATTGGATAGATCCCAATCTGCCTACCCATTCCTCAGCTGATGGACATTTGGGTTTTTTCTACCTTCTGTATTTCATGAATAATGCTGCCATGAGCTTTTGTGTACATGTTTGTGAATAAATGTTTATTTTCATTTCTCTTGGGTATGTATACCTAGGACTGGAATTGCAGGGCCATACGGTGATATCTTCTTTATGCAAGAGTCTAATGAAGCTGGGTGCTTCATTACAGGCTCATGCCTGTAATCTCAGCACTTTGGGAGGCCAAGGCGGGCAGATCACTTGAGGTCAGAAGTTCGAGACCAGCCTGGCCAACGTGGGGAAACCCTGTCTCTACTAAAAATACAAAAATTAGCTGGGTGGCCGGGTGCGGTGGCTCACACCTGTAATCCCAGCACTTTGGGAGGCCGAGGTGGGTGGATCACCTGAGGTCAGGAGTTCGAGACCAGTCTGACCAACAAGGTGGTGAACCCCTGTCTCTACTAAAAATACAAAAATTAGCCGGGCATAGGGGCAGGCGCCTGTAGTCCCAGCTACTTGGGAGGCTGAGACAGGAGAACTGCTTGAACCCTGGAGGCGGAGGTTGCAGTGAGCTGAGATCGCACCACTGCACCGAGATCACGCCACTGCGCTCCAGCCTGGGCTACAATGTGAGACTCCATCTCAAAAAAAAAAAAAAAAAAAAAAAAAAAAAAAAAAAAAAAAAAAAAAGCTAGGCATGGTGGCAGGCACCTGTAATCCCAGCTACTTGGGAGGCTGAGGCAGAAGAATCACTTGAACCCCATAGGCAGAAGTTCCAGTGAGCCGAGATCACGCCACTGCACTCCAGCCTGGGACACAGGGCATGGCTTTGTCTTAAAAAAATAAAAATAAAAATAAAAAAAGAGTCTAATGAGCTTTCTCTTACCAAAGCAGGCAGCACTGGGTAACTTACTACATTTCTGAATCAGATAACCCGATAGAGAACCAGATCTTAGACCAGAGCTGTCCAGTGGAACTTTCTGTGATGCTGGAAACATTCTGTATCTGTGCTAACATGGTATCCACTGGCCACATGTGGTTAGGATGACTGAGGAACTACATCTTTGTATTAAATTTTAATTATCTGAAAATTAAATAGCCTGTGTGGCTCATTACTGTGTGTGAAACACCACAGCCTCAGCGATAACAAACGCAGTGCTACCCCAAAGTAGCCCTCCCACCACGCTGCCTCCCCCTTCACCCCATTTGAGCACCTTTTACAAAATCTGGAAATCCATGGTGATACTTGAAACACCTAAGCCCCCAGACCCTGCAAAAACCTTAAATACCACTAAAGGGTATTTGAAGAGATAGAGTGACCTACATAGATATAAATACATAAAGATAAATTTCAACTGAAAATGAAGGCTTTCACAAGAAAAATAATGAAAAGATCTCTGGAAGGCTACACCCTCTCCTGGCCAGTCCTTGCAGTTTTGTTTTACTGAAATGGTGCCCACTCATGATACACACTGTGAATATTGTGCTGTTTAGATGCACACTGTTGGAGCAGCTGCTTACCAATTTTTGGTTCCAATAGTTTCACAGCACTGGGATATTTTCTAAAGACATGCAGATTTGTCGTTAGCTGGTGTCCAGGAAGCCCTGACTTGAGTAGACCCAATTTTAGCAGGGTAAATATAAATTATATAATATTCCTGAATCATTTTACTGGCCTGTATTTACTATTACAATAAATACTTAATAATTGCTAATTACCGTGATCTGATAATAAATGTATTCAAAATATCACTATGTACCCCATATAATATACAATTGTTAGGTGTCAATTAACTAAATACTATCACATTGGGGATTAAAGAAAAAATAAAAACAAAGAAGGAATCATCCATATTTTGAGAAATAGATTAATGAAAACTGTACAGATAACAACAGGAGAATAACACTTTCTGAGATCTGATTTTGTGGCAAACATTTTTTAAGGGATTATCATGGATTAAATCAATGAATCTCTCTCCTCCAGGATTTAGGGGCTATTAACACAGCCATTTCAGTTAATTTGCCTGGAGGTCTCTGACGCTCTTAAACCCTCCTTTTTATAAGGAAAAATGTAGTTACCAACCGTTATTTTCCTAAAGTCCACAGCTATCATCATTCATCTGGTTCTAACAATACTCATTTTAAATTTGCTTAACTCGCAAATTTAGTTTTCCTTTTCAAAATCAGTGTACAAATTATTTTGTTCTCCGATTTTAGCAATCAATTGATCTTTGATTAATGTTTGACCAATCCGAATTAAACAAACTAAATTCCTTTTAAATAATTATCCTATCCCAAATTAAGTCTTCTTAAAAGGTTTATACCTTTCAGCATCTACTAATCTGGTTCCTTTTAAGTACTGAACCTTTCCTCATGACCTTTAGAATTCCCAGCCAAATACATTAAATCGTAACAATGGTGGAGCTCACATTGTTAAAACTTAGCAATTTAAATAGAAATCCATAGACTTACTCTTCAGAATTAAAGTGCAAACTACTTAGAGATCATAAATACTTTTAATATCAGATAAATCGTTAAGAAATTGCATTCTGTACTTGATGACCACACGGGAACCTTGCCGGAGTCAAGAGAACTTGTCACTAGTAATTATGAAGACACCTTTACGGTGAGCGTTATTAAAACCCTACTAGAGGTTTTGGGTGGGACTCAAGAGCAAGGGGTGGCCACCTGTGGACGAGGGTTCCCTGCTGCTAACAGAACACGTTGCCCACCTCACGAGTATATGCGGCCCAATCAGTCCCCAGGGTCTCGGTTCCCGTTGCGCCCTTCCCCATGGCCACTGCGCTCATTCATGAGCCTAGGGTGATCAGGCCTCTGGCCTATAAAGAACTGCAGGATCAGTGCGGCTCTTTTCTCGAGATGGTAGGTGGCTCTGAAAAGAGCCTTTATGTCCATCAAAGGGGCCCCGGGGGCGGCGGGTGGCCTCACTTGCCCTTGGCCTTGTGGTGGCTCTCTGTCTTCTTGGGCAGCAGCACGGCCTGGATGTTGGGCAGGACGCCGCCCTGCGCGATGGTCACGCGGCCCAGCAGCTTGTTGAGCTCCTCGTCGTTGCGGATGGCCAGCTGCAGGTGGCGCGGGATGATGCGCGTCTTCTTGTTGTCGCGCGCCGCGTTGCCGGCAAGCTCCAGGATCTCGGCAGTCAGGTACTCCAGCACCGCGGCCAGATAGACCGGGGCGCCGGCGCCCACGCGCTCCGAATAGTTGCCCTTGCGGAGCAACCGGTGCACGCGGCCCACGGGGAACTGCAGCCCCGCGCGCGACGAGCGCGACTTGGCCTTGGCGCGCGCCTTGCCGCCCTGCTTACCACGACCCGACATTTCCTATTCAGGGAAAAAACACAACGACAACCGAAAAGCGAGACTGAAAACAAGAGGGAGGTGAAGGCCAGCGAGCCCTTATGTATGGTAGAGAGGTAGGCTAGACCGCGGCCTTCGATTGGATGGCTATGGTAGCCAATCAGAAAAAGAACCTGGCACTCCTAATTTGCGTATTCCTTTCCCAGCGACGACGTAGAACAACGTTTGATCCAATCAGAAGTGAGCAAATCCTGAGCCTTCATCTGAATACAAAACGTACAAATAGAGTTACTCCGAGCGCCGCTCGTTTCTGTTTGGAGAGACTCAGCCATCATGCCAGACCCGTCCAAATCGGCTCCTGCGCCCAAGAAGGGTTCTAAAAAGGCTGTCACCAAGGCACAGAAGAAAGACGGCAAGAAGCGCAAGCGCGGCCGCAAGGAGAGCTATTCTATCTACGTGTACAAGGTGCTGAAGCAGGTGCACCCCGACACCGGCATCTCGTCCAAGGCCATGGGCATCATGAACTCCTTCGTCAATGACATCTTCGAGCGCATCGCCAGCGAGGCCTCCCGCCTGGCGCACTACAACAAGCGCTCCACCATCACGTCCCGCGAAGTGCAGACGGCCGTGCGCCTGCTGCTGCCCGGCGAGCTGGCCAAGCACGCCGTGTCCGAGGGCACCAAGGCTGTCACCAAGTACACCAGCTCCAAGTGAGGCGTTCCCCGGCGTCCTGAACCCAAAGGCTCTTTTCAGAGCCACCCACACGATCGAGAAAGGGTTTCGAACACGGTGAAGGGTTATGTAACCTAATATGTCTCCATGCACCCTAGCGGTTGCCGGGTGCGGCCGAATCTGAGCCGTGTGTGTGTGTGTGTGTGTGTGTGTGTGTGTGTGTGTGTGCGCGCGCGCGCGCGCGCCGGCAGAAAACGAGAAAAACTGCTCGTTACAGAAATCGGGGTAGAAACAGTGCTCAGGTGATGTAGCTCAGTAATGTTCGGAGGCGATCAAGGACCCCCCTCTCCACTCCCTCCCTCCGCACAGAGCTATTAACTCACGACGAGATTTTTTTTTATTTTATTTATTTATTTATTTATTTTTAGGAGTCTCGCTCTGCCGCTAGGCTGGAGTGCCGTGGCGCGTTCTCGGCTCACTGCAACCTCCGCCTCCTGGGTTCAGGCTGTTCTCGTGCCTCAGCCTTACGAGTAGCTGGGATTACAGGCACGCGCCACCACGCCCGGCTAATTTTTTTTATTTTTAGTAGAGACGGGGTTTCACCATGTTGGCCAGGATAGTCTCGATCTCCTGACCTGGTGATCCATCCGCCTCTACCTCCCAAAGTGCTGGGATTACAGGCGTGAACCACCGCACCCGGCCCCAAATGTCTTTTAGAAGCAAGTGGTGCATTCCTGGATGCCGAGCGCTTGCGCCCGGTTCAGGACCTGGTCCAGCTGAACTTGGCGTGCGCCGTGCAGGTGAGGGGTGCGGGTCATCTCCCCCAAAAGACCCTGTGCCAACCTCCCCAACACTACCCGCCCCCCATGGGCGAGGCCAGACGTGGCGCAAGACCACGGGCTCTGAGGCCATGGGTGTTGTCACTTTCCCCTGGCGGTGGTGCCTGGCTCTGCATTTGCTTAAGACTTTTCCATCCCTGCCTGGACCAGACAGACATGTTTAGATTTAAGCAATGAACATTCCGGGAGGATATTTTCCTGGCAGGATACTGCGATGGCAGGATGTTTGATACCGAATCGAAGCACGGCGTCAAAGCAGCGCCCTGAGCGGGGGAGCCGGATGTAATAAGCGACCCCAGCTGCCGGTAACTTTAACCCTTATGGGAGTGGGGGTGGGGGAAGGGGTTAATTTAGGAGGAAAAGAATTCCCTTTTTCTGAGCAAATGTAGCTGCCTCCCTCTTCAGCCACATTATTTTCTGCGAGGCGTTAGCAACACAGAATTCCTTTCCTACCCCCTCCAAATTCACGGCATTTATTTGGGGAGTGCCATTTTGGCGCAGGAAAGCTCTTTGGCACGAAGAGTTTTCGCTCTGGAAAGGGCATCGTTTACGTTTTCATGACTTGGCTTTTCTTTAGAAAAAGAAGATTTCCAGTAATTGCTTCCTCAAACCGTTGTGAAAATTCGGAGTATTGAGCGTTTGTGTCACCCTTTCCAGCAGGGAATAAAAATTCAATAAAGTTAAATGAGAAATAATTTTTTTTTTTGAGACGGAGTCTTGCTCTGTCGCCCAGGCTGGAGTGCAATGGCGCGATCTCTGCTCACTGCAACCTCGGCCTCCCGGGTTCAAGCGATTCTCCTGCCTCAGCCTCCCAAGTAGCTGGGACTACAGGCGTGCGCCACCCACGCCCAGCTAATTTTTTTAATTTTTAGTAGAGACGGGGTTTCACCATGTTGGCCAGGATGGTCTCAATCTCTTGACCTCGTGATCCACCCTCCTCAGCCTCCCAAAGTGCTGGGATTACAGGCGTGGGCCACTTCTGGCCGAGAAATAATTTTTTAATAAAATTCAATGAAAAATATTTTTCCCCCAAGTCATTTCTCCAAAGGGAACCCGTCGCGTGCCTGGGATGGGGAAGGAAAGGTCACCGTAAACATCCTCGACCAAAACGGCTTTGTCCCCTACTCCCCACCTTTTTTTCCTGCGTGGTTCCTCTAAAAGAATCTTTGAGAACCTCGCATGTTTTAAAGCTATCTAAAATATTTTTATTTTCAATTAAAATAGTTGCAAAGATACTAATACCAACATTGGACTTTTTAAAAATCAAAATTCTCACATCAGTCTTAAGGTGCCTTTTGGAACATCAATATGACAGTATAATCAATTAATAAAATACACGACCAAATTTTCCTTTGACAATGCGATGTTTCAGATGATTTTTTTCCTCCTGAATGCCTATTTCCATTCTCCATTTGCCTTACAATTTCACTCTACCATAATATAGCTATTGTATGTTTAACAATCTTTTGCCTATTATCGTTCTCTGCAAAAAAGTCTACATTGAAATGTAAGCATACCTCTGGGTAGTCTCTCACTGTTAAGAAAAATCATCTCGACGGTACACAATTGTTCAAAACATAACTAATTTGATATTATCAAACAGATAAACTTTTAGTGGAACTGACTCTTTTAATGAGCTGGATGGTGCACCCACTCTCTTCTCCCCTCTCCCTTCTGCCTCAATGACTGCACACATGCAGTGTTCATATTGTTACAGTGTTAGCAGAGCATGGGATCATTTCCATATGGTTACAATGCTAGCAGTGCACGGGGTCATTTCCATTCCGTTTTGTTTTGCTATATGCTTCAAAAAAATTTACAAAAAATACACAGGAATGACAATTTTGTCATAGGCATTTTATTCAATTCTTTGCATCCCTAGTTATAATCCAAATATTAAACAGTGATCCATCATCAAAAGTAAGTGGGACTTGTCTACATCCTTAGTACTTTCAAGAAATACAGGATTTGTATGAAAAGCTGTTGAATCCAGTCCTCTCCACTGTGAAACAGGTGCCCAATGACTGGAACATCCAAGCCCTCAGCCTCCTACTAGCATGGATTGGAAGTCAATACCTTAAACATTTGCAGTTGTGAAACTACTCTCACAGACCCATATAGTACTCCACCTTAATGAACTTAAAACATAGGTTTAATAAAGTAAAACCAGCCTCCAGCGGAGAGAGTGAATGATTGTGTTAGCACAAGGCAACAACACTGGTTAGTGCCAGAGATCAAATCAAGGCACAAGATGAACATTTCATGACATTTTCCAAGTGTAATTCTCTAAGAAGGCATTTTGTGATGGATAATGCCAAACGTCAGTCAATTCATGTCTCAGTCCTTCTGATTCCCCTGGCACAAACTTGAAGTAGCAACAGGCTGTCACGGCCGGGCGCGGTGGCTCAAGCCTGTAATCCTAGCACTTTGGGAGGCCGAGGTGGGTGGATCACGAGGTCAGGAGTTTGAGACCATCCTGGCCAACATAGTGAAACCCTGTCTCTACTAAAAATACAAAAAAATTAGCAGGGCGTGGTGGCGGGTGCCTGTAGTCCCAGCTACTCGGGAGGCTGAGGCAGGAGAATGGCGTGAACCCGGGAGGCGGAGCTTGCAGTGAGCAGAGATGGTGCCACTGCACTCCAGCCTGGGGACAGAGCCAGACTCTGTCTCAAAAAAAAAAAAAAAAAGAAACTGGCTGTCTCTTCCTGCTGCATTAGCACCCCCCAGGCCCAGAATGGATGGGATTTGTCCGTCTCTCCTAGGACAGGGATATGTTAAGGGAGAGGCAAAGAAGGTAAAACAGTATCCTTGCTACTGAGATTTTATAATGGAGAAAATTCAGAGCAATCGTGTCCAGAACCCATTTCTCTAATTATAGTGTTACAACAGAGAAAGACAAATGTTAATGATAAATGAAGGGAGTGCACAACAAATATGTGAAAATCCACGGATACTAAGGGAATTAGGACTCACTCAACAAAATGGAAGCATTTTCTGGGTTGGAGAGACATGCCAAGATTCTCAAACTAAGCCGAATTTTTAAACTAAGGTTCATCTCACCCATCTGAGATGGGTGAGCGACAATCACTTAAATACATGTCAGATTGTATGCCTACACAATCCCTCCAGACTGGCATACAATCTGAGATGTATTTAAGAGATTGCCCCTCACCCATCTCAGATGGAAATTTCAAGTCAGATTTGCTCATTATTATGCAGTAAATAAAATAATTTGGACGGAATCATCTCCAATTAAAGCGACTTTGATTAAAAAAAAATAACAAATGTTGGTGAGAACGCAGGGAAAGGGGCTTGTACACTGCTGGTAAGAATGTAAATCAGTACAGCCACTATAGAGAGAAGTATGGGCATTCTTTAAACAACTAAAAACAGACTTACCATATGATCCAGCAACCCCACTGCTGGGTATATACCCAAAAGAAAGGAAATCAGTATATCAAAGAGATGTCTGTGGTCTCATGTTCATTGCAGAACTATTTATAATAGCCAAGATAGAAAGTCAACCTTAGTGCCCATCAGTAGATAAATGGATAAAGAAAATGTGGTATATTTACACATTCAAATACTATTTGGCCATAAAAAAAAATGAAATCCCATCATTAGCAGTAACATGGATGGAACTGGAGGACATTATGTTATGTAAAACAAATCGGGCACAGAAAGACAAATACTGCATGATCTCACTCATACGTGGGAGCTAAGAACATGTGTCTCATGAAGGTAGAAAGTTGATTGCTGGTTACCAGAAGCTGGGAAGAGTGGTGGGGAAAGGAGGAGATGAAGTTGAATAATGGGTACAAAAATACACTTAGAAGAAATGGTAACATCTAGTGTTGGTTAGAAAAGTAGGGTGACTGTAGTTAACAACAATTAGTTGTATTGCTGGAGGAGAGGAATTGGAATGATCTGGACCTAAAGAGGGGGTGAATATGATGATGGATGTCCCAATTGCCCTGATTTGATTGTTATGCCTATGCATATATCAAAATATCATACGTACCCCCCAAATATGTGCAACTATTATGTACTACTAATAAAAAAGCTTATTGCTCTGAAAAAGTGCTCTAAAAAATAAAGCCTATTTACAAAAAGAATTTGGAGGAAAGAAAACTCCCTTTAAGAAGAAACTAACCCAAGAAAATGGATATACTTTATGAGACCATAGAGGTTAAATGTTGATAAATGCGTGGCTGTCATTGTGTTGGGGGTGTGCAGTGGGAACTGAGCCTGGGTAGAGTGCATCCTCTACCAGTGGGAACTGAGCCTGGAAACCGAATCCTAATTCCAGGCAACGTTTCTGCTTAGAGCGTGGGTGGCTCTCAAGTATTCGTGGTTGGGGTGACACCGATATGGGGTATTTTTAGAGGGAGGACAGCCTGGGCCCCAGTCAGGCCTGCATGCCTTAGTTTTTACTTAATGTGTCATCCAGAGATCATACTTATTTTTCCTATGATTTGCTGAAATTTTTTTAAAAAGCACTATATTTGCATTATTCAAAATAATCTTTCACTGTGTATTATGCATACGCACACATACACACACATTTTTGGGGTAAAATGCGAGAATTCCTTAATTGGGGAAATTTTAGCTGAGTGATAAGGAGATCTGTGAGCCTGCTGTTTTGATGTTTCAAGCAGGAAGGCGTGGCATAAAGAGCTGCTTAGGCGCAACGCTGCTGAAATGGTTTTGGCTAGAAGCTCAAAATGTCTAGTTGTGGCTAAGGAGGAAGGAAAGGGGCGGGAGAAGGACCGACCCAAGCGCCTGCGCCCAGACGGCGCGATAACCCCCTCACCCCCAACCCCGGACCTCAGTGAGCACGTCCTCCAGTCTCAGCCGCCAGGAGGCACTGGGGGCCGGGACGTGGCACAAGATTTTCCTGGAGGTGACCCACGCTCCTCACGCGCAGGGCGTACGCCACACACAGATCTTTGGATGGGATCCATGGCGCAATCGCCTGTACTGCGCCCTCTCTGACTTTGCCTGTAGCCAAAACTACACGAACGCAGCCTTTCTAAAGGAAATATGCCATTACAAACAAGAAGCCTAATTTTATCTCTAAGACTTGCGCCCCCACGGCTCACTCTACCTTCCCCCATTACTCCAATTGAATCACAGGTCACAACCAGACCAGGTGGCACGCTCCTTTTTGAGCTTGGAGGTGGCTCTGAAAAGAGCCTTTGGGTTCGGGGCGCCGGGACGCGCCTCACTTGGAGCTGGTGTACTTGGTGACAGCCTTGGTGCCCTCGGACACGGCGTGCTTGGCCAGCTCGCCGGGCAGCAGCAGGCGCACGGCCGTCTGCACTTCGCGGGACGTGATGGTGGAGCGCTTGTTGTAGTGCGCCAGGCGGGAGGCCTCGCTGGCGATGCGCTCGAAGATGTCATTGACGAAGGAGTTCATGATGCCCATGGCCTTGGACGAGATGCCGGTGTCGGGGTGCACCTGCTTCAGCACCTTGTACACGTAGATAGAATAGCTCTCCTTGCGGCCGCGCTTGCGCTTCTTGCCGTCCTTCTTCTGCGCTTTGGTAATGACCTTCTTGGAGCCCTTTTTAGAAGCCGGAGCCGCCCGCGATGGCTCCGGCATGGCGAGGTAACCAGAGGGCCTAGACGAACGCGGATGCGGGGCGGCAGGGCTATTTGCCATCTTTATATTCAAATTAAGGCTCCAAATCTGTAGTGTCTGATTGGACGGCCTGACGCCGCGGCCGCCACTGGGAGGAATTTCTGTAAATAGGAGAGTCCGGTTCTTCTTTCCTATTGGACGGTGGTCCAACCAATCCCAAGGCATATCCGCCGCGCGCAGGAGCTGAGGTTGCGCATCTTTGTTCAAAGCCTTTGTTTTAAACCTGGAGATTTTTGTGTCCGCAGCGGATCCGGACGTAGCTAAAGAGAAACTGAAAAACGGTTGCAACCCCAAATTGAGGTCTTCTCTGGCTGTGAGGCACATACATGGGGGCATTTTTTTTCTGAGGCCCACAGCTAGGGAGGGGTAGTTAGTGCTTATTTAGAAGGGTAGGTGGCGGTGGGAATGGCAGTTTGCAACGACCTTAATTTCTTGCCCTTACCTCCATTCCTCCAAAGACCAAAGAGATGCATTCTTCTCAGAATTTAATTGCAAATCCAAACGGTTCGTTAGGAAATACAGAAAATAGTACAGAAAACATGCTAAGGTACTTCAATTGGAATTGTAGTCATGAGGCAGAGTTTTAACTGGAGAAAGAAACTGAATGGGTTTCAAATGAAACCTAGTCTTTCCTATTGTTTTTAAGATCTGCCCAAACCCCTTCGAAGTGACAGCCGTAATGCAAAGGGCTTGCTATGGGCAATCGCATTTGTTTCCCGGTATCCCCGAGAGGTGGGTACTGTGATTGCTCTAACTCCGTCAGAGCGCAGGCTTATGGACGGCACTGTCTCCGAGCTGCGCCCCTCTCCCCGCCATTATATTAATTCCCAATGAAGAAACGTAAGGTGTTGTGTGTTTCAGCTTCAACTGAAGAGCTGGTTAAAAAAGCAGAATCTCGGGCCCACTCCAATCTGATTGAGTCAGAATTTGCATTTTAAAAAGACTTGTGTGCACTTTACAATTTGAGAAGCCCTAGTCCGGAGGTCATTTATCTGCCCTAGCTGGGGCAGATAATTTACCTCTCCACACCTCCATACACTCATCTGTGAAATGAGGCTGCTAGTGCCCACCTGATAGCGTTGCTGAGCATTAATGAGTGTGAAGCAGCGGGCAGGGTGCCCAGCATCTATTTTGTGCTTAATTACTGTTAGCGCCTTTCCTTCTTAGGACTGATCCAGCCATAAGCAGCTTGGGCTACCTCAGCAGAGCCTGAAAGATCTGAAAAGAAAGACCTGAAAAGAGCCTGAAAAGAAAGATCTGCCCTGGGCAGATCCATCACATAAATATGTAGCACGAAGCTTTCTCTCCCACCAGCATGCTGACTAAGCCTAATTCACAAGGAAGGGTGTGGCTTTCATGTCTGAGGCTCCAGAGCACAGAGTGTGGCACCAGCAGGGGCCCAGTCAGTATTTGCTTGTGAATAAGCCTGTGAGCTGAGGCAGTACCCTCTACATTCAAGTCTGTCCTCTGAGGTCTTCTGGGCATCTTGAGACTGTGGGTTCCCTGAGTGGCTTTGGGCATACCCAGCATTAAGCACTTTATCTGTTTCCTTTTGAAATATGTGGTTGATTTAACAAGCATTTCCAGAGTGCTCACTAAAAGCTGGCTAGGTAACCACTTAATAGATACTTGATTCAATTTAGTTCTCAAACAGCCCTTTGACAAAGATTCTCTGCTTGGCCAAACTCTGGTCAGGCTCCAGAACCTCCTCCTGGGTCCATCTGTGCACTTTCTTGTGAAATCCAGTTTTAGGAAGAGCCCCGCTAAGTCAGTTTAACCAGCACCCCGATTCTGAATATCTGATCACCCTCTGTGCTATCTGATGGGGTTCCTCATCCTCCATCCCCAGGTGATGTCTGATCACCCTGCCTGCCTCCAGCAAGAGCCCCGTTGAGGTTGGTTTACCCAGAATCCCCCTCACCCCTGATGTCTTCTTCTTCTTCTTCTTTTTGAGATGGAATCTTGCTCTGTCTCCCAGTAGCACAATCTCAGTTCACTGCAACGTCTGCCTCCTGCGTTCAAATGATTTTCCCGCCTCAGCCTCCTGAGTAGCTGGGATTACAGGCATGCATGACCATTCCAGGCTAAGTTTTGTATTTTTAGTGGAGACAGGGTTTTGCCATGTTGGCCAGGCTGGTCTCAAACTGCTGACCTCAAGTGATCCACCCTCCTCAGCCTCCCAAAGTGTTGGGATTACAGGCATGAGCCACCATACCTGGCCCTGATATCTACTCTTAATACTGTTCTATCCACTGATCTACCCTACTCCTGTCTATAAATTTCCACTTGTCAGTGCGGTACTCAGAGTTGAGCCTAGCCTCTCTACCCTGCTGCAGAATCCCCCTGCAATGATCCTAATCCTACTCCATCGTCCTGAATGAAGTCTTCCTCACAATGCTTTAACAAATGTTAATATATATACGTATATAGCACTGCTTGCCTTGGTCCTGCCTGCCCAGTGAGAAGCTGGTCTTCCCACCAGGTTCTTACTAAGGCTTCCTGGCTTCCTACTGGTGTGGAAAGGTTTGAAACAAAACTTGGAGTGACACAGGATGTGGGCATTCTAAGGACTTTGGGTAAGAATATGTCTTTCAGGTGCTAAGATTTAGGATTTGCTCTGCCCACCATACGGCAGCTGCTTGGTGGTGTCAGGAAATCAGCCCTGGTTCTCATGGGTGGTGATTGCTAGGGACTCAATGTCTGTGTTCCCTCCAAATTTCTAGGTTGAAAACCCCCATCCCCAGGGTGATGGTGTTAGAAGGTGGGGCCTTTGGGGGATGATTAGGTCATGAGGGTGGAGTGGCATGGTAGGATTCATGCCCTTAGAAGAAGAGACACAAGACAGCTTGTTTTTCTCTTTCTCTCTGCTGCAGGGCCCAAGGAAAAACTTTCCTATCACCCTCTGAAGTTTCGCTAAAAATCACCTGACAAAAGACAGATTAAAAGAGAAAAGGCATACACATTTATTTGATCATAGTTTTGTGTGACACAAAAGCCTTCAGAATGAATACAGAAGAAGCTGTCTATTTTAATGCTTAGGTTCAACAAAATATGGACTGCTATGTAGAAATAGGATTGGGCAGGATCTACTGCTAATACACTGAATGGGGACATCCAGCAAGGCCTGTCTGTCTAGATTCTTCTTGGCCTCTCTGCGTGGCATTCCTTCCTCTTGGGTATGAGACAGGACCCTCTGTGGAATGGGAGTCTTATGACCTACAACCAGACAAGGTGGCCCAGAGAATTTATGGTCAGCATTTGCACAGAAAGGCAGGAGTTAGAGTAATATTTTTAGGATTCGTGTCTGGCTTTGGAGAAAAGGGGTTGTGGTTTTTATGACCTGCCTTGGGGAAGAGGGATTCTAGTTTCTACGGTCAGTCTGGGGGAGAATGGGACTGAGACAGGAAGGCAGGAGATCAGAGAAAAGTTTTTTTTGCTTCTGAGGTCTTCATTTTAGGATATTGCTTTCTAGCACCATGTGAGGACACAGTGAGAAGACGGTTAGGTGCAAACCAGTAAGAGTGACCTCACAAAACCCAACCCTGCTGACACCCTGATATCAGACTACTAGCCTTGGATAATAAGCACTCTTTGGGGGAAAATAACGACACAAAATGTATGTGTTGTGTAATTGTAATGTGCAATTTGTATTAAATGTCTTTTGTGTGTCTGTGTGTGTGTGTGTTTTTAAGAGACAGGGTCTTGCTCTGTTGCGAGGCCAGAGTGCAGTGGTACGATTCATAGCTCACTGCAACCTCAAACTCCTGGGTTCAAGCAATCCTCCTATCTCAGCCTCCCAAGTAGCTGGGACTATAGGTGTGTGCCACCATGCCTGGCTAATTTTTTTTTTTTTGTAGAGACAGGGTTTTTCTATGTTTCCCACACGGGTCTCTTTTCCCCCAAAGACCTTGATAAATTTCTGTTGTTTAAGTCTCCCCTTCTGTAGCATTTTGTTAGAACAGCCTGAGCCAATTGAGACAGTGTCTCGGCTCAAGACCAACATGATGTATTGGCAGACGGACACTATGGAGTAAACTTGAAGCTTTCCTCATGTGAAGAAAAGAAGGAAAAAAGAAGAGAGGGAAGGAAGGAAAAGAAAGAAAGAAAGAAAGAAAGAAAGAAAGAAAGAAAGAAAGAAAGAAAGAAGAGGGAGAGTTGGGTAGATGGAGGGAGGGAAGGACAGGGAAAGAGAAAGAAAAAAGAAAAAGAAAGAAACAGTGGCCTCTAGCTTAGTGACCAGGTTTAGGTGACTAAGAAAAATAATAAACACCTCCCCTCTGCCCCCCGCACTTCTTTAATTGTTCTAGAGTACAGTACCTGGGCTGGAAGCCAGTCCACAAATGTGTTGAATGAATAACTGAATGCATGAAATCAGCCCATCTTTACACCTTAGATTTTTGTGCAGCTCTAGATGATGTATCCTTCTCTAATAGGATAAGGGCTTCCTGCAGTGAGTGCTTTCCCCACCAGCCAAGAAGCCAGGTCCCTTTAAGTCTTACAAACAAGCATTTAACACAGGCGGGCCCGGTGGCTCAGGCTTGTAATCCAAGCAGGAGGATCCCTTGAGTCCAGGAGTTTAAGATCAGCCTAGGAAACATAGGGAGACCCCTGTCTCTATTTTTTTTTAAGCATTTAATAAAATTGCACGTTGCAATGGCAAATGCACATGCTCCATCCAGACCCCACCGGTAGAGTGGGATCTGTGTGGGGGACAGCACCCTGCAGATAGAGAGACGACAGGCTTCCAGGCTTCTCAAGGACTAGAGGGAACCTTGTGGGATTTAGGGCGGAGGAACTGGGGGTGGCTGAAATGACAGGGTGTGCTGTGGAGTTCTGCAGGGAACACTGGGGCCTCCGTAATGCTTGCAGGATTGCAAAGAAGGAAAAAAGGGTTTGGGCAGCCTTTCTTTTCCCAGGGCTTCCAGTTGACATCCTATGGACAAAGGCCTTCCTGCCACAGCCAAGGCGCGTCTCCATCAGGGGCGACTCCTGGGGCGCCTGAGAGCAACCTCCTCCCGGCGCGCCCCCACCCTGCTTAAAGGCACTGGGTTGCGCAGGACCAGCACCTGGGGGCTCCCCAGCCCAGCGCTCGGAGCACCGGGGACAAAGGCCGGTGCCCCAGGGGACCTGACGCCCAAGAGGGCAGGCCCTCTGACCAAGGCTAGGAGGCACACCGACTGATTCCCAACGTCCGCAGGAGGAGCTTTTGTGCTCATTTCCGTTGCATTTCAGCACTTACAAAAGAGCTGCAAATGCCAGCGACAGGTGGTGTGGATGCAGAAGCAAAGCAGGAGCATGAAAGCCAATCAGCGAAGCAGCGGCGAGGCCCGGGCGAGGGCGCCAGCCTGGGAACCCGAGGCGTGCTCCCTGAGCAGCGGGTCTGGGGTAACCTGAACGGCGGCCTTTGGTGGCCCTGTCCACCCAGCGAGGCAGCTCCTGCCCTACAGTAGCTTTTGGCGAAAAGCTTTTCAGCGCCAGTGATCTCCCCTCCCCAAGCTGATATTATACCACAGATTTCTCTTCTTAGGTACTGCAATTAAATATCTTACGGGCTGCTGACTGCGAAGCTGGTGGCTTCAAGCAGCATTTGGAGAAGATATGGAAACCGGCAACGTACCTATCACAAGACATAAGGGAATTTTATGTAATAAATAGTAAATATTTATTATTTAACCAGGAGAGGTGGTTTCCACCAGGGAAGGGAGAGCCGGGGAGTGTGCGGAGAGGGGTGCCCTACAGTGGGCTAGGAGCGGTGCAGGGGGAGTGCAGGAGGCGGTGGGCAAGTGGGGGGTACCGGGGTGGGGCGGGTTGGGAGGGGAGGGGCTCTCAGATGGGAGACAAGAGGTATGTGGGGAGGGACGCTGGGAGGAAGGGGGGTGGGGGTGGGGGGAGGGTCGCGGGGAGGGGAGCAGGAGTTGGGGGAGGGGCTCCGGGGGATGGGTGGGGAGGGGAGCTGGACTGATTCCCGATTTACCCTGAGGAACAGCCAAGCCGGCCTCCACCCCGCAAACCCCGAAGCAGCCTCATCCCTGTGCCACACGGGTGTCGGGAAATCTTGGTGACATACAAAGATTGGGGAGAAAACATTAAGGTGCAAACGTGCTTGAAATACAACAAATTCCAAACTCAGAAACAAAACCGAGGGTTGCACAGAGGCAATGGAATGAAGGGTGGCTTTGGAAAGCTCGAGAAGACGCATTAGCCAATTGGTTTGTGGTGTGAGGCGGGTGAGAATGAATTTAGAACCAACTGGATACTGCACCCTTCAGTATTGGGGCGTCACAGCACCGCGGCACCCCTGCACTGTGTACCCATCTTCCCCGGCACCCCTGCAGCCCCAGCATCCCAACACTCCTGCACTCTGGTGCCGGGGCTTCCCTCTATCCCTGGCACCCCTGTCAACTCAGCACCACACCATTTGACAACTCTGTGCCCGGCACCCCTGCACTTCTGCACTCGGGTACCACTGCACCCCTGCATTCATATCCTCTGCCCCCACACCCCATGTAACCCCAGCACCCCCGAGGCCCAGCACTCCTGCACTCAGGGACCCCAGCATCCCTGCAACTGGCCACCCCTATAATCCCAGCAGCACCCCATCTGACATCCTTGCGTCCGGCACCCCAGCACTGCGGTACCCCGGCATCCGTGAAGCAGAGCACCCTGGCGCCGCATGCCCTGAGCCTGGGCTGCCCCATCGCGCAGGAACCCAAGACGGAGCCCACTCGCGTTGCGCCTGAGGAGGTGCGAGGCTGGCCCGCCAGACCCGCCCAGCACGTCACCAACACACCTAAGGAAGCCGGCTCCGGTGCCGCCTCCGTGGGGCGCAGGCTGGAGATGGAGGTCCAGGTCTCTGGACTGCGCAGAAACGCTTTTCCCAGAACCGCTCAAGACATTAATTAAGTGAAGTGGTTTATTTTCCCGAGTGCATTTGACGCTTCTTTCCCAGGCCGGGATGGGAAAATGGGCTGACCACCGGGTCCCTGTTCATCTGTGTCCTCCAGAGGAGGCTGGAGGATCACTTGAGGCCAGGAGTTCAAAACCAGCTTGGGTGACACGACATAGCGAGACGTCGTCTCTACAAAAAAAATTTAAAAAGTTAACAGGCATGGTGGCCTGTGCCTATCGTCCCCCAGCTACTTGGGAGGATGAGGCGGGGCGATTGTTTGAGCTTGGGAGCAGGAGGCTGCAGTGAGTTATGATCGTGCCATTGAAGTCCAGCGTGGGTGACAGCAAGATCCTGCCTCCAAAAAAAAAAAAAAAAGAAAAAAACAGAAAAGCTAACCTGAGTCTAGACTGGACTCCCCAGCCAAGTCTTCTAGTCTTGTTTCGTAGCCTCAGATTCTGCATCCTGCCGTCTTCTTAAATCACCCCTAGGGGGCATTTTGTTCCAGTGGAAGACCAGAGTATGCCTCCTGCAAGATGAGGGATTGTTGGGCTCAGGGCAATGGAGAAGAAAGTATACAGGAGAGCTCACTGCCCTCCCTCTGGGTGGCTAAAAGCAGGACATGGATTTACAGAAGGCATCCAGCCCCCACCCCACTTCACCAGGGAGAAGAGAGGTTAGCACTGAAGACAACTTTGCACCTCTATTGACTGGAGATGCTACCAGGGGATCTGCATTAGCAAGGGCTACTAACTAGACTTCATGTGCCCTTTACGTGCCTTTCTCCAAGTTGCTGCTCCTAGAGACTCAAAGTTCATCTCTCTTATCTTGTCATTTCTCTGCAGATTTACTGTTCTTTGTTGAAGATGCCATAAAAGCGGGAATTCAAAGCCACCTCTTTGAGGGCTACCCATTCTTTGGGGGCCACCCATATATCTAGGAAAGGTAGCTGCTAGTAAGCCACTATTTGTGCCTCTTGCTAATGTGTCTTTTATAGCAGGGGTCAGTTCCAACCAAGAATTAATGGGGTGGGGGTATTTTCCCCCTACATGATGTCATTAATGTGCTGGACCATCAAATAAATTCTAACACGTAATCAAAAAATTCTTCCTTCCAGAAAAGTAAGAAACTCGTATACTTTCTCTAGCAGGAGGGCTGTGGCCTGTTTGGTTTGCTATTTTAACCGTTTTTCTACCCTGTGCCTACACCTGCATGGATTCTCAACTGTACAGCTGACCCTTGAGCAACCAGAGTTTGACCTTCGAGGGTTACTGATACGCAGCTTTTCTCCAGCCTTTGCTACCCCTATCCCTGAGACAGCGAGATGAAGCCCTCCTCTCCCTCCTTCTCCTCTTCATCCTCTCAGTGTGAAGACCACAAGGATGACCTTTATGATGATTCACTTCCCTTTCATGAATAGTAACTACATGTTCTCTTTCTTAGGACTTTCTTAATAACATTTTCTTTCCTCTAGCTTACTGTATTGTAAGGACAGAATATGTAATATATAGAACATACAAAATTTGCCTTAATTGACTGCTTATGTTATTGGTAAGGCTTCCAACAGTAGCCTATTAGTAGTTAAGTTTTGGGGGAGTCAAATTATATGTGAAGGCCAGGCACCATGGCTCACGCCTGTAATCCCAACATTTTGGGAGGCCAAAGTGGGAGGATTGCTTGAGGCCAGGAGTTTGAGACCAGCCTGGGCAACATAGCAAGATCACATCTCTACAAAAAAAAAAAAAAAAAATACAAAATTTACCTACGCATGGTGGCTCATGCCTGTGGTTCCAGCTATTTGAGAGACTGAGGTGGGAAGACTGCTTGGGCTCAGGAGTTCGAGGCTGCAGTGAGCTGTGATTGCACTCCAGCATGGGCAACAGAGTGAGACCCCAACTCAAAAAAAAGTTATACTTGGATTTTCAACTGGACAGGGGTCAGCACCCTTAACCCACACTGTCTTGTCCAAGGGAGAACTGTGCATGCAATTACACAAGTGCTTTCTGAGTGCTTTTCCCTCCTGTTCTTCCTGTTTAGCTTCTCACACCACCCTGTCCCCACCTGTAGTAACAACTTCCCTAAATTCCTCCTATGGGCTTTACAATTTTTGGGGAGAGGGTTTCCCAAAATGTGGTTCTGATATCCACACACCTACCTAACATTTCTTACTCCACATCCTCAGGGGGCTGGTCTCGAACTCCTGACCTCAAGTGATCTGCCTGCCTTGGCCTCCCAAAGTCCTGGGATTACAGGTGTGAGCCACCGTGTCCAGCCCCCAGTGAGATTTAAAAACACTCCTCAAAGGCTCCAGCCTCAAGCTGAATCTTCTACAAAACTGAACTCACCTTCTCACCCCAGCTCTCCACTCCAAGGGATGCACACCACATAGAAGCCCTGGTGGCGTCATCTCACTCTTCTCCATTTCTAGTCAATGGCCACACTTATCTCCCTAGCTCAGAACGTTGGTGCTGCTCACACACAGGCTGGCATTCTAGATGAGTCCCCCACCTGGCCTAGGAACCTCCTCCCTGGCACTTGGTCTCCCTCCAACTAGTTCACGTTTCTGCATTGGGGCCCTGAGAAATTCCAGCACCTGGTCACATCACTATTGTGTAAGCCCTCATTATGTACATGGTCCCTGGATGCCCCATCCACAATCCTAATCCTGCAGCCCAGCCAGGACTCCATGCTTTCTCTTCTTCTGGGCCTCCTCTCACTTTTTAAAAATAGAATTAAAGGCCGGGCATGGTGGCTCACGCCTGTAATCCCAGCACTTTGGGAGGCTGAGGTGGGTGGATCACGAGGTCAGGAGATCGAGACCACCCTGGCTAACACGGTGAAACCCCGTCTCTGCTAAAAAACACAAAAGATTAGCCAGGCGTGGTGGTGGGCACCTGTAGTCCCAACTACTCGGGAGGCTGAGGCAGGAGAATGGCATGAACCCAGGAGGCAGAGCTTGTAGTGAGCTGAGATCATGCCACTGCACTCCAGACTGGGAGAGAGAGCTAGACTTTGTCTCAAAAAAAAAAAAAAAAAAAAGAATTAAAAAAAAGTACTCAGGTACAGTGAGTCCAACAGATCAGGAGACAAACACCATTGAAAAGATAGTTTATTACTGACAGTTCCCAAGAGGAGGGGGTTGCTATTGCTATGCCTTCGATGCCACGTGGGATAGCGCCAGGGTCAGTTAAGAGGCAGATGGAGAGAGGGGCAAGTGTGGGCAGGAGCCTTTACTGTGGCTTTCACCAGAAGGAGCAGGCAAGGCAGACCAGGCTAGCTCACAATGGCTGGTTTGAATAAGCCCAGCAGGCTCTGAGCGCCTAAACTTGGGGCGCTTTGGAACACACACCAAGCAAGCAATTCTATAGATTCCCCAGTGGACACCAGCTGGGTGTCCTCTAATGCAATGCAATTCTGACAGCAGAAAAATGCAAATGGAAAATTTTAAAAAGAGTCTTCAGTTTTGGCAGGTTGGCAATATGTGTAGGTATTAACCTCATGTGCTCCTTTTAGTCTCCTTTTATATAAGACACAGGGGCTGGACTGTGCCATTCAAAGACATCTCTCAATTTTAACACTTCGTGATCCCCCTCACCCTTTTTCCATTTACACATAGAAAATTTGGAGTGCCAACCAAAATAACAGAGAGAGACAATAGTGGCCTGGAGTGTGACAGCCCCATAGATGAGGTGGTTGGGGGTGTGGGCTCTGGGTTGGTGAGTTTGTATATGAAATGCACAATCCCAATAAATTTTTTTCTAGCTGTAAATTTGTTTTTCTAGCTATAAAATTGGCCCTGGGAGAAGCCGTCCCTCCATGGCCAGTGAGGCCCTGGATGTCAAAGCATCTGAAAATATAGAAAATCAAAGGCATGGTTACTACACTTGCATTCCTCTTTCTGCCAAGAATGCTGTTTGCTCTTGTTGGGGCTCAGAAACTGATACCCCAGCGCTTTGACATGCTGAACTGAATAAGAAGCCTCCAGGTCTCTCTGACCTTCCCCTCCTTCCTGTCTCCCAATCTTCTGTCTCTCCCAAAGCACTGGATGAGGCTGTTCTCTGAAATTCCCCTATCTGCCTAAAGTGCAGACCCGCTGCAGCAGAAAACAATGGCCTCTGATCCCTTCCCTGAGTTTCAAATGGCTGAACTCTCATCACAGGAATGAGGACTGAAGTCTGTCAACAGTCCTGGACAGACCTTTTTTTTCTAGCTGTAAATATTTTTTTTAGCTATAAAATTGGCTCTGGTAGAAGCCGTCTTTGTCACAAACCAACAGACTGTCCCAGACCATTGTATGTTCTTCAAGCCCATTGAATTTCTCTAAGAAATATTTACTATCCCCCTAAAATAATGCACACTTCCCTATCTCCCTTTCCTCTAAGAGGAGAATAAAGGCCTCTGCACCCCATTGCATGGTGGGGTAACCACCCTGTGATTCTCCCCATGCACGTTAACACGTTAATAGATGTGTAAGCCTTTCCTCCTAGCAATCTGCCTTCTGTCAGTTGATTTTATAACAAAACTTCGGAGGATAAAGGAGAAGTTTTCCCTTGGCTCCTAAGCTGTCCACCCTGTTGATCAGAAGCAGGGCAATGCCGATAACACACCAGTAACGTCCTGATCCTTGATGCCCCTGCCTCCCAACTTTCTAGGTCTGTGCAGTGAGCCCACATGTTATTTTTCTTTCTCTCTCTCTCTCTCTTTTTTTTTTTCTTTAGATGGAGTTTCGCTCTTGTTGCCCAGGCTGGAGAGCAATGGCGTGATCTCGGCTCACTGCAACCTCCGCCTCCCAGGTTCTCCTGCCTCAGCCTCTGGAGTAGCTGGGATTACAGGCGTGCGCCACCACATCTGGCTAATTTTGTATTTTTAGCAGAGATGGGGTTTCTCCATGTTGGTCAGGCTTGTCTCGAACTCCCGACTTCAAGTGATCTGCCTGCCTCAGCCTCCCAAAGTGCTGGGATTACATGCGTGAGCCACCGTGCCCGGCTAGCCCACATCTTATGATGTCCCATGTCTAGAGAGAGGGCTGTCGTCAACAATGACCTCAGAGGCACACAAACCCTCAGTCAGTGCAAGAATCCAAGTATCCCCAGAGGGCCAGCAAATCCAGTTCAAACAGGAGCTGGGAGGAAACCTGGCTGGTGCTCACCTGCTTGTTGGGGTAGGGGGCTGTTATAAAGTGAATTATGTCCCTTGAAATTCACAGGTTGAAGTCCCACCCCCAGGACCTCAGAATGTGGCTGTGTTTGGAGACAGAGCCATTAAAGAGGAAATAAAGGTAAATGAGTTCCTTGGGGTGGGCCCTAATTCCATAGGTCTGGTGTCCTCATAAGAAGGGATTAGGGCACAGACTCACAAGGAGGGCCCTATGAGGACCGGGGAGGAGACTGCATCTACAGGCTCAGGAGAGAGGCCTCAGGGGGAAATGACCTTGTTCACACCTTGATCTCGGACTCCAGCCTCCAGCACCATGAGAAAGTAAACTTCTGTTGTTTACGGCACCCAGTCTCTCTGCTGCAGTGTTATGGTGGTGTGAACCCTGAAAATCTGAGACAGGTCTCAGTTAATTTAGAAAGTTTATTTATTTATTTATTTATTTTGAGACGGAGTCTTGCTCTGTCGCCCAGGCTGGAGTGCAGTGGCGCGATATCTGCTCACTGCAAGCTCTGCCTCCCGGGTTCACGCCATTCTCCTGCCTCAGCCTCCCGAGTAGCTGGGACTACAGGCGCCCGCCACTATGCCCGGCTAATTTTTTGTATTTTTAGTAGAGACGGGGTTTCACCGCGTTAGCCAGGATGGTCTCGATCTCCTGACCTTGTGATCCGCCCGCCTCGGCCTCCCAAAGTGCTAGGATTACAGGCGTGAGCCACCGCGCCCGGCCTAGAAAGTTTATTTTGCCAAGGTTGAGGACGTGCGTGACACAGCCTCAGGAAGTCCTGCCAACACGCGCCCAGGGTGGTCGGGGCACAGCTTGGTTTTATACATTTTAGGGAGACGTGAGACATCAATTAATATATTAAGAAGTACATTAGCTCTATCCAAAAATGCGGAGACAGCTCAAAACAAGGCCCCCCCCACCCCCACTGTACTGGGGGCTTCCAGGTCACAAGTAGATGAGAGAGACAGATGGTTGCATTCTTTTGAGTTTCTGATAAGTCTTTCCCAAGAGGCAAGCAGAATATGCATCTATCTCTGTGAGCAGAGGGATGACTGAATAGAATGTGAGGTAGATGTGACCTGAGAGGTTCCCAGCCTGAAGGGGTCCAACTATCTTCCTTTCACAGCGGCCTGAACCAATTGAGACAGGGAGGTTGCAAGTTTTAGATGGAAGAAACCACAGAGCTTTAACTTATGTCTGAATGGTGTGCAAGACAAGCAAGGCCCTTTTGTGCTCCAGTCCATATTTTCGTCAACATCCCGGTTCAAGCTGGGAACCAAGTGATGGGATCTGAACAGAGATTATCATTCATTCACTTCAGGGCCCTGGGAGAGAAAACCAAATTTGCTTGGGTCAGGATTATGGAATTGCTTTAGAATTATATATAGTGAATCAAAGGCTTAGAATAATAATAATAATACCTATTATTATTATTACTTTCAGTTTAGAAATATCTTAGCTTCTAGGCCAGGCATGGTGGTTCATGCCTGTAGTGCCAGCACTTTAGAAGACTGAGGTGGGAGGATCACTTGAGCCCAGGAGTTTGAGACAAGCCTGGGCAACATGGTGAAACCTTTTCTCTACAAAAAATTTTAAAACTTAGCCAGGCTTGATGGCACACACCTGTAGTCTCTGCTACTTGGGAGATTGAGGTGGGAGGATTGCTTGAGCCAGGGAGGTGGAGGGTGCAGTGAGCCCTCATTGCACCATTGAACTCTAGCCTGGGCAACAGAGCAAGAGGAAAGCCCTGTCTCAAAATAATAATAATAATAATAATTTCAAAAACCATTATGTCTCTAAATTTGTTGTAATTTTGTCTTTTGATAGGCATAAGGATTAGACTGAACTAAAGGACACCGAGAACGCATCTCTTAAGTAAGTAAATAAAATAGAAATACCTTAGGTATTTGAACTCTGAAAATTTGAGACAGGTCTCAGTTAATTTAGAAAGTTTATTTTGCCAAGGTTGAGGACAGGCACCCATGACACAGCCTCAGGAAGTCCTGACGACAAGTGGTCAAGGTGATCGGGGCACAGCTTGGTTTTATGCATTTTAGGGAGACGTGAGACATCAATCAATATACGTAAGTACATTGGTTCAGTCTGGAAAGGCAGGAAAACCTGAAGCAAAGGCAGAAAGATTCAAAGTGGGGAGGGGCCTTCCTGGTCACAAATAGGTGAAACACAAACGGTTGCATTCTTTTGAGTTTCTGATTTGCCTTTCCAAAGGAGGCAATTAGATATGCATCTATTTCAGTGAGCAGAGGGGTGACTTTAAATAGAATGGGAGGCAGGTTGGCCCTAAGCAGTTCCCAGCTTGACTTTTCTCTTTAGCCAAGCGACTTTGGGGCCCCAAGATTTATTTTCCTTTCACAGGTATATTTAGATTTTTAGAATCCTAATTTTTTGAGCAATTTTGACATCTGAAATATTGAAAAGATTACCATTACAATTGCATTTAAAATGAAACATTGAGTAATTGGTTTTGACATGAGTTTTTAAGTTGAAAGGTTTAAAAATTATACAAAGCCTATCCATAATATTGGATAATACAGTTAGCTTAATATTCACCATCTTTAAGTATAGCAGTTAATTTTGTGAACGTTATCTCTGCCTGTGTGGAGGGTTGCAGTGAGAGAGGCCAGGGCTCCTGGCTGTTGAGGTATGGATGGTAGCCCAGTGCACCCATGCTGTCTCTGGCCCTGCAGGTGACCACAGTCCCTCATTTTTGTCTATGGTGGCGATGGCATCTGTGCAAGGCTGTGGTTGTTTTTTTTTTTTTTTCAATCAGGCCCCTTCATCATTTCCTTCCTTTTCTCCCTTGGCCCCTAGCTGGTGTGTGGCTCTGGGCTTGGGCCCTGCTGGAATGCATCCTCTTTCTCTGGCTGGAGCTGGTCCAGCCCTTGATGGGAGGTCTGACCACTGGGTCCTCAGGGCCTTCCCTGGTCATGATAATGGCATCAGTGCTGGGCCCAACACCCACCCTGGACATTTGGAGGAGGGGAGCTCTGATTTGCTGGGCTGGAGTGGCTGTCAATGGAAGCCCGACCTGGCCAGTGGGCCTTGAGGAGACAATTGCCTGGGGCTGTAGGGGGACCAACCAGGAGGAAGGGGATGGAGGAAGAAGTGTGTGTCCTGGGATATCCCCAGGCTCCCAGGGCTCACACTGCCTGACAGTAGCAGGCTGCACTTGCAGTCTCAGGAGCCACAGGCCAACCTCCTCCATTGTCATTTACAGCCATCTGCAGTTAGGTCCTGTCACCTGCAACCTAACGCTCCTGACACATCAAAGCAGCGCACAGAGGCTTATGGGAGTTGATGCCATCAGCCCATTTGCGATGTGTCCTCGATTTGAGAACCATGTTGCATAAGGTTGTGGTCATCAGTGGGCACTCATTTTAGTGAGGCAAGGGTGGGATTGCCTAAATGCATGTGAGATTGAAGAGCCAAGAAGACATTTTGAATTGTATTTATTTATTTGACTGTGGTTGAAACATGCAGCATGAGTTGTGCCCTCCAAACAGATCTGGTGTAGGTACAGAACTGCTCAGGTATCATTTATTGCATGCTACTCTACGCAGGCACAAGGCTCTAGTTAAAACGCATACATCTTAGCTCAGAGTCCACCTTTATCACCAGCCTGTGTGGGCCCCCTTTTATGTACACACATACACACACACACACACACACACACACACTTCCAAGTACCTTGCCTGTTAAACCCATTTTCCTTGCTTAAAGGAAAGGGGTTTCCATCCCCTGCAACTCAAGACATACAGGAAAAATCAATGGACATGTTTTTTTCCAACTCTCCACTCAACATGACCCTTCTGCCACCAGATGTTAGCAGGAGTGTTTTCCCACACACCAAGCAAGCAACTCTGCAGATTCCCCAGTGGACACCAGCTGGGTGTCCTCCAGTGCAATTCTGACAGCAGAACAATGTAGACAGAAATGTTTAAAAAGAGACTTTATTTTCAGCAGGTTGGAGTGTGTGTGTGTGTGTGTTAACATGCTTAGTCTCTTAGTAAGACACAGGGACTGGACTGAACCTTCTGGATGACATCTCTCCATTTTGACACTGTATGATTGCCCCCTAACTTTTTTTCACTTACACATAGAAAATTTGGTGTCAACTGAAATAAACCAAGACAAGCTCTCTAAAAGAAATTTATTTGGGAATAAAGCATTGCAATGGGAATACATGTGCCACAGTAAAAACTAAGTGGGTATTCAGAGAGGTAAAGGAAGACAAAGGTTTTTAAAGGAAAAAATAAGAAGAATTACATAATTGCTTTGAAATAATTATCTGTGGTTAGAAATATCAATAACAAGGGTGACACCAGTCCGAAGTTAAACAGGAGGTTACTGGGGAGATGTCCTTTCAAAAGTCTTTTTTGTGTACCCTGGCGATGGCCTCTGAGCAAGGCTGTGGTTTTTGCAGTCTCTCTCTTTTTTTTTTTAATCAGGCATGCAAGCCGGACAATCTTCTCTTCAGGACTTCTCCAATCCTATTGGTCAGGGTTTTGTGAACATTCGTGACTCCATTTCTATTCTGACAATTTTCTCAGGCAGAAGAGGAGAGTGATTTCATACCACGTAGGAAGTTGTATTTCTTAGTTGTATTTCTGCCTTTTAGTAGCAATGAAAATGAATTACTTCAGATTCCTTTTCCGTGTGCCGGACATGAGATTTCCCAAGTCATATCTTCCTATCCAAACATCCTTGCATCTCCCATATTTCTTTTAAATACACAGCTTATGGCCTCTTCAACATTCATTTTTGTACACTCTGATTTGTGAGACTACAATTTTAAATACGGTAACCCGCAATGCCATAAAATACACATAACAAAAGACACGTCAAATATACAAGGTAAATGTGGGACTAAAATTTCCTGTAATTAAGGCTGGGTGTGGTGGCTCTCAACTGTAATCCCAGCATTTTGGTAGGCTGAGGCGGGTGGATCACATGAGGTCACGGGTTCGAGACCAGCCTGCCCAACATGGTGAAACCCCATCTCTACTAAAAATACAAAAATTATCCAGGCATGGTGGTATGTGCCTATAGTCTCAACTACCAGGGAGGCTGAGGCAGGAGAATCGCTTGAGCCCGGGAGGTGGAGGTTGCAGTGAGCCGAGATCATGCCACTGTACTCCAGCCTGCGTGACAGAGTAAGACTGTCTCAAAAATTTCCTATAATTAGAATCGTTTACCTCTCTTCTAGTCATCCATTTTTTGGTTGTTTCTGCTGCCTTAAAAAAACAAAGACTGGCCAGGAGCAGTGGCTCACGCCTGTAATCCCAACATTTTGGGAGGCCAAGGCGGGTGCATCACCTGAGGTCAGGAGTCCAAGACCAGCCTGATCAACAAGGTGAAAGCCTGTCTCTACTAAAAATACAAAAGTTAGCTGGGCGTGGTGGCAGGCGCCTTTAGTCCCAGCTACTTGGGAGGCTGAGACAAGAGAACTGCTTGAGCCCAGGAGGCAGAAGTTGCAGTGAGCTGAGATTGTGCCACTGCACCCCAGCCTGGGGGACAGAGTTAGACTCCATCTCACACACACACAAAAAGACTTCATCGCACTCTTAGAGAAAATATTCACATGCTTTTGTGGTTGCCAGTGAAATCCCCAAACATTTTACATTAATCAGTGAAACTATTATTCTGAGAAGATGATGGTTTAGCATCCAGCACCGTTTTGTAGCGCAACAGTGTCTTATTTAGTTCTTTGATGCCAATGCGATGGGAATTCAAGAGCCCAGAGACATCCAACACTCGTCAATGCTCTTCTGTCTTTGTGGAGTCTATAGATGTCATGCTGAGAAAAAACAATCAAACAAACAAACAAAAAACCCACTGCCCACTTTGATCCTGTCTCTGATCAGAAAGTGAGAGCCTTCAGTGTTCCAAACAGTTCAAGAGGCAAATGAGGAAGGAGGAGTACTCTTTCCCCACCCAACTGAGTGCTCAAACGGCATCAGGCTCAGTCTCTAATCTGGAGGGTAAAGAGGAGGGAGGCTGGATGGAGAAGTGCCAGGTGGCTCAGAAAACGAGACCCAAAATGAGGGCATCCTAAGCAGCCTCAGAAGCAAAAAGTTTTCTCTCAACTTCTCTGGCCCTCCTGTCTCTAGCCCCTCGTTCTCCCCTGTCTGGCCATAGAAACTAGAATCCCTCTTCCTCAAGGTGAGTCATAGAAACCAGAACACAAAGCCAGTCATAACACCTAAAAAATATGACTCTAATTTTCTTTCTGCCTTTCTGTGTAAAACCCGGCCATGAAGAAATGATCTGACCTACCTTGTTAGACTGTAGATCTTAAGACCCTCACTCCAGAGAGGGTCCTGGATGGAAGGAAGGAAGGAAGGAAGGAAGGAAGGAAGGAAGGAAGGCAGGCAGGCAGGCAGGCAGGCAGGCAGGCAGGCAGGCAGGCAGGCTGCTCAGAGAGGCCACAAGAATCTAGACAGACAGGCCTGGCTGGGTGTCCCCACTCAGGCTCTTCTCATTAGATCCAACCCCATTTGCCCAATTCTATTTCTGCATGGCTGTCCATACCTTGTGGAACCTAAGCATAAAAATGGACGATTTCCCTCATATCTTGGGATTTCCCTCATATCTTGGCTCATGCCTCTAATCCCAGCACTTTGGGAGGCCGAAGTGGGCGGATCACAAGGTCAGGAGATCAAGACCATCCTGGCTAACATGGGGAAACCCCGTTTCTACTAAAAATACAAAAACTTAGGCGGTATGGCATGCACCTGTAGTCCAGCTACTCGGTAGGCTGAGGCAGGAGAATCACTTGAACCCAGGAGGCGGGGGTTGCAGTGAGCCGAGATCACGCCACTGCACTCCAGCCTGGGTGACAGGGCAAGACTCCATCTCAAAAAAAAAAAAAAAAAAAAGGACGATTTCCCCCATATCTTTAGGTTTGTGTAGACACAGTAAATAAATATGTCTGCCTTTTCTCCAATTGATCTGCCTTTTGCAATTTTTCCTTCTTTCTTTTTTTTTTTTTTTTTTTTGAGACAGAGTCTCGCTGTGTCACCCAGGCTGGAGTGCAGTGGCACTATCTCGGCTCACTGTAGCCTCCGTCTCCTGGGTTCAAGCGATTCTCCTGCCTCAGCCTCCCGAGTAGCTGGGACTATAGGCATGCAGCATCATGGCTGGCTAATTTTTGTATTTTCAGTAGAGATGGGGTTTCACTATGTTGGCCAGGATGGTCTCCATCTCCTGACCTTGTGATCTGCCAGCCTCGGCCTCCCAAAGTGCTGGGATTACAGGCGTGAGCCACCGCGAACAGCCTTTTGCAATTTTTCATCAAAATTTGAGAGGACCAAGTGTTCCCCCTTGGCACCTACACCAGCCACCCTGTCTTGGGAAGTGGGGACGCTGGCACCACACAATGTGGATTCTGCTGGTGGTAAGGGAGAGAGGCTTTCAGGCAACAATCTTTGCCAGTGTCTACCTCCAAAAGTCTCTAATGCACACATGTGCAAGTTCATGGCTGCTACCATTTGCTAAGCCATGCCCCCAGTATTGGACCTTCAAGGTTTTTTTTTTTTTTCTCCAAAATGAATAGTGATATGACATACATTTCTCTTTCTTTCTTCTCTTTCTTCCTCTCCCTTCCTCCCTCCCTCCCTTCCTCTTTCTTTCCTTCCTTCTTTTTCTCCTTCCTTCCTTCCTTTTCTTTCCTTCCTTTCTTCTCCTTCTTTCCCTTTCTTCCTTCCTTCCTCCCTCCCTCCATTCCTTCCTTCTCTCCCCCACCCCCTGCCCCCACCTCTCTCTCTCTCTCTTTCTTTTTTTTAAAACAGGGTCTTAAAAAATTCTCCCATCGCCCAGGCTGGAGTGCAGTGGCATGATCATGTCTCACTACAGGCTCAGTCTCCTGTGCTCAGGTGATCCTCCCACCTCAGCCTCCCAAGTAGTTGGTCCACAGGTGCGTGCCACCACGCCCAGCTAAATTTTAAAAATTTTCTGTACAGACAGGTTCTTGCCATGTTGCCCAGGCTGGTGTTGAACTCCTGGGCTCAAGCTATCCACTCACCTCAGCCTCCCAAAGTGCTGGGATTACAGGCATGAGCCACTTCTCCCAGCCACATTTCTAAACAAAACAAAACAGCCCAATTTTTTACAACCCAATTTTTATTATTTTCATTTTGTTATTTTTATAGTTTGTTTTCTAAGAAAAGGAATTCCAATCAGAAAATCCTTAGTTGATACTGCTACGTGGATTCCAAGAAGCAGTATTCACAGAATCAAGTGGTTTTTTTTTTTTTTTGAGATGGAGTTTCACTCTGTTGCCCAGGCTTGAGTGCAGTGGTGCGATCTCGGCTCACTGCAACCTCCACTGCCCAGGTTCAAGTGATTCTCCTGCCTCAGCCACCCAAATAGCTGTGATTACAGGCATGTGCCACCATGCCTGGCTAATTTTTGTATTTTTTTTTTTTTTTAGACAGAGGGAGTCTCGCTCTGTCGCCAGGTTGGAGTGTAGTGGCATGATCTCGGCTCACTGCAACCTCCGTCTCCTGGTTCAAGCTATTCTCCTGCCTCAGCCTCTCAAGTAGCTGGGACTACAGGGGTGCACCACCATGCCCAACTAATGTTTGTATTTTTAGTAGAGACGGGGTTTCACCATGTTGGCCAGGATGGTCTCGATCTCTTGACCTTGTGATCCACCTGCCTCAGCCTCCCAAGGTGCTGGGATTACAGGCGTGCGCCACCACATCCAGCCTAATTTTTGTATTTTTAGTAGAGATAGGGTTTCACTATGTTGGCCAGGCTGGTCTTGAACTCCTGACCTCAGATGATTCACCTGCCTCGGCCTCCCAAAGTGCTGTGTTTACAGGCCTGAGCCATGGCTCCCAGCCAAGTTGCTTTTTTTTTTTTGTCTGCTTACTTAATAGTGGAAAGAAAGAGAGTCTTGTTTTATTTTCCTCTTTCTTAACTGGGCAGAGTGTACACTTTTTTCTCACGTGTGTTCAATCATTTGTGTGTTTTTTTTCTGTGATTTGAAAAATCCGACAAGGTGTATTTTCCATCATGCTTTTCCTTACCAAATTTTATAAACTCTTTGTATATTTGTGGCTAAAATGTCATTCACAAGATTAGTTCATTATGAAGTTTGCTCATTTTTTATATTTTTTACTTTTCTCTCCAGCAAGTTCCTAGTTGACTCAACAAATCAGCAAGGCTCGGCTGGAAGCCTTCTAATCTTTACTACACAGAAATAACCTCGGTTTACTATTCATGTTTCCCACGGGCATCTAGCGCATTTCCAAGTCGATTAAAAAAATCTTCACAAAGACAAAAATACCTCATTAGATCCTGCGCTTGTTTGGAATACAGATTTTAAAAAAGTTTTTTTTTTGTTGTTTTTGTTTTTTAAGACAGAGTCTCGCTCTGTCGCCAGGTTAGAGTGCAGTGGCACGATCTTGGCTCACAGCAACCTCCGACTCCCTGGTTCAAGTGATTCTCCTGCCTCAGCCTCCTGAGTAGCTGAGATTACAGGCACGCGCCACCACGCCCGGCTAATTTGTGTATTTTTAGTAGAGACGGGGTTTCACCAGGATGGTCGCATCTCTTGACCTTATGATCCGCTCGCCTCAGCCTCCCAAAGTGCTGGGATTAGAGGCGTGAGCCACGGCGCCCGGCCCAGATTGATTTTTTAAAATGCAAAACTTGCAGTCTTTTTTTAACCATGCTTGCTTGTTTTCAAAATAATTAAAAAACAAAAACACAAGATTGCTCTTCCCAAAGCCTTATTTCTTTCCTTTAAATTTATTTTTTAAAGAAAAGCTAACGGCCAGGCGCAGTGGCTCACGCCTGTAATCCCAGCACTTTGGGAGGCAGAGGCGGGCGGATTACGAGGTCAGGAGTTCGAGACCAGCCTGGCCAACATGGTGAAACCCCGTCTCTACTAAAAATACAAAAATTAGCCGGGCGTCGTGGCGGGCGCCTGTAATACCGGCTACTCGGGAGGCTGAGGCAGGAGAATCGCTTGAACCCGGGACGCGGAGGTTGCAGTGAGCCGAGATCGCGCCACTGCGCTCAAGCCTGGCAACAGAGCGAGGTTGTCTCAAAAAAAAAAAAAAAAAAAAAAAAAAAGCTAACAAATGCTCTTCTGTCATGCATCATCACAGAATCAATGAGAGCTCCCCCAAGCCAGGAAACAGCGGACAACCAGGGTAGCTTCCCAGGGGGCCAGAAGGGGGCTGCGCGAGAAGAGGCTCCGCGGGATGGGTCCACGAAGGGAGATCCCACGCAGGGTGGACGTATACAACGACTGTCCACGTCCGGAGGGCCCATTCAAGGGCAGGTCCCTTAAGGAAGGGTGCACACAGGGCACGTCCACGCGGACAGGCCCGTGCACGCAGGGCGTGCCCACGCAGGGCGAGTCCGTGCAGGATGAGAGCAGAGGAGGAGGCCCACGCAGGCCACTTCCCGCCCAGCCCGCATGACACTTCCCGCCCCGCCCGCAGGCCACTTCCCGCCCCGTCCCTAGCCCTCGCGGGCGAGCTACCGCGGAGGTACGCGCAGCTTAGATCCTAGCAGCTTACAAAAACAACCTTTTAAAAATGGAACCTTCAAGTAAAAATAAAACTTTGTTTCCCTCTTTCGCAGGAGTTACTGATGTAGGAAGGGACAGTCCCAGTAAGATTTCAGGATACGACTTGGGCGGGTCCGCAGGCAGGAGAGTGAAGCGCGCAGCTGCCAGGACTTGCGGGGGTGACGTGCGCCGCTGCCAGGACCTTGCCGGTGGAGAGCATAGTTGCCAAAACCAAGGCGGAGGAGCGCACCGCTGCTAGGATCCGGGCGGAGGAGCCCACCGCGGCCAGGACCTAAGGATGCAGTACACTGCTGCCAGGATCTTGTCTGTGGAGCGCAGCGCGGCCAGGACCTCCGGCTGCAGCACACCGCTGCCAGGATCTCGTCGGCGAAGCGCTCCGCAGTCCGGACCCCGCCCCGTGAGCGTCCCCGACCCCGCCCCGTGCGCGTCCCCGGCGTTGGCGTCGTCGTCCTGGTGCTGGTCTCCGTCAGGTCGCCGGCCGCCTAGGTCTCCGGCCCTCCCCAGCCGCTCCCGCGCCGTTGCCGGCCCCGCCGCCCGCAGCCCTGGCGCTCCCTGCGGGCCCCGCCGAGGCCGCCTGCGCCCTGTGCCAGCGCGCGCCCCGGGAACCGGTGCGCGCCGACTGCGGCCACCGCTTCTGTCGGGCGTGCGTGGTGCGCTTCTGGGCCGAGGAGGACGGGCCCTTCCCGTGCCCCGAGTGCGCGGACGACTGCTGGCAGCGCGCCGTGGAGCCCGGCCGGCCCCCGCTCAGCCGCCGCCTTCTGGCGCTCGAGGAGGCGGCCGCGGCGCCCGCGCGCGACGGCCCGGCCAGCGAGGCCGCGCTCCAGCTGCTGTGCCGCGCCGACGCCGGCCCTCTCTGCGCCGCCTGCCGCATGGCTGCGGGCCCCGAGCCGCCCGAGTGGGAGCCGCGCTGGAGGAAGGCGCTGCGCGGCAAGGTGCGCGCCGTGGGGTCCCGTGCCCCGCCCCGGACGGTGCCCTGCGCCTCTCCTCCCCCGCCCCGGTCCCCCTGAGCCCCGGGCCCTTCCCGTCTCCACCGTCGCTGACCCCGGATTGTCCCCCTCCCCTCACCGCCACGGGTCCCCGCTCCAGCGTGTGCTGGGCCCCTCCCTCCTGCGGCTTGCCTCCCCTTATTTCCTGCGTCTCTCCGGAGTCTGGTCCCCGTCCCCATCTTGGTGTCCCCTGCTGGGCGGTGCCTTATCTCCCCACCCCCTACCTTCTACGAAGTCCTTCCCCCACCAGCGCCCATCTTTGTGGTCCCACCACTAGCTGTGCCCTTTCTCACCCTCATAGACTCCCTCTAGTTCCCACAGATTGACTCCCCCACTCACTGTTCCCTTGGGGGAGACATCACGCCTCTTGCCCCTCCGTATTCCACTGTGTCCACAGGCCTGGCCCACCTTCTCATCTGCTCCCCGGGGCCACCCAGCCCTCACCTGCACCCCCTATCCCCTTTCCCATCTTTCAGAAACCCGCTGTGAGAGTCTGGCATCAGCGGGTCCGGGAGTGTGGAGCCTTGCCCATGGCGGGTTGGTTGTGGGACACAGAGTAGGAGACAACAGCCAGCCTGGGGTCCTGCTCTTGAATACAGGGGAGGGGAAGCCAGCCAGACTGTGTCCCTGGGCGCTCCTCCTGTATTGGGGGCTCCTGCCACCGTGCAGAGCGACCCCCATCCGGCTCAGGCAGGGCAGGGTGTAGGGCAGGCTGTGCAGGCCTTTGGTACAGACCGAACTCACACTGAGCAGGCCCACTTACAGACACAGAACTCCTAAATCCACCTAGACAGTCCCCTTGGCCCCAGCACCCAGATCCTCCTGAATAGGTGTGAAGCCCAAGAAACCTTTTGACTGCCTGTGCGTTCCTGCCCTAGACAACAGGGCTTCGAGGTTATCTCTAGGATGGTCAGACTGTGTGCAGTCAGCTGGGGTGATGTCCCTCAGAACTGGGCTGGTTTGGGGGACCCAGACCTTCTGCCCACCCCTGGTGACCTTCCTCTCTTTCCAGGAGAACAAGGGGTCTGTGGAAATCATGAGAAAGGACTTGAATGACGCCCGGGACCTGCATGGCCAGGCAGAGTCAGCAGCTGCAGTGTGGAAGGCAAGTGGGGGGCCTGGGGCAGCCTGGAATGAGGGGACCGTGGGCTCAGGGTTTTAGACAAAGGGACCACCAGGCCAAGTGGGCCAGGCCTCTGAACTGCTCAGCTGGTTGGTTGGAGGAGGGGCCTCTGGACTTCAGTGAGCTTCAGGGTATTTTTCTAGGTTTTGTTTGTATTTCTCAAATAGAATCTAGCCAAAGCCAGTGGAAGCCTCTATTTCTCCTCACATTTTACCTGTAGGTGATGGCAGCATCAGACTTACTCTTTTTTTTTTTTTTTTTCCAAGAGACAGAGTTTCACTTCATTACCCAGGCTGAAGTGCAATGGCATGATTGTAGCTCACTGCAGCTCCAGCTGGCCTCAGGCAATCCTCCCACCTCAGCCTCTGGGACTATAGGCATGTGCTACCACACCTGGTTAATTTTAAAATGCTTTTCTAAAGATGAGGGGGTCTTACTGTGTTGCCCAAGCAGGTCTCGAACTCCTGGCCTTAAGCGATTCTCCTGCCTTGGCCTCCCAAAGTGCTAATTTTTTTTTTTTCTTTTTAGAACACATCTGTAATTTTCTGTGGTCCTCTTGTTCTGATCTGAGAGTTGCTCATTATTTTTTAGAGACTAGAAGTCCAAGATCAAGGAACTGGCAGATTCCCTGTCTGGTGAGGGCGCTTCCTGGTTCATAGATGGTGACTTCTCACTGTGTCCTCACATGGTGGAAGAAGTGAGGGTGTCTCTGGGGTCCTTTGTATAAGGACACTGATTCTGTTCTTGAGAGTTCCACCCTCACAACCTCATCACCTGCCAAGGGTCCTGCCTCCTAACACTATCACCTTAGGGACGAAGATTTCAGCATGGGGATTTGGGGAGGACACAGACGTTCAGACCACAGCAGCGTTACTTTCCTTGGGTGCCTTCCACAGCATTATATCCCAAGGGGACATCCCACTAGATTCTTTTACATTACTCACCAGTAAAGCTTTTCAGTCGTTTAAACTCTATTTGGTGACTTCTTCCTCATGTGTAGTAAAAATCTGTGTGCCATTTTCTCTGGGTTTCATAAATTCCTACCTCCTCCTTTTAACCTGAAAGACAGCGCGTGCTTTTCACAGGTGCAGCAGCTCTTGGGTAATTGGCTGCACCTCGAGGCTGAGGCCTGTGTTTTTACCCCAGCTTGAGGCTGAGGTGGGCTCTGTGCTCCTGGTGCTGCCAAGCCCTTGCCTGCTATCCACAGGCCTGAGGTGCAGGCCTCCCTCAGACAGTGACAGGTTACACATGGGGTCCCTGATGCCAGTCAGACCCCTGGCACTCCACACTGCCCTTGGGGGCTGCTCTGAACTTCTCCTTGCCTTGTGAGCGGTCAACACTGCCCAGTGCAAGTGAGGCTGGAAGGCTTTGGGGACCTCTAAGTTTGCAGTAACCCTGTGTTGCCCCCAAGGGACTTGTTTTGCCCACAGATTTTAGCAGGTTGGAGCTTTCAATCTGTCCTGTTTTGGGCGTTGGTGGCTTAGATGCTGGGATGAGAGAAGCCACCTAAATTCAAAGGAGGGAGTTTGCAGCGTGTCGCATCAGCCAACCAGCAGACACCCAGCTGTCATTTGCATTATCTCTCAGCAACAAAAGCCTTGGCCTCTCATGACTATGGCTGTCACCTGCCCTGTGTGGCCCAGGGCCAGGCGGAAGCCATCCATGACTGAGTAAAATCAGAGTAGCATCCTGCTCTGCTCTCCTGTTTGCAAGGTTAGGGGTTGGCTGAAAACCAGCTGACGAGTGGCAAGTGTGAATGCTATTTGTTGAAGGCTGATGGGATGGTTTTCAGCCATTGGAGTTCTGGTGTGGGCACAGCAGGGACAGTTGCTGGCAAGATGGGTGTGTGTCCTGCCCTGACAGTCATGTGCCTGACAGGCTCTAGACCTAGCAGGGCCACTCAAGGATTTACTGTCTCCTTGGCCATGGGAGAGGGACAGTCTTCATGTGCAGCTGAGCACTGCAGTGTAGGGGAGAAAGAACTCTACTTCTCCCCTTTTAGGGCCTCAGGCTGGGCTGGAGAATTAAACTGACATAAGCTAAACTAACAGGGCCAGGTGCAGGGTGGTTCATGCCTGTAATCCCAGCAACTTGGGAGGCTGAGGTAGGAGGATTGCTTGAGGCTAGGAGTTCAAGACCAGCCTGGGTAACATAGTGAGACCCCCATCTGTACAAAAATTAAGAAATTAGCCAGGTGTGGTGGTGCATCTGTGGTCCCAGCTACTTGGGAGGCTGAGGGGGGAGGATCACTTAAGCCCAAGAGGTTGAGGCTGCAATGAGCTATGATGGCACCACTGCACTCCAACCTGGGTGACAGAGTGAGGCCCTTATCTCAAAAAAAAAAAAGGGAGATAGATTAATGGGAGAAAAAACATAGGATTTTTTTTTTTTTTTTTGAGATGGAGTCTTGCTCTGTCACCCAGGCTAGTGCAGTGGCGCCATCTTGCCTCACTGCATCCTCCGCCTCCTTGGTTCAAGTGGTTCTCCTGCCTCAGCCTCCTGAGTATTTTTAAATCTTCTATTTTTAGTGGAGATGGGGTTTCACCATGTTGGCCAGGCTGGTCTTGAACTCCTGACCTCAAGTGATCCAACCACCTCGGCCTCCCGAAGTGCTGGGATTACAGGCGTGAGCCACCGTGTCCAGCCAGGCATATTAATTTAACACAAGTTTTATACAGCACAGCCTCCCTTATAATGAAATGAAGACTCAAAGTGGCAAAATTAAATCACTTATATACTGACTTCGACAAAGACTAGCCACTTGTAAAAAAGCAACTACATGATGTGGGGACACTTGAAAGAGTTATTTTCACAAGGTCTGTACCAAATTCTGTCGGCCTTGACTTCCTGTTGTCCTTGATGATAAAATAATTTTATTTGATATGAGGAGGGCGTCTTTCACCTGGGAATTTCATTTGCTTTTAAGAAGCAGAATGAAGGTCAGGGTGATCTTGCACTGTTTTTTGATTTTTTTTAAAACAAGGCCTTGCTCTGTTGGTCCAGGCTGGAGTGCAGTGGTATGATCATAAATCACTGCAGCCTCAACCTCCTGGGCTCAAGCGATCGTCTTAACTCAGCCTCCCGAGTTGCTGGGACCACAGGTGTGCACCACTATGCCTGGCTAATGTTTTTGATTTTTAGTAGAGACAGATTTTGCCCAGGCTAGTCTTGAACTCCTGTGCTCAAGCAATCCTCCCGCCTCAGCCTCCCAAAGTACTGTGATTACAGGCATGAGGCACTGTGCCTGGTCTCTTCTGTTTTTTTTTTTTTTTTTTTTTTTTTTTTTTTGAGACAGAGTCTTGCTCTGTCGCCAGGCTGGAGTGCAGTGGCGCGATCTTGGCTCACTGCAACCTCCGCTTACCAGGTTCAAGCGATTCTCCTGCCTCAGCCTCCCAAGTAGCTGGGACTACAGGCGTGTGCCACCATGCCCAGCTAATTTTTGTATTTTTAGTAGAGACTGGGTTTCACCAGGTTGGCCAGGATGGTATTGATCTCTTGACCTCATGTTCCGCCTGCCTCAGCCTCCCAAAGTGCTGGGATTATAGGCGTGAGCCCCCATGCCTGGCTTTTTTTTTTTTTTGATGTGGAATCTCGCTCTGTCGCCCAGGCCGGAGTGCAGTAGCATGAACTTGGCTCACTGCAACCTCCGCCTCCCGGGTTCAAGTGATTCACCTGCCTCAGCCTCCGAATAGCTGGGATTACAGGCGTGCCAGCACGCCTGGCTCATTTTTGTATTTTTAGTAGAGACGGGGTTTCACCATGTTGGTCAGGCTGGTCTTGAACTCCTGACCTTGTGATCCGCCCACCTTGGCCTCCCAGAGTGCTGGGATTACAAGCGTGAGCCACCGCTCCTGGCCTAATAGTCGATGTGCCTGAGCAGCATGTTTTGGAGTGACATGTTCTTAACTCCTTCAAGAGCAAACAGGTTCCCCTTCCCCTGGGGAGGGTGGGTGAGTACACAGGTCTTTTCCTGCCACCTGTCTGCAGGGACACGTGATGGACCGTAGGAAGAAGGCACTGACCGACTACAAGAAGCTGCGGGCGTTCTTTGTGGAGGAGGAGGAGCACTTCCTGCAGGAGGCTGAGAAGGAGGAGGGGCTCCCTGAGGACGAGCTGGCTGACCCCACTGAGCGGTTCAGGTCACTGCTACAGGCGGTGTCGGAGCTAGAGAAGAAGCACCGCAACCTGGGCCTCAGCATGCTGCTGCAGGTGCGGGAGCCCCGCTGGGTGGCCAGGGTGGATGCAGGCAGCAGCGAGCCATTGGGGGGCCATTGCCCGAGGTCAAGGCTTAAAAGCCCAGCCTGACTCCCATTGCCGTGGCCTTGCAGGGCTGAATTTCGGGAGTGGGTGGGTGGTCAGGGAAGGCGATGGGAAGGGGTTTTAAGTTGAGGAGGGTCTGAGGTGTCCCTGACCTTCACAGAGGAGGGCACTTGGCATCCTGAGTGCCTGAGCATGGAAGGCTCCTGCCTTGCCTTGGGGTCCTGAAGGCAGAAGCAGCCAAGAAACCCAGCCCCAGGGCTTTTCGTCTGCCTCTGCCCAGGGCCTGGCCTGAACCCCAGACCCTGCAGCAACCCAAATGGCCCTGAACCATTCAGTTGCCTGTGCCAGCCATAGGTGACAAGGCTTTGGTCCTGGGGAGACGGAAGTCTGGGCCAGGCCCTGGGTTTGTTGTGCACAGGACAGTACCTCGTGCACTGTCTCATAGGCGCTCTCTCTCTTTTTCGCTCTCTCCTTTTGCCTCTGTCTCTGCCTCTGTGTGTCTCTTTCTCTTTTTGTCTCTCTGTCTTTCCCTCTCCCCTCCCATGCAGTGATGGCGCCAACCCACGGCAGTCCCAGAGCTGGAGGAAGGAGGATGGATCCTCATCTCCATGGGAAGTGTCAGCGTGTGGCTGCCAGGGAAGCGTGGCAGGCTCCTGGCCTTGGGTCCGTCTACATAGTTGCGTGTTTCGACAATGTCCATTTATCCTTCACCCCGAGGCGTGTTTTGGGGGCTGCAAACACCTCCCAGTAGAGGCTGGACCTAAGGACCCTTCCCACCTGTGCCCATCCCTTCCTGAAGTCCTGGCCACAGCCTATCCTCCATGAGTTTCGGCAGCTCTGGGCCATGCCCTTCCCTGGTCACCCATCTGCCCCTCACCTCGTCATCCAGGGACCCAGACCCTGCACCTTCCATGCGGGCCCACAGATCCTTGGCAGGTACCTGTGGTGCACCATTGAGTGTCAGATTTGGGGTTAGCATCCAGAAAGAAGAACGCACATGAGGCTCGGTGAAGGCTGGAACTCAGGTCTTCAGGGAGAGAAAGGAAGACTAGATTGCACCTTGATGTCTTCTGAGGAGGTGGCCCTCCTCTTGAGGTGGGCATGGGCCCCGCCCAGCCTTATCCTCGTCGCTCTGTCCACCTCCCCCTTCCTGGCCCCCACCCCACTCCTGTGCCTCCCAGGAGCCCTCCCTGTGCTCCACCTGCCTCCGCAGAAGGAACCCTCTTTCTCTGTTTCCCTGGGTGAGGGGGCTGGCAGGTGGCTAACCCCATTTAGCATCTCCAGGCCCTGCCATGGTGTCTCATCTTGCTGTTCTCTCTGGCTCTTTCTCTCCTCTCATTTCCTTTAGTAGTTGAATTTTGCAAAGCTCGTAGCAGTAGCTCAGTTGCCTGCAGCATTGTTGTGTGTAGATAAATTAGTCGACAGAAACTCAGCACTGGGGACAGGATTGCAAAGTCGGGGACATAGATGCAGACAGATGTTGAGATTCGGGGATAGCTGGGCTTGTGAGCGGTGCCCATTTCCAGATGAAGCCTTTCAGCCCTTCCGAGTCCCCGGCCTTTGGTGCGATGTCTGTGAGTTTGACCTGCCCAGCGCGTGGGCTGGCTCAATGCTGAATAAAGTGGGTTTGTGTCAGCTCGTTTGCTTCGTCTCCATGTGTCCACCTGGCCTCTTCTCTCTGCCCTGGCCACCCTCCAGTGTCAAAGGAAAATTCTTTGTGACACTTGCTAAAGCATGGTGAGGAGGACTTTGATTGGGACCATTGAGATGGGTGTAGAACCCTTTCCTTGGGGCCTGGGGGGAGATGGGACTCCACCCCAACATAGCAGGGCAGGGGTTGGAGAAGCGAGGAGCAGCGTGGGGTCCATGGGTGGGAATGACTATGAGGAGACATCTGGGCTGAGGGGGGTCTGGCTAAACCCACCTCACAGAGTCCTTGCTGCAGGCAGGCAGGGTGATCAGACATTGGCCGCAAACGGTCAGAGAGGAACCCAGTCAGGTACCATTGAGGGTGGTTAGATATTATGGTTAAACCAAATTAGGGTTCTTGCTAAAAGTGGATTTTATAAGAAAGGGCACAGAGGGCCCTAGGAGAAGATTCCAGAGCCTGGCCAGAGTTTGGCCAAGTAGAGAATCTTTGTCAGCACGCCAACAACATCCTGACCCTGAGACCTCCAGTTTGTCTTTCTCACTGTCTCCACCTGCTGCAGTCCGCTGTCATCCCCGAGCGTCCCTGCCCCTGCCCTGCACACCTGTGATGCTTGCCCGGACAGGTCCTGATGGCACAGAGTCTCCCACAGCATCAAAGTGTCTCTATATCACCAGGTCCAACAGTGGCTTCACCATCCTCACCTAACCTAGCTGACCAGCAGCATCCCACCCTGTCAATCACAACCTCTATTTAAAAAAATTGTATATTTATGGGGCACAGTGTGATGTTTTGATATCTATGTACATTGTGGAGTGACAAAATCAAGCAGATTAATGTATCCATCTCATGTTTTTTTTGTGGTGAGAACATTTGAAATCTACACTCAGCAATTTCAAATACAGTCATCCCTCTGTGCCTAAGGGGGATTGGTTCCAGGACCCCCTCACGGATACCAAAATCCGCAGATGCTTAAGTCCCCTGCAGTCAGCCCTCCCTCTGCACACATGGGGGACAGTCATACAGAGGGCCGACTGCGTACAGTACACGGTTATCAGATGAAGTCACCATGCTGTGCAATAGACCTTGAGTTTATTCTTGTATAATAGGAACTCTGTACCCTTTGACTAGAATTTCCCCAAATCCTCTTGTCTCAGCCCCTGCTAACCACTGTTCTACTCTCTGTTTCTATAAATCAACATTCTGATTCCACATATAAGTGAGATCATGTGGTATTTGTCCTGTTCCTGGCTTATTTCACTTAATATAAACGTCCTCTAGATTCACCCATGTTGCAAATGGCAGGGTTTCCTTTTTTATGGCCAAATAATATTCCATTATGTGTATACACCACATTTTCTTAATCCATTTATCCACTTTATCCCTTTATCCACTTTGCTTCTAGACCACGTAGGTTGATTCCATATCTTGGTTGTTGTAAGAGTGCCCTAAGAAACACAGGAGTGTGGGTATCTCTTCCACATATTCATGTCGTTTCCTTTGGGAAAATACTTAGCAGCAGGATTGCTGAGTCACAGTCCTCTTTTTAAGTTTTTGAATAACCTCCATATGCTTCTCCATAATGGCTATAATAATTTACATCCTCGCCAACATTTATTTTCTTTGAAATTAGTCATTCTAAGAAGTGTGAGATAATCTTGTGATTTGGTTTACATTTCCCTGATGATCGATGATGTTGAGCATTTTTTAATATACCTGTTGGCCATTGGTGTGTCTTCTTTTGAGAAGTGTCTCTTCAGGTTCTTTGCCCATTTTTTAGTCGTTGATTTGCTTTCCTGCTATTGAGTTTGAGTTCCATGTATATTTTGGATATTAACCCCCCACCTAATGTATGGTTTGCAAATACTCTGTCCTGATTTGTGAGTTGTCTTCACTCTGTTGATGATTTCCTTTGCTGTGCAGAAGCTTTTGAGCTCTATGCAATGGTGTATGTTCATTTTTCTTTTGTTGCTTGTGTTTTTAGGGTCATATGCCAGAAGTGATATGACCCTAAAACCTAGGCCAGTGTCATGGAGTTTTTCACCCGTGTTTTCTTCTACTGGCTTTACAGTTTCAGGCCTTACAATTAAGCCCTTGTCTGTTTTGAATGGATTTTTGTGTAGGGACATTCCTTCCACATGGGCTTCCTCTGGCCTTGCTGATGCTCCTCCGTCTCCCTTGTGTCCTTTCCACTCCACCCTTTTCATGTGGAAGGACCCTTGGCATCCTCGTATGGCCTCTCTGTCCTACCCAGACCCCCATGGTGACCTCACACTTGCCTCTCCGACGTGGGTCTCTCTCCCAAACCCTCTTCCAGGTCCAACCACTGCCTCCCTCCCAGACTCGCCCAGGGGCCCAATCCCTGCAAGTCCTTAGACAGACATCGCAGAGCTGTCTCTGAGTCGTTTTCTCTAACAGTCCGCAGTAGGTCTGCAAAGGAATCCTGCAGGCTCTTCCTGTAGCCACAGACCTTGACCTCATCTTCGCTGCTCCCCGCCAGTCCCCCACCGTGGCCCACTGGCACTGTCCTCTCCTGCCCAAGAGACCTGGGGACCTCATCTCCCCCTGCTCCAACAATGCATTCTCAACCCAGCAGGTAGATGGGTTTCTACCTTAAAATATGTAGGATGAACCAGTCTGGTGATCCGATGTACAACAGGAGGACTGTAGGTAATAAAATTGCACTGTTTTGGGAGTTCCTGCTAAATGACTAGACTTCAGCTGCTCTTGCCACAAAATCCTAAAAATGGTTGACTCTGGGAGGTGATGGGAATGTTAATTGCTCCCCTGTAGTGACCATTTTGCTATGTTTGTACTTTGTAACATCACGTTGCATACCTTAAATATACACAATGAAATTTATTAAAACAATAAAAATAAAAACTAAGCAAGAGCCTGCTCCCGCTGTACTCAAGGCCCTGCAGCAGCTCAGATTCCTTCAGGGAAAGCTTCGCAGTGGCCTGGGAGGTGCTACATAATCCATCCCGAGCTGTTCCTCTCTGTGGTCACCACCATGCCCCCTGCTCCCTGCAGACCCAGCATGATGGCCTCTCTGTTCTTCAGCAGGCCAGGTGGGCCCTGCCTCGGCCTCTGATCTCCAGGGAACGTTTCTCCCCCATACCCGCGTGGCGGTTCCCCCTCTCCTTCAGGTCTGCTCCCACAGGGTGTGTTTTAGAAATGGCTTGAAACAGACGCCCTTCCTCAGCCCTTGACCATGCAAGCTCTGAGGAGCCACTTGTGTCCCTGTGGCTTTGCCGCAACCAGATCTCTCTGGTCAAGGGCAGCCCTAGGCAGGAGGATCTCCGAGGCTGGCCGTGGGAAGTGGGTGACATGTGGAAGGAAACTGAGGCCAGGCACTGCATAGAGAAGCAACAGTTTGTTTGCTGGAAGGTAGGGGACACATTCTCAAGGCACTGATATATTTGTCCAGTACCTCAATACTTTTTTCTCAACTCTTATTTTCAGAGCTTTGTGGGAAAGCCATGGATAGTTGGGACCCAAAAGTCGTTTTCAGTTTCAGGATCCTGTGGCCAAAGAGAGGAGATAAAAATGTTTGGGGCCATTTTACCTTCTACATTACCTAATTGAGTAGCTATTATTTCATGAGGTTGACAACAGCAAAATATAAGGAGATGCTTAAACTATTTAGTAACTGGAGAATCATAATTAAAACCATAATGAGATACTGCTTTAGCTCGGGGCGGGTTGGGGCGGGGGTGATTCGGACAGGTGATGGGAACTACAGCACTGGGTGATGTTGAAGTCTGAGTGACGATGGCACATGAGGTGAGCCCAGAGGTGCTGTGAGGAGTGTAGACTAAGGCCGCTGCTTTGGAGTGCAGTCTGGGGTCAAACTAAAAGGCATACCTTGGAGAAACCATGGGTTTGTTCTAGACCATTGCAATACAGCAGGTACTGCAATAAAGCAAGTCCCATGAAATGTCTGGTTTCCAAGTGGATTTAAAATGCTTTTAAAGGCTGTACTGTAGTCTACTAAGTGTGCAGTAGCATTATGTCGAAAAAAGCCAATGTATGTACCTTAATTTTAAAATACTTTGTTGCTAAAAAATGCTAATGATCATCTGAGTGTTCAGTGAGTTGCCATCTTTTTGCTGGGGGAGGGTCTTGCCTCAATGTTGGTGGCTGCTGACTAATTAGGGTGGTGGCTGCTGGAGTTTGGGGTTGCTGTGGCAATTTCTTAAAATAAGACAATGAAGTTTGTCACATCAATTGACTCTTCCATTCAAAAGACTTCTCTGTAGCATGTGTTGCTGTTTGATAGCATTTTACCCACATAACATCTTTAAAAATTAGAGTCACTCTTCTCAAACCCTGCCACTGCTTTATCAACTAAGTTGATATCAATTCTAAATCCTTTGTTGTCATTTCAACCGTGTGCGCAGCGTCTTCACCAGAAGTAGATTCCATCGCAAGAAAACACTTTCTTTGTTCATCCGTAAGAAGCAGCTTGTCATCCATTCATGTTTACTCATGAGACTGCAGCAATTCAGTCCCATCTCCAGGCTCCACTTCCAATTCTCGTTCTCTTGCTGTTTCCACCACATCTGCAGTGACTTCCTCCCCTGAAGTCTGGGATCCCTCAGAGTCATCCATGAGGGCTGGAATCAGCATCTTCCAAACTCCTGTTCATGTTGCTGTTTTGACCTCCTCCCATGAATCATGAATGTTCTTAAGGCATCTAGAATGGTGAATCCTTTCCAGCAGGTTTTTAAAAATTTTTTTCCCAGATCCATCAGAGGGATCACTGACTAAGGCAGCTGTAGCCTTATGAAATGTCTTAAATAATAAGACTTGAAAGTTAATTATGGAAGTTAACTTGAAAGTTAATAAGACTTGAATGTTGTGTTAATGGCTATTTTAATATTTTAATGGACTTAAAATAGTAAACCATGCAGTAAACAGATGTGCTGTCGTGTAGGCTTTGTTGTTTCATTTATACAGCACAGGTAGAGTAGATTGAACATGATTCCTAAGGGCCTTAGAATTGTTGTAATTGGTGAATGAGCATTTTCTTTAATTTGAAGTCACCAGCTGCATGAGCCCCTAACAAGAGAGTCACCCTGTCCTTTGAAGCTTTGAAGCCAGGCATTGACTTCTTTCTAGCTATGAGAGTTCTGGATGGCATCTGCTTCTAATAGAGGGCTGTTTTGTGTGCATTGAAAATCTGTTGTTAGCGTGGCCCCCTTCATCAGTGATCTTAGCTGGATCTGCTGGAGAACTTGCTGTAGCGTCTTCATCAGCTCTTGCTGCTTCACCTTGCACTTTTATGTTACAGTGATGGCTTCTTTCCTTAAACCACATGAACCAACCTCTGCCAGCTTCAAGCTTTTCTTCTGCAGCTTCCTTGCTTCTCTCAACCTTCAGAGAATTGAAGAGAGGATCTTGCTCTGGATTAGGCTTTGGATTAAGGAAATGTTGTGGCTGGTTTGATTTTCTATTCAGACCATGCACACTTTCTGCATATCTGCAATAAGACTGTTTTGCTTTTTTATCATTTGTGTGTTCACTGGAGTACTTTTAATTTCCTTCAAGAACTTCTCCTTTGCATTCACAGCTTGGCTGACTTTGGCACAAGTAGCATCTTTCTGCTTTGGACGTACCTTCCTCACTAAGATTAATCATCTCTACCTTTTGCCTTAAAGTGAGAGGTGTGTGACTCTTCCTTTCACTTCAACACTTAGGGGCCATTATAGGGTCATTAATTGGCCTAATTTCAGTATTATTGTGTGCCAGGGGATAGGGAGGCCTTGTGGTTGAGAGAGAGAGACAGGGGAATGGCTGGTCTGGCGAGCAGTGAGGATGTACGTGCCATTTTTCTATTAAGTTTGCTGCCTTGTATGGACGCAGTTCTTGGCATCCCTAAAGAATTTCAAAGGTAACATGAAAGATCCCTGATCACAGATCACCAGAACAAAACTAACAATAACAAAAAAGCTTGAAATATTTCAGGAGTTACCAAAATGCGACACAGACACCAAGTGAGCACATGCTGCTGCGAAAATGCCACAGGTCAGCTTGCTCAACGCATGGTTGCCACCCACCTTCAATTTTTGACAAATACAGTATGCGAAGCGCAGTAACATGAGGTATAGGCTGTATATGAAAGGCAGTTAGACCAACCGGACGCTAGGGGGAGCCAGTCCCCAACACCGGGCTTGTTTCTCACACCAGCTGCATGTCTGTGGGGTGAGTTGTTCCCAAAACCACCTCCGGTTCTATAACTCACTAGAAAAGCCCCCAGAACCCACTGAAAGCTGCTGCGCTTTCCGTTACAGTTTATTATGGGCAACGGAGACAACTTTAAGTCAGCCAAGGGAGGAAACCCGTGGGGGAGTCCAGGAGAGGTAACAGAGCTTCCACTGTCCTGTCCCCGTGGAGTCTGGGCTGTGCTACCTTCTGGGCACCCTGTGTGACTGTGCACGGGGAGTTCTGCCAACCAGGGACACTGCTATCCTGAGTCTCTTCTGGCATCCAGCACCTAGGGATGGCTGACTTCCCACATGGCCAGTCTTAGTCTCCAGCCTCAGAGGAGGTCGAACTGCAGGACTCAAAGACCCCTACCCCAAATCACATTGCTGCCGCTGGGCTTGGCTCAGGGACTCCCACCCCCGTGTAACAGTGTTCTCTTCAGTGCGGCCAATCTACCCTAAACCACATTATGGGACTGTCCAGTGTGACCCAAGGCCACCAGGCAAACAAAGACCCTCCTATCAGGCATGGCATCCCAAGGGCTTTGAGGTCGCTTCCCAGCAGCAGAGTGCAAGGGCAGGGGGTCTTCTTGGGAACGGCTCAGTTGTGGACTACGCGATTTGCATGCCCACGCTATGGTCTGAAGGTGACCCACCCTCCACATTAGAATGTTGAAATCCTCACCTTCAAGATGATGGTGTTATGAGGTGGAGCATTTGGGAGGTGATGAGTTCATGAATGGGATTACTGCCCTTATAAAAGGGACCCCAGAGAACTCCCTCATCTCTTACACCACGTGAGGACTCAGTGAGAAGGCGCTGTCTATGAACCAGGAATCGACCTCACCAGCCACTGGATATGCTGGTGCCTTGATCTTGGACTTCTGGCCTTCAGAGCTGCAAGCAGCACACTTTGGTGGTTTCTAAGCTGCCCAGGCTGTCCACATAGACTGGGATACTCTGTATTGCATCAGTTCCACCCCTGGGCTGTTATGCCAAAGAGATGCCAAGAGGGTTCCATGAGGGCACAGGCATGGGATGGTTACAGAGCCATTGGTTGCTGTGGTGACAGGTCCTCACTGCTGAGGATGTGGAAAGGTGAATATGGTGGAGGCCTCAGTGGGAACTGAACTGAGTAAAAGTTGTTCTGCTACAAGGGCCTGCACATGGGGTGCCCTTGACAAGAGATGTGCACATGAGATTTGCACATGGTGGTGCCCTAGGTTGTGTGTGTGTGTGCATGGATCAGAGAACTCCAGGAAGAGCCCGTTTTGCTGACGATTGATTTCCTAAACGCAAATGCAACTTCTTCCAAGATGCAATGTGCAGAAGAGGGCGGGCAGGCCAACAGGCTATTGCCATTCCTGAGAACCGGGCTTACCTTTATGGAAACCTGTGGATAGACTGCCCACCCAATCGCTGTTGGTGGTAGGATGCCCCCAAGTCTCGTTCTGCTGTGGAAGAGTGGGGTCACTGAACACAGAGCTATCTACAGCTGCAGAGGCTGTCTGGCAAGCACAGGGCTGTGGATACTGCACCCACCAATGGGCTGAAGGACTTTGCAGCTCAGGAGCCTCATTGGCTGTGCCAGAGTGTAGTTTGTCCAATCCAAAGAGATCTGAAAAGTCACCTCATTTGCATACAGCACCTAGGGCTGGAGTGCAGAGCAGCTTCCAGCGTTGTTCTCTGTGCCCTTGGCCTTGGCCACCCTTAGGGACTGAGGATGTGCTGTGGTGGGTCACTCTAGACCAGTCACTTCTTTGGATGCCTGAGGATTGCTCTGTAGCCCCTGCTGGTTGGGAGGCAGAGGAGCCGGCCTTTCAGCTCAGCCACACTGAGTGTGCATGCCTTTCTCCTGTGAATCAGCCTTCTGCCAGTTTATTCCATAGACACAGTTAACCAGAGTCAGAGGTAGAGGGACGGTAGTTCCCTCTCTAACAGACCTAAGAAGTGTGGATGAGCTAAAAGGTCTATTCTTCTGCCTTCCAGCCTTCTTTTTAATTATTATTATTTTTTTTTATAAAGATGGGGGTCTCACTGTGTTGCTCAAGCTAGTCTCAAATTCCTGGCCTCAAGTGATCCTCTGACCTTGGTCTCTCAAAGTGCTGGGATTATAGGCACAAACCATTGTGCCTGGCCACAATCTCCTTTTCCCAGCAGACAGGCTGGGCACCACTTGGTTTCCACAGGTGAGGTGGTCAGGCTTATTTATTTTTACTTTTTTTTGAGACAGAGTCTCGCTCTTTCGCCCAGGCTGGAGTGCAGTGGTTTGATCTTGGCTGACTGCAACCTCCACCTCCTGGGTTCAAGCGATTCTCCTGCCTTAGCCTCCCGAGTAGCTGGGACTACAGGAGTGTGCCACCACACCCGGCTAATTTTTGTAGTTTTATTAGAAACGGTGTTTTGCCATGTTGCCCAGGCTGGTCTCAAACTCCTGATGTCAGGTGATCCACCCGCCTCGGCCTCCCAAAGTGCTGGGATTACAGGCGTGAGCTACTGTGTCTGGCCAGTCAGGCTTCTTTTAAAAAGAAAAAAACGGTTAAGGCTTTTACCCAACCAAGTGTCCCATGGCCAGAGTTAATGAAGAGATACAGAGTTGTGGAGGATGTCTGTAGTGTCCAAATTGACACGGTTAAAACCTAGACTTTGCAAGGAACCCTTGCAGGTCGGGAAGAGCAAAAAGTCGCTGGAATGAAAGAGAAGATGGGCAGGGTATGAGAAGGAATGGCAACAGAAGCAGCTGTCGTAGTCCATGGGGCTGCTGCAACAATACCATTGACTGGGTACCTTGTAAACCACAGAAATGTAGTTCTCAGAGTTATGGAGGCTGGAAGTCTGAAATCAAGGCATGGCGGATTCAGTGTCTGGTGAGGCCCCACTTTCTGGTTCATAGACGACAGTTTCCTGCTGTGTCCCTACATGGTGGAAGGGGCCTGGGAGCTCTTTGGGGTCACTTTTATAAGGACACTAATCCCATCCATGAGGGTCCCACCCTCATGACCCAACCACCTCCCAAAGGCCCCACCTCCTAACACCATCACTTTGTGGGTGAGGATTTCAACGAGAATTTGGGGGAACATTCAGTCACAAACATTCAGTCTATAGCAGAAGCTAAAAAGGCTTTGAAGCCTTGGAGGAGACTTTCAAACTCATTAGTTTTTGGAGCAATGAAAATTGTATGCTGGCTAGGTGTGGTGCTCATGCCTGTAATCCCAGCACTTTGGGAGGCTGAGTCCAGAAGATTGCTTGAGGCCAGGAATTTGACACCAGCCTGGGCAACATAGTGAGACCCTGTCTCTACAGAAAATACAAAAATTAGCTGGGCATGGTGGTCCCAGTAACTCAGGAGGATCGCTTGAGTCTGGGAGGTCGAGGCTGCAGTGAGCCGTTATTGTGCCACTGCACTCCAGCTTGAGTGGCAGAGCCAAGACCCCATCAGGGTCTCAAAGAACAAAAGAAAAAAAATAGAACAAAAGAAAAAAATTGTACACCCACAAGAGTAATGACTTGTTATTGGCATGTTAGATTCGTGGAGATGAGACACCCATTCCCTGCCACCTTCCTGCCCCCCACCTCCTGCATTGGGCATGGTTCGGCAGCACTGTCTAGCTGACTTTGTCCACTAAGGACATAATTACCTGAGGACCTGGGAGTCCCACCTCTGGGTTTGTTATATTCCAAAGATGTCCCCTCCCAGCCCACAAGGGAATACATGTTCGGTGTCAGCTGCACCATTGTGGGTGGTGGCAGGTAGGGCGGGCATCCAGCTCCCTTCCCTGCAGGGGTGGAAGGTACAATGGGGGGATGGAGACCTAGGAATACGCTACAGCCCTTGGAAAAAGCAGATGAGCCAGACTCATTGTAACACAGGTGGGTGGGACTGTAGGGCAGGAAGCCAAGTACCCCCAAATGAGAAACCAAGTGAAGGATAAAAACACCAGGCCATTTACTGAAATGGAAAATGCTTGCCCACCAAACGACCAGTCATGCTTTAAAAGGACACTTCAAACAGATAAGACAAATGGGACCCATTGGAGTAGCTGCCTGTGGGGTGGGAAATGGGGGAGACGATTGGTTAGTGAGGGGGAAGAAAGTGAAAAACAAAGCATAACTCATCAAGGCTTGCACGGTGGGAAAAGTGGGGAAAACCGCCCAGCTGCTCCCTAGTCAGCCCATGTAGGGCTGTCCTGGTTCAGGAATTCTCTTTATGGCAGAGCACCAGGTAGGAATTTTCTCAAAGAGGGGATAGAAAGCAACAAAATAAAGACCTGGGGAAGTTACAGGGAAAGTGGGGTTTCACCGTGGGGCAAAGAGAAGTGCCCACACCACCTGTGTTCTACAAATCAGATCACTCAAAGGATGCCTGGATGAGGTGTTTTATTTCCTAACAGGAATCTTACTCAATTGGACACAGATAATTTAAATGAGACAAATACTCTTTGAAGACTTTTTTTCTTTTGGAGAGATTAGCTTTTGCATTCTGAGCCTTTATTAAACCTATATTCATAAAGAGGGGTGTGCTCGTGAGTTCTTGCTTTTTTTGAGACAGCATCTCACTCTGTCACCCAGGCTGGAGTGCAGAGGCATGATCGCAGCTCACTGCAGCCTCAACCTCCTGGGCTGAAGCAGTCCTCTCATTGCCTCAGCCCTTGAGTAGTTGGAACTACAGGCATGCGTCACCACGCCTGGCTCCTTTTTTATTTTTGTAGAGATGGTTTATTTGACAAATAAATCTAAATGTTTATAAAACCATCAAAAAATGAAATGTCAACTGTCAGCAATGCAGTGCATGCTTAAATCAGCCAGTCAGATTTCAACTGTTACTGAACAAAAGAACAATCTCTAAAATGTCTTTTTTAAAGGCATTTTTGTACAAATAAGAATCTACAGATTAAAAAAAAAACAGCCAAACACGTTGGAAATAGCTATAAGTACTCCTCATGTCTCTTATTTGACAGAACAAGACTATCCTCTTGTGAAAGTTTTCAGTTCCACACCTTGGAGCAGCCACTGAATTGGTTTTTTGTGAATGAGTGTGTTTCTCCCTTTGCATGGGCGACTTCTGGTTACCTTTGCAGGATTCTTCTGTTAATTGTAAAGCTTGGCACTCTCATGGCTCGGCTCTGGAATGCACTCCTCGGCCTCCTGAAGCCAAACAGGCTTTCAGGTCACTCTGCTTCCTGGTCTGAAGGAGTTGCCAGGCCGCTTGGCCCCAGCACGTTGCTCCTGGGGTGGGCCAGTCAGGTGCTGGCACAAAGAGGTTGGGAGGCAGAGTGATCCGGTGCGCGGTGCTCGACCTTGAGTTCTGGGATGCTTGGTAACCTGAGTGCCTGGCCACCTCCTGGGTTAGGCAAGCCACTAATGATAGTTTCTCTTGGGCAAATTAAGGTCCACTGGGAAAGGCCAACTCGTCTTGAGTTCGGCATTTCTGTGGTTCCTGGGGGAAGGGCATGGTCCCCTCTCAGCTGGAGGGGCATGGCAGGCAGAGCTCAGTACCTGCCTGTAACCCTAAGGGGACAGGAGGACCCTGGGCCCTGGGGAGTGGGTAGGTGTGTGGCTCTCCCTGTTTCTCAGTGCCACCAGCCTTGGAGGACCCCAGAGTGTGATAGCATATGCCACTCTGAATACACCGCTCTGGTATATTGATTGTTTTGAGCTGAAGCCACTTGAAAATCAGCAAGTGCAGGAGAAGCTATCTTTGAACTCCCCTTATCTGCCTAAATACAGACAGATATTCCAGAAGACGCTCAAGTGTCATCAGCCCCTTCTGCTGGAGCTTCCTCAACCCAGGAAGATAAACTCATGACAGGAGAGTGACTAGAAGTGGACTCCACTCAGACAAATCATGTCACAAGTATCATAGCTTTCATCTATTCTGCTACAGACCTGTTCATCTTTCCTAAAAATCATTTACTCTCTCCTGAATTGCAAACAGCCTCCTCCTGTCTCCCTGCTGCAGATGGCACATAAGCTCCTAATTCTCACCCTTTTTCGGGTATTTTTTTTCCCTGTGAGGCCCCTGTGCACGTGTTAGTTTGCATGCCTTTCTCCTGCGAATCTGCCTACTGTCAGCTTATTGCTGACCCAGTTATCCGAGCTCAGAGGAATTGGATAAAAGTAGTTCCCTCTCCAAGGGACCTAAGACCTTAAGCTGAGCTGAAAGGCGGGCTGCTCTACCCTCCAACAAGCAGGGGCAACAGGGCAACCCTGGGGCAGTCAAGGAAGCTATCTGCCTCCAGAATGACCCATTTGCAGCCCGTGAGGGCCGCCTGGGCCAAGTGCAGGGAGAACCCAGATCTCATCTGCTCAGATACTTGGTGCTGTATGCAAACGAGGTGACTTTCAAGGTCTCTTTTGATAGGACAAATTGCTCCCTGGAGCAGCCAATGGGGCTCCCAGGCTGCAGAGTGCCTTCACCTCATTTGTGGGTGCAGCATCCACAGCACCGTGCAGAGTCTCCCGTGGCGCCCTCCCGAGGTATAATGGCCAGGCGCGCGTGCGTCTGCTGCTCTGCCAGGGCGGCTGTTCCAGGAGGGTGGGCGCTGGTGCGTGGGTCTCCTGGCCTGCTGTTGGCAGGCAACATGGCGCCGGACAGGAAGATGCGCATCTTCCTGTGCCACCTGCAGTTGGCCATCCGCAACCAGGGGGAGCTCGACAAGCTACTCGGCGTGTGACCATAGCACACAGCGCGTCCTGCCCCACATCCAGGTGGCGCTGCTGCCCAAGAAGACAGGGAGCCACCACAAGGCCAAGGGCCAGTGAGGCTGCCCGCTGCCCCGCACCACCACAGGCTCATTTCACCATTTTTTGTCCGGATTTTATTTTGTTTTTCTTTATATATGTGTATGTTTAATTGACACATAATAATTGTACATATTTGTTGGATACTTAGTGATATTTCACCAAATAAGTACAATGTGGAGTGATCAGGTCAGGGTAATTAGCATGTCCATCATCTGAAACGTTCATCATTTCTTTGTGCGGGACCATTCAATATCTCCTTCTAGCTGTTTGAAACTATGTAATATATAGTGGTTAATATAATCACCCCATAGTGCTGTAGAATGCGAGGACTTACAGTCAAGATATGGAATCAACCCAGGTGTCTAACAACAGATGAATGGATAAGGAAAATGTGTATATACAAAATATTATCCAGCTATAAAAAGATTGGGGCTTATTTCCTGGATCATACGTGGCTTCCCTTCCTGCATCCTTGTAAGGTGGAAGGAGCAAGGGAGCCCTCTTCCCTTTAAATTTTTTAAAAATTTAATTTAAAAAAATTAAATTTTAGGACCCCCAAACTCATGTAGCCAAAGAGAAAAGTCAAGCTGGAAACTGGGTCACACAAACCTGCCTCCCCCTTTTGGTTCCTAAATCAGATGGCTACAAGATGAAAAGCTACCTGCCTCCCCGACATTTTGGCCACAAGGAGAGTCCTGGTGAGCTGTTAAAACTTCACCATGGCAGTCAATGCAAATTGATAGCTTGTCTTTACAGGTGCAGTCACCCTGGCCTCCCTGCCAGACACAAATGTATAACTGATTGTTCCCCTACCCCATTTTGTCTGTGTTATGTAAAATGCAGATCCCCCGCATTTTTCCTCTGTCTCTTTTGTTTATGTGAAAAGTGTGTGCTTCTCTATATCCTGCCCTTTCCCCTTTAAATTTTGAGCCCTCAAAATCATCTTCAGAGAAAGGCATAGACCTGTCTTCTGGGCTCATCCTTAACTTTGGCAAATACATTTTCTAAGGTGATTGAGACTTGCCTTGTAATTTTCCCCTATTGACAGGTCCCTCTTATAAGGAAACTAATCCCATTTGTGAGGCTCCACTCTCATGACCCAATCACCTCCCAAAGGCCCCACCTCTTAATACCATCACCTTGGGGGTAAAGATTTCAATATATGAATTTGGAGGGTGGAACACAAATATTCAGACTCTAACCCCAGTGACTGAATTTAGGGCCCACCTGAAATCCAGGATTATCTCAATCCAAGATTCCTAATCAAGTCTGCAAACAGGAAGACCTGTTTTTCAAATTGGATCACATTCATAAATTCGCAGAAGTGTCATTTTGGAGGGTTACCATTTAGTCCTCTCTGCAGGGTGTCTTAACTTCAATCCTCTTGGAGGCCATCTGTGGAGAAGTGTGTATGTGCATCAAATATCCATGTTACAGATGAGGAGATAGAGGCTCAGGGACATTAAGCAGCCCCACGTCCCACAGCTAGGGGCTGCAAAGTCAGGACTGAAGCCCACTGAAGGACCCCTGTGCAATTAAGAGAAATGTGGGGGTGGCAGCTGGACTGAGGAAGTGGATTAACTACAGGTAGATTAACCGCAGTAGATAGCGCAGTAGAGGTGAATGGAGCTACAGAGGCGGCTGGCTCCCTGGGGGCACTTTCAGGATGAGGGAACCTGCAGCCCTGGCTCCCAGGGTGGGCCATATGCCACTGGGGTTGCCCTTTACTGTGTGATGCCATAGGCTACCTGGGGAGGTTCCTGGCCCCACCTCCACCAAATGCTCCCCCTTCCTTTTCTCTGGATTTTATTTTTGCTTTACATATATTTTTAATTGACACATAATAATTGTACATATTTGTGGGGTTTTGTTTCTGTAATTCCTTCCTTCCTGTCTGGTGCATAGGGAGGTGCCCCATAAATGTCTTCAGTGAGGGAGTGACTGCATCACCCCACGCTCTGCTTATCCTAGCAGGTGATGGGGTCTTTCTCCCTACCCCTCAGAGCAGGTTTTACACTTTCAGGTTTGAGGAAAAAGCATTTTGAGAATTGTTATGGGTTCCATTTTGTATCCACCACCCCTTAGTCATCTGTTGAAGTTCTGACTCCCGGGACCTCAGAATGTGACTCTAATAAGCCCCCACTTATCCTTGGGGGATACATTCCATGACCCCCAATGGATGCCTGAAATTGAGGATAGTACTCAATCCTACACAGCCTGTGCTTTTTCCCATACATACATAGCTATGGTAAAGTTTATACATTTGGCACAGTAAGAGATTAACAACAATAACTAATAATAAAATTAGTGGAGTGTGGTGGTGCCTGCCTGTAGTTTCATCTACTTGGGAGGCTGAGGCAGGGGGATCACTTGAGCCAAGGAGATAGAGACCAGCCTGGGCAACAAAGTGAGATACTGTGTGTAAAAAATATATAAAAATTTGAAAAAGGTAAATAAACTAGAATGATTATGATAATATACTGTAATAAATGTTATGTGAATATGGTCTGTCTGTCCTGCAAAATATCTTAATAAAAATAACTACAGTGGACCATGGGTAACTGAAACTGCGGGTGAGGAGGACTATGATATTTGGAGATAGGGTCTTTTGAGAAGTAATTAAGGTTAAGTAAGTTTATTAGGGTGGGCCCTAATCCAGTAGGACTGGTGTCCTTATAACAAGAGGAGATTAGGATGCAGAGACACCCAGAGGGAGGACCATGTGAGGACACCGGGAGGAGAGAACTATCTGGTGGCCATGGGTTTACCCTCATGCCTGAGGGTAAACCAATGCTGTCTACACCTTGATCTTGGACTTCCAGATCAAGGAAAGAAACATATGCCTGTTGTTTGAGCCACTCAGTTTGCAGTGCTGTGTTAGGCAGCTCTAGGAAATGGATAGAAGAGCTGATTAAAAATGCACATTTCTGCCACTCCATGGAACTGACTTCCTAAGTCTGCATTGGGGCCCAGAAATCTGCAGGACAGGACCCTGCTCTAAGGTTCTTAGAATCCACACTGAGAAACACTAATTCCAGTTTAGTCTCACAACAGCAAAGAAGTGAGGAGAGAACAGAGTTTCTCAAACTTCATTTCACTGTGCCCCCCAGAAGGAGCCTTTTTAAGACTTTTTATTTCCTTGTTGTCACCAAGACCGTGCAGCTTCCACAGCACAGACACACTGTGTATCTGTTTATGTGCCAGGTCCTTCAGAGGCTGCCAGCCACTGCGATGCCTTTAGCCCCTGAGAATGAATTCTTACCCCCTGGGGAGGCATGTCATTCCCATAGAGAATACATAAAATAGAACAAGAATTGCTGTCCACTTTTTTTGTGTGCATATGTACACATATGCACACACACACGCAAATCTCCATTGAGACATAGAACATATCATTATGCACTTCACCACGAAAGTGCTGCTTAAAAGAATCCCAACCACAGCACAGAGAATGGGAAACTGTTATAGGATAGAGATGTGTCAGCCATGGAATTATACCTAGCAGCATGGCTGGCTGCAGACGGAACTGCAGGGGAAACTGGTGGATTTGGGGGTCCCAGAGTTGGGCCCCGAGCTAGTCTGATGCTTCTTAGGCTCTCTATCTGTGCAGGGGATCCTATTGCTCTTCTGCAAGCTTTCTGTGAGGTTAGAATGAAGGAGCAGTGGCCTTTGCATGTGCCCTGGAGGGGTCATTACTGCAATTGTAATTTCATCCTTACAGGGTGAGATCCAGGCTGGATTTGGGGTTGGTCACTCACTATGCATCCTGAGGCAGTGAGTTCCTTAAGTCTGGGGTGAAGCCACTCACCCTATATGTTGGGTCACTTGGGGTCCTTGTATTCCTGCTGGCCTATACACTAATGGAAACCTGCTTTGGGCTTGTGGGAAGGGCAGTTTGTTGTCTTCTTGCCTGTGGGGGAAAGATCAGTGTCTGCTTGGGGAATTTTCCACAGGAGGCAGGAGTGGCTCAAGGCTCTCACCTGGTGAGTCTCTTTAGGGACCTGCAGGTTTCCTGTTGCCTTCTGTGAAGGAAAGCAGAGAGTTGGACTGGAACGAGAGAGTGGGTGTGGCTTAGAGCAGGAGCAGGAGGCCTGTTTTGTGTCTGGACAATGGGTCTGAACATCAGCCCAATCCACTGACACATGAACAAAGCTGCTGTCTCCAACCAGCTTGAGCTGTGGTGATATCAACTGAGATACACATATGTACACGCACACAGATCTCCATTGAGACATAGAACATATCATTATGCATTTCACATGTACTTTATGTGTGGGTATACAGATGACCCCCAACTTATAATGGTTCAACTTGCAGTTTTTCACCTTTACCGTGGTGCAAAAGCAATGCCCACTCAGTTTGCCCTCAACTTACCCCGGGATTACAGGTTCAAGCCATCGGCTCTTTGGCACACTGAGGTGGGAGGATCGCTTGAGCCCAGGAGTTCAAGGCTGCAGTGAGCCATGATTGCACCACTGTACTCCAGCCTGGGCAACAGGGCCAGACCTGGCCTCTAAAATAAAATAAAATAAAATAATAAAATAAAATAAAATAAAAATAAATAAAATAAAATAAATAAAATATAAACATTAGAGACATTGGGCATCTCCCCAAGGCAAAATCCACTTAGTTTATAGATGAAGAAATGAAGGCTCTGAAAGATGGAGAAATGTTCTTGATGTCGTACATTCAAGGTCAAATTGGGACTCATTTTACCAACGCGCAGCTGCCATGATGAAATAGGGGGCTGGAGCACATGTACAGTGGCCATCCCCTCTGATGGCTTCACGCTTTTGGCCTCCCATAGGGCCTGAAACATAGACAGGCCTCTGGTAACCACCAGTCTACTATCTTCATGAGATCCAGGAAGAGTAGGAGGGAGGTGGGATGAAGAAAAATTCATTAGTGTGTTAAAAAGTACAGTAGACAGATGAAATAAGACCAAGTGTTCCATAAATCAGAAGCGTGACTGTAGTTAATGATGATTTATTATATATTTCAAAATAGCTAGGAGAGAGGAATTGGGATGTTCCCAGTATAAAGAAAAGCTAAATATGTCAGTTGATGGATGCACTTTTCATGCACTGACAAGGAAGTTTAATTCATAAATCTTAGTGCCAAGAAAAACAGAATCACTCCCAATGTATGAAGCGAACTGTCTTGTGCGCCTGGGTTTGCAGTCTTGGGAGAATCACCGCAGGGCCTAGCAGAACCTGAGCTTGGCCCATTGCTTGATGCTCCTGCCCAAGGGTGGAGCACATTCTCCCACTGGGCTGAAAACTACACTCAGGAGTGAGATCCAGTCCAGTTGACAGCCTCAGAAGCTACCCAGTCATTCACACACACACGCACACACACACACACAAACACAAATGCACACACACACATACACACATGTATGTATACAGCTGACCCTTGAGCAATACAGGTTCTAACGGCTCAGGTTCTTGATACAAAATTGTATACCTCTGCCACCCCTGAGACAGCGAGACCAAGCCATCTTCTCCCTCCTCCTCCTCAGCCACTGAATATGAAGACCACAAGGATGAAGACCTTTATGATGATCCACTTCCCCTCAGTGAAGAGGAACTACCTTTTTTCTTCCTTATGATTTTAATTACATTTTATTTTCTCTAGTCTACTGTATTGTAGGAACACAGTAAATAATACATATAACATACAAAATATGTGTTAATTGACTGCTTATGTTATTGGTAAGGCTTCCAGTCAACAAGAGGCTGTTAGCAGCTAAGTTTTGGGGCAGTCCAAAGCTATGCGGGATTTTTGACTGCACTGGGGGTCAGTGCCCCTAACCCCCGGTTGGTCAAGAGCCAATTGTAGGTGTTTGTACTCATACGTACATATGCAATTACTTTCTAGGTGAAGGCCAACATTCCTGGCTTCTCAGATCACCTTGCTGAGGTTTCCTTCTAAGTGACAGGAGCAAGCTACTTTGATCTCTTCATACAACACAAAACTGCTGTCTTTATCTCAGTGGCTGTTTCCTCTTTCTTTTTTCAATCAGCTGCTTTTTAAGCATCTGCTTCCCTACTCTGTTGCCCTCCATCCCATGCCCTCTGCACTGGCTTGCACATCTTAGCGTTTCTGCTTGCCTCGCTAGCACAGCAATCTCTTTCCCATGGGCTTGATTTGTTTAAGAAATTGTGTTTTTATCACTAGCAAATTAGTAGTGCCACACAGGAAATGCAATATTTATCCAACATTACAACCCTAGTTCCGTGAATGTGCAATTACAATTTGTGCTATGGTCATGCCAATAAAACAGACAAATAAGTTCATATTTTACTATGTATTTCAGAAATCAAGAAATGTTGAAAAACTAGAAACAATAACGTGTCATGGATTTCAGGGTTCCTTTCATGTCTCTGCTCTTACAAGCCAGATAATGGAAGCCACTTTTTGATTTGCTGCCCAGTGGAAGAACAATTATGCAAATCAGAACTGCAACTAAACTTGGGGCCAGGAAATTCCTGCATTGCTGGGTGATTTGAGTTTTCAGTGTTTAAAAGCAGGGCTAGGCAAGGTGGCTCACACCTGTGATCCCAGTACTTTGGGGGCAGGGGTGAGGTGGGAGGATTACTTGAGCCTGGGAAACATGGTGCGACTCATCTCTGCAAAAAATAAAAATAAAAAAATTAGTCAGGTGTGGTGGCATGCATCTGTGGTCCCAGCTGCTTGGGAGACTAAAGTGGGAGAATCGCTTGAGCCTAGGAGGCTGATGCTGCGGTTTGCCATGTTTGCAACACTGCACTCCAGGCTGGGTGACGCTGTCTCCAAAAATAAATAAATAAGAAAAATGAAAATAAAGGAAAATAAAAGTAGGTAACTGCTGACATTTCCCTAGGCTGCTTGTTGGGTTCCTTCAGCAAGCACAGGGACAGGGAGTGAGATGGAGCAAGAGTGCTAGAGCCGGGAACAGTCCCAGTGCCCACTCCATTCCCACGCTGTGCCTGGCAGGGAACTCAGCAAGGTGGGTGGGAAACACTCAGCAGAAGCTATCGTCTGCATGGTGATCTTCTCAACAGTCCAAGTGGGAGGATGGGGTGTGTGTAGTGAGTTAGCAACATGCCAAGTTCAAAAGCAATTGACCCTCCACTGCCAGGTCCTCAGTGCAATGTGGAACTTTCAGTGTTCAGAAAAGAGGCAGCTGGCTTGTGTCTGCGAATGTCAGGAAAGATTTCAGTGAAGAATACAAAGAACTGTGAGACAATAAAGGGAGGAGGAAAAAAAAGGAGTTCCAGGAATAAAGAAGAGCACAGGCACATTTCTGAGTATTTGCTCCATAAATAACATTAACATTTGTGGTGGTGTCCCCAGGGATGATGCAGATGCTTAGTTCACACACAGATGTCCCAAGCATCACCCTTAGACACGGGGCGGCTGCTCTTCGTGCCTTCCTAGGAGGGGTTCTCTGTAGCCAGGCAAACAGCTATGCTCTCCAGCCAGAGGCATTGCACAGATTTCTCAGTGGAGGGAAGTGTCGTCTGAACTCCTTTTTCTCTCCCATGCCTGGGTAAGGTTGGATACTGTCAGAGCCTAATGCTGCCGGCTTCTACTCCCCTCCTCCTTGCTGATGGATGAAGCCACACCCTTTGCTCAGTTGGACCAGTGAATCCCTTGGCCAGGGCTGCTGGGTCTGAAGTCTTCCTATGGATCTGACCTAGCGAAAGATGCTTATTTTAAATGGAGTCCACAATATCCCTTTGTACAACACATCTGGAGTCTTCGTTTAGGTTTGTGTCTGGGGAACAAATAAATTGTGACTTTTGCTCAACCAGCACACTAGTAATTCACCAACTGGAATAAAAAAAAGAATGTATCATGGGGTTGGTACCAGAGAGCCGATTAATGGCCTGGTTCTTTATTTTCCCTGTGAACAGGAAGCAGCTGCTGTGCTTGTCACACTGTACCCAGGCTTCGCCTGTCTTGCATCCCCACAAACACAGTTGGTGGTGCCTTCTTTGCTTAAAAAAATTCCCCTGCGTATATCTGTAAATCAACACATTTTAAGAATTTTACATGTGCAGATACCTCCACCTAGAGCTTTTGCACTTGACTTTCACTCTTCAGTTTGGCTTTTTATGGGCTCCACTAACCCCGGGCTGTGGCGTTGGCTCCTCTAAGGGCAGCAGCCCAGCTTGGAGAGGGTGCCCTTGCCACTGTGGGTGGCCTCAGGTCCCACCTGAGAGATGCTGGTGTGTCCACCTCACTGCTTCTGTGTCCACACGTTTAAAACGATGCTCTTCCCCTTGATGGGTTACCTTCTACTTGAAACTTCATTTCCATTCCTGCAGACTTTGTTAGGAATGTAAAAAGCCTAAATTGGCTGGGACAAGAGCGGCTTGACCAATACGACTTGAAATAGCCCAAGCACTCACACTGGCTGCACCACGGCCAAGGGTGGGAGCCGACTGCAGGTGGTGGCAAATCCACTTGGTGACTAATTCTAGACAGAGAAATGCGCTCCAGCTTATGACAAAGAGCAAATACAAACAATGTAGAAAACACCAAGGAGACCTTGGGCAGAATGAAACTCTCAAACACGCAAAAGTCCCCAAGGCCTAACGTCACGACTTAGGAGGGCAGTCTTTCTGCAAGTATAAGCAGAAGATGCACAATCAGCGTGCTGCAGTGTTGGGTGCGCCACCTCCCCTCAACCCAGGAGCTGAGCTGTTGGCAGGGTAACCAGCAGTGGCCCTGATAAGGATGGTTCTTGGGGTGCCCCACAGCGCAGAGCGTGCGCCCGGGCTGAGTGCGCAGCCACTCGCCGGCAGAGGGTGTCTTGCACTGGGCGCGCTCAGCGGAGATCTCAGAGTCCCAAGCCACGTCCTCTGAGAAGACCCGGAGGACAGCGCGTCCTGAACGCTCAGTGATGCCAAGAACGTCTTCACATGGAAACTTCAGGTGCCATCGGGCTTCCCAATACATAGGGTTGAAACCAGAAAAAACAGAAAAACAACAAAACCACAAAAAAACAGGCACGGAAACTGCGTGAGAATGTCAGGGACAGCGCACCATGGCCTTACTTTGTAACTATCGGACCAAATTGGAAACCGAAAACCCAAGGTCCGAAGTTCCTGGCCAAACACTGCCCTTTGGATTGGGCGCCCTCTTTGGAAGAAAAGGGAACTACAGAGTGTTCTTTGCTATTCCGTTTACAATTTATATCCAGATTAAAAACAAAACAAAGCAAAAAAATGTGGCCCGAATAACTATTATGGACAGTAAGAAATGAAAATGACAGAAATGACTCTTCATATTGTCCGTTGAGTCAAAAATTAAAAATAGAATAATACTCTTTTATTCTATAGGGCAACATCTTTTATGAACTGAAAAGTTTCTAGAGCCCAGCCTTAGGATGAGCTTGGGGGATCCGTCCGCCGCTGATACATCCTGCATGTGCCAGAGGCATGTGGCCCAACCGAGCGCTAACATGCTCTCTTCAGCCACAGACAACCCTTCCTTCCTTCCCTTCCTACCTCCCTCTTTTCTTTCTTTCTTTCTCTTTCTTTCTTTCTTTCTTTTTCTTCTCTTTCTTTTTCTTTTTCTTTCTTCTTTCTTTTCCTTTTTCTCTCTTTTTCTTCTTTATCTCTCCCTTCCTCTCTTTCTCTTTTCTTCCTTCTTTCTTTCTTTCCTCTCTCTTTCTGTCTCTCTTCTTTCTTTCTTTCTTTCTCTTTCTTTCTTCTCTTTTTCTTTCTCTCTCTTTCTTCTCTTTTTCTTTCTCTCTCTCTATCTTCTTCTCTCTTTTTCTTCTTTATCTCTCCCTTCCTCTTTTTCTCTTTCTTCCTTCCTTCTTTCCCTTCCTTCCTTCCTTCCTTCTTTCCTTCCTTCCTTCTTTCCTTCCTTTTTTTTTTGAGACAGGGTCTGGCTCTGTTGCCCAGGCCAGAGTGCTGTGGATGGCTCACTGCAGCCTTGACCTCCAGGGCTCAAGCAATCCTCTTGCCTCAGCCTCCTCAGTAGCTGGGACCACAGGTGTGTGCCACCACGCCTGGCTATATTGCTTACTTTTTTTAGAGGTGAGAGTCTTGCTATGTTGCTCAGGCTGCTCTCAAACTCCTGGGCTCAAGTGATCCTCCCTCCTCAGCCTCAAAGCACTGGGATTACAGACGTGAGCCACTGCACCCAGCCTCTTCATATTCAAGGATGGGAGAGCCGAGTGCCATTTCCGCCTTCCAAATCTTGCCTGGAATCATTAACCCACAAAAGTAATAGGATGTGAAAACATCTCCCAAGGGCCACTGAACCAAAGGATTTTTTGAAAGGTGTGTCAGGTAAAATATGGGGGAAGAATGATGTCCACTTCCTTCTTTCCCCTGTCAAAGATAAAGCCAGACACTAGTTAGGCAGTAAAGACTGATTTTAATCAGGAATATAATATTGCAATAGGGGAAAAACTCAACCTTGATTTGTACAGAGAAGATTGTGCTTTTTAAGAGGGGGGATGAGGGAGTCAGGAGATGGGATGGGGGCTCAACAGTCAGGGAGGTGAAAAATTACAAAACGTGGGAAGGAGGTTGGTTCATGTGAAACCCACCTGGGCTTGCTTACTGGTGTTTATGCAAGTTGGGCTCCTAACCCTTCCACAGATGCTGGATGGCCAGGGCTGTGATGGTTAATTTCATGTCAACTGGACTGAGCTAAGGGATGCCCAGATAGCTGGTGAATGAGGATTGCTGGGCACATCTGTGGAAGTGCTTAGTGAAGAGATTAGCTTCTGAACCAGCAGACTGAGGAAAGAGAATCCCTCCTCGCAGCCTTCATCCGATATGCTGAGGGCGTGAATACAACACAAAGGTGAAGGAAGGGCAAATTCTCTCCCTTTTGGAGCTAGGACATCCATCCTTTTCTGCTCTCTGACATGGGAGCTCCTGGTTCTCCAGGTTCTCTCCAAGGCCAGCCCTTGGATTCTAAGACTTGCCTTAGCACTCCCCACTTGCTTTTCAGGCTGTCATCATGGCTTGGACTCTTACGCTGTAGGCCCCCCTGCTTCTCAGGTCTTTGGGCACAGACTGAATGGACCCCAGCTTCCTGGGCTCTCCAGCTTGCAGACACAGGTAGTGGTAGTTCTTTGCCTCCATAACTGTGTGAGCCAATTCTCATACAAAATATCCTCTTACACAGGAGCTATACAGATATCCTATTGGGTCTGTTTCTCTGAAGAACCCTGACCATACAAGGACTGTATCTCTGTGTACAGTCCCATTCCCAAAGTGCTGGGGGTTTTTGCTACAGCATATGAAGAAGGGGGTTACAATTCAGCCCCTAACAGCTACCATGTGGCAGACAAAGAAACCCACGTGCAGACCTGTTGAGTAACTTGCAGGAGGTCCTGCCAAGGGGGACAGGGGCTGGGGGCTGGGAGTAGACCTCAGTGGGGGTGCCAATCAGGTGACGGAGATACCATAGTGACCACAGCAGTGGCTGCCCATGTCCTCACATGGATGGTTCCAAGAGGCCGGAGGGTTAATGGCCCTCTCCTCCTCACGGTGTGGAAATGAGAGTCAAAAGAGGAGAGACTGATTATTAAAAATTCTGATTATTAAAAAATAACAGATGCTGGCAAGGTTTTGGTAAAAAGAAAATGCTTATATACTGCTAGTGGGAATGTAAATTAGTTCAGCCACTGTGAAAAGCAGCTTGACAATTTCTCAAAGAACTTAAAACAGAACTACCATTTAACCCAGCAATCCCACTATTGAGTATATGTCCAAAGGAATAGAAATTGTTCTACCATAAAGACACATTCATGCATATGTTCATTGCAGTACTACTCAGAACAGCAAAGACATGGACTCAACCTAACTGCCCACTAAAGGTAGACTGGATAAAGAAAATGTGGTACATATTCACCATAGAATACTGTGCAGCCATAAAGAAGAATGAGATTGTCTTTTGCAGCAACAGGGGTAGAGCCATTATCCTCAGCAAACTAATGCAAGAACAAAAAACCAAATACAGCATGTTCTCACTTATAAGTGGGGGCTAAACTTTGAGCACACATAGACACAAAGAAGGGAACAACAGACACAGGGGCCTACCTGAATGGGAGGGTGAGGATCAAAAAACTACTTACTGGATACTATGCTTATTACACTGGTCATGAAATAATCTGTACAACAAACCCCCACAACATACAATTTATTCATGTAACAAAGCTGCACATGTACCCCTGAAATGAAAATAAAAGTTGAAAATAACCCAGAAGATACTGGCCGGACCTCACCCCTGGGTTAGGAGATGGGCAGGAGGGCATGGGCTTGGGGAAGGCAGCCCCTCCAGGGCTCCCCACCCCATCAGGAGCCTGGTTGAGGGTCCTGTCCAGGCACCTGGAGAACCCTCTCCAGGCTCTCGCCTTATCCCTGTTGTCCCTGGACTGAGGTTACTTACAATTGGCATGGGGTCCCCCCTAGGTGTGTCCTGTTGATAAAAGAAGAACAATTGTGATCTGCTCGGGGGACAGCCATGCACTTCCTTGAATTCAGCGATGACTGAGGTCTTCAGCATCCGTCCTTGGCTCTGTGCTAGGCAGAGTGGATAAAGTGGAGGGTGGAACTTAGTAAATAGACCACATTTTCTTTCTGTAGTTATCCGTTAATGGGAACTTAGGTTGATTCCATATCTTGGCTGTTGTGAGTAGCTCTTCAGTGAACATAGGCGTGCAGGTGTCTCTTTGAGATCCTGACTTCAATTCCTTTAGATACACACCCGGCAGTGGGATTGCTGGATCATATGGTAGCTCTGGTTTTAGTTTTTCATGAAACCTCCACACTGTTCTCCATAGGGGCTGTGGTAATTTACAGTCCCACCAACAGTGTGCAAAGTTTCATTTTTTTCCACACCCTTGCCAACACCTGTCTTTTGTCTTTTTGATAAAAGCCATCCTAACAGATGTGAGGTGACATCTCATTGTGGTTTTGACTTGCATTTCCCTGATATCTACGGTGTTCAGCACCTTTTCATATTGCTGCTGGCTGTCTGTATTAGTCAGGGTTCTCTAGGTGGACAGGACTAATAGGATAGATGTATATATGAAGGGGGGGTTATTTTTATTTTTTATTTTTGAGATGGAGTCTCACTCTGTTGCCCAGGCTGGAGTGCAATAGCATGATCTCGGCTCACTGCAACCTCCACCTCCTGGGTTCAAGCAATTCTCCTGTCTCAGCCTCCTGGGTAGTTGGGATTACAAGCGCCTGCTACCAGGTCCAGCTAATTTTTGTATTTTTAGTAGAGACGGGGTTTCACCATGTTGGCCAGGCTGGTCTCGTACTCCTGACCTCAGGTAATCCGCCTGCCTTGGCCTCCTAAAGTGCTGGGATTACAGGCTTGAGCCACTGCACCCAGCCGAAGGGTATTTTATGAAGGAGTATTGACTCGCACGATCACAAGGTGAAGTGCCACAATAGGCCATCTGCAAGCTGAGGAGCAAGGAAGCCAGTCTGAATCCCAAAACCTCAAAAGTAAGGAAGTCGCAAGTGCAGCCTTCAGCCTGTGGCTGAAGGCCCGAGAGCCCCTGGCAAACCACTGGTGTAGGTCCAAGAGTCCAAAAGCTGAAGAACCTGGAGTCTTATGTTTGAGGGCAGGAAGCATCCATCACAGGAGAAAGATGAAGGCCAAAGACTCAGCAAGTCTGCTCATTCCAACTCCTTCTGTCTGCTTTATTCTAGCCATGCTGGCAGCTGATTAGATAGTGCCCACCAAGATTGAGGGTGGTTCTGCCTCTCCCACTCCACTGACTCAAATGTTTATCTCCTTTGGCAACACAGACACATCCAGGAACAAAACTTTGCATCCTTCAATCCATCCAAGTTGACACTCAATATTAACCATCACAGCCTTCATACATCTTCTTGGGAGAAATGTCTATTCAGGGCTCTTGCCCATTTTTAAAACACGCTATTATTATTCATTGCAAATGAGTTGTTTTTCAGCCTTAGAAAGAAGAAAACAAATGCTGCCATTGTGACAACAAGGACGAACCTGGAGGACATTATGCTGAGTGAAATAAGCCAGGCATGGAAGGACAAATCCAGCAGGATCCAGCTCATGGGAGCATTGCACAATAGTCAAACTCCTAGAAGCAGAGAGGAGAAGGCTGGTGGCTGGCGGGGCTGGAGGGAGGAGGGAATGGGGAGGTGATGGTCTGGGGCACAAAGGTGCAGTTATGTAGGGTGCATGTGTCTTGCAGATATACCCCACAGCCAGTGCTGTGGCTCACCAGGCTGTATTGTAGACCTAAAGTTCCTAATAGTGTAGGTCTTATGGTGTGTCCTTACAAAAAAAAAAGAAAGAAAGAAACAGAAAACAAGTGAATTTCACAATAATACTAACAAGGGTGGGAGAACAGTTTTGGAGGAGATGGATATGTTTACAGCCTTGATGGTCACGACACTTTCACAGGTGATACCTAAACTCACCAGGTGGTTTATATGAAGTATCTGCAACCTTTTGTATGTTAGCCATAGATCAATAAAGTGGTTTAAACAAACAAACACAAAAGAAAATAAACTTGTATTATTTTGTGAGTTGCGAGGGACTCTGGGAGACAAGACGTTTTGGCAGTTTGTATTTGTTTGTTTTGCACGATCCTGTTCAAAACCCAGGCTGAGTGGTGTGAACAGGTGACTGTGGGCCTCCCTAAGGTGCAACCACAAGTGGATCCATAACTATTTCAAAGTAAACGTTTAATTAAAAATGTCACCTCCTATTGCAATGGTAAAAACAAATGGAGCTGGAAGAACTGGATAGCTATGCTTAAAAAGCGAACCTCAAACTTTACCTCACACTGTACACAAAAATCAACTCAAAATGAATCTCAGGCCTAAATCTTACACCATTTTAAGTGTAAGACCTAAAATGATTGCACTTCTAGAAGAAAGCACAGGAGAAAATATCTAGACATTGAACTCAGGGGCCATATTTTAAACAGGACATCAAAAGCAGGTATTATAATAGAAAACAATGGAGAAAAAAGATGTTTGCTCTTCTTTTGGTAATTGAGCAACTTAATTTTCCCCCAGCTTTATTGAGGTATAATTGGCAAAGAATAATTATGTATATTTAAGGTGTACAACATATTTTGATATACATATGCCTCGTGAAGTGATTGCCACAATCAAGCTAATTCACATGTCTGTCAGCTCACATAGTTACCCTTTTCTGTGGTGAGAATACCTAAGATCTAGCCACTAAGCAAATCCTAAATACACAATGTATTATCATTAACTAGAGTCTCCATGTTGGCATCAACATCAGAACCATCCATCTTAGAACTCAAGCACTGTGCTCGTTGAGGAGCATCTCCTCATCCCCTTGCCACAACCTCTGCTTTCTAGACATATAGTCAAGAAAATAAAAATGCAAGCCACTTCCTAGGTAACATGTGCAGAATACATGCTCAGTAAAGGGCTTGTATCAGAGTATATAAGGAACCCTTAGAATTCAGTCATAAAACAGACAACTCTTTTTATTTTTTATTTTTTAAAATCATTTTTATTTTTTGCCTTCAACCAACTCACCAGACAATCCTGTTTTAAAAATGGGCAGAGTTGGACACGCCTGTGGTCCTACCTACTCAGGAGGCTGAGGTGGGAGGATTGCCTGAGCCCAGTTTAAGACCAGCTTGGGCAACATAGCAAGACCCCCATCTCTAAAAAAGAAAATAATAGCCAGGAGTGGTGGCATGTGCCTGTAGTGCCAGCTTCTTGTGGGTGGGCTGAGGTGGGAGGATCGCTTGAGCCCAGGAGGTTGAGGATGCAGTGAGCTGTGATTGTGCCACTGTGCTCCAGCCTGGGCAACAGAGTGAGACTCTGTCTCTAGGAGAAAACTCAAAAACCAACACACAAAAAAACAAAAAAATAGGCAAAGGACTGGAACAGATACTCCAGTCCTATAAAGAAGATATGCGTATGGCTAATAAGCACATGAAAAAATACTCTCACTTGTCACCAGAGAAATGCAAAGTGAAATGAAAATATAATACCAATACATGCGTACATGTGCACAGACACCCACTATAATGGCTGAAATTAAAGAAGATGCCAGTGCCATCATAGTGACACCCAGTGTGGGTGAGAATGTGGTGCAATATCTGCTGGTGAAATTGCGCAACAGTGCAGCCCCTCTGGAAAACTGAGCGGCTGTTTCTTATCAAGTTAAACATGTACTTCCCACTCATAGGTGTTCATCAAAGAGAAAGGAAAGCATAAATGTGCACAAAAATATGTTGGTGAATGTTCACAGCAGGGTAGGGGACAAGGGAGAGCTTTCCCTTGGGCCCTCTGAATTTGCTGAAAAATCAGCTTGCAAAAGACAGAAGGAAAGGTAGATACATTTATTGAACATGTAGACAGGGGAGCCTTCAGAATGAAGACTCAAAGATCCAGAGGAAGCTGCTCATTGTTTTTTGTTGTTGTTGTTTTTGTTTTGAGACAGTCTTGCTCTAGTCGCCCAGGCTGGAGTGCAGTGGCACAATCTCGGCTCACTGCAACCTCTGCCTCCCAGGTTCAAGCGATTCTCCTACCTCAGCCTCCTGAGTAGCTGGGATTACAGGCACCCACCACCACACCCAGCTAATTTTTGTATTTTTAGTAGAGACGGGGCTTCACCATGTTGCCCAGGCTGGTCTTGAACTCCCAACCTCCAGTGATCCGCCAGCCTCGGCCTCCCAAAGTGCTGGGATTACAGGCATGAGCCACTGTGCCCAGCCAGCTGTCCGTTGTAATGCTTAGGTTCCACAAAGTATGGACAGCTGTGCAGAAACAGGATTGGTCAAATAAGTTTGGATCTAGTGAGAATAGCTTGAGTGGCGATACCCCACTAGGCCTGTCTGTCTAGATTCCTCTTGGTCTTCTGAGCAGCACCCTTTCCTTCTGGGTGTGGGGCAGGACCCTCACTGGAATGGGGACCTACAGTGAAACAAGGTGGGTCAGAGGCTTTCTTTTATTTTTATTTTTATTTATTTATTTTTTTGTGGAGACAGGGTCTTGCTATGCTGCCCAGGCTGGTCTTGAATTCCTGGGCTCAAGTGATCCTCCCACCTTGGCCTTCCAAAGAGTTAGGATTACAAGTGTGAGCCACCGTGCCTGGCCAGATAATTTCTTGATGGCCAGTTTTTACACAGAAAGGTGGAGAGAAATTTAGAGTCATATTTTCAGGCTTTGTGGCTGGCTTTGGGGACAAGAGTTTCTAGTTTCTATGACTCACCTTAGGGAAGGGGGATTTTGGTTTCTATGGCCAGCCTCAGGGGAGAATGGGAGATAGGAGGGCAGGAGAAGGTGAGGGAGAAACTGTTGCTTCTGAGGCCTTCCTTTTGAGGTGTCGTTTCTGGGCCCCTGCAACAGCATCACTCATGACAGCCAAGAGCTGCAAGCAGCCCAGGTGTCCAGGAGTCGGTGAGTAAATACATTGCATACAGAATATTACTCAACAGCAAAATGTAATAAATTATGATTACAGGCAGTGATGTGGATGAACCTCAAATGTGCCATGCCAAGTGACAGAAGTCAAACACACAGGAAAATGCACTGTATGATTTCATTTATTTGAAATTCCAGATAACAGGCAAAAAGGGATGATACATAATGCAGACACATCCAAGAGACAACCAGGAGTAAGATGATGGTTATGGGCCCAACTACACCAGGAAGGCTACTGGACTTCAATGGACTTGTTATCCCAAAGAAAGACCAAGAGTGAATAGAAATGAAACAGAACCAAAAACTGTAGCGAGCAGATCAGTGATTGCTTGGGACAGGGGCTGGGGACAGTGGATCAGATACTGATGGATTGGAGGGAATTTTTAAGGAAGAAGTGTTAATCTCTTGCGGGTGGTGTTATGATTATATACAAGGATCAAAACTCATCAAACTGCACACTTAAAATGGGCACACCTCATTATATGTAAATAGTACCTTAATAAATAAGAAAGAGAAATAAACTTTTTTTACAAACATGTGTCAGCCTAAGGTTGAAGGAAGTAATCTGAAGAGCTTAGTGATGATTTGGAGTTGCCAGCGAGGGAGATGAGGGAGGGCAAAGGCTTTCTGTCCGATCCTACTTCCATCCACACAAATCCTACCCTTTCTCCAGAGCCCAGCTGTGAGGCCACCTTCTTACATGGCGATTTCTGGCCAACCCACTAACCACGTTAGTGCTTCTGACGGTGAGCTTTCAGAACACTGGGAATCCAGAGTACTTTTCTAAAATGGACTTCAACTTTGTATGAGGCACTTATCTCTCCCAAACGTTGACAGATCCCTACAGGGTCCTTGTGGACTCAGTTCTTTTCTGGGAGGTGTGTGGGTCATTGAGGCCTCATAGCTCAGTGCCACACCCACTGCAGTGGGTTGAATGGGGCCCCTGAAAAGGTAAGTCCAAGTCATAGTGCTTGGTGTCTGTGATGGGGACCATATTTGTGGGTCTCTGCAGGTATAATTAAAATATGGATCTCAGGATGAGATCATCCTGGCCTAGGGTGAGCCCTAAGGCCAATGACTGCATGCCCTTATGAGAAAAAGGTAGGGAGATCTGAGACACAGACACATGGAGAAAAGACAGCCACACATGACAGAGGCAGGGATTGGAGTGGTGCTTCACAAGCCAAGGTGGCCAGCAGCCACCAGGAGCTGGGACAGAGCCTTCTTCAGAGGGTCCAGGAAGAAACCAACCCTGTGACATTTTGATTTCAGACCTGGTCTCCAGGATTGGGAGAGAATACATTCTTGTAGTAGTTTTTATTTTCTTTTTTTTTTTTTTTAATTAGAGACAGAGTTGCTGTGTTGACCAGGCTGGACTGCAGTGGCATGATCACAGATCATTGCAGCCTCAAACTCCTGGGTGCAAACCATCCTCCTGCCCTAGCCTCCTGAGCAGCTGGGACCACAGGAAATTCACATAGTTTTAAACCCCCCAGGTGTGCTGTACTTTGCTGGGGTAGCCTCAGGGAGCTCCCATGTGCTCCCCATCTGGGTGGAGACAGGGCCTGCAAGGCTGCCATCAGCGGCTCCCTATTTGACCCTGCAACGGGCAGCCAGAGAGTGAGTTAAGGTCAGGATCAGTCCATCCTTGTCCTGCTCAGGGTTGTCCAGCCTCATGGTATGTGACCACATTGCATTTTCCCAGCCACACTGGTGCCCCCTTTCCTCCAAGGGCTCCTCCCCTGAGTTGCCTTCTGCCCCAGCCCTGGGGTGGTTGCTGCTTCAGGAGCTGAGTGCTAGCACTACAGTGTCCTTGTCGTCTGGGTTCTCCAATGCCTGGAGAACACTTCCTTCTACCCAATTCTCTGTTAAACTGCTGGTGCTTCTGCTCAGACTTGATCCTGACTGATGCCAAGGCAAGTCGAGGAGGCCTGGGGTCTTTGGTGGGGCCTCTGCATGGCCTGTGATAATCCATCATGGTGAGGGAGGGAGAGGGAGATCCCAGGTAGACCAGATGTCTGGGGGGATTGTCAGGGGGATGAGGAAAGGGGAGGGGTGGAGGAAGAAGAGGAAGGGTGGGGAAAGGAAGTTGGGGAGGAGGAGGTAGAAGGGGGGAGGAAGAGGAGGAAAGGGAGGAGGAAGAAGGAGGAGGAGGGAGGAGGAAGAAGGAGGAGGGAGGAGGAGGAAGAGAGGGAGGAGGGGGAGGAGGAAGGAGGAGGGAGAGAAAGAGGAGGGGGAGGAGGGGGAAGAGAAAGGAGGAGGAGGAGGAGCAGGAGAAGGAGGAGGTGGAGGACTGCTGTTTATGGAGCAGCGCTTCTTGGGCACTGGGCTGCTGGTTCTGCACGTGCCCCTGAGTTCTGCCTGTCACAGAGGAGCCCAGGGGTGTACTGATCATTGCTTATTATTAATCTGCCTGGGCCTCCATAACAAAGGACCGCAGGCCATGGCTTAAAGGCAGACATTGATTGTCTCCTAGTCCTGGAGGCTGGTGGCCAAGGCCAAGGTGTCGATTGGCAGGGCTGGTTGCTCCTGAGCCTCTCTCGTGGGCTTCTCCCTGGAACCTCTCAGGGCCATCCCCCTGTGCCTGTGTCTTGATCTCCTTTCTTACGAAGACACCAGTCCTATGGGATTAGGACCCACATCGTGACCTAATTTGATCTTACATCCCTCTTTAAAGGCATTATCTCCAAACACAGCCACATTCTGAGGTCCTGGGGGTTAGGACTTCAACCTATGAATGGGGCACAATTCAGTGCTTACCATATTGTCATCATTTTACAGGAGAAGTATGGAGCTTGGATGGGGGATCATGGCCCCAAGCTACATCTTTAGACATAGTCCTGTTGGGATTTAGGGGCTAGACGTTCCTCCTGGAGCTGGACAGGGCTGGGTGAGAATGTGAGCCTCGCCCGGGGAGCATCCTTGTCTCTCGAGAAGGACTCTGCTGTCTACCCGACTGGCGTTTCCTGGGAAAAGCCGGAGGCCTCCAGGGACGGCAGTACCTTCCTGGATCTCTCTTGCCACTGGGCAGATGGTCAGGGGACAGGGGTCATGGGTCCAGAGGCAGAGGAATGGCCGCAGGGGCCCAGGGGAGAGTCCAGAGAATGTGTAGAGCAGGGAGCCGTCAGTCCCGCTGTGGAAGGAGACCCTGCTGGCATTGCAGTCCAGGGTGATGGCCACCCGCTGGAGGGGCTGGGTGAGCTGGAGGTGCGTCCTGGGGTAGGACAGGGCCCGGCAGCGCTTCTGGTACAGCTCCGGCACCCAGATTCCATGCTGCCGGGCCTTGGGAATCCTACCTTTTCAATCCAAGCCCTCTACGCACACACCCAGCATCCAGGCCTTCCTGTCGCCCACCTCCACCTCCCAGTGATACCTCCCAGTCAAGAAGCGCTCCTGGCCCAGGACGCAGGGCTCCTACTGGAACCTCCTGGGGCCAGGGGGCAGGTCCTGCGGGAACAGCAGCTGCCACACGCTCCTCTCATCCTCAGACAGGCTGAGCTTGGGGCTCGCAGTGTCCAGGTCCAGCTTTGGGCTCACTGTGGAAAGGAGAGGATCACATGTTTGGGGTTTGAGGTGCCTCCCTTGCAGATGGGGAACCCTGAGGCTTGTCTCCCACACTGGGGCATCCCCCTCCATCTCTGGGAGTCCCTTCACTGTCTCTGTGTCTTGTGGCAGGAGCTGTCCAAACAGCCCGTCCCTAAGAGAGTAGGACACACACAGCCTGGGGTTGGGAGTGGGAGCCTGGAAGAAGGCTCCAGGGAGGCCAGAGTGTGACCAATGTGTGGGCAGCCTGGGTCACCTCCTCAGGGTGTGCACCCTGCTGCTTTCATAAGCTTGTGCTGGTGGGGGGGGTGTGTGTGAGAGCAAGACAGAGACAGAGAGACACAATGAGAGACAGATCCAGAGAGACAGAGACAGGGAGAGGCAGGGACAGAAAGAGAGAGACAGACATAGGGAAAAACAGAGAGACATACAGACAAAGACAGAGACAGAGTCAGAGAGACAGAGAGAGACCGAGACCGAGACCGAGAGAAGCTGAGCTGAAGGGAGGACATGGAGACACAGCAAGTTCATTGATCACCAGCCAGTGCATCTGGAAAGCCCCAAGAGGGATCCCAGCAGCCCTGGATGCTGAGACAAAGGTCTTCCCAGTCAGCCCACCTCTCCAAGAAGCACTTCTCTCTCCTTTCCCGAGTCCTTGTCCCACTTCCTCAAGGGCCACCCTTCCTGCTCAGACCCTCCATCCATGGGGCCCCTCTTGCCTGCTGTCTCAGAGCGCCCACCCTTTGGGGCATGACCTGGGGGTCGAGGTTTGCCTACACTCCAGCTCCTTAAACTAGAGGCAGTGAGGGCCAGCCCGGGCACCTGGCTGTTCCAGGCACCACCTTTCTGACAGCTGGAACCAGCACTAGGTGACCCACCCTGCCCCTTCAGAAGCTCTGTGTGCTGCTGCGGGCTTGGTCTCTGATCGCACGTTCCAGGCATACATCATTTCCTGAACCCTCATCCCCGTGGGCTTGAAAGCATCCACGCTCTCCATTATCAAAACCCCAGCTTCCCCACTAAATGCCTGTTTATCTTCTTCCTGCAAGGAAGCCCTGCTTCCCTCTGCTTTTGTTTCTTTATTTCCCTCCAAACATTCCCATTGCTACTTCCTACCTTTTTTCTCCTCCCCACCCAGGTCCCTGTTCCTTGAGCCTGAGCTGTGGGATGGAACTGTTCCTATCGCATCTCCCTCACAGCCGTACACCAGCCCCCCAGCTGCCTCTTCCCTCACTGAAGAATTAGTCCAGCTCTTCGTGTTTCCCTCCAACCCAAATGCTGTCAACCTTTAAGGAAATTTCTTATTCACATTAAAATTATTCCAGATTTACAAAGAGTGACAAAAAGCATAAAGAATATGGCATATGATGACATCTTGCATAGCCATAGTAAAATGGTCAAAACCAGAAAATGGACATTGACGTAGCACTATAAAATAACTATTTCATAATCTGTAGATCTTATCCACATTTTGCCAACTGTCCCTCCTAAGTCCTCCCACTGGTCCCATCTCCAGCTCAGCCAGTTTTGCCTCTCCTGGTCCTTGCCTCTCCCTTTCCACAGCGACTCTTCTCTGTACGTATTTTTTTTGAGATGGAGTCTTGCTCTGTTGCCCAGGCTGCAGTGCAGTGGCATGATCTCAGCTCACTGCAACCTCTGCCTCCCAGGTTCAAGCAATTCCCCTGCCTCAGCCTCCTGAGTAGCTGGGATTACAGGCGCTCGCCACCATGCCCAGCTAATTTTTTTGTATTTTTAGTAGAAACGGGGTTTCACTATATTCGCCAGGCTGGTTTCAAAGCCCTGATCTCAAGTGATCTGCCCCCCTTGGCCTTCCAAAGTGTTAGGATTACAGGCATGTGCCACCATGCCTGGCCTCTTCTCTGTATTTCGTGAGATCATGTCCAGAGGTGAAAAGTCAGATTTCCCTGCTGTCTAGGGTAACAGCATCCCCAGAGCTCCCCATCTTAGGAAAGCAGACTCCCTCAGCATCTCCCACATGTAAGACGGTTGTTGCCATAGGCTCTGCATGCCTGGCTCTCCCAGGGTTTCAGAAAATAATAAAGAAGGAGCCTAGGCTGGGTGCGATGGCTCACGTTTGTATTCCCAGCACCTTGGGAGGCCAAGGCGGGTGGATCACCGGAGGTTAGGTGTTCGAGACCAGCCTGGCCAACATGGCAAAACCCCGTCTCTATTAAAAATACAAAAATTAGCCAGATGTGGTGGCATCGGCCTCGGGAGGCTGAGGTGGGAGAATTGCTTGAACCTGGGAGGCAGAGGTAGCAGTGAGCCAAGATCACGCCACTGCACTCCAGTCTGGGCGACAGAGCTAGACTGTGTCTCAAAAAAAAAAAAAAAAGGAACTCAGGGTTTCTCGCGGAACCTAAAACTTGACTTTTACAAGGCTGTGGCTGCCTGTCACCAGCATTTGACATAGCATTTCTCCTATCTGGAATAGATGGGAACACACACACATGCACATGCATGGTCACAGGAACACATATGTGCACATACTCACAAGTACACACTTGCACACACACATGCACACTTGCACATACCTTTACATACATGAATGCATGCACTAATATGCATACATATACAAATATATATGTACACAAATACACATGGATACATACAAATACATATGTACACATACTCTTGCACATTGCACTGTTGCATACACAAGTGTGCACTGCACATGGATATGCACACTCATGAACACACCCAAACATAAATGAACACACAGGAACACAGATGCATGCACACACTTACATGTACATGCATGCACTAGTTCATGTGGACACATATGAACACATGCATGCGTGTCATATATGAACACACAAACGCATGCACAAATTCATATGCACATATGTGTATGCACACACAGCATGCACTCACATGGGCACAAACATGCACACACAGTACATGGCACACTCTTGACAAGTGCACATGCATGCACACAGTCATGCACACACTCACATATGCATACACAGATACTCACATTCATTCACATGCAAACACACATGCACACATGCAGCATATGCTCACAATCATGCACATGCATAGAAACCCAGACATGCATGCACACAGGTGTGCACACATGAACACATGTACGTGTGTGTACCCATCACACACAGGCACACACGTTTGCACACACACGTATGCACACACAAACACATGTACATGCATGAACACACTCATGCACACACCCCAACGTAAATGCACACATGGGACCACATTCACACACATGCATGCACACACCCACACATGCATAACAAACACACAGGCACACTCATCCACATGCACACACACGTATGCATGCACATGTGTACTCATGCACACACCTGCACACAGACATGTAGAAACAAACATCGGAATGCAGACTGAAGCCAGAGACGGTCTGGACTTGCCCCCTTGTGGCCCTGGTTCATTCCTCTCTCACTCTTCTGCTGAGTAAGTCTGGACTTTTCTTATTTTGCTCAGAAATGAGTGTGTAGGGGACAGAAACTAAGACCCATATGTCACTGAAGGAAGGACTTCCTGCCCTTTCCTTTACCCCTGACACCAGCTCTGATTTTGAGGTCCCTAGAGCAAGTGCCCCCCACCCTTTCATTTCTGCTCCATGGAATTAGGTCTGTGCTTCTGACTCCCTTTGCCTCTAGGAACCTGGTGCAAAGGCTCCAAGCCTTCACATGTGGCTCTCACCGTACATGATGTCACTCTCCCTCCAACTTGCAATGAAGCAGAGAGGTGAGAAATTGTGAGGTGCAGCATATCAAAATGTTCATGCCATAGTAAGCTAAATCAAAAGAGATCTCTTTTGACTCAGCTTAAGAACACATATACTTATTTCATGTTCAGTGAAACAACACATGAAGGAGTGTCATTTCTAAGAACAGCTCTTTAAATACAATAGGCTGTTGGCCCTGTCTTCCTTCAACTTACCTAAGTGTGTCCAAATGCTGACTTCTTTTCTTTTCTTTTTCTCTTTTCCTTGACAGAGTCTTGCTGTGTTGCCCAGGCTGGAGTGCAGTGACACCATGTCACTGCAACCTCTGCCTCCTGGGTTCAAGCAGTTCTCCTGCCTCAGCCTCCTGAGTCACTGGGATTACAGGCGCCCACCATCATGTTCGGCTAATTTTTGTATTTTTAGTAGAGATGGGGTTTCACCATGTTGGCCAGGCTGGTCTCGAACTCCTGACCTCAAGTGATCTGCCCACCTTGGCCTCCCAAAGTGCTGGGATCATAGGCATAAACCACTGCACCTTGACTTTTCTTTCTTTCTTTCTTTCTTTCTTTCTTTCTTTCTTTCTTTCTTTCTTTCTTTCTTTTTCTCTTTCTTTCTTTCTTTCTTTCTTTTTCTCTTTCTTTCTTTCTCTCTCTCTCTCTTTCTTTCCTTTCTTTTCTTCTATCTTTCTTTTTCTTTCTTTTCCTCTTTCTTTCTTTCTTTTCTTTCTTCTTCTTTCATCTGTCTGACAGGATCTGGCTCTGGGTGAAGTAGCACAGTCACGGCTCACTGCAGCCTTAAACTCCTGGGCTCAAGCGATTTTCCCACCTCAGCCTCCTGAGTAGCCTGAGTAGCTGGGACAACAGGCACACGCCACCATGCCTGGCTAATTTCTTTATTTTTATTTTTTTGAGATGGGGTCTTGCTATATTGCCTAGGCTGTCCTCAAACTCCTGGCTTCAAGCAATTTTCCCACCTCAGCCTCACAAAATGCTGGATGACAGCTGCAAGCCACCACAAGCAACTCTGTCATAGTGCAGTCTTTATAACCAGCTGAGCACAATCTCTACTCCCGAAATAGGGCTCTGAATTCTAGGAACAAGTCCTCAGCTCCTGAAATGACAGAGGAGGAAGTGAGTGAAGTGAATGAATGAAGGACACAGTCAATATTGAGAATAATCACAGTGATTGCAACTGTAAATCCTTCCCGATGCGGCCCCTGCTCTGAATGCTACTCTGTTGGTCTTTCAGGATGGTATCAACACTCCCAGCAGACAGAGTGGCTCAGGGCTCACACCAGGTCCCTCAGCACACACCCAACAGACTTGGGGTTCAAACTCAGATCTGTCCGTTTTCAAGAGAGGGCACAAACAGCCTGCCCTAAATCAGCCAGTAAAGACTAACCGAGGGATTGCTAGGAGACAGATGGTCTCACTGGGTAGATCATAATTGGGCAATGCCAGAGTGAGGATCCCCACTGACCACCCCATTCCTACTGTGTTTGAGGACACATGGACGAAGCCTCAGCTCAGGGCTTCATGTTAGGGTCCTGGGTTTCGGGGGGCACAGGATGTGCCTTGTCGGGGCTCCCTGCTCACCATGCCAAGGCTCAACCTCCTTGCTGCTGGTGGGCCACCTCCGCTCCTTTTCTCTTTGCTCCCTCTCTTCTTCCAGCGATGCTTTGTTCTTTTCCCTTTGACATTTACAAAAGACGCAGATGCCTCCAGCTATTACGAGTCCCACTACAACAAGCATAAGAGGGAGAGCTGCTTTCCATGCCGTGAACTGGGAGCTTCAGGAGAAGGTAGCTGGAGAAGATTCCCAGAAGGAAGCAATACTGGGATGAGACAGTTTCTGTGTTCTGAGGTCAAACTTAATAAAGAGTTCGCTAGTCTACCACATCGGGCCCGCTCGGAACAGGGAGTGCTCCGAGGCGTCAGGGCCCAGGGCCCAGGATCCTGGGACACCCTCCTGTCCCCCGCCCTGCCGCGGAGGTAGCGTTTTGGATCCCTCGCCGCTCAGGGGCTCCTGCGAGGTTCCCTCTTGCCCCACCCACCCAGAGCCGTCAGGGCTGGCCAAGGGCGAAAAGCCGGCCCAGCCGCGCGGGGCCTTTCTCTCACAACGCCCCCACCGCGGTCGCTTGTCCCGACCGAGCCCCGGCAGGTGGGCCAGAGGGCGTGGGGCGTAGCGGGTGGGGGGTTGCCCTGCTTTGCCCCGGGCTGGCACTAGAGGCGGCGGCCTGATCCCGGGTGAGAGGGGCTGAGAGAAATTCAGGCACACCCCACCACCACCAGGCGCAAATCCACTCCCGCACACACAGACACACCCGGGCGCCCTCGCACGCGTGCTCGCGCACCGGCACACACGCTCTCACACACATACACAGAGACGCACGCACACACACAGACACAAAGACACAGAGACACCCATACACGCCCGCACACACGCACACACGCACGCACACACAGACGCGCACGCACACACACACACACACACACACACACGGCTTGAAGGAGAGCATGGACGAGGTGGATGGAGAGAGAGAAACCGAGGGAATGAGAGAGACAGCCATCGAGAGGGATAGTGGAGGGGGAGTGTAGGGTCCAGCCCCAGAGGGTCGGAAGTTCTCTCCCGGTGTGTGGAGACCAGAGGTTGTAGAAATAAAGACACAAGACAGAGAGATAAAAGAAAAGACAGCTGGGCCCGGGGTTCCACCACTACCAATGCGCGGAGACAGGTAGTGGCCCCGAATGTCTGGCTGCGCTGTTATTTATTGGATACAAAGCAAAAGGAGCCGGGGTAAAGAGTGTGAGTCATCTCCAATGATAGGTAAGATCACGTGGGTCACCTGTCCACTGGACGGGGGACCCTTACCTGCCTGGCAAGTGAGGCAGAGAGAGAGAGGAGACAAAGAGAAAGACAGCTTACGCCATTCTTTATGCATGTTACAGACTTCTGGTACTTTCCCTAAGTCTCTAGTGCTATGTAGAAGGCAGAGCCGGGTGTAGAGGATGGAACGTGAAGGCGGACTAGGAGCGTGACCACTGAAGCACAGCATCACCGGGAGGCGGTTACGCCTCTGGATGAGTGCGGGCAACCCTGTCTGGTGTCAGGCCCTCCACGAGAGGTGGAGGGGCAGAGTCTTCTCTAAACTCCCCCGGGGGAAAGGAGACTCCCTTTCCCAGTCTGCTAAGCAGCGCGCGTTGTTCCTTGACACTTTTCGCTACCGGTAGACCACGGTCCGCCTGGCAACGGGCGTCTTCCCAGACGCTGGCGTCACCGCTAGACCAAGGAGCCCTTCTGGTGGCCCTGTCTTGGCATCACAGAAGGCTCGCTCTCTTGTCTTCTGGTCACAGCTCACTATGTCCTCTCAGCTCCTAACTCTGTATGGCCTGGTTTTTCCTAGGTTATGATTATACGGCGAGGATTATTAGAATGTTGGAAGAAAGAGTAATTGCTACCAACTAATGATTACTGCTATTCACATATCATCACATCTGAGATCTGTATCGGGTATAACTATTCTTGTTTTATATTTTATCAGACTGGAACAGCTCGTGTCCTCGGTCTCTTGCCTCGCGCCTGGGGGCTTGCCACCCACAGGGGAGAGGGTAAGAGACAGACGGAGAGGCTGAGAGAGAGGGACAGAGAAAGAGAGAGAGACAGAGAGGCAGAGGGAAGACGACAGAAGTAGCGCGAGGCGCTAGAAGATAGAGGCGGAGGGAGCTAGAGAGCGAGCGAGCGCGATAGAGCCTTAGAGCCGAGGCGCCGGGCTCCCGTAGGCAGCGCCCTCTTGAGGAGGCCGGGATAGGGTGGAGGGGGCTTGGGCGGCGCCAGAACACGGGGGCCAGGAGGTCCATGCGAGAGGAGCAACGGAGCGCTTAGACGGGCTTTTTCTTGGATGAATTGCTTGCCTTGCAGGTGGGTTTCGTAGGCTCCTTCCTTTCTTGGCACCTCCCCGTGCTCTCGCTGCCTTGCGGGGGGGGCCCCGAGATTTGCAGAGTGCGCCCGCCCGTTCGGCGGGAGCCCTGGCACCGGGCGCGGCCGGAGGCCTGGGGCTCTGGCGTGTCCTCGGGACTGGAGTTGACACGAAGTGGGGGGCATTGGGAATCCGGGTGCACAGGGACGGTTTTTCTGGTGGCTGGCCAAGCAATGTCCTTCCCCCGGAGAAAGCAGCCCGTGCGTTCTGCAGCCGAGTCTCGGCTGGCGTCTGTGGCACCCGCTGCCCCCGGCCGCCCCTTCCCCCGGTTTGGAAGGTTGCGACGACGGCGCTGGCGCTCGACGAGTGAATGGAATCGCCTGGGCGCTCCGGGAGCGGGAAGGCACCGCGAACGGCAGGGAACCCGCGCCTGCGCCTTTGGGGTCCGGCCCCCTGCCCTCCCAGGCTGGAGCCGGGCTCCTGGCGGGGCGGCGGCGAGGCGCAAGCGGTGGGATGCTGCTGCCCGGCGTGCAGTAGGGGCGGACCCCCAGGGGGAGGTCCCCGGCTGCGGCGGGGGTGTAGGAGGGCGATGAAGGGGGAGCAGAGTCAGGGCAGGTTGGGAAGCATGGCGACTGTAGTGGGAAGGGAGGCCGCGGGGAAGCCAAAAAAGCCTACAGCAGGCCGGGCGGGCACGGTGGCTCCCGCCAGTAATCCCAGCACTCTGGGAGGCCGAGGCGGGTGGATCACGAGGTCAGGAGATGGAGACCATCCCGGCTAGCTGGGTGAAACCCCGTCTCTACGAAAAATAGCAAAAATGAGCCGGGCGTGGTGGCGGGCGCCTGCAGTCCCAGCTACTCGGGAGGCTGAGGCAGGAGAATGGCGTGAACCCGGGAGGCGGAGCTTGCAGTGAGCCGAGATGGCGCCACTGCACTCCAGCCTGGGCGACAGAGCGAGACTCCGTCTGGAAGAAAAAGGAAAGAAAAAGCAAAAAGCCAAAGAAAAAGCCTACAGCACCCGGTATTCCCAGGCGGTCTCCCATCCAAGTACTAACCAGGCCCGACCCTGCTTAGCTTCCGAGATCAGACGAGATCGGGCGCGTTCAGGGTGGTATGGCCGTAGACGCCGAAAGAGGCGCCGGGCTGCCCCAAGAGCCCGGCCCAGCCGTGCCCGCCGGATTCCAGCCGTCACCGCCAGCCCGGGGCCGCGGGGCTAGGATCGGGGACCCCCGCGCCGCTCGCTCGCGGCCTCCCCCCGGCTGCGGAGCTTCCACCACATCGGGCCCGCTCGGAACAGGGAGTGCTCCGAGGCGTCAGGGCCCAGGGCCCACGGTCCCGGGACACCCTCCGGGCCTCCGCCCTGCCGCGGAGGTAGCGTTTTGGATCCCTCGCCGCTCAGGGGCTCCTGCGAGGTCCCCTCTTGCCCCACCCACCCAGAGCCGTCAGGGCTGGCCAAGGGTGAACAGCCGGCCCAGCCGCGCGGGGCCTTTCTCTCACAACGCCCCCACCGCGGTCGCTTGTCCCGACCGAGCCCCGGCAGGTGGGCCAGAGGGCGTGGGGCGTAGCGGGTCGGGGGGTTGCCCTGCTTTGCCCCGGGCTGGCACTAGAGGCGGCGGCCTGATCCCGGGTGAGAGGGGCTGAGAGAAATTCAGGCACACCCCACCACCACCAGGCGCAAATCCACTCCCGCACACACAGACACACCCGGGCGCCCTCGCACGCGTGCTCGCGCACCGGCACACACGCTCTCACACACATACACAGAGACGCACGCACACACACAGACACAAAGACACAGAGACACCCATACACGCCCGCACACACGCACACACGCACGCACACACAGACGCGCACGCACACACACACACACACACACACACCACACACGGCTTGAAGGAGAGCATGGACGAGGTGGATGGAGAGAGAGAAACCGAGGGAATGAGAGAGACAGCCATCGAGAGAGACAGTGGAGGGGGAGTGTAGGGTCCAGCCCCAGAGGGTCGGAAGTTCTCTCCCGGTGTGTGGAGACCAGAGGTTGTAGAAATAAAGACACAAGACAGAGAGATAAAAGAAAAGACAGCTGGGCCCGGGGTTCCACCACTACCAATGCGCGGAGACAGGTAGTGGCCCCGAATGTCTGGCTGCGCTGTTATTTATTGGATACAAAGCAAAAGGAGCCGGGGTAAAGAGTGTGAGTCATCTCCAATGATAGGTAAGATCACGTGGGTCACCTGTCCACTGGACGGGGGACCCTTACCTGCCTGGCAAGTGAGGCAGAGAGAGAGAGGAGACAAAGAGAAAGACAGCTTACGCCATTCTTTATGCATGTTACAGACTTCTGGTACTTTCCCTAAGTCTCTACTGCTATGTAGAAGGCAGAGCCGGGTGTAGAGGATGGAACGTGAAGGCGGACTAGGAGCGTGACCACTGAAGCACAGCATCACCGGGAGGCGGTTACGCCTCTGGATGAGTGCGGGCAACCCTGTCTGGTGTCAGGCCCTCCACGAGAGGTGGAGGGGCAGAGTCTTCTCTAAACTCCCCCGGGGGAAAGGAGACTCCCTTTCCCAGTCTGCTAAGCAGCGCGCGTTGTTCCTTGACACTTTTCGCTACCGGTAGACCACGGTCCGCCTGGCAACGGGCGTCTTCCCAGACGCTGGCGTCACCGCTAGACCAAGGAGCCCTTCTGGTGGCCCTGTCTTGGCATCACAGAAGGCTCGCTCTCTTGTCTTCTGGTCACAGCTCACTATGTCCTCTCAGCTCCTAACTCTGTATGGCCTGGTTTTTCCTAGGTTATGATTATACGGCGAGGATTATTAGAATGTTGGAAGAAAGAGTAATTGCTACCAACTAATGATTACTGCTATTCACATATCATCACATCTGAGATCTGTATCGGGTATAACTATTCTTGTTTTATATTTTATCAGACTGGAACAGCTCGTGTCCTCGGTCTCTTGCCTCGGCGCCTGGGTGGCTTGCCACCCACAGGGGAGAGGGTAAGAGACAGACGGAGAGGCTGAGAGAGAGGGACAGAGAAAGAGAGAGAGAGACAGAGAGGCAGAGGGAAGACGACAGAAGTAGCGCGAGGCGCTGGAAGATAGAGGCGGAGGGAGCTAGAGAGCGAGCGAGCGCGATAGAGCCTTAGAGCCGAGGCGCCGGGCTCCCGTAGGCAGCGCCCTCTTGAGGAGGCCGGGATAGGGTGGAGGGGGCTTGGGCGGCGCCAGAACACGGGGGCCAGGAGGTCCATGCGAGAGGAGCAACGGAGCGCTTAGACGGGCTTTTTCTTGGATGAATTGCTTGCCTTGCAGGTGGGTTTCGTAGGCTCCTTCCTTTCTTGGCACCTCCCCGTGCTCTCGCTGCCTTGCGGGGGGGGCCCCGAGATTTGCAGAGTGCGCCCGCCCGTTCGGCGGGAGCCCTGGCACCGGGCGCGGCCGGAGGCCTGGGGCTCTGGCGTGTCCTCGGGACTGGAGTTGACACGAAGTGGGGGGCATTGGGAATCCGGGTGCACAGGGACGGTTTTTCTGGTGGCTGGCCAAGCAATGTCCTTCCCCCGGAGAAAGCAGCCCGTGCGTTCTGCAGCCGAGGTCTCGGCTGGCGTCTGTGGCACCCGCTGCCCCCGGCCGCCCCTTCCCCCGGTTTGGAAGGTTGCGACGACGGCGCTGGCGCTCGACGAGTGAATGGAATCGCCTGGGCGCTCCGGGAGCGGGAAGGCACCGCGAACGGCAGGGAACCCGCGCCTGCGCCTTTGGGGTCCGGCCCCCTGCCCTCCCAGGCTGGAGCCGGGCTCCTGGCGGGGCGGCGGCGAGGCGCAAGCGGTGGGATGCTGCTGCCCGGCGTGCAGTAGGGGCGGACCCCCAGGGGGAGGTCCCCGGCTGCGGCGGGGGTGTAGGAGGGCGATGAAGGGGGAGCAGAGTCAGGGCAGGTTGGGAAGCATGGCGACTGTAGTGGGAAGGGAGGCCGCGGGGAAGCCAAAAAAGCCTACAGCAGGCCGGGCGGGCACGGTGGCTCCCGCCAGTAATCCCAGCACTCTGGGAGGCCGAGGCGGGTGGATCACGAGGTCAGGAGATGGAGACCATCCCGGCTAGCTGGGTGAAACCCCGTCTCTACGAAAAATAGCAAAAATGAGCCGGGCGTGGTGGCGGGCGCCTGCAGTCCCAGCTACTCGGGAGGCTGAGGCAGGAGAATGGCGTGAACCCGGGAGGCGGAGCTTGCAGTGAGCCGAGATGGCGCCACTGCACTCCAGCCTGGGCGACAGAGCGAGACTCCGTCTGGAAGAAAAAGGAAAGAAAAAGCAAAAAGCCAAAGAAAAAGCCTACAGCACCCGGTATTCCCAGGCGGTCTCCCATCCAAGTACTAACCAGGCCCGACCCTGCTTAGCTTCCGAGATCAGACGAGATCGGGCGCGTTCAGGGTGGTATGGCCGTAGACGCCGAAAGAGGCGCCGGGCTGCCCCAAGAGCCCGGCCCAGCCGTGCCCGCCGGATTCCAGCCGTCACCGCCAGCCCGGGGCCGCGGGGCTAGGATCGGGGACCCCCGCGCCGCTCGCTCGCGGCCTCCCCCCGGCTGCGGAGCTTCCACCACATCGGGCCCGCTCGGAACAGGGAGTGCTCCGAGGCGTCAGGGCCCAGGGCCCACGGTCCGGGACACCCTCCGGGCCTCCGCCCTGCCGCGGAGGTAGCGTTTTGGATCCCTCGCCGCTCAGGGGCTCCTGCGAGGTCCCCTCTTGCCCCACCCACCCAGAGCCGTCAGGGCTGGCCAAGGGTGAACAGCCGGCCCAGCCGCGCGGGGCCTTTCTCTCACAACGCCCCCACCGCGGTCGCTTGTCCCGACCGAGCCCCGGCAGGTGGGCCAGAGGGCGTGGGGCGTAGCGGGTCGGGGGGTTGCCCTGCTTTGCCCCGGGCTGGCACTAGAGGCGGCGGCCTGATCCCGGGTGAGAGGGGCTGAGAGAAATTCAGGCACACCCCACCACCACCAGGCGCAAATCCACTCCCGCACACACAGACACACCCGGGCGCCCTCGCACGCGTGCTCGCGCACCGGCACACACGCTCTCACACACATACACAGAGACGCACGCACACACACAGACACAAAGACACAGAGACACCCATACACGCCCGCACACACGCACACACGCACGCACACACAGACGCGCACGCACACACACACACACACACACACACCACACACGGCTTGAAGGAGAGCATGGACGAGGTGGATGGAGAGAGAGAAACCGAGGGAATGAGAGAGACAGCCATCGAGAGAGACAGTGGAGGGGGAGTGTAGGGTCCAGCCCCAGAGGGTCGGAAGTTCTCTCCCGGTGTGTGGAGACCAGAGGTTGTAGAAATAAAGACACAAGACAGAGAGATAAAAGAAAAGACAGCTGGGCCCGGGGTTCCACCACTACCAATGCGCGGAGACAGGTAGTGGCCCCGAATGTCTGGCTGCGCTGTTATTTATTGGATACAAAGCAAAAGGAGCCGGGGTAAAGAGTGTGAGTCATCTCCAATGATAGGTAAGATCACGTGGGTCACCTGTCCACTGGACGGGGGACCCTTACCTGCCTGGCAAGTGAGGCAGAGAGAGAGAGGAGACAAAGAGAAAGACAGCTTACGCCATTCTTTATGCATGTTACAGACTTCTGGTACTTTCCCTAAGTCTCTACTGCTATGTAGAAGGCAGAGCCGGGTGTAGAGGATGGAACGTGAAGGCGGACTAGGAGCGTGACCACTGAAGCACAGCATCACCGGGAGGCGGTTACGCCTCTGGATGAGTGCGGGCAACCCTGTCTGGTGTCAGGCCCTCCACGAGAGGTGGAGGGGCAGAGTCTTCTCTAAACTCCCCCGGGGGAAAGGAGACTCCCTTTCCCAGTCTGCTAAGCAGCGCGCGTTGTTCCTTGACACTTTTCGCTACCGGTAGACCACGGTCCGCCTGGCAACGGGCGTCTTCCCAGACGCTGGCGTCACCGCTAGACCAAGGAGCCCTTCTGGTGGCCCTGTCTTGGCATCACAGAAGGCTCGCTCTCTTGTCTTCTGGTCACAGCTCACTATGTCCTCTCAGCTCCTAACTCTGTATGGCCTGGTTTTTCCTAGGTTATGATTATACGGCGAGGATTATTAGAATGTTGGAAGAAAGAGTAATTGCTACCAACTAATGATTACTGCTATTCACATATCATCACATCTGAGATCTGTATCGGGTATAACTATTCTTGTTTTATATTTTATCAGACTGGAACAGCTCGTGTCCTCGGTCTCTTGCCTCGGCGCCTGGGGGCTTGCCACCCACAGGGGAGAGGGTAAGAGACAGACGGAGAGGCTGAGAGAGAGGGACAGAGGAAGAGAGAGAGACAGAGAGGCAGAGGGAAGACGACAGAAGTAGCGCGAGGCGCTGAAGATAGAGGCGGAGGGAGCTAGAGAGCGAGCGAGCGCGATAGAGCCTTAGAGCCGAGGCGCCGGGCTCCCGTAGGCAGCGCCCTCTTGAGGAGGCCGGGATAGGGTGGAGGGGGCTTGGGCGGCGCCAGAACACGGGGGCCAGGAGGTCCATGCGAGAGGAGCAACGGAGCGCTTAGACGGGCTTTTTCTTGGATGAATTGCTTGCCTTGCAGGTGGGTTTCGTAGGCTCCTTCCTTTCTTGGCACCTCCCCGTGCTCTCGCTGCCTTGCGGGGGGGGCCCCGAGATTTGCAGAGTGCGCCCGCCCGTTCGGCGGGAGCCCTGGCACCGGGCGCGGCCGGAGGCCTGGGGCTCTGGCGTGTCCTCGGGACTGGAGTTGACACGAAGTGGGGGGCATTGGGAATCCGGGTGCACAGGGACGGTTTTTCTGGTGGCTGGCCAAGCAATGTCCTTCCCCCGGAGAAAGCAGCCCGTGCGTTCTGCAGCCGAGGTCTCGGCTGGCGTCTGTGGCACCCGCTGCCCCCGGCCGCCCCTTCCCCCGGTTTGGAAGGTTGCGACGACGGCGCTGGCGCTCGACGAGTGAATGGAATCGCCTGGGCGCTCCGGGAGCGGGAAGGCACCGCGAACGGCAGGGAACCCGCGCCTGCGCCTTTGGGGTCCGGCCCCCTGCCCTCCCAGGCTGGAGCCGGGCTCCTGGCGGGGCGGCGGCGAGGCGCAAGCGGTGGGATGCTGCTGCCCGGCGTGCAGTAGGGGCGGACCCCCAGGGGGAGGTCCCCGGCTGCGGCGGGGGTGTAGGAGGGCGATGAAGGGGGAGCAGAGTCAGGGCAGGTTGGGAAGCATGGCGACTGTAGTGGGAAGGGAGGCCGCGGGGAAGCCAAAAAAGCCTACAGCAGGCCGGGCGGGCACGGTGGCTCCCGCCAGTAATCCCAGCACTCTGGGAGGCCGAGGCGGGTGGATCACGAGGTCAGGAGATGGAGACCATCCCGGCTAGCTGGGTGAAACCCCGTCTCTACGAAAAATAGCAAAAATGAGCCGGGCGTGGTGGCGGGCGCCTGCAGTCCCAGCTACTCGGGAGGCTGAGGCAGGAGAATGGCGTGAACCCGGGAGGCGGAGCTTGCAGTGAGCCGAGATGGCGCCACTGCACTCCAGCCTGGGCGACAGAGCGAGACTCCGTCTGGAAGAAAAAGGAAAGAAAAAGCAAAAAGCCAAAGAAAAAGCCTACAGCACCCGGTATTCCCAGGCGGTCTCCCATCCAAGTACTAACCAGGCCCGACCCTGCTTAGCTTCCGAGATCAGACGAGATCGGGCGCGTTCAGGGTGGTATGGCCGTAGACGCCGAAAGAGGCGCCGGGCTGCCCCAAGAGCCCGGCCCAGCCGTGCCCGCCGGATTCCAGCCGTCACCGCCAGCCCGGGGCCGCGGGGCTAGGATCGGGGACCCCCGCGCCGCTCGCTCGCGGCCTCCCCCCGGCTGCGGAGCTTCCACCACATCGGGCCCGCTCGGAACAGGGAGTGCTCCGAGGCGTCAGGGCCCAGGGCCCACGGTCCCGGGACACCCTCCGGGCCTCCGCCCTGCCGCGGAGGTAGCGTTTTGGATCCCTCGCCGCTCAGGGGCTCCTGCGAGGTCCCCTCTTGCCCCACCCACCCAGAGCCGTCAGGGCTGGCCAAGGGTGAACAGCCGGCCCAGCCGCGCGGGGCCTTTCTCTCACAACGCCCCCACCGCGGTCGCTTGTCCCGACCGAGCCCCGGCAGGTGGGCCAGAGGGCGTGGGGCGTAGCGGGTCGGGGGGTTGCCCTGCTTTGCCCCGGGCTGGCACTAGAGGCGGCGGCCTGATCCCGGGTGAGAGGGGCTGAGAGAAATTCAGGCACACCCCACCACCACCAGGCGCAAATCCACTCCCGCACACACAGACACACCCGGGCGCCCTCGCACGCGTGCTCGCGCACCGGCACACACGCTCTCACACACATACACAGAGACGCACGCACACACACAGACACAAAGACACAGAGACACCCATACACGCCCGCACACACGCACACACGCACGCACACACAGACGCGCACGCACACACACACACACACACACACACACACACGGCTTGAAGGAGAGCATGGACGAGGTGGATGGAGAGAGAGAAACCGAGGGAATGAGAGAGACAGCCATCGAGAGAGACAGTGGAGGGGGAGTGTAGGGTCCAGCCCCAGAGGGTCGGAAGTTCTCTCCCGGTGTGTGGAGACCAGAGGTTGTAGAAATAAAGACACAAGACAGAGAGATAAAAGAAAAGACAGCTGGGCCCGGGGTTCCACCACTACCAATGCGCGGAGACAGGTAGTGGCCCCGAATGTCTGGCTGCGCTGTTATTTATTGGATACAAAGCAAAAGGAGCCGGGGTAAAGAGTGTGAGTCATCTCCAATGATAGGTAAGATCACGTGGGTCACCTGTCCACTGGACGGGGGACCCTTACCTGCCTGGCAAGTGAGGCAGAGAGAGAGAGGAGACAAAGAGAAAGACAGCTTACGCCATTCTTTATGCATGTTACAGACTTCTGGTACTTTCCCAAAGTCTCTACTGCTATGTAGAAGGCAGAGCCGGGTGTAGAGGATGGAACGTGAAGGCGGACTAGGAGCGTGACCACTGAAGCAGAGCATCACCGGGAGGCGGTTACGCCTCTGGATGAGTGCGGGCAACCCTGTCTGGTGTCAGGCCCTCCACGAGAGGTGGAGGGGCAGAGTCTTCTCTAAACTCCCCCGGGGGAAAGGAGACTCCCTTTCCCAGTCTGCTAAGCAGCGCGCGTTGTTCCTTGACACTTTTCGCTACCGGTAGACCACGGTCCGCCTGGCAACGGGCGTCTTCCCAGACGCTGGCGTCACCGCTAGACCAAGGAGCCCTTCTGGTGGCCCTGTCTTGGCATCACAGAAGGCTCGCTCTCTTGTCTTCTGGTCACAGCTCACTATGTCCTCTCAGCTCCTAACTCTGTATGGCCTGGTTTTTCCTAGGTTATGATTATACGGCGAGGATTATTAGAATGTTGGAAGAAAGAGTAATTGCTACCAACTAATGATTACTGCTATTCACATATCATCACATCTGAGATCTGTATCGGGTATAACTATTCTTGTTTTATATTTTATCAGACTGGAACAGCTCGTGTCCTCGGTCTCTTGCCTCGGCGCCTGGGTGGCTTGCCACCCACAGGGGAGAGGGTAAGAGACAGACGGAGAGGCTGAGAGAGAGGGACAGAGGAAGAGAGAGAGACAGAGAGGCAGAGGGAAGACGACAGAAGTAGCGCGAGGCGCTGGAAGATAGAGGCGGAGGGAGCTAGAGAGCGAGCGAGCGCGATAGAGCCTTAGAGCCGAGGCGCCGGGCTCCCGTAGGCAGCGCCCTCTTGAGGAGGCCGGGATAGGGTGGAGGGGGCTTGGGCGGCGCCAGAACACGGGGGCCAGGAGGTCCATGCGAGAGGAGCAACGGAGCGCTTAGACGGGCTTTTTCTTGGATGAATTGCTTGCCTTGCAGGTGGGTTTCGTAGGCTCCTTCCTTTCTTGGCACCTCCCCGTGCTCTCGCTGCCTTGCGGGGGGGGCCCCGAGATTTGCAGAGTGCGCCCGCCCGTTCGGCGGGAGCCCTGGCACCGGGCGCGGCCGGAGGCCTGGGGCTCTGGCGTGTCCTCGGGACTGGAGTTGACACGAAGTGGGGGGCATTGGGAATCCGGGTGCACAGGGACGGTTTTTCTGGTGGCTGGCCAAGCAATGTCCTTCCCCCGGAGAAAGCAGCCCGTGCGTTCTGCAGCCGAGGTCTCGGCTGGCGTCTGTGGCACCCGCTGCCCCCGGCCGCCCCTTCCCCCGGTTTGGAAGGTTGCGACGACGGCGCTGGCGCTCGACGAGTGAATGGAATCGCCTGGGCGCTCCGGGAGCGGGAAGGCACCGCGAACGGCAGGGAACCCGCGCCTGCGCCTTTGGGGTCCGGCCCCCTGCCCTCCCAGGCTGGAGCCGGGCTCCTGGCGGGGCGGCGGCGAGGCGCAAGCGGTGGGATGCTGCTGCCCGGCGTGCAGTAGGGGCGGACCCCCAGGGGGAGGTCCCCGGCTGCGGCGGGGGTGTAGGAGGGCGATGAAGGGGGAGCAGAGTCAGGGCAGGTTGGGAAGCATGGCGACTGTAGTGGGAAGGGAGGCCGCGGGGAAGCCAAAAAAGCCTACAGCAGGCCGGGCGGGCACGGTGGCTCCCGCCAGTAATCCCAGCACTCTGGGAGGCCGAGGCGGGTGGATCACGAGGTCAGGAGATGGAGACCATCCCGGCTAGCTGGGTGAAACCCCGTCTCTACGAAAAATAGCAAAAATGAGCCGGGCGTGGTGGCGGGCGCCTGCAGTCCCAGCTACTCGGGAGGCTGAGGCAGGAGAATGGCGTGAACCCGGGAGGCGGAGCTTGCAGTGAGCCGAGATGGCGCCACTGCACTCCAGCCTGGGCGACAGAGCGAGACTCCGTCTGGAAGAAAAAGGAAAGAAAAAGCAAAAAGCCAAAGAAAAAGCCTACAGCACCCGGTATTCCCAGGCGGTCTCCCATCCAAGTACTAACCAGGCCCGACCCTGCTTAGCTTCCGAGATCAGACGAGATCGGGCGCGTTCAGGGTGGTATGGCCGTAGACGCCGAAAGAGGCGCCGGGCTGCCCCAAGAGCCCGGCCCAGCCGTGCCCGCCGGATTCCAGCCGTCACCGCCAGCCCGGGGCCGCGGGGCTAGGATCGGGGACCCCCGCGCCGCTCGCTCGCGGCCTCCCCCCGGCTGCGGAGCTTCCACCACATCGGGCCCGCTCGGAACAGGGAGTGCTCCGAGGCGTCAGGGCCCAGGGCCCACGGTCCGGGACACCCTCCGGGCCTCCGCCCTGCCGCGGAGGTAGCGTTTTGGATCCCTCGCCGCTCAGGGGCTCCTGCGAGGTCCCCTCTTGCCCCACCCACCCAGAGCCGTCAGGGCTGGCCAAGGGTGAACAGCCGGCCCAGCCGCGCGGGGCCTTTCTCTCACAACGCCCCCACCGCGGTCGCTTGTCCCGACCGAGCCCCGGCAGGTGGGCCAGAGGGCGTGGGGCGTAGCGGGTCGGGGGGTTGCCCTGCTTTGCCCCGGGCTGGCACTAGAGGCGGCGGCCTGATCCCGGGTGAGAGGGGCTGAGAGAAATTCAGGCACACCCCACCACCACCAGGCGCAAATCCACTCCCGCACACACAGACACACCCGGGCGCCCTCGCACGCGTGCTCGCGCACCGGCACACACGCTCTCACACACATACACAGAGACGCACGCACACACACAGACACAAAGACACAGAGACACCCATACACGCCCGCACACACGCACACACGCACGCACACACAGACGCGCACGCACACACACACACACACACACACACACACTCACACACGGCTTGAAGGAGAGCATGGACGAGGTGGATGGAGAGAGAGAAACCGAGGGAATGAGAGAGACAGCCATCGAGAGAGAAGTGGAGGGGGAGTGTAGGGTCCAGCCCCAGAGGGTCGGAAGTTCTCTCCCGGTGTGTGGAGACCAGAGGTTGTAGAAATAAAGACACAAGACAGAGAGATAAAAGAAAAGACAGCTGGGCCCGGGGTTCCACCACTACCAATGCGCGGAGACAGGTAGTGGCCCCGAATGTCTGGCTGCGCTGTTATTTATTGGATACAAAGCAAAAGGAGCCGGGGTAAAGAGTGTGAGTCATCTCCAATGATAGGTAAGATCACGTGGGTCACCTGTCCACTGGACGGGGGACCCTTACCTGCCTGGCAAGTGAGGCAGAGAGAGAGAGGAGACAAAGAGAAAGACAGCTTACGCCATTCTTTATGCATGTTACAGACTTCTGGTACTTTCCCTAAGTCTCTAGTGCTATGTAGAAGGCAGAGCCGGGTGTAGAGGATGGAACGTGAAGGCGGACTAGGAGCGTGACCACTGAAGCACAGCATCACCGGGAGGCGGTTACGCCTCTGGATGAGTGCGGGCAACCCTGTCTGGTGTCAGGCCCTCCACGAGAGGTGGAGGGGCAGAGTCTTCTCTAAACTCCCCCGGGGGAAAGGAGACTCCCTTTCCCAGTCTGCTAAGCAGCGCGCGTTGTTCCTTGACACTTTTCGCTACCGGTAGACCACGGTCCGCCTGGCAACGGGCGTCTTCCCAGACGCTGGCGTCACCGCTAGACCAAGGAGCCCTTCTGGTGGCCCTGTCTTGGCATCACAGAAGGCTCGCTCTCTTGTCTTCTGGTCACAGCTCACTATGTCCTCTCAGCTCCTAACTCTGTATGGCCTGGTTTTTCCTAGGTTATGATTATACAGCGAGGATTATTAGAATGTTGGAAGAAGGAGTAATTGCTACCAACTAATGATTACTGCTATTCACATATCATCACATCTGAGATCTGTATCGGGTATAACTATTCTTGTTTTATATTTTATCAGACTGGAACAGCTCGTGTCCTCGGTCTCTTGCCTCGGCGCCTGGGTGGCTTGCCACCCACAGGGGAGAGGGTAAGAGACAGACGGAGAGGCTGAGAGAGAGGGACAGAGGAAGAGAGAGAGACAGAGAGGCAGAGGGAAGACGACAGAAGTAGCGCGAGGCGCTGGAAGATAGAGGCGGAGGGAGCTAGAGAGCGAGCGAGCGCGATAGAGCCTTAGAGCCGAGGCGCCGGGCTCCCGTAGGCAGCGCCCTCTTGAGGAGGCCGGGATAGGGTGGAGGGGGCTTGGGCGGCGCCAGAACACGGGGGCCAGGAGGTCCATGCGAGAGGAGCAACGGAGCGCTTAGACGGGCTTTTTCTTGGATGAATTGCTTGCCTTGCAGGTGGGTTTCGTAGGCTCCTTCCTTTCTTGGCACCTCCCCGTGCTCTCGCTGCCTTGCGGGGGGGGCCCCGAGATTTGCAGAGTGCGCCCGCCCGTTCGGCGGGAGCCCTGGCACCGGGCGCGGCCGGAGGCCTGGGGCTCTGGCGTGTCCTCGGGACTGGAGTTGACACGAAGTGGGGGGCATTGGGAATCCGGGTGCACAGGGACGGTTTTTCTGGTGGCTGGCCAAGCAATGTCCTTCCCCCGGAGAAAGCAGCCCGTGCGTTCTGCAGCCGAGCTCTCGGCTGGCGTCTGTGGCACCCGCTGCCCCCGGCCGCCCCTTCCCCCGGTTTGGAAGGTTGCGACGACGGCGCTGGCGCTCGACGAGTGAATGGAATCGCCTGGGCGCTCCGGGAGCGGGAAGGCACCGCGAACGGCAGGGAACCCGCGCCTGCGCCTTTGGGGTCCGGCCCCCTGCCCTCCCAGGCTGGAGCCGGGCTCCTGGCGGGGCGGCGGCGAGGCGCAAGCGGTGGGATGCTGCTGCCCGGCGTGCAGTAGGGGCGGACCCCCAGGGGGAGGTCCCCGGCTGCGGCGGGGGTGTAGGAGGGCGATGAAGGGGGAGCAGAGCCAGGGCAGGTTGGGAAGCATGGCGACTGTAGTGGGAAGGGAGGCCGCGGGGAAGCCAAAAAAGCCTACAGCAGGCCGGGCGGGCACGGTGGCTCCCGCCAGTAATCCCAGCACTCTGGGAGGCCGAGGCGGGTGGATCACGAGGTCAGGAGATGGAGACCATCCCGGCTAGCTGGGTGAAACCCCGTCTCTACGAAAAATAGCAAAAATGAGCCGGGCGTGGTGGCGGGCGCCTGCAGTCCCAGCTACTCGGGAGGCTGAGGCAGGAGAATGGCGTGAACCCGGGAGGCGGAGCTTGCAGTGAGCCGAGATGGCGCCACTGCACTCCAGCCTGGGCGACAGAGCGAGACTCCGTCTGGAAGAAAAAGGAAAGAAAAAGCAAAAAGCCAAAGAAAAAGCCTACAGCACCCGGTATTCCCAGGCGGTCTCCCATCCAAGTACTAACCAGGCCCGACCCTGCTTAGCTTCCGAGATCAGACGAGATCGGGCGCGTTCAGGGTGGTATGGCCGTAGACGCCGAAAGAGGCGCCGGGCTGCCCCAAGAGCCCGGCCCAGCCGTGCCCGCCGGATTCCAGCCGTCACCGCCAGCCCGGGGCCGCGGGGCTAGGATCGGGGACCCCCGCGCCGCTCGCTCGCGGCCTCCCCCCGGCTGCGGAGCTTCCACCACATCGGGCCCGCTCGGAACAGGGAGTGCTCCGAGGCGTCAGGGCCCAGGGCCCACGGTCCTGGGACACCCTCCGGGCCTCCGCCCTGCCGCGGAGGTAGCGTTTTGGATCCCTCGCCGCTCAGGGGCTCCTGCGAGGTCCCCTCTTGCCCCACCCACCCAGAGCCGTCAGGGCTGGCCAAGGGTGAACAGCCGGCCCAGCCGCGCGGGGCCTTTCTCTCACAACGCCCCCACCGCGGTCGCTTGTCCCGACCGAGCCCCGGCAGGTGGGCCAGAGGGCGTGGGGCGTAGCGGGTCGGGGGGTTGCCCTGCTTTGCCCCGGGCTGGCACTAGAGGCGGCGGCCTGATCCCGGGTGAGAGGGGCTGAGAGAAATTCAGGCACACCCCACCACCACCAGGCGCAAATCCACTCCCGCACACACAGACACACCCGGGCGCCCTCGCACGCGTGCTCGCGCACCGGCACACACGCTCTCACACACATACACAGAGACGCACGCACACACACAGACACAAAGACACAGAGACACCCATACACGCCCGCACACACGCACACACGCACGCACACACAGACGCGCACGCACACACACACACACACACACACACCCTCACACACGGCTTGAAGGAGAGCATGGACGAGGTGGATGGAGAGAGAGAAACCGAGGGAATGAGAGAGACAGCCATCGAGAGAGATAGTGGAGGGGGAGTGTAGGGTCCAGCCCCAGAGGGTCGGAAGTTCTCTCCCGGTGTGTGGAGACCAGAGGTTGTAGAAATAAAGACACAAGACAGAGAGATAAAAGAAAAGACAGCTGGGCCCGGGGTTCCACCACTACCAATGCGCGGAGACAGGTAGTGGCCCCGAATGTCTGGCTGCGCTGTTATTTATTGGATACAAAGCAAAAGGAGCCGGGGTAAAGAGTGTGAGTCATCTCCAATGATAGGTAAGATCACGTGGGTCACCTGTCCACTGGACGGGGGACCCTTACCTGCCTGGCAAGTGAGGCAGAGAGAGAGAGGAGACAAAGAGAAAGACAGCTTACGCCATTCTTTATGCATGTTACAGACTTCTGGTACTTTTCCTAAGTCTCTGTGCTATGTAGAAGGCAGAGCCGGGTGTAGAGGATGGAACGTGAAGGCGGACTAGGAGCGTGACCACTGAAGCACAGCATCACCGGGAGGCGGTTACGCCTCTGGATGAGTGCGGGCACCCTGTCTGGTGTCAGGCCCTCCACGAGAGGTGGAGGGGCAGAGTCTTCTCTAAACTCCCCCGGGGGAAAGGAGACTCCCTTTCCCGTCTGCTAGCAGCGCGTGTTGTTCCTTGACACTTTTCGCTACCGGTAAGACCACGGTCCGCCTGGCAACGGGCGTCTTCCCAGACGCTGGCGCGTCACCGCTAGACCAAGGAGCCCTTCTGGTGGCCCTGTCTTGGCATCACAGAAGGCTCGCTCTCGTCTTTGGTCACTCT